>NW_027120741.1:0-2400000 GCF_030686945.1 Centruroides vittatus
CACAACTCTGTTAGATTTTTCCTCGATGAGGCTCCGTCGGGATCGAAAATTGTTAAAGAGTTTACGAAATTAGTTTTTCAGGACAAAAGTTTTACGAAATTAATTTGCCGACACAGTTTAGGGTTTTCCAGGCGAGGGGCTCCGTCTAGGTTGAGAGCTGCGGACTTCCTAGTTCTAGCCGGTATAAACTGGTTCCGTCTCCCGGCTTGCTATATATACTCAAGCCGTCTACTGCAATACAGCAACCAAGAAAACATGTTGTCGGTAAGAATTTATTATTAAATAGTATGTAATTTAGAAAACAGAGTGTCGGTAAAAAGAGAGCCAAAACAATTTTTACACTTTAAATGCTTTTATTATTTTTCATTGAATTACAGCATTGGTTATACGTTACAGTAAGTGGGCGCGCTAAATACAAACGGTGTTTAACAAAGTTTTGTACAAATTCGTCGTTATAGACTTTATCCGTTTCACTTAATTCGTTTAAACATTGGTTTCTATTCATTTTATATAGAAAATACAAACAAAAATAGCCGCAATTCGTCGAATATAAACTCTGATGAACGTTATTATTCCAGCAACAAGTTTTAGAATTGCGTGTTATAAAATTTATTATATTCTGTTTCGATGGCTTAATCCCATAACTATCGTAGTAAAAACAGATTTTTCCGTCAAAGAATACCGATATCCAGTGAGTTCCGGGTTTATTTCTTTCGTCTAAGTTAATTATATACGATTTATACTTAGCGATGCAAACAGGTAAATCATCCGATGCAAAAACTCCTCCAAAAGTTTCTCTTATTTTCGGATCGCTGGATGCGAGCCTCCACAGCGTGACGGTGTTCATTAGTAATCGACAAAAACAGTCCTCGAAGCATCGATTTCTAGAGTATTATTGTATTCGAGTAAACAAATAACGTTTACAGTTTCTAGTAATGCCGTTGCGAACTTAAATTCGATTGAGATGTTTCCTATTTGATTTATACTCTTATGTGATTCGGAGGCGGCTCGATCCTGTGTTAAGTCGAAACTGTAGAGAGTATATCCGTCTTTATACTCTTTGTAAGATATGTTAGTATATTTATGGTGATTAATACATCCTATATCTTCAAATAATGATATAAAATTCCTTCCATAGGCGTTGCCTCCATAATTCGGAGAATATGGTTGAGGCGGAAACATTTGGTTGTCTTTTAATAAACATATATAATTTAAATTGTAATTTTTAAAATTGAAAGGATTATATTTTACATTTCCGTTAAATGCGGTATTAGAAACTAGTCCGATAGTCATTCTGTAAGGCAGCTGGCCGATTACGGCGTTTGAGATATTAGTAGATTGTATTCCGCTACTTAGGGTAAAAACTTTTACATCCGTTCTTCGAAACGGCATTTTTATGATGCCTGTTTGCAGCGCTTTTTCTATTCCAATTTGAACAGACGAACTAACGTCTACTTTATTAATTTTTAGAGACGCGTTTTTTATAATTATTTTATAATTATTGCTGGTAGACATTAGAGCAAAATCGTCTTTAGATCTTTCTAATTTAATTCTTAAATCAACGTTATTAATTAACAATTTAGGTTGATTAGACAAATCGATATGAAGCCTTCCGATTAAATCTATTAATTTACTTTGTTTAGCAATATTAAATCTTTTAGCCAATCCTTCATTATTATCGTCTAACGAGTCCATATATTGCGCAGTATCTTTATAAAATAATGCGCTCGTTAAAAAAGTTTCCTGCGCATCTTTTGAATAAAATAATAATGCTTCTAAAATAGATCGGTAGCAGTAATTAGTCTGCGAAATTATTTGTTTATCATTTAAAAACACGCTGCATTGAGAAAATAAACTATTTAAAAAATAATTAACAGGTGCGACCTTTTCTTCGGCAGAAACGTCCGTTCCGTCGTTTTTAATAATTTTTGCTTGAACGTGGAGATAAATCGAATGCAAGTCGATATAATTTTCGCCAGAACCGGATATGTAAAATTCTATCGGGGCACGGCTATCCGATATTGTTGCTACGGGATGAACAATAACTTCTGTAGTATTGTCGATGGCCAGTTGCGTCGAAACGGTGCTAAATAAGTCGAGCTCGCTTTTGGTGCAGGGGCAGGAATTCGGGTCCATTTTTCTTATTCCGAAAATATATCGTGTACTTTCCGTCTTTTATTCTGCGTCTGCTTCAGTCTCTTCGGTCGCTTTCGTTTTATACCCGATCCGCCTTGCACTTTTTTAACTACATCATCTTTAATTTCAGAGCCGATATCCTTTAGATGCGATTTTGCCGATTCTTTAAATGATTTCCCCGCAATTACGTCCGATCCAACACCCGACGCAAAATTTAATGCTTTGCGCCCCAGATACGATCCGATTCGGCCCAGAATCGGTACTGATTTTCTAAAAAGATCGGCGAAGAATCCATACCCTCGCTGAATTTGAGGCCCCGCAAAATAACCTCGTCCCGTCAAATGTTGCCTCAAATATAAATCGGGAGTCCATAACGTACCTCCTGCTTGATTACAGTAGTAATTTATACAAGCTTTTGGATCGAGCTTCATTTTGCACTTCTTAAAGACAAACTAATGCTAGATATTAAACTAACAGGTATTTATAACTGTTTAAAAGATAAAATTAATATTGTTTTTCCTCCGAAAAAGACTATCTCTTTTCCGCTCGCAGATCTCAGTTCGATTTCGATTGTTTCGATAAAATTTTTCCTAATAGGAAAATACAAAGGTTTGGAATAAACTTTGACTATCTGATCTTCTTTCGTGCCCATAACGGGTATAACTCTTAATAACGGCGCTGTTATATCTCCTACGTGATGAGAAGAAATAATATTCGAGTAAATAAAAATTTCCGAAATTCCCGCCGACATTTCGATGGGATAGCGACTTATATATTCGCCGGGTGGAAATTTTGTAGCCGTAAATCCGAGAAAATCTTTCAATTCATCTCCAAATTCTACAGAAATATTCCACGGAACTTTTAAAATAATTTTATTATTAGGCAGCAACGCCAGTTTTATATACTTAAAAATGCTAAGAAATTTTTCGGGAGACGAGTATAATCCGATAGGAATAAAGATTTTTTCGTCTTTATAAACTTTCTTAATTACTTCTCTCTTTCTATTTTTCTCCACCAAATTAAAATATTCGTTAGAGTAGTCCTGAGTCGACAGTCGAAAATTATGAGTCGAATTACCCCTTAATACAGTATCTTCGTTAGGTAAGTTTAGCATATAAAGTAATTTCGACGAATCCTTTACGGTGATAAATAACTCGTGCTCGTCTTTTATATTTATATCCACAGTTTGATTATTTTTATCGAAAATAAATTCTGCCAAATTAGAATTTGTTAGACTAACTATGTTCGAATTTATTATATCAAACAATTCAGTTTTATCGCCTTTAATAGAAATTAATGGAATCAAATATGATTTATCCGGCAAAGGTTCGTCTTCTTCTTTCACGCTTTCTTCGATCGTCACAATATACTGATTATTATGATTAGATATATTAAACCAGTTTCTCGGAATAATAGCTTCGGCAAGACCGACGGTCCAATTTCCGTGTAAATTAATAGGAGGACTCATTTTCACTGTGAAATGCGACTGCGTATTCCCCGGAAACAGGTCCATACTTGCATTACTTATCAGCGTCACGAAAAAATCTGATTGCATCATTTTGTTACCTTTTGTAATTCTTCGGTATAAAACCTTCCTTCTAGAATCTCGTTATTCGCATCTTTTAATACGTAAGTCGGAGGATGTGATAGAAATCGGTCGTGAATAACAAATATTTCCTTCGTCCAGCCCGGCAGATATCCGCGACTAAATGTTTTACGTATTTTCGAAATTCGAACTAAATCACCAATATTAAATTTAAATTTACTTTTCCTTTTTATACCGTACAGCCTATCAAAAATCGAACCGTAATGCAAAAGACTAACTTCAGATGGAGCCATCCCGATACTTCTATGAAAACTATTATTATATCCTTTTACAATATCGTTTAATTTATCGATATATTGATAAGAATTACGATAAGTAATTAATCTATATATTTTATTTCGTAAAGTTTTATTTAATCTCTCGACCACCGAAGCCTTAGTATCCGAATGGGTCGAATAGTGATTAATTTTATATTTTTTAAACAAATTTTTTACTAATCTATTATAAAATTCGGTTCCTTTATCGGTTTGCATATTTTTAGGAACATTGCGTTTAAAAATAATTTGAAACGCTTCGGCAACAGACTTAGGTTTTTTATCCTTTATTGGCACAACGTAACAATATTTACTAAATACATCAATTACTGTTAATAAATATTTTATACCGTTATTATATCTAGAAAATTGCTTTAACACAATTAAATCGGCTTGCCATAGGTCGTTAGGATAAAAAGCTTTAGTTTTTCTTCGCGAATATTTAACCCTTACAGGT
Organism: Centruroides vittatus; assembly: GCF_030686945.1. NCBI lineage: Eukaryota > Metazoa > Arthropoda > Arachnida > Scorpiones > Buthidae > Centruroides > Centruroides vittatus. Next base: position 4,454 of record NW_027120741.1, read on the forward strand.
TTATGCAACGAATAAACAGGTTGAGAAGACAGCCATTTTTCGACAGTAGATCTCGGAAATTTAGAAGCTTTAACTAGTTTACTCACTCCTCCAAACGATGCCGAAGATTTGGGGTTATAATATAACCGTTTCAGTAGTTTCTCCATTCCGGACTCTTCTTCCTCTTTTTCGACGACTTTTTCCACTGGTAAAATACTCTCGGAGAAATTGTAGAAAAAATTTCTTCGGGACTTTCGACTTGTATCGGTTGATATCGCGGTTTTTCGCCGATTTCGGGTAGAGTCGACAAACTTTTATTTCCTATCCACTCTCTAGGAAAATTTAGTTTTCTTACAGCTTCCCAAAACACGTTAAAACCGATAGGCGCAATAGATGTTTTTCGATTGCGAAACAAATGAGATAACAGATCAATTATGTGGCTTCGTGGTACTGGAGTGCCGCTAACTGTTAATTCACCTTTTGTATTCCATCCGTAGTCGTTTTGTCTCAGTTTATCGATTAAATGAGGAACGTATTTTTGATATAGCTGGGGTACAGATATAGTTATTTGTTTAATAAACGCATCCTCACCGTTATCGGAGGTAGGTGGTTTTTCTTCGGGTAGCTCCGGCGGTTTTTCATCGGGCACAACGGATACTCTGACAGGCTCCTTCGGCTTATGGACGGTTCTCTGATATCTCGAAATCAACTGACTTAATAATTTAACTTTACTATCGTCGGATAAATCGGTACTCTCGAGTAATTCTTCGATATTACTTCCAATTCTTATTTCGGGTTTAATTTGATATCCTGCCAGCAACTCGGGAGGGACCAGAGCCATTTGCTTCGCCATTAGATTCTTTTTCCTATTGCTTTACCGATTAATCCTCCTGCCATAGACAATAACGGCGCCAGTAGAAGAGGAAGGAATCCACCCGATTGATTAATCAAAATTTTTTTCTTGATATTTAAAGGAACACGTTTTTCACTTAATTTCCTGATTACTTTTTTATATTTTCGTAATTTATGAACGTCAGCAGGTATATTTCCTCTCAGAAAATTATCGCATATTTCGCACAAAACTTTAACTTGGTCGGAAGTGGCCTCTTTCAGTATCGCTCTTCGTTGAGAGGGAGTAGTTTTGGCTAAATGCGCCAACATGTGATAATTTTTCTTTACGTTCTTCATTTTATCGGTAAGTATACCCAATAAATACCTTGTTCGTCCGGAAAACACGAATCCCGCACCGAAAGTTTCTTGTCTGTTTTAGGATGAAAATCCAGCAGCAAATAACCAAAATCCTTTTCTGTCGCTTTTTTATATGCATCCATAAAAAAATTACATTTTCCTGCGAAAGCTTGGCGTCCCAAACAGCTTACTTGACTTTCGTCTCGATTATTTTTAAACAAAATCAAATAATGCGTATTTAAAGTAATATCTCTCATAATTCTATTTTTCGGAAACAGATTTTGCATTATCAGGATCACGCTTACATTATAATGGTGAGACTCTGTTGTGAACAGAAACGCAGTTTTTGAACTGAGTTCGTGCATCAAATCATCGATTACTACTAAATCCCATCCTTGCACAGATTCAGGTAGGCCGTACATAAATGTAATACCTTTTTCATCTCGAAAAAACGGTAAGTATACAGAATAACACCATAAAACTTTCTTTAACTGTTTTTCATAAATTTTACAACGAATAATTTTTCTTACTAACGTAGTCTTTCCACATTGCGACGGTCCGGCGATTATGCAGTTACTCGGGTGCTTAAAATACATGTCAATCGATTTTACTGACTTTAGCAAATTTATAATGTTTCAATCCGCAATTTATCTCTCTAAATATTAATATATTCTTTTTATTCTTTTCAACGTAAACTTCTCTCATAACATCCGAACAATCTTCGAACGAATAATATAATTTATTACTAACGTCGTTAATTCTTCCGTCTTCATCAACAATTACAAAACCGAACTTTCCATCTTCCTTCCATATATCTCCGTTAACTTTAAAATAACGCAAAACAACGGGAAAATTATCGGGAATATCGAGCGAAAAATTATTTACCGCAGCTATACAGGCGTCCAGAGACTTGTACAACCGAGGAGAAACAGAATAATTTCTGTCGCTGTCGTAGGTAAAAATAAAGCCGTATGCTTCCATGTTCGATCCTGGTATTAAAATAAATTCTAACGTATGTTAAAAATTTATATATGTCGACAATCAACCAATCACATTTTATAGTAAGTATGTCAAAAGGTATTTGTAATACATTATGAAACCGGAGGATCTCTGGGATGCAGGCAGGCTTCAAACCAATAATTTTGAAGCATTGTGTAAATTAACTTTTATTTATTTAGTTAAAACCGCTGACAACCATTGTTTAAAATATTTTTATTCTCCTGTTTAGCTCTTTAAATGTATTCTCCGAGAAAAAATCGTGCCCGCTAATGGTGAGTAAAATAATTTACAAAGATGTTTTCTAGATAAAACTTACAGATGGGTGCTTATTTTAAAATAATATATTTATTTAGAAAACTTACAGATGAGCCACAAAACGAATCCGAATATTGTTTTGTATGCAATTACTATATGTACTCAAATAATATTTATTTGTAGATAAGAAACCATCCTCAATCGAGTGGAACGAAGACGTCTTCGCTGGGACGAGGCGATTTAAATTTCTTTGTAATACAAATTTATTTTACCTAGTCAATTTGTTTAGCGCTCCACTTAGCAAGTTGACTAGATAAAATAAATTCTACCATACTTGATAAATAAAAATTATTTATAAAAGGTGAAAATTTATTTACTTAACAATTTTGTGATCTGTACATTATATCAAAAGTAAGTCAACCAACTTACTCTGAAAATTTCGCGATCTAAAAATTATTTACTCGACAAAGTAAAATAATTTCTAACACTTAAATTAATATCGAACTTATAAACGCGTGTGTTATTTACTCGAGAAGGTAAGTCAAAAATTTCGCGATCTAAAAATTATTTACTCGACAAAGTAAAATAATTTCTAACACTTAAATTAATATCGAACTTATAAACGCGTGTGTTATTTACTCGAGAAGGTAAGTCAAAAATTTCGCGATCTAAAAATTATTTACTCGACAAAGTAAAATAATTTCTAACACTTAAATTAATATCGAACTTATAAACGCGTGTGTTATTTACTCGAGAAGGTAAGTCAAAAATTTCGCGATCTAAAAATTATTTACTCGACAAAGTAAAATAATTTCTAACACTTAAATTAATATCGAACTTATAAACGCGTGTGTTATTTACTCGAGAAGGTAAGTCAAAAATTTCGCGATCTAAAAATTATTTACTCGACAAAGTAAAATAATTTCTAACACTTAAATTAATATCGAACTTATAAACGCGTGTGTTATTTACTCGAGAAGGTAAGTCAAAAATTTCGCGATCTAAAAATTATTTACTCGACAAAGTAAAATAATTTCTAACACTTAAATTAATATCGAACTTATAAACGCGTGTGTTATTTACTCGAGAAGGTAAGTCAAAAATTTCGCGATCTAAAAATTATTTACTCGACAAAGTAAAATAATTTCTAACACTTAAATTAATATCGAACTTATAAACGCGTGTGTTATTTACTCGAGAAGGTAAGTCAAAAATTTCGCGATCTAAAAATTATTTACTCGACAAAGTAAAATAATTTCTAACACTTAAATTAATATCGAACTTATAAACGCGTGTGTTATTTACTCGAGAAGGTAAGTCAAAAATTTCGCGATCTAAAAATTATTTACTCGACAAAGTAAAATAATTTCTAACACTTAAATTAATATCGAACTTATAAACGCGTGTGTTATTTACTCGAGAAGGTAAGTCAAAAATTTTCGCGATCTAAAAATTATTTACTCGACAAAGTAAAATAATTTCTAACACTTAAATTAATATCGAACTTATAAACGCGTGTGTTATTTACTCGAGAAGGTAAGTCAAAAATTTCGCGATCTAAAAATTATTTACTCGACAAAGTAAAATAATTTCTAACACTTAAAATTAATATCGAACTTATAAACGCGTGTGTTATTTACTCGAGAAGGTAAGTCAAAAATTTCGCGATCTAAAAATTATTTACTCGACAAAGTAAAATAATTTCTAACACTTAAATTAATATCGAACTTATAAACGCGTGTGTTATTTACTCGAGAAGGTAAGTCAAAAATTTCGCGATCTAAAAAATTATTTACTCGACAAAGTAAAATAATTTCTAACACTTAAATTAATATCGAACTTATAAACGCGTGTGTTATTTACTCGAGAAGGTAAGTCAAAAATTTCGCGATCTAAAAATTATTTACTCGACAAAGTAAAATAATTTCTAACACTTAAATTAATATCGAACTTATAAACGCGTGTGTTATTTACTCGAGAAGGTAAGTCAAAAATTTCGCGATCTAAAAATTATTTACTCGACAAAGTAAAATAATTTCTAACACTTAAATTAATATCGAACTTATAAACGCGTGTGTTATTTACTCGAGAAGGTAAGTCAAAAATTTCGCGATCTAAAAATTATTTACTCGACAAAGTAAAATAATTTCTAACACTTAAATTAATATCGAACTTATAAACGCGTGTGTTATTTACTCGAGAAGGTAAGTCAAAAATTTCGCGATCTAAAAATTATTTACTCGACAAAGTAAAATAATTTCTAACACTTAAATTAATATCGAACTTATAAACGCGTGTGTTATTTACTCGAGAAGGTAAGTCAAAAATTTCGCGATCTAAAAATTATTTACTCGACAAAGTAAAATAATTTCTAACACTTAAATTAATATCGAACTTATAAACGCGTGTGTTATTTACTCGAGAAGGTAAGTCAAAAATTTCGCGATCTAAAAATTATTTACTCGACAAAGTAAAATAATTTCTAACACTTAAATTAATATCGAACTTATAAACGCGTGTGTTATTTACTCGAGAAGGTAAGTCAAAAATTTCGCGATCTAAAAATTATTTACTCGACAAAGTAAAATAATTTCTAACACTTAAATTAATATCGAACTTATAAACGCGTGTGTTATTTACTCGAGAAGGTAAGTCAAAAATTTCGCGATCTAAAAATTATTTACTCGACAAAGTAAAATAATTTCTAACACTTAAATTAATATCGAACTTATAAACGCGTGTGTTATTTACTCGAGAAGGTAAGTCAAAAATTTCGCGATCTAAAAATTATTTACTCGACAAAGTAAAATAATTTCTAACACTTAAATTAATATCGAACTTATAAACGCGTGTGTTATTTACTCGAGAAGGTAAGTCAAAAATTTCGCGATCTAAAAATTATTTACTCGACAAAGTAAAATAATTTCTAACACTTAAATTAATATCGAACTTATAAACGCGTGTGTTATTTACTCGAGAAGGTAAGTCAAAAATTTCGCGATCTAAAAATTATTTACTCGACAAAGTAAAATAATTTCTAACACTTAAATTAATATCGAACTTATAAACGCGTGTGTTATTTACTCGAGAAGGTAAGTCAAAAATTTCGCGATCTAAAAATTATTTACTCGACAAAGTAAAATAATTTCTAACACTTAAATTAATATCGAACTTATAAACGCGTGTGTTATTTACTCGAGAAGGTAAGTCAAAAATTTCGCGATCTAAAAATTATTATCAACTAATTTTGTGATTCGTGCCACTCATACATGTTATCGTACGAGAAAATTTTGTGATTCGTGCTACTCATACATGTTATCGTACGGGAAAGTTTTGTGATTCGTGCTACTCATACATGTTATCCTATGGGATTTAAAATTTTTGTGATTCGTGCTACTCATACATGTTATCCTATGGGAATTTTTGTGATTCGTGCTACTCATTTGACTACTATCATATTTAATTTTCTTTCACTAATTCCTCCTCTTTTTTTGTTGTTCACTTGTCCTACATTGAGCATCTCAACATGAGGTAATTCTAGTTTTGAATGGCAATATGTGTGTGTAAGAAAACTTTCAATCACTACACAGTTCTTAGTTTAGTATTTTGGACACGTAAATCGTAAATCTGTTTTCGATTGCGTGTACATTCGGTGGAAATATCATCAATTTTCGGATCAAAATTGTTTCAACATACAAATATCTTGAGATTCAAAAATTCATTTCGTGATAAATCTTAAAAAACATTTGTTTTATTTTAATTACATGTTGTAACAGAAAGATGTTGCTGATCTTTATGAAGAAATGTGCTATTTAAGTAATCGAAATAAAAGAGTGTGTTTCTTTATGTAAATAAACATACTATAACTATCTAAAATTTATCTAATTTTAAACAATGAGACTTAAAAATTACTGAACTAATATTTACGCTTTTTTGATCAAATCATTTTATTACTTAATAAACAACAAAATTACTTAAATAAATTAGAGAAGGGCGAATATTCCATTGATAAAAGAATACATTCTAATACTTCGAACACCTCCGATATCGCGTTGTACAGTACGTACTGTACAGTCACAATTGCGGTTCCAGAAGTATTCAAAGTGGGGCTAACTCAAAACTTTTAAATGTTTAAATAGCGAATAAGAGATCCGACACTATCAAACTTCATTGAAAGAATCAAAAATTTTAGAATTCATAAGTGAGGTCGTGTCAGCAAGGTATGGGGCTGTGTTTAATAATGGACATGGAATCGTTGTTTACTATTTACCATGAGAGTTAATAAATTGCTTTTCTTTTTACTTTTGTTTTACTTTATTAATATATTGAAATAAATAAAAACAAGTTAAATAATAAATATTAAATGAATTATTAACCAAATAAGTTAAATAACGTAATTAATTTTACCGAGTAATCTGTATATTCGAGTATTCGAAATCTGATATTAATATTCGAATTCGAAAAAAGTGATATTCACCCATCTATAATATAGCCTAAATGCTAAATTCGTTTGTTCACATTTCAGATTCATACGCTCTGAATTTTTTAATAGCTAAAAATTGTTTATTTTAATTTGATATAATTAGATAGGGTAGACTCTTCCACATCTGTCCCTCTTATATTCGAACCCTCCTTATCCGGACTGATCAAAGGCAACCAAAATTTTTCGAAAATGTTGTACACTACTGCGAATCTTACCATTCCATAGTGCAGAGTGTATTTGTTTAAATTTCTTTTTTATTGATTAAGGTCGCCGTTTAGTTCATAAAAGAATATAAAACATCAACAAACAACTTTGACACAATACTTTCAAAATTAATTGTAATTGTCAATGGTAAGCATCAAAGTCAAAATAAACATTTCTTATTTATACAGTAAACATATATGTTACAGTATTATTTAAAAATTATTAGGCTCCTATATACGGATTTTTCTAATATCCGAATCAAACTCGCCCGCATTAGTTCGGATACGAGAAGTATGAAAATATCAAGTTTTAGAAATCAAATACTCAGATCGGTCAAAAAATTCCTTTCCAAAATTTTTACATTTTTGGACTCAGTGAACCTTGAAACGTCCAGAAATGCAAACAAATCGGGGGTAATTTCTGTATGTATGGATGTTAGTGTGTGCGAGGGGTACGATTTTGTTCACCCTGTTTGAAGTTTAATAACTCATGTGCTTTTTGTTGAAAATTTCTGAAATTTTGTAGTAAGGTTTACATATTAGGGAGATTGGTGCTATTAAATTTTTGTGGTTAAAAATTCGAAGGGGTGGGCGAGATAAAGCGGGCGGTTTTTCATATCTCGAGTACTGTCGGACTTAATGACGATTTTACTCGTTATTACCATTTATAATTTTTTTTTATAAAACCCATCCCTATCCTCAAAATTAAGCTTTTTGCCATTTTATAGTAATTAAAAATATAAAAAGTTTTTTAAATAAGATATAACAGATGGCACCACATATACAGTTTTAAATATTGCCGAGAAAGTTAAGAAACTCGTTGCTGGATTTTTTTAAAATGAAAACAAAACACTGTAAATTACATTGATATTAAAAGTCTTTTTTTTAAAAGAAATATTTAAAAATCGTATGTAGATATGAGAATTTCCAGATCATTTCAAATTTTATTTCATTTTATTATAAAATTTTTTAAATATAAGTTACATTTCAAACTAAAACTTCAAAAACAATAAATGTGTTCATGTTTAAACAGAAATAAGATCATCATCAAAAACGTTGCATGTATATGAAATCAAGTTTATTTTCTATTTCATTTATATATACGTAAAAAATCTAATTAATTTTTCAATTATTAATTATCAAGATTTTCTATTAGCGTAAGAAAAAAGTAATCTAATATTAATAATTAATTTTATTTAACTTTTCTCTAGAATAAATAAATAAGTAATAAAAGGTGTTTTATTATGAAAAATATGTTTTGAAGGAAAAAAAAAACCTTCGTTTATCATAAATCAAATGAAATCTTTTAAAACGTATAATAACGCTTTAAAAGATTTAATTTAATTCAATTTAATAAATGTATAAGTGTCAGCTATTTTTATTAAACATTGACGGTAGCTTTGAGATGCATCAAAAGTTTATTTAGTATTATCATTTATAATGTCACTCGTTCAAGTCTTCGTTACTTCAAGGGATTTAATAAAACAGTGAATACTTTCAATAATAACATGAGGAGCGAACAGCAAATAAAACTGAAAACTCTGTTTAATTTTATTGTATTTGTATATTGAGTTTAAAATGCAGCAAAGACATGGATATTTTAGAAGAATGTTATTATATTTCAAATACAGTCAAACCTGTTTTTATGCGCTCTTTTTATGTGCGATTTTTATTTGTGCGATTTTTTTAATGCGAATTTTTAATTTGTGCGGTATAGTTGGCGACTAGTCTCGTGCGATTCGTCATGTCTCACGTTGACTTATTATAGCTAAATAAACTTATTGTAGCATAAATGCACTTATTATAGTAATATTATTGCATGAATATGCGAAAAATGAAATAATTTACTTTTTAAGTCAACAAAACACCACCTGGACAAAAATATGTAAAACAGACGATAGACCAGACGATGCATTCAAGTGCTGACATCTGTTGTCAATAAATTTTATTTCGTACGGTTTTGAGTTATTTTCTACGTGAGACTTCTTTTATGCGGTCCCTATTGACCGCATAAAAAAATTATTTTTTTAATTGTGTTGCGAAAACTATTATTTACAGCCATTCGTGAAGTTTCGTGAGATTTTTTTTAATGCGTTTTTTTTAATGCGGTCCCTATCCCCCGCATAAAAACAGGTTTGACTGTACTTTGAGAGTAATTAACTTTTTTATATTAAAATTTTGTAGCTTAGGTAAATTTTATTTATATGTATTTTAAATATTTTATATCTTCTTTTTTCACTAACTTTTTATATTCTTAAAGTGAATTTTGATATTGTTATTTGTTTCCTGAATTATGAAATGTACAGTACATAACAGTGAGAGTGCTATTATTCTTGTTAAAGCGGGTGAGAATTTGTTGTAGAAGTGTTTTGTAGTATATTGAATTATGTGAAAATAGAATTTTCAATAATTTTGATTGTAATGTTACTTGTTATTGCTAGTTTAAAACAAAAATCCGTGATCGCTTGCTACAGTAAGTCACTTAAACCTAATCGTTCAAAATCCAATAAAGCTAAGCTAAGTACCTAGTGTAATGTGCCGAGTTACAATCATGTTTATGTAATTCTCTAGGGAATTTCGTTGATAATTTCAAAGTTTAGAAGCTTCTGAGCAACCTGGCATCTGAGGTGAGTCTCCTAGATTTTCAGTTCAAGATAATGAACGGTTAAATCGGTGTTTTTCAACCGGGGTGCCACGGCGCCACGATTGGGGTGTCGCAAAGTTTAAGACCTTTAGGCATTTTCTTGGAAATTTACTTAAGTGTAGTTCAAGATAACTCATTGTCAGTATTTCGACAAAATTCGATGGACTTAAATTTTGATTTTGAACACATAAAAACACTATTTTTGCATTAAAATGCTACTTAAAACTGTCAATTTTTAAAATTTTTCTTCCCGGGAAGGGAGTCCTCTCCCTGGACCCCACTCCAGCATTGCGCATAATATTCGTTTTCGCAAAAAATTCATCTGCCCCCATTAGCCCCCGTTTTTCAGATTCTAAATCCGCCGCCGGTCAAGGGTGCCGCGATTTTTTATTTTTCAACCAGGGGTGCCACTCAATGAAAAAGATTGAAAAACACTGGGTTAAATATTTAAGGTGATTCGTCGTTAATTGATCTTTTTATGAAAATTTCGGAATTAACAAGTAACGAAAAATTATCTAATCGAATTGACTTGATACGTAATGAATTAAAACGAATTCAGTTTATTTTAACGAATTTAAGTCTCAATTTTTCATCCAGCAGGTTACGATGATGGATGAAAAACATTTTCATGGTTAATTCTGATGTAGAAAATCTCAATAAACACGAGCAAATATTTATTGTGACATCGTCACAATGCCGGGATGCAATTTTTAATGAAAGTTACGACAAAATATAGAAACCGTAAGGGTAGGAGGCCCGATTAACTATAAACGAAATGGTGCAAATTGGACGTTATTGGACGTTAACAATTGGACGTTATTGGACGTGGAAAACATCATGCGTGGTTAACGCAAATTTGAGGTGGAAAATATATATTTTAAATTTTAATTTAAAATATATGTTTTTCCACCTCAAATTAGTAGTGTCTTGCCCCTGTACATCATACTTTTCCTGTTAGCAACAGAATCGTATCGGTCATCTATCTAACGTTACACCTTTCAAGGGAAAATTTTTGAATTCAAATAACATAACGTCCAATTTGCATCATTTCGTTTATAGTTAATCGGGGCCTCCTACCCTTGTGGTTTCTATATCTTGTCGTAACTTTCATCTACCTAATTTCATTCATGAGATTAAGGAAGGACAGACAGACAGACGGACGACAGTGGGAATTTATAGGTCTTCAATCTTTTGAAATTGCAGCCCAAAAAGGAATTACTGAAATTTAAAATTGATTATTTGTTCCATACCATAAAGTAAAAAAAAATTAATTGTAATAGATTTTCCAATTGATAAAAGACCATTAAATATATTCTTAACCAAACCATCATATTATTATATCAGAAATTCCAATTTAAAAATTTTCAGTTGAAAAGATTTCACCGAATTTTAAATCAGTTTGGAGATTTTGTTTATTTATTTATATAATCGCTCTTCTTATCAGTTTAAGGATGATCTTTTGTTATTAATGTCAACTGAATTTAAGCTTGTAATATATAGAATCAGGTACTTTTGTTGAGTTCTGCGGTTTATTACTTATATGATAAGTTGATAAGCATACCTTCTGTTAATATATATATGAGACCATGACGATAAGCATGCAATTAAAAGCTTAATCATTCAATTAAAATAAAATAAATATTTAATTGTCCTTTATTATTGTTACCTGTATATTTCAAGAGAAAAATTATCTTGATTCAGCATTTTATTATTTGATCCAATGTATTAATATTTAAAGAGTTACAATTTCTATATTCTGTTAGAATTGTTGTTGTTTTTGCTATCTGTCCTTTCTTAACCCCTTCTTGTCCGCGCGAATTTTAAAAAAAATCATAATTAATAATTAAATTATAATTAAAAATAGTCAAAACTAAAAAAAAAACGAAAGAAATGTGTTAATTTTGAAGAAAACACTTCAAAGTACAATTTCCTTTTTCTCGCCTTAGCGCGAAACTTGACACTGATGAGTCATTGTTTACACAGCTGGATGACCTTGAGAACAGCTGGTGTCGTCTTTCGCGGGACATTCTCATGAAACTCTCGGGAGGAGAAGGGTAAAAAGTAGGGTGAATACTAGATGGCTGGATATTTCAAAACTTTTTTTTTTAATTACGATTTTAATTGAAATTTCCGACCCCCCCGACTTAATTAAACGTAATTATAAAAAAATCTATTAATTAAAAAAATTAAAAAACTATTGGATGTTGTTTTTTACATCAGAAAATAGCTTTAAATAACTTTACCGAAGTAAAATCGGTGCGCTAGAAGTTTAGAAGGATAAATAAAGTTCTATAAAAAAAATCCCATAAAAAAACAATTAAGCGTTAATTGCCCGTCATTAAGGGTTAATTAAAATCGCAATAAAATTTTTTCGCGCGGGAAAAAATTTTTCAAAAAATTTGGGGACTGAAAATACATCCGAAAGTCCAAAAAAACATTTTTTTTTCGCCGATTTTTTTTCTCCGAGGGTCTAAAACACCATTTTCTGTGTAACGCTATGTAAACCGATCGAACTGAGTTCGATTGCGGACAGGTCTCGAGAATGGAGTTAGATAGACGAACGTCGAAAACCATATGGAAAGCGTAGGGGCAGGAGTATTACATGGTAAAGTAGGCGATTAAGTATACATGAACTTCCGGTTTGGACCGGAAGTTCATGTATACTGAAACAACGTAACTTCCTGTGAAAACCGGAAGTTACGTTGTTTCAGTTCAAAAATTTCCCCCTAAAAGGAGTTAGTTAGATAACAGGCACGAATGTATTGCTAGCAGGAAAGTATGATGTACAGGGACAAGATACTACTAATTTGAGGTGGAGAGCATATATTTTAAATTAAATGATTTAAAAAATATGATTAAAAATTGCAGCTCGGCATTGTGACCATGTCACAATATATAATTTAGTTTATTCTGTTTTGTTTAAATTTTTGTTATTTTCATTTGTTTTATTGAAATAATATATTTATTTTTAAAATTGTGAGTTTTGTCTTGATAAGTTTAACTTCTGTATTATAAAACTTTTTAAAATCAACCCTAATTTATTTTTAATTTTATGTAGATAATAAAGTGGACACGTTTTCAATTATAAAACAACTTTAATCATTTTTATTTTAAAAATTATGGTGTGTTCTAGGATTCAAATTAAATTCAAAGTGTTTCGCTAATTTAAAAAGATTGGGAAACATTAAGTTAGAGTATTTAAACCAGCTATTCTCAACCGATGGTCCGGCGGACCATTAGTGGTCCGCGGAGAAATTTTACTGGTCCGCGGACATTTCCCCTATTCACGAAAAAAATTTACTTAATTTAGTTCTACGTAATTTATGATTAGTACGGCACTGAAGACAAATTCCCGAAATTCTTACAAGTGTAATTCCTATCGTTGGAAGTAACGAACGTACAGAATATTTTTCTTACAAGTTGCATTTTTGTTGCATGATGTGGATGTGTGCGAAAGCGCGGCGCGCAGACACTGGCCGACTGACTCTATCGACGACAGAAACTTAAGCAGCTTTATTATTGTAAATTGTGTTGTGGTCTGGGTGTGTCTTTAATTTATTGTTAAACGAAACATTATAATAATTATACATATGTTTAACTGGATTGAACTAATATAAAAGTAAGTTTATTGACTATTTATATACTTATATAAAAGCTAATAAAAAAATATTTTTTAACCCTTAGTAACATGAACCGTAAACAAAGCTCGCTGTTTAATTTTTTGAATACCAGTTCAACGTCTCAAAAAAATGACCACGAAACAGGACTTCCGCCAGCAAAAAAGAAGAAACCACTTATCAGACAGTACAACCCTGAATATTTAAAATATGGTTTTATTCTTTGGCCCAAATCTACGGAAGAAGATGTACGTCCGATGTGTATCATTTGCCATGAAGTTCTAGTAAATGATGCTATGAAACCATCGAAAATGTTACGACATTTGAAGGCTATACATTCTGAGCTGGAAAATAAACCGCGTGAATATTTTGAGCGTAAAAAACAAGAGTTAGAATTGCAAACAAAAACATTTAAAGAAAATTTTATTCCGAACAAGTCACTACTAAAATGCTCGTGCTTAGTTGCCCTTCGAATTGCTAAAACCAAAAAATCATTTACCACTGGGGAAAACTTAATAAAACCTGTTTTAATAGACGTTTGTTTAGAGATGTTTGAACAAGCTGCTGTTGATAAAATCAAATCGATTCCCTTATCTAATGATACCATAAGAAGAAGAATTGAAAAATTATCAGAGAATTTGGAATATCAGTTAATCCAAAAGATAAAGGAATCAACACTTTTTGCAATACAAATTGATGAATCATGCGATATTTCCCAAAAAGCCATATTAATTTGCTACGTTAGATATATTGATTTTATTTTGGAGGAAATAAAAGAAGAATTCTTGTGTTGTATAGAATTGGTTTCATATACAACAAGTGATGAGATTTTTAACGCACTTAATTCTTATATTATTAAACATTCTTTAGAATGGAAAAATTGCGTAGGTGTATGTACCGATGGGTCGGCTAGTATGATTGGCAGACATTCTGGTGTTACTAAAAGAATTAAGGAAGCAGCTAATTCTGATTTATTAATGGCCCACTGTATAATACACAGACAGCATTTAGCTGCGAAAAGTTTATCCGCAGAATTAAATGAGGTTTTAGCGGAATCTATAAAAATTATTAATTTTATTAAAAAACAAACGATTATTTGCAATATTTTGTCAGGAGGTTGGTGCCGAACATGAGCAATTATTACTTCATACAGAAGTTCGATGGCTCTCGCGGGATAAGATTTTAACCAGGCTTTTTGAATTAAGGATGGAAGTAGAAATATTTTTAAGAGAAAAAAATAATCCTTTAAGTATACATTTGTCTGATGTAGAATGGGTTGCAAAACTAGTATATTTAAGTGATATATTTTCATATATCAACGATTTAAATTTGAGTTTACAAGGAGCTTCCATAAATGCGTTTCATTTATTTAATAAAATAGATGGATTTAAGAAAAAAATTAATTTTTGGGTGGATAAAGTAAATAACAATAATATTGATATTTTTAATAATTATTTTGATTTTGTTAATTTGCAACAAGATTTACACTTATCAAAATTAAATACAATCATTGGGCAACACTAACAATCTTTAAATATTGGTTTCGAAAAATATTTCCCATCTGAAAAAACCACGTGTGAAAGAAATGTGTGGATAACAAACCCTTTCATAACATATGACAATAGTAAGTTAAATTTAAATGACAGAGAATATGAGTCCCTTCTTGAGATTAGTGCAGATATTATGTTAAAAGCTAGTTTTTCAACAATGTCCATAGATAAATTTTGGATCAAATTGAAAAATGAATATACATATTTATGTGAATCGGGATTTTCATCTATGAGGGTAATAAAAAATAAATTTAGAAATTGGCTTTTGGTTACTTCACCGCTCCGACTTAGCTTGTCTAATTTGGAACCAACAATTGACAAGTTGATTGAAGAAGAGCAGCAGCAATCTTCTCATTAACAATATGTTCATATGCAATGAGTTTTTGATTTTTTTTATAATCTGTGATTTTTTGTTCTAGTTTTTCTTAAGAGTTTGTTCCCACTGATTTAATTTTTTGGTAATCGTAAGAATGATATTTTTGTTGTGTTCCTACATCCATGAGTTTGTGATTTTTTTTATAATTTTCTGTCATTTTTGTTAAAGGTTTATATACTTACTTATTATTATATGTATGTATAATTATATATCTTTACATTTAAATATTACTGTAGGCAAATGACAATAAAAATGCTGCAACTAACTTATGTAGTAGTTCTTTATAAATACTTAGTAAAAATTAGTTGTTAAGAAAATATCACTGGTCTACAATTTTTCTTAACAAATCTACTGGTCCGCGGGCCAAAAAAGGTTGAGAAACGCTGATTTAAACAATTTAACTAGTAGATGATAAGAAGAACTATTGATTGAAGAAAATGAATCAAAATATTTGAATTATTGTGTTAATTTTAATTATAATTATATATATTGTAAAATATATTAATCAGAATCAAATTATTGCAATAATCGGCCATCCCTTAATTTTATCTTTCTCACATTACCAATTTTCTTAACAAGGGATGCAGTATGTTTGGTCTTAACGGTCAAAAGTTACCTAAGAGAAAAACAATGGAAACATTTACGACTTGGACAAACAAAGTACTAAATCTGTCAAAGTAATTTTGAAAGATAAAGTATCTTGTTATTTTCCATCACGTTTCTTACACAGTAAAAACGGTTGACTGGTTGGTTTTGTAATATGTGCCATTTTTACTCAAGAGAAGTATCAAGTTTACGTCTTATGAATAGGTTTGACTCGTGATGATATGTCTAGTAAAGATAAAATATCGGAACAACCCACCGACCTGATAATAAAAGATCCCGCGAATCCGGATCATATATCTTTGATTCCACGTAGAGACGTGACGATATTTCATTGCCAATTATCTTGCCAACTTACTTAAAGAGAGATTAAATCTATCTTTGAAAGGAGATAGCTGCGTTCCACATATAAATGAGAAATGCATCTCCTTTCAGAGAATTCTGTAACATCAAAATCTAGATCGTTAATCACTAATAAATAGATTAAATATACTGTAATCAATTTTAGTTTCGATTATTCGAAAAAAAGTAAGTATATGGTGGAATAGAGTTATAAAAATATTTTTAAAAGTTCTGCTATTTTTATATAGTGTAATTTTCTTATTAGTATTGTTTATCTTAAATTTTGGAATATTATTGATTAAATATGTTTTTAAGTTCTTACGAAAATATTCTGTCCAGTATATAATAAGAATAATTATACATTAGATTTATTTATACTTACGTTATGTATACCAACTTTTATTCTATGTGGTATTAACGATTTCTTTTCAATTAGAGGATTTTTAGATGGGTCTAAAAATATGTTCGATTTCCCGCATAAACGAAAAAAACTGCATCTGCGATTAGAACCATTTTCTTATCAAGTTTACAAAAAGTTATAGAAAAAATATTTTTTAAAAATTAAAGTACAAAAGTCATACAATTGTCTGAGCACTGAGCAAAAGGTTATAAAATATGATAAATATGGTGAAATGTCAATTACGTGTTTTACGATTTGTCTAGTATTAGACGTAAACTTTTATGACTTGTACATTATAATATTAATAAAACATAATTAAATAACGTTATTACAGCATGACATAAGAAACGATTAATGTATTCAAAGTACATTTGTAGATTAACCTATTATCTGTATGTCTTGAGATGCAATGATTTTTACTTCTCGGTTATTACTCAACCTATTAACCTTTATTGTAGATAAGCCATTTTTTCAATATTTACAAAAAAATTAAAGTATAAAGAGCCTGGGGATGTGTATGTGAAAAATGTGTTTTCAGTACACTACAATTAGTTTACGGTTAATATCATCTACTTTTCAAGATGTAAATGTAATACGTAGTTTTGATGATTATTTTAGGAAAATCTATAAACAAACACATAAGTGAAATAATATGCCATTTATTGAAAACTTAACAGAATTCGTAATTGAAATAAATACACCGATTAGTCATTATTCTTAATATAATCAAAACTCGGATAACACGGAATATTTAATTCAAAACGATCGACAACATACCAGAACATTGTAATACCAGTAAAATCAAAGTTTTATGACAAATTGATTTCTTTGATGTCTTTTAACATTTCTATTTTTGTCAGAAGTCACCAGAGTATATTCTTATATTCTTTATATATTCGTTTTGAAAGTTCTATAGCATCTTTCGAGTACCGCGTACCATTCACTAAGATTTGTGAAACGTATAGGTTCAACATGTTCAACATTGGAGCAAATATTCGGCTTACAGAAATCCGAAATTATGAGAACAGGCTATTTTTGAAACTGGTTAGTTTTAAATATGATACATTTAGTGCAGTTGTAGTTCGCCATGTGGCTTCTTTGTTTTTGTTTCCGTAGTCATTTAGACTTCCAGTGTGAAATCTGGCATAGGATGTGTTAAATATAATTTCATTTGTTACTTTCCATTGTTTAATTTACAGTTTAAATATATATTTCGTCTGGGTTCAGAAAAACTGAAAATCCAGAAATCTGCACCACTTCTGATTTGAAGCTTGTCGATATTTGGCCCAGTACTGTACTTTGTATTCTTGTATTTGTTCACAAATTACTCTTCCACAATGCGAAACCTGAGTTAAATGGCTCTCCATCAATTGGAACGCAACTGTATTACTAAAGTATCAGAAGATTTATTTTTCATATAACATGATAACGTCATGGAAACTTCGATTAAAAATGAAACTATCAGAATTTTAACTAAATTTTATACCATTTCATTTTAGAACTTTATTCCATTCTCTTCTACAGATGCACACTTATACGTGCAAACGCATATATACATTTAATTTTTAATATTTAGTAAAATATTATTTGATAGAAATCGAAATTTAATTTTAATATATATATATATATATATATATATATATATTTCCGGTTTATGGCGTCTGACGTCGCCTTCCGACCTCCAGAAACCCTCTTGATCTCTCTCTATCCGTACACCATTCCTCTTTAATTCCGTTTTCCCTACATGCTCAAGGGTGTCGCCAGGGAGAGGGGCAGAGGGGCAGCTGCCCTCCCCTAGAAATTCGAAAAAGTTATTTAAATGCTAAGTTTTAATTAAAATAATATTCTTGGGCGTCTTATAAGTTAAAGAAAATGTTTTATTTAAGATATTTCTTTTCCGGTACATAGTAAATGATTAAAACTTTATGAATCGTTTTTATTTTACCTACATACAATTCATATCCTCTATCAATTTACATCATCATGCCCCCCCTTTACCCATTGGCTGGCGTCGTCCTTGTACAGGCTAACTTTACTCTGTCGTATCAAGTTTGTCTGGGTCGTCTTCTCTCTTTTTTTTGTGGAATGTATTCCATTGACATTTTCGGGAGTCTTTCATCACTCATTATTTTCACATGTCCATACCAAATAAGTTGTTTTCTCTTTATTTCTTCCAAAACCGTCTCCTTTAATTCTATTATGTCTTTGGTTCCCTCATTAGTTATTCTTTCTCTTTTTGATATTCTGCACGATCTTCTTAATGCATCGAAATGGATGCATTAAGAAGATCGTGCAGAGTATTGTTGTTACTTTTCTTCCCTTCTCTTCCCCAGTCATTCTCCATGCCTCCGCCCCGTATAACAGAATGCTTTTAACAATCGCATTATATATCCTTTTTTTTCTTGATTTAGTTATTTTTTCACTCCATCATATTCCATTTAATCTTTTAACTGCTTTCTTACCTTGTGCTAATCTTGTATTAATTTCTAATGTATCTCTTCCATTTTGATGAATTTGTATTCCAAGATAATTGTATATAATTGTAATGTTCACATCCCTCAGTCTTTTCTCTTTCTTCCAGTTCCATGTCTATTTTAGCCCCTCCTATGCATAAATATTTTGTTTTACTCATGTTTAAGGATAAACCTCCTTTAAAATATTCTTCTTTTATTTTTCTTGTCATGTATTTCAGATCATCTTTATCTTCTGCCATTACCATCTGATTATCTGCAAATTGCAGTGTAAATATTGGTTTACCGTTAATATCTATTTCCATTTCACAACATTTCTTTTTCCATATTTTCAGTACTCCTTCTACGTAGATTTTAAATAAAGCTGGTGAGATACAGCATCCCTGTCTTAGCCCTTTTGATACCGTAAATCCTTCCGATATATTTTTCCAATTTTTATTCTCGTTATGGATTCTCTGTATAATTCTTCAACTGCTTTAATAAGTGTGTTATTAATGTTTATCTCTTTTAATGTCTCACATAATTTTGACGTTGGACATTATCATACGCTTTTGTTAAATCTATAAACAGCAAATGAGTTTCCTGTCCTGTTGCTAATCTTTTTCCATAAATTGTTTTATACAGAAAATATTGTCCATACATGAACTTCCTGTTCTGAATCCTCTCTGCTCTTCTTTCACTTTTGTTTGATATTCTTCTTCGATTAGATCTCTTATTATTCGTCTATATAATCTATTAGATGTTGCTGTTACTATAATTCCTCGATAGTTCTTACATTTTTGTTTGTCTCGTTTTTATTGATAGATGTCAAAATCCCATTCTTCATTCTTTTGGGATGTCTTCTCCATTAAGACATGTTTCGAATAATTTTGTTGTCATTCTAAATAATTTTTCTGTTTCATTTTTTTTTATCAGTCTTGGGTATTCCTCCAGGACCACTTGCTCTATTATTCTTCAGTTTCTTACATGCTTGTTTAATCTGTTTTGTCTCTAAATGTACTGTTATATACTTTTCTATGTTTGTATTTTCTGTCATAAATTGAATTCTATCTTCTGTTAATAAATTTTTATAATATTCTTCCCATTGTCTAACTGAGATAAACTGTTCTTTATTATTATTGTTTTCACTTCTAACATTTTTTTAGGAATTTCCATGCATCAGTGCATTTTCTTCCTCCTATATATGTTTCTATCTCTCTACAATTTCTATCCCCAACTTAATCTCTTCTTTCCCAGGATTAATTTTTTAAAAGATTTTCTAAGTTATAAGTTTTGATTTTCTAAGTTCTTTATATCTTATTCTATCCTCTTCTTTTTTAGTGCCCATTCATTTTAAGTAAGTTAATTTTTTTTGTTGTTGTATCATGTTTTTATCTCTTTGTCCTACTAGAATTTTTTAATTTGCTGCTTCTTGTCTTGTCTGATGGTTAATATGGAGATTTCAGCCTCTTCGGCTATATTCTCCGAGTATTTGCTGCTTCATGTAGTGCTGATTTTTATATTTTTATGTGATTCTATAGTATTATCATATTCTTTTTCTTCCAAAAAGTATCAAAATTTATTCTCCATTTACCTTGTCTTAGTCGTTTACTATAGAATTCATCCGGTTTCATTTTGGAGTTTTCTGCTGCGGTATGATTTTCTTTTATAAGAGATAGGGTGCAGACCTATCGTTCCCGTTATCCAGACAAAACAGTTTCGTATTTGAACCTTTACTATTTAAACTTGATACCTTATTTCTCTTGCTATACAAAGTTCGTTAGTCTAATATCTTTTAATATCTAAATCCTGTAAATATACTTTCAATCTAATCTTATCCGTAACGGGCAGAATTATCTTTCTAAGTCAAAAATGTATCAAGCTAATACAGTAAAAGTAATGAAATATTTCAGTTACATAATAAGTTAATAAGCTGGTATAAATATAATAAATTTATATGAAATTTTAAAACATTCAAATCTATAAATATTGCAATTTTAATCAGAAAAAATTACTTAATATAATTATAAATAATTACACAAGATCATCTTATCTAAAAGTTAGAAGCATCGGTGAACTTTCTCATAAAACTGCACAAAAGGAAAGCGATAATTGTACTTTTAACGATAATGAAATTAACCATTTGATTATCACTATATCATTTATATAAATAAGTTTTGACACTTTTAAATCATTAAATTTTAATTTGTTATAAAGCAGTCGGTATTATTTTCAACAGTTTTAAAAGATGGTAAGCATTAGTTACGTTTTATTAGTTATTAAAAAGTTCATATAAGGCTCATGTATTAAAAGTTAGTGAACAGTTTGAGATTCCTATTTCAATAAATTCATTTACAATTTATGGAGAACTTTGATAAAAATTTTCTTTTAAAATTATTTAGATGACATTTTGGATTTTAAAAATATAATCTTAATTCAAACTTTTTGAAATAATTTAAAAATTGATTTGCATGTATTTATATTATAAAGATATAAAATTTAATGTTACCTATGGCGCCAAAATGGCAGCTCGTCTCTGATTCCAACAAACAGAAGAAAGGAAACAGTGGGGACAGTTTCTAACCTAACCTAACCTATTCTAATAATTTGGTTGGTAATAATTATGGTAATTTATTAGAATAGGTTAGATTAGGTTAGAACGTGCGTCCCCACTATTTCCTTTCTTCTGTTTGCTGGAATCAGAGACGAGCCGCCATTTTGGCACCATAGGTAACATTAACTAAAATTTATAATGAAGTTTGGTGTAATATTATATTACATTTCATAAATATTTGTATTATAAATGTGGATAACATATATATATAAAAAAAAAATGAAAACACAACAAACTGAAATAATAGATCAATTTCCTTCTGTAAAGAATTTCTAAACAAAATGTTTAATGTATGTAATAAAAATGTAATAAAATGTAATGTAATAAAAAAATTAATAACAATGAATGTAATTTACTAGAGATTTTTTTAAAAGTAGTAAAAGCATTAAACGAATTTTAGTGCAGGCAATTAATTTTTTATTTGAAGAATAGAGAATATGAGAGTCGTACCGAGCTTTCCTGTAATATTATACAAAGGATGTTTATAAATTCAATATGAAATCTTCAATTTCTTATTAAAATTTGGTCAAATGTGAAGACAAAAGAATTACAAATAATCATTAGATTCTTTAGATCTTAGACATTAAAAATCAATAATGATTCGTGTCAATTTATAAATGTTCTAAATATAAGACAAAGCATAATTCAAATAATTATTTCATATTTCATAATTAACTTCATTAAAATTATTTTGAAAAATAATAATATAAATAATTATTTCTTCTAATTATGTCTTATTAACTCGATTTGAGATTTGTATAGCATGAATTTTACTTTTAATCTTTTTAATTTAATTTTTATGTTGAATGAATATATTTAGAAAAGACTACTGACGAATCGATTAGCTTGATTTTCAATAATTTTCAATTAATTATTGATCAGTAGAAATAACAGAATTTACTAAATCAAAAGCGCTTATTTCCATATTTACAGAAGGTAAAAATAATATGAAAATTTTAAAGACATTTATGAAGAATCAACCTTTTTGTATAATAGGATTGATTTTTCAACAGGATCATAAACAGGATCATATTTTTGTTTAAATTTTTCAAAATGTTTTTATTGAATATTATTTTACTTGAAAGAATCATTATAATTCTCGGCTATTAAATTAATAAAACAAAATCTTCGATAATTGATGTTAGTTATACTTAAAAATATTCTTGAAAATTTCAAGATGTGTTAAATAACTTGTTTATTTTCATTTAATTGGCCATAATTAATTACTTGTCATTTATTACATTAAATTAGTTGAGAATCTTTTTGAAATTAATTTATCAAGTATGAAAATTGAAGAAAGAAATATCGATTTTAAGATAATACTAAAATAATATTTGAAGCGTTTAATATTATAATTAATATTGAATATTTATTTATTTTTAATTAATATAATAATGTTTTAAACTGTAAAAGACGACTTTGGAATGTTTAAGGCTCTTCTTTAGTTACTCTCAAGAAATAATTTTCTATCCATCGCAGAAAAAAGACGAACGGATGCAAATACAATATTAGATTTACATTCTCACCCTTTGTACTAATAAAGACTGAATATTAGATTTACAAGAAAAAATAAGTTATTTATTGATTTTATATTAGACTTGAATTTAGTTTATAAAGCTATTTTCAAATAGATGTAATGAAATCTATATATAATATTTCAAAATATCCTGTAGTCAAAAAAACTATAATTGATTGAGGTTGAATGATACAATTTACATATTTATTTTATCATAAATTAAATAAAATACAAAATACATCCATATGTGTACAAAACTATTAAATTATTTCTTAAATTTCTTTTAATAAAGTATTTCCGAAAATTGTATTTAAAGTGTTTGAAAATATTTTAGGATATTCAAATTTGTATGTATAGTTCAAACTGTGACAACTTTATTTTTAACTTAAATAGAATTTTTGTATTAAAAATATTCAAAAGCGTATATTTCTACGTATGAATATTTTTAAAATTTCGAATAAATTTTAAGCAATTACATATAAAATTGTTTTATTCAGTTTTAAATACTTTTAATAATCAGTACCACCAATTAGCAATAGTTTTCTTTTCATTTTTGTCACTTTCCGCCTTGTGAGCACTAAGAAAGAAAGTTTTTTAAGTCTATTGGGTTCGTCCAGGCCCATAATTGGGCAGCCAGATAGTGAGAGACCGAAGAATTGCGAAAATTCCTGATGTTACTCGCCCACATTCGATTCCAGATCCCCAAAGTTGCAGTAACGCATATTCCCCAGTTAATAATATGTTTATAAAATATCATTTATGGACAAATTTTTTAATAAATTTTTAGTTTAAAAATATTTATATTCTTTGCGTCAATTCAATTGATTTATAAATACAAAATAAAAATAACAAAATTGTTAAATTTTACAGAAAGTCTTCCTCTTTTTTGTGCTTACATTTGTAGCAGCTCAAGCACTCGTTTGCCCGAAAGATGCGTGCAAATATGTTAAATGCAAAGATACCGACGGATGCAGAGAAAGAAATGGCATTATCAAGGAAAAATGGGGAGTTTGCGGATGTTGTGATATCTGTGTAACTGTATTAAGTATGTGATGAAATTTTGTTTAAATTTACATTTACATATTCCTGATATCAATAATATTGTATACTTAATACTTATTAAATTTAAAATTTGGTTTTAGACGAGGGTGATTTATGCGAGCCTGTAGAATTTGGATTAGTTCCTTCCGAAGCAATATGTTCCGAAGGTCTGCAATGTGATCATCATACTTTTACATGTAAAAAAATTTCTGAAATTTCTGATTATTAAGTTATAAGAATAAAAGCTTTACTGTATAATTAATACAGGATTAAAATGAAAGTTATTAAATATAAAACTGTTATGAATTAATAAAGTTAAATGCTGTATTAATACGAAATTGAAGAATCAAAGCATCACAGATTTACATTTAATAATGTAGTTTTAGTTTTACTTAATTTATGCTTACAAATCAAATGTTTGCATGTTTTACTCGCTTAAGCTTCTGAAAATATATTTTTATAACCTATACGTTAAAATCTGCCTTAGGTTATACACATAAAAAAATCACTTTTAAACGTTTTTGTTATTCGTTCAAAAGTAATAATGACGTTGAAAATGGTTTCCCACTGTGGGTTTTCTGAATCCCATAAAATTGTTTCTGGTATTGTTGATCTTAGTTTTAAATAAATTGCTCCTTGTTTGTAAACCAGATGTATTTGTTTCTCATTGTGCACTATCTTACTTTAAAATATCATATCACAGTCCTTGGGGGAGGTGCTATTTGCTATCGTCTGTGCTGATGGCTTTTTGTGGCGAGCTTGTTCCATGACCAGAATTACTTACTTTTTGATCGTGAAATTATAAAATGTCTTGAAAAATGTGTTGTATAATCAGTTACACTCTTATTATCTACTTTAATTATACTGATCAATATTTACGAATTTGTATTCTAATGTTAATTGATGGTGTTGAACCAAATTCTGGTCAATTGTCTAGGACTACACTTCCAACTGTATTCGGATGTAGAATAGTCTAATCTGCTTTTTAATCATTTTAAAACATTTTTAATCATAGAAATAAATGAATAAATTTCATTTTATAAATTATTACCGTTATTATTAATGTATTTAATGCTTTATATCATATCTCTCTCCATTTATATTATATTGATAAAAAATAACATCAAACATATATATATATATAAAAACATAAGATTTATATTCAATAAATTGTTATTTATCCATAAATTTGTTTTTGAAAGGTTCCTAAAATTTATTTGAAAATTTTACCTAACGTTATTCTACTATAAATTATTGAGAAAAGATATTATAAGTTTGATATTACACAAAATTTTCGAAACTGTTTATGTATACTACGGCACATTCCCTATTTTAATAGTCAAAGTATGTAAATAGTTGTGAAAATGTTGCAAAATATAAAACATATTCATTATTTTTAGATGAATATTTTGAGATGTGAATATATCTCTGAGTTAAATAAAATTCTTTGTAATATTATTCTTTTGAAGGTTTAGAATGCAATTCCACTATAAAGAAGTAAGATAAAATTTCATATAATTTATTTATTTATCTGGAAAACGTTTTCTTTGAAATTTTCACGCATTTAGTTTTTTTAAAATTAGAAAAATTTGCCCGAATCAAGTTTAAATATAAAAAAAAATATTTTTCCTGTAATATAAAATTGAATTTTATCATAATTTCATTAGCGAGTAACATATTGTTACATAATATATTATTCAAAATATATAATTGTAATACATTAAAATTTCATAAAACTTTATTAATTTTATCTTCGAAAACTTATTAGTAGTAGTTACTATTTAACTTTTGTAATGGTTATTAATGAAATAATATTTTTGTGAATTAAAATTTTAATTATTTTACACAGAAAAATAAAGATGTTAATCTGCATTTAAGTTAAAATGAATTCACTTATTTATAAAATCTTTATTTTATTGATTAAATGTTAAAAATTCCAATTTCCAATTATTAAATTAAATTAAAAACGAATTTTCTATCTATTGACTCGCAACTCGAGACCATAAAACCACTTCATTGGAACAAAAATTTCTTCTTAATGGTTTTTAAGAGTTATTCAGAAAACAGAATCGAAAAACTTTTTATTGAAAATAATTTCATTTTATAAAATTCCTTGAATATAAAGTTAGCAATTCACAGATAATTGAGAGTCTCACTAATTTATTTATTTTTATAAAACGTTTTCATTTTTAGTAAAATGATCGATTTTCTTCTACAAGTACTTTAAAGGTTAGCAGGATATATATGTAAATATATAAATCCTGCTAAATTTTTCTTAAAATACATATATTTTCAATTAAAAAAAAAATATATATATATATAGCCTATTTATCTTTATAATATATTTAGTGAAGATGTTATTTTTAAAGATTCTTATTCATCACCTAGAGATTTTGCTGAGAATTCTTAATTTTAAATAATTACGAGCAGTTATAATTTGAGTTATAAAATTGAAAATCTGTTTTATTACAGAACTTTCGATATAATACATTCAACTCTGAATAAATATTTATATAGTTATTTTCATAAACATTAACATTTAATTTCGTTTGTAGAACTTCTTTATATTTTTAAATATTTGTAGAACTTTAAATTTATTGCAGTTTATGGATTCTTATTTTATTTCTTGCACTTTTATATTACAATTTATTGGAGTATATGTAAAATACAGCATATATATTTACAAAATACGGTTAAATTTTTTGGCTGTGTCATTCGAATGTGTGAAATTAGAATTGCAATATACGAGAGTGAATAGCTTAATATTTATTGATATTTTAAATGCCATTTCTACATATACTTCAGAATGAATTGCATTTACAAATTGGACAACTTAACCTAGAAATTTTGTTTAATATTTATGGAGTTTATTGAAGATCTCATTCTGAACTTTGTATGCCTCCTGATTTTTATCATCATAATTTGTAAAGCACAAAAATTTATTTTAATGTTTTCTATTTAAACTTTAACACGTACAAAATTTCAATTTTTTTTTTTTTTTTTATTACGAATGGTGGTTATATGAATAAATTCGTTGACGATTGAAGTCTGGAATAAGTTGTAAAAGTTGTGATGGTAGAAATTTATTGACGTCAATTTTTCATTTGAGATATTTGACAAATATCAATATCTTACTCTTTAAATATCGATATTAAAAAAATTTTATTTAAAATTATTTTTTCAGCTAATAAAAGCTTCACAGTTTCGTCGTGATATTTGTAAACGATTCCTAATTTAATCTTATACTTTCGTGTAGTGAGTACACTATTAGTAGTCAGTCACTGTTAGAATTGGCAATGTACATTTTACATTCGAATCTAGCTTATCCACAATAGTTAGATAATAACCTATATGGCAACCATCTCAATAAGTTATTGATAAATTAGCAATTCCTAATGATTCATCAGAATTAAACAGAACAAACAAACAAATTTACCTACAGTAAATATGTAAGGTTATCTAATAGTTACTTCCTGAAAAACTTTCGATTTTTTTTTTGTTTTAATATTCTTCCATTTAGCAGAATACTAGAATGTGTCCCTATTAAGTATTAT
Organism: Centruroides vittatus; assembly: GCF_030686945.1. Classification (NCBI taxonomy): domain Eukaryota; kingdom Metazoa; phylum Arthropoda; class Arachnida; order Scorpiones; family Buthidae; genus Centruroides; species Centruroides vittatus. The sequence continues at coordinate 32,268 of NW_027120741.1, forward strand.
TTATGATTCAGTCTGACAATTTATTCGATACTAATTTTTTATTTAGGTAAATAATATGTATATATATACATTTTTTTTTACTCTCCTGGCTGTCGTATATAACAGAGGGATAATATGACGATTGGTCAAAACATGACTCTCCAGATTTGTTCATTCTTGGACTCAGCGGACTTTGAAACGTCGAGAAATGCAAAAGGATTCGGGAAATTTTTCTGTATGTACGGATGTGTGTGCGTATGTGTGAAGAGCACGATTTTATTCATCCACTTTAAAGCTGAATAACTTCTATGCTTTTCGTCGAAAATTTTTGAAATTTTGCAAGGATGTTTGTGTATTAGGGAATTGATGATATTAATTAAATTTTGGTGGTTGAATATCGAGAAGGTGGAAAGATAATGGGAGTCATGTGTTATATCTCGAATACGATCAAACTTAATGACGAATTTATTCGTTATTAGCATTTGCAATTTTTTATAAAACCCATTTTTACCCCTAAAATTAAGCTATTTTCCATTTTAAAATAATTAAAAATATAAAAAAATTTTAAAATAAAATATTATAACAGACGGTGCCACAGGCAGATTTAAATGTTCATGGAAAATTTAAGCAACTCGTTGCTTGATTTTATTATTATTTTTTTTATTTATAGGATTAAAATACTATAATGTTTTTAGTAATTAATAATACATAAGTGATATTTATAAACTATTCATAGCTTACGAAGATATAAATTTTGACAATATAAGAACTTTTTGTTAGATTTTGTCTCTATACTGTTATAAAATTTTAAAACAATCGTTTAAATTTGAATCATTTTGAATTCTATTTTATCTACAAAACTTGCCTAACTTAAATTTGTTAGTTTACATTCATCTTGTATATTTACATTGCATTTTCAGATATTTCTGTAATTTAGCAAGAGACAACGTGGTAATTTATTAGTCAAAATTAGTTTTACAATTTTTCAATGCAAATCTGTAATAAATATTATAGAAATGTTACAACACACAATTATTTTTTAAGATGAACATATATAATTATTCCTATTTTAGCAAATAAAAGTTTAAACATATAATTTTTTAAATTTTTTTCTATTTTTGTTTCACAAGATTGAAGTAAAAAATAAATTTGTTTGTAATTCTAAATGGATCAGATAGATATTATCACTTTGAATATCTTAATAACATTGGAAAATTTCAGAAAATTTATTTTTATAATGTACTTGTTTTATATCAGAATTTTGTTTTATTATCACAATAATTTTTTTATATATGTAAGCCGATAAGGTAACTCTAAAGTTACTTAATGATTAAATTGCAGATATGTTGATACTATAAAATCGAAATTGTCTAATTGCCGTCTCATCGATACCAGCATAAAAACTACGAATTATTTTAATATTTCGTAGTTTTTCTAGAGAGGTATTTTTTTAGTAGCCTATTGAAAAAATAAATTAAATTTGATATGAAAATATCTACTTGAAGGATGTAGCGCCAAAGGCACTCTGATCATTCTTTTCATTTATTGCCTGAAGATTTTTATTCTCGAGTATTTGAATTTTTAAATTTACTAATTTATTGACTTTTTTTCATTTCTTAAAATAAGATAATTTATTCAGTATTCACTTTTTACCTCGGCAACGCCTATAGGCACGAAAGAATCATTTTCGTTTACAATAAAAAACAAATACAATATAAGAGTGAGTTTTAACGTAGAAAAAAGAAAACGAAACAGATGAGCTTAATCATAAATTTCAAATGTTTTGGCACATTTTCTGGTAACAAAAGCTTTGTATTACTGTATTTGTTGAGAAATATTTCAATATAGGCTAAACTTTACAGAAAGTATTTCTAGCATATTGCCGAAGCTGTCTGCGGGGCTTAGCCTGTGGGCCGCTTCTGTGGTGCATTCTTTTCAATGATTTTTTGACCGAGGACTTCTGACAAGACAAAATTATTGCGTATGCGGATGACGCACTCGTGTTATTGACGGGTAACTCTAGAGCAGAACTCGAAAGGAAAGGAAAGCAGGCTATATCCAAAATAAGTGTATGGGGAAGGATAAATGACAGTTATCGTCTGGGCCAGACACTCAAAACTTGTACAAGAGCGTACTGAAAATTCGGATGAGGTCAGAAAGTATAAAAATAAAGAAAAACATTAAATATTTAGGGATTACACTTGACTTTAAGCTTCTTTGGACCACAACATATCGAGAACGTTTGTAAGAAAACAGGGTTAATCTTTCGGTCTTTCTCTAACATCGCTAATAATCTTGTCTATTGAAAGTTTAAAGTATGACTTCTTCCAATACTTTAAAGACTGGATGATATTGTTAGGTGATAAATAGTATTTTTCATGGCCGCACGACATGACGTATAGAAATGGCCGCTTACAAGTGCCTTGTAAGCGGCCATTTCTTTACGTCATGTCGTGATTTTAATAACTTAGTTGAAGCACAGTTAAGTTTTGAAAGAGCTTAACTTTGATTCAACTAAGTTATTAAATACAAAGAAATTGAAAACGTTGAATTTCTTGGATACTAATAACAAACAACAAGCTTAATTTGAAATTTTTTTTATATTCGATTTATATTTTATTAAATTCTTGTTACTTATAACTCTTATCTAAAAAATATAAACAAATTATATCTTTTAAAAAAATCTCAAATCCGATAACATCTTTCTATAAAAATAAACCAGCAACGAGTTGCTCAACTTTGCCAGCAATATTTAAAACTTTGTGGAGCCATCTATTATCATATTTTATTAAAAAGACTTTTTATATTTTTAATTGTTATAAAATGGCAAAAAGCTTAATTTTGAGGGTAGGGACGAGTTTTATAAAAAAAAAAAAAAAAATTAAATGTTAATAACGAGTAAAATCGTCATTAAATCCGGTCCTACTGGGGATAAACATGACCCCCGTTATCTCACCACTTCCTCGACCTTTAATTTACCAGAAAAATTTAATAGCATCGATCCCCCAATAAATAACCCTCCTTGCAAAATTTCAGAAATTTTCGACAAAAAGCGCAGGAATTAACCTTCAAAGAGGGTGAACAAAATCGTGCCCCCACAAACCGCGTCCCTCAGAAGCGGTAGAATGCCACCTTAACCGCTCGGCTATCTGACATACACACACACTACACTACACTAAACTACACTAAACTAAGTTATTAAATACATATAACATCCATACATAGAGAAATTACCCCCGCTCATTTTTTATTTCTCTTTCTTTTCTTTTCTTTTCTTTTTTTTCCATTTCTCGACGGTTCAGGATGTCCTAAGTCCCAAAATGTAAAAATCTGGAGGTCATTTTTCGTCTGGGGTTGTGCAAATAACTTTATCTCTGCTAGTCATCTTCCAGTAATAAGGGAAGACATAAGATAGTAAGGCTTCCATCTATCTCTGGATAACAAACATGCTGATGCGGTTGCACTATTCAACTTCTCTGACGATCAGACGATCACCTTTTCTAATGGTCTTTTTTTTTAACTCTTTCCGCCCTGTGGGCACTAAGAGGGCATGTTTTAGCAAGCTCATTATGGGTTCGTCCAACCCACAAAGGGCGGCTGGGTGGTGAGAGACGGGGGCGGACATATCCAGTCGCATTACCCCCGAAAGCTTCCTGGAGATTTTTCGACCCGTCCAGATCCGAAACCGGGTACCCCAGAAGTGGTAGGCTGCCATCTTGACCGCTCGGCTATCCAGCCGTCATACCCGGTCGACTGTTAAAAGCATCCAGAGCCTGTCTGTCATATACTATATCACTATCAGTAGGTGGCAAGAAAGGTGGGCCACTGGTTCTACGGGAAGGAGCACTTTTGACTTTTTCCCAACCATCGAAGAGAGGAACAAAGCGAACCACTACACTCCTGACTTCCATACAACGCAGTTCATCACTGGGCATGGCGGCTTTAAACACTACCTTAAACGTTTCTTGAACAAAGGCAACGGAATGTGTGATTGCAAGAAGGGGAAAGAAACACCAGAACATATACTGTTCCACTGCCCAGTGTACTCTACCCACCGTGTCCAGCTGAAAAGTGTCATGTACTCCCAAGGGTTCCATTGGCCCTGTCAGAATAAGGACTTTCTCTTCAACAAGAAAACAACAACTGCCTTCAAGACCTTCATCTACAACACAGGGATCACATCTCCGAACTTTCATCCTAGTACTAACCAGCGCTCCAGTAGGCGTCCCTCCTCTGATCCTGCCACATAGATCTACACGCGGCTTTTTGTAATCCTGTGCCGGTTGTAAGTCCGATATGGCACCCAGGACCTTCCCAAGATGGGAACTTGTCAGCAAAGGTTGTCGCGAATGCTTGCTTTTCGTGTATTGTCGTGGTATTGTTCTGTTATGTCGAGCCCTGGGGCTCTCACCGGGTGTTCGTCTTTGCACCCACGTTCGGCTTCTTAAAGGCTATCTCATTGTGTTCGGTTTATCGGGACCGAGTGTTCTGTCGGGCGCCTCTTCACTATCGGGCTCTGTTCTCCCACTTTGGGGATGTTATGTTCTCATCTGGGGAATGTTCATCACGCGACCTTTCTTGTACCCCTGAACCTGTAGTAAGTCCTACATAGTACTCAGGGTCCCCCAAGACAGTGGTTCGTCAGTTTATGTTCATCTGCCACCTGTGCTTTACTCGGAATTCCATGTAACGGCGTTTGCTTCGTGGTGTTTTTCGTCCATTCCGAGTTGGTGTTTGTGTGCTACCTCTCCTTCGAAGGAGCATTTTGTTCTTGTTTTAGTTAAGTGTACTGTAATTGTCGGGTTTCATCTGTCACCTCCAATTTGGAGCACCCACACTGTTCTCTGTGGGCCTAGGCCCACATTTTGTAAAAGCTTATCTTGGCATTCTTATCTCTGCCCGGTACTTACCGCTCACGGCCCTCTCTTCACACTTTTCTATCATCCTTGCCCCATCTTCCCCCCCCTCTTCCTCTTCTCACTTCTCTTCTAAGGCTAAGCCATAGGTACGGCCTTCTAAACTTTTATAGTAGTAGTAGTAGTGTCATATACTATACGTGTGACCTAACACCTCCTTCACAGTCAGTACAAAATGGTCAAAATAGTGATCATTTGGCGAAACTGTAATTCTATTTCCCTCAGTCCTAGGTTACAGCCTTTGACTCTGACAACTTGTGCATAATGTCTTGGATTGTGTCATAGGCTAACCTTCGAAAACATTCAAAACAACAGGTACTGTACACTGCAAATTGTAATCCACTGCAAGCCTTTTTGTAGAATATTGGAGAAGCGATTTTAAGATATTCTGGTAGCATTATCTGGGATGCCAAGGGCCACAGTTGTTACAAATTCCTGTTTAGGCTTTTTAAATTATAGATGGCATTACTTTAGAAAAAATGAAAGTACTCGATATCTGTAAATTTCATTTTTATAATTTTATTTATTACAAAAACAAGATTATTTTAAGTTTTTAAGTGAAATACTTTAAACTGATTAATGTTTTCATGTAACGCGTGACGTATTTATTGTAATCGTATATGTAATAATGTAATTTCTACGCCCTACGTATAGCGCGTAGAAATATATTCTAACAATATGTAACAAATTGTTAGAATATATTGTTGATTTTTCCATTGTAGGTCGACGTTGCTTTTTTTCCTTTCTTTCGGATTTTCCGAGAGAATGTTAAGTAAATGATTACATTTGATTTATAAGAAATCAAAATGGAATAACTCGCGATAGAATGTGAAACTGAAACATGTGTGAGATTTTTAAAATTAATTTATCAAATAGTAAATAAAATTTGATGTCTGTAGTGATATCTTCCTCAGAGCAGAGTCGACCATTTTGGCGCTGAAGGCAAACATCGTACCTGGAGGCCCTGATTAAACGTTAATTATGAAAAATTCTCTTGATACATTCTGCCACTTCCAAGGTTCACGCTCAGGGCGAAGACCAAAGACACCGACGGAGACGAATAGGGTTTTCTGTGTCCCGCTTTTCCAAAGTCCGCTCGGGACGAAGACGTGAAGACACCGACGGGAGACGAAGTGGGTTCTCTCTGTCCCGTTTCTCCAAAGCCCGCTCAGGACAAAGACATGAAGACACCGACAGGATACGAAGAGGTCTCTTTGTGTCACATTTTATTAAAGCCCGCGTAGGGCGAGTATTTTGGTGTTTTTTTTTTAATGAGATTTGTTAGGAGTTTGAGGTAAATTATAGTTTAGTGGCCCTAAAGTGCGTTTGTTTTATTATGACCTGATACCTGTCTTTCATTATTACTAGTTGTAATATTACATCCATTAATTTAGATAGTAATGATACTTAAAAAACAATAATCTTTAAAAAATTGTAAAAATTTTTTAAAAATAAACGAGTTTCTAAAATTAACTCTTTTCTATCCGACTTCGAAAGAGTTAAGAACTGAGATGGACACCGTGGAAATTAACAAATACTTCTTACTTTATTATTCACCATCCATGTGTTATCATTCAAAATATCCAAATGCATTTCGCAAAATTTTCCTTTGCCTCTTCAGTGGATATTACACCTTTACGACAGTGTTACATTTATATTCTATCAAATTTTCCCAGCATGCATCTACAGATAATCCGGTATTCAGGTTGATGACATTTGCATAATTTTTTATACAATAATGTTCCGCGATACGTCTTGTTACAATATTTTCAAATTTATACAATATTTTGATACTATTTCTATTTATGATACAATTATTATTTTTACAATGTTGATACCATGGGGATTCACTTCGCTTCAGGCGAATTGCCGCTTCATGCTCTTTAACACGTTGTTCAAGCTGTCTTCCCGTTTCTCCAACATAGATCTTACTTTCTGGGCATGTACATATTAGTTTGTAGACGACTCCTGCTGTTTTCAAAGGGTCTTGTGCATGTCCTACTATTCCTCTGTTTACCACGTGAATACTTTTGCTTAATCTATTTTTCTGTTCGCCCACTAAGTTGACAGAACAATTATTAAAGTTATTTTTATATTTTTCATAGAACTTTTTAATATATGGTATTTTAATGTATAGGTTTTTACTTTTTTCTTCTTTTACATTATATCTACTTATTGTATAACAATTATACCACTTACGTATTACTTGTTGAGGGTAATCGTTAAGCAGATATTTTTTAAACAGATTTTCAGTTTCAAGTTCTATATACTTCTGCAATGTCGTTCTGTTGAGGATTTTTCTTAGTTCCATTATAAAAACGTTTCTCTTTATACCTAAAGGACAGTATGATTTATAGTTGATTACTTTGTTATTATTACAGATTTTTGTATACTTACGAAACAGTAGTGTTTTTTCGTTTCGTGTGATTGTAACATCTAAATAGTTAATTTCACTATTTTTCTCTTCCTCGTAGGTGAATCTAATATCATTGTTTAAACTGTTCGCATAAGTTTCGATGTTTTGGGCTGTGGTAATATTGGAATCATATAGGATTAATATGTCGTCTACATACCTGGCGTAGAAGGAAATACCTTGGAACTGGAAAATCTTTTGATCTAATGATGTCATGCATATATCTGCAATCTTCGGGCCTATAACGGACCCCATTGCTATCCCATCTTTTTGTCGATAAAAGTCTGTAGAAACCGAAAAATAGTTATTTTTAAAAGCAAATTGTATAAATTCTAAAACGTAACTAGGTAAACTATAATTACTTAAACATTCTAAAATAAAGTTCCACTTAATTGATGGGTACATTGATTTTACATCTAGACTCATAAGTATCATTATATAAAAAATTTTTTACAATGTATACCAGATTCTAGCTACAGTATAAAAAATACAGACCAACTAATTTCGCATTTGTTATATGGTCAAATTAAGGAATCCTTTAGACTTATGAGTCTAGATGTAAAATCAATGTACCCATCAATTAAGTGGAACTTTATTTTAGAATGTTTAAGTAATTATAGTTTACCTAATTACGTTTTAGAATTTATACAATTTGCTTTTAAAAATAACTATTTTTCGGTTTCTACAGACTTTTATCGACAAAAAGATGGGATAGCAATGGGGTCCGTTATAGGCCCGAAGATTGCAGATATATGCATGACATCATTAGATCAAAAGATTTTCCAGTTCCAAGGTATTTCCTTCTACGCCAGGTATGTAGACGACATATTAATCCTATATGATTCCAATATTACCACAGCCCAAAACATCGAAACTTATGCGAACAGTTTAAACAATGATATTAGATTCACCTACGAGGAAGAGAAAAATAGTGAAATTAACTATTTAGATGTTACAATCACACGAAACGAAAAAACACTACTGTTTCGTAAGTATACAAAAATCTGTAATAATAACAAAGTAATCAACTATAAATCATACTGTCCTTTAGGTATAAAGAGAAACGTTTTTATAATGGAACTAAGAAAAATCCTCAACAGAACGACATTGCAGAAGTATATAGAACTTGAAACTGAAAATCTGTTTAAAAAATATCTGCTTAACGATTACCCTCAACAAGTAATACGTAAGTGGTATAATTGTTATACAATAAGTAGATATAATGTAAAAGAAGAAAAAAGTAAAAACCTATACATTAAAATACCATATATTAAAAAGTTCTATGAAAAATATAAAAATAACTTTAATAATTGTTCTGTCAACTTAGTGGGCGAACAGAAAAATAGATTAAGCAAAAGTATTCACGTGGTAAACAGAGGAACAGTAGGACATGCACAAGACCCTTTGAAAACAGCAGGAGCCGTCTACAAACTAATATGTACATGCCCAGAAAGTAAGATCTATGTTGGAGAAACGGGAAGACAGCTTGAACAACGTGTTAAAGAGCATGAAGCGGCAATTCGCCTGAAGCGAAGTGAATCCCCATGGTATCAACATTGTAAAAATAATAATTGTATCATAAATAGAAATAGTATCAAAATATTGTATAAATTTGAAAATATTGTAACAAGACGTATCGCGGAACATTATTGTATAAAAAATTATGCAAATGTCATCAACCTGAATACCGGATTATCTGTAGATGCATGCTGGGAAAATTTGATAGAATATAAATGTAACACTGTCGTAAAGGTGTAATATCCACTGAAGAGGCAAAGGAAAATTTTGCGAAATGCATTTGGATATTTTGAATGATAACACATGGATGGTGAATAATAAAGTAAGAAGTATTTGTTAATTTCCACGGTGTCCATCTCAGTTCTTAACTCTTTCGAAGTCGGATAGAAAAGAGTTAATTTTAGAAACTCGTTTATTTTTAAAAAATTTTTACAATTTTTTAAAGATTATTGTTTTTTAAATATACAATAACCGATCCCATTGCTTGATATTTGTTTAGTAATGATACTGTAAGTTCAGAAAAGTTGAATTTGTAGTATTCAGAGGAAAGTATAAATATTTATATACTGTGAGTTAGAATGAATGAAACTCGGCAAATGATTTTAGTCACGTGTGGAGTTTCATTATTTCTAACTTTTGGTGGAACTCTAAAGCAGCCACCTCCACGTGGTGAGTTCTGGGTTGTCGTTCGTCTATAAATAACGAAGGGCAAGCGAAGAGCTGCTTTTTTCCGTCGAAATGAATATTGTAATAAGGAATGAAAATATGCCAATACAAGCAGAAATTTGGTGTATTTAATAAACTATGAACCGCGGAATCGAAATTGAATCTAGAGCTAAATCCTTTGTATTTAAATTACATCCTTTGATAGCTAAGAATAGAACATGTATCCAAGTTACACAAAACGCAGTTTGTACGGTTGGAGCTTTCCAAATATCTCGGTTCTCATGTTTGGTAAGTTAAGCTTAAACCTATGGTCCCCTGTTAAGTAAATAACTTCAGAAAGTTTCTTGCAAGAAAACTGAAACTTTATTTAACCTATTTATAACCTATTTATAAACAAAAAGTTAATAATAAGCTATTCGATTTAGAAATGTGTTAAAATAATAAACGAATGAAAATATAGAGTATTTTTCAAAATTAAGAAGTGTCTCAGCGGTGTCTTTCGATAAAAAAGATTTTTCTGTGGAATTTTTTCATTCGCGTGAACTAGAAATGTCTCTCGATCGAAAAGATTGTTTTGTAGGACTCTTTGTTGGCTCAATTCAAGCTCCGAATGATACAATTGGGATCTTAACTACTGAAGAGCATACTCATAGGAACGAAAAAGAACCATATCTACGAGCGAATCCATACTGTCTGCCTCCAAAATTACACTATTTGATATATTTCTACGCTTTTTTAATCTCCAGATCCCGACGGATGAGTGTGTTTTTTTCGATTCCAAGAAAGGGCAAGTTTCCCGTTTATCTTTCTTTGTGGACGCCGTGATAGGTGGGTATACAGGTAATTATTACAATGAGCTACAATTGGGTGGGATGTTTACAAAACTGTTACGTAATGCTAATGCCTAAACCCTTGGATAATAATATGATTCATTTTTGTTTATGAAGTGTTGTATAGCGAACCAAATTGTTAATGCCACTGTTTTATACATTATACTGTATATGTAATTAATAAAATCATATAGGGTTCAGTTTTCCGTGCTGTATATTATTTCTTAGTACAATTGAAGGGGTTGATCGAGTATATACGTTACACAATTATGAAGATGAGTATGTAAGCAGATTTGTGGAGCATTTGAGAAGAGTTGAAAAACATAAAAATAACGTTATGTAATTCGTGAACGATGTCTAGTGCAAATGGCAGAACGCAAGGCACCTTGTTCTATTATTATGTACTAATTAATATCTTATTGAATATCTATTTTAGCTCCAATATTCTTACTGGAATGAAGTTCTTACCAAGATAAGTTACTGAATATTTTCAGCGGTTGCTTGGTGTCTCATGTAGAATTTACTGCCCATATTTTTTGTGAGCTATATTAAAAAGTATTGTGGTTAATATCGTGATGAAAGTGGTTACCGAACCCAAAAATTATTGTATTGACTGTCATGGATATATCGAACCCTTTCTTCTTTCCATCATATTAAGCCAGACCCACAATGGAAGAGGTTGGACTAATTCGTTATTAGTAAGTTAAAAGGCCTCAAGATATTTTTAACAATGCTCAACAATATTAAGCAATTAATCATTGCTAATTATAAAGTAAAATTAGCTTTCATCCATACTGTCTGCTTCACAAGCAGCAATACGTTCGATTCGTTTAATACGTTCGTTGTATGTGTGAAAGAATCTTTGTAAAAGCCGCATTAACGCATGTGCATAAGTGGACATAGTTAGGGACATTATTTTCCTCCAGCCGCATCTCATTGCTCATTAGTAATTTTAGTTTATATTTAAATCTGTATAGCGTCTCCAGAGAAATTCACCTGGGGACCTGAGGAGGGCTTAAAACTGCTCCGTTTGAGTGATTTCTTTATTAAAAATTTAAAAATAAAAGTAAAAATCTAAATTAATACATTCTTTTATAATTTTAATTATTTATTTCTTTAATATCTTTGACAAGTTCCAGTACGACGGTCGCATTGAAGTCCTTCTGCGCATTCTGATCGAGGTGGAACTCCAAGAAGAGGAAGAGGACAAGGTTCTCCTTCTCCTATAAATATAACAAACGTTAGAAGAACAATCTTAAAACTTATTAAAAAATAATTTTAAAACACTCTGATTTCAAAATTAATTGTAAATTACATTCATAAATGGTATTCTTTGTATTTAATCTAATTTTATTGAATTCATTGCATTTACAAGGTAAATTATATTTAACATTCGAAATTCAACATACATAAACATAATATAGCTAGTGATAGTCACAGAATTAGTTACGATAAATTGATTTTATCTAATTATTTGTATTAACATTGATATTTATAAAAATTTTGCCAGTAGGCACTGCTATTATTACACTTACCAGATTCTAGATCTCTGCAAAATAGAATCGAAAAATATACATTTTTTTCTCTTGAGAAATATATAAATATATTTATAGAATGTTCAATTATATTCAGAAATATTTACGAAAACCCACGGAACATTATACTATTTTCAAAGAATATTTTAAACTGTCAACAACCCATGAAAATCAAGTCGACGCAACTCTCATTCGATTCTGAACTTATTAAATGAAGAGCAGATTAACAAAAAACTAGTTTATATACTTTATTAGGTTATTCTTTTTGGAGCGTTTGTACTTCCAGCAACTAACGAAAGGTCCAATTTATGAGAAATTGAACAGGAACCATTTGTGAACACACCAATACAATAAAACAAAATGCTTTTCACAGAAACGTTTCGATTGATGTTATTATATATGATTTATTCAAAAAATTATGCTTCAAGTGTTTGTATTTATTCAATCTGAATCTACTGCGGACTAACACATTTTCAACTATATCTGATCGAATAAAGCAGCATTTTTAACAACAAGAAAACAAAATCGGAGACCAAATTGAGTGAAAACTAGTCACTTTTATGTATGTCGGTTGACTAAAATTCTGAAATTGGATAAAATAACTTCATGAAGTACAGGTTTTTAAAAGGAATATTTTGTGAAAATTAACGTATTATTTCGATAATAGTTTAATTTTCTTAATAGCTTATCGAAAACGTAATACGAGTATAATATGAGATGATAGTTCTCTAATTCTACACAATATTTTCACTTCAGATTAAAAATGAAATTAAATTGTATTTATCTTACATTAATTAATAATTATGTTTCAAGAAAATGTACCGAATAATAAACATAAAAAAACTTACTTAGTTGAACAACACATAAATCACAGCATCCACAAAATCCACCTTTCTCTTTTACCACACCATTTCTACCTTCACAGCCTCCCAAGTCTTCACACACTACGTTAGAACACGTTTCGGGACGACAAACCAATGCCTGAGATGTCACAATCACCGCGCAAAACAAAATTCCAACCAACATGAAATTCTGAATTAAGAAAGTTTATGTTAAAAATGATCAATAACTTATAATGATGTAACTACTTCATGAGAATTTTATTATGAATTACAATTTAATCAATCAGTAATTTTAATTTAAATCAAAGGTGCACAATATACGACCCTCCTCTTGATTTTGGTAAAAACATTTTTATGATAATAGGTTAATCTAAATATTTATAAACGCATTAGTATTATGTATTTAGGTTTATCATAGATTTTATTTTTATATTTGGGTAAAAACGTAACGTATTTGGCCCACGTAAGTTTCAAACAATTTAACTTTATATGACAAAAGCCTCTCAAGGTTTTCATCCCTGATTTAAATTAATTAATTTAATTAATTAATTTAATTAATTATAAAAGTTTAGGGTTATTTTAATAAATAATTCTTCTATTAACTTAAGTATTAATTATTCAAACAATTTTATCATATTTTAAAATTTGCTTAAATTATGAATTTCTTACCATTTTGAACGAAGTACTTAGCTTTGTAAAATGAAATGTGCTTTACTAACTATTCTCTTTTCTTTTATATTAAAGATGACGCAAGATAATCTTGTTATCTAAAAAGAAGTAATTACTATAGTGATAAATATAGAAAATTTCTGTTATCTTTAATATTTTTTTTATTTTAACAGCCTTTCTCATTCCCAGTTCTGAAGAGCAAGTAAAATTATCATTATATCGTATTGTATTGTATTATATGCTATATAACTTACTATATATATATTTACATATAACAATGTATCTCATTGTACACGAAAAGGAACGTTATTGCAATTAATTAATTAAACTGTGAAAAATCACCCTTCTACCTTCTTCCAGTGCTATTCGAACCTTCATAATTTAATAAGGAAATATATCCTATTTTGTGCTGTAGCCACGTAATAGATTTAATTTCTCATAAAGCAAATATTGTCTAACATTTTTAAAGAGAAATCTTATTTAATCACAGGAAAGTTACGATTAAACATCATCCATATATAATTTATTTTGTTTCCTTTGTGTGTCAGACTGTCCGAAAGGTGTAGTTTGTTCCGAAAGTTGCGAATAACGTTTTACGCGTATATATGGAAAATGTTAACCGTAAATATACTTTTCAGAGTGCGTGTCAAAATACTTATAGTGAAAAAATACTGGTGCATCTATACTTTACAGTTAAAAAATTATAAGTCAATTTATATTGGTTAGAAAAGCGGGTGAAAAAAATGATAAGAAATAAACTGAATAAAGAACTAGAAAGAAGTTTAAGAATATAACTTTTATACTGAATATAATTGAATATAAAACTAAATTAAAGAACCAAATAAATAAAAATATATAAAAGAACCAAAGTTACTAAAGCCATATTTTCCAATCTTATGTATTTCATTCTTTTATTGGTTTTTTTTTACAATATTTTTATTACTGAACCTTCGAAACTTTGGAAAATCTCGTTATCAAGTTTTATTAAAAATAAATAAACAAATAAATATAATCATATGTTTTGTTGCTTGCCACGAAAATATATATTATGTGAACATTGTTATATACAGTTAACTAGAGTAGATCCTCGCTTTACGACTGACATGAATTATCTATTGATTAAAGTATGGCAGGTATAGTAGTTCAATATTTAGAGTATTAAATGTCTGTCTACCACTTTGCTACGAGATTGTATAGTTTAAAGAATGTTAAGGAAATAAAACCTCAATTTATGACACTGAACTTAATTACCGAGATGATAGTAAGCAAAACTACAGTTCGATCTACAACGGATCAATTAAGGATAGTTTATCAAGAACAATTAGATTATAAAAGTGAGGTTTATTGTATGTTAGAAAAAAGTTTAAAAAATTTCACAATTTTTTTTAAGTCTGGCAGAATATTGTTGATGTTTTCTTGAAAATTACTACAATTATCATAACTATAGTTACAGATGCGATGCGAGTAAAGCGGGTGTGCGAAAACTGTTAGAATTTAAATTCGACCATCTCGCGCCTTGTAGCATTCCCAGTCTGGAAGTGTGCTTCAGAAAAAGCCCTGTCGCCATAGTATTTCCTTCATCTAACAACTAATATTCCACCATCTCCATTCATTTTTTAAGGTTTTATAATAAAATTTTATTGCATACTTTTCTGGCGAATGTTATGATATGTGAAAGATTACCGTGGATGTAACATTAGCGTAATATAATTCTGTACATTTTCTTTTGTTTCATTCACTCTTTCTTTCCTTTTTTTCTGTACACTTTACGATACAGTATGCAACCTTACGTACTATATAACCTTGCATATAGCCTTTTTTAATCTACAGGATTTATTTTAAATTTCCACTTGCAATTTTGTTTTTTCCGAACATTACCTCATCGTAAGTCAAGGAGAGACCGTATTTTCGAACAGTTCGTCTCGTCGTATTATTTACATTTGTACAACAGAACAATGCATTCTAATGAATTAAAAAAGAATATAAAGTATCATTATTTAATAAAAAATTTAAACAAAAAGAAAATATAAATGCATACACAATACTTTGTACACTGCTGTATATTTTGAATGATATTTTAGAAATTGTTAATAAAATAAAATTTAAGCAAACCATTTGAAATACTACAGTATTATTATATCGTATGCATTTTTAATTCTTATATAATATTGAATTGTAACAAGTTTTTATTTTTTTGGCCTGAAATTACGCTTTATCTAATATTTGATAATTTATTTAATCGTACTAATATTATCCTAGCCTTTAGATAATTATGTGAAGCATACATCCGAGAAAAGATAAATTACATAATATAAAATTGAAATACTAAATTAAACTGAAGGGAAATTTTAGAAACTTTCAATTTTTTGACTTGAGATGTATTTAAAGTTTATGCATTTCCATACAATTTTTCTACTTATATGTTAGTTTTTTGTCTACTTAATTGTTTTTTTTTCTACAAGAGCCTGTTAGAGTGAATTGGCATTGATAAAAGTAAATATCTTTATATTTATTTATTGTAATAAAATGAGAAGGTTAATGATAAACGACATACAAAGGCATGCACTATATAAATGTATGACACATTACTGTAAACAATAATGGTCCTCACAGCAGAACTATTAAAAGAACTAGTAATTACGAAACAGGTGGAGAATATGATTGTCATACAATCTCTACACGTGTAAAACATATTTATACATATAAATTATATATTTCACACTTAGAGTAGCTTTTAAAAAAGTGAAAAACTTAAAAAATCATTTCTTTTTTTCAAGATCGTTTTTACATTATTAGTATTTTTCAAATATTTTTGGCTCAATTGAAGTAATGAATGATACGTTTGGAACCTTAACAGAGCTGTAGAGCATACTGTAAGACTAATAATAATAATAATAATAAAGTGTATTGTGCAAAAAATAAAAATTGTTCAAAGCATTGGTTACAAAACCATTTTTCAGATCTCCGTAAATAAAGAGGGAGAAAAACAGCACAATATAGAAAAACATACCATGATAAAACACAACATCAAATCAAATAGCGCAAATCTAATTGAAGAAAGTTCTCAAATCACATGTTTTATAACGCCAAAATTCTTTAATTATGTTAAATTCCTTTTTCAGTTTATTCCATTTGTAGATTGATGAACTAAAATGTAAACTGTGAATTTGTCAGAGATCAATTCACAATTTACATTTTAATGAACGAAGATTATCATGGAAATCATATTTACCTATTGTGTGTTTTGTTTGTTCGTGGGAAGTTGTAAATAAACATTTCTTATTCTTCCACCTGGTGTTTAAATTTAAAAATAAATTAAATTAAAGTATACAGTGAGGTCGATGAGCTTTGAGACACGGTTCATATAAAATTTTTAAAAATGTATCAGAATAATATTTAATGTTTTTAAATTTATAAAAATGGAGTATTTTTACTCCATTACAGTTGAGCTCTCTTTTTCAATTGAAAACTTCTGTTTAGTAATAGTCTTTAGTTAGTTGGTTACAATTATTTTAATTTTGAAAATGTCGTCGAATTTTTTATCTTTCAACTGCAATTTTAATTTTGAAAATAAAAAAAATAGTTTGTGAAAAGTCATGTGAATACAGTGAGTCATATGATGTTATGACTTGTTTTTGAGCCAAAAACGGCTGTAAAATTGTTGCACTTGCATCATTGCACGAGGAACGAAACAAGCACAAAGTTTTCACTTCTTTAAGGCTAATCTTAGACCAGGACTGGCGAACCTTTTGAGCCCGTGTGCCATATAGTAAGAACACTTAGCTTTAAAGATGTTTATGCGTGCCAAAGTTTTAGATTTCGAATAACGATATTTAAATAAATGGTTAATGTAACCCTTGGTGCCAAGATGGCGGCACTTCCGGTAATCTCCAATCCGGCTGTTGCGAGGTAATAGCGATAGAGGGAGCTATCATGTAAGGATAGAGGGAGCTATCATGATTTTTACATCACGTTAAACGTTATTACGTATTACGTTAAACGTAATAACGTTTAACGTGATGTAAAAAAGAATGTGAAAGATTATGCAAATTTGTAAAATATGACGCGGTAGACGGTAGTTTTTCGTGGAAATATGCAAATTAACCAGTAGGTAGACGATACTGACAGTATTGTGTTGTATCTATAGTGAAATTTTTGATTTTTATTTTTTCAATAGTTTTTCCAAAAAATGTTAAAAAGGTAAATATATTGTTCTTAAACGATAGTATTTGTGAATTTGATATAAATAACAACTAAAAATGTTGTTAATTAATATTTATTTTTTGATAATTTTGTGTCTAGTAGTTATGCAGAAATTAGGGGTGTACTATAGATTACCACCTATGGAATTTCAGGACTTTGATTATATATTTGAACTCAGGGGACCGAGACGAGTTCAACGGTACCCTATTTTTGGACCGGAGACGAAAAATAAAAAAAAATTATCATGCTTTTTAAGTTACCGTACTTGATTCCAGTTCCTTCTGTTGAAGTCTACAGTCATCGATTTTGTTCCTTCTGTTGAAGTCTACAGTCATCGATTTTGTTCCTTCTGTTGAAGTCTACAGTCATCGATTTTGGTAAGTCCCGTTCTTTTTTCGTTTTGTCCAGTGTCAGTTATAAGTCTTTTATCGAGATTAGTTTCCAATTATTTCTAAATAACGTATCGAAATTAGTTTTACAATTTAATTCTAAATTAACGTATCGAAATTGTCGGCCACGGGTACGCGTGTTCGCTATCTAACCATGGCGACAACATTGGTTAATAAAGTAGAAGAAAAGTTTACTGAACTTCTAAAAACAGCCAAGGCGTCGTTAGACATGTCCAAGAACTTTAGCAAGGAGCTGAAAAACAAAATATTCGGCGACTTAGACGAGGCGGCAGGCCTGTTTGATGACTTAAAGCTGCTCGTATTAAGCCTGGCAAACAGGAATCAGCTATTAGAGAGCAAGCTAGAAACAACTTTAGCTGACTCGGGCAATCGACAGCCTTCGATTTCAACCAAGCAGACGTACGCGGATGCAGTTAAAAAGCCGCCTCGATGTCCAAACGACAGAGTTGTTTTAATTTATCCTAAGGAAGAGGATAAACAAGAAACCTATATGCGGGATATTGAGAGGGATATCAATCCGGCTGCTCTCGGCATAGGAATAGAGCAGAAATGGAATATTAAAAATGGATATGCAGTGAGCTGCACCAACGCAGAAGGTGCGAACAAATTGTCGGAAACTTTGAAGACAAGGAAAGATGTAAACATCAGAAAACCCGGGCTAAAAGACCCAAGAATCATAATACCAAAGCTGAATTGGTCTATACAGGAGTCAGAAATACGTGACTGCCTCTTGAGTCAGGGAAATTTTGAACCACATCATATAAAGCACGTGTTTTTCATGGGAAAAGAGGAACACCAGCAGCGATCTTGGGTAGTTACGATCAGTCCTGAACTTAGGAAAGTGATCGCCGAACAGAAGGACAGGCTAAGGATGGGCTGGTCAATGAAGAAAGTCCATAATTTTCATTACTACAAAAGATGTACGGTATGCTGGCTTTATGGGCACACAAGGGCTACGTGTGCTAACAAATTGCACTGTCCGGACTGTGCCGAAGAGGGCCACAGGTCGAGCGAATGCCAAGTCGAGCTAGAAGATTTTAAATGCATCAACTGCATGAGATACAACTCGAAATGCAGGTCGTCGAAGCTACATGTAGATTACAGGCACGGAGCAAGAAGCAGAAGTTGCCCGGTGTTAAAATACCACATCAAGCTCAGTGAAGCATCGACGAAGCAGTAGTCTCCAAAAAGCAACACATCGTATACTTTAATCGACTATCAAAATGGCTTTAAAAGTCATCCAAATAAATCTAGACAATTGCGCGTCGGCCACGGACCATCTAATTAAATTCGCGACTGACCATTGTTTCGATTTAGCAATATTGCAAGACCCGTACGCCACTTCTCGAATACTCAATGTACCGGGAGGTGTCGTCTGTCTTAACTCGGGCCTAGCCTCCGCGATTCTAGTATTTAATAATATTAGCGCCTCTCTCATCCCGGAACTGTCGAACGGATACTCTACCTCTGCCTTAATAAGCTTAGGAAATCACAAATTCATTCTAAATTCAACTTATCTTGCTCCGTCCGAGCAAATTCGCGATCAACTTTCGGCTCTTAATACTGTTTTTTCGTCAGTAAATTTACCCCTGATAATCGGAATCGACGGAAATGGTCGCTCTCCGGTTTGGTTCGACAGGCTTCAGAATGAGAGAGGAGAAAGGTTACTGGAATTTATATATGATTTAGATCTAAGTATTCACAATGCTGGAGACACTCCAACATTCAGCGCCCACCAGGGTCAAAGCATAATCGATCTGACTCTAAGTAAAGGAAGCATCGGAAACTCAATTCAAAATTGGCGAGTAATACTAGAGGAATCTCTTTCCGGACATCGTTACGTAACTTTCGACATTCTAATTGACCCAATTTCTGCCCTCCCAGACCAAAATGTACAGAGGTACATCATCAAAAAAGCAAACTGGGAAATTTTTGGCCAAAATCTCGCTGAAAAAACTCTTCGCTATCTATGAGCGAAGTGAGTATTGGCAGGAAAAACTGGTAAGCTCTAGCACTTATCGATTTACTTGATTTAAATCGCCGAGTATTTTGTTTTTCAGCTCCTTGCTAAAGTTCTTGGACATGTCTAACGACGCCTTGGCTGTTTTTAGAAGTTCAGTAAACTTTTCTTCTACTTTATTAACCGATGTTGTTGCCATGGTTAGATAGCGAACACGCGTACCCGTGGCCGACAATTTCGATACGTTAATTTAGATTTAAATTGTAAAACTAATTTCGATACGTTATTTAGAAATAATTGGAAACTAATCTCGATAAAAGACTTATAACTGACACTGGACAAAACGAAAAAAGAACGGGACTTACCAAAATCGATGACTGTAGACTTCAACAGAAGGAACTGGAATGAGAGATAACAGGTTAGTCAAATTATGCTCGCTCGGTCTGATCTTTTGTTTAGAACCGGAAAGGGACCACACGCTGGCCCCACCCGGTAAATTACTAACGAATTTTAATGTATTTAACACTAAACGATCTGAATATTTATTTCGCATACCGTTTTAGTCTATTAGTCGACGAATTTAATTAATAATATATGCCGGGAATTTAGGAAAATAAAAAATTTCGGGATTTATTAGTTTATAAGTAATCTAAGTTAATACTATCGCGATGACCTTACTATTTATTTCGAGCGCTGTTGCTTTAGTCTATTAGTTCACGAGTTTAATTTTTTAATATATATCGGGAATTTGGAAAAAGAAATTGCGGGGTTTGGCGGTTTATAAATCTAACTTGGTATTATTTCGAAGAGCTTACTATTTATTTCGTGCGCTGTTGTTTTAGTCATATTAATTAATTAAATTCGTTAATTAATAATGTCGGGAGTTTAGAAAAGAAATTGCCGGAATTGGCGGTTTATAAAACTAACTTAATTTTATTTCGAAGACCCCGCGTGCGGTCCGAATTGATCCCTTTATTTCCTTGCGATTTTAACATCGGTTGTAATAACTATTTCCGATCTTTCGAAGCGGAAGAGAATTAATAATTTCTAAATGTTTATTCTAGGTGGAGATTCCGGAAGAATGCGGGGAGTGCTCGCGGCGGAAGAGGAACCTGACGTCGTTCGGAACGTGCGCGACGCCGACCGGACGATCGATGTTAAAATCGCACGGAATAAAGGGCTCAATTCGGACCGCTCGCGGGGTATTCGAAATAAAATTAAGTTAGTTTTAAAAACCCCAATTCCCGCAATTTCTTTTCTAAACTCCCGACATATTAATATTAATTAATTAAATCCGTTAATTCATAGACTAAAACAAAATAGCGCACGAAGTAAACAGTAAGCTCTTCGAAATAATACCGAGTTAGTTTTAATCCGCCAACTCCAGCAATTTCCCTTCCAAACTCCCGACGTATATATTAATTAATTAAATTCGTTAATCATTAAAGAAAAGAAACAGCGCTCGAAATAAGTAGTAAGGTCATCGCGATAATATCAACTCGGGTTTCTCATAAAATAATAAATCCCGAAATTTTTATTTTTCCTAAATTCCCGGCACATACAATTAACTAAATCCGTCGTCAAATAGACTAGAACGGCACGCGTATCAAATAATCGGATCGATCGGTGTTAAATACATTAAAATTCGTTAGTTATTTACCGGGTGGGGCCAGCGTGCGGTCCCTTTCCGGTCTTCGAACAAAAGAACAGCCCGAGCGAGCGTAATTTCACTAACCTGTTGTCTCTCATTCCAGTTCCTTCTGTCGAAGATTACAGACGACTGTTTAGGTAAGTCCCGTTCTTCTTGTCTTGTCCAGTGTCGGAAATAAGTCTTTTTTCCCGATTAGTCTTTAATTATCTCTAAATAAAGTATATCGAGGTTAGTTTTAAACAATAAATTCTAAATTAACGAAATTGTCGACTGCGGGTAAGCGTCTAATCATGGCAGCAGCAACATCGGTTCACAAAGCAGACGAAAAATTCGCCCAACTTTTAAAAACGGCCAAGGCGTCGTTAGACCTATCGAAGAACTTCAGCAAGGAGCTGAAGAACAAAATTTCGTTGACTTAAATCGAGAAAAACGTCAAGTGTTAGAGCTTACCAGTTTTTGCTGCCAATACTGACTTTGATCATAGATACTCCCACCCACACCCCCTCCTCCGCCTAGGGCGCCGCCGGCTCTCGCCGCCGTCGGCGCCTATCTCCCCAGACGAATACTGTGGCGCCCTCTATATCAGACAAAATTTAGCTAACTGAATAGTACAAAAAGTAAAAAAAAAAAAAAAATAAAAAATTATTTATACGCGAATAATTAATAATCTTTCTCAACATCAGACACTTAAACTGCACTAGTACCTGTCATCTGTACGTCACTTCTAAAAGTGAGAAGCGTTTGTTTTACATCTACTGCTGATATTAGGTTATTTTAAATTATAGCTTGTTTTCCTACCTTCTCTGACACTGGACTCCTTTTGAACGGGGCTTACCTATTTTATTTTAATACTATTTCTCTACAAAATAGTTTGTTCACATTTCTCTATCGTAATTGCGCGTACAGGCTGCTTTTAGCGCCCTCCTGGCGTCTGGTGGTCTTTTCTTTGGCCAAAATTCTTTTGTTTGTTTTCGTGCTTTTTCTGGGGCACTGCTGGTACGAAACTTCTTTTATTAACATTAAGTGAATAATCTTAAGTTCATCTTCTTACTTTCACATTATTTCCAGTCAAAACATCCTTAATAAAACTATTTTACAGTTCTAAACTCTGATTGTTAAAAGTGAACTATTTTCACTTGTGGCATTTTTATATTATTTAAAACACATAACAAAATATTATTACATATTTTTCGCCCACATTACACTATTCAATAGATTAACAAAATTAGCATTTGTTTTCTAGCCCAAATTCTTTACATTTAAATTAGTGATTTTCAAACAAAAACATTTTATTAATGTCGATCTTATTATTATAGGTTTTTGTTAAAAACACAATAATACACACTTACATCAAATTTACAGAATTATTTAAAAAGAATTAAAATAACAAATATTTTTCATCTCTACTTTTTGCTTTTAAACCTGGGTTTTTATTAAAACATTACACATACAGAGTTCTCCTCTACTATATTAAACAAAATACATAAATACATATTTTACAGAACAAATCACAAACAAAAAAGTGATAAGAAACCATTTCCAGCCAAACCTTGCTTTGGGGTTCGGGCTTTTTATAATCAAACCACTCTTAATTGGAAGTGGTATTAATAAATCTATCAGTTAGAAATACATTAATACATATATTACACTCTTCAGGTTTATAAACAAACGAACATGTACTAGTTTAATTCTCCCCAGCTCATTTCTCTACTTAAGAGTTTGGGCTTATCAAATCAAAGTTTTTCCTAAATCGAGATCTTTAATTTATTATTTTTAATTAATAACACATAAAAATACAAACGAATAATCCTTCCAGTATTAAGTATAAATATAATAGCAATTAATTTTCAGCTTAAATCATGCTTCTGCGTCTGAGCTTTTCTCATTACAACATTATCTTAGGGGTTATTTCTTTAGCTTATTACACATCCTACTTACACCACAAGTACATAATTAAATAAACAAGTCGCTAGTCATTCCTCAAGCCTAAATCTCTAATAGAGGTTTGGGCTTTTCAAATCAAAGCGTTTTTCTTAACTACTTTAGTGGGAGCCTTCTTTCAACACAAACAATCAAAACATATTAACAGCACATTTTATCATACTCTACAATATTAAACACAAATAAGTAACCCATGCTAGGAACCTTCTTCAGCCATTCTCGCTTAGAATTTGGGCTTTCAAAATAAATGCGCTCAAATAGTGAAACTGTTTTGTTTTTATTAATTTTATGTTAATTATCAACACACAATGCACACTCTTCAGAACACTTTATCAACTCGGTTACTCACAAATCAATATATACTTCTCAAGCACATACTACAGCTTAAAAATCATCCCATACACACACTTTAGTTTCCTGTGTTTTTTTTTTTTTTTTTTTTTTTTTTTGCTCCCCTGCAAGGTCCCTTGTTTGATTCCTTCTCCCTTGAGGAGTTTAAGCCCCTGATACCGTCGGTGCCACTATTCTGCACCTGGTCTGCGGTATCAGCACTGGGGTGGGACTTCCGCCGGGAGCCTCTGTTGGGGGCTTCTACTGCACACTAAATAAATAAAACTATACTCTATAAAACCTCTGGGATGGCCCTGTCTTCATCGGCCATTCCTGGTGGGTCAAAAAAAAAAAAAAAAGAAAAAGAAAAAATTTCATTGTAATTGTATATTCTCATTAAAAATCATTGTACATCCTCATCATCTCAACTTCAATAAATTACTAACTCTCACCTTTTACTTCTAACTCAATCTTCAAACTTTTACATATTTCTATTGTTACTGTCTATTTCGGTTGAATAGCAACAATGTCTCTGCTGTAAGCTGTCTGTAAGCCGTATACATATTTCGATTCTACTTGCCCTCCATTGCTAGTGCCAAGCTTTGTGGCATTGAAAGCCACTGCACCTATAATCTGTTATATACACAACTTCATGTTCGTTCTTCTTCTCCTCACCTTTTTTTTTTTTTTTTTTTTTTTACTCTTTCCGCCTGTGGGCACTAAGAGGGCCTCTTTTAGTAGGCCCATTATGGGTTCGGCCAGGCCCACAATGGGGCGACCGGGTGGTGAGGAACGGGGCCCGACATATCCGAACAGACCACCCCCGAAAAATTCCTGGGGATTATTCGACCCGCTCGGATTCGATCCCGGGTCCCCCAGAGTGGTAGGCTGCCACCTTTACCGCTCGGCCATCCGGCCGTCTCTTCTCCTCACCTAGCAATGCAGGCTTTTCTTCTAGCCTACTGCTGGGAAATAATAAATAAATAATTTTACAGGTTCAACACATCACCCACTGCACAGAACTACACACCTGTTTGGAGACTGTGTTGAGTGGGACCTAATCTTCAAACTCTGTTTTACTTCTCTTTTTCTCCCACGTGGTAGTTGTTTCCAGCACTTTGTTGTTATTTTGCCCAAGCTAGAGTAATCGTCTACGCTTTTGGTTTCCCTTTATTGCTGGCCGAGTAGAGTTTTTCCGGGTTTCCTCTACTCTGTGTCCCAAATGGGGGCCAGTCCCCTAAAGTCCTCCCGGAAGGCTACTATAAGTACCCCTATAGGGTGTAGTATTTTCCCCCCTTCTAAATTTTCTTTTCTCAATAGCTACTCCCCATTTGCTGGAAATGACTATCATTGAATTACTCACTGCTGCCTTCCCTTCCTCGGCAACTCTGGGTAACTCAGAAATCAAGGTTAGGTCTGGTTAATCATAACACGCAAACTGCAACTTTTCTATCCAACTATCTTTCTCCTTCTTTAAATAAATAAAAACGGTAAGTAATTAGCAAAACACTAAACATAACACTCAGAATAAAAAACTGAAACACAACAAAAAACACGTAAACTTATGAGCCCTCACAAGGGACTAGTATTTCTATGAGCCCTCTATGGGACAATATGAGCCCTTTCTGGGACACCCTTACTAACAAACACAAACACACTTGCATACATACCAGATCTTGGCCTTTTTGTGCTCTCTGAGCGGTAAAGGGCCTAAAACCACAAAGAAAAAAAAAAAAGTTACCATACTTTTTTAATGCTCTCATGAAGACGGCACCATAGTTGCTAGTACTGCCATCTTGCGGTAAAGTCTGCAAACCATGACGTCGGACTACGGTCATCCCCAGTAGGGTTAAATACGCGATACGAGAGCGGAGACAGCGACGCGACTTCCGATCATCGCGCGATCGCCAATTCGGTTAATATTACTTATGTCAGCGAACGTGGCGGCCGTTCCGACTGTTCGTGCTCCCGACTGACCTCTCGGAGGGGAGCCGCCGGCAGGCCGCCATGTGCTAAACGTCACTAGTTATTGATTCACGGTAGTTCTTGAACAAAGTAAAAAAAGGGGAGAAACGTCTACTAAAGGCAATTTTAACGGCAAGCGACGCGACTCCCGATCGCGATAGCGAAGCCGACTTAGAGGAGAGAGCGACACGACTCCCTATCATCGCGCGATCGCTGGAAAAAGTATGATAACTTTATTATTTTTCGTCTCCGGTCCAAAAGTAGGGTATCGTTGAACTCGTCTCGGTCTCCTGAGTTCAGATATATACTCAAAGACCCGAAATTCCATAGGTGGTAATCTATAGTATCCCCGAAATTAGATCCGGTGAATTTTTGTTAGGTCGAACTCCCCGTAAATTCTAATAGATAGATGAAAATGAATATTTGAAATTAGCGTGGAACAATGATATTAATAATGGCTTTAAATTTGCTTTAAAAATAGGACTGTAACGAACTCATGCAAGGTGCAACTCGTGTGCTAAAACATGTAAATTATACTATCGAAGCGACTTAAAATCATGTTTTCTAAGATTTGTAAAAGTGGTAATAAGTATTCAGCATACGAAGGAAACATTCAAAAGCATATTCGGCAATGTCCTTTTTGGTCGTATTTTGTCTTTCGGTTCGCCTTCAAATTGTTTAAAATGTACGGCAAAATGGAATTACAGCATTCGGCACTGTCCGAAGCATATATCTGATTGAATAAGTATAAAGAAAACCTGGAGACAGTTTCTAATTTTTTGCAAAACAATTGGTTGCGATGTGTCCAGGGACTGGGAAAACTCCAAAATGGTTTGATCTACAATATGTTCCATCCACACTACTTCCGAACTTTAATAAGAAGCAAACACTGAAAATAGAGAAGGAATAGGAAAAGGCAACAGCAAATGTGAATAAAAAGGCAGCCAAACACTCCTTTAAGGTTGTAGCAGAAACAACAACATTAGGGAAGAAAGAACCTGCAAAAAATGAAATTGGAATCTACCAAGCTAGGGAAAAAAAGAATCGTTAACGTGAGTATTTTTTTTATCACTATTTTATCTTAGATTATTATATTTTCGGAGACACGTGATCTCCGATCAAAATAGCGCTAAACGCGCAGTCTTCAGACCAATCAAGATGGCGACCGGAAGCGCGGCTATCTTGGCACCAAGGATTACATTACCAACTAGGTTAAACAAATATGCTTTAATTAGAATAAACGTAAAAAAAACCTGATTGAAAGAAAGGATGATCATGTGATAAACCGAAAAGATGATCGAAAAAGACAGATGATAAATCAAAATCGTATGACACGTTACGTGCCAAGATTTTTCCTTACATGTCACTTTGGGCACACGAGCCATAGGTTCACCACCCCTGTCTTAGGCTATACACGCAATCTCCAATGTTAAAAATTTAATGCTTTTTCTTTGGGAAAATTCTTTTCCAAAAATTCTCGAAAACGTAAATAGAACCAAACAATTTTGTGTTAGAGTCCTATTTAATTCTTCTCTTGTCTTCGGTTCAGAGTTTTTAATATCGAATTCGTTAATTTTCTGCAAATTTTTAAAGTCGCAGAAAAATATTACAATCAGTCTTAAGTCGTAAGGAGATGCAGTAAGGAACGTTAATGCAATCGAGTGAAAAACGGTTATGGACCAAGAAATAAAATCGCTTGTGTATAATAGTATTTGGAAACTTGTTAAGCCACCATCAGGGGTTAATATACTTGAAAACATTCAAATATTGCTAAACCCCGTAAAGACGTGGTAGTTAAATTTAATTTTATTTATTTTATTAATTAAATCGATCATTTATCGACAGTTACAAACTGTTTGAAGTCGAAAAGGCTATTTTTAAAACGAATAACAAAATTATTTTTTTAAAAATCAATTGACTAAGAGGGCATTCATATATAAAGCTACATGACTGCCATCTTTTAACGAAAATTGAAACTAAACACCATATAAATTTATTACTTTAGAAAATCAATAAATTGTAGTATAAATTTTATTTTTGTATAAAATTACATAGAAAATACTTAAACAAATATTTATGCTAATTTCGATTACATATAACCAAAATTTTGAATTTAATATATATATAATGGAAGAACTATTTATTTTACTTTAGTGCCATCTAGAGGTCATGTCAGAAACTATCTTATATATATAAATACTAGAATATATTTTAAGTATCAAGAAGAAATAAGTTTTCAAAACTTATAAATATATTACTAAATAATAATTAAAAAGTAATAACTACAGTCTTTTTTTTTAAATTGAAAACATCATTATTATTATTATAAAATTTATTATTTATTTTTCAATATATTTAAATTTTATTTAATCTATAATGAATATTTAAGTAATAACAACAATAAAAAATTAATTTATTTGCTAAAATAATCTTCAGAAATAATGAAAATCATTTAAAATATTGAATTAACATAAGTTCTTAGACACATGTGCCACGTCATAAAAACATTACAGAAAACTATGTCGTCATCAAATAAAACTTATCACGTGGCAGTAGAAACGTGCTTTTATTGAGATATTTGTTTACATTTTTATTTCTTTAAAAAAGTAGTTTTAATTTGAAGATAGAGATAGGATTTTTAAAATAACAAATAAAATTTTCATTAAGTCTGATCCTACTAGAGATATTATATGGCACCCACACTTTCCCCACCTTCTGAAGTTCCGCACTCCAAAATTTAATAGCATCAATGCCCATTATATACAAGTTATCATGCCGAATTTCGTTTCTTAATCTTTATATCATTCCGAGATATTAAATGAAATAGACATCAATACACACACACATACACACACCAGGAATTTATATTCTCCTCCCCTGTTTTTATTTTACTTTTCTGTGTTCATGGGTCTCAAAACGACGATATTCGCAAAAAAAAGTATTGGTCTATTGTATCTATAATGCAATAACAGTTTTAGAATTATAACGTTATTTTTAAAGCCTGTAGATCGAGCCTACATGCTTTAAAAAGTAGGAAAATTCGGAAGATATCCGAATCTTCCTACTTTTGGTCTTAAGTTGGTCTCAATTTGATGATTTTTATCTTCTAATTTCTTTCTGGAAATTGAGAATTTCTAAAAATTATTGAAATTTTGATACTTTGTAGTTGTTTTTGGGATGGTTTTGAATGTTTTCATATCATAACAGATTTTTAAATGAAAATTTGGTTTCAATTGTTGTTCGAAAAATAATTATGAATAGTCGAAAAATAAGTGATTTTTGGTGATTTTGAGAGACGTGCTGTGTCTTTTAGTTAGCCTATGTAGTGTATACATACATCTGGATTCAAATTATGAAGTAGTGAATGCCTTTTATATGTTGAACAAGTAATTGAAGGCACAATAACAAGCGTTTTTAAAACAGTAACAGCTCTTTATTCGTAAAGCATCTAGTCTTTTTTTTTCTAGGATTTTATTCTTTTATATTTACGTGTTTTTCGGCTATTAATCCGGACTTATCACACCACGATTTCTGAACAAACTACTAAGAAATAAAAAGGAAAAAAACAAAGATAACTCCAAGAGTACTGTACATTTCGGACTTTTATTTTTCCTTAGTTGGAGCATTACATTTGGATATTAATTTAAAATTTTAAAACATTTTTCTTAATAGCCAAAAAATACGTTGTTATAAAAGAATAAAATGCTAAAAAATAACAGCCCTGTTTCAGAAGTACAACATTTATTTAGAACACACAATAGGGCAATCTTTAGATGGGGCAGCAGTAATGCAAGGAATTACAGTTGGTTCCAAACAAAAATGAATAATCCCAGTTGCGTCTATATAATGGATTTTCGATCATCTACTACACTCTTATAGACCTAATTAATGCATGTTACTCGTCTGTTGTATTTTTTCTGGAACCTTAGAAAAGTGCATATAATTCAAAACATCAGACCGCAAAAAGTACAAACGACGAGATGTGGATCGCCCATAAATTACGTAATGCTATATTTATACTTTCCAACTTCCATCCTATAATGCTCCATAACACTGTCGTAAATAACCCCTTCTAAAATTACGTAACGCATATCCTTGATCAATCCTTTGATTGTACTAAAGAACAACATATAGTATGAAGTACTGAACGTACTGTTTTGGAAAACATCTGCCCTCATCGTAACGATTACCTGCACACCCACCCATTCATATCTGCAAAAAACACATTTTTTACATATTCTCTGCAAATCGAAACTCTTGAAGAACTCTAAAATCAACGATCGCAAAATTCGGAAAGTTTCGGGAGTTAGCCATGTTCTTTCAGGGGTTATAAAATATTTTTAAACGATTGTACGAGCCCAAGTGTTTCGAGAAATCCTCAGAATCATCGGCCCTGCTTTAAACTATCTTCAGTCATCCAATTTCCACTTCCTGCAAGCTATTCGCTAGTTAGACTCGACATCAAAATATCTACAAACACTTCGTGATAAATTTGTGCATTGCATAAACTTAACAGTTCTTGGAAAAACATAAACTTGAAGAATCAAAACGAAGCAAAGCGAATTGCCTGAAGAAAGTCAAACCTGGAGACTTGCTGAAGATGAAACGGAAGCTAAGGTGATCGACTGTTTAAGAAGAGAAACATTCACTTTTGCAAACATCTATGCACAAACTGAGGAAAGATTTTCGTAAAACTGAGATATCTTTGCCGATTTTGCCCTGCTTAATCCGATCAAATTTCACATAATGCAAGGATAACTTCTCCAGCCAGAGTAACGGAGTTGTATTCATTAAATCAGGAGCAACTACGTAAGGAACATGAAACTCTCATCTCTGTTTATTCGCGATTTAATGTTTCAATGCAAGAGGTATTGCAGGCAAGCAGCACCCGTCCTCGCAGCTCGGGACCGCAGAATTTGTCGATTTCGCTCATCAAGACCAAGTTACAGAGGAACGTCAGAAACTCGAAACGGGAATGTAAGATGCTATAGTATGCGGACAAGATTTTTATTTAACTGTAATCAAATGTTCAGCTCAAAGGATTTCAACCAACCTTACTGCTGCCGGTTCGTTTATGTATAATTTTAGCAATACATCCAATTGGCTCTGCTAAGGGCGAAAGGTATTTTTCAAAATTAAAATTAGTAAAGATCAAAATCACTCAAGACAGAGAATCGCAAACTGTGACTGCAAGTGAGGTATAAACTGTGTTAAATATAAAGTGAGTCATGAATCATGGTGAATTTAAGCTTGCCTGCGAATGTAACATTAAACACAACAGCCTTCATTAATTAATATTCACGGATCACATTTCATACTTTTGTTACTTGTACTTTCACGTTTCACAAATTAACATTTTCGAAATCTTATTATTATTAGATTTTTCTTTTTTTCCGGAAGAATTTAGCAATTGGATATTAGCTTCTCGCTAATCTCCAATTAGAGTTAACCGGAATTCGTGAAACCGAGCCTTATTCTCTAATAAGTGAGAAATTGGTTCATGTTTGCAGTTTGCATCTTGACGATAAAACCTTCTCATTTTGTAAAATAATATTTTAAATGAATTGAATCTTTCCATAACCCCCTTTCATGGTGCTGGTGCCCCTTTCTCCAACTTCACTTTCCGAGATGGGAGTTGAGAGGCTTTGTGGGAAATTTCACGTTATTGATCCATAACGCCACTGTTTATGTACTTCAAAACTCTACAAAATTTTAAGTAAAAAGTTCAATTAATTAATTAATTGTTCAAATTTTTATTTAAAAATATCATTAAAAATACTGAAGTTATTGTGTAGACTAAAATATATAATAATTGACTAATTGGAAAATGTAAATAAATTATATGTAAATTTTAATAATTTTAAAAGTAAATTATTATTTAATATAATTATATACAATATTATAATTATAACATTGTAAATAAACGTATACATTTTAAAATACTATATAATGGATTTATTTTTGGATAAACCGTTCATAAAAAGGTCAATACTATTACATTAGTGCGTTACTAATAAACAGTAATAAAAACAAACTTGTAAATATTTATAATCATAGAAATATAATGGAACTACAACACGTAAACTCTATTTATATATTAAAAGAAGATTGGATAAAATATATTTCAACTTATTTTAGTATATTATAAAGTCAGACATTAATTATATTTATCTATTACAAAAGAATATTTAATTTTTCAAAATTATTTCGATTAAAATATACTAAAACTGCGTTTTGAGAGGTTTTCTATATATAAATCACCTTCTTAGTGTACATTCTCTTGACGTACCCTATTAAAACGCATCTAAAATAGTATAATAAAAGCCGAGTTCTTCACAGTAAGCTTTAATCCCGTCACTTTTCCCGCTGGGGAATATCGAAAAATCCCTTTTTAGTGTATATTCTGTTGACGTAACCTATTAAAACGCAATTAAAAACGCAAAAAACCGCATGTAAAATAGTATAATAAAAGCCGAGTTCTTCACAGTAAGCCTTAATCCCGTCACTTTTCCCGCTGGGGAATATCGAAAAATTCCTTTTTAGTGTATATTCTGTTGACGTAACCTATTAAAAAGCAATTAAAAACGCAAAAAACCGCACGTAAAATAGTATAATAAAAGCCGAGTTCTTCACAGTAAGCCTTAATCCCGTCACTTTTCCCGCTGGGGAATATCGAAAAATTCCTTTTTAGTGTATATTCTGTTGACGTAACCTATTAAAAAGCAATTAAAAACGCAAAAAACCGCACGTAAAATAGTATAATAAAAGCCGAGTTCTTCACAGTAAGCCTTAATCCCGTCACTTTTCCCGCTGGGGAATATCGAAAAATTCCTTTTTAGTGTATATTCTGTTGACGTTCCCTATTAAAACGCAATCAAACACGCATCTAAAATAGTATAATAAAAGTCGAGTTCTTCACAGTAAGCCTTAATCCCGTCCATCTCCCCCCACTGGGGAGAATTTCGACATGTATATTATATAAAAACACGTGCGTATTCGAATGCAACGTTGTGTCAAAATTTCAAAGGAATCGGTGGGAACAAACGAACGTTATATTTTATTTATATAGATAGATAGAAAATGATCTGCTTCAGTCCATTCTCACAGAAAAGCAAACTTACGTCGTCGGAAGTTAGCGCCATCTGTTGGACATAAAAGCCTTAATTCATATATAAATATATTTTTGAAAGGGGGGAAATGGTGTAGGGGTATGATAAAATAGAATAGTAATGCCGATTCTACAGACACGTAAACTCTATTTATATATTAAAAGAAGATTGGATAAAATATATTTCAACTTATTTTAGTATATTATAAAGTCAGACATTAATTATATTTATCTATTACAAAAGAATATTTAATTTTTCAAAATTATTTCGATTAAAATATACTAAAACTGCGTTTTGAGAGGTTTTACTATATTTTAATCACCTCAGTTACGTGGTCATCCATGAAATTCCGTATAAATCTGCATGTTTTAATACAATCAAACTCGGTATTGGTAGCCATTTCTCTTAGAACTTTCTGACACTTAAAGAGTTCTGCATATTAAATGACTTCCGTTTAAAATTGTTTCTGAATTCTTCTGTTAAAGTACAATAGCTGTATTTAAATAAAATCTTTACTACCATTTCATAAACATGCTGATTCCGTCTATGGGTAGTAAACTATTGTACAGTACAATATATGAATGAATCCTACTACAAACAGTTAGATTTCACCGTATATTTCAATACTTTACTATTCAGTGTTCATATATTGCCCTGTCTGGAAGTTTGAATTACTGTACCAGTACATTGCGAAAGATATATAGTACTGTATTTTGTGAATTATTTATTTATTTAATATTTACTTTCATAATCTGTATCAAATTTTTAGCAGTATTCACCATTCTGCATGTCAACCCCACTTAAGTAACCATGTAACTTTGGTAGACAGAAATTGTATACCCAAAAATTGGCCACATAAGTGAAGTTTTACTAAACAAAATATTTATAAATTCTCTTTCAAAATACATAAAATATGTATAAAATAATTTAGGATAATAATATAAGCCAACAAATACATTTTTTCAGATTTCAACAATATTATCAATAATTAAAAGTTTCTTACTTAAATTAATATTTTGTCCTCTTGTGAATTATATACGTAATTTACACCATATATATTTTAACACGCGTATATTATCCGAATTTGAATATACAGTTCGCTTTATGCTTATTATCATACAAGTTAGAAACAGCTGGTTTATCTAACACCACAATTTAATAAACGATAAATTCCTTTTCCCGCAATTATATAGTTAGAGAAGAGCCATTAAGCGCAAATTTTAATATTATAGAATAATTAAATTTAATTTACAAACAAAAATAAAATTTTTGTATATTTTACATTTTAAATTATAAAGAATATATGGAAATTTAAATGTATAATATCTATCATTCTCTGTTTCAATACAATTTATCTGTAGAAAGATCCCATTCACAAGATCTAAAATGTAATATCTGTTTATTCAAATGATTCATTTAGTCAGACTAAATATATTAATTTTAATACGTAGTATCTATAATTCAGTAGTGTATATATTTAATATTTTATACTTAATATTAGAAATATAACTGTTTACAAATTAAGATAAGTAAAATCATGTTAACCATTTGTAAATTCTCACCTTTGTCAGTGACTGCCTATTAAAGTTTAAATTTATTATTACTTCTATAAACGGTTAATAATTTATAAAATAATTAATAAATGGCAATTGGAACTTATAATAATAATAATAATAATAAATTTTTATTTATAAACATACATACATACATATAACATATATATAATTTCCAAATTGCAATGTTGCAATATATACATTATATATTGCATTGCATATACTTTAATATAGCATTAAAGTATTGTTATTTAGATATATTTTAATGCTATAAGACTTTCAAAATATAAATCTTACACAAGGTTTACATAAATAATTATTCTTATTTTAGTTTCATATTATACAATTAAATTTATATAGTTTTTTTAATCATTTCTTTTTGTATTTTTATAGATAATGTAATTATTTATTGAATACTTTTGATTTATTTGAGAAATTAATTTTTACAACATACAATATAAATTTATGATTGATTAATTAATCCATTAATTATTTAAATAAGAACTAATAAGATAATCGATATTTTTCTATGTACTAAATTTTACGAGTTTATTCTGTTATTTTGTTACTAATAATGTATTTCTAGTTTTAATTTTCTTCCTTAAATTGATATAATTAAAAAAAACTAATCAGCTATTTATTTGTGTAATTATTTTTATTGATGTGACAATGGATTAAATAGTAATAATGTCATTTATTAACTTTATTAACGGAAATTACAGAGTATATTTTATCATTTTGATTTATTTCTGTAGTAAAAGAAACGTAAATTCAAGATTAATGATCATAACATTGTGTTTGTTACCTAAGGTGAAGACAATAAATTGCGACAATAACTTTTTATATAACTCGAATTTCTTAAGAATTATATCTAAAAGAAATATTTAATTAATTTAATTCTAAAAAAAATCTAAGAATGAAAA
The DNA here is from genome assembly GCF_030686945.1 of Centruroides vittatus. Taxonomy (NCBI): domain Eukaryota; kingdom Metazoa; phylum Arthropoda; class Arachnida; order Scorpiones; family Buthidae; genus Centruroides; species Centruroides vittatus. The sequence continues at coordinate 67,681 of NW_027120741.1, forward strand.
CAATTTAAAAACTTAATACGTATATGAATAAGCAGCATCAACTATAATTAAATCCCAAATCGAGCTATTCGCTGTGGGCATTGTAACGATAAGCGTTGACTATGAAAAATTGACTGAAGTAATAGTTACTTCAATTATCTGTAAAATATTACCCGTCTTAATAAAAGTAAAATTAAATTATTCAGCTTAAAAAATTACTTAGTCGAAGTATCTTATGAATATTTTTCAATCAGTTATAAGAAAATAATGCATTGGTCTTTCGCTACTTCCGACATCTTAAGAATGCACGATAACTCATGTCAAAATGATCGAATTTTAAAGACTGCTATTGGATTTTTTGTTGAGAATTTTGTAATAAAATAACAGTCATATTTAACAGAAAGATGTGAAAAAAACTTATTTTATTAGATAATAAAGTTTTCGTGACACAACATAAATACAATTTTCAATAAATCATAATAATAGCGAGCAATTATTTATTGGGCATCATCATGACGCAATTTTTAATCGAATTTAAATTTAAAAAATCACGAAACTTCCGGAAAATAGTATGACCGGAAGTCGGGCCTCCAGCTCCATGCTTTCCATATCTGGTCTCGACTTTCATGTATATAACTCCGTTCTCGAGATACAGACAGACAGACCGATGCCAGTGGGAATTTATAGATCTGGAATTTTGAAAATTGCAGCCCAATACAGTATAATTGATTATATAAATTATATTTTGAATTTTTATAAGTATTCCTGTATTCATTGTAAAATACAGGCTTCAACTTAGGACGTGTAAATTTGATTTATAGTGTATTTTGAGTTTACAGTACTTAAAATGCTAATTTACACGTATATTGAAGCCTGATGGGAATCCGGCTCCAATTAGATCAGATTTTTGAGGCTTCACTGTAGTTAAAAATAAATAGAGAAAGTACTTTCTAATAAAAATTTCATAATTTTTAATGTAAAAGTTATAATCCAGTAGACATCAATAACATATTAAAAAAATCGATACAATTTATTAAAGTAAATACAAAACTAAACAAAGATACGAATAATGACATCACAGTCGAATTACGTTATTAATATATATTGTTTCAATTGTTATAAACCATTTCATAAGCAAAAATAGGGAAAAAATTGACGTAAATTATTTTCTGTTATAATTTCTACGAATGCTCTTAAACAAATTACACGATTGGAGTGAATTGTGACATTTTAATTACACTTGTCATTTTCTGTTCTACTTTCGCAGAATTTTGTAAAGGCATTTAAATATTATTTTCCCAAGAAGTAATTATAAATTTTTCAAAGTTTTATTCAACTTTCACAATCTTATATTTAAAAATTTCTTATATATATGTATATTAATTTAACTTAATTTTATATTTGTGCATTATCGATTAATATATTAGACCTATATAAAAATGATATAAGAGCCACAGTAAGTGGAATCGTAAATTTTAATTTTATGATTTTGCGGATTTAAGAATGAAATGTTTCATCTACCAATAAATTAAAAAGCATTATTATTTTTATAACGTTCTACATTACATCAAAATTTATCACCAAATTATATTGAATTTTACATTGGAGATACTCCTGAAAATACATTTCATTCAAGGTAATTATTCTCGTTAAAATGTGTAAAAAGTAAACTAAAACAAATGAAATAAAGATTTAAATAACTAATTTCGATTATTTCATTTATAATTAGGAAAAGGATACTTAATTTTAAAATATTATTTAATCTAATTATTCTATAGAAATAAATTTTTATTATGTTAATGGATTTTAATTTATATATATTTCGTATAATAAAATATGAAATTTATGATTTAAATATATAATAAATGGTGCAATTGAAATTTTGTTCAAATTTATTCAAACAGCCGAATTTATGCAAATAGGAAAAATTTAAATGGATAGAATTTACGGTCGAGATGTTTGACAACCGTTCACAACGTATGGCCCGTAGAGTAAGGAAATAAATGCACAATTTTATTTAAATCCATTCAGAATCATTACTTAAATATAGAATGATATTCATTCTATTAACAATATGGAGAATGAGCATAAAATACCGCATTTCTAGTCACAGGCGTACGAGTCGGGAGAGTAGGGGCAACTGTCCTCAGAAATTTTGGTAAAACATTGAGGAAAATTTGGACAAAGCAAGAACGAAAAAAATTAAACAAGTTAAAATTATGTAAAATGTAGAAAAAAATCAACCCCTTCTGCCCTTTTACGAAAGTGTTCTCATTCCCCATAGGCCCACATGTCTAGCTACATTATATACAATTTATAATCTTGAAAAAAAAAATAAAACACAATAAAATTTATACATCCAATAAGTTCAGAGAAAATTATCTATGTAGACAGATATATTGAATTAAATCATTTATTACAAATCGGAAATTCCAGAACTAGAAAAATAAATGACGTACAGATGAGTCAAGAAATGATTGAAGCACAATTAAGTATTAATATTTCCAGTAGATCATAATAAATTCTGTAATATTCTACTCTCAGATAATTCTACTACAGTCAGTTTGGTCTATTCCATAACATTACAGCAAACAGTTACAATATTTATTTAAGAGATATATTTATAACTTTTTTTTAAAGAATCTCCTTATATATAAATAATTTATATATTAATAAGGAATTCTTTGTAATATATTTCGAAACTAAAATATGATCTTAAATAAATAATTCTAAGTAAATAATTCTAAGTAAATATCAAGAATAATTATTGTTCAATTACGCGAAATATCGTATACGTTTATCGTATTCAAACACAAACTCTCTTTTTTTAATTAGAAATTCGACGCATCCATTTTATTATCAGTTTTAATTATTTAATTTTAATCATAAATATTTTTAAATAAATAAAAATTTAATGTGAAATATGTCATTTAAGTGCTATTGTTATATATATAATATATATATATATATAGTAGAGTGACACTTGACACCCCCTGAAGCTTTATAAACCCGAAGGGAAGGATTTACGTCATCTCTTGCTTTCTAATCGTCATGTGACCATAGCCGCGTTATATTAGTCACATGACTATCAGCATTCTCCTCTAAGGTTAGGTTAGTCCGAATATAGGAGCAAAGGTCGACCCGGATGCAGACAATAAAAGTCCCCTTCCTGTCTACGGTTTTATTATTCTACAGTTTAAAAGGTATAGCAATCTTTTATGCCACTTGCATACTCTTCTGTTTCAATGCAGAAATGAATTAAAGCTTAAGAACGTATCCATAACACGAATTTAAACTATTCAATACTCGCTAGCTGTAATGGCAGTAATAATAATATAACAAATTCCAACACATTAAACCCAACTTGTTTTGCTTGTTCATATGTTATAACCTCAGGAATATTGTATACGTACAGTACGTACAGGACCGTCGAGAGTTTGTAATGACACTCAGAGGTAGAGTGCCATTTTGCCTTGTTTATTTTTTTTAATCCAAGTTTTCTCTATACCCGTTGAAAAATCCTCCAGCCAACCTCTCGACGATCGTGCAGGAAAAAGAGGAGGGAGAACTACTGCGAAGAGGAATAGTAAACTCGAAAATTTGATCATTATTTTATTTTATAATGCTTAAAAATCAGTGTAATCCGAAGAAATTATCACAATATTATCAGAGATGAGATGCAGAAACCTTCTAAAAGGCCACCTGTAAACGGCAGCCATTTTTTCAGAAACATTTCTTTTTGAAATGCCCACAAAATAGACTCCAAACAACAGCCATTTTTTAGGTTTCTGTCACTAGTTATTGTTCAGAGGTTCACTTTATATAGGTCTATATTTATTTACTTTAAAATATACTACATTCTAGATTAAGCTATACATTATTTACATATTTAGAAGATAGAATATTTAATTGTAAGATGCAAAAAAGTATTATAAAATATTAATAGTTCAATAACTAAAATTTCAAATGTTTATTCGTTAAAAATGTATTAATAATAGTAATTTGTTTATCAATATTTCTTACAAATTCTCCTCTTTATTAAGTAATAAAATATTAATGTAATTAAATATTCAACAAATAATACGATATATCAGTTAATTTGATATAAACAATTAATTAACAAATTAATTTTAATACCAGTAATTTCAGCACAATTTATAGATGTAAATCATTAAAGAGATTTATAAAATAATAAAATACACTAGAATTTTTTACACTTTTAAAGTTTCGTATTATTATTATTATTATTATTATTATTTTTAATATAAAGTTTTCCTGGTTTTACTATTTAAAAAGTATTCTATATTCAGAAAAATAATATAATTGATGAGGTAAAATTAAAATTCAATTTTCACCTCGGCTGTAGTTAAACATGTTTAGCATACTTAACATGTTCCGAATAGGATAGTAGTGGGTGTCGACGATAGGTAAGTTCCTCCAGCTCTTCCATTAGCGTTAGACCTACAAGTCATTGATTGGCATGAGCGTTGTCAAGGCGACCAATATAACAGTGGCGAAACAAACCCTGAAAGAGATCCATTCATTCTTGGCTTGATTTGGTGTCATGGTTGCAGGTATGGTTCGCTGTTGGATAGAACATTTTATAATATTTATTCCGGATTAATACGTCGCCATGCCCGAGGTCGAAAATGTTAAAGTGGCCGTTCGAGTTAGGCCATTTATATCCTTTTTCTATTGTTTTTGTTTTTTTTGTCAAAGTTTACAGGTAGGAGTTGTACTTAATAAATATGGGACAGTTAAATAAAACACTGTTGAATGTTTCTTTCATTCCATTTTAAAAATTATTATACGAGTTTTTAAAAGTTTCGTTAATAACTTTAATTAATAATTCGGTCTAAATCTTTTTGGCATATAAAAAATATTCGCTGATAATTTATTTTAATTGTGTAAAGTATTTAAAGAAACGTTCAGAAATAGTTTAATAATTATTCTTTAAATATAATTTAGTATTTTAATTTTAGTTATTTTTAAATTAAAATTAACTATCGAAATAAGATTCTATGATAATTAACAATGAACTTAATTTAATGAGAAATGATTACGTATACTTTTAAAATACTTTAAACAAGTTATTTAATTAACAATAAGTTACATTAAACTACGTTATGTAAGTTATATAGAAATTAATTATAATTGTAAATTATAATTCCAGTTCATATTTTCTAAATAAATTTCATTTAAACTAATGTTAAATTTGTTTTTTTTAATTAATAATGCTTTGCATATAAATCTTTCCGTAATATATATATAGCTTGGTCTATATTAATACTTACGTAAGCTGCCTGTATTTTGTATTTTATGAATTCTTTATGTAAAAGTTCGTAAACAAAAACATATTATATGCGATTATAATTTTCATGAATATATCATTACATAAGATAAATAAAAAAAAATAAATAAATCATCTGAGAAAATTTCTATAATAATATCTTTAAGTTAACAACTATTTAAATGAAAAAGTTTTAAAAAAATATAAATAATTAAAATTATTTTATTCAATATAATGATTTGGTTGTTTTCTGTTAAATTTTACACACAAATAATTACACAGAATAATTTTTATTGGGATTTTACTATCATTTTTTAAAATCAAAAGTTAAAATATAATAAAAAAATATTTTTAATTCAGTAAAACGTTTAAAATAATATTTAAAAAAAACATTAAATATAAATAAATTATAAAATTTTAAATATTCGAATTTTATTATTTTAAATTTCTTTCATAAACATTTATAAATAATTGATTAGTCTATATTGGATATTCAAACTTTTCATAATATTTTAAATTTTATATTATACTTTTTTAAAGAGAACTTTTAAATAATTAATAAATCTCTGTATTTCTTGACTAGAAATCTCATTTTTTTCCTCATAAAAAATGCATTATATACGAAGAGGGGAAAAAAACAGATTAATATTGTAATATATCAATTTAGATCACTCCTGTTTAGAATTCCTGAGTTGCTTAACAATTAATGTCTTTTACTACATGTTACCATTTTGTTGAATATATATTCTTAACGCAGTAACTATCTCTATGATTAAAATAAAATTGTGATAATATTATAATGAAATGGGACTAATATTGCAACAATTATTTTTACATTACTTAGAGCTTCTGGTAATAAAATTTGTATTGAAAATAACAGATTTATATTAGAAATTTCAAAATGTGAATAAATTTATTCCATAAATTTCATTAAGAAAAAACACACAGAATAAAGCTTATCTTCAAACGCATTTTTCTAAGTTTTAATAAGGAATGAAAAAAGCTAATTGATTTATTTTAATTAGAAATTATCATTATTATTATAAGTTATACATTTCTAATAATGTTATCCTTCAAACGAAACGAATAAAAATCTACTCGTTTGCCTATCGAAATGTAAATTGAATTAATTGATATATTAATTAATTTTTTTAATTGCTTAAATACATCTTTATAATAATTATAATATAGTCCTGCGCTTTTTAAAAATTTCGTTTAATGAATATTTATCAAAACTACTACTATTTAAATGTTGTGTTTGTTTACTTACTTTCTTTACTTTAAAAAAAAAAAACACAGAGTAAATGTGTTTACGTGACAAAAACCGTTAAAATTCCTAGAACTGTAAACTTATGAAGTATAAATCAAACGCATTTACCTATAATAAAAAAATCAGTAACGCTTGAATTTCTTGGAAGAATACATTTATAATAGATAATAAGTAGTGATTATCATATACGATTCATACGTACTGTACCAAGAACTAAAATAATTAATTTTTATCATTAAAAATGATTTTGATAAAACACGAATTCTTAAATTAGTTTTCATATCTACGTACTTATACATGTACTGTACGTAGATATATACATATATAGTATATATAACTATGTATAATTTGATATCACTGTTGTAATTTACAGCGTTACGCGTTCAATCACCGTTGACGTCAAATTTTATAAAGTCTAGATGTGTTACAAACATTCTATTCTGGGAATTTCTGTTTATTATCGATCCAAACCTTGAAAAGACACCAATAGGTTTGCTTCAAGGTCGAATAATTCGTGATAATAGAAAGAGATTATCATCGACCTAATTATACTTTACAGTTATTATAATAATTACAACTCGAAAGTTTCAAAATTGAAAATATAAAATACGTATATTTTCGGAAGGATAACTACTGACTAAATAATTTATCTTTTTAAAATAAAATTCCTTTAAAGATAAATAAATTTTTAAAAAGTAACTATGCATTTACTTTGAATATTTATCCAAATAGAATTTCATTCAAGCAAACATAAATAAATCATAAATTTTAGATGGAATTTTCGATTTCTATCAGTTAGAAGAAAATTGCGAATTCTAGTTAATTCATACATACAACATTCACGTTTCGCTTCAATAAGGATAATAGAATTTATAAAATTCCTTACAGTAAACAGCCCTTACTCATTTTTTTTTTCGTTTATAAAATGTTTAATTTAACCTAAACGTTGACGATCTCTTACGATTTAAATCATACATTGTATTGTTTTACGGTAACTTCATCTTATACACTTCTTATTCTTTTACTTACATCTTGAATACATTCATTACTTATTATTATTATTATTATTATTTAAGTTATCGAAGCATTTTTAATAGGTCTGAAAATGTTTACGTAATGAAATTACTATTATTTTTTTAAGAATTCGCTAAAATAACAGTAATAAGAAACTTAGATAAATTAAATTTATGTTAATTTGATACTTTACTGGATACATCTCGTGATTTATAAGTCCAGTATTTTACATTCTTTCGTATGTTTATATATATATATTTTAATCTATAATCATTTATAATGATTAATTATATAAATTATGAAAATAGAAAATATGAATTGGAAAATTCTGGTCGTCAATCAGGATGGTTGTAATAGATGATGATGGTGGTGAAAAGTGATGACAACGATGAACGTGCTTCGTTGTGGCTATTCTTTATTATTTACCAATTTTATAGATTTCTTTTCCCTATTTTTTGAAAAGGTGAAATCAGAAATTTAAATATTTAAAAGTCATTCGTCATAATTTGATATTGATTTTTACGGTTAGACTTTATCGATTTTAATCTGTCTTTTGTATCTTTAAGGTTACTAAAAATGGGTGATGTTTGAAAGTACGATATTAATTGATAAAATAATCTTTATTCGAAGATGTAGTCTTCGTGTTTAAATTTTTAGAGCGAGTACAAATATATTTATTTTATAAAATATTTTAATTTGTTTTATAAATATTTCGCCAGTGATAAACATCGTTTAAGTGTTTTGAATCTTTCTGAACAAATTAAGAATATTTAAACGTAAAACGATTTGTTATACAGAGTAATTAAATTCAATTTAAGTATATAATTTTTGTTTTTATATTTACCTTTAATTATAGAAAATAAATTTTGATTCTCAAAGAGGAAACTGACTTCTTCATTCGACCGAAATTAAATAATAAAATCGATATCTCTGTATCGTTTTTATTGACATTTGAAAGCGAATATAATTTCGAAATAGCAAAATATGATTAAAATGTTTTTATTATTTACTTTAAATAATTTATAAATCTCTTGTCTGTCCCGGATATATTCCTGGTCTCTCACCTACCCGGTTGCACCCATTGTGGACCTTGCCAATCCACAATATTTATAGGAAAAAGGCCCTCTTAGTGCCCACAGGGTAAATAAAGTGAGCATTTATAAAGTTTTAAATTAATAAATTTAAATTAGCTTTGTCGATTTGATTATCTGTTAGGTAGCCTAACTATAGTTTTACTAATTTATAATACAATATTTGTCAATTGCTAATAAGCATTGTTTTAAGTTCTAAAGCGATATAGTATACTTTCTATCCAATACTTCTGTATAAAATAAACATTTGATGTTGTTTTAAAGTTTCCACACAATAGACAAAACTAGAGAGAAATCTATTTTACTGTACAAATTATTTATAAATTATTCATAAAGCAAAACAGTTATTGATTAACAATATTGCATTAACATTTTCAGCATTAAGTAAATAACGTTGAAAACTACGTTTATGTAAATATAAAATAATTGCCTTGATGTTAAAAATATTTTATTCGTATGGTATGTATCATTGACTACCCATAAGTAGATTTATTTATAAATAATTCAATTTTGTTTGATAACCTTTTCCCTACTTAATGCTTTTTAAAGAAGTTTCGGAAGATATTTTCAAAGGAAGAAAAACTCGAAAGCATTTTATTATAAATAAATAAATAATAGTTTTAAAAATAAATCATTCTTTCAGGTTATATAGAACTGTAAAAAAATATGTCATCTTGATAACGTTCTTGATATACCAACCAAGTAAAGAAAACAATACAAAAATGAAGAGTTTTTAAAACATCGAGCATATTTAGTAGGTCATTTATAAAATATTTAAACTTTTTTATGTTTTTCCTACATTTTCGTTTCACACGAGCTCAAAATATCAATGAGTACAGTACAGAATATTGAAAGTTCATTGTATATTCTGTTGATACATTGTATTATTATATAACTCCGTTTCCGAAGTTAAGGAAAAACAGACACGCAGACGGATGATAGTATGAATCTATAGGTCTGCAATTTGAAAATTGAAGCTCAATAAATCTATGTAAAGTCTTACAAATTTTATCTTTTTCCAATAGTTTTATATTCTTTGCTGTAAAATTTTGACTTTTAATATTCCATTTTAGAATAAAATAGAATTTTAACAAATATCTTCAAAATCGTTTTATAGTCGACGTACAGTACGTTATTCTACATACGGGGGGAAAACAGTTTCCTGTTCATTGTGAAGTAGAACATAAGTAATTTAGAATATGTATTAGAAAAGTAGAAAGTTCGCTTCAACTTCTTAATGTATATGCTCAGTTACGTCAACAAATTTCATTTTTCTCCGTGAAGAAGAAGTGTCACACAAAACTTCTATTCTGAGTAGTGTGTCAGTTAGTTCCGAGCATTTTTACCGTGAAAAATAATATATACAGCGATTGGCAGGCGGAAAAATGGAGTCGCCGGTTAAAAAGAGATTTCGCCTGAAGAAAATACGAAACGTGAAATATGATTTCGTTTGTCTGCACGGCCATTAGGAACATAACTCATCAATTTTTCCTTAGAAATAAGACTCTCACGATTAAATCTGTTCTTCGTGAAATGACCGATGATCCTGATATTTAAGTAAATCAACTTTGCATCGTGTATTAAAGAAAATTGGATTTTGTTTGATCGTAAAATTCAGAATTCAGAATTGCAAGAATTAACCAAACTGATCGGATGGATAACATCGTTACTTGATAACAATACGCCAATATCATCAAGAAAAGAATATTTACTATCCGAATTAAACATTCTGGAATAAACATTTATTAACTCTCGTCACACAGTTTTTAATTACAATCTCTGTAATCCAACACACACGGGACAGTAAAGTCTCGGATTAAGAAGGCACCGGATTATTGGAAATGCCCACATATTAATAAATTAACGATTTAAACACAATAAAAATGTGATTAAATATGAATACAATTGAATGCATAAACGAATTTCACAGCGTAGATTTAACTGTTTGTGGTTTTGACTCGTGATGCAATAAAACACGAGTTGGACTACTCGCTGCCATCGGCGGTAATCATGTTGCTAAATTGGTGGATTCCCACTAAATTTAGTGGTAAATTGAAGCGATCGTAGAAAATTTAGTGAGAGTTACAGTACAGTAAGCTATTTTTGATGGGAAATTTCGAGAGACTGATTTTTATATTTATAGATTATTATAAGACACTGTACCTTTCTTGTACAGCCTAAAACGACTAGCCTGATAATATATAATATTATGCTCAAGCTCGAATGTTCAAGCTCTGGTTCATTATCATGACACATTTAGTAGGATGTTCAAATTTAGTGGTAACTGGAGTTTGAACTAGTGGGAAACATGTCAACGACTTGCAACAGTGCCGGTAATGCTCGATAGCCGACTAGACGTGTCGAACGAGCAAACGGCCGGGATACCGAGATTGGTACTGTTCTGTGAAATCTTATCAAGATGCATTTCTTCGGATCAAATGGTCATAAACTTACATTTAATCTACGTCCGTGCAGGCAACAAAAATGGCTTCGTGCATTTCGAAAACAATTCTCCTACTTTGTGCATCAAATAATGATCATGATTATTTATCAGGAAATGAATTGTTCCTGCTTCGATGAATGGTTCAAAGCATTTAATATACTTATGTGGTTCTACTATTGTTATGAATAATGCAAGCTATCATAGTGGTTTTCTGAAAATTTGTCCACAGATTCGTGGAGAAAAGACAAAATTAGTGACTAGTTAACTGAAAATGAAGTATCATATTAGCCTAAATAATTAAAACAGAAATTAGTAGAGATAGTGACAATAGAGAAGCAGAAGTATTTGAGTTATCGTGTCGATGTTAAATACTTCTGCTTTTAGTTTTGGCTAAAGCAGCAGGCCACACTGTATTGTTTATTACCATATTATGCGGAATTTAACTTGGTTGAGTTATCCTGATATTTAAGGTTTCGTTACTCATCACATTGAAACTATGACGCCAGAATTTTATTTGAAGAAGTTATAAATGCTGTCGACCGATCCACGCCAGCTTCATTTGTCAAGCATGTTGAGAGAAAGGAAGAAAGTTTTAGAAAATTGGATTTTTCTTCTGAAGACATCGTTGTGCATCCATTGATCATTGATATGGACACTTCAACTCTCGGAACAGGACTGGAAGAGGCTATTTAATTATTAATGATAAGCAAAATCCTTTGTTAAAGTGTTGTCAAATAAAACGAAGTTTTAGGTATTATAAACGTTAATTAATTGTTTTTAACTTACATATTTATAGTATAAAAGATAAACCGCTTATATTATTTGGAAAATACAATCTCAATAACAAATAATTTAATAATTCATACATTTCATTATAAAACAGCTACTTGTCAGAAATAATTATAAAATCTTAGAAAATAACAAGTCTAAGACCGTTGTTATTTTCCTAGAATTATAATCCAGTACAATACAATACAATTATATTTATAATCCTATATTTTGTAAACTTTGCTGTCCAAAATAGCTTGGTTGCTTAGTTACGGTAACGAATGATACACATTCAAGATCCAGCCTATCTATTCCATCCTTATTCTGTGAAATAGTAAAGATAATATATGTAAAATGAGAAAAAGACTAATAGTCATCATATGCTTATTCTGATATATGGGTAAATTGCTGACAACTGTTTGATATCACCACAGTCAAGATTGTTGGGCTGCAATTTGAAAAAATTGTTACCTATAAATTCCCACTGTCGTCTGTCTGTCTTTCCTTAATCTCGTGAAAGGAGTTAGATACATGAAAGACAAGACCAGATATGGAAACTGTAATAGGAGTAAGCCCGATTAACTGTATATGAACTTCTGATGCAAACTGGAAGCCATGTTATTTCAATCCAAAAATTTCCCCTGAAAGGTGTTAGTTAGATGACCGGCACGACTCTGCTGTTAAAGGAAAAGTATGATGTACAGGGGCAAGCCACTACTGATTTGAGGTGGCGAGCATATGTTTTAAATTAAATAAATTAAAAGTATGAGTAAAAATTGCATGTCACAATAAATAATTGCTCGTTTATTCCTATATTGTTATTCCAGAGAGCATGCCATCCACTTCAGGTTTCGTTTTGTCATGAATATAAGTAATAGAATATTACAATAATCTTAGTTTAACTCTTTAATGCCTAAATTCTTATCGTTTCATTTACTTATATAACCGTAAGGAATTACTTTCATATAGTAGTAATTATTAGTAATGTATTTTTTAAAAAAAGGCATAAAGTTAGGTATAAATATATCGTGTTTTTTAGATAGAAATTCGTAAATGTCATTAATACTGGATAATTGAGATTTCTCACATTTATTTTCAATTAAATATTTAAATTCGAAAAATAGAAATGATTATTTATATGAGAATTGTAATGCATGCATTAATTGCGAACAATAACGACTTTTGTATTAGTGACATTACCTTATCCCCTTTAACAAGAATCGATAAATCATTACGTCATGTTGAACAACATTTTGAATGTGTACGACAGTTTATAGACGGTCACTAGGGTAACGTTATAATTTCCATGATTATAAGCTACGCTCTAATAAATTTAGAATTTTATAGACGACATAATATTAAAAATTGGAAAAAAATATTACATTAAAAAGTTATAATTGCAGTGAGTTATATCTATTTCTAATCCGAACAATTCTCTAAGTACTAACATTATTTTTTAAATTCAATTAATAGTTTATAAATAAAAAGATGACGACTTCAATAAAGTTATATATATTACATTATTTTAAAGTGCTATGTTAAATTATAAATTTACTCCTAATTTGATTCAGTCAATAATAAAAAATCTGATCTTTCCGTTTGATGTAAGTGAGACACGAAAAGGAATATATAAATAACTTATGAAGAAAATTTTGCTGAATATGTCGACGCTGACTATATAAAATTTGAGCGTGATATATTCTAAAATCAAAAATATATAAAATATATCATTTGACTCGAAGATGTATTACATCGCAATTATTCTTTTATTTTATAAAATATACTTCTATATATATATTTCTATCACTTAGAAAGGTTTTTAAGAACTGTTTCTTCATGTAATATTGGATTTTATCTGAACTTATAAACTTTCAAACTTTGTTTAAAAGTTTATAAGTTCAGTTAACAAATGAAATGCTTTCTTGCATATTACTTTTACATTTTAATAAAATATACTAAAAATACTTGGCAAATGTTTTTAGAATTCTTTATTATAGAAAGAAATTTACAAAGAGGTTAAATACTCCATTTAATCTATATTATAGCTTATTACATTATTATAATTAAATATACAGAGATTAAATGTTGTAAAATATTTTTTTTAAAAATTGGATTGAATAAATTTAAACCGTTTAGAATAGATTGTTTAACATGTGACGACATTATTCTATATTGTATATATCAGGGGTGGCCAACTTTTGTGTACATAAGATCTACTTTTTATCGTAAAAATGTGTCGCGATCGACTTGTTGTCGTAGGCATAGTCTAAGTGGCGAGGGGGGTGTGAAATACATACTATATTTATACACTGTGCTTCAGTACGAGGTGCACTCCCGCGAGCTATGGGTAGATAAGGAAAATATATGTTCAAAACTATTTTTTATTTTTTAAGTCACTTATTAAGTTTTCAAGATATAGGCTCATAAAGAAAATAAATTTCCAGACCCAACTTTTGATATTTGCAGTTACGAGTTCATTCCGTACAGGCGGCACCTAAAAAAATTCGATTTTTCGACACTTTCAAGATAGATTTTTATTAACTTAAAATATAATATAATTTTTTGAATCAATTACAATGTATAAATTGTGGTACTATTTGTTCGTAAACTTGAAAAAGTTGTTATAAAACTGCACAGTACGGCTGATAATTTGATTATAAGATTTTACTTTCGCAATTTTTTTTTGGCGAAGAAAATTTATCACGGAAGAATGATATAAGATTTTTAGACTTATTTTTTGCTAATCTATCAATAGCTCGCGGGAGTGCTCTTTGTACTAAAACACCCTGTATATCTACCTACGTAAAAAACAACGTAATTATTTAACGGGCCAAAATACTCACTTCCGGGGGAATTAAAACAAATATTGTTAATAATTACGCATGTTATTAATTCAAATTAGCTACTGATAAAGACAGATTTAGAATTTATTTTATTACGTTACATTAATGGGAGGGCTGAGTTTGCACGTCTCTTACCAAGAAAACATAATTAGGTGTACTGTATATCCTGACAAAGATAATAATAATGATTCTTCAGTATGGGAATCAGTCAGGACAGAATGTTGTTTAGTATTCGTTAACTTTACGTATGAAAATGCCGATTCACACAGGTATGTAGTTCCGAAACAGGAATAAATATATTCGCTACATTTGGTGATACTGGGATATTTTTCTCAATTGACGTATTTCCAAAAATCCAAAAATATAGAGGTCTGTTGCCGAAAACGCTCACTTATCAAGTAAATAGATAGGTAAGAAAAGCCATAATTTAATTTAAAACATAAAGAACAGGTACTTACATTTTAAACAAATGAAAAATTGAAACTCAACGTTGTCACCGTGGATAAATAATATTGATTAATAATATTAATATTGTTAATACTAAAGAAAAGAAGCTACCGCATGACAGTATCAAATATTCAAGCTAAATGGCTGTGTTTTCTACGAGTCCAGTCATAACTGCATGCATATTGTTGCTTTTGCACGTTACGTTTACAAGTTGCGTTCAGTTACAAGTGTAACACATTAAGTCAAGACATCGCGAGCGATCGACCAAAATTGGCATCGCGATCGACTTGTTGGCCACCCCTGGTATATATAACATAAAATTCGATTCTGTACCTTTCTACTAATTTAGTTATAGTTTTACATATTTAAATCTCATATTAAATGATTCTGTTGCAAAATAGTTAAGATATCTGATATGTACGATAACTTAATATAGATATTATTCCTTGTCATTCGACGATTAAGAGATAATTAAAATAATTGGTCGATGTTAAAGATTGTATATACAGTATAGAGATAGGTCACCTAGACACTAAAAGTCATATAAATAGTTACAAAATTCATATAAGTTATAATTTTTATGACTATTTATATGATTTTTAGTGCTTACATGTCCTAGCTTTACTCATAAACAATATTATATTGGTTATATTAATTTTATAATAAATTTTTTTCTTAACATAATTTTTAAATTCTTATTTATATTCATTACAAATAACTGGAGTAATGTTATTTAATTTTGTTCCATATTGAAAAAAATTCTGTTAAATTAAATCATACTTGTTTATTCACTCTATTTTATGAACAAGGCAAAATGTAAGAAGCTTTTTCTTTTGAGTTGAAACTTTTAGAAATAGATATTATTACATTGTAAATAATTATTAAAGAAGCAGTATAAGTGAATAAATAATATATAATATGATCTTTTCGATTTTATAAACTACTCTAAAAATTTCCTGAAAGTCCATGTCGCATTTGTTATTTTTCATTCCATATTGAATTTAAGCAGGAGAGACTCAAAAGAATTTTTTTCATTTATATAAAATGTCATTTTACAAAATTAAATATTAAGAATTGTC
Organism: Centruroides vittatus; assembly: GCF_030686945.1. Taxonomy (NCBI): domain Eukaryota; kingdom Metazoa; phylum Arthropoda; class Arachnida; order Scorpiones; family Buthidae; genus Centruroides; species Centruroides vittatus. The sequence goes on from NW_027120741.1 coordinate 83,905, forward strand.
AAATAAAACAGACTCGTGATATTTAATTTATTAATTTTAAATAAATATTAAAAAAAAAATTTAATCTAACTTGAATTATATTAAATAAATGAAATAGAAACTTCAATTTTCTTTGATATTAATAAATTAGATTTGAATATTTTTTTTATTAGAAATTCATTTTTATGTAATTTAAATGAAGAAGAATATCTTAAGGACATTTTGTGAGTTTATTATCCGTAGACCTTATTACATTCTTTATTTAACTAAATGGTAAGGTTATGTTAACTTGAAGAGAGAGTGACATTAATTTTATTGTATTGAATCTTAAATTTATTTGTCAAATACTCGATTGTATATATAAGTTAACAAGTTTTGGATTGTATTAAGAAAATAAACTTGAATCGTATATTTAGATATACTTGGACTCAAGTATGTTAATCTGCTTAGATTCGTATATATTTGTATCAAATACGTCAGTCTGTTTAGATCCAAATGTTCTTAGATACGAGTAATAGTTGTTAGCTTACTCGGAGTGAATAAATTATCGTAAAAATATCCAAAATTTTCTGAAAAATTGAAGAATTTTACGTCTTAAATTCTCCAAAACTCTATAATTATATTCCGTATTCAACACTATTTTTTTTTAATCGATGTATTCGATCTGTTTCTAAAAATCTATCGAAACGTAGGAGAATTAAAAATGGAACTGGTATACGATTTATTCATAAAACGTATAATGTATCATTTAAATATTTAGGCTATACTTACATAAAGTTTGATCCAAAGAAACTTAATTTGGTTATATCTTAATAATTTCTAGTTGATTCCTTTTTAATCTATTTTAATTTAATTCTATTTAATTCCTAATTTAATTTATTAATTAAAAATCCTAGCTTTTTATAGTCTAATATTCAAAATTTGATACTAATGAGTTAGTTTTATTCATGGAAAATAAAATTTAAAAATTTGACAGAATAGTATTTGAAGAAATAGTTTATAAAATGTAATTCTATCAAACTATTTGAAAATCATCAAATTTATTATTAAGGGTCGTCCATAAATTACGTAACGATATTCTCATACTTTCTAACTATCATCCTACCCCCCTGTAACGCTGCAACGTATACCTGCCCCGAAAATTACCTAATGCATATCTTGGATAACCAACTCTTCCGCTTAATTGTACTAAGGAGTGACATACAACAAGGAGTATCGAACGTTAATATCATTTAATTAATTACACGCGTAACGTACAAAACGGTGACGTAAACAATTTGGTTCTCTACGCAATACTTTAGTAACAAAAGTGAATCATTCGGTTATTCAAGGAGTGAAATTCTAATATCACGTAACATTTTTGTAAACACTTCTCCCCTTTGTAACGATTTCCTGCATAATATCATTTATGGATAGACCCCACGTAACCTACTTGTTATAATTATGTGCTTATTGTTATCATCGATATCAGTAATAGCAGTAAAAGCTTAGAAATATTAATACAAAATTAATACATTAATACATTTTCTTAAAATATACGATGATTTCGTTAACGTCGATTTAAAATTTCATGCAGAATAATGATGATGATTTAACAAGACTTACATTAAATTACAACATGGGGTAAATGACAGTTTACAGCAAACATTACGCGACTTTTCTTCATAACCGGGAGTCCAAAAAGACATTTTTAACCTATTAAGCGAATAAATTAAATCTAATGACGCCATTATCATTTCCACAGAATAATAATCTGTATTTTTCTTCATTTTTAAACGTTATCGAGCCAATTTATTTTTTATTAAATATTTTAAGAATTTGTTTATATATATATATATATATAATGTAATTTTTATGCATCTGAAGAGTAAAGTAAAGATTGAAAAAGATGTTAAGTGCGTGTGAGAGGTCATTAAAATATATAAACGAATCGAGAACTGTACAAATAGTTCTGTAATTTCTACAAACAAATGAAATTTGTTTCACGAAATAAAGCTTATTTAAAAAAAAAATTAATTTTGATTAACTGACTTTTGTGTCATTCATTCGTTAATATATAATATTTTAAAAACACAATAAAAAAATGATACTTATTTTCTGAATATCTAAAAAATTATTTGTAAATTTATAACTAAAAGTTAAAAATTTCATCATATATTACAGGGAGATTTGTGTTTAATAAATTAACTAAATTCACTTACGAATTTTATTGTCGTTTAATAGCAATCCATGGGATAGACTTACTTATCTTTATATATTATTTATCCGGCTACTTTTCTCGGTGTCAAAATATAGTAAAAATTAAAATAAAGATCACATCACCAGAGACTATCTATTCGCTGAAGATGTGATTTATTTCCTTTATTTTGAAAAATTGATAAAGATTTTCTCTTTCTATTCAGCATCAACAATTTGACGAGTGCCAATTACATACCGAAGCAAAGTAAATTTGCTTTTACAACCGTAAATACAGAGAAATATTTTTGTTTCTCGATGCCACTTAGTTTTTTCTTGATAGAAACGGTTTTATATGAAATGTTTCTTTGAATCAGAAGAAATTAACGAGACAAATATGTCGCAAATTATGACACTAAACATGAATTACGGCGTATAAAGCAAAAATATGTTTTCTAATTATTTTTTAAAATTTATTAATGTTATTTTTACTTTACTTTTTGCATGAAATATTGATCTATTTGTTGAAATAGAATTTGTTTGTAGTTAAAATGTCCATTATATGTATTGTATATTAGTTACATGATAGATAAGGTGATACTTGGCAGTAAATGTATAGCTTCTGTAAAGTGTTTTTGTGAGGAGGGTTTAGTTGTATCGGTCTTAGTACTAAAACATTACTAGGAGCACACCTAGTAAGGTTAAAAATGTAAAGAATAAACTAAAAATATTGTTTTAATATATATTGCTATTATATTAAATGCTATTTTGTAGACTGAAATCAAGATTAAATTATTATAATAATTACTTTAAATCAATTTTATATTGCAGCTTATTTTCTTAAAAAAACGATAAATATATAGGCCTATATATTCTTTATTACCAATTTGAACTTAGAATTGCTTTAAAACTGTTCAAATATTATTGAGATTTTTGAAAAGTGAGATATACATGAAACAAATCAGATTTAAACTACAATACTTTGAAAAATAATTGTATATAAAGATATATATTCGATTTTATATTTCAAGAATTGTCGAAATTCAATACGTTTTAAACCATAAGCGTATCGAAAGTATTTTTAAACGTTAAAATCGAATTTACTATTAGAAAATGGATACCATAATTTTAAAGCTATTGTCGTCACGAAGAAAAATATAGAAAAAAATTTAACAAGAGCAGAATCGTCAATCGAATAAAAAGTTTTTGGATAGATTTACGGTCGTACTTCCGAAATCTTTTTTATGTTATAAGACTTTATCGCATCTAATGGAATGTACAAGATTTATTTATCTGTGTGACAGATAATATTTTCCCGTTCTGAATTTTTTCTCCCCTAGTCCTTCTTCTACTTAAGTTATGTTTGGCAGATCGAACAATACTTTTTCCCTTTGAACAAATATTTACCTTTATTGAATTAATGGCCACGGAAATGGAACACATTAGCCTAATTATCTCTCTTTTCTCCAATAAATGTGTTTACTTTCTATTAAGTTGACTTTACAAAAACGCTGGTTTTATAACAAACAACGTTAAGAGGAATAATTTTACTATTTAAAATCAAAAATATATTACAGAAAATTATATAACGCGAAAATAAATTGATAGCTTTATAATGATTATAATAATTGTCTGCCTTAAATAAGTTATGTAAGAAAAATGTTTCTCTAATAGTGATAGAGCATTTGTACTGTTTATTTACGGCTCTTTACTTATGTAATACAATATATCAGTATATTGGTCAGTTTAAATAAATAAGTGCCAAATTATTAAGTTATTTTAGACCTTAACCTATTATACAATCAACGTGAAAAGCAGAGAAATGCGAAAAATATCGTAACGATGAGAGGAAAGATTACTCTTCTGTATAATCCCGATGCACCTAAAGAACAACCAAAAAAATTCACGTATGATTATAGTTATTGGTCCCACGACGGTTATAGAGAATTAGAAAATGGATACTGTACTCCGGATCCCGATCATCGTAACGGTTCCATTTTCTGTGATCAAGTAAGTAAGAATTTTATTTTAAAAATTGTATACAACTGTAATTGTTTGCAATAATTGGGCTGCAATTTGAAAAAATTGTGGACCTATAAATTCCCATTTTTGTCTGTCCTTTCTTAATCGACATAGTTATCGAGACTGGAACGACTCTGTTGTTAACAGGAAAAGTATGATGTACAGGCGCAAAGCACCACTAATTTGAGATGGAGGGCATATATTTTAAATTAAATAAATTAAAAATACGATTAAAAATTGCAGACCGGAATTATAATAATGTCACAATAAATAATTGCTCTTTTCTTTTATAACTTTTAAACAATTTAATATAGTGAAGATAGAAAAAAACCCTGGTATAAATGAAGATTTTTTAATAAAATTAAATTAAACATACTATTCTAGTTTGTTGTGTTGATATTAATTAATTATATTATTTATAATTATATATATATTAATATTAATAATTTTAAATACTTAATTTACTATAATATAATCAATGATTTATTATTTAAGTATTTTATAGTTTGTTATATTAACTTAAAGTACACTAATTATAGGAAAAGATATACAACGAATTAGGTAAAGGTATTCTTCATAACGCATGGGAAGGATATAACTCTACACTTTTTGCGTACGGACAAACAGGTTCTGGGAAATCCTGGTCAGTTGTCGGATATGGAATCAATAAAGGTAAAACCGAAGGCTACTTCTAAGCTGTATAAAATACAATGCATAGAACTTATGTAAATATAATTTCAGGAATTGTACCAAGATTTTGTGAAGACATGTTTAACGGTATTGAGGATCAAAAGAAATCTGGAGATAATACAGAATTCGAAGTTAGTGACGAAGAATTTGATATAGATATTAATTAATATCATTTTACTATTCATATAATTAATTTAAATTATAATTTAAATCGTATTACTGTTCATATAAGTGCTTTTATACATTAATTAATCTATTATTACATTTTAAACACGATCCCAAATTACAATTTAATTTATTATGTCATATTTAATTTGATAGGCATAAATAGAGTATGACATTTAAAGATCTGTCATTAAGTATATTTTCAATCCAATTTAGAAATTGAAACTTTAATTAAATTTAATCATAATCTTATAATATTATAGAGAATTATATACAGTGTACGAATTTTTTAAATAAATTTTTTCGGTTTATAGCTAGAAGACATAATTACACTTATAAACTGATTAAAGTTGTTTGATCAACATTGATGGGTTAACCAAAAAAACAAAGACTCTTCGGCTATCTTTTAAAATAAAATTTTAATGAAATTAATTTGAAGGGTTATAATTTTCATAATTTAATTTTAATGTAAAAATAATGAAACGTGAAAAGTAAACATTAACAACGTTTTAAAAAACCATAATAAAATCATTTTTTATTATTTACTTACGATGTTCTTCTTATGATCTAACAACACTGAACAAGCTGTTTAAGAATAATATTTTTAATCTAAATTTATTAATTTTAACCTAAAATATTTTTATTCGTGATTTTTATAGTTATTTCTCTTAGTATTTTAATAAACAAATTATTATTTTTCTATATTATTTAATATATAAATAATTCCTCTTGAATTACGTATTTAAACTATAAATTTAAATCCTCACACCAATTTCTTACTTATTATCTTCTCTATAAATTATCTTTGTAACTTTACGTACAGTACATCACGTAATGTTTTTATGTTATACCTAAGTTTATAATGTCTTATTTAATCATGTCTTAAGGGTAATTCTAAAAATTGTAACTAGTCAAAAAGAAGTATAATTTTAGGGAATTTTGATAAACTTTTATAAAAAATCAAATATTACATAGGCTACTAATCTTTGATTGTTTTCTCAAAGCTATTAGCCTTTATAATAGCCTATAGACTTTGCAGTTACAGATACAAATCCAGTAGGTCTACTGTACATTTACACAGTACAGTACTCTAACCTCTAAAATTCTTTTGTTGCCACCTTTAATTTTTCTAATTTCTAATTGGCTTAACTTTATAAAGTCGAACCTCTCTAAACTGCGACCATTTTTTCAGAATGCAAATACACACATTAGAAAATATTAATCAATGGTTACAATTGATTAGAAGTTTAATTGAACCTCCGTTCTTGGTGGCTCAACTGTATTTGCATTAAATAATTCATATTAAATAAATACTTTATTATATTAATCTCATATCAATCAACAAGTTCTTAATCTCAATATTTTATTTCGATTTCTTTTGAATTCTGCCTGAATGCTGATTTATTACATCAATAATAAATCGATTTTCTTATAAAAATTTACAATGCTTTTTTTAAATTCATCTTTTTACTTTATATTGACAGGTACGATTCAGTATGCTGGAAATTTATAATGAAATTGTTCGCGACCTGCTCAATCCCACACAAGATCGGAAAAGAGGTTTAAAAGTTCGAGAACATCCAAAGAAAGGATTTTATGGTAAAATATTAGCATTAAAAAAGTTATAAAGTTAATTAAAATATGATATACTTTTAATTATAAAAAAGTTCGAAATTCCGTATGAAAAAAGGGTTAGATTTACCTTAGGTAGCCAAAATGGCGGCTGGTCTCTGATTCCAGCATACAGAAGAAAGGAAACAGTGGGGACCAGGGCCGGATTATCGAATAGGCAAAGTAGACAAATGTCTAGGGCCCGTAATCCGGAGGGGCCCGGCTTCAGTGCAGAAGATTTCTCTGGTTCGATTTCGAAACTCGAATCGAAGTTCGATAGGACAGAAAAGGCTGTATTTAACAATTCTTACTAAGCTCCGCTCGACTAGCCATTACCTAAAAAAAAAAAAGGTCAACAGCTACCCGTGCGTCAGAAGTAATGTACGCCACGGGATCTCTCGCGCCATCTAGAAATATTCCTAGGGCCGCGTCTCGTGGTAGTACTGATGTATGGATGGTTATAATTTATTTTCTAAATCTACACTTATATGTCGCGACATCGCATATTCGATATAGCGTTCAAGTTGCTCGAGTGCGAAGATATTACAATTCAATAGTGTTTTATAAGAGTTAAAAAGTTATGGGTGACACCACAATATCCGCACCGGGTGTCACCCATGCTAGCTACGCTAATGTCACATTATATAAGATTTGTTTAGATGCAACTTATTTAAATGGGGCCCCAATTTAAATTTTGTCTAGGGCCCGCTAGAGGCTTAATCCGGCGCTGGTGGGGACGCACGTTCTAACCTAACCTAACCTAACCTATTATAATTGGTTGATAATAATTATGGTAATTTATTAGAATAGGTTAGGTTAGAACGTGTGTCTCCACTGTTTCCTTTCTTCTGTATGCTGGAATCAGAGACCAGCCGCCATTTTGGCTACCTAAGGTAAATCTAACCGAAAAAAGAAATTATTCTGTACATAAAATATAGTGTTATATTATTATAATATGCTGAGAATGGCAAATATTAATTTATATTAAACAAAATTTCATATATTTGAATTATGTAGCGGAAGGTTTGAAGACATTTTTGGTGACACAACATAAAGACATAGAGAGCAGAATCGACGAAGGGACCACAAATAGGAGTATAGCTTCCACTAATATGAATGCCACCAGCAGGTTAGTAATACTATAAAAAACAAAAATACTTTTTAATATTTAATGAAGAGTTTATTTTAAAATTTTTCTTATAGTCGAGCTCATACTATTGTTGGAATTACCCTGATACAAAAAACAAAAAGAAACGAATTTGAAACTTCAAAAACTTCAGTAGTTAACTTAGTTGATTTGGCAGGAAGGTAAGTAAATCGGAAATGTTTAAACAATTAGTAGAATATTTTTAATCAAAATATTATCTTTTAATTTTAATTAATTTGTAAATATAAATACTTAATGATAATGATATAAAAGTTATTGATCTTTAAACTATAAACATTTAAACTTCGTAATGAAATATAAGAATTAAAGTTTTTATATTATTGATACATACGAGAAACAATAGTTGAACAATGTAAAAATAAAAATAATTATATAGCTTCTTTTATAGAATATTTAGTTTTTTGATGAATCAAAGAATAGAAGAAAATATATTCAATCAATGTAACAAGCGACCAGATGAAAATATTGCGCTTCCTTTAGAAAAAAACCCGAATTTAAATCCCACTTGGGACAAGACCTAGATGGTGTGTGGAAAAAAATTCGAAGAAAAAATGTATTATCAGTATCAAGCGAGTCTACATAGATTTCATTAAAACAAAGCATATTGTTTCTTTAGAATTCGAATCTCTTTCTTTTATTGCCGTGCTGCTAGCTTTCTCCCATTTGGGTTTTACTTTTGTTTCGTCGTTGACAGCTTTACTGCCACAATTTATATTTTTACTACAAAAGGCCTTAAGAAACAAAAAATAAAAAATAAAATAGTGTCAACATGCAAATCGTATTCATAATCTTCAATATGAGATTAACTTTTTATGCAATAAATCACATTTTATTATGGAAACAAATCCCAAACGTGAGCTTAAATGTTATTACAACGAATAAAATATAATTTGCATTATAAAGCATTAATAATTATGTTTTTTTATGTTTATGATTTAAACAATTAATAATTATGCATTTTTTCCAATAAGCAAAAACAATTATGTCCACATTTACGGCTACAATAATTATAATTTGGTTAGGCCAGTGCAGGCCTCACATATGATGTTTATAAAACTGGGTTCACATTCAGTTGGAACGTATTCTTATATCTTTACGTATTTTCGAAATTGAATACTCCTGTATTTTATTTTGAGGGTTTTAAAACTACAGGAATATTATGCCTACTATTTTCTTTGTTTTTTTAATCAGGTTTATTACAGATACTCTCATTTTAGTTTTAAATAATTCGTTAAGAAATCGGAAGATTGTCAGAGTTCATTAAAGTTTACAATTAATTTCTTAAAAAGGATATACTTAACGGCTTTTAAACTATAGAACTGACAATATATAAACATAAAGATTTAGCTAAAATTATTCTCCAAGGATCGTAATTTGTCCATTACAGAGATTTCGACTCTTGTATTTCATTCTTTAGCAATTATCACTAAAATTTGATTTTAATTTTATAATGTAAAAGCCAATTTAAAAAAGTAGTTTTTTTAATTTTATTGTCTAATAATCTATTCAGTATTCAAGCATCAATAATTCTATTTTGGAATTTAGTAGTACAATACAAATTACTCAAGCATAATTATCAAATATAAACATTACTCATTAAATTGTGAATATGATTGTAATAAAAATTATTGATTTCTTTTATTTAAAAATAGTGTTTATTGTTCTTATTTAATTAATGTTTTTGCTTTTATTTACTTATTTATAAATTAGTTATTAGGCTTATTAAAAGGAAAATTCTTTAAAATTTTGAAAAAGAAAGTTGACAGATTTCTGTACTTTTATCGTTTTCATGTTCACAAATAAATCCTTTTTTAAATTATTTAATAGAATTTAAGAATTTAATTTATGATTAAATTTGATTATTATAGTTATGAACTCTAAATATATTAATATAAATTGAAATAAAATCTTTATTACTTAAACGAATTGAAAAGATGTTTTATGATTGCATTCAAAATAAAAATTATATATTATTTTCTCTTATTATAATTGCTATAAAAGAATAATTCAATAGGTGAATCATTTCCAGTAAATCATCGTAAAATATCTGCAACACTTCCTGCAATTATTTTCCCGTACTAAAATAAAAATATATCGTTTCATAAACGTGTCGCCTCGTAACTTTTCTGTCTCGCTTCAATCTCGTACAAATAAGGTTAATTAGTTTATATCGAAATGAGAAAATAAAAGCTAAAGTCAATATAAAAAATAAAGTTATTCGATTTTTTCTTTCCTGTTATAAAAGTAATTATTTTTATTTTAACGTTTTCTTTGTTGTTGTTCTAATCAAAATCGTTTCATTTCGGATAGTAATTATTCTTCTCACATTTTCCCCCTTATTCTCTAGTTAATAAGTCAATTTTTACATTTTTCCTTTTTTTTTATTTTCACTTAGAAAACGTTATTATTCCTTAGAGAAAATCAAAAATGGTTTTTATCGTGATTCAATTTTCCAAAGAAATGACAGAGAAAATCGATTTAGGCAAAAAAAAAAAAAATTATATATATTTATTGATTTCTGATTCTAATGATCTGATCTAATCTATATTTAGTGAGAAATAACATTAAATTGATCTTTATTTTTTCCTTTACTCTATTAACTAAAAATGGATTTATTCAAATTTTATAATAGGGAATCTACATAGAGGACAGATAGAACAATTATTATTATTATTATATTTAAGTAACGTTAGTTTTTGATTGGGATAGAATCTGTGATAAATATTCTTCCTTAAACAGTAGTTATCGAATTGTATTTTGATTATTATTATAGCCTATAATTAATAATAGACATGTATTGTGAATATGATAGATAAATATCCATTCGTTTAACGTTTAACAAGATGGCTGAGTAAACGAGACGGTTTCGATCTGGGAAGATCTGTAGGCAAATCCGAGGGGTCAAAAATCTTCACGAATTTTTCTGTGGTCTCCACTCGAACGACCCCATTGTAGGCCTAGTCGAACCCACAATGGAAATGATTTTTAAAAAGGCCTTTGTAGCGCCCATTAGGCGAAAACAGTAAAAAGATAAGTAAATGAACGTTTAACAATATTATAAAAAGATATTCGTTAGGTAAGGAGTTAAAAGAAATAAAATTAGCGTTATAAACCACAAACTTTTATCTTAAAGAACGTAACGAATTAGTAAACTCTTTCCTAAATATGAAAATTTTCAACCTTTATCAATCTTCACACTTTTAAAATTTTCGATACATAAAAACTTAAAATTACTTTTCTAAAATAATTTACAATGTTAATGTTCTAATGCTTATAAACTTCCATTATACTCATTGCTACTCTGTTAAGGATTATGACAAAAAAAAACAACGCATTTTACGGGTCTCTTCTTCCCAAATGTCTTTCATTTAATATAAAATTTAAATAATAATTATTAAAATAATTAATTACTGGACTAAATTTAATAATTTATTAGTAATTATTACGTTTCTATATGGATGCATAGTGATATTTGTCGGGTCAAATCGAATCAAGTCTAAGTTATCGAAGGATAAGTTAGATTAGATAATCGAATATTACTAAACTTAAGCTTATGTGATTATCTTAACTTAGTACTCTAGCCTAATCGCAGATGATAGTATGAAACATTTGTGCCTTAATTTATATTTCATATTGTCAACATTTAATGTTACATTAATATAATAATAATAATATTAAGTTGTACACTTATGCGGCTTGTAACATTACATGAAGATATATCAAATGCTATGAGTGTATAGGCATAAGCAATAAATTTTTGAAACTTTAAAATACATTCTAAATGTCATCAAAGATATTATCCGCAAATCAAATTTAGATTATTTTAATTGAACAACGTCGTTATTAACATCATTTAACATCTCTAAAAGTAAATATAATTTCAAATCTATTAATAAAGGGTTTGAAGGCTGCCAGAAAAAGTTTTGTTTTAAATAATTAATTTAATATAAATAATAGTAAATTGTCTTATTGATCACTTCTCAATGCTTACTTTAAACGACAAATTTTTATTATAACTGTGATTAATGTAATATTTTTAAAATTAAATCTAAACAATATAAAAGAATAATTAAAAGTAAAATATTTAACGATAAAAACATTGACAACTTTTGTTATCCGGAAGATGATAAAACATTTCTCAATATTACATCTTAATGCAACTTCCTCTTCTTGTCATCAAATTTCTCCAAAGGATTTCTGTAGAAACAGATGATGATAAAAATATAAAAGTATTAGTAAATAAATAAATAATAATAAAGTTTATTGTAAACCGTAAACCGTGAAGGGAATTAAAACTTTAGAATGCTTTTCCTTTAGAAGAATTATATTCTTATATCACAGAAATTTGGAATAATCGAGATTTTATTGCGTGTCTAGTATTTTTCTTCTACTCAAACTCACTATTAGAATTGAAGAGTTGACATAATAAACATTCCTAATTTAAACAATACTTAACTTGTTGACGAATTCTACAATTTTACTTATAATTAATTGTTAACAGATTTTACAATTTAAATTTATTTATTTTTTTATTAACTGACTCGTCGTTTGGCATATTCATACAATTTATAGAACTTAATTTATATTCTAAGAATATAATTCCTACTCTTAAACTAAATAATCGTTTGAGTGTTAAGGCTGATGAGTATTGTCTTTGCCTTCGGTTATATAGAAAACTCATCAATTAAACTCAACTTTCTTACTGCCTAAGGTTATTTTAACTAATATATCGGCTATACAACACATTTATTTATTTTTTCTTGAATTTTCAATTTCATCAATTTTTTAAAATCATTATTGGTTGGCACCTAGGAAGAAATTTATGTTTAAACTGTTAACTTCTTTCCCCATTCTTTTTCTCAAGTTCTGATTGTAAAGACACTCGACGAAGGAGAATTTTTGGAACTTTTGTTCTTAAAAATGCTGGAATAAATGGTTTTTGAATTATAAGCGAAATAGAAAATCAAGATTTTGAAAAGATAAAGTCAGATGTAAATGTCATACACCTTCTCCATAATGTATTTAAATGTTTATAGATGCGATGCGATCCATCATAAATGCGGATGCGATGCGAACGATGCGCTCGGCAACAATAAATGTTAATAACTTCCGTTTCCGGTATGAAATGGTTGCAAAAATCAATATTTGCATCGCGTGAAAATAAAGAATTTTTGATGCCAGTATTGTCTCCCCACGTTACGCCGTTTCTCACTTATTATGGGTATATTAAATCGGTCACAGACACACAAACTTTATCTGAAAACAAAGAAAAAACTCATTTTTCGGTCCCCAAATGTATATCTTAACCGAAATCTTGACTGAATTTCTCATGTTTTCCTCGTTTTTTCTATGAGTGAAATAAAACTAGAAAAATCCAAATATCCTAACATTTTAAGCGCTTTAACATAAAAAATTTGGATTTTTCTATTAATTGTGTGCTAAAGTATGTAGTAAACTTTATATAAATTATACGTTGTAAATAAATAGAAAATAATTTTAATTAGAAATTAAGTAGGTAAGAAACGTGCTTATATTATTGATGACGCCTAAATTTGCCATAAATGTTTTTATTATATCATTCAAGTAAGCTATTATAGGATATAAGTAAAAACTTTATATATATATATATATATATATTTATTTATTTATTTATTTATTACAGTGAAAGAGTAGCAACGACGGGAGCTACTGGAGATAGACTTAAAGAAAGTGCAGCCATTAACCAATCGCTATCTTGTTTAGGAAAATGCATACACGCATTGGCCGAGAGAGCGGGCGGTAAAAATGTTAGAGGTAGGTAAATGATGACTTCTTTCGTTAAAATTTTTAGTTTTATTAAGCGAAATATTATTACTTTGCTTTAATATTATTTATAGTGCTTAATGAGTTGCAATTAGTACATAGATGACCGGCATGACTCTCTTGTTTTCAGGAAAAGTATGATGTACAGGGGTTAAACGCTACTAATTTGAGGTGGAGAGCATATATTTTAAATTAAATAAATTAAAAATATGATTAAAAATTGCAATGTTACAATAATTTTGACTAGTTAATTGCTTAAATTCCTATATATGAGTTAGTTTTATATAAAATATTGGTCTTAATAATGATTTAAAATGCTTTCAATCTTTAATAGGAATATATATGAAAATTTATGTTGGCTTAAAGTATCATATTTTTCCGATAATAGATTAAAGAAAAAATTGAGAGCGCATTAAAGCGATATACGATTATATTTTCTCTGAAGTTCTATGAATATTTTATGATTGTAGAGTGTAACCTATAATTTGGTAAAAATGGGATATCCCATCGTTATTTATTTAATGACATATTGAACTCTGTTAAGCTGCGTGACAATGTGTTCTAAAAATATGTTTGTACTGTGCATAAAAATATAAAAATAAATTATTCTCGCTGACGAATTTATATCATTTTATTATTAACAAATATCTATTCGTTTATTCGCTAGAATATATTAAAAAATCACAAATAAAATGTGAATTGTTTTAAAATATCTTACAAAACAATTTTAAAAAATTAATATTTAATTAATTCGTTTTGTATTCCGAATTTCATTCGAATTGTTTGATTAAAATATAAAAATTTTATTATTTAAATTTAATTCTTAAATCCAAAAAATAATGATGATGATAATTATTACTTACAAATCATAAGAAAATTATACATAATTTAAATTAATTTGATTATGTAGTGCCTTACCGAGAATCTGTGTTAACCAGACTTTTGATGAATGCTCTGGGTGGAAACAGTAAAACAATTATGGTTAGTTAAATACTTTATATACATATATATATATATTTTTTTTTTAATTTGAAAACTTTCTATTTATCGCCAATAAACATAATGAACCAAATAATTATTTTAGATAGCCGCCATCAGTCCAGCCGATATTAACTACGAAGAAACCTTTTCTACTCTTCGATACGGTAAATTCTTTCTTACTTTTTATTGTGTTTATATATATATATATATATATACAGTATAACAATTATTTAAAATGATTATTTAGCCGATCGTGCCAAACAAATTAAAACGGTTGCCATTATTAACGAAGATCCTACAGAAAAACTCATAAGAGAACTTCGAGAGGAAAATGAGAAGTTGAAAAGGATGTTAGAGAAAGGAGCTGTAGATATACCGGTTGGTCCAGGAATGACAAAAGAAGGTAAAGAATTTTCGTCAAAAGTAATATGATCGTAATTAATTTTTTATATATAAATAAATAAATATACGCGAATAACACAAACCATTACCTTATATAAGTTACTTTAATATTACGTATAGAAACATCGATAACGATAAACAGACATCTTGTTGTTTCTCAATGAGAAGAAAGGATAAAAAAAACTAGTCTAAGTTTGTTATTTTATTACATTCTTATTTTTGTATCATCGTTCTTTAATTCTTGAAAAAATTCTACAAAATTAAACACACAAATTGTACAGAATGACAGCATATTTATTATTTTATATAGGTATATATAGTACATATATAAACAATTAATTATTTTTCTTAAAATTGAAAATCGTTCGCTCGAAGATAGATATATAAAATTGTTTTCCGTTAATAAGTAATGCCACTAAATTAAATTTTATATATGCAAGTCTTTGAATTAAATTTTGTATCAATATAAAAATAATTTTACACAGATATACAATTAAAATTAAAATAGAGGCCACTACAAAATATATATACATTGCGAAAATTATTTTTAACTTAAAAATCTATTAAAATTATAATTATAAAAATATTTTATATCAGTGTCAAATAAATCTATATTAAAAAATTATAATGAAATGATGAAAAGGAATGAATTACTTATTACGAATGTTTATAAGTTTATTTTCTCATCATTGGCTATACTATTTTTTGTCAAATTTAAATTTCATTATTTAATGTAAGATCCTGCAATTCATCTAATTAAATTGCAGGATCTTACATTATTGAATTGTTTTGTTATTAAACATTATTGAGTGTTTAAAGTGCGCTGTTAAAAAATCCACACTTCAACTCACAGTTTATCTTTGAGATCTTTCACTATTGTAGATAGAAACGTGTATTTGTGATAAAATTTTCATTGTCTCTACTTCATTTACATGACGTTCATTTTCTAAATTTATAATATAACAATTAAATACATTCTCGAATAAAATATATTGTCATTTCTTGCACCTTTTTTTGTTTTTTTTTTTTGAATTTAAAAAACAAGAATTGCTTTGTGTGTAATTAACTTCATTCTGTATTCGACGAAAATGCTAAGCCATTCGAGACTATTACTATTTAATTTAAACCATTAATTGGCTATATTTCGAATTTTGAAGTGCATTTCACTCAAGCTAAGAGGATTTTAGGAAGACCGAATGAGAGAGGAGATTAAGGCCTCAGCTACTGCTCTGGGGACCTGAGATCGAATTCGAACGGTCGAAAACCCTCAGGAATATTTCATGGATGATCCTATCCTACTGTCCCGTATATGTCGGATCCCGTCCCACATCACACGATAATCCCATTGTGGGCCTGGCCGAATCCATAATGGACTTGATTACAAGGTCCTCGTAGTGCCCACAGGGCGGAAAAATTTTTTAAAAATTAGGGCAAGAAGAAACTCATCTCATCCAAAATTGATATATTATAAAAAGTCTTGTATACATTATAAAATATTTTTAATAATGAAAATCAGTTTATATTCTTAGTAGTATTAATTTATAAATATTAAGTGCCCATAGTTTTTAATTGAGTTGTTTCAATAATATAGATTATCTATAAATCTCATAAATCAAAACTTTAAAAAAGAATATCAAATCGGAAAAGTAAAACTGCGACGTGCGATAACTTTTTTAATCTGTTTCGTGACCATTCGATACTTTAATTGACTTCTAGAATATCGGTATCTTTAACTGATAATCGATACTTTAGTATGCAGTAAGGGTCTTACTTAGTAATGTATGAAAAACACTTATTTTGAAACTCTGTACTTTTTATAATAGAAATCGAGAGATTAAAAAAGAAATGGGAAGAAGAGATGAAGGCAGCTATGGCCGAAAATAATCGAGAAATCAAAGAAATTAAACAGAGTTACGGTGAAAAGTTAGATGCTGCTAAACGACATCAAGAAGTAGTAAGTTTCTTCTTTTCATATAAAATATATATATATATATATATATATATATATATATATTTGAAAACAGCTAAATGACTTATGCTTATATTTTTTGCAGCAAGAAGAAGAAAAGCTGAAGTTGGAAGAAGAAAAGAAGAAATATCCTCATCTCGCTAATCTTAATTTTGATCCTCAACTTTCGGGTAAAATTGTTCACATATTAAAATTCGGAGATAATGTGGTTGGAAAAGGAGATGTGGATATCGTTTTACTTGGACCCAGGTTGTTATTATGTTCTCTCCTTTTTAATTAAATGTCTATATTAATCTAGAAATAAGTATAACACTGATTTCAAATTTGGTTAGTTTTACATAACCTGTCTGAAAGATTAGACAATCTCTCCATAAAATCATTAAATCGCTTTAAAAATAACCATTATCAAGCATTCATATATCGAAAATTATTTCACGGATTTATTTTCTTAAAATCTAAATTATTTGATAAATATATGAAAAAATATAATTGAAAAAGGAAATTATTCTTTTAAAATAATTTTTTATCGTAGTTCTCTTTTGTTTATTGTTTGGCATAGGTTGAACTAAATCTGAATGAACTGTAAGCAATTTATTGCAGTAGGCCTATCAGTTTCTTAAAATATAAATTTATGAAATCAATTCTTTCAACAACACGAGCAATTATTTCATTGTGATATCGTCACAATGCCAGGCTGCAATTTTTAATCATATTTTTAATTTATTTCATTTAAAATATATGCTCTCCACCTCAAATTAGTAGTAGGTCTTGCCCCTGCTACATCATACTTTTCCTTTAACAATAAAGTCGTGCCGATCATCTATCTAACGCCTTTCAGGGAAATTTTTGAATTGAAATAACATGACTTCTGATTTGCATTGGAAGTTCGCATATAAGGTTTCCATATACGGTCTCGTCTTTTGTGTATCTAAATCCGTTCTCGAGATTAAGGATGGACAGATAGACAGACGACAGTGGGAATTTATAAGTCTACATTTTTTCAAATTGCAGCCCAAAAACTCTGTTTCGAATAATGACTTTTTTTACGTTTATTTAATGTACGCAGGCTTCTATATATTTTTGTTTCTTAATAATGAGTAAATCATTCTTTTATCTAACTTAAGCCAATCACAGACATGAAACTAATGCAGCAATTATTTTATGACTTTTGTGTTTTTATTTGTTACATCATTGACAAATAATGTGCATTTCGGATTAATTTCACTCCTCTCTTGAAAAAGTACTGTAATAACTCTACTCTAAAATTTCTCTTTAATCTGACATATCGCTTTAAAGTATCACTCGAGTAATAATAATTTTAGATAAACTTATAATCGTTTTAACATATTAAAAATTTATATTCCTCGGTCCTTACTTGTTATAATTACTTTATACTCGTACATGTAATTCTTCTCTTCTCAAATATCACTACCAATTCATACTTTCTACTTCATTATTTATCTAGACTCGCGATTAAATGCTAATAGTAATGCATTCGTTTGAATGATTTTTATAATCGAATGATCATCCAGATTGTAAAATTCCTTCTTTTGTCTCAATTCCTGCAATTTTTCAAATATTTAGCGTTCAAAGGACGTTATAATCACTTCATATTTTGTACATTATGCATAAAAACTATTGCTATATTTTAAAATTGAGTTATTAATAAAGTTATTTTAATTATACTTAAATATTACTTCATACTTTTTTAAAGTGTTTCTATTTTAAATAAGTAACATATTCTTAAAAACTGAAACTATTTTAATTGTCCATCAAATAAGAACATATCAAAGTACATAATTAAAATAACTCATTTAATTTATTACTGGTTTTACGATACTTGATATACAACTGTCATACTGGGTGTGTAGTGCTTCTCAATGGAGTAAAATCATACCCTTGTGGTTTAAAATAATTTTCTGTTGCAAAATTTCGATTGTAATCTAAGACTTTGTAACTTTTTTGACAACGTTTTCATGGTATTTAAAGCCAAAATACGAATTAATCATTCCAAAAATTTCGAATAATTTCGATAATCTGATTGATTATTTTCGTTCGAATGAAACTCCTTTCTAATACCAAATATATCCTCTATCTATTGAAAAAAATATATTAAAGGATAAATATCTGGAAAATTTCAATTTGGTTTTATTTGTTCTAAATTAAATAATATTCAGTTTATTCCCATTTCAGATCTTATGCATGAAACAATATCACACGACTTTTAAAATAATTCATTCTGTTTTTGTCATACGATACCTTTTTAAAAGACATTTTATAACATTAAATTCTATTTTAAAATATATTTAAATTTTCCTGTTTGAAATAATACTCGTTATTTACTTTCGTAATGTATTTTGACTTATCAACAGATTAATTAGAAATATTTTTTAAAAGAAAGGGTTATACATTATATCATATAGCGTCATTTCACTTTAGTAACATAAATTTATTTTACTTTAACAACATATCATAGTAATATTTGCTTAATAATTTACTTTGTAAACTGAGTATCGTTATCTGAAATGATTTCTTGTGAGCAGAAATTATTTATTCTCTTTATTACATATGCTATAAAATATAAACAAAGGCTTTACTGAAAGCTATATGAGTTTATTCTTATCTTATAAGCTATTATTATTATTTATAAAAGGCGTTAAAAAGTAATAAAACTAATTAAAATAAAATCTAAATAAAGAAGTTTTATAACTTCTTTATTTAGATTTGTATATTCTTCGTTTGTATATTGACTGAAGTTTATAAATATTAATTTTTTTTAATTTGTTTTTTTTTTCAGCATTCAGCCAGAGCACGCACTAATAAGAGTACAAACGTATGGGGGTGTAACTTTAGAAAAGTGTACCAATGATGCTAGGGTGTTAATAAATGGCGATTCCGTTTCTAACAAAATTTCTTTACAACATAATGATAGGTATTACACTTTTATACCGATTTTTATTGTTTGTTTTTATCGAATTAGAATTTTTAAAAATGTCCTTTTTATTAGGATAATGTTTGGCACTACCCAGTTGTACATATTTATAAACCCGGAAGAAAGAAACAAATCAAATAAAAAATATCCCGAAATAACTTACGAAATGGCGCAAGAAGAAATCGCCATCAAAGCCGGAATCAATATGGCTTCGGAAGATAATTCTCGTGGTCTGTTATTGTTTTCAATGTCTCGATTTACCATTTTTTTTTTTTTTAATATATTCTTGTATACAATTAATTTTTGAATAATAAAATGGCTTCGACTTATTTTCTTTACAGAAACTGCCCTGCTAAACAAAGATTTGTTAGAAGTGCTTCCTGGTGTCGAAGAAGCTAATGCCATAAGTGAAGAATTAGACAAAAGAGTTAAATTTGAAATTTTGCTAATAGCTCCTCAACTACTTGGTAAACTAACGGGAAGAACGGAGGTTAGTTTCTCTTATAGGTTTAAAATTTAAACATAAATTACATGTCAATATATAGGCATAATTGAAGTTTATGCATGAAATAAAAGCGAGCGTAAAATTAATAAACAGAATCTCAAGCAGTAAGAAAATCGTTTCTATGATTTTAATGAATTTTTACGTTGAAAATTGCCATTATTATTATCAATAAGAAATATTCGTCGGCCAGAAGGTCGCATATAACGACGTTAACTATCACTGCGGATCCGAATCCACTCTAGACCTTATAATTTATAACGGTCAGCACAAATTAGACATTATTCTCCATCCGTCACCTACATTAATCGATGCCGTTACAGGTCAGGTACGCCCATAATGGACGAAATTGTGCTCATTACGGTGGACCTGACCTACAACGAGATATGACCATATAGCTTACAATAGCTGTCATTTTTCGTGTTAATTGATTAACAGTCATAACAAATATATTCTCAGATTAGAAGAAACCATGTTTTTTTTCTTTGTTTACTGTGCTTTGTCTTTAGGTAAATTTCGTAATAATTCGATTAATATTGGTTTTAACTCTTAAAGGTATATGTAAAAATGCGAAATTTAGAGACTTCGCAAGAATTCGAATGGCCAAAAGAAAAATTCTTGAATCGTCTCTATGTGATGAAAGAAATGTATCAGAATTACGAAATGGGTGAAGAAGAATGGGATTTACCTCCCGTAAGCTGTAAAATAAAATGTTTTGAAAAATAGTTCTATCACTTTTATTAATAATCTATATTCTGCTTTAGGAACGTGATCCATTTCTAGAAGATCCAGAAACTGATGTACGCATTGGCAATGTACAAGTTTATCTACAACCTTTAGCCTATTTGGTTTGTACTGTACATTACATTACATACTATCTTATTTATTAAATTATATTAAGCGCATTTAAATTTATTTTTATTAAAATTATGCATTTCTTAATATTACAGGTAGAATTAAAAGAACAATTAGAGATAATAGATTATAAAGGATCTGAAGTTGGAATGATGAATGTAAGTTATAGCCCTGAAAATAATATTAATCTGTCTATGAGACAAATTACGTATATTCTGTAATCGAACTTCATTACTTTGCTTGTACCATTATGTAAATTTTGATAGTGTTTTGTTCTAAAGCAGGGGTTGCAAACTGGTGGCCCGTTAAGGTTTCTTATCCGGCCCGTGGCCTTGATTTCTTTTCTAAAAATCAATGTTTGTAATATATTTCGGAGATTAAACCAGAAAAAATGCAAACTTATAACTGTTTAAATAAGTCGTAAAGGCCTGGCAAAAAAAGGGTCTTTGTTAAAGCCATTTTTTTAGTTTACAGTAGGATTTGGTTTACCGAATAATATTGAATACGCATATGATATACATTTATTTGACTGGCCCTTTGCTGCGTTTGAGTTTGAGACTCTAGTTCTAAAGCAATTATTCTGTTTTAAAAATGTTTAGCTTTAGCGCATCCTTTTGATACTTCTATAGCTACAAACCATTCAAATTAAGCATTTAAAATGCTTAATTTCAAAATGTGAAATTTTTGTTTCTGTATAACTACAGTAAATGGTATTATAAAATATATTCTTGCAATTTTTTTTGTTAAAAATCATTTTTATATTGAAGGAAGCACTAAATGTGAAGAATGAAGTAACGTATATTTATCCAACTAAAGAATTAATCCGTTTTGATACATAAATAATTATAAACGAGCAATTATTTATTGTGAAATTGTCATAATGCCGGGCTACAATTTTTAACCATATTTTTAATTTATTTATTGTAAGTTATATGCTCTCCACCCCAAATTAGTAATGCTTTGCCCCTGTACATCATACTTTTCCTTTAGCAATAGAGTCGTGCCGATCATCTATCTAACTCTTTTCAGGGAAAAAACTTCAAACTGAAATAACGTGACTTTCAGTTTATACCGGAACTTTATATATAGTTAATCGGAGCCTCTCGCTTTTAAGATTTCCATATCTGGTCTCGAATTTAATTTATCTAACGCTATTCTCGAGATTAAGGAAAGACAGACATTGAGAATGTATAGGTCTATAATTTTTTTCAAATTGCAGCTAAAATACTTTAAAATAATAATTTAAAGAACCATATTCAAGACTAGTCTAAAAGTTTCTGCTTTGCATTGTAGCTTAAGTAACAGTAACATTATCAATATTTTGATTATCCGTGGAACCACTTTGCCAATGTTAATCAATTCATATTATTTAGGATTAGAAATTACCACAGAAAACTACTTTTAGCCTTTGTTACGATCGCTTATTAGGCAAAGTAAGAATTAGCTCTAATTTTGGCAACTATGATTATCATTTTAGCAACTTTCAGCCATGCCATTAAAGTCCTTGTACAAAGTTACCTCTTTATTATCCTTTGCTGTCTAGCTAGTTCTTCTCTAATTCCTACAGCGAACAAAATTATTGCAACTTTTTCAAAAATCTAACTGAAATTTTTCACAGTTCATTATTTTTCCACTAAAATATCCGAACATAATTTCAATAAATATAAGTATTAATACTTGGCGGATATGAAGAGCTTCATGTAACAAAATCAGAATTTGGTTATGGCTGGCAATTATGAGAAGAAAATTAGAAAAAGCAACAAAGTATTCTAAATGCCGTTATTGCAGATTTGTCCTGAAACACAATCGAGTGACATGGATGTCAGATGAAAAAAAAAAAAAAAGGGAAATTAAAATATATGATACCTGATATGGTGTGAAAATTTTAATCGGTGATTTTAAGACTTTTTTCGGCATATAATGGATAATAAAATATGTGTAATAATACATTTACAGGTCGAAATAGTACCTTGTTCCCCAGAAGGACTAGAATATACGGAAAACGACGATATGTTCATAGATAATCCATTGGAATTAATCGAAAGAGATTTACATTTTATTTTTAAAATTCACGGATGTAGAGGTTTGCCAACGAGATTCACAGTAAGATTCACACTTTTTTTAAAATCACTTTTAATAATTTGATAATTTTATTTACTAAAATACGCTAATTTTTTCTTAATTAATGATTTTAATAGTAGTGAATTGAGACTAATTGACAAAATAAAAATTATTATATTTTTTTAATAACTAATTAGGCAACTAATTAAACATTTTTCAAGCTTATTAATTTTCTAATTTAGGATATACACTGCCGATATAGAGTATATTTAGATAAAGAAGATACAGTCACCGAAGTCATCAGCGATACTTCCAACCCGGATTTTAATCATAAAAAATTATTTTCCTTTCATCCAGTCACGCCTCAAGTACGATATCAATTTAAAATTTCTGATATAAAATCTCATATATTTTATCTATTATTTTTTCTTTATTTGCAGATGATAGATTATATTCAAGATGGATACATTACGGTACAGGTTTGGGGTAAACAGAAACCAAGAAAATCGGCCATAGCTAAGGCAAAAGGAAAAAGTACAAAGCAAATGTTTCAAGCTGATTTAATGAACCAAGCTAACAATCTAATGAACGGATTTAGGATAAATGGAAGGGTACGTAATACACCCAAATTTTTGTATTAATTTTTGGTTAATGTTACCCTAGGTACCAAGATGGCTCGTCTCTAATTCCAGCAAGGAAACAGTGGGACACACGTTCTAACCTAACCTAACCTATTCTAATAATTTGGTTGCTAATAATTATGGTAATTTATTAGAATAGGTTAGGTTAGGTTAGAACGTGCGTCCCACTGTTTCCTTGCTGGAATCAGAGACGATCCGCCATATTGGCACCAAGGGTAACATTAACCTAATTTTGAGTAAAATTTTGCTAAAATATCGCTTATTTTCAGACAGTCGATCCAAATAAACAAAGCATAATAGTTGAATTATTATTGATGAAGAAACAACAATCCAGACTTCATCAACGATTGGTATAAATCCATTTTAATCTCCCTAATTTATATATTTCGTAAATAGGATCATTTGGATTTTCAAAGTATTATTTCAAGTAAAAGAAATTAAACGTTATTCCATATAAAATAATATTTATTTAATTTTAAACGAATTTGTAGGCAAATATACGAAGATTAGTAGAAGAATCTGAGAAATATAAACGAAGATATGTATCAGTAGGATTAGTTAAAGAGCTTTTATATACAGCTACTCCAGAAATCGCTGAAGAACTTTTAGCCAATATTCCAGGTAAGGTAATATTAAAGTGAATATTTGTAATTCGTTAAATCCTCAAACTCTTTTCACAAATTCATCTTCTTTTAATGAAATTAATTCTTTTATAAACGTGTAGCCTACTCTCGATTCTAAAAATAGCTAGAGCTGTTAAAACTAAATGGTTAAGAACTATCAAGGATAAATTGTAGCTATAATTTAGATAAAACATTACAAAATCTTTACAGTTAAAAACTTAACAAAACGTTTTCCTGCAGATTAACGGTTGTTAAATGTTTCTAAGGGAAAAAAAGGAAAAAAGCGGTTATATTAATGACCGTACATGACAAAAATGGTGACTATTTATCTTTGCATTTACTCCCAATGGTACATTATCCAGTTAAATTCATTTTCACACTGATAAATAAAGTATCCATTATTTTAGTGTTTCAGCTTTGCTCGTCATTAATAATCGCATTGGAAGATGGCCAATTAAATTATCTGTAACAGATAAAAAAAATTCACGAAGTCTCTTCGTACAGCGATGACGTTTATAGCAGTTTTTTTTCGTTTTGAACTTTTAAAGAGAAAGATCTAATCGTGGTTAATTATATATAATATTTAGATAAATATCTACAGAAAAAAATTGCTCTATAATATATTCCACTAGGATAGTGGAATATATTATAGAGTAATTTTTATTATAGAGGATTCGTAGTTTAACATTAATATTCTGAATTTTGATCCAGAACTGTCGTTATTTTGAATAGAATTTCAAGAAAACCATGCTTACTTAAATATACGACAACAGAGTTAATTACGTAAAATTGATTATATTTAAATTTTATAAAAACAATACAAAAATGTCTGATAATTAAGAAATAATTCTCTTTCTAAATAAAATATTTATCACTCATTTAAGTTAAATTCGTTAAATCGGATAACTTTCATACTCGTAAATTACGTAACGCCCGTAAATTGTTATACTTTTCAGCTACCATTCCACTCCCCTGTGTAACGCTTTCGCATATAACCACTCCCAAAATTACGTTTAAAGTATATCCTCGATCAACCCCTTAATCGTACTAAAGAATAACAGAAAGCGTAGAGTACCCAACGTTACATTATTTTATTAATTACACATGTAACGTACAGAGCATTGACATAAACAGTGCGATTATCTGTGCACCACTTCAGAAACAAAAATCATTCTGTTATCCAAAGGTTAAGCATTACTTAATCTTTGTGTAAACATTCCCACCCCCTTGTAACGCATCGTAACGATTAACCGCGTACTCACTCACCCATATCTGCGTTATGTAATTTATGGACAACGCATATCGGATGATCGGGTGATAGAAAAAACAATATCACATGACAAAACGAAAATGCAATGATTATGATATAAACTAGCAGGTAGGCCCCGCGTTGCTCGGGCAAAAGTAACGATAGCGAAGATTAAGATTATTACGTTATAATCAACCTTACCTGTTTTCACAGAATGCAAAAATTGGGTCCCCCTGTTTCCAGACTAATTAGAGAATTTTTAGATTGGTCTAAAAATATGTTCGATTTCCCGCAAATACGAAAAAAACTGCGCTTGCGTCTTGCACGTCGCTTTCTCTTAACACTTCCATTGTTACTTAACACTTCCATTGTTGATGGAAGTGTTAAGCCTTAATCCTGTCCCTCTCCCCCGTGGGGAGGAATTTCGAAAAATCCCTTCTTAGTGTGCGTTCTTGTGACGTACCCTAACTGTGTACCAAATTTCAACTTTCAACTTTTAACGTTTGGGCTCTGCGCTGATTATTATTATTATTGTGTTGGGTTAAGTGAGAGATACTCGGTTAACACCGGTGGCTGTGTACTATGCCGGACCAAAGTCAAGCCATAGTAACCAAACCAGAAATTAAAGAAGTATATCAGTGTGTGTGTCTGTATTCAGGAATTTTCTCACAATATGACATGTATTCAATATAGTGGCCTTCTGTAGTGTGATGTATGTGTTTCTATTCAATTGTAATGTGTCCAGGCTTTTGTGTAGTGTGTGTGGTATGACACCTGTAGAGGAGAGAACAACAGGTACAATAAGCACCCTATCCATCCTCCACAGATGCCTTATTTCCTGGGCAAGTTCTGTGTACTTGCTAATTTTTTCAGGGCATGCGTTTTGTATATTGTGAGTGTTTGGAATAGATATGTCTATAATGTATGTGATTTTGTGTTTTTCAATGAGTGTGATGTCTGGTCTGTTGTGGTAAATTGTTTTATTTGTGATTATGGCTCTGTCGTAGTACATTTTGTGCGTGTTGTTTTCCAATACTGTCTGTGGAATGTATTTGTAGTATGGTTCGTAGATGTCTACTAATTTGTGTTTCTTTGCAAGCTCTTGGTGTATTATATTTGCTACTTGATTATGTCTGTGTAAATAACCTGTCTGTGCCAAGAGCTTGCAACCAGAAGTGATGTGTTGTATAGTTTCTGGCATGATGCGACATTTTCTGCATGTGTCATTTGTGAGTGTTGCATCTTTGAGTATGTGTTTTCTGTAGTTTTTAGTATTTATGACCTGATCCTGTATGGCAATCATGAATCCTTCCGTCTCCCCAAAGAGGCATCCCCGAGCTAACCAGCTGTTTGACGCAGTTTTGTCAACAAAATCCTGGGCCAGGTCGTAAGGATGCCTGCCATGGAGTGCCTTTCGAGCCCACGATTGCTTAATGGTGTCTATGCTTTTTATATGTTGTGTTGTGTCCATATGATGTGAGTGTAAGTTTAATGGTGTGTTATTTGAGTCTGCTAGAGTTACTGCTTTATGTAATTGTGATGTTTCTTGTTTTTTGTAGAAAAACTCTCGCAGTGACTGTATTTGTTTGTAGTGAAGGTTAACTATGTCAATCAGGCCACGTCCGCCTTCTTTACGTGAAAGGGTTAATCTTTCTCTGGCAGATTTAGGAGGATGTTGTTTATGCTTAGTAAGTGTTGTTCTTGTTTTCCTTTGGAGTTGCTCAAGATCTGTGTGAGTCCAATGTATAATTTCAAAAGAATATGTGAGTACTGGAATGACATATGTGTTTATTGCTTTAACTGTGTGTTTTGCATTTAACTCTGTTCTGAGAATAGCATTTAACCTACTTTGGTATTCTTTAATTAATCTTTGCTTTATTTGTGTATGTTCTGTTAGTTTGGCCTATTGGAATTTTAAATACTTGTAGAACTCGCCCTCTTCCATGGATTCAATAACGTCTCCATTTCCGAGCGCAAAATCTTTCTTCAGGATTCCTTTTTCTATGTGAAGTGTTTTGCATTTATCTAGGCCAAATTTCATTTGTATGTCCTTGGTGTATGAATGTGTGATTTGTAGGAGTTGATGAAGTTGTTTTTGTGTGGATGCATAAAGTTTTATGTCATCCATGTACATGAGATGTGACAGTGTAAACTGTGTTGTTTTTTCGTGTCTGATATTGTAACCATATTGCGTGTTGTTTAACATGTTGGATAATGGATTCAAGGCTAGGCAGAACCAGAGAGAACTCAAGGAATCTCCTTGAAAAATTCCTCGCCTAATAAAAATTTGGTTTGTTTGTATGGAAGTATTACTAACGCTGAGATGTAGTGTTGTTCTCCAGTGCTGCATAGTGTTTTGAAAGAATGCAATGAGTGATGGATATATTTTGTACATGTGTAGGATATGTAGCAGCCAACTGTGTGGAACGCTGTCGAATGCTTTTCTGTAGTCTATATAAGCCATGTGTATGTTTCTGTGTTGTTTGTGTGCTTGCCGTAGAATGACTGAATCTATGAGTAACTGTTCTTTGCATCCCTTGTGATTTCTACGGCAACCTTTTTGTTGTTCTGTTAGAATGTCGTGTTCTTCAATATGTTTGTATATTTTGTTTGCGATACAGGATGTCAATAATTTGTAGAGTGTTGGGAGACATGTAATTGGTCTGTATTGTGTGGTGTCTGTGGTATTGTTGTTTTTAGGTTTCATGTAGGTGATGCCCTGAGTAAGAAAATTTGGCATGTCTTGTGGATTGATGATGATGTGTGTTAGATGTTTAGCTAGTTCCTGGTGCAGTGATGTAAACTTTTTGTACCAGAAATTGTGAATGTTGTCTACACCAGGTGTCTTCCAGTTGTGTGTTCTGTTAACAGTGTATTGGAAATCATGTATGTTTATTTCAACACAGGGCATAGTTGGTATGTTGTGCAAGTTTCTGTTCTCCTCCTCGATCCAGCCTGCTTCAGCATTGTGCGTGACAGCACTGGACCAAAGAGAAGACCAGTATGTTGTGAGTTCTTCTTCTGTTGGTGTGCCACTGTGCTGTGTATCAGTGTTTGCTTTGTTATTAATTTGTCTGTAAAAGAGTTTTTCATTGTTTGTAAATAATTTATTTTGTTGTTTTCGTAGTGTACATGTTTTGTATCGTTTGAGTCTACGTGCTTTGGCAGCAAGTTTTTGTTTTAGTGTATCAATGTATTCTGTAATGTGTGTGTTGTGATGTTCATGTTTTGTGTGTGTTTTTATTTTCTTGAAAATGTTTTTGAGCTGTTTCCTTAATTTGGGTGTTATGTTGCTTTTAGCGTATTGTGTCAGCCTGCCTAATTGCTGTCTAATGTCATTTATTTGTATTTCTATTCTTCTCTGCCAGGCAGGCTTGTGATAGAATTTTGTTTTCTGTGTGTTTGTCTGTGATTGTACTTTCAGTCCATGGTGTGTCACTACTGTGACTGCCCCAGCGTAAACTAATGTATGAATGTCTGCGAGTGTAGAAATTGAATGAATGTAGTGTGGTAGTAAGTGAGTGTTTACATAATTTAGTGTTTTTCCTACTTCTTTTGACGTGTTGATTTTTGGAATTCGTGGTCGTTGTGTGGGATCTGTGCCTGTATATTTAGTGAGTGTTTCCTGAAATATAAGTGAGAGCATATTAACTAAATCCATGTCTATGTTATCAGTGATGGATGAGGAAGTGTCTGTAGTATCATTAGTGGTAATTGTTGTATGTGTGTTATTATCAATGCTTGTTGCTGGATTATCCTGACAGGTTACATGATCTTCATTAATGGTAGATGTTTCTGTCTGTTGATGTATTTGATCAGCAACCTGTTGTTTGATAAGTTCAAGTGTTGTTTGTGGAATAAGGTTGTTGTGTATAATTGTTCTTTTTTGATCAACAACCCTTTGTTCGGTGACAGTGAGATGAGGATACTGTTGTCTGAATCTATGGTGTAGTGGTTGTCTGTATGCTGTCATGTTTGTTTCGAGTTTTGTGATCGTGTAGTAAGTACGGATGATAAACTCGTTCATTTCTACTGTCCATTTCATCCGTTGGCGTGGTTTTCCAGCCTTTGTGGTCTGTGGATGCATTGCCACAGAAACACGAAGGCTGGGTTGGTTCCTCACATCTGTTGAGGGTATTGCAGTAGCCATGCTTGGGCTAGTGCTGCTTTCGCCCGGTAACCAAGGGAGACTGTGGCCTATTTTTCGAACGTGAGCCTCTGCCTAACCCACGAATGCGGACCTTGTTAACCCGGGCGACGTCCGAGCCGGTATCACACTTTGATCTAGTTATTACCATAATAAATATCACCACAGAATGTGGGTGTGGTCACTCTTAGCTTCATTTCTCCCCATAGACCTTACTGGCATGGGTGTCCCTACCAGGAGCTTGTGCTCCAGCCTGCATTGCCCTATGGATCAGTAAAATTACTGGGCTCTCCCACCATGACCAGGTAGTGACCACGGGAGAGTTATTATTATTATGTCGGGTTAAGTGAGATTTACTTGGTTAACACCGGTGGCTGTGTACTATGCCGGACCTAAATCAAGGCATAGTAACCAAAACAGAAATTAAAGAAGTGTATCAGTGTGTGTGTCTGTATTCAAGAATTTTCTCACAATATGACATGTATTCAATATAGTGGCCTTCTGTAGTGTGATGTATGTGTTTCTATTCAATTCTAATGTGTCCAGGCTTTTGTGCAGTGTGTGTGGTATGACACCTGTAGAGGAGAGAACAACAGGTACAATAAGCACCCTATCCATCCTCCACAGATGCCTTATTTCCTGGGCGAGTTCTGTGTACTTGCTAATTTTTTCAGTGCATGTGTTTTGTATGTTGTGAGTGTTTGGAATGGATATGTCTATAATGTATGTGATTTTATTGTGTTTGTCAATGAGTGTGATGTCTGGTCTGTTGTGGTAAATTGTTTTATCTGTGATTATGGCTCTGTCGTAGTACATTTTGTGCGTGTTGTTTTCCAATACTGTCTGTGGAATGTACTTGTAGTATGGCTCGTGGATGTCTACTAATTTGTGCTTCTTTGCAAGCTCTTGGTGTATTATATTTGCTACTTGATTATGTCTGTGTAGATAATCTGTCTGTGCCAAGAGCTTGCAACCAGAAGTGATGTGTTGTATAGTTTCTGGCATGACGTGACATTTTCTGCATGTGTCATTTGTGAGTGTTGTATCTTTGAGTATGTGTTTTCTGTAGTTTTTAGTATTTATGACCTGATCCTGTATGGCAATCATGAATCCTTCCGTCTCCCCAAAGAGGCATTCCCGAGCTAACCAGCTGTTTGACGCAGTTTTGTCAACAAAATCCTGGGCCAGATCATAAGGATGCCTGCCATGGAGTGCCTTTTGAGCCCACGATTGCTTCATGATGTCTATGCTTTTTATATGTTGTGTTGTGTCCATATGATGTGAGTGTAAGTTTAATGGTGTGTTATTTGAGTCTGCTAGAGTTACTGCTTTATGTAATTGTGATGTTTCTTGTTTTTGTAGAAAAACTCTCGCAGTGACTGTATTTGTTTGTAGTGAAGGTTAACTATGTCAATCAGGCCACGTCCGCCATCTTTACGTGGAAGGGTTAATCTTTCTGTGGCGGATTTAGGATGATGTTGTTTATGCTTAGTAAGTGTTGTTCTTGTTTTCCTTTGGAGTTGCTCAAGATCTGTGTGAGTCCAATGTATAACTTCAAAAGAATATGCGAGTACTGGGATGACATATGTGTTTATTGCTTTAACTGTGTGTTTTGCATTTCACTCTGTTCTGAGAATAGCATTTAACCTACTTTGGTATTCTTTAATTAATCTTTGCTTTATTTGTGCATGTTCTGTTAGTTTGGCCTATTGGAATTTTAAATACTTGTAGAACTCGCCCTCTTCCATGGATTCAATAACGTCTCCATTTCCGAGCGCAAAATCTTTCTTCAGGATTCCTTTTTCTATGTGAAGTGTTTTGCATTTATGTAGGCCGAATTTCATTTGTATGTCCTTGGTGTAGGAATGTGTGATTTGTAGGAGTTGATGAAGTTGTTTTTGTGTGGATGCATAAAGTTTTATGTCATCCATATACATGAGATGTGACAGTGTAAACTGTGTTGTTTTTTCGTGTCTGATATTGTAACCGTATTGCGTGTTGTTTAACATGTTGGATAATGGATTCAGGGCTAGGCAGAACCAGAGAGGACTCAAGGAATCTCCTTGAAAAATTCCTCGCCTAATAAAAATTTGGTTTGTTTGTATGGAAGTGTTATGAACCCTGAGATGTAGTGTTGTTCTCCAGTGCTGCATAGTGTTTTGAAAGAATGCAATGAGTGATGGATGTATTTTGTACATGTGTAGAATATGTAGCAGCCAACTGTGTGGAACACTGTCGAATGCTTTTCTGTAGTCTATATATGCCATGTGTATGTTTCTGTGTTGTTTGTGTGCTTGCCGTAGAATGAGTGAATCTATGAGTAACTGTTCTTTGCATCCCCTGTGGTTTCTACGACAACCTTTATGTTGTTCTGTAAGAATGTCGTGTTCTTCAACATGTTTGTATATTTTGTTTGCAATACAGGATGTCAATAATTTCAATAATTTGTAGAGTGTTTATTATTATTATTATTAACTCGTCTCGGTTATATACATATAGATTATTTGATTTTTGTCTGCTAATGGATTTATTACATCACTTCCAAGTAACTCTCGTAATGATAAATGAGTCATTTAATCGAAAATTGAGTTTTTTGTATCAAAAAATGTTCATGAAAATAGAAATATTCTAATGTTAAGTGTACTAATAATGGGTTAAGAGAGTCTTTAATTAGTTTACATGTTTCCTTGATAGATTATGAACAAAGCAACAAACATTATGCACCAACATCACCAAAATCGGAATGTAAATCATAAACAAAAAAAAAGTAAAAATGATTTAAATTTTTAATTTTTTACAGCTATTTTTGTTATATATTGATTCTTTGTCTAATCAAAAGTATCCCAACCAGTCAGGATTTTTAGTTACATATCAACTTAATACAGAACTGTACCAGAATAAATTTAATTTTTATAAACTAAAAGTGCAAAAATGAAAGAGAATAAAAATCAATTATATCTTGTATTTTAAAATTACATATATATATATATATATAATTTTAAAATACAAGATATATATATGTGTATACAGGGTGGGTCAAAAGTACCTTGCGCCCTTTTCATTTCAAAGTACTGAAGATATATTTAGTTTTGTTAATGCAGTTACATAGGAAGTCATGTATGGAGAATCGGATGAGACTTTTTTCTATTGACCTTGAAAAGTCACGTAAAACAAAACCACTTACTCCTCATAAAGTTGTAAATTATGTAGCCCCAAATGTATTTATTTGAATTCATAAAATGGTTTTGGATTAATTAAATGGTGGTCTTTAACTTTGTTTCTGGAACTTTTACGTTACTTCTGTTTATTAAAAAGTTGCAACTTGAGTAACCTTGAGAATGGTTTCAAGGTCAACAAAAAATTACTTTTCTATGCAATTACATTAACAAAATGAATGTATCTTCAGTACTTTTGGAAGGTTGCAAGGGACTCATTCTGTACGGTAATATATTTTTTCAAATACATCTTTTAAACTTGATATTAAAGGTGCAAACGATAAAATCGATTAAACTGTTGTTTATAGTAATATAAATAAATATATAAAATTCAATAATAATTGAAATCTTTTATTTTTTAGAATTTAAATATGAAAAAGAAATTTGGTTCTTTAATCAAATGTTTTTACTTGTCTGAAAGTGATTGCACTTCTGCAAATCAATATCAATATCAAATGCTTATATTTGGATTACTTCATAACAGACAGAAAGGTGAAATTTTGTTAAAAATAAAAGATTATTTATAAATTATTATGTTCCAAACTAATCAGTTTAAATGTAAAAACGTATTGAAAATATAAGGAATTTTTAAAATTAATATTAATATAAAATAATTGTAATTTACATACGAGTAAATTATTACTACGATCTTTATCTGTCAATACTAATTGTGAGCTCTAATTTTACTTAAGACCTATTTTGTTTTAATTTAGCAGTCTCCCGTAATTGTTTGCAAACATTTACTAAGTAAACATGTCCTATTGAGCATTACTACATTATTGACATCGAGATAATCTTCATATATGTTTATGTTTAAAGTCAACACGAATTTTTATTAGTAGTATAAACTAACCTCTATAATACTCGGTTAGAGTCGTGACTGAGGAAAAATCCCAAATTGGTGTTTGTTTGTCATTTCTCTGGCGCCGACT
The DNA here is from genome assembly GCF_030686945.1 of Centruroides vittatus. Taxonomy (NCBI): domain Eukaryota; kingdom Metazoa; phylum Arthropoda; class Arachnida; order Scorpiones; family Buthidae; genus Centruroides; species Centruroides vittatus. The sequence goes on from NW_027120741.1 coordinate 118,026, forward strand.
TGCTCTTACTAAAATATGGGCGCAGACATTTTATTACGTACCTGTATAGAATATACTGATTGTGATTGGTCAATTTTGAATCGCCTCCGATTTTCGTCAGCTTTGATTCAAAATAGAATACAATATTTTTCTCGTTGTACAAAGAATGCAACGATTTTCAAGGAAGTCGTACCGTATTATTTGTCTTTTCCTTTTATAACACTAGCCGATTTAGTTTATAGTGAAGTGGCATTGCAATTATCTAAAATGGTCATTTTGATTTCATCGCCTCCAATATTAGAAAAATGGATTATCAATCAGCATGCAGTCAGCATAACGCAAAGTATGCACCATTGAATCGAAGGCATATTAATTCCAATATGCCTTTGATTCGAACTGTAGCGGTTCCATTATTACTAATTTTCTTCTTCTCCCAATTTGCAACTTTTTTACGACCTTATGATTTTAATTCGTTCCTAAAAGTTGTTCTCAAACCGAAACAAATTTTCCCATGAGAAATAATATAAAATGGATTAATCCGTTCTACTCCCACAAAACAAACATTTTTTACATTTTTAGCTGTATTTCATGCATAAAAATGCTTACAAATGCAATGTAATATTACATATCTATATATATGATCGAGACGAGTTGATAATAATAATAATATTATTATTATTATTATGGTAATAACTAGATCAAAGTGTGATACCGGCTCGGACGTCGCCCGGGTTAACAAAGTCCGCGTTCGTGGGTTAGGCAGAGGCTCACGTTCGAAAAATAGGTCACAGTCTCCCTTGGTTACTGGTGGCGAAAGCAGCACCAGCCCAAGCATGGCTACTGCAATGCCCTCAACAGATGTGAGGAACCAACCCAGCCTTCGTGTTTCTGTGGCAATGCATCCACAGACCACAAAGGCTGGAAAACCACGCCAACGGATGAAATGGACTGTAGAAATGAATGAGTTTATCATCCGTACTTACTACACGATCACAAAACTTGAAACAAACATGACAGCATACAGACGACAACTACACCATAGATTCACACAACAGTATCCTCACCTCACTGTCACCAAACAACGGGTTGTTGATCAAAAAAGAACAATTATACACAACAACCTTATTCCACAAACAACACTTGAACTTATCAAACAACAGGTTGCTGATCAAATACATCAACAGACAGAAACATCTAACATTAATGAAGATCACGTAACCTGTCAGCATAATCCAGCAACAAGCATTGATAATAACACACATACAACAAGTACCACTAATGATACTACAGACACTTCCTCATCCATCACTGATAACATAGACATGGATTTAGTTAATATGCTCTCACTTATATTTCAGGAAACACTCACTAAATATACAGGCACAGATCCCACACAACGACCACGAATTCCAAAAATCAACACGTCAAAAGAAGTAGGAAAAACACTAAATTATGTAAACACTCACTTACTACCACACTACATTCATTCAATTTCTACACTCGCAGACATTCATACATTAGTTTACGCTGGGGCAGTCACAGTAGTGACACGCCATGGACTGAAAGTACAATCACAGACAAACACACAGAAAACAAAATTCTATCACAAGCCTGCCTGGCAGAGAAGAATACAAATACAAATAAATGACATTAGACAGCAATTAGGCAGGCTGACACAATATGCTAAAAGCAACATAACACCCAAATTAAGGAAACAGCTCAAAAACATTTTCAAGAAAATAAAAACACACACAAAACATGAACATCACAACACACACATTACAGAATACATTGATACACTAAAACAAAAACTTGCTGCCAAAGCACGTAGACTCAAACGTTACAAAACATGTACACTACGAAAACAACAAAATAAATTATTTACAAACAATGAAAAACTCTTTTACAGACAAATTAATAACAAAGCCAACACTGATACACAGCACAGTGGCACACCAACAGAAGAAGAACTCACAACATACTGGTCTTCTCTTTGGTCCAGTGCTGTCACGCACAATGCTGAAGCAGGCTGGATCGAGGAGGAGAACAGAAACTTGCACAACATACCAACTATGCTCTGTGTTGAAATAAACATACATGATTTCCAATACACTGTTAACAGAACACACAACTGGAAGACACCTGGTGTAGACAACATTCACAATTTCTGGTACAAAAAGTTTACATCACTGCACCAGGAACTAGCTAAACACCTAACACACATCATCATCAATCCACGAAACATGCCAAATTTTCTTACTCAGGGCATCACCTACATGAAACCTAAAAACAACAATACCACAGACCCCACACAATACAGACCAATTACATGTCTTCCAACACTCTACAAATTATTGACATCCTGTATCGCAAACAAAATATACAAACATGTTGAAGAACACGACATTGTTACGGAACAACAAAAAGGTTGCCGTAGAAATCACAGGGGATGCAAAGAACAGTTACTCATAGATTCAGTGATTCTACGGCAAGCACACAAACAACACAGAAACATACACATGGCATATATAGACTACAGAAAAGCATTTGACAGTGTTCCACACAGTTGGCTGCTACATATTCTACACGTACAAAATACATCCATCACTCATTGCATTCTTTCAAAACACTATGCAGCACTGGAGAACAACACTACATCTCAGGGTTCATAACACTTCCATACAAACAAACCAAATTTTTATTAGGCGAGGAATTTTTCAAGGAGATTCCTTGAGTCCTCTCTGGTTCTGCCTAGCCCTGAATCCATTATCCAACATGTTAAACAACACGCAATATGGTTACAATACAGACATGAAAAAACAACACAGTTTACACTGTCACATCTCACGTACATGGATGACATAAAACTTTATGCATCCACACAAAAACAACTTCATCAACTCCTACAAATCACACATTCATACACCAAGGACATACAAATGGAATTTGGCCTAGATAAATGCAAAACACTTCACATAGAAAAAGGAATCCTCAAAAAAGATTTTGCACTTGGAAATGGAGACATTATTGAATCCATGGAAGAGGGCGAGTTCTACAAGTATTTAAAATTCCAATAGGCCAAACTAACAGAACATACACAAATAAAGCAAAGATTAATTAAAGAATACCAAAGTAGGATAAATGCTATTCTCAGAACAGAGTGAAATGCAAAACACACAGTTAAAGCAATAAACACATATGTCATCCCAGTACTCGCATATTCTTTTGGAGTTATACATTGGACTCACACAGATCTTGAGCAACTCCAAAGGAAAACAAGAACTACACTTACTAAGCATAAACAACATAGTGAAGATCCTTACGTAATCCGTTACGATCTTTACGATGATCCGTCTCGAGTTGGGTTTTATGACTCGAGAATGTCCGTAAGATGGTTCGAGGAAAGCTACACCTCCACACTCAGCAAGTGAATATTTACAGTTTATTTACACAACAAATATTTACAGGATGTACAAGGTCGACAACATTACATATACTATGCAACAAGGATGTGGTATCTCACGTCGGCTTGTCTATTGGGGACTGTTAGACTTCGGGGAACTCAAGTCGCTTTCGGAGCTGGCTCAACCGCGTGGTCGTCCTATCTCTGCACTAACCCTTCTCAGAGGATTTTCTAAGAGGAGAACGCTCTCTCTACACCTCAAGGCTTACTAGTGTCAGAGACTACCACGTACTCGGTCTCTCGCCCTTCTCCCCGTTTCTCTCGCCACCCTTACCTTTTAAGGGATTCTACGGCGACCACTTGCGACCAATATGGTCCTTCTTTTCCCTTGGGAGCTTCCAAAGACGGCCGCCCTACGCCCGACGACGTAGCTTACAAACGCGTCCGTCCCTTGTTTACATTTTACAAGTCGGCCAACACGTGGCAAACACATTGACGTGTACGATAAACGGAGACGCTACTCCCTTTGTTGTTCCCGGCCGTTTATAGCCCCAAACCCCAGGTAGGACTAATTATCTCTGTCGCGTGGCTTTTCGACTTAGGACGCTAAAAGCGGATCTTTACAAACATCATCCTAAATCCGCCACAGAAAGATTAACCCTTCCACGTAAAGACGGCGGACGTGGCCTGATTGACATAGTTAACCTTCACTACAAACGAATACAGTCACTGCGAGAGTTTTTCTACAAGAAACAAGAAACATCACAATTACATAAAGCAGTAACTCTAGCAGACTCAAATAACACACCATTAAACTTACACTCACATCATATGGACACAACACAACATATAAAAAGCATAGACACCATTAAGCAATCGTGGGCTCGAAAGGCACTCCATGGCAGGCATCCTTATGATCTGGCCCATGATTTTGTTGACAAAACTGCGTCAAACAGCTGGTTAGCTCGGGGATGCCTCTTTGGGGAGACGGAAGGATTCATGATCGCCATACAGGATCAGGTCATAAATACTAAAAACTACAGAAAACACATACTCAAAGATGCAACACTCACAAATGACACATGCAGAAAATGTCACATCACACCAGAAACTATACAACACATCACCTCTGGTTGCAAGCTCTTGGCACAGACAGATTATCTACACAGACATAATCAAGTAGCAAATATAATACACCAAGAGCTTGCAAAGAAACACAAATTAGTAGACATCCACAAACCATACTACAAATACATTCCACAGACAGTATTGGAAAACAACACGCACAAATTGTACTACGACAGAGCCATAATCACAGATAAAACAATTTACCACAACAGACCAGACATCACACTCATTGACAAACACAATAAAATCACATACATTATAGACATATCTATTCCAAACACTCACAATATACAAAACGCATTCACTGAAAAAATTAGTAAGTACACAGAACTTGCCCAGGAAATAAGGCATCTGTGGAGGATGGATAGGGTGCTTATTGTACCTGTTGTTCTCTCCTCTACAGGTGTCATACCACACACACTGCACAAAAGCCTGGGCACATTACAATTGAATAGAAACACATACATCACACTACAGAAGGCCACTATATTGAGCACATGTCATATTGTGAGAAAATTCCTGAATACAGACACACACACACAGATACACTTCTTTAATTTCTGTTTTGGTTACTATGCCTTGACTTTGGTCCGGCATAGTACATAGCCACCGGTGTTAACCGAGTATATCTCACTTATCCCAACAATAATAATAATAATAATCAGTGCAGAGCCCAAACGGTAAGGGATTGAAATTTGGTACACAGGGTACGTCACGAGAACGCACACTAAGAAGGGATTTTTCGAAATTCCTCTCCACGGGAGGGAGGGACGGGATTAAAGCTTCTATATACATTATCGAGACGTGTCCAAACGGTCAGGAGTTGAAAGTTGAAATTTGGTACATAGTTACGGTACGTCACAAAAACGTTCACTAAGAGGGGATTTTTCGAAATTCCTCCCCACAGGGAGAGGGACAGGATTAAGGCTTAACACTTCCATTGTTGATGGAAGGCTTAACACGCCCGTAAATCTTGCACGTCGCTTTCTCTTGTGCGACGTGCAAGATTTAGGGCGCTGGAGGAAAAAAAAGAAAAAGAGTAATATGTTAGAACATATTCGATTTTCAAATTTAAACAGATTAGTTCGGTTTTTCTCGACTTTTCTTCTTTAGAACATTCGATGAAAATCGAACGATATAATCAGAACACGTCGTGAAGATCGAACAATACTAGAATATTCGATTTTCAAATTCGACTTTTCTTTAGAAATATTTAGTTTGTTGATGAAATTACTCTTTTTCTTCTGTGACTATAACGTAATAATCTTAATCTTCGCTATCGTTACTTTTGCCCGAGCAACGCCGGGCCTATCTGCTAGTACAGTAGAGAGTCGAAAATCGGCACCCTGGTAATCGGAATCGCCCGATAATCGGCACGATTTTCAGTCGGACTGTGTCGTGCTGAATCGAACGTTTTTGATACTAAATTTACTTCTAAAGTATAATTTTCATGTTTTTATATTCTTCAATATATTTATTTTGTTTGTACAAAATGCAGAAATAATTTTTAACGAACGATAGCCTCGATTATTATTATAAAAATTTTCGTTAGGCTTAAAATCGACGAAAATTCAACGCGAAGCGACACGCAACGGAGAAAAATTCAACAGGAAGCGACACGCAACGAAGAAAAATTTGAACATCGGACAGGTTAATATATTTTTTCGTACATAGACCGTAATCGGAACAAATCCCTAATCTGAACAACCCGTCCCCAATTGATGCCGATTTTCGACTCTCTACTGTAATATAATATTATCTGTATCTATATCTGTTCTATATATATTGTATATTAAAAGCAATATGTTCCATTACCGCCAACCGAAACCAAACTCAACACTTAACCAATTTTGTTCGTAAACCGAATTGTTCGAAAAGCGAGGCGTTCAAAACCCGAGATTTAACTGTATAATTAATTTTATATTAAAAATTATTTTCAAAATCGTATTATTCTCCAGAGTTGGATTCCTTTAAAGTATGGTTTTTCAATCTTTCAAATAAAACAAGGAAAGTTTATTTTCAATGCGCCAATGTTGGCATTGATGTTTAGCAGCGGCGCCCGCAGACTATGAAAAGGGGGTACAAAAAGGACATCGTATATTACGCAAGGAACTTTGAACTCTATGATCTGTGGTTTTGACCCCTTGGGGATTAGGAAAACGACAACTGAGACGAAAAGGGGGAAGCACTTCCCTCAATGTAAGGGCACCCACTGATGTTTAGTCGATAGTTTTAAAAAACTATCGACTAAACATCAGTGTGTGCCCTTGTACAGTCCACGCGCTGGATAAGCAGGACATATATAAATCTGCATTCATATTCTACTTTTAATGGTCAGAATATATAAACTACTAAAATATGTAGACACAATGTGAATGTCATAAGAACTGCAATTTCATGTGTCAAAAATACGAAGTGTGCGACATCCCAAATACTGTTTATCATTATTGAATTAAATAATAATACATAAAATACACATTTTTAAAATTAATAAATTATTAGAAAAAATAAAGGGTTAATGCTACCATAGGTGCCAAGATGGCGGCTCGTCTCTGATTCCAGCAAGGAAACAGTGGGACGCACGTTCTAACCTAACCTAACCTATTCTAATAAATTACCATAATTATTAGCAACCAAATTATTAGAATAGGTTAGGTTAGGTTAGACCTAACCTAAAGTAACATTAACAAAATAAAGTTTGCCTATGTGTGTTAAATTTCTGTGGCTGCTTAAATGCATTAGAGGATAAGCTATAGTTTTTCAAATTCTATTGTCACAGATATGCAATGAAATACAATATAGTAAAATGCAAATACACCTATTTATTAATTAAACAGATTTACTGTATACAGAAAGAGAAAAGTATGTACAAAACTTAAATACACAATACGTAGCAATATGACAGTTTTAAATTGAGATATTTAAAAACTGATCTCAATTTAAAACTAAATAAAAACGAAAAAAATATTAAAAATTATTGCGATATTATATTAAAAAGTTTTAATTTTAATTTAATTTATCCACATCTGAAAAGTGGTTGATGATAATAGTCGATAAGCTAGTATTCTGCAAACAAATTTAATTCAATTTTCTGTAATTTTAACTGACAAATATAACGGGCAATTGGAAAAATTCGAAGGATAAGCAGCCCGTGTTAGTTGCCATTTTTCACGAAGGATCTCAACTCTTGTACCCTCAATTATACGCACAATTCTTTATAAGAAATCTTTCATCAAAATGCATCAAGAATCAATTTGCGATTTTCTTGTGAGTTATAGATCTTTACCAGGAATTATATGTTTCCACTTATCTAACTGGTTCGAAAGTTGTATAAATATGCCACTTCTCACCAGATTTACAGTAGCCAGACTTATATCCGTCACAAAACACTTATTCGGCATTCTCTTGTTTCTTTTTCTAGCAGAAAAAGTTACAAAAATGCTTGAAAACGGTAAAACTACTTACTAACAGAATGGATAAATCAACCTTTTGCAGCAAAGCGATTCGAGCACCTCTATGGCAACTTGAAATATTAACTCCGATAGAAGTATTGCAAATAGCACTTTCACTTAACACGAATATGTCATGCACAGATGTTGCAAGAAAGTTGGCTTATTTAATTAACTAGCTGTAAAAATATCAATATATTATTAAATGCAGTATATAATTTTAAAAAGTGTTATCAGATTTATTTATTTTATTAACCCTTCGTTGTACATAAAATGTCATTATATTGACATTTTGATTTATTTATTTTTGAATTATATATTTGATTCAGAACTGTTTTATCAGATGTCTTTTTTTTCTTTATATTTCTTTAAAACTTCAGATAATAAGTCAAACCTTCGTGGAGGAGTTTAAAATTGTTTGAATTGTTCAGTTTTTCTCTTTTATCTCTACAGAACAAACTGAACAAACTGAAGCTGTAATAATTTTTTTAGAAATTTGATTGCAATATTTCATTTCTATGTTACTACAGCAATAATGTGTTCTTTGGAATATGGAATAAATATAAATTTATCTCACTGAAGATGAAATGTTCTGAAAGTTTTTATCTAAACAATTTTAGATTCTTTGAAGGATCCAAATATCATGGTTTATAATTAATAGCATTGAAAATCATTACTGTCTTTTAGGTACATTTTTACTGTTAAACATTGTGCAATGTTGAATTTACTTATGACATATAGAATAACTAATCATTTTAATATTTTATTTATATAGCCTAAATATTTTATATACTGTACCTCTCATCATGCAACTAAATAAATAAATAACCTAACTAAATAAATTTTTTCTTACAGATGAATTTAACAAAGTTGAAGGATCTTCAATGTGTAAACTGCTGTAGAATATAATTATATTCTCAATTAAATCTGTCCATAATAATAATAATAATGATAAACTGGTACAAGTGTCTTATATTGCATTTTGTACTATAGTTACTTCCAATTGAAAACTTCTTATATATATGTATAGTTTCATTGAATTATAAATCTTTACTATTAGAAGAAAATCTTTAATATAATCAACATTATTATTAAATTTTATGTATGAGAATTTTATAAGGATTTCATAGTAATTGCCATTTCATAGATTTACTTAATAAAAATAATTTAAAATTTTAATTTTTATTATAATGTGATTCTTAGCAATGTTGTATTTATTTAAAAGTTTTATTGTTATTCTTTTATAAAATTTTTCAACCTCACGAACAAAATACTTTATTATAATATAAAACAAAGTATATAAAAGAATTAGTATGAAACATGTATATAAATTGTATATATCTCAAATGTAAATATGACTATTATAATGAAGTAATAATGAATGGTTTCAATGTTCCATTTTGTAGTGATAGTTTTATACCATTATTCTTAGAATTGTGAGAGAGTCAGTAAATTTAATGAAAAAATTTATATAAATGTAAAAGTAGATAATTGCTTCAAAAAAATCAAAACAAATTACCATTTTCTAATATTTATTATGTGAAAATATTTAATATATTAAATTTTACAATAAATATGTTATTTATAAAAAAAATAAAGAATTCATTAATTAAAAATTGCACTTAAATGGCACTTTATCTGCTTAAAAATTAACCCTGCAAAAGATAAATGTCATTGAAAATTTAATTATTTTGTGTATCACAGAAACTGCCATTAATAAGAATTATGCATGTTGTAGTTATTTTACATAGTTAATACAAAAATTAATTTCTAAAATTAAATAAAACAATGTGAAAAATGAGTAAAATTAATGCTTATTTTGTTAAAATATTGGTGTAAAGAATTGTGATTATAATTGACTACAGTTATTTGTTTACCACAGTGTTTAAATTGTTCCAGTATATAGATATTGCAAAAATATATACATATATACATATATCTAGGAATAATTCCTAGCGCTTATCAAAGCAGTGGCTGTGATAACACAAATGGTTTCTGGATAAAAAATATATTTGCCAGATATACATAAACCATCATATAAATTGCTGAAACAGAATGATCAGTTGTGAATGTCTCTTTATTGCAAACAGATGTTTAATAGTATAATCAATATCACAAATCATGGCCTTGTTTAATCTGACATCTATTGAATGCACAATAAATTGAATGTTGTATTATATTAATAAAAAAATTTTATAATTGTGTGTTTTACTGTTTATGCACTTTAATAAAAAGAAATATAGTTATAAATATTGTAATAACAAAAAAATAATAAATTTATTAAAATTTTAATTGTGTTTAGATGTGGTTTTGCATGTTTCTATAGATTATTTTAAATGTAAAATCTTATGGGTAATATGTATAAATAATATTAAAAAATGAATATAAGTAATTTAAAATAATTTTATTTGTAATCAAGAATGGCAGTGCAGGAAACAATTGTTATACATGACAAACACATAAATAAAACATTGTAACTCTTTCGACTAGATAAAAAACACAAGCTGTACATAGAAAACTGGCAGTGATGATTTCAAATGGATTTTCATCATTATTTAACCTGGACATAAAACATAAACTAAAACTTATCAAGTGGATCAAACAAATACTTTAGTAAGAATGTATTTTGCTTCAACATTTTAATACTTTTGAAGTATTAAGCTATCATCTTCATCGTTAATTTTCCATATTTTCAGCAGAAAATAAAAGTGAAAATAATCATTTATTCACATTAAATTTTTTGAGTTGAAGCTCCATCTGAAATTGTTTTGCTAAAGTTTTTTTTTTTGTTGTTCTCTCAGATATTAAGAGAAGCAAACAGGACCCAATTCTAATCCAAACTCTTGGTTCTTAGAACCTATATCACGTGGTGCTATATCTACTATTGGTAAACGTTGAGGTTTCTTTGTCTTGTATTGGAAAACTGTTTGAGCCCATTCATTGCTACGATGCTATATTAATAAATTTAATTTCAGTTAAAATTTAAAAAGTTTAGCAATATATCCTGTATTAAATAAACTAGAGAATTTTCTTAAATTACCTGGCATCCATCTTCTAATACTGAGTATGTGAACATTTTGTTTCCTTCGGCAATTAATTCTACGTCATTGTATGCCATTAATTTTACTGCTCTTCGGTAAAATTTGTTGTTGGCATCGTAGTATGCAATGGAATTTCGGCAATGATATGTAATATTTTGAACTGCTTCGTGGCTTAACATTTGTAAAAATCCAAGTTGGAATTGATCACATTTGTACGAAAACTGGAATTTTAAAAGAAAATTTAATATCAGTTATTAATATTTATTATTTTTTAATTTATTGAACATATATATGTTTATTTTATATTTATTAAATATATTTGTAAGTATGATTATGTGTGAACTATTAAAAAGATTTAAAGCATTTTCAAAACTACTTGAAATGAATGTTGTTATTATGTAATGTATTTTGAAAACTAAAATGTTGCCCTATTACTAAAACCATATGATTAATTAATTTAATTATTAAGCAGCTTTTTGATTTTAAAAAAACATTTAAAATAACATGCAAAATAAAAGTAAATATGAAAATAAATAGAAATTTTATTGTAAATATGATAAAAGAAATTGTTAACAACATTTATCTGTTATAAAATATTATCAATAAGAAAAATTTAAGAATACATTAATTTGTGTTTTATGATATTATTGTTTATCTTAATCTGCACATGGCATTATATGTAAGAAACTCATTGATTATCTTATAAAAATTGTTTTCATGTTTTTCAAAATACTAAAATATTTTTCTTGTAATTTGGATGCATTATCCAAATTACATTTGTCTAAAATTAATGTAACTTATTAAATCTAATTTTTATAATTTAATCTGAAAATTTTAAATTATTTAAAAATTATATGGATATGACCAAGATTACTATTAGAACATTTGAAGATGGTCAATGGTATTTACATTTAATAAAACATAAAAATATAGAAGATACAGAAAGTCTTCAAACATTTGTCTTCACAATCACTAGTGACATACAATCTTCATCTACAAAGAGGACTTTTTTATGCAGGCTATGTCTCTGCAAATTGGTTTAAACATCCTCTGGTGACATTGACATTACTAAAAAACAAATGGAAGTTGTTCAAAGACAGTAAATGTAAATACTGTTGGCCAACTTTAAATGAACTACTTGTATTTTAGTATTGGCAATGACACCAGAGAATGTTTTAACCAATTTGCATTATTGCAGAGACATAACCTCCATAATAAAGTCCTCTCTGTAGAAGATTGTATGTTGCTGATGATTGTGAAGACAGATGTTTAAAGACTTTCTGTATCTTCTGTATTTTTATGTTTTATTAAATTATTATTAGAACTTGCATAAGAATCAATATCCAGAAGTTTACTTTGGCTGTAATGGAAAAATGAACACTGAGCCAATGCAAATAGTACTTTATTGACATCATTCATACTGATAAATCAGAAAAAAAAATATTGCTAGTGTTTTCTTTTCTAATACTTGGTATGATTATTTTAGATTTTTTTAAAAATCAGTTTCTTGAAATACTATAATGCAAATGACTGACTGATTAATTTTGCAATATATAACACTAGTACATAACTTTAACTGACTCAATTCAGTTCATTAAATGACTAATCACAGTCCAGCCTATTATAAGCAATACTGCATCAATTGATGCAATCTTAAAATAAAGTGAAGGATTAAAAACCACTTCTAATCTCAAACTTGGATTTAAACCTGAATCTGCCAAGAACAATAAGAAAATACCTTACTTCCAAATGCTTGATACCAAATGATTTTCTCAAATATAGATTTATAAAACGTGTTAACAGAATAATACATAACGCTTTACAAATTTGGCAGTTGCCATTTAAGTACTTATAGTTTGATAGCAAAATAGATTAGGATAGGATATAAGTATTTAGTGATACCTATCAAACTACAAGTGTTTTAATATTACTTATAGTTTACTTTTGAATTTATATGTTTTTAAATAAAATTCTATTATGAATATATTTATTAATAAATTATGAAAAACTTAAAACATCCTCCTGTTTTTATTAAAAATCAAATGTGCTCCCTACAAATTTTTAGTTTTAAAAGATTTCATTAGAACTCTAGAATAAAAAAATTTCAATATTATATTTGAACCTTACATTATTTATTGTAATATTTTAAAAACAAAATAATTAATATATTATTATTATTACAACAGTAAATCAGTTTTTCACTTTTTCTAAAGTATATATGTAAAAATTTTAATTTAATATCTTAAATATAACTTTTGATTGTTCTGACTGGAATATAACTCAAACATATATTCATTTGGTAAAATTTGTTTATGTATTCATGCATTTTTATAGTTTGCAAATTGTTATTAATTAAATTGTCACTGTCAATTTTGTACACTCTTGGATAATTGCTTTACATATTTTTCAATAATTTTTATAATTATTTACATAGTTTAAATATTTAGTAATTAGACAATTTAAATATTATCATCATTATAACACAAATTATGCTACAATGGAATAATATATTGCTTTTAGCCCTTAATACTATTTAACACTTAGTCTAAATAAATAGACACATATGGGCTTATCACACCAGTGAATGAGATTAATTCACAAATTCTTTAACAATTATTAACATCTTAATAAAAGATGTTTTACTGGCTTTTTTAACATATACATAATAAAGAACACTCAAAACATATTTCAGACACAATAAATAGTCCCTCTTTAGTTGGTATTCATACATCAATAAATAATATAAAATAAATTACATGACCAAATTGTAAAATTATTGTCTATTTATTTAGACTAGGTGTTAAACAAATTATGCTATGTTATAAATTTCAAATTCTATTTTTTCTCATTCTAAAAATAAAAAATAAATTGCAAATTAGCATTGCATTGTTTAATATATTAATTTCTATAATATTAACAACAGTAATACTATCAAAATGAAATCAATAAATATATTTAAAAAACTTTAGCAAATTTATGATAACCACAATATTTACTTATATATAATCAATTTTATGAAGAAAAAATTAAATGATTTAAATATATTTTCATAAAACTATATAATTCAACTACTTTTATACATGCATTATTAAATTTAAAAAATGACAACTCACTGCAAAACCATCATTCATTTCACTAAACCAGGTATACACACTTCTTCCTTTGTAATATGATTTTTTGGGAATCTATTAAAAAAAAAATATATTTGAATGTTTATTTAATAAAATAAATTTTTGTTATATACTATTTATTAACTATTAGAATTAATATATATTATTGTAAATATATTTACTTCATTAGACGTAGGATACAAGCATGTAGCTTTATTCTCCATATCACAATAAACTTCAATGGCATCTTTGCTTGTTCCCTGATTAGGATCTATCCAATAAATTCCTAAAAAAAAGCATTTTGATTGTAAATGATTCAGGGTCATTATTCAATTCTGATATTGCAATTTCTTTCTACTTCCTTATGAAATGTACAATATTACAAGGACTATGATGGCTACTCATTGAATATTTCTATTTTAAAAAAGCTGGCTAGGGCCCAAAGATAAAAAATTTATAAGGACCTTGATAATTGGAATTAAATTTTTATATAATAAAAAATAAGTTTGCTTTTCAAGTTTAGATAATTTTGCTAACAAAATTTGAAAAATACATAAAAACTGCACTTAAGTAAAGAGAAATAATAACAAATAGGTATAAAACTAGTCTCTTTATTAAAAAAAGTACTGTATATGATTTAGAATAAGCCAAAAAGATAAGCATTATTTATTGGGCTGCAATTTTCAAACTGAAGACCTATAAATTCCCAATGGCACCGACTGTCTAGCTGTCTTTCATTAATCACAAGAATAAAGTTAGATAAAGTTCAAAATCATATATGGAAAGCTTAGGGACTAGAGCCCCTGATTAACGATATATAAACTTCCAGTATGAACTAAGAATCAATGATTTCAATTCAAAACTTTTCTTCGGCATGGAGTTAGATAGATGACTGGCATGACTGTTGTTATCAGAAAAAGTATGATGTTCAGGAACAAGACACAATAAACTCAACAGCATATATTATAAATTAGTTTAAATTAAAGGTGATTAAAAATTGTGGCCCTGCATTGTGACATGTCACAATAAATAATTGTTCATATTAATGACAACTTTCTTCTCTTTTTAAATGAAAAAATATCAATTATAATATCAAAAAGCTAATACCATTGCTAAAGAATATGTGATAAAATATATTCCTAAACTGTTTTGTTCTGATACTTGCTTGGCCTAAACTTCCTTATTTTTGCTAATATGCTGATAAATCAGATCTTTCTTTTCTTTTATGCAATCCAGATTTGGGATAGTTTTTTTATTTATTCACTTTGAATCAAAAAGTTCAAACTACTATTTGAAGTGCATGAACTAATTAGCAGGATAATTTCTTAACAATTATGAATGAAAATAAATTTGGAAAGCAAAAAACATGAAATGTGTATTTTCTAATTTTTTCAATTCAAAATTCAATTTGGATATACAGTAGAGCATCGATTATCCGACTTAATTGGGGACTGGGGTTGGTTGGATAACTGAAAAGTCGGATAACCGAAAAGTATGAAAAAATACATTATTAGTATAGTGTATTAGGCCTGGTTTAAATACTAGCCTCCCTTTTATGGTCGAGCCAGTGCTGCCAGCTAAAACATGCAAAAATTTAACAAAAATAATATTAAAGTAGCCAAGACATAACTAAATATTGTAGCGCCACATCACTAGCGGACATTTGAATTTGCCAACTAGAACGCAGTCGGTTAATCGGGGGTTGGATAATCGATGCTCTAATAAAATAATTAATAAAAACAATATAGTAGACAGTTCTTCTCTAGGGTGTCTAATCTTATCCCATACTATAACTTTCCATTTCTTATTCGGAAAAACAACTTTTTAACTTTCTATTTTTTTCAAATTCCTTCTTTTAAATGACATATCATATCTATAAGCAAAATTTATAATTTCAAGCTAACACTAAATATATAGCATATAGTATAAATATACATTTATATAAGGTAACAATAGCAAAAACAGTGCATATTAAATTTTTATTGGAGATTAACTTTTGTAAATGTTTGCCTTATTTTGTATTATGGAAAATAATATATAAAAAATTTAAAATACACATATTAAATTAATACTTCTATTATAGTGTACTGGCACAATGAAGTGAATTTCATTCAACACTTGGCTATTTTTCCATCTTTTATTCAGTTTTAATACTTCTATGTTCATTCTATTTTTATACAGTAGAAGAAACTGATAATGAAAACATTTAAAACCAATTAAGTTTAACTTTTTAAGCATGAAATTGGCCTAAATTGGCCTTGTCCAATTTTGCTTTGAATGGATGATAAATAAGTTGTTTGGTTTTGTTATAAAAGTTTCCCTTGTAGCCTGAAGGATAGAAACACATTTCAGAGCTTAAAGAGTTAATAACAAAAAATTATAGATTAAGACTAAAAACTAAAGTAGTGTTAAATGAGAACAAAATCTTACTGGTAAAAAACTTCATTTAATGATTATCCTTACCATTTGGAAGCTCTGGTTGCATCTCAGAAAGATCACGGCATGTTCTTGCTGGAGCATCTGGTTTACCTGTTGGTCTTCTAAACTTTTTATATTCATTTACCATTTTATCATAAAATTTGAAAACAATTCGTTTTTTCTCTTCTGGTGGAGTATCAGATGAAAACAGTTGTAATGGTTCATCTCCAAGTATAGGATCTGGTCCCTGAATTAATAAATTATTATTATTTAGTATTTTAATTAAAATTTTTAGACATAAATAAAAAGTTTTCAATAATATTCTAATTTAAGATCAAATGAAAACTTCATTATTAACCTAATAAATAAGTTAAATAAATAATGTTTAAATATTTAAAAAATCAATTAATTATTATTATTATTGTTCATAAGGTGTGTATTTATATATGGATATTTTTTATATATATAAAATGTAAAATATCACTCAAATTAGCTCCTCTTCACTTTTGCTTACCTTGACTTGTCTACTTCCTAAAAGTGCTTGTAATGCAGCTGCATCATAACCAAATGATTCACCTGGTGGACCTGGTGGCCCTGCAGGTCCAGGAGGGCCTGGCAATCCATTTTTGCCACTTTCTCCAGATGGTCCTCTTGGTCCAGGTAACCCTTGAGGTCCAGGAATACCAGGATTGCCATCTCTACCTTGAGGTCCTTTAGGTCCAGGAGGACCCTATATTGTAATTATTAAATTATAAAAAATGTTTTAGTCAATCTAGCAAAACATTTACTTAAAATATAAATAATATTTATTAAATAAATTGTAAGTTTCTTTTCCTTTATAAACAACAAATACATAGCAAACGATTACAAAATCAAAATGTTTTGTAAATATAATTTGTTTTCTTTATCTCAGAAAGCAATTAAACAACATATTAATTATAAAACATTGAATCCATTAAAAATTAGCTAATAGAAAATATAAATTTGGTGCTTAAAGTATGGTCAATAAAATAAAAATTAAAAAAAAAAATTATATTTAAAATTTAAATTTAAAAAGAAAATACTGTATTTGCATGTGTATAACCAGTAATAATATATATCTCATACTTATAAAAGCAGCCATATTGCTCTATAGCAGTGGTTCTTAACCTGGGTACGACCGAACCCCTGGGGTTCGGCGAGTCAGTCTCAGGTTCGGCGGAGGTCAACCACCTGACGTCATCGTGACGTAGAAACCGTATTGGTTTCGAAAACTAATGCTACATAATGTGTGTTCTATTGGGAAACTAACTTCTCTTACTCTCTAACTTCTACTACTCTCTAACTGAAATGAAGTGAAGAGGTCCCAATCGAATACACGTATAAACGACCTGCAAGATGGTCAAGCACACACCCGACTCATACGTTCGTGATGACACGCCCCACTCGGCTATCATTGGCTGCGGGTGATCACGCAACATCGCTTGGCCTTTCTATGCTGCAGGAAATTTGGTGCGCCCAGTATTCGAATTGTGACTGTCATGATTGTACGTTGTGTGATTTCTTTTTTAATATTTTAATCCCTTCATACTATGTCGAGCAAAAAAAGAAAGTGGTTGGACAAATATGTACAATATGGATTCACATGTATAACGGAACGTAATGGGAGTCAGCGTCCTTGTTGCATGATTTGCAATGCCAAGTTGAGCAATTCTAGTCTAGCACCGGCAAAACTAAGAGAACACTTCTTTAATCTGCATGGAAATTACAAAAATACAACACTCGCTGAATTCAAGGTGAAGAGGGCCAGATTTGATGAAAAGGGTAGTCTGCCTGTCCTCGGCTTTGTACCCATCGATAAACTGATCCTTACAGCATCGTACGAAGTCGCTTACCTTATCGCAAAGCAGGGCAAACCACACAATATTGGTGAAAAACTCATAAAACCAGCCGTGTTGAAGATGGCAAATATCATGCTGGGAAAAGCGGCCGAAGTTAAGTTATCCCAAATTCCTCTTTCAAATGACACCATCAGTGACAGAATAGACGACATGAGCAAAGATATCTTGGCCCAAGTAGTTGCAGATCTGATTTCAAGCCTGGCAAAATTCAGCCTTCAACTCGACGAAACTACAGACATTTCCAGTCAAAGTCAGCTTGCAGTATTTGTGCGCTATGTGAAAGACGACGTTATAAAGGAAGATTTTTTATTATGTAAGCCTCTTACAACAACAACTAAGGCAGCCGATGTAAAGAAACTTGTGGATGACTTCTTCAAAGAAAATAATCTTTCGTGGGATATGGTTTCTGCAGTTTGTTCGGACGGAGCTCCAGCCATGCTGGGAAGAAAGTCTGGTTTTGGTGCGCTAGTGAAAGCCAATGTACCACACATCATTGTTACACATTGTATTCTACACAGGCATGTGTTAGCAACAAAAACCATGCCTCCAAAACTGGCAGAAGTCTTAAAAATTGTAGTGGAATGCGTGAACTATGTGCGAAATAGTGCTCCGAGGCACCGCATCTTCAAGGAGTTGTGTAAAGAAATGGGGTCTGAATTCGAGGTACTTCTGTATCATTCAAACGTTCGGTCGTTATCCCGGGGACAGGTTCTGAATCGTGTTTTTGCCCTACGTGAGGAATTAGCCCTGTTTTTGCAAGAGCACCAACATGGTCATGCAGATTGCTTCAAAAATTCTGAATTTATTCTCATGCTTGCGTACATGGCTGATATCTTCGCAGCTCTCAATCATCTGAATCAACAGATGCAGGGCAGTGGTGTCAACATCATCGAAGTGGAAGAAGCCCTGAAGGCGTTTCAAAAAAAGCTACCATTGTGGAAACGACGACTAGAAAACGGTAACTTTGCAAACTTTACCCTGCTAGACAAATGTGTAAATAAGAATTATGATGTGCCTGGAATCGGAGATATTTCTGTATCGGGGGAACTGAAGCACGCAATTTCCATGCACTTAGATGAGCTTGCAAAGTCACTTGAAGGGTACTTCCCTTCAAGAGAGTTATATCCAGCATGGGTAAGGCAGCCATTTACGTTTGATGTTGAGAAAACAGATGTCAATGATACATACCTGAATGAAATCATTGAAATTCAGCAGAGCCAGGTTCAACGGCAACTCTTCAAAACAACAACGCTCTCATCGTTTTGGTGCCACCAAATAGTAACGTACTCTGCTATTGCAAAGAAAGCTCTGGAGATTTTGATACTGTTTGTGACAACATATCTTTGCGAGCAATCCTTTTCGAAGATGCTGGACATTAAAATGAAGAAAAGGAACAGACTTAGTTGCGAAAATGACATGTGAGTGGCACTTTCCAAGGTAAAGCCTCGCATTTCCGAACTGGTGTCTAAAAGGCAACAGCAGCAGTCACACTGATTTTAAATTTTGTTCTTTGTTCGTAATGTTTTGTTCTATAATGGTTTTGTTTATTTTGTGGACCAATAAAATATATATCGTATGTTTTGAATTTGAAAAATTATATTTTATTTTTCCAATTAAAAGGGGTTCGGTGAATGCTCATATGAAACTGATGGGGTTCAGTACCTCCAGCAAGGTTAAGAACCACTGCTCTATAGGCACTAGTTCGTGATTACAATCTAAAATTATATGTAATTCACTCCATTGTTTAATCTGCGTTCTTTCAAATTGTCTTCTAAACACTGATAAACTACAGGTTATAAGCATGACAATATAGTAATAGCCAAATTTGAGAATTCCAAAACCTTTATTTTAATACTAATTCTTTTATCAATTTAATTTAAAATTGTTCTTAAACTTTTCAAATAAATAACTACAGCTTGTTCAAAAGTTATTTTGAAATAATATTGAAATAATAATAATTCTTGGTTTTAAAATATTTATTGAATCAAATTAAGATAATTAAATAAATATTTTAAAATAATTGCATAAATGAGGATAGGACAGTATCTTTGTATGTATTGTAATTATGTAAATTTTTAAATTTGAGATGTAAAAATAAATTCAGATTTTGATATTGAATGTTAGCTCTTTAATTGTTCTTTATTGTACTAAATTTTTATTACTCCTCAGCATTACAGCCCATGTAGGGCCTTGGCCTCTCTGACAATCACAGCTCAATCCTGATGATCTTCAGCATGTTTCCCCCAATCACCAACCCCCCATCTTCCTCAAATCATCCTCCACATTATCCAGCCATCATTTCAGTGGTCTTTTTCTACATCTCCTGCCACCCAGATTTCCTATATAGATCTTCTTGGCAGCTCTATCATCTGACATTTGCTCAACATGCCCCAACCATCTCAGTCTGCTACTCTTTATTTCTACAACTATATCAGTATAACCATACAGTTCTACAAATTCACTAAATTTTTATGCATTATTCAATTAAATAAAACTAATACAATTAAAAATAACTAAAAGGTCAAAACTTCAAACCTATTATAATCATTAATAAAGAGCTAATATTTAATATATTAGCTTATTATGATGTGATTCTAAAATAAAATAAGGCTCTAGCAGAAGTCTTCCTGGTTAACAATAACTATTTAGTGTAGTCAAATGATATTCTGTTTTAATTAAATTTCACTTTATTACATAATAATTATGTTAATAATAATTATAATATCTTTAAAATACTTTTTTATAATTTTAAATAAGTATAAATACTAATAATTTACCTTCATGCCAGGTGGACCAGCAGGACCATCCATTCCTTTATCACCTCGAGCACCCTATTACATAATTCATTATTAAATTTGTATAATATAAATTTTATAAACTATTAAAGTTATGTGGTATATATAAATTGTTTTCTTATTTAACTTAATTTTATATTGATATAGTACAAGCAATTTTAGAATGTTATACAATTATTCTACATGTAATAATGTATTTTTAATCTTTACAAAAGAAAGAATTGGGAAAATGATCAGATAAGAAATCAATGAATTTGATTAGGTTTCTCTACATCTATCAAAATTCATATTAAATATTCAATATATTGGTCTTTAACTATTGATTTTATACATTTTTAATATTAATTTTTGATTTTCTTTTAAAACATTATCTATTTCAAAATTTCCTTATAAAAGTTTAATCAGTTTTTAATATATTTTGTAACTTTATACAGCAAGTTACAAATAATTAATACATAATAAAATTATCAAATTTTAAAAAATCACCAACGGTCTAACAGCTATTTCTATCTATTTGTGAAATTTTTAACAGACATTTAAAATAAGATCTCATGATGTGTATAAAACTTAGCTTATTAGAATTTTAAAAATTTTACCATAATTTCATTCAATAAATTACAATTAAACATAAAATTAAATTAATTTGAATTTAATTTGCCTGTGTTATAGATTTGAAATACTAAACTTATTCAAATTGAATTATTACTTTAAAACCACTAATAGAAGTGAGTATAATGTATAAATAATTATTTAAATTCTATCTTTAATTTAAAAAGAAAATATGAATAACTACCGGAGGACCAGGAAGACCTTGTAAGCCAATCAAGCCTCGATGACCCTTGGGTCCAGTTTGACCTGCTTCGCCTCTTTCTCCTTTATTACCAGAAGGACCTGTAGGTCCAGGTAACCCTCTGTTTCCTTGTGGTCCTTGCTGACCTCTAGCCCCTACCTCACCTCTCTCCCCTCTTTCACCAGTTGGACCTGGTGGTCCAGAAGGTCCAGGGGGTCCCTACAAATTATAAAAATCAGAATTATAACAATCAGAATTATAACAATTTTTCTCAAAAATATTAGGTATTCAAAATATAATACATAAAATTTTACAGTGTATAGAATTTTAATTTTATACTTGAATGAAAATTTAGTATATCTTCTTAGTGGATGATAAGAAATATGTAAATAAGGTGTGGTGTGCAAGGCTTACAGAAGTACTAAGAATGCCAATTTAGAGAGAAGGTGTTATTTTGTCTTGAAAAAACAAGGTTAATGTAATTTAATCTAAAGAAATTTTAAATGTTGTTTAGAATCTGAAAAGTAGTGTCAGAATCTCAAGAATGGATAAATAGTTGCAGCTTTTTTTGTAAAATCATTTTAATGTCAAGTTTGTCAAATGGATTTTTAAAAAATAAATTATTTCATTGTTACCATCCATGTTTTTATCTTTAGAATTAACTGAAGAAAAGTTTTAATGTAATTTTATAAATTTTGTGAAAAGTAGTGTTGGAATTTCTGGAATGGTAAAGTTGTTAAATTGTACCAAAAAGTTGTGACAACAAATTAAGGTATTTCAAATGGTTTTTAGAAAACATAAAAACAGATTGTAACTATGAAGTAATTTATTTTTAGAATCAACTGAAGAGAAGCTTTTGCAAAAGCCCAAAATGCATTTTGACTGATGCATCAACTAATAAAAAAAGTTAAATAAAAGAATGTTGAAAAGTGCAGTGTCTTTTATTTAACATTTCATTGTGGTTCTAGAAAAGAAAAATAGAAAGAATGAAAACACAGTTTAAAATAAAGAAAAATCTTTAATTTTATTTATAATTATGCTTCTTAAAGCAAATGTAAACCTACAATTATAATTAAAATTTCTTTAATCTTTCTTAAAATTAATATTATTGTAAAAAGTCATAAAATTAAATTCTCTTTAAAAGCTTTAGAGTCCTTTTAGAGTACTGCACATCAAATCAAGATGTGTGAAGCAAACTATATTATAATGCAATTTATTGTCTTTGTTGACAAAGTACTCTTACACAATTCACCTTAAATAATATAGAATCTTGAGTAAATAAGTGTTAATTAATAAGGATTCTATTATATTTATATTTAGTTTAAACTTGACTTGAATTAAATGTAAATGTAATTGTTACAATAAGTTAAATGAAATCACACACTTAATAAAATATAGCATTAGAGCTGTTAAAAGAAAGTAAATCAAGTATATCTGCTCTGACTAAAATTTCTTATGGACAAGATAAAACTTATTTAATAAGCTGAATATGTTAAATAAAATGCTTTTGAACAAAAGATTTGGCTTGTTAATTTTGTTGTGCTTTAACAACATATTAATATAACTTTTTAAACAATACATTTTTTTATCTTAAAATTCCATAATTTATGTATGTAGATACATTTAAATACAGTAGACCCCCCCTATAACATGGGTTTGTATAACACGGCAAAAAAATTGCAATCGTACTCATATAACATGCTAAAAGAGAGACATAACATGGTAAAACATCATCGCCAACTCGTGTCGCGACAGGATTGGTCGAATCTGGACCAATAGCAGATATTGTACAAACCGTTGAGTTTAAATGAGAACTGGACCTACTAAAAAACATTTATTATTCAACAGCCATAAAAATTATATTTTTATTAATGATGTCTCCAAAGTTAAGTTATTTTTCTGTGAAAAATTCACTGATCAGGAAACACGCGTCCGCCGTTCAATGAGCCGCTCCGCAATGAAAACAAGCTTAAGCAATGGTGTCGTCGAATGGTGCACACTCAGTAAGTAATCCTACAATTTTTTGTTTATAGCATAGTTTATATGGATTATTCCCAAAAAATTATAAGTGATTTGGAAATGTTGAGTCAAATTAGTCTAGAATCGATTAATTTTATGGAAGAAAACTTTTCAAACAGCTGTAGCCCCTAAACTGCAGACGTGCCGGGTTGTGATTGGCTCATGTATTTAAGTGACTCGTACAACACGAATTCATATAACACGGAACGTATCTACCATGTTATAGGGGGGTCTACTCTAGTTAAATCTTAAAATTTTTATTCATTACTTGAAGTCCTTGTAATCCAGCTTGTCCTGGAGAACCTGGAGGTCCAGGGGGTCCTTTATCACCAGGACGACCAGAAGGTCCAGGTGGACCATCTTTACCAGAATGTCCCTACAAATAATATAATTTGATTTAAATACTATTTTTAAATCTACTTATTGATCAGAATTTAAAATTTAATAAAATATAAGTATCAAAGTATTAAAAAATATCACCATTGTATTACATTAGTAACAGAGAAAAAATTAATTTTAAAGTTAAAACATTAGACACTGAAATGTCTTTAATGTCAATTCTAATTTAAATCACAGACCTTCTTTCATTTAAATTATTAGTTTTTAAAGTATTTACCCAAATACAATAAAATACTTACAGGAGACCCAGGTTCACCTGGTAAGCCTGGTGGCCCAGATTGTCCAGGAATACCTTGAGGTCCAGGTAATCCACTAGATCCTGTTTTACCTTCACTTCCTCGTTCTCCCTTTTTAAAAAATAAAAAAGTAAAATATTAAGAATTTTATGAAATGTAAAATAAATCATATGAACAGAAATACAATAAAAATTAATTGTGTTTCTACATAAGCAAAATTTTCTTTCATACTTTCATTAAGGCAAAAATTTTATTTATGTAAATTTAACTATTGTTTTAAAATCACTTACATTGAATTTAATGTATTAATTTGTTTAACAATATACAAAAATAAAAAAATTAGCTAAAAAAAAAAAATAAAAAACTTAAAAAAAAAAAAAAAAAAAAAAAAGCTAGTTTCTAACGTTAATAAAAGTAAAAAAAATAGTTTTAATAAATCAAAATTTCTGTTATAATAAAAATAAATTCTTCTCAAATCTATTATATATTTCTCAACTTCAAAATAAATGTAGCAAATGTAGAAAAACAATGAATAGAATAATACATTGGAACATTTGAAAAAAAAATTAGTTAATATAATACATTTCTTTTAAAATCAAAATATTTCAAATTGGATTCCTTCTAAGTTTAAATGAATTTAATTAACTTTTACATAATGACGGAGTTATTTATTGCTTTGTTAAATATGATTCCATTCTACCTAAAAATTCTCAAACAGTATTCATCAATCATAATCTGTTTTTGCAATGTCATATGCATAAAACAGAAAATAATCATAATAGTTACTGGTATTGTTATTTAATATTTATCTTTATCTAGCAATTTATTCACTTATTAAATAAAAATTATGGAATCAAATTCTGTCCCAATTCATTATTTTTTTAAAACTTTTCCTATATATTTCTACATTTAACATGATCTATTTGGTAGATTATATTGCAGTTATCTTACAAGCAATGGATACTACTAGTAAATCACACTCCATACTGCTTTTTATGCTGATTTATTGTCTTATACCGTAATATAAAATTATCATCATTATTGATTCTCCTGTATAAATTTCAATTATTATTATTAAAAAATAAGTATTTTGTTTTTTTTTAAGCATTGAAAAATCCTAACATTTAGCTAAGAACAATTTTCTAAATAGGCTTTTTAAAAATACGGGTAAAATAGAAATTTGTTTTTATGTGTGAATTTTTAATTCTATTGCCATAATATGCACTTTATCTAATAATAATACAATCTACAAAATCTACAAACTAATAATAAACTTTTACAAAAATGCTTCTAATAGAATCATTTTTGCAAAACTTTATTATAATTTTGTAAACAGGACAGAATGAACAATAATTTATCATATTCTGAAATTACTTTAGTATCCAAAATGACAAAATTAATCATTTATAAAACAAGTTTGGTATTATTTTGAATATTAATTAATCAGTAAGTTATTCACAAAGATAATAATTGTTGTAAAATTCAAGTTAAAATAAATATATCAAAAAACATCACATAATGTGAGATGTCTTTGATTCAAGCATTGAAAACTATCAAAATAACAAGCAATTATTTATTGTGATATTGTCAGTGTTGGGCTGCAATTTTTAATCATATTTTTTATTTATTTAATTTAAAATATAGGCTTTGATTTTAGTAGTCTCTTGCCCCTGTATATCATACTTTTTCTTTTAACAATGGAGTCATGCTGGTCATCTATCTAACTCCATTTTGGAAAAAATTTTTGAATTGAAATAACGTATTTCCATTCCAAACCAGAGGTTTGTTTGTAGTTAATTGATGCCTCTTGCCCCTAAGCTTTCCATGTCTGGTCTCAAATTTCATCTAACTCAAGACTAAACAGAAGGACTAACAGACAGTTGGACACCAGCTGGAATTTATAGGTCTGCAATTTGAAAATTGCAGCCCAATCAAAAACAGTGTTTCTTTTTTTTTAAAGATATTGCAACATCACACAAAGGAATAAAAAAATATATTAACACTATTAAATAGGTTAGCTAATTAATCTAAAGTATTAATAATAAAAATTTTCAATAGAAAATAGCAAAAACTTTCTAATCACTAATTTCAATGATTATCATAGTTAACTTCCTAATGGAATTTGATAAATTATTAATGTTCGGTTAAATGAATTAATATTAAAGGTCTTCACAATCAGTGTTAAATATATAATATTTATAAAAAGTTTTAAAAATATTATAACCTTTACAATAAAAATTTTATAATACAAAAAATGAATTCTTTACTATAAAAATTTTACCAAATTGTATACTGACCACAGGACCACGAGGACCAGGAGCACCTCTTATTCCTTGTAGTCCAGGTAATCCTACAGGACCTTTATCTCCAGGTGGTCCAGGAAGACCAGGAGGACCTGGTGGTCCCTATAAATAAATTTTAAGATATACAAAAAGTTTTATACAATTGAGCTTTAGGATTGAAATGAATTTTATAATAGTTTTAAAATTAATAATTAAAATTTTATATGTTTATTATTTTCTCAAAACACATTAAAATAACAGATTTAAATACATTTTTAACATTAATAAAAATAAATTTTTTCTAAAATTGAAATTTTAGGAGGGCATTGAATACATTCCAAAAGGCCTGTGGCAAGCTACAAGTAACTACTACCTAGCACAACTCTTGAATAAAAATATTATTGTTTAATTAAATATATTATTATTATTTTTATTAGTTACAGCTAGGCAGCTTTTGCAATGTATTCATGCAGAATATTTTAATGAATGGTAAATTTTAATTGTAAATTACTTCTTTTAAACTCTCCTTTTACCTGATAAATAAAAGTGTGCATTCTTATTTTACTCATTTTGGCCAAAATACTGTAAAGAAATTTTAGGGCCAAAGGTTTGGAGAACTTAATTAAATACACTAAATACTGTTTTCTTAAATATTCTATGCTAAAATAGTGGTCATCTTATATGACCATGTGTCATATATGCCATAAAATGATAGATATTTGTTCTTTATGTTCTTTTGTTCTTAATAATTGTTATAATAGATTAATTTTATTAAGGTATTATTAGTGATGGAATTATTATCCTGAAAATTTTTATCACTTATTAAAAACATTCTGAAACACCTGATAGAAATTTTCAAAATTTCTATCAGGTGTCTATCTAACCTTAACAGGAAAAAAATAATTTTAAAATGTTTATAGTAAATATTTTAAATTAAATTAAAATAATATTAAGATAATTTAAAATATTTTAAATTGTAAACAATTTTACTTTGAAGAGGTGATTATTAAAATAATAACAAAGTCATTATAAAAAATAATACACTCATAAATGAGAATATAAAAATGAATTTATCATATTTTTAATTTCCTGTTTGTTACAGAATATAACGTAGGGAAAGTATGGTAATCAGTCAAATTTTGATCCACCCATTTTTTTTTTTTTTTTTTTTTTTTGCATTTCTTAATATTTTGTCACTTAAGAAATGCAGAATTAATAATTAAATTTTTGCAATAATTACAATAATTACATTTTTGCATGTGTATTTGTCTATGTCTGTTGATATTTTGCATTATATCTCAGAACTGAATGAACATAAAATTTTGAAACTTGAAAGAGTTATTTCTATATATGGAGCAGTCTTATACTTGGGAGCTAAGGAGCCCTGGCTCCATCCAAAGAAAAAGGAAAATAAATAGTAGAAAATTTTCCAAAAATCTTTTCCCAGTTAAAATTCATTTTTTTATTTATTTTTCTGTGGTGTCTTCTATTTATATAATACTTATGAATTAGCAGCCACATAAGATGGGAATTTTATTCAATCACATTAAAAATTCTTTATCCATTCCACTCAGTCCCCAAGAGTAAATCCTGAGTTCACCACTGATATGGAGCATTGACGCTATTAAATTTTGATGGTTAAAAGTCAAGAGAGTGCAGAGATAAAGGGAGGTTCATGTGCCTTATCTTGAGTAGGGTTGAACATAATGAAAATTTTACTAGTTATCGGCATTTACAATCTTTTACATCTCTCCTTCAAAATTAAGCCTTTTTGCCTTTTTATAATAATTAATAATATAAAAATAACTTTTTAATGAAATATTGTAACGGATGGCACATAATTTTAATTTTGTATAATAATCAGTGTATTTTAAACATAAACTTTCTTTTAACTTTCTGGAACTCAAAATGTCTTCCATGAATGAATTGAATTCAATATAAATGTTACTTACAGTATGTCCTTCTTGCCCAACATCTCCTTTTGTTCCTGGAAGACCTGCCAATCCTGGAGGACCAGGTGGACCTGGTGGACCTGGCCTACCAGAATCTCCTTGTGCACCCTTTAAATTTTCAAATAAATAATAGTCAATTTTCATTCATTTTAATTAATTCTAGTAAATAAAAATAATAGAGATTCAATAGTAACAAATTTCTAAAAAAACTACTGTTAAAATTATTATTCAATTACCTTAAGTCCATCTCTGCCAGGAGGACCTGTCACACCTGGAAAGCCATCTTTTCCCTTTGAAAGAATATATTATAATAATTTTAAAAGTATTTATTAAAGTATAAAAATATTTTTGATTAATTAATGAATCAATTTTATATATTTTATATTTCAAAAAAGTATTCTTTTGAATAATAATTCATTTAAAATGAAGAAATTTTATTTAAATATTTTATTTTACATTTGTTGTTATCTTATTTTTCCAAATTTCAAATATTAAAAACTTTAATTATAAATTAAGTTACTGTACATGATAATGAACTTACAGGAGGTCCTGCATTCCCAGGACGACCTGGTACACCTGGAAATCCTGCATCACCCTATATAAAGATAATAGAAATGTGATTAAAATCTCACTTATAATTTTTTCTTTTCTATTGTATTTAAAAAATATATAGAATAAGCCAATAATGTGATTTGTCATTACTTTTTATTTTTTGAAAAAAAATTATAAATTACATAAATACTTCATGAAATTAATGAATTTAATTTTAAAATATTAAATGTAAGTTAGTTTTTATGTTAGTAGATGTAAATTTAAAAATTATTCTTTAATTAATTTTTATAATCATAGTAATTTTATCTAGGATTTATTTTTACCTTCTTCCCTTCTTCTCCTCGTGCTCCCCTTTGACCAGCTATACCTCTTGCACCCTATTAATAAAGTATTTTTTCATAAATGTGTAATTAACTATTAATTTGAAATGTTCCAAATTTATACACTTATTTTAATTACTAATTTTCAAGATTATTTAAGATAAATTCATATATATTTAAATCTTATAAAATATATTAAAATATTACTGTCATTTCAAAATACTAAAGAAAATTAGTCAATAATATAATGTTTTGATTAATTAATAAATTTTTAATAGAGAGTGATCAGTTTTGCTAAATACTAGTACAGTTTACTGTTATTAAATTTAACTTACAGGAGAATTTAATAAAACTTAAGAAATTCAAATCCTATCATAAAATTAGTAGTTTTTAATATAAAAAACTATAAAGTTAGATTTTACATTTATGGATTTAGTATAATTTGCATTATTTTGTGTTTTCTCTATAAAAGAACAATAAATTATAATAACTAAAACTTTTTAAAATATTTTACAATGCAAAATTATTTGTTTTCATAAAAGAATTTTATTTATAATTTCATTAATGTAATAAGTTATTTATAAGGTATATGAATACTTATATAAAATATTTGTCTGAAGAAAGGTATCATTATTAGAAATACAATTTAAATTCATAATTGTTTAAAGCAATTTGATTTTACATATTTTGAGTCTAAATTAATAGCTGTATTACAGAAAAATGTGTGATTTTTAAAATTTTCTATTCATTTTTTAATATTATATGGAAGTAACTGTTTATTTGTAAATATATCTTATTAGTTATGTAAAAAATATTGTTGATAAACATTCAGATTAAGTAAAATTTTATTTAAAAATAAAATTAATTTGTACTGTAGATATTATTCTTCATATATTTAATATTGAAAAAATTGAAATTATTTTACAATTTACAATTATAAATATGACCATAAGTAGAATATTTTTAATTACTTGTAATCCAGGTTCTCCAGGCCTTCCAGAAAGACCTTGATCACCTCTTTCACCCTAAAATAAATACAAATATTAATAATATTTAATATAATATTATAAATAATGTAGACATATATTAATATATATTTCCAATACAAATATTTACAACAAAATTTGGTTATATTTACTTACTTTTGAACCAACTATACCTTGATCTCCTTTTGGCCCAGGAGTACCAGGAGTTCCCTAAAATAAAATTTAAAAAATAATTTTAAATATAAAATCATTTAAACCAACTTAGAAATTTATTGACTGAAACTAATTTCATCATTAAGAGAGTGGATAATTTATTGGATACATTTTACTTAGAAAATTTTTAATTCTATTTAATATTTTTAATATCCATATGAAGTTGAAATAATAAAAAATGATTAATTATTATATAATAAACATTCTGATAGAAAAAATTAGTAAATTTTAATACATACTACTGGACCAGGAGGTCCTTGTATTCCTTGAAGTCCAGGAGGACCTTTATCACCTTGAACACCTGGTGGGCCTTGTATACCAACAGGTCCAGGAGAACCAACTTCACCCTTTAATGTAAAAATTTCTAACTGTAGATATTCATTACATTCAATAAATATGAATTATTATATGAAATTAAAAATAAGAAGCATTAATACTTGTAATTTTAATGTAAATATAACTTTATTTAATAACATTATTAAAATCAATATTTCACTTCTAAGACTTAAAGCAAGAAATCATCCTCATATTTAATATAGATTTATTGCTTGAAAACCCAATTTGTTGTATCTTAATTATTCTCTTATTGTACTCTTAATTATAATGCATACATTAATTTTGTTGTATTAAAGAGAATTATACTATCTCAGCTATATTTGTGTATTCAAGTCTTTAAAATTTTACAATATCTGCAAATATTGAACATGAAAGAGTAAACATACACATTAAATTGCTAAATAAACTTTTCAAATCTGAAGATAGTTTTGGGGGAGAAAACTATGAGGTAAAGGTAAGTCTTTGAATGATATTCAAGATTCAAAACAAATGCAACAAAATTCATTTCAAATTTTATATTTTCACGTTCCAGATTCCAATAATAATGTGATGTGTCATGTTATTCTTTCTTGAAACATGAATCATTGAGTACTTGAAATCTCTTGTAGATAGATCACTATCAATTTGGCAACATTTTACTAAAACCAGTCACTTTAAAAAAGTAACAATTTAATTTTATATAGGATGGATAGCCTTTTCTTATTCCAAAAATTTATATAACTTTTACAGATTGAGTGAATGAATAAATTTGTATTTTTGTTTAATGTTAAATAATCACATTTTGCTAACATTTTATGTTATTTTTAATGTAAATATTAAATTTCTAATAAAATATTATATGAAACTTTCATTAAAAGTCTCTTAATTTTGATAATTTGATGCTAACTGCATAACATAAAATAAATTGTTGATTGATTTATTCATAAATATTATAGATACTGGTACATCTATAAATAAATAAGACTTTGTTAAGATAAAAAAGAACTGGTTTAACTCTCAAACTTATCAGGAGTTGTCTGCAAAAACTCCAGACAGAATTGCTAAACAGGACTTTAAATTCATGCAGGACAATGCAAACTTTCATGTTTCAAAATCAACATTATCCTTTTTTCAGTGCAAGAATATATGACTTTTGGACTGGGCATCCTTCAGTGCAAATTTAAACCCCATAGAAAATCTTTCAGGTAACTTGCTTTCCAACTTTATGGTTGTGGAAAGCAATACAGGACTCTCACTGAACTGAAAGCTACTCTCATTGAAACATGGGAAAATATTGTGCCAAAAATGACTGTAATGTTTGGTTACTTCAATGTTCAATCTTATTTTTAAGTTTGTCTTCGAAAATGGTAGCAAAATCAGCTACTAATTTTAACTTGCCAAGATGTCAAGTCTTGAAAATGCCAAGATGTCAAGTCTTGAAAATATCAAGATGTTCTATTAATGTTGTACATCCTATTTTTGATAATAGTACTTAGCTCTTTTGTTTATTAATCATTTTTCTTCAAATCTGTGTAATAATAGTTGATATTTTGCTATAAAATGTACTAGCAAATTTAATCAAAGTTACATGAAAATAATAGCAAGTTCCTAGGCAATCGCTATGTTCTATTATTGTTGGACAGACTATATTTACTGAGCATTTTTAACTATTTATTAAAATATTTTTTCTGAAAGCAGAATTCATTTATTTCTCAATTAATATTAAATTATAAAAGGACTATTTTGAAAATAAAGAATTTTATAAGAAATTACTTTATTTTGAAAAAATTTAAGTTACAAAAGTGTCATTTTATTGCAATTTGTATTTGTATTTAACAATAGAGACTCTTATTTTAAATTTACTAACAAATATATAAGAATAATGTCAAGGGAATTAAAAAACAATGTTAGTTTATGAAAAAAAATATTTTGTCACATATTCTGACAACTAATGCAGATATTTTAAATATTTGATAATATAGATTAGAACAACTATTAAAAATAAAAAGCAGAAACTAAAGCAGATTAAAAATCTCCAAACATAAAATTGAAGGATAAAAAATAATAAATAATGTTACTAATCAAATAATCAATCTGAATTTATTATTCAGCTATATTTTGGCTAATTAAATATACCAAAATTATTTGATTAACTCAGGCTTGGTTTATTACATAATAATGTTAAAAACTTTTAGATTTCTACATATACAGGACATTAGCATTTAATATTACATAACATTAAATAATTTATAATTTAAAATTATTCATAACTTTATATCTAATAAAATATTTAAAAAAAACAATAATTTTATATTAATCAAATTTTCATTTTACATATTCATTATACATGAAAGAGATAAATAAAATATATATTAATTCTTTGCTTGGTTATGTTTGCATAATATATTTCAAATTACAAAAATTAAATTTATAATCTTTTTATTTGAAAGACTGTTAACTTACTTTATCACCAGATTCTCCACGAGGTCCTATTGGTCCTGACAAGCCAGGTGGTCCTTGATCTCCTGGTCTGCCAGAGGGTCCAGCAGGGCCAACTAAACCAGTTTCTCCCTTATCACCTTTTGGACCAGCAGGTCCAACATCACCTCTTCTTCCTGGTAAACCCTAACAAGAAATTATATATTTTTATTAAACAGATGCATCCATATACATACATTAAAAATAAGCAAAGAAATTACTATTAAATATATTTTTTTAAACATATTCTGTCCCATGAACATTAGAGGGTCTTTTGTGTATTGGGCCAAGCCCATAATGGGAACAACCAAGTAGTTAGGGCAGGGTTAGAAATATCCAGGACACACTACCAAGAAAAATTTCCCAAGGAAGATTCAATTTTAGTTCCTGGAGTGACAGATTAACTTTACTACCTCAACCAAGCAACAGATTAAATTTTCAATGAATATAAAATATTACATTTACAAAATAAATCTATTAACAAAATTCTCATTATTATTAATTTGTTGATAAATTTAAACTTTGAATTAAATTATTTTAAAAGATTATTCCATTTTATAAATGAAACATCACTTCTCAAAACTTTTTTAATGTAGTGATGTCAAAAATTAAAATATGAGTCATTTGTAATGAATAAATAAAATAAAATAAAAACCATTTATAAAAATATGTAAATATTTTTTCACAAATATTTTAATAATAAATCCATTTCTGCAGTTTAAATTTATAAATGAGCTTTCTAAGTATCTATTAAATTCAGAAAAAGACAAGACTTAGTTAGTCTTATTAAAAATACACAAAAAAATATTATTTTTCCATCTTAGTCATTAATAATATCAAATTGTAAAGGTTAAATTTAGACATTTTGATTTTTTTCTATATGTGACTGGAAAAAAGTGTCATATAATGTTCAATGTGGGTCTATAAGTAGAGTAACCAAGGGAGTATTTTACTACATATTTCATTGGAAATTGACACATATATAATGTCTAATAACATGAAACTTTCAAAAGAACACATTTGTATGTGTTGCTCTATCACTTCAAATGTGGCCACAATGCAACAAAGACTCATGATCTCATCTGCAAAACATTTGTTAAAGCATTTATGGGTCAACCAGATGTTGCAAATGTCAAAGGGATGACAGTACAAAAGAAAGTGATGATATATATTTGTTTGGCATGATGAAGTTGCTTTCAATCAACATCACTGTCACAAAAGAACTCTACTGTGAACAATTGGATCATTTAAACACCAAGCTCAAAGAACTTCATCGAAAAACTGATGAAGTCCAGTACTACGACAACAGCATGCCAGCACATAGAGTAAATATGACCTTAGAAAACTAATAATTACCTAGCACTTTAACATTCATAGGCACTAGAGAAGGTACTTATGTGCCTCTTCTAGTTCCAAATTATTTAATTTTTAATAGTAATGGTAAAAGTAGTCCTATTTAAACCATCAATCATTTGGTTTTATCATCATCAGTAGTATCCATTCAAATTTATGACCCTTATCAATTCAGAATAAACATTTTATAACAAATCACAAGTACAGAATACAGTACACAAATGTGTTTGACATACAAAATAGAGAGCAAATTGTTTTGATTTTCAAAGAATGGAGCAAAAGTGAGACTTTCACTAAAACAGTAGGGCAACCAGGACAGAGCAAAAAATGGTACATATGATCAGCCTACCTTTCAGGCCATTCCAAAAACCCAAGGCTATAGGACTATCTGGACTCCCCAAAATTTAAGACTGCAGGAATCTATCTATTTGGACCCCAAAAAGCCAAATAATTTAGATTCCACCATTTTATGATGAATTTCATATTCAAAAGCACTTGAGGCTTATTATTTAAAGTTATTTGTTGAAATTTTATCAAAATAAAGAATTATTGTTGTTTATCATACGATTGTGTGATTCTTATATTCAAATACCTTTTGAAAAACAAACTTTTGCAATATTACAATTTATTATTCTTTGTAAGAAATGACTCCATAGATAAATCCAATCCAAAAACAGAAAACATAAATAAGGAATTCAAGGAGTCTTCTTGCAAAGCTGACTCCTTAAATGTTTATTAACATTTTCTGTTTTTGAGACAATTTATTAATAATTGAATTGTTTTGAACATTTTTAAAATGTGTGAAGAAGAGAATATGTAATGTTAATTTTGTTTATATTTATTTTGTATGATTTATTATTGGTAATATTTAAACCAAAGTTTTAATTTCTCTTATTTATTTATTATCTTTTTAATTAAATTCCTACTGGTACATAAAACTATCTAAATATATCCAAGAAATTAAGTGTTCAGAAAAATTATTGAAAAAATATTATAAAAAGAAATGATTTAAAATTTGATATTACATGATATGTTTTTATGTTAACATCAAGCTAAATAAAAACAGAATAAGAAAATAAAAATAATTTCAAAATTATAGTTTATCTCCAATAAATTAATAAAAAATCTACATTTCACTTAACAAATAAAAACATTATATCTGAAATCTTACAAGTAATCCTGAAGGTCCTGAACTTCCTTTTACACCTTTATCACCTGGTAATCCCTAAAAATAAATTAAAGTCATTATTTCCTGTACTGTGATAATATTTATTTCTCAAAAAACTATATTATTTACCCTGCTTCCTTCTTTTCCTGAAGGTCCAGATTCACCTCTAATTCCTTGTGGACCAGGAAGGCCTTGTGGACCTCTTTCTCCTGGAAATCCACGCTCTCCTCTATCTCCTGATGGTCCTGGAAATCCTGGAGGTCCAGGTGATCCAGGTTGCCCATCTTTTCCTGGTGAACCAGCTGTACCAGGAATACCTGGAATACCCTGCAATCAAATTAAACTATCATTATTATTATTATTAATTAATAAGACACAAAATCACTAACTTTTGAATGTTAATTCTTTAATTAGAATATAAACATAAAAGCAATAAATGGCAGTTAGTATTTTCAGTAAGTATATCTTACCATCTTCAGGTAATTAAACCAAACAAAACAGAATTTAAAATTGTCATTTGGAATAATATTACATAAAATATTTATTTTACATGATAAATTTTAAATACAAAATTCTTCTTAACAATACTTATCATTTAAAATATTACATGGTATACTTATTTTAAATTACAAATTTTAAGTATAAAGCCATTTTTAATGAAGTTGTCATTTAAATCATTTAAGCTATTATAAATAAATAAAAAAAAATAAAATAAATTACCAAAAATAATAATAATAATGGATTTTTCACTTACAATAATAAATACCAACTGACAAAATAAAATAAACAATCAAATTTTTAAAGTTTTATTTTTGAGCTTCAAAAAGACCAAAACAAATTCATTATTATTATATTTGATGTTTTAAATCTAAATTTATTATTTTACTTTTTATATTTATTTATAATGTCTTAAATAATAATTTCATTAAAAATGGTATATATTTAAAATTTATCATTTATTTATCATTCAGGCTATATTGTTCCAAACAGCCATTTCAAATTCTATTTTATTTGATTCAATCAATTGATAACAATAAGACAATAAGTTATACTTATTGAAAAAACTAGTCACTGTCATTAATTTTATATTTATATTCAAATTAAGGCATTAACATCAAAACCAGTAGTTTTTATCTTATTTATTACTAATATCAAGTTTGTGAGAGTTGTCCTACTCATCATATACGAGGTCTGTTCAAAAAATGCGCGGACTGTTTGAATTGCGCGGCTCCAGTTGGTTCCAGGGGAATCCAATTGGTGTTGCTAGGTTTGTACAGATCTCCTGGTGATAAAGCCGTTTCCTGATTACAGATATCTTTATTTGTTGATTAGCTATGCGGTTTTTAGTGAAATGCGATTTTTTTGTTTGTCAGATTTCAGAATGAATGACATGAAGGAGCAACGACTTGCTGTGAAATTTGTGTTAAACTTGAAAACGAAGGTCCAATCGTCCCAGTGGGTGGGTGAAACATCCCCCAGACTCAAAAAAGGTCACCAAGTTCGATCCAATGTCAAGGTGATGCTGACAGTTTTCTTTGATGTTAAGGGTGTTGTTCATCACGAGTACCTCCCCAAGGCTCCACAGTGAACCAGACTTACTACATTGATGTTCTGAAATGTCTGAGGGATGCCATCCGTCACAAAAGGCCAGAAATGTGAAGGAGTGGCAACTGGTTTCTCCATCACGACAATGCTCCAGCCCATTCAGCCCTCAGAACTCGTGAGTTTTTGGCCAAACACTTGATCACTGTTCTTCCCCCACCCCCACTCACTTGATCTTGCTCCTTGTGACTTTTTCTTGTTCCCAAACTCAAAAGGCCCTTGAAAGGAAGAAGATTTGAGAGGATTCCTGAGATTAAGGCAAATGCGACGAAGGCGTTGAAAGACATTACAAAAGAAGCGTACCAGGACTGTTTCAACAAGTGGAAACACCGTTGGGATAAGTGTGTGCATTGGGAAGGAGAGTACTTTGAAGGGAACCCAGACATGTAACTTCTACATAAAGTACATTTTGTTTTATGATGTCAGTCCACATATTTTTTGAACAGACCTCGTATATACATATACATCATGTGAATGCAATAGCTGACTGAGTGCCATGGAGAGAGTTAAAGGCCATGGGTGCTTTAAGTCATCCGTAGTTGGCACTGTAAGTAACCAGTATGGTTATATCTAAATTAATAGTTCTGGATGCAAAGATCGGACAGAGGTTTGGGTAGCATAATTAGCAATATATCGTCACAGTAAGTGGGAGCTGTAAGTTCAGGTCCCAATCTGAGCTGATTATTTTCTTCCAGAAATTTCTAAATTAAATTGATTTATTATAATTATTAAAATTAATACAAGATGGTGGCTTAACTGCCTACCTCTAGTCAGACTGATTAGTAATTAATTAGTAACATAGCCCAATAATTCTGCCAAGATCACTTGACTCTACTCATTACAATCATCAATCATTATTATTATTGTAAAACATTAATATTTAAATTTAAAATTTTTATTTAATAATCTCAAATTACCTGAAAGCCTCTTGAACCTTGTAAACCAGGTAATCCTCTTTCGCCAGGTTCACCAGGAAGTCCTCTAGGTCCTGGTGCTCCTGTAGCTCCATCTTTCCCTGGATCGCCTCGTGATCCTGGTGACCCAATTTGACCTGGCTGACCATCAACTCCTACATCTCCCTACATAAAAATATATTATTTTAATTATAATTTTCTCTCTAAATTAAGTTTAGTAGTCTAATAAGTTGGCACTCTATAAACTTTATATTCAATTCAATAGATTTTATAATAGTAAAATATCAAAAATACTGTATGACTTTATTTAGATAAAAATTATAAATTATATTTAAATAGTATATATACATACATATTTATCTGTCTATACTATAGGATCTGTATGTATGTATGTATGTATGTATGTATGATGTCTATATATATACAGTCGACTCCACATAAGTTGTCACCCAGATAACTTGACACCATCAGTTAAGTAGTCACTTTTCTGTGGTCCTGGCCGACTTACATAGGAATTAATGTTAAAAAACTCCGGTTTACTCGACACCGTTTAACTCGTCACTACTGGATAAGTCGACATACTTTTGCTGTCCCACACACTGATAAGTCATCACCCCTCCTGAAAAAATGAATTCACTCCACACGTGTGGTGCAAACTCATTTTTTTTCAGGAGGGGGAGTCTATTTATTTATTACTGTATAATTAATATATTTAATATATTATTATTATTAATATATATATACATATTAATAAAAATGCCATAACATTTTATGTATTTTTATGTATAAAATAATAACAGATAAGCAAAAAAAAAATATACGATCTACATCAACGTCACACCAGAATCCAATTTTGCATTTTCTCACGCTAGAGGCATTAAGAATCCTTAGACATTATTGCCAACAATTGACAATTGCAAAGATGATGTTTTCAAGGCATTCATGATCGTTGAAAAAGAAAGTCGAGACAGTTAAGTGCTCAAAACAAACAACACTGAACAAATTTTTCGGTTTTTCATCTACAGATTAATTGTAAATGAAGGACACAATGTATTGTAAGCCTATACTACCGTTTAACGCACTACTGTATTTTCCTAATTGTAGTTTTGTGGTTTTTTTTCCAACTTCACTTTAGTTGTCACATTGGATAACTCAACACATTTCCACTTCCCCTTGGGGTGTCGACTTATGTGGAGTCGATTGCATATACATACAGATCCGGCTTATTTTTTATTAAGAAATTTAATTAATATATACATATATAAACATCCTAAAGCCCAATAATTTAGTAATATGCCAAATGATTGCATATTACTAAATTATTTGGCATATTACCAAAATTAATATTTTAAACTACCATAATTAAATGTAAAATTAAATTATTCCCTTTTATTTAATTTTAATAAAAACAATAAATAATTTTAAAAATGGCATATATAAAACATATTGTATAATTGTATAATTATATATGCATGTATGTACAGTATATATATAACATAATTTGTTTTAATTTTTGAATGGAAAACTTAATTTTTCTTACCCTTTCTCCCTTTTGTCCAGGTAATCCTGCTATTCCTGGAGGGCCTTGTATACCCTTTAAATTACAATTTTGATTAAAATACATTATTTAAATTATAAAACTAAAATTTACGCTGCAATCAAGTAGCAAGTATATTTTAAATAAATTACTGATTTTTAATGCTTAATCTATAAATTATGCATAATTAACTCCTAATTTATGCCAATTAATAAAATAAAATATTATATTAACTGATTAATGACAAAGTTTTAATAAAAGTCATGTGATAAAACCGGCTATGTTTTTATAAAAACAAATTTGTTGATAAGCCAAGAACTACCGGATTATGCCAGGCTATTATATTGCAATTATTTTTTAATAAATTACTAAATAGTATATAATCTGGTGTATTATATATGTACATCAGGTTGGTAGATGTTGGTTTATATATAGATTTGTTGATTTGAAAAGTTTTTACTTGTAATATTTTCAATTATTTTATGTTATACTCTAGCATTCAAATGAAAAAAAAATATATTCAAATCACTATCTATTTTATAATACAGTAAACAGTTACTAACTCAAACTAACAAAGGGTGAAGATTATCCAAGTTTACAAAAGTCTGAGTTAAGAGGGTGTTTTTTCGAATAATATGGAAAACGAAGGGTGGTTATATGATACGATAATTTATTACAATCAGCTCTATACAGAAGTTTTACTGAGCTTAGGTAGGTTATATAGCTGAATTTGTCAATACAGAAAATAAGCTCAAAAATTCCATGAATGTACAGTTATATCAATTTATAGTCTTTACTAACTTACTGACTACAGTAATATCATGCATGTCTTTCAAAGACTTCTGGATTGGAAACAATCAGTAATTGTAATTTTGTTATAATTATAATTACTTGTTAATTATAATTTTTCTATTGTCAAAAAATTTTAAATTACTGTATGATTTTTCAAAACAAATTTGTTCAAAGTTATGCAAATTCTGAGTGTAAAAAATTTGGTGGAGTTCAAGTTAATGGAGGTTTACTGTATTTCAAATAACTTGAACATAAATATAATGATATTCAAAATCACTTTCTACATAAATATTTTTATGTAATAAACAGTTATGAAATTTTTTCATGTTA
Organism: Centruroides vittatus; assembly: GCF_030686945.1. NCBI lineage: Eukaryota > Metazoa > Arthropoda > Arachnida > Scorpiones > Buthidae > Centruroides > Centruroides vittatus. Next base: position 159,467 of record NW_027120741.1, read on the forward strand.
CATAATTAAATATTTGTGAATTAACTTAAATACACTCAAATCAAAACAAAAGATATAAATTTGTAATAAAAACTCTCAACAAAAATTTTATGAAAATACAGATAAATTTTAATCAATCAATATACATTTATAGGAAATACTTCAGTTGTTTTAATCTCAATAAAAGTTTTCTTAAATAGTTTTTTTTTTCTTTATCATATGAAAATAAATTATACACTAATTGAGAAATTAAAATTCATTCAACACATAATGTGACTGTACATCATATATATCACTTTGTATATATTTCATAACCTTGCTATTCACAAAGCATTGATTTCATTTCTGTTATCTATGTTATTAGGCCTTAGAACAATTAAACTTTTGCTAATACTTCAAAGATATATTAGAAATTTTTTCAGAGAAAGTTAAATATTAAGTGTTATAATGTAAAACAAAAATGTTCAATAGTGATAAGTTATAAAAAAAAAAAGTTCTTATGTTTTTGCAGTTTAAATTAATTTTTAAATTCAAAGTAAGGTAAAGTATTTAAGAAAATGTCAATAAGTTATTTTATACATGCATTACACAAATTTGAAAATCTGACATGAATATCTGAAATTATTTGAGTATTGTATCAAATATTTTATATTTCTGTATTAAAACCCAAACATTATATTTAATTATTATTAATTTTTCATTCAAATATATGTAATACATTTTTATTGTAATATCAAAATGATATTTGAAAATATAAAAAATTGAATTTAAACAAGAATTTAAGCAACAAATTAATTAGAAAATTAGTTATTAAATCTAAACTTTAAAAAAATAAGAACAGTGTAATGTAAATATTTCAAAACATCTAATTCAAAATATTAAAAATTTTGTTTAATTTTTTTAAACACTTCTTCTTTATTGAAGCTATTCCTTCCAAAGAGATTATTTCTATTCAAATTATAAATAAAAAATAAATAAATTCAGTTGAATATTATTATTTAGTGAAAATATTACTCATATTTACAGAACTTAATCTAGAGAATATTACTGACATTCTCTAAATTAAATTCTATAAATAAAATTTTCATTAAATAACATAATTCAACTGAACTCAATATAATCTTTAAGCGAATGTAAACTTTATTACCATTTCATTTTACAATCAACTAGAATTAAATTAAAATTTAATAATATTCATTCTTTATTATGTTATCATTCATCTTGTTTTAACAAAACTCAAAATGTATTTTTCACCTCTCTTTAAAAAACAAGTATCACTTATTTATGACAAAATAAAAAATAAATATTTTAAAAGTTCAATTATGACCTTTTAGTTCTAATCAAAAAAAATAAATCAATAATAATAAAAATATTTTAATTTTAAAATATTTAAAAATTTCAGCTATTGATTAAAGATTAATAAACAAAATTACCAAAAAATAATAAGAGTAAAATTTTAATTGTCATAGAAATATGAAATTAAATGAATTTTAAGTAAATAAATAATAATAATCTTAAATAAACTAATTTTATAAATTTGGAAATTATACCTGTGGGCCTGGAATACCTAGTTTGCCTTCAGGTCCGGGAAGGCCCTATTTAAAAAGAAAAATTTTCAATATAAATTATTTTTTTTAAATGAAAAGATGTTTATTGTTTATCTTTATAAAAAATTTTCCATATAATTTTAAAAATTAGATAATTATCTTGAAAAATATATATACAATGAAACTAGTTCAATGTTTATGTTAGACTTGAAATGAATTAAATTCTAAGTACAAGGCACCATGTACTTTAAATCCTTTTACAGCAGTATTATATACTGCTATTTTTAAATTCAGATCTACATATGAATATTGTTTAATGCTTAAATACATATTTTGATTATGTCAAAATCCATGAAAAAATTTAAAAATTTCTAAACTTACTCTTTCTCCAGATTGACCATCTTTACCTGGAATACCACTTGGTCCTGGCGAACCCTAAATAAAATATTTATGTAAAAACTTATGTAAGAAATTTGAACAAAAAGTTAATTTATTTACAAAATAAATGGATTAAATACATACTCTTAATCCTTGTACACCTGGTGGTCCAATTCTACCTGATTCACCCTAAAAATATTAAAATAGGTAATAAAAATTATTAATATATCATGGGTAAAATCATTATGATTTTAAATGTATTTTATATTTTACCTGTTCTCCTTTTGGACCTGGAAAACCTTCAGGACCACGATCTCCAGGAAGACCCTTTCCACCTGGTGCCCCATCTTGACCAGGTAATCCTCTCAAACCAGTACTACCCTAAAATTTAATAAAAGTAAGCATTCATTATAATAACCACATTTATAATATATTCTCAATAATTACATTCATTAAAAATACTAATAAAATCTTTCATGTCATATATTTGTTTCTCATAAACAGTAAGTATTTATTGCAGTATATTATATAACATCATTCATAAAACAAAACAATTTATAACCATTTTTCAACAGTTTATCATAAGTAGATTAACTTGAAAATGAATAGTCAAATAATATGAACAAATTTAGAACAACAAAAACAAAAATCTTAAGATTGATGCACTAAGATAACAATACTACAAATTTTTATATTCATTTAACTACTTAAAACTGGGTAATAAACACATTAATTATGTTTAACTATGTTAATAAACACAGCACATATAACCAATATCCAGCAAGAAGAAACTACAAGAAAGAAAATGTTTTCATCCATGTTTAATGGGCATCATCAGGCTAACTGATGGAAGCATTTGCTTTCTTGTAGTTTCTTCTTGCTGGATATTGGTAGCATGTGCAGTATTTATTTTTATATTCACTTTGTCTAATATTACTGAGCATTTGATAACACTAAAAATGATATCACTGTAAATTTTATTCTAAATTGAATATTTTCCATATTCTAACATTTTGATCAAGAAGCTTAGCCTGAATCCTTTGATTGTATCAGGCAATTTCATGGCTTTTCTCATTAAAGAATTTTACATATATGTCTCACATAGAATGATACAATCTCAAACTTCAAAGACTAGCAAAATACAAATTAATACATCAAAATATTGGAAATTAAAATATATTAAAAGGATATTCAAAAAAAATCAAAACAAAACTGAAAAATTACAATCTTACATTAGTTCCAGAAGTAACAGGTAAAGTAAAGAAATATACAAAATCAGACAAAATTAGATATATGGAAGACAGGTGAATTAGTTTATAAATTTGAATGTAGCTGTGCACTACCCAAGATTTATGTAGGGGAAACAAAATATAAATTTAAAGTCAGATCTAAAGAACATATTAACACCATAAAATATAATAGTAAAAATTCAGCAGTTTCAAGCCATTGCAATAAGAATAGATGTGAAATTAATAAAAATTCAGTAAAAATAATAATTTAAAAAGAAAATGGCATGAACTGAAAAATAATTTTCTGTAATATTATATAATTTTAGTCATCTACACTTACTGTTCGGACTGATCAGAGGGACTATGAGTCTGAAATGCATTTCCAATATTAATAAAGTTTATATTTTTGAACTTGATCTCTGATTCCATTTCATCACTTAGTCTGTGATAAGTCTGTGCAATCAGCTAAATTTGGGAAATCAGTAAAAATAACCCAGACAAGAAACAAGAAAAAATATAATTTATTATAATTTGGCCTTAAATGATAACAATACACACTTGTCACGTTATTGACCCAAATAAAAACAAAAAGTTATTACTGTAATTTATTTTCAAATGACTAATAACAACTGATTCAAGTAATGATGATAATATCTTTATCAAAAAAGTGTTATCATTATTTGAATTTAATTACTTAAATCTGACTTGTTCAAGTATAAATATCACCTCTGCTTTCATCAAAAAATTTTTTCCTTTTTCTTAATTTTAAGGTAAGAAATGTAGAAAAATGAACTATTTGCTAGCTTAGGCCGTATGTTTGTAACAATATCTCATCAAAAATATGATAGCCTCACAACTTTAATTGATCATATTAGTATTTCTAATTTTTTCAATCTTAGTATAACATTAAAAATATATCTAAGCCCTCTTTTCATTAGTTTTAAAAATCTCATTGACAATGCTAACCAACATAAAGTCTTAAGAATAATAAACCTATTAATTTGTTATCTATGGAATTCTCTGATCCTTAGCTAAAGTTTATTTAAATACAGTGGTTGATCAGTTAATGAACAGTTCGGACTGCGAACAAATTGAACAACGAACACTTTCACAAAAGATTTTTATGTTTGGATAATGAACACCTGACAGAACAAACACAAGAAGCAATGCTATGTTTAAGATTTGTAAAACTGTATTTTAATGGTTTATGGAATGAGACTTTCACAGTTGTATACATAACCTTTTTTGCACAAGTTAATTTCCGTTCTATGAATTTTTGTAAATGCTTCCCTAACTTTTTATTTAAAAATCTGCTATTATCATGGGGCTTAAAAAGAGTGAAGTCTCAAGAACTGTATTCACTATAGAAACTAAGCAAGAGATAACAGCTGTGGTGATACACCAATATAATTTTGTATATTTGTAGATAGTTATAAGCCTAATATTTAATCCTTCAATTCTTTGTTCTGTCTCTCCTTTGTTTCTCGATCTTTCTATTTTCACTTTCCTTGCGGGTGGGGCAGTCCTTTCCCAGGAAGTAAGGGGGAGGACAAAAGAAGAAAAAGACCCTGAGGCAAAAGAACGGGAGTAACGGTCATTCTTGGTTTGGAGCTGGGACGGAGCAGACGTGGAGAAAGAATAGGATCGGCTCGTTCAGCGAAATAGAGATCTCGAGGACACATCGTTATTCTGGGTACCCCCTATCCCTTCTTATATATAATTCTATATATCTATCTAACTCTTCTTCACTCTTTATATAGCATGTAAGTTAGTTTTAACCCTAGTTTGTAATATTCCGGTGAATATCCTATTTGTAACTCGTTATAAATTTGTCGCGCTTATAGTGTGTGAACCACATGTTCCCCTTTGTTATTTTTGTCTCCTCCTTCGCCTACACGTGTGAGGTTTCAAGTCGGAATTGTAAAAGAATCCTGCGTATCATCACACGAGGTGGAAGAGTGTTTTGTTGATTGTTGTTTTTTTTTCCACATTAAACTTAAAGTTTTGTTTTATTGTAAATTTGTCCTTTCGTTGGCCATACACTCGCGTGACTTAACACAGCCAAGGTAGAGAATGGGCAGAAGATGTCTGATATTCTAGGCAGATGACTTCAAATCTTAGCTAAGAAAGATATAATCAAAAAAACTCAAGCTGATAAAGGAGCAACGAAAATTGCATCCGAGAAACAAAGATGTGCCATCCACGAAAAAATGGAGAGATTGCTTTTAGTTTGTCATTACATGTAAATAAACATAGTATAAAAGTATATAATTCTTTATTTATTTTTCTGGGTCTCCAGAATGAATTAATCAAATTCCCACAAAATCTATGGTAAACTGATAATCGGTTAACAAACAATTTGGATAGTAAACACAGTCTTGGAACAGATTATGTTCATTAACCAATCACCCACTGTATTTTATCCTAATGATATGGATAATCTGTTCCTAACAACATTACCCTAACACCCTAACACATTAATAAATAAGATGAAATGAAAATAAAATAGAAAATATGTAATTTCATAACATAAAAATAAAAATATTGAATTTTATCATCTTATTGATAGAATTATTTTAAAAACAGAAAATTGATAAGGGAGTAACATAGTTTTATTAGATTATTAATAAAATAACCGTTATTTTTACTTAAACAAAAAAATATCAACAATAAAATAGCTATTAATAGCTAAAATAAAACGCTTTTGAAATAATATAGAAATTTTTTAATGACTCAAAAGAGAATACAGACTTATATGTATATTTTCTGAATCACTTTAATGTATATATTGTATTTCAATTTAAATTTTTATAACTTGGAGATATTTTATAATCAAAATAACTTAAAATTTAGAATTAAACAAAAAATTCCAAAGTATTTAAGAGTAAGAACTTATTATTAAAAGAAATTTTTTTTTATTTTGACTAGAAATACTGAATATTTTAAAATTTTAAAATCTAAAAAAAGTAAAATCAGTTTTAAAATTACTGTTCTTAAATGAAATAAAATTTCTAACTTACCCTTTCTCCAGAAGGTCCAGGAGAACCTGGAGGTCCTGGAGGCCCAGCCTTTCCCTGAAAAAATGAAAAGTAAAATTGAAAACTTTTTCTTAGTCTCATGCAAGTGTCTAAGTTTGATTAAGAACAATCAAAATTAGACACTTGTATATGATAAATTCTTGCCAAATAAATGTATGTTAATTATATAAAAGATGAAAGAAGACTCTTAACTAAGAACCTCACAAAGTAAATAAGAAAAATATTTTTAATCAATATATTGATGGACACCAACTCTAATGGACTGGAACATATATTTAGGGTGCAAACTCTAAGGTACTCAGTCCCTTAGAGTTTGCACCCTAAATATATGTTCAACATCCATGTTATTAAAAATTAAACGATTAATTATACACCCAAGTAAAATGAAATTCATGCAGACTTACATGCAATAAAAATATCATTGATCAAATTTGAAAATTATCATAGTTAATAATTGGCTGTCTATCATTTAATGAACTTAATTCAGATTAGACTCACTGTGTGTGATCAGCATAATCTAAATTTTATGTCTAATATAATCATTTTAAAATTTATTTAGGGTATTTAATCAATTTAAACTGTGAATATTTGAAAAAGAAAATGTTTCTTCTTATTACAGACTAGTTGCTACCTTACAAAAAATTTTTAATAAATTTTTATCATCAATGTTTTTACTTTTGCACTTTAATTTGATGTTTAATTTTAAGTTGGTTAAAAACCAATTGTTTTCTCACAAGATTACCTTACAATAAACATATTTTAATTGGAAATTGTGTTTCCCCTTCTTCAGTATAACAAGTTCACAAGAACGTCCAAAGTGGACACAAGTATAATATGATGTTTTAATATTTTCTAACATTGCTATTAAAAAGTATAAAATATTAAAAATGATAATAAATATGTAATGTACTTTAATAAAAAGAAACTTTACTTATTAGAATGACACAAACAAAACATCAACAAAAACACTCAAAAAGTAAAAGCTGATTAGATTTCAAAAATCATATTAAACATAAACTAAAATTACAAAAATGAATTGAAATACAAAGATTAAAATGTAATTAGGCAAATAGATGAATATAAATATTATCACAATCATAATATCAATTTGATTACTATCACACTGATAAAATATATGCTAAGCAACATTTTTAAATGATGAAAAAATTATAATGGCTAAACATAATATTAGTTATTGTAAATAAAAAGACTATCAGAAGAAACAGCAATGAAATAAATTTATGACTTTGTACTTGCATATTCCAGCTTAAGATATTTTTAAAAGTAGGCTATAGAAGTTATATATGCATGTTTAATTGCAAATGTTTTTTGCATACATGATGCCATTCTCAAGCCAACCTATATTAAAAAATGAAATACAACAAAGAAAATTTTGATTCTTTTTCACTCTGTTCTATTTAATCTGTAATGTATGTTGGTTTGAGAATAGCATTTTTTATGCAAAATATATTTGCAATTAAATACATATGTAACTTAACTTCTACTTATACAGTAGAATTATAGGCTTTAAAATATACTTAAGTTTGAAGAAACCGCAATGATGATCATATATTATTTTATCATTAAAATTTGATAAATATAAATTTATTAATGAGTATTTAATATGTTATACTTATTAATGACATCAAAGTAATTAATATCTACCCTTTTACCCTGAGGTCCAGATACACCAGGCAAACCTCTTGGTCCAGGTGATCCAATTTCTCCTTTTCTTCCTGCTTCTCCTCTTGTACCAGGTTCACCCGGAATTCCCTAAAAAAGATTATCTTTAAGTCATACTATAAATTTATAAAATTTATTTCATTCAGTACAAAAATAAAATTGAAACACACATACACACATATAAATATATATATATATTATATATGTGGTGCCCATCCCCCATGCTGATATGATTTGGTCCAGTCCAATGTCGTGCACAGGCAGGAAAAAAGACGGACTGTTAGAAAAAAGAAAAAAAAAAGCAACAACATAGCACGAATGACGTGTCCGCTTCAAGACGATTAATATCCATTTAATAATTAGTATCAAGATGATTTGTTCAGTGTTCTTTGTTTTGTGATGTTTTCTGCATATGCTTCTTAACACCCAGCCCAGCCATCTATAGACCCCACATATATATATATATGAAAATAAAAAAGAAAATTTAAGAGAAACATTTAACTATATTAATAATAAATAAATGAATTCTTATTTACATGCACTACAAGCTACACCTCTGACAACCTTTACTGGCCCAACCCAAGAAAACTAAAACACTTCTGTCAAGTCCAATTGCCAGGAACAGGCTTCCTTTACAGAGACGACTTTTTATTAGACACTACACCTATATTTTTCTTTCATATATTTTTAATGTGTGAAATACTAAATACTGTCAGCCATTAAAATTGATTGATTTCATGTCAATAATTGAGTGAGTGAGCAAGCAAAGTTAATAAGCAATATTGTATTACATACAGTATATATATATAAAACATTGTTGTGTTATGTAAAAAAAGATTTTAATGTAGAAAATATACTATATGAAAAAAATTTTTTAATATAGTAATTTAAAGATAATAGTAAAAATTCTACTTAAATGAACTAGCAAATCACATTATCAAAGTAGCAATCAAATTATATTTATATGATATTAAATACAGAGTTATTTTTCTAATTGTTTACTATAGAGTTTATTTCATTTTAAAATAATTTTAACAACAACTTCAAAAAGTATTCATCAAACTTTTTCATTTTATTACAAATAGATTTCATCTAATCTGAGATTATATCCAATACTGTTTAACTGTTAGTGTGGATATGTGAAATGCATCTATGATAATTCATTCATAAATCCTGATTTGTTAAAAGTGATTACAAATACAATTTTTCAGGAATTGTTCATATTACAACACTTCTCCTATTTGTACTATTTTTAATTTCTTCATTTAAATACAGCATTAATAATCTAAAGCCAAACTTCAATGAATTATAACCATAATCTACATGACTACTTAAGTAACTTTATGTATGCACAGATTTCAACAAATCAAAAATTGAATGTCCTAATATTTTTATCATGTTAGGTAATGATATAGTAATTATGGATAACAGTTTTGCAACAATCACTTAAAAAAACTGTGAACAAAATTTTTGCAAAATGTTTGATCTCATGTTAGCAAAGGTGGAATGACTAGGTTTTGCTTTTTCAATAAAGTAATATTATATAATCTTAATTTTATATTGAAAATTCATAACATATTCTAAACAACGCATCTACTGCAAAGTTAAAATCATAAAATATCAAACAGAACAAAATAAAATACTTACAGGAACACCTTTTGGACCTGGAAGTCCAGCATTTCCTTGCAAACCCTGAAGACCTCGTGCTCCTGGAAATCCTGGAGGACCTGATAGACCACGATCACCCTACAAAAGATTTTAAATTAAATAATTTGATATTAGCTAATTCAAAAATTATACTTATGTAAAACATTTTAAACAAAATATATACTGTATATATAATCATTAAAAAGATTTCAAGTGCAGATAATTGATTTATGATTTTCGATGGCAAGATTTATAAGCAAAAGAAAGGTGTGCCCATGGGCAGCCCAATGTCTGGGCTACTTTGTGAATTGGTGATACGTAAGTTGGAGCAAACAACTATTAGAACATTTAAAGATGATATCGTTTTATACAAACGATACGTCGACGACATACTAATTGTATGGAAGAAAGATGAAAAGATACAACATTTTTTGAATGCGATGAATTCGAATAACCATGGCCTGATGCTAAAACTGGAACAGCTCAGCACAACAGAGGTACATTTTTTGGATATCAGTGTTACATTTAAAGAAGGTTCCTTATCTACGAAAGTATATATCAAACCCACGCATGACCCACTATACATTCCCTCCACATCAAACGATCCGCCCACTTACAAACTATCGGCGTTTAGGGCCATTATTAGAAGAGCATTTGCCTATTGCTCCAACGTGTATGACAGAATACAAGAGTTGAATAGAATTAGAACCATTGCAACAACCCTAGGATTTAAAAAGTCAATAGTCGAAAACCTAATAAAATCTTACATAACACCTAATAAAAAGAAACCGAAAGGAAATTCAAATGGGGAAATAACTAAATTCACGTACAGAGAAGGATTGTCCACGATAATGAAGGAAATAGCCAAATGTAAGAATGCAAAGCTGATTTATAAGCACGCACCCACCATCTACAGTGCCCTCAGGAACGACAAAGATAGCACAAAAGCGGATGAATGCTCTGGGGTCTATAAAATACCATACGAAAATGATCAATTGGACCTGAATAAAGAGTACATAGGAGTCACTAACAGAAGCTTAAACAAAAGACTAAAAGAACATATGTATGACATCAGTAAAGGACACTGCACTACCACCTTATCAAAAATGGCACAAACGGAGGGATCAGTAATTAATTGGAATGAAGCCAAAGTTATCCAACAAGTACGCTCACCATCGTTAGCATTAACCATGGAAAAATTTGAAATATACAAATCAGGGACAACAGGTAGATGTTTGAACTATAAAGACGCAACAAATTTGCCAACTGCATGGAAATTCATGATTGACAAACATCCCGTTTAATCAAGCATACAGCATATCCTCATCCCGTATAAAAATATAGATATATATTATGTTAGTTTACGTCCCTTAAATTATTATTTAGCGGATTAATGTTTATTTAATCAATTTTATTAATGTTTTTATTATTGTTTATATTTTATATTTTACATGGAATGTTCCAACGGTTTTTTTTAAATTTGAAATATCGTGTGCATATATATTCGAACCTGCACGAGATAACATTCCAGAACTAAGAAATTGCTTGAACATGACCTGTGGAACAGGTGGAAAACATTTGCATAATTAAATTAATATAATTTCTCAGAGGTATAAGGTGTCTGAGTAGTAATGATTTATTTACTGTTGAGTTGAATAAACATTTCCTTCCTGTTCATCTTTAATCTGAATCTGTGTACTGAATAAACATTTCCTCCCTGTTCATCTTTAATCTGAATTTGTGACAATTTCATTATTATGATCACATTAACATTTTTATCAATTTAGGTATCCAATATGAGAAGACAAACAAAAGTTTATACTTTCCTATGGCAAGTCAAAAGGTTAGCATTTATTGTAAATTACTTAAATATTTGTAAAAGGAACTCCCTAATGGAACTAAGAAAATTTACTTTTCAAATATCTGTTTAAATATCTTTTTAAGTATAGTATTTGTTCAGATATTTTCTTATTGAAATTTCCTTTTTGTTAACTAAATATTCTACTCAGCTACTTAAACAATAAATCATCAAACACCTGTTGCTGAGAAAACGTTTATTAAAGAAACATTAGCGTTTTCAACCTACTACGATAGGCCATCTTCAGATATACAGTACCAGAAATTCGAACGCATTTAACATTTAAACAGCAGAACGTTTGAATGCTTTTTACATTTAAATTTAAACAAAATACTGGGTAAATTAACAAATAAATATTAAATACACTGAATTAACAAATATAAAAACGATATAAATAATGTAATAAAATAAAAATAACATATGTAAAATAAAAATAATAAAATAAATACACAAAAAATGCCACTAAGTGTAAGGGCAGGAGTGGATTAAGAATTTTTGTGTTTTAAGTAGAACTTCCATGCGAAAGCTAGTCCCATCTGCATCTCTAGCGTTAATACAACCATCTTTTAGTTTACTTTTATATATTTCAATTTTTTCTTCGTGCATTTCGAGTGATGGAGAACGCATAGTCCCGAGGATAGTCGCTTCATTCCACTTGACCACCGAGTTCTCTGCTTGTGCCATACAGGATAATACTGTGTTGCAGTGTCCCTTTGTTGATATTGCATTTGTTCTCCTTAAGTCTGGTAGCTAAATTACGTCTTGTGACCCCAATATAGTCCTTAATTCCTAATTCCTGATTCTCAAATGGAATTCTATATATGCTCGCTTTTTCTTCTTTTTTAATCATGTTTTTGTCATTTCTTAAAATACTGTATACATTAGGCGCTCTTTTGAAAACTATTTTTGAATGCTTTCTGTCCGACACTTGCCTCATGAATTTTGATGTTTGGATTATAGATGAACTTGGAGATTTTTTAAAAACGATTTGCTTGGGTTCTTATTACATTGCCTCCTTCATATCTTTTAATTAACCCTTCTATTGTACTCTTTTTATATCCCAAGTTTGAAGCTGTTTCTTTAATTCTATTAAGTTCTTTGATCCTGTCCAGCACATTAGAGCAATATGAATATGTTCTTCTGATGAGTGTTCGAAAGGCAGACAATTTGTATCTGTAGGGGTTGTTCGAGTTAGCTGGAATGTATAGTGGACTATGTGTTGGTTTTATGTAGATACCTGTCGTTGTATCATCTCCTTTCAATTGGATGTCTATATCCAGAAAATATATCCATTCATGACTTTTTTGCTCTAGTTTAAGTTTTAATCCATCGCTGTTGTTATTGTTGATTACATGTAGAAACTGTTGTATTCTCTTGTCGTTTTTCCAAATAATGCACACATCGTCCACATACCTTTTGTAAAATACAATTATCAATGGGTTCAACGCATGGATATTGCTATTTTACAAAAGGTATGTGACGATGTGTGCATTATTTGGAAAAACGACAAGAGAATACAACAGTTTCTACATGTAATCAACAATAACAACAGCGATGGATTAAAACTTAAACTAGAGCAAAAAAGTCATGAATGGATATATTTTCTGGATATAGACATCCAATTGAAAGGAGATGATACAACGACAGGTATCTACATAAAACCAACACATAGTCCACTATACATTCCAGCTAACTCGAACAACCCCTACAGATACAAATTGTCTGCCTTTCGAACACTCATCAGAAGAACATATTCATATTGCTCTAATGTGCTGGACAGGATCAAAGAACTTAATAGAATTAAAGAAACAGCTTCAAACTTGGGATATAAAAAGAGTACAATAGAAGGGTTAATTAAAAGATATGAAGGAGGCAATGTAATAAGAACCCAAGCAAATCGTTTTTAAAAAATCTCCAAGTTCACCTATAATCCAAACATCAAAATTCATGAGGCAAGTGTCGGACAGAAAGCATTCAAAAATAGTTTTCAAAAGAGCGCCTAATGTATACAGTATTTTAAGAAATGACAAAGACATGATTAAAAAAGAAGAAAAAGCGAGCATATATAGAATTCCATTTGAGAATCAGGAATTAGGAATTAAGGACTATATTGGGGTCACAAGACGTAATTTAGCTACCAGACTTAAGGAGAACAAATGCGATATCAACAAAGGGACACTGCAACACAGTATTATCCTGTATGGCACAAGCAGAGAACTTTGTGGTCAAGTGGAATGAAGCGACTATCCTCGGGACTATGCGTTCTCCATCACTCGAAATGCACGAAGAAAAAATCAAAATATATAAAAGTAAACTAAAAGATGGTTGTATTAACGCTAGAGATGCAGATGGGACTAGCTTTCGCATGGAAGTTCTACTTAAAACACAAAAATTCTTAATCCACTCCTGCCCTTACACTTAGTGGCATTTTTTGTGTATTTATTTTATTATTTTTATTTTACATATGTTATTTTTATTTTATTACATTATTTATATCGTTTTTATATTTGTTAATTCAGTGTATTTAATATTTATTTGTTAATTTACCCAGTATTTTGTTTAAATTTAAATGTAAAAAGCATTCAAACGTTCTGCTGTTTAAATGTTAAATGCGTTCGAATTTCTGGTACTGTATATCTGAAGATGGCCTATCGTAGTAGGTTGAAAACGTTAATGTTTCTTTAATAAACGTTTTCTCAGCAACAGGTGTTGGATGACTTTTTTTGTTTTTGTTATTTTTATTTCTTTAGCTGGCTGTTTCTGTTCATAATTCATCTCCTTTTATTACATATGCTTTTATTATATTCTTCTTTTTTCTTTTTCTCCTTCAGTATTATTAGTCTCACTTTTTGTTGAACACTGCTTTTTCCTGATTTAACTTTATTTTACAGATAGATGTCTTTCTTATCACTAAACTTCTCTTGTATAAATGAACTTACACATAATGGGTAAATATTAAATACTTAAAGGTTTAAAATTGAACAAAAAAGCATTTTGACATTAAAATAGTAACTTTTATGTACTGTATGGCTTTAAAAATTCTTTTCTTATGGTATTTACCTACCATATGTTCTCGTGTTGTTTCTCAGTACAATCTTATCATAATTTTCCTATTTCTTAGATACTGATTATTTAAAATTAAATTAAATTTAAAGATTTATTAAATTGGTAAATTGTTAAGCATGATTTAATATTAATTAAAACGATAACATCATTTTTATTTTTTATTATGAACAAAATAAATGAAAGATAATTTAATATAAATTTTTAAAAATTTTTATCAGAATGATAATTTTAATTATGTAAGAAAAAATTATATTAATGATAATTTTGAAATTTTGTTTTGCATAAAACTAATTTTATTAAAGTTTTTTTTGAAAAACAAACGATTTTATAGTTTTAGAATCTTAAATGTTCTCTATTTAAGTACTCTTTACAACAAAAACTATGAAATAACACTTCAGAATTATAAAGTAATTTAACCAAATTTGAAATATTAAATTTAGGAATATGTAAATGAATAAATTTCTCTCTATTGATTCCAAAATGAATTATATAATTTCATCTAGAATTATAATCATGCAAAGATACGAAAATGTAATTTTCTGAAATATTTGTAACTTAAATATATCATCTAGACCACCATAAACATTATTATTTAACATTATGCTATAAAAAGAAAAGAAATGATGCTATTTATCAAAAAAGTTATTCAACATATTATTAAAAAATCATCAAAACTATTATAATTGATTTAACTTACAGGTGAACCTTTTTCTCCTGGTATTCCATCTTTTCCTGGTGCACCCTTAAGTATAAAATTAAAAAGTAGTAAATGAATTGTTATACTGTGTCATAAATTTTTTAAATGAAATGAATAATTTTTTGCTTTTTAAATATGTTTTTGTTAATAATGATTATATCAATACAGAGTATAAAAATTAACATCATGACACAAATAAACTTAAATTTTATAACATTTTTATCAATATTCTGCTTGAATTTGTTCTATTTTTTGGTCTAGGTCTTCAAATTAAAAATTTACTTTTTCTAATTTCTTTAAATTTTTCTTCATAGAAATAAATTTTGTCAAAAAAAATGTTAATAAAAATCATAAGAATAATGTATTTTATCTTTCTCAAAATTCATCTACAATATCTACAAATACATCTTACTATAAAGTTGTATTTTTAGTTTAAATTAATAGACAGAATCTATGGAATTGCACATTTTAGCAAATTTTTTAATAATAAAATTTACAAAAGACATTGAAATCGTATATAGCTTTTCTTATTAGCATAAAAACCAAAAATAGAAGTAGATAACTATACATTGAAAATAGTAAAAAAGTTGAAAATATTTTGAAATATCAAAAGAGAAATTTCAAGGTGAATTCCAAACAGGAGAGAGAAGAGCTAGGATTATAATAATAACAATATTCTAATACTTAGAAAATCAAGTACTATTAATTTTTTCTAAAAGAAAGTAATAAGATTAAATTTTATTATGAAATGCTTAATTGGTTAGTTCATTTTGTTGACAATATATAAAAATACTAGCTAAGTATATTTTCAATAATGCTTTAGCAAGTCATTTTTTTATTAAATATTCATTTTAGAATTTTTTATGATTAACATTTAAGAAAAGTTTATCAATAAACTAATCATTGAAAGAATATAAATTATATATTAAAACATTATAAATGCACACATTATTTTTATAACAACATTTTCAAAACATAAATATGTACATTTAAAAATGAAACAATAATTTCTAATAAGTACAATGTTACTCACTACTAGACCTCTTTCTCCTGCTATACCTGCAGAACCTGGTTCACCTCTTGGTCCTCTAGGTCCTTGACTACCACGCGGACCAACACTTCCAAATTCACCCTAAAATATCAAATATAACAAAATAATTTTTAAAAAGTGAGATTTAATTAATAAAATGGAAATATAAAAATTCAAAAATAGTTATATACTAAAATTCATTAAAAAAACTGAAAAAGTTTTTCAGTATTTTATAAATTTCTTATTCTTATTTAGTACAGTAGAGCATCGATTATCCGACCCCCGATTAACCGACTTATCGGTTAACCGACCGCGTTCTAGTCGGCAAATTCAAATGTCTGCTAGTGATGTGGCGCTACAATATTTGGTTGTCTTGGCTACTTTAATATTACTTTTGTTAAATTTTTGCATGTTTTAGCTAGCACCACTAGCTCGACCATGAAAGGGAGGCTAGTATTTAAACCAGGCCTAATACACTATACTAATAATGTATTTTTTCATACTTTTCGGTTATCCGACTTTTCAGTTATCCGACCAACCCCAGTCCCCAATTGAGTCGGATAATCGATGCTCTACTGTATTAAAAATGACATATTCAACAAAAGTTTCAAAAATATTATACAACATTTATAATTATAATTATTTAATTATATAAAATTTTACATTAAATAAAACATTAAGTTGCTTAAAATACCTTTGATCCAGATGCACCTGGAAATCCAGGAGGTCCAGGTCGCCCAATTGGTCCCTGTAAAATTTAAAATATATTTTAATTTATTTACTTAATTATTTAAAAACATTTCCTAATTATTTAATTTAATAACAGCAATTAAAAATAATAACTCAAATATTAAATCTGAGTTTTGTTAAGGAAATTTAAATATACTATGTAAATATTGATAGTAGTTTTTTATAAATATATTTAATTTTTTATATGCATATATAAAATAAAGGGAAAAACCCTTATTTAATATGCCTTATAAAAGAAAAACCCTTTATATGATGATAAAGAATTACTAGATGAATTCAGAACATTAAAGTCTGAGCTTTATTTTTAAAAAATAGAAAATTAATTTAATTAATTAAAAATCATTGAAGAAACAAATTCAAAACTACAATTCATTCAAGAAAGATTCTCTCTCAACAATTTGTTTCATCTTTGCTATATTGTTTATTTTTGATATGCTAAATCAGTGTTTTTCAACCTTTTTATCTCATGGCACACTTGAACCTACAATTAAATTTCTGTGGAAAAAATCATGAGATTTAAAGTTATGTTTGTAAACATTCTATTGCCATATTACTTGCCACTTAACCTAATTCTTTTTGTCTATATTTTTTGTGGATTAAACAAAACAGTACTGTTGTTCCTTAAAGAAGCAGCAAGTCACAACAAGAATTATTTAAATTAATCATTTTCATTTACATAAGAAAAGCAATTAACATTAAGTCTTAATTTGAATTTAAAAGTGTCATGATAATTGCCTTTAGAAACCTGCTCAATATTTGCTATTTCTAAGTTAAAATAATTTGAAATAAATATGGACATTTATAGATACATTTTTGATTTAAAGAAAATTTCGATTTTAAATGAAATAACCTAGTGTTATGCATGTATAATTTTGCTTATGAATATATTATATATATATATATTTTTTTATTACATTATGTATACGTTTATTTATTATAACAATGAAAAACTCGTATAATCAATTTAAAGAGGTTTTAATTTTGACATTTACACTTGTTCATTGGGTTTCTTTTGAAAATAATTTATTTAATAACCTTCAAAAATTTGCATGGCACACCAGTTGAAAATCACTGTGTTAAAGGATGAAATCAACTATTAAATCATTGATTTCTTCACTCTTCTAAGAGTAATATGAGTCCTGTGACTGTTTTCTTTGACTTTATGTTGACAACAATTTTATTTAAAGTTAATCCAAAATTTGTGGATCGTAAAAGCATAAGCAATTGATAACAGGAATGAATAACAACAGTGTAGAGGAAAGGAAAATTGTATTTACACTTCCGCATATCTTTGTGTACAAGTTGTTTATTTAAAATGCATGAGTACCTATACATATAACACAACACTGTGTCACCATCTACTGGTGTAAATGTAAATTTTAGTAAATATTTAGTGTTTATTTGCAATAATTATGTAAATGTTTAATGGATTTTCCTCAAAATTTAATCATTGATTTCTATTATTTTATTGTACTAATATGCCAATTTTGGTAAAAATCAGGTGAGATTCATTATTTCATCAGGGGATTGATTATTTTGAAATTATAAGTCTTCTCTTAAAGCTCAAGAAAATTAAATATAATAATAATTAATCTATGTTTTTAATTTTAATAAAATATGTCTCTTGATACGTCTTTAAAAATGTTACTAGGCAAAAAATCGTTATTATTCAATTTGTTTGTATTGCTTCCATTTTCAAAAAATTTGTCTTATTATATTTTGGATAGCTTTATGTGTGTATGAGATAATACATAAAGCTATCCAGATATCTCTAATTTTTTAATGTAAAAGAATTAAATGTCTAAAATATAATTTCAAATACAAATATCTATATCTTACAGGCATTGTGATTCTGTCTTCTTTTGAGAAATGTTAAATTACATTGTAAAAAGTTTTAAATTGTTTTTTGACTATATTATATCAAAATAAATGATAAATCGTGAAATTTTATTAAATTATAAAATACATAACAAATCTTCAACATATTAAATAAATATCGATATATACTCACATATCTTATGATTAAAAGAGTAAATAAAATAATTTATTTCCTTTAAATTCTTTTTTTTTTTTGGCAATATAAGCTTAATAAATATAAACTAAATTTTTGTTTGAAAGTATTTGCTATATGTTTGTAATATGTATTTTTATAATGATGAGAACTTGACAAGTATGTGACAAACAGATATATTGTATACATACATATTATAGATGTATGTATCTGTTACATAAATTTTTTATACTAAGAGGTTTTTATCCACTTCAATAATTTTTTATTTCTACTGCTAAGAGTTATTCTGTTAAAATATCTAAATTATGTATAATCTTTTTTGATATATTTTTAAACATAATGTTCCAATATTGGTTTCAATGTTTCTATAAATTGTTGTAATATTAGAACCTTTTCATCTTTTTGTTGTTTAATAGTAAATTGCAGTTTGTTCAATTGATTTGGTTTGAATAAGAATTAGAGTAATTTCAGCTAATTCCTCAATATTGTATGTTGTTCATATGTTATCTGATATTTATTACAGATAAATCAATTACCTTCCACTCAGTTTTAAACTAAATGGAATATTAAAGTTTGAGTGACTATTATGAATATGCAATTTTTCACTGTTCTATAATATTTAAATAGTATAATACAGGGTTGGGCAAGCAAGAGTTCAGTGGGAGCCAAAATGTAGGTTTTGCAAAATGCATGGGAGCTGCAGTTCTGTACTGTCATGGCAGATAGTATGGTAAGGCGTGCAATTTTATTATATAATATAAATATAATATAAAACAAATATTGACTTTTTTTAATAAACATATTTTCACAAAATTATAAAAATAAATTTGTAAAAATAATAATAAAAAAACAGAAATTAACACTTTCAGCAAGAGCCGCATTTGCCCATGCCTGGTATAATATATTTGAATTGTATTTTTAGCTTTTGAATAAAATATGGAATTTCTGTTTTAAAACTGTCTTGCCTGCCATCAAGGCTGCATTAATGTATAGGCATACTTGGCCATGATCAAGGATCTCATCTCATTGCTCATTATTAATATTTCTATTCTTTATCAGTAACTGTATAATGCCTCTAAATAAATTTGACTAGAGGCCATGAAAGTGCTTAAAACGACCCTATCTGCCATAATTAAATTACCTTACTGTATGAGTACAATTACTGAAAAATAAGTTCCATAGTAACAAGAAAATCTGAAACTTTAATTTATTGTTTACTTACAGGTGGTCCAGGCTGTCCAGGCAGTCCATCTACTCCTCTTAATCCCTATTAAATACAAACGTCTTAATAAATATTAAATGAAAAATAAATAAGTTTTTAATTATAATATACAGTTACAATATCCAAAAGTATTAATTATTTCAACTTAATGTTTTATATTTTAATGATTTATGTGTGGGGAGATCAATAAATAAGTTTCAGTGATCTGGTAGGATAACAAGAATTTATTTACAAGAATGTGAGATACACAGAATGATAGCCATCTATCCACTGCTTTTCAACATAACCACCATTTGTATCCAAACATTTGTTCCACTGGTGTATCTGCCCCCCAAATTCCCTTGCAAAGAAGATCATGTCCAGAGCATACAAAATGCACTGCATCTTGCTCTCAACATCACTGTTGTTCTGAAAGTACTTCCCTTGCAGTTTCTTCTTCAGTGTAGGGATAAGTGAAAATCACTTGGCACCAAGTTGGAGCTATAAAGCAGATATCGCAATCACTCCTAACCCAATTGCTGAAGACATTCTTTTGTGCTGTGGCAGTGTGTGGGGAGTTCATTATCCTCCAACAAAATGACACCTTCACTCAAGAGACCTTAATGCTTTTGTTTGATGGCTGATTTCAGCTTACAGAGGATTGCACAGTAATGAGCACAATTGACAGTTGATCCATGTTCAAGAAATTCGTCAAAACTCCACAGAAGCTGGAACAGTAAATTAGTACAGTAAAATAATTATCAAGAAATTCCACAGGAACTCCTTTGACATCCCAGATAACAGTCAAGACTTTACTGAGGAATTTGTCAATTTGAACTTTTTTGGTGAAGAGCTTGTGTGCCTCCACTCCATAGATGGAACTTTCAATTCAGAGGATGAAAGGATGAGCAGTCTCATCTCCTGTCACTATTCAGTCCAAAAAGGCATTTCCATTAATCTGATAACAAATGAAGTGTTCCAAACATAACACTTCAAAGCTGTGAACTGGCAAGGCATTCATCTTGCAGCCATTTTCTGTACCCTAGTGTTTCCCAAATAATGAGAGCTATGCCAAAGAAGATTCCCAACCATTTAGCCATCTCACCCACTTTGGTCCTTTTTTTTCTTGAATCAAAAAATTCATACATTTAGCATTTTCTTTCTCAGAGGATAGACAGCCAGTTTGCTGTTCATCACACAAACTCATATGTCCTTTGAAGAACTCTTGATACCATTTCCACATGGCTCTTGATACCATTTCCACATTTCCACTTGTTCAGATATTACAGCTTCTCCATAAACCTCAAGCAACTTTCTATGAATTTTACTACTGATTGACCTCTAGCCCATTCATACTGAATTACAGCTTGCATCTCGTTGCTAATCCAGCTCTCTAGTATTGAATTTCTGCCATCTCTTCCTGCCAACAATACAACAGAGACACTCTGAATTGCAAACACTTCCAAAAGACATCTGCTGTACATGGCTGGAATATACCAGTGCCACCAAGAGAAATGACCCATACAGACGATAGATGTCAATACCTGGGAATATAATCTGCATTCTTACAAATCATTTAATGTAGATATGTGAGATCATCAAAACTTATTTATTGATCTCTCCTTGTATACATATTATAGTTATTTACTAAAATAAATAATACTTTTGTTGTTTATTATCTAATTTAACAATAATCATTTGAAGTGTTTTAAATTATTTTAGAGTATCTTTCTTCTTTACATTTGTCAATAATTTATATATTTATTGACATAAAATATAAACTAATGACAGAGATTTTAACATGAATAAAACTACTTTAATAATAAATCATTTAACTTGTTATGCACAACTTTACCTATAAGGCAACAAATTCTAAATGTGGTATCACAACATCTATACAGAATGCAGCATTGTTCACTTGTATATATTTTTAATGTTTATTTTATCATTCTATATTTACATAGTACCATACTATATAGCTCATATAATCATTTATATCCTTACATTTATCACTATGTATCATACAATCATATTATCAATGCATTAATACATGACTGCTAGCAAATAAATACCAAATATAGTATCATGAACTGAAGATAAATTCCATTTATATGAATTAATTCAAATAGATTTTAATGAATGTAATGAATGTAATATCATTATTATTTTTCATATTTGAATTTTTTTTTAAATTAACATTTGTATATAACATTTTTGAATTTTTTATAGTTTTTAAATATTACATTTTTTGCAATATTTAAAAAACCATAAAAATTCATAATAAAATATGCATTTTTTATATGATTTTATCTAAATCATAATATTAGATAAAAATTATAAACAATGATTTAGGATGTTTCAAAACATAGAAAATTAAAATAAATTTATATAAACATTTTGAAATTCTTTATTTCAAGCCATAATTAAAATAATAGTCTAGAAGAGTAATGTTATTAACACTCAGCAAAAAACTATTAGAAAGTTTTTTAAACTTCTTAAACAAAGAAAAATATGTTTACTAGATATTCTTGTTTATTGATTTTTACTTAAAACATTATATATTTTAAATACATTATTCATAAAAATTACACTTTATGAATAATGTATTTGAACTTTAATTAAAAATTAAACTTTATATTCAATAATTTCTATCTGATAGATAGAAATTATTGAATATAAAGTATAATTTTGTAATAAAGATACAGTATTCATGTTTTATACCAGATAAAAGTTATGTTCAAGCAAAGTTTTCTAACAGTTTTATCCAAATTTACTTTTTAAACATGTATTATTTATTAAAATTGTATGTATACTTACAAAAACATATATAATTACATATAGTATGAGATTTCCAAATTTTTTATTAATTTATGAAACATTTATTTTCTAATTTTTTTATTCATTTTTTAAAATTTATTTCATGTATTTTTAATTTTTAATTTCATTTTACAAATTATATGTATTTACAAATTTAAATTTTTCTTAATTTTAAATTCTCAATATTATAAGAAAAGTACTGTTATGATCACATTCATTACGAAAAGATAATCAGTTAAATCATAACTTCAATAGGTTAATCTATGTCATTAAAACTTTGATAAGTAAACTGAAAATACAATATGTTTAATCAATAAACTTAATCTTACAAAAAGACTTCATGATAATTTTTTCATCTGGTGTTTTTTTTTACAAGTTATTTTAATCTAATTTAATTCCATTAAAATGCTTTTGATAATAAGAGCTTAATTTGAAATAATGAAGAAAAATACCATCTATCAGAAATAAATAAACATATTCTTGAAGGCTTATAATTTTCTTAAAAGTTTCAAGTTTTTTGATTTATATTCCATTTTACTAAAAACATATAAAGTATATTCTAAACTTGTATCAAATATTTAACTATAAAAACACCAACAAATAATTCTATTTTAACTCATTAAAAATTAGAAAACAAATACTAGTTAACAAATCTTTGTTTACCACTTACAGGAGGACCTGGGGCACCTTCTCTTCCTCTTTCACCTCGACCACCAGGTGGACCCTAATTAATATATTTAAAATTTTTTAAATTATTATTTTTTCATACTTTTATTAACCCTTGTATGATTTACAATATAACTAATCCAGTATAATTAAACAACTGATGAATTTATTAAACAATATTTTGTAACATTAAATTCAACTAATATTTATATAACTAAACACACAAAACAACTCCAATATTAACTTCATTCATTCATGTATTCATTAAACTGCTTTATGAAGTTTATTTTTCACATTACTCCTCTAGCTTTTGGGTACTTATAACCCATCATCAGGGACATTATTCTAACAGTAAATATCGAAAAAACTATACAGTCATCAAACATCATATTCTCAAAAAGTATCAGTTTACATTAGAAAACACTCAAAAAATAGCATGTCTGTTATACACAAAGTTTAAATACATCATTTTTGAACAATTTGTATTAGGTGGATGTGTTTAAACAACTTTGTGTTTAACAGACATGTTTTTTTTGAATGTTTTCTAATGTAAACTGATACATTTTTAAAATATGATGTTTGATGATTGTATAATTTTTTCATATTTACTGTTAGTGTCTCTGAGGATAAATCCAAAAGCTAGAGGATTAATGAGAAATGTAAACTTTGAAAAAGCAGTTTAATGAACATATTTATATTAACAATAATTTATTTATTTTTTTACAGTTTTTAATTTTTACTTTACATTTTAATTTCTCATACTTGTTATCTTATATAATAGTAGAGAATAATGTCTATACATTGTTATAAATTTATTTAAATATTAGAATATCAGAATATATTATTAAAGATGCTATCGTTAAAGATTATACAGTATAAGTTGTCAAAATCAAAAACTATGATAAAATGTAACTCTGATAAAATGTAATTCAGATAGATATTCAAAATTAAAAATTTTTATTTTAGTTTAAAAATTATAAATTTCAAAAAACTTTGAAATTATTAAACAAATTACCTTTTTCAAACAAAAAATTAATTTGTTTTAATTTAAATTATTATTTTTATTATTTAAATTTAGTATTAATTATTATTTAATTTATTAAATGTAAATTTCAATTTAAAACTAAGCTAAAATCTGTTTAACAGATTCATGTTGACAGCTTTAAATAAAAGTTTAAGGTTTCAAAATATTTTTTAACAATTATATTTAATAAAAAATATTATCTCAAAATAATTATAATTATGAATCATACCATTGGACCAGGAATTCCCATTTTGCCAACTGCTCCAGTAATACCCTATGAAATATCAATATTCATGTATTAGAAAATAATACTGATTTAAATGTATTTGAACAGTCTTGACTTATATATAAATATATCTTTTATTTTTATTATATAAGATTAACAAAAATATTATATATATATAAAAGAGACAGATTAAAAAAGAAATGAAATGAAAATTATTTATTAATAACTTCTGGTATAAAAACTGAGATGCAAATAAAAATTCATATTAATTTTTTGATAATTATTAGTAAATTTATTCTATATTATCAAAATTTAAATAGTATCTCTACATTTCTCTTATATAAATATATATATAAAGAAAATAGTAATGGTAAACTACATGATAAACAAGATTTCATTTGTATTAACAAGCTAATTTTATACCTTTTCACCCGCAACTCCTTGTTCACCTTTGGCTCCATCAACTCCAGGAAAACCCTACAAATTAAATAATCAATGGTAATTAAAGCTTTTTATTTTTTAATTATTTTATGATTTTAATAATAAATAACTTACTCGATGTCCCTTTGCTCCTGGAAGACCTGGAATTCCTGGTGTTCCTCTAGCACCCTAAATAAAGTAAAACAAAACTCTTGTTTTAATATATTTTATATATTTTTTAAAACAAATAATTGATTCAAAATTATCCTATTTCGATTTAGAATTTACTATTTCCAATATGACCAACTTAATTATATAGATTGTCAGTACACTTTCTGAATTTTAATATTTTATATTTTCTTTCAATGAAAGAGATTTTAAATACATTCAAAATGTCAATAATTTGGTAATCAGTTTCTTAAACCATCTATTAATCACTTCAAAGAGTCTAGAAAATACACTGTTATTTTGATGCTTATCATGTTCTATGAGTAAAACTTTCTTCTTTATAGTGAGACTAGTGATCTTTATTAAGTCTTTCTTAATTATCTACAATAAACAGAGACCGAGATTAAAACAATTTGTTGTAATCTTGGAGCTGTATTCTGGTCACCGTCTCTGGTCTCTCATCTCTCACAAGCTGGTCACTGATTGGCTAATCATTTGGATTAGCCAATCAGCGACTGGCTTGTGTGAGACAAGAGACCAGAGACAGAGACCAGAATATGGCCCTTGGTCTCACTGTTGGAAGAAGAAACTTTTACTCACTGTTATATCCGTTCCATTTTAATAATTTTATTAAACAGTTTACGAATTAAGTCCACATTTCTAGTTGCAAGTTTTTCTGTCACTTATATTTAAAAATTGTCTTTCTATTTACCAACAGTGTTTTGGCTTCCTTCTAATTCATATAAATTTTATTTACTTGAATTCAAATATATATGCTTCATTTTGGCTTCTTGTAAAATCCATTTATGTAAATTCAAATACTGCATATATGATACATTTTTGAAATTTTTTTGTACTTTATTAAAATTCAAGTAGACATGAAAAAATCTTGCAAGATTCTGGCTCATAGTGAAAGCAGAAAATAAATGTGTATTATGATTCACTCACTTATTAAGCCACAGCAAAAAATGCACATGCAAATACACTAGTTCTAGTTGCTTATTATGTAATTTTCTCATTTGCAGTCTAGTCTCCAAGTTTTTTATGTAATTTAAGTTCTTTATTTATACGTAATGCATTTAAGCTCTGTATTTATAGTAATAATTACTTCCTTTAAAAATAATTGGCATTAATTTAACTTCATTATATTAATTCAAACTTACTGCAGGTCCAGGTGGGCCAGGAGGGCCTGGTCGACCATCATCTCCTGGTTCTCCCTTTAAAATAAATGTAATTTAAATTTTTAGATAATTTCCTTTTATCACAGTAAAACTGATTTAATAAAATTACTCACATCTTTTCCCGGTAAACCAGGTGGTCCTCTTTCTCCAGGCATGCCTGGTTTTCCCTAAAAGATTTTATTAATATAGAAACTATTATAGATAATAGATTAATACAGATATTTTTATAGAATTTATACAAATTTTAATATGGTTTAAAATTTTTGAAATAAATTTGTTATAACAGCAGCAAGGGTTTTTACTTCGAATAAGTGCTTATATTAAATATCCTCAATAAAATATTCTTTTTTTTTATTATCTATATATATAAAAACGAATGTATGTCTGTCTGTCTGTGTGTGTGTGTGTTTGTCCTTCATGCATTACCACACCATTTATCCGATTGCCATGAAACTTTGGGAAGTTGTTTAATACATTCCCGCGAAGGTTTGTGGCATATGTGAAGACCACCATTTCCCCCCTTTTAAAAATACATTTATATATGGATTAAGGCTTTTATGTCCAACAGATGGCGCTAACTTCTGACGACCTAAGTTTGCTTTTCTGGGAGGCATTATGTTTTGCTGTGAGAATGGACTAAAGCAGATCATTTTCTATCTATCTATATAAATAAAATATAACGTTCGTTTGTTCCTACCGATTCCTTTGAAATTTTGACACCACGTTGCATTCAAATACGCACGTGTTTTTATATAATATACATGTCGAAATTCCCCCCACTGGGGAGAGAGGGACAGGATTAAGGCTTACTGTGAAGAACTCGGCTTCTATTTATACTATTTTGCATGCGGTTTTTTGCGTTTTTAATTGCGTTTTAATAGGCTACGTCAACAGAATATACACTAAAAAGGGATTTTTCGATATTCCCCAGCGGGGAAAGGGAAGGATTAAGGCTTACCGTGAAGAACTCGGCTTCTATTTATACTATTTTGCATGCGGTGTTTTGCGTTTTTAATTGCGTTTTAATAGGTGACGTCAACAGAATATACACTAAAAAAAGATTTTTTGAAATTCCCCCCACGGGGGAAGTGTTACACATTTATAATAAATACATTTTGAGCCACAACAACGCGTGGTCAGGTCAGCTAGTATTCAATAAAAAGCTAATCATTTTAGTAAATTTATGTTATAAGTGAACAAATGAACGTCTATATACAAGATATTGTATATAGACGTTCTAAATAAATATTTTTAAAAAGCAATTAAAAAATAATTTTAATAAACTAACCATAAATAGATTTAAACTGATTTTATTTAATCAATTGTTGTTTCTAATACAATTTGTATTCAAATTCAATAGATAAATATCTTACTATATTATAATTATTTTTTAAAACATTTTATACTTATTTTTTTTATAACAATTAAGTACAAAAAAATCAATTATAGAGAATATCTAATAATTATAGAAAATTTTTTCTTGAATATAACACTTAAACACACATAAATATTTTATACAAATGATACTTAATTAGATTAAAAGATGTAATTTAGTTAAAATTTATTCTTACTGGTGGTCCAGATTCTCCACTATCTCCTCTAATTCCTTGAAAACCTTGTGGTCCCTAAAAATATTAACAATATTTGTTAGTTGTGACATTTTAACATGTTCAAATGAATAGGTTCTGATTATATATTATTATGTTAAAATTTTATTTTATTTTTGAAATGCAAAAAAAAAATATTTCAAGCTTCTATTACTTTACTTCTTTCATTTATTGCCAGATCACTAAGTAAAATAAAATAAATTATATAAATTCCAGTACCATATGATACAGAATTTGCCTGTATAGCTTCTGTTATAAATGATTCTGTATTATATGCCATATTAACTTGAATATATGATGCACTTTTTTCAGGTTTCAATATCTCTGAAAATAAGGTGAATCTTAAATTCAATGTAACACATCATGATCAGTAACCCCTAATGCCATGTATCTTATTTCTCTGTCATTAATTCCATTGTGTCATTTTCATGATTTTAGTAGTAACAGAAAATATTTAAAGGATAAACTTAGCTCAATCTTGTTAGTCTATTATATCATAAACATTTAAATGAAAATCCCAGGAAAAGGGATTCACCAGTTGCTCTTATGCACACGTTGCAGACAAGTTTCATCTGAAATATCCAGATTTTGCACTCCCTAATAATTCAACGATAACCAGATTAATCAACAGTTTTTGGGAATTTGGATCAGTTGCAGTCATGAAGAGGTCCAGTAGACTGTCTGTTTTGACAGATGCTAAACTGGCTAAATTTGTCCAGCATACTGTTAAAATTGTCATAAAAACGTTTTCAATCACTTTTAGCGATCTTCATCAGTTACCGATTACAAAGAACAAACAAAAATTCGAATTTAAAAAGATCGAATGTTTCGGTGAAAAACGCAACTCCGTTCATAATGACGTCACCACTAACATGAAAAAATTAAATAATTCCAGTCCCGGTGTATAAATTACTCAACGTTAAAAACAAAATATGAAAGAATGAAGAGCAGCAGCTAGTACGTAGATGCAAAATTATGTCATATCCGTTTTATGGAAAGACTTCCAGGCGGTTGCTAAGCTGTCAGAGTCTCTATGATTTATGCAGTGTTTGCTGAGGTGCGCCTTGTGTATCTCCATTTTTTCTATGTGTTTCACATCCTGTGCTGATCTGGTGGGTTTAATGATCTCCGCCTTGTCCCAATAAACCGTCACGTCCTGCTCCTTGGCGAATGCCGCCAGTACCGTACTATCTACGTTTTTATTGACTGCGTATTTATGTTCCTCGATCCTTTTTTTCAAATTCCTCATGGTGGCCCCTACGTACACAAGATCAGAGTTGAATCTATTATCTCTCAACGGTATCGAGTAAACTCCTGTGAGGGTGTCGTATCTATATCTTTCCTTGTCATTTCTCAAGAGTCTATAAACTGTGGGATTACGTCTATAAATTATGCGGATATTCCTTTTTCTGGCCACTTTCTTAGTAACTTGGTTTAAAAACGGTATGTAATTAAGGACAATCCTTTCTTTCTGCTCATTTTTCTTTATCTGTCGGCTGTGTGGCTGGTAAGACTTATTAAGGGTATCCATAGTTTGTCTTCTGTACCCATGTTGAATCACTATTTCGCGTATGTAATCTAACTCTCTGTACGTGTCATAAATGCTAGTACAGTGCGTGTGAGCTCTCTTTATCCATGATTTAAAAGCCGTTAATTTTAGGTGTTCCGGGTCCGCTGAATTCCTGGGAATGATGTACGGTTGATAAATTGGCTTACGGTATACTTTCGTTACTATGTGTCCCTCTCTGCATGTAATCTCCAAATCAAGGAAATTAACCTGTCGCTCACTTTCCTGTTCTAGCTTCAGTGTGAGGCCATAGGAGTTATCGTTGACCAAGTTTATAAAACGGTTTATATTCTGTTTATTTTTCCACAAAATGAAGATGTCATCCACGTACCTTGTGTAAATCACTATATCTTCCTGGAAGAACGGTAGGATGTAGTTTTCCAATTTACGTAGGACCAGCTCACAAATTAAAGGCGAAGTGGGGCTACCCATTGGAACCCCACATTCCTGTAAGTATGTCTTTCCTTCAAAGCCAAAGAATGACTATGAGAAATTAAACAAGCCAATTCTAATATGTCCTTATGATGTTTCGATGGATTCTCGATGTTATTGAATAGCGGACCCGGAACACCTAAAATTAACGGCTTTTAAATCATGAATAAAGAGAGCTCACACGCACTGTACTAGCATTTATGACACGTACAGAGAGTTAGATTACATACGCGAAATAGTGATTCAACATGGGTACAGAAGACAAACTATGGATACCCTTATTAAGTCTTACCAGCCACACAGCCGACAGATAAAGAAAAATGAGCAGAAAGAAAGGATTGTCCTTAATTACATACCGTTTTTAAACCAATTTACTAAGAAAGTGGCCAGAAAAAGGAATATCCGCATAATTTATAGACGTAATCCCACAGTTTATAGACTCTTGAGAAATGACAAGGAAAGATATAGATACGACACCCTCACAGGAGTTTACTCGATACCGTTGAGAGATAATAGATTCAACTCTGATCTTGTGTACGTAGGGGACACCATGAGGAATTTGAAAAAAAGGATCGAGGAACATAAATACGCAGTCAATAAAAACGTAGATAGTACGGTACTGGCGGCATTCGCCAAGGAGCAGGACGTGACGGTTTATTGGGACAAGGCGGAGATCATTAAACCCACCAGATCAGCACAGGATGTGAAACACATAGAAAAAATGGAGATACACAAGGCGCACCTCAGCAAACACTGCATAAATCATAGAGACTCTGACAGCTTAGCAACCGCCTGGAAGTCTTTCCATAAAACGGATATGACGTAATTTTGCATCTACGTACTAGCCGCTGCTCTTCATTCTTTCATATTTTGTTTTTAACGTTGAGTAATTTATACACCGGGACTGGAATTATTTAATTTTTTCATGTTAGTGGTGACGTCATTATGAACGGAGTTGCGTTTTTCACCGAAACATTCGATCTTTTTAAATTCGAATTTTTGTTTGTTCTTTGTAATCGGTAACTGATGAAGATCGCTAAAAGTGATTGAAAATGTTTTTATGACAATTTTAACAGTATGCTGGACAAATTTAGGCGTGAAATAGAGTTTATTCAGATATAGTTCCAGTAAGCATTTCTTATTATGCTAAACTGGCTGATGTAAATAGTACATTGAAGAGTTCTCCTTCAAAAAGCCTCAGAAAACTAGAATCGGAGATATCATACAGAAGTACTCAGAAAGCTACAAACAAGTTATGTCTTTGGCATACCATGTTTGCTGGTCCAGGATCTAAAGAAACCAGATAAAGAAAAGCATGTAGCCTACTGTAGTTGGCTTCGGTCATTTGTTGAAGAACATGGAATTGAGCAGCTTGATGAAATTTTCTTCACTGATGAAGCATTTGTAGTGTCTAAGAAGTATCAAAAGTACTCCAGACAATAACTTGGGTAAAATATATACATGAGGACTTTACATAGTGTGGCTTTATTAAACCTTATTTATTTTCTTTTCTTTACTTTCCTTATACTATCTTCCTGTAGTAACAATTTTACTTCCGTTTTCTATTTACTTAACCACGCGGTAGTTAGTCGACACATGTGGCCTGGACGGTAATAAAAACAAAAAGGGTGTGACACCGAGGGGTCGAGGGGTTACGTCAGAGGAGATAGGAGGACAGGAGCGAGAGGAAGGAAGATTTTTCGGAGAGAGAGAAAAACGGGACGAACAGAAACAAAGAAAGTTATTAAGGAACGGATCCGAGGTTTTTTTTCTTATTTATTACCGCCAGTCACCCCTTCGAACCAATTTTCAGTCTTATCATCTCTGTTTAATTCTCTTCCACCTTATCTTTCTCTAGGGCCCTGTACTTAGTTAAGCTAGATATAAGTTAGAATAAGTTCTTTGTCTTGTCGGCACGCGGGGACTAATTGATGACATTGTTACGCGCAGTCCCAAATGTATTTGTATTAGTAATTAGTAAGTGTGTGTAATCGTTTCTTTGTAAATTATTTATGTTCGCTGAAATTAATAAACCTTTTTTTTTATTCTATCAAAGCCGAGCGACTCTCAGGGTCTTGTTATTTCATATACTCGGCTAACAATAGACAACACCTTGACTTACAATTAACAAAGTTTTAATAATAGACAAATACATCAGAACTTACACTATTTACTACCAGATACAACTAACAACACTCGCAACAATTAATAGATCTTTTTTTGAGGAGCAAATCGTGTGATCTAAACAAAAATTAATTTTACACTATAATTTTACAGATGAAGGTTACTTGCTGAATCTCCCTAGTATAAGAACAATGAGAACACATTTTTTTTAAGAATCCAAGAATCCACTCTCAACAGTCTCAGCCACGTGGTTCACTGATGAGCTCAGAGAACGATAATATTAATCTTATCCAGTTACACACCCCCAACACTCAGTCTAATGATAATGATAATTTATCATGATGTATAACTTACTATGATGTGATCTGATTGCTTCTCGAGTGGCTTGCTACCACTCGTCCAAACCAGGTCATGTCCCTCTTTCTTCCTACTTTACTCCCCACTCCAAACAAGCCTCTGTATGTCTGATCCAAGTCCCAGTTAGAAAAAAGAAGATTCACCTGCACATGGGATGCCAATTTATACATCCCACCATCATACTATGTCACACCCTTCATGTGGTCACATACAACCAATCGTTGCACGGCAGATGGCACCACCCAAAAGGTGGTTCTACCAGAATGGAAATTATTAATATTTCTTCATTTACACAATTACAATTTCAGGCACGGACTAACAAAACATATTACACAAAGGACATAAACAAATACAAAAGTCATATGAAAAAAATTTATATAGTGACACAGCACTACACATTGTTTTGACTTCACATAGCCACTGACGTAAAGCATGGCTCCACCTCAGTGGCTATGTGAATAGTCAAAACAATAGGATTTAGTCATATGATAATCCCTATATTCTGCATAAAGGATCCTTGATGCTCAAAAAATTGGCATTTAGTGTGCTGTATCACATAATCAAATGGTGAAACCCATTTTCTTAAAAAAGATAGTAATTAGCATACTGTACCAAGACTATCACACAGTTTATTCTGCTGCTAGAGATTGATGAGTATG
Organism: Centruroides vittatus; assembly: GCF_030686945.1. Taxonomy (NCBI): domain Eukaryota; kingdom Metazoa; phylum Arthropoda; class Arachnida; order Scorpiones; family Buthidae; genus Centruroides; species Centruroides vittatus. Next base: position 192,829 of record NW_027120741.1, read on the forward strand.
AGTTCTGGTTGCAGCAAGATGGTGCCACATGTCACATATCAAATGAAACACTGCAGTTATGAGAATTCTTTAGTGACCAACTTATTTCTAAAAGATTGTAGACCCCACAATTGCCAGATCTGTCACCCCCAGAATTTTCCTCTGGGAGTATCTCAAAGGAACCACATATATAAATAATCCATACACAACAGATGAACTAAACAGAAACACTATAATGGTGAATGCCAGCATCAGTTTTCAGGTACTTCACAAGGTAACATCAAACATGATAAAAAAAGCTGCACTCGTGAATGAGGAAAGCATTTCAAACATATAAACATGTTTCAAATCATATTGCCGTAGAAATCAAAAATGTAATACAGTAGAGAACCGAAAATCGGAATCAATTGGGGACTGGGGTTGTTCAGATTAGTGATTTGTTCCGATTACCGATTATGTACGAATAAATATATTAACCTGTCCGATGTTCAAATTTTTCTCCGTTGCATGTCGCTTTGTGTTGAATTTTCGTCGATTTTAAGCCTAACGAAAATTTTTATAATAATAATCGAGGCTATCATATCGTTAAAAATTATTTCTGCATTTTGTACAAACAAAATAAATATATTGAAGAATATAAAAACATGAAAATTATACTTTAGAAGTAAATTTAGTATCAAAAACGTTCGATTCAGCACGACACAGTCCGACTGAAAATCGTTCCGATTACTGGCGATTCCGATTAACGACTCTCTACTGTATATATTTAATGGAAATAAGAAAGATATTTTCCAGAACAACAAAAACGGATATAAGAGAATAAGAAATAAAAGCAACACACAAGAAGTATATTTTAATGGGTATTCAACAAAAATATTAAATAATTGGTATAACCAATTTATACTGAACAGATATAAAGTGAAAGAAAATCAAGAAATAAAACAGTATGTATCATTTCCTTATATAAAAGGCATATATAAAAAATATAATAAAACTCTTAATCAAAATCAAATTAAACTGGCTCCAACTCAAAATAATAGGTTATCCGATCTAATGATTATAAAAACTATTAAAAAGGACCTGTAGTGAATGGAATCGCCCAGGCGAGCGATCCCCGCTCTGTTTGTAAGATAACAGAAACTTTCGTAATTCAAAATCATAGCCGTTACGGAAGAACCGTTAGAAAAGATCCGTTGGGAAAGCTGTTGTGGTTTGAATCGACGATCAACGACGATTGGCTGTTGGAAAATGGCCGTTGGCCAGACTTTATGAAGACATCGAAGCTGATTGGTGGAGAATTCGAACGCCGGCTACTATATAAGAAGTAGTTTTCAGCAGGAAAAGGTGGATCGGTTCTATCTAGGGATCTCGCTATCTCTCTCTTTGGGATTTGCGGAAACCGGGTGTAAGTGGACTCCCATTGGACTATCACAAACTCTTCCTGATTCAGAGGCATTGCGAGTACTAAGTCTATTAGCGGAGGTCGTAAGGTGTTTTTCCGACGAACGTGTACGGAACATAGTCGGTTGTAACTTATATTAATGTATTGTGGATACCTAGTTGTAAACGTTATTTTGTATTTATTTTGTATGTTTGTCTCGTCAATATAAACGTTGTGTTTTGTCAATCCGACTGGTGTTATTTTGAACATTACTGGACCCATTAGAAGAAGGTGTGGTCTACAGACTTGAATGCACATGTAATATTCCAAGTTTTTATGTTGGTGAATGAAAGAGAAAACTGAAGATCAGATTGTCAGAACATTTATCATCTGTAAGATTAAAAATTAATAATTCTCCTATTTTTCATCATTGTAGTATTAATAATTGTGAAATTAATATTAATAATGTAAAAATTGTTTATAAAGAAAAAAATAATGTAAAAAGAAAAGTTAAAGAACATTTTGGCATAATTATGCAAAACAATATGGTTAATTTAAATACTATTATATTAACAGCTGCATGCTTGAAAACTTTTGTCAGATTTATAGATGAAAATCTGTAATAGGATATTGTTGATGTTTTAAACTGTACCCACTGATAGCCCTACTGAAGAGGTCTGTCTGGCAAAATGCATTTAGGGAATTTATTGACATAATAAAGTGTTTTCTTTGCACTTGGGATTGCCTTAACTTTTTTTACTTTTAACTTTTATTTCATTATTTACATAATGTTTTAAAGTTTTAAAATTATCTGCCCTCCATAAGTCAGAATGGAAAGAAAAATTGATTTTTCATGTATTATTTTTCTACAATACAATTACGTAAGATCAAATACAACCTCTTCAACCTTCAGATTTCCAGTACAAAATGACAAAAGTTAACGAACTAACGTTTTCGATTCTCCACTGAGATCTTCGTCAGGTTCACTGACGCTTGTCTCGGTGGAGAATCGAAAACGTTAGTTCATTAACTTTCATCATTTTGTACCAGAAATCTGAAAGGTTGAAGAGGTTGTATTTGATCTTATATGTACCGGTAGCCATTAGTGAAGATTGTTTTCTACAATTACGTAAGAATTTGATAAAATAATCTGACTCCATCGTTTTAAATAATTAATTTTGGTATATGTAAATGGGGGCAGATCCACATAGGGACTAAGAGGGCTTAAGCCCTGGGCCCCCAAAAATTGAATTATCATCATAAATTTTTAATACTTTTTCATTAACAATGAGCACTTATTGTATAGTAAAAAATAGTTAATATTAATAATATAATAATAATAATAATTTAGCATTATTTGTTTAATTGTAATCAATGTAATGTAATTGATCAGGTCACCACATTGCAATTTTAAACCCCAATTTAAAGATTTTTAATCTACAAAAAAATGGGGCTCCATTGGACTTCAATAAGCCCTAGGCCCCGAAAAACCTAGATCCATCCTGTATATAAACATATATTGTAATAAACATGATTTCATTTTGCTTTTCTTAAAGATCAGATTAGTAACTTTGTTTTTACTATCTTCTGTATTTTCATACCTTAATCTCACAAAAAAAAAATTGATTCTTAACACATATGCATGACTTTTCAATCACTCTGTATAACTTACTTTACTTGCAATAAATACTGATTCTGTTGTTATAAATTTGTCTCAAGTTGTCTATTAAAACAAAAATTTGTGGGTAAGCAAGTAAGAATTAGAGTGCATCATAGATTCAAGTAAATATGATATATCTTTTGGTATCTGGCTAATTGCCATTCTGTTTAAGTAATATTTTAATTTTTAAACCTTAATGCATAAAAATTTCATATTTTTAATCATATAATATAATTTAAAACTTACTGGTGGGCCAGGTGGACCTGTTGAACCTCGAGGACCTACAGGACCCTTAAAAATGTTTACGAAATTATTAATTAAAAAGTGTCTTCAAAAATAAATCAATAAATACAAATACAGAAATCAAATTACCACATGAGCCTGGAGAAATTGAAACATATCAGCAGGAAAAGCTGGACCTTTATCACCTCCGCCTCCACCTGTAGCAGCTAATTGAGTCCACCAAGCTGATAACTAAAAAGAGAAAACAAAATTATAAATAATTTTCATATATACTTGAGCAAGTAATTTATATATAAATTAATACTTATAATTAAAAAATTCTGTAGAGGAAATTAAAATACAAGCACGTAGATACATAATATCATCTTATAATAGATACATAATATATGAAGGAGAAAATAATATTACCTAAACAAGCTTGTTTAGGTAATATTATTTTCTCCTTCAGATGTAAATATTTTACTTTATATTTAGTAAATAAAAAATTAAATAATAATCATATGGAGAAAAATGTTCATTAATTAAATAATGTTTATTTCAGAGATTTATAAACATTATTTTATTCATTAAATAGTATATTTAATATATAATTTATTAAACTTTAAATTCAAAAATTTTAATTCTTCTTGTTTAATATCTTAAATTTAATATTATTTGTAAATATCAATTAAGAAATTTTATCAATAAAATTTCATATTGTGAGAAGTTTATTCACATAGAATTATTTGAAAATCAAAATATTTTCTATATAAAAAATTCATCATGTAAGATAATCTTAAAATCACACTATACATAGTATCTGTAAAAAAAACACTTTAATAATTTTAAATGTTATAAAAACTAAATTAATATTATAATCTTAAAACTAAATTTCCTATAAAAATATTGAAATCTGTATTTATTTGTATCATCACCAGAAATAAAATTTTTATCTCTTATTAAAAAAGAAAAAAAGACTATCATTCAGAATACTCAATCAATATTCCACAAAGTACGTAAATAAATAATCATCAACTAATGACTAGTTTAACTCATATCTTTTTGTCTAAAATCAAACATTATCTTAATCAATAAATTAACAATAAATGTAGTAATTCTTTTTAATTAATATCAAATAATCCAATTACAAAGTATTGTATTTTGATTTAAGATTTTTAATCATTCAATAATTATTAATCAAAAAATAATTAAAAGCAGACATAATTTTTAACCCTTCTGCAGTCTCATCTTTTTCAGGTTTACTATCCAAAAAGTGTCATGTTTTTATCATTGATATTTCATATATAATTCACCTTGATAAAAAAAATATGCAAAAAAATTAGCTTGTTTTTTTCTAAGAACAAAATAATTTTATTTATTTTATTTTTAATTTTAATAATTATTAATAATATTTATAAATAAACTAATTTTATTTATTTGTTTCAAATAAAAACTATTAGAAACAAGTCATAGTAATGCTTCCATATTCCAAAATGAACTCAATTTTTCTACCACAAATAGCTAAATAATTTCTGTAACATAATGCCATCTATTGGAGAAATAGTGAAATAAACATACAACAACAGTGAACACATCAAAGACATTAAAATAAAAATTGTTTGAGCATTTTTTACACCAAACCGTATGACGTACATCAAAGCCAAAAAAATAATCACTGCACATGGCAGTGATTATTGTTTTGGCTTTGATGACAGTGACTGAAAATAAATTCACACGTTATAAATTAACTTCAGTAAAAAGTTTGATGAGACAAAAATATTTTCAATCTTATTTGATAGGTATTCATCAGTTGAACATTCCAAAATAGAATATATTTGTCTGAGGTTCTGGACGGAACTCAAAATTTTGTGTTAAAGATGACGAATATCCAGCAGGACAATAAAACTCTCATCTTTTAAATTAAAACCAAAAGCGAAACTTAAAGTCTCACAAAAACAATAAAAGTTATTTCCATCAAAAAGGAAAACAAGTATGGAGAAGATGTGTTGAGAGAAAGACAGTGCCAAAACTGGTTCACAAAATTTCATTCTGGCAATTTCAATATTGAAGATCCACCACGTTCCGAATGATCAATTGAAGCCAATGAAAACAAAATAAAGGTACTGATTGAAGCAAACTGCCGAATAACATGTGAAATCACTAAGAGATTAAATTTGTTGAATTGAACTGTTTATGATTACTTGAAACAAATTGATTTTGTTACAAAGCTCAATATATGGGTTCCACATGTTCTTAAAGAGAGATGCTCTCTTTGGTGGGATTTTAAGAAAATTTTTTTTTTTGAGCTTTCACCTGACAATTTCACAATTGATTTGAAAGTGTACTGCCATCAAGTAAACAAACTGAGTAACATCATCAAACAAAAAAGGCTAGAATTGATCAACAAAAAAGGTGTAGTGTTTTACCACGATAATGCCAAATTTCACACAAGTTTGGTAACTCATCAGAAACTGTTACAGCTTGGATGGGATGTACTATCACACCCACCGTATTTGCCAGATCTGGAACCCTTGGATTATTACTTGTTCCAGTCTTTACAAAATTTTTTAAACAGTAAAGCATTTACTTCAAATGAGGATGTCAAAAATCACTTGGATCAGTTTTTTGTAAGCAAAGATCAAAACTTTTATAAATGTGGAATCATGCTACTACCAAAAAGATGGCAACAGGTATTTGACAAAAATGGTCAATATATAATTCAATTACATATTTATATATTATAAGAAAATATAAATTACTTTCTGAACAACCCAATAATTAATGGACAACCCCATTTCTGACTTCTATAAAACTGTTTAGCAATGTATTTGGTATCATCTGAAATCAATCAGAAAATACAGAAATGATATCACTTGATATCATTTCTGTATTTTTTGACAGTTTCAAATAACATAAAATGATATCCCTTGTAATCATTTCATCTATTGATATAAAATGATATCATGCCTTGTCATTTGGTAATTTGAAACTATCTAAAAATCACTTCAGATACAATATTACTTGATGTCATTTAAAAATGATGAAATGATATTTTTACTAGGGTTTTCAAAATGTTTAAAAATTTAATTAAATAGTTAATTAATAAATTATAAAAATATTGATAATTACATATAAAAATAAACCTGATATGTGTTAATAATCAAATGATACAGCTTGATTCTTATCGGGCTATACTATGGCTGATTAAATATTAAACTATTAAGTAATTTGCATTAGAGGTAGGTGATTAATCTCATGTTAAATTTAATTAATCATCAGTTTAATTAGCTATATTGTAGCCCAATAAGAATCTGGCTATATCATTTGATTATTAAAATATTGACAGATAATGATAAATGACAATCTCTCAAATTAAACAGATATTTAATACTATATTAATAATTTGATGACTAATTAGTTAACTGTCTAAATGCCAGTAATCATTGTTTATTGCAAAAGTATATTTCTAATAGCAAATTCAGTTCAATAAGTTCTTAACAATAAAAAGTTTAGATTAGTCTACAATTAAAATATAATAGTCTTCACATATTAAAAATAGTTAAGCAAACATTAACAGAATTTGTGAAAAAAGGACAGCAAATATTTTATCTAAATATATTTTAAATTATCAATAAAAATATATAAATAATATGATAATTAACAGAATAAGAAGAATAGCAATATAAATTATTCCCAATTTTTATTTTGCTTTTAATTATAACTATAACTTGAGTACCAAATTTGTTTTGAGAGACTTAGGTTGCTTTTTACTGCAAAATAAACAATTGAGTAACTTTCAAAAATCTATAATGGCATACCATTAATTTAGTAAAAAGTTTTGAGATCATTAATTTGATATTGAGAGATTTCCAAATAAAAATTATTTCTAATAAAATAAATAACTTACTGGAATATAAAAAATGAAAACAAAACACCTTGGTATTTCCAGCAACAATAGAAGCAATAGAATAGAATGGCAATGGAATAGAAGCATTCTATTTTATGTTCCATTTGCAATTTAAAGAGTAACTGAAGAGGACTATTAAAAATAGTCGAAAATGTTTTTATTAAATTTACTTTGTTGCTGGAAATACCAAGGTGTTTTGTTTTCATTCAAAAATTATTTCTGTAATTCTTTTTTATTACTAAACACATTAACTAGTACTTATGAATATACAAGGGCTGATCACTTAATTTGTGAAATAATGCTAGATTTTTTTCCTTTTGTCATCTACATCTTCCTGGATTTTTCTTGCTCAACTTGTATAGCCTTTACTTGTCATTGCCATACTCACACATATGCTTTTGGAATCTATTTTTGGACAGATGCTGAAAAATTGTCACTGTGGCTTACATTTCTTCTCATCAGATAAAAAGAACTTGCTTTTCTGTTTTTCTAAACACAAAAGCAGAAAGAAATAACACAGGGGATATGAACATGGGGGATATGGCAAAACTTCAGTTATAATTGTAATCTGGGCTCTGCAATATTAGTAGTGTAGGAATTAGCAATTTACAAAAGATTTAGCATTTTTATGATAGAGAAAAAATATCATATTAGCAAGTTCTGAATATTTTTCATAATGGCACATCAAGTTTTACTTTAAGAATCTGGTATGCTTCCTTCTTCAGAGTTGTTCCTCGGGATGCAAAATGTTCAAATACATATTTTGTACCTCAAACACAAATGAAATGAGCCATATTTCTCAACATTGTTCTTATTTCATTTGTCTTAGTTCTTTCTTCAAAATGATCATCACTGAAAGGCTATTAATAGAAGATTTTCAAAAGCTGACAAGAGTTGAACAACATCTATGAATTCAGGTCACAAAAATTTAGAGAAAATGCAACTAATATATTTTCCCAGAAATTTGCATGGGAAAAATATGGAAATGATTGCACAAATTAAATGGTCAGCCCTTGTATTTGGAATCTTAATTTTTCATTTAATTTTTATTTGAAATAATTAACAATTATTTTTCAGTTTTTTTTTCTAAATTTACTATTGCCTTAATGATAATTCCAAATTTACAGTGCAATTGTTCTAAAATTTCTTTTAATAAACATTAAAAATAATAATAATAATATTTATTTCAAGCAATTCCTTCTTACATCTGGTCCTGATCCTGGTGGTCCTGGTGGCCCTGGTGGTCCTGGTACACCATGCGATCCAGGTACTCCTGGACTACCCTACAGCAAAAATAAATAAATAAATAAATCATCTTTTTTATAACTAATTTTTTAAAATTCATTCTCTTTCCTTTAAAAATAAACTATAATAATTGCTACAATTATTAATTTAAAGAAAGACTGGCCTGAGCATGCAAACCATCTGATATCATGAAGAACAAGAGAATCTACAAGGCTTTCAAGAACTATGTGCACAAACTACTGACTACTCTAAACAACTGACTTTGCTCTTTACATAACACATTAGGGATGATAAACAACTTGTATAGTATGTATTACAGTGGTGCCTCATATAACGTACTTAATCCGTTCCAGGTGCATGTTCGTTAAGTGAAACATCCGTTATACGAAACGCATTTTTCCATAGAAATACATGTTAAAACATCTAATTCGTTCCGCAGCATAAAATAACTGTACTGTATCATAAAAAAATGAACATGAGGTGCGTTCTTTTATTCCTCCGCGTAACTCTGCGCGAGCAACATCCGTTTAAAAATTCCTGCGAAACGCGTTCCTAAATTCCGGTGGAAGTGCACGCCGTCTAACGGCAAAAACGGTGTTTGTAGCAGTAGTTTACAGTGGAAAGCAACATGGTGTCCTCCATGGCTCAGATAGTTTCATTTTCGGGTCCATTATGTGGTTTTATGAATGAAAATTTAGAAATTGTGAAAGCGCGAGTTAGCGCACGCAGTGATGTAAGTGTCTTTACGAATTTTTTTCGAATGGTAGCCGCATTCTAATTTTTTCATGGCTATTTTGAATGCTCTTTCAACAAATAATCCATTTTATGGTTAAATTTTACAATTAAGACTCTTCTTTTGCCTTTAAAAGCTCATATTTTAGAATTATAGATTCCTCCATCACGATACTATCGATAGTGCGGGCGCTGCCATCTTTCTTTCTTTCACCGTCATTCCTAAATGCCTACAAGCAGCAGCGCGCTCCCGTAGTAGCGGAGATGCAGAGTGACCGCTATTAAAGAACGCATGCATGGAGCAGTCACCAATTATGCTGGAAAGTCTGTTGTTCGCAGCCAGTCCGTTGCTAGAGTCACGTAACGGCCAAACAGAAAGTCCATTGTTCACAGTGTCCGTTATTCGAGGCGTACGTTATACGAGGCACCACTGTATATGGACTGTCCACAAGAACTGGACCAACACATAAACTAATGTTAAATCACCCTCCATGTCTCTGTACCCATACAAAAGCTTTTATGTGGGTGCTTCCACTGTGATATTGTATTCGTCTCACATAAGTGTATTACTCTTGACTTATGTTTCCATTGTGCGTAAAATGCAATCTCATTGTTTATTACCTGCGCTATCCATTACTTTGGTTACGATATACTATAATTATCTGTATGTGACTTGTAATCATACATATGCAAACTGTAATTTTGTGTAGTTTTGTTTTCAGAGAACAGAATTCCGGCAGGCACAACGAGACTTCACTTCCTCTCCCCTTTCCTACTCTCCCCCTCTATTCTCACATAACTATTAAACTGACCTTCCTTAACTTCACTCTTCTGTGGCTATACCTCTGAGTGCAGCCAACAATTCTTTCTCCTATGTAATATAAACTATCCTGAGTATGAGATTTCAATTTTCATCAAAATCTTTTATTTAAAAAATATAGCTACTGCAAAGAAATTTGGTGCTGCTGTCCCCTTGATATGCATATTACATATGTTTTCTAACAAATTTTGAGAGTTAAGAAATCAAGTGCAATAATTTTAATCACATCTGTAATTAAAATTACAGATGTGATTACAGATATGGAATGTGAAATTGACAATTACATCAAAAATATAGCTCTATGTGCCTTTCATCTCCATGCACTAAAAATTGCATTTTCAATTTTTCATAAGATTCCAAGTTCTCAAAGGACCATAAATTATTTTAAGTGCCAAAATTCCTTAAGTACCAAGTGGGCATTGCTGTTTTGTTGACAGAAGAGTTTAATGCACAATCAAATAAAGTGAGCATTATGACAATTTACCTGTCAATGAATCATAAAAAATGTTTTATGACTCTTTTTATACCTAAAATTTAGAAAATTTACATTCTATAGAAAACATTTTGATCTGTTGAATTTATACTGTATTTTTATTTTTGCTTTTCAATGTCCTCATTTTGATTATATTGTATACATTTCTACTGTTTTTATCACATTGCATGTTCATTATTGTTATTTATTTGCTTTTATTGATATTAAAGAGTTTGTTATCAAGGGGCAATTCTTTCTTGTCTCTTAAACATTTTCTGTATTAACTAAACAAATATGTAATATACACAATAAGGAAATAGTAGTGCCAACTTTCATCCTAATGGCTAAATTTTGAAGTAAAATTTTTTCCTGAAAATCAAAACTGCTTATTCGGAGCAGTATGTATACAAAATGTGGTTGAAATTTGCCCAATAGTTCTTTCTATAAAATGCTCTGAACATCTACTACTTAATTATGATCATTCTACATATGATTGTAATTTTCATTAATTTTTTTACATGAAACAATAGTAGCTTAAGAATAAATTTTCTTACAATAAGTTAAAAACTGTGAAATCTGCAAATATGCAAAAAATGTAATGCAAATTTTTTCCAAGAGATTGTAAACATCTGCTGATAGAAAAACTATCAAATAGTTTCGGGTTGGATGTCACCCCGATTGTCAGAAATCTGATGGAAAAGTTGACACATAGGTGTCAGAAAATACGTTGTCATCATCAACACGGATGATCACGTGATCCCTTTCCCATGACAATCAAATAAAAGCTTGAGCCCCTGGAAGCTCAGGGCGATCCAAAGGAAGTTATACTTGTGAATGTGACACATTCGTCTCCCAGCTCACAAAAGGAGAAAACTCTAGTAGAAGACAGATCACGGCTTCAAATTTCCATACAGCTCGCCATATCGTCATATTGTCTAGGACTTCAATTCCTATGAACTAATCAACGCATTTCGTTTGTTTCCCCATAGAGGTATTTTGTTAGCCAATTCTGAACTCTCTCTCTCAGCAATGGGAATAGGTTTAGTCTAGAGTGGCCCTTTTGTATATATTTAATATTTAAGCGCATTTAACCGAGTTAGCTTTGTAGACTTTTTGCATGTTAACCTTAGATATTAATAAATGCTTAGTTATTTTATTTAACCTGTCCCCTGTCACTCCCAACCACCTGTTGACTTGCTCCACCTCCCTTGCGATAAACAACGTCGGTGAGTTTTACCAACTTGACGTGTAAGTGGCAATTAGGGTATTGACCCTAAGCCCTCGTATTCTCACAAAACAAATGCATAACTAAATAGTTAAAGCAAATGCATGAAACTTACTCGTTCTCCTGGTCTCCCAGGTATACCACTTTCACCAGGATAACCCTTAAAAAATAATTATGTCAATGGAATAAAAATAAATTTATAAAACAAAATTAAAAGTTAATTGCTGTAAGATAATTTTATAATAAATTATTATTATTATTATGTTGGGTTAAGTGAGATATACTCTGTTAACACCGGTGGCTGTGTACTATGCCGGACCAAAGTCAAGGCATAGTAACCAAAACAGAAATTAAAGAAGTGTATCAGTGTGTGTGTCTGTATTCAGGAATTTTCTCACAATATGACATGTATTCAATATGGTGGCCTTCTGTAGTGTAATGTATGTGTTTCTATTCAATTGTAATGTGCCTAGGTTTTTGTGTAGTGTGTGTGGTATGACACCTGTAGAAGAGAGAACAACAGGTACAATAAGCACCCTATCCATCCTCCACAGACGCCTTATTTCCTGGGCAAGTTCTGCATACTTACTAATTTTTTCAGTGCATGTATTTTGTATATTGTGAGTGTTTGAAATGGATATGTCTATAATGTATGTGATTTTATTGTGTTTGTCAATGAGTGTGATGTCTGGTCTGTTGTGGTAAATTGTTTTATCTGTGATTATGGCTCTGTCGTAGTACATTTTGAGCGTGTTGTTTTTCAATACTGTCTGTGGAATGTATTTGTAGTATGGTTCGTGGATGTCTGCTAATTTGTGTTTCTTTGCAAGCTCTTGGTGTATTATATTTGTTACTTGATTATGTCTGTGTAAATAATCTGTCTGTGCCAAGAGCTTGCAACCAGAGGTGATGTGTTGTATAGTTTCTGGTGTGATGTGACATTTTCTGCATGTGTCATTTGTGAGTGTTGCATCTTTGAGTATGTGTTTTCTGTAGTTTTTAGTATTTATGACCTGATCCTGTATGGCGATCATGAATCCTTCCGTCTCCCGAAAGAGGCATCCCCAAGCTAACCAGCTGTTTGACACAGTTTTGCTGGATCCTGGGCCATATCATAAGGATGCCTGCTATGGAGTGCCTTTCAAGCCCACGATTGCTTAATGGTGTCTATGCTTTTTATATGTTGTGTTGTGTCCATATGTTGTGAGTGTAAGTTTAATGGTGTGTTATTCGAGTCTGCTAGAGTTACTGCTTTATGTAATTGTGATGTTTCTTGTTTTTTATAGAAAAACTCTCGCAGTGACTGTATTTGTTTGTAGTGAAGGTTAACTATGTCAATCAGGCCATGTCCACCATCTTTACGTGGAAGAGTTAATCTTTCTGTGGCGGATTTAGAATGATGTTGTTTATGCTTAGTAAGTGTTGTTCTTGTTTTCCTTTGGAGTTGCTCAAGATCTGTGTGAGTCCAATGTATAACTTCAAAAGAATATGTGAGTACTGGGATGACATATGTGTTTATTGCTTTATCTGTGTGTTTTGCATTTAACCGTGTTCTGAGAATAGTATTTAACCTACTTTGGTATTCTTTAATTAATCTTCGCTTTATTTGTGTATGTTCTGTTAGTTTGGCCTGTTGGAATCCTAAATATTTGTAGAACTCACCCTCTTCCATGGATTCAATAACATCTCCATTTCCAAGTGCAAAATCTTCTTTCTTCAGGATTCCTTTTTCTATGTGAACTGTTTTGCATTTATCTAGGCCAAATTCCATTTGTATGTCCTTGGTGTATGAATGTGTGATTTGTAGGAGTTGATGAAGTTGTTTTTGTGTGGATGCATAAAGTTTTATGTCATCCATGTACAGTACATGAGATGTGACAGTGTAAACTGTGTTGTTTTTTCGTGTCTGATATTGTAACCATATTGCGTGTTGTTTAACATGTTGGATAATGGGTTCAGGGCTAAGCAGAACCAGAGAGGACTCAAGGAATCTCCTTGAAAAATTCCTCGCCTAATAAAAATTTGGTTTGTTTGTATGGAAGTGTTACTAACCCTGAGATGTAGTGTTTTCTCCAGTGCTGCATAGTGTTTTGAAAGAATGCAATGAGTGATGGATGTATTTTGTACATATGTAGAATATGTAGCAGCCAACTGTGTGGAACACTGTCGAATGCTTTTCTGTAGTCTATATATGCCATGTGTATGTTTCTGTGTTGTTTGTGTGCTTGCCGTAGAATGACTGAATTTATAAGTAACTGTTCTTTGTATCCCTTGTGATTTCTACGGCAACCTTTTTGTTGTTCTGTTAGAATGTCGTGTTCTTCAATATGTTTGTATATTTTGTTTGTGATACAGGATGTCAATAATTTGTAGAGTGTTGGAAGACATGTAATTGGTCTGTATTGTGTGGGGTCTGTGGTATTGTTGTTTTTAGGTTTCATGTAGGTGATGCCCTGAGTAAGAAAATTTGGCATGTCTTGTGGATTGATGATGATGTGTGTTAGGTGTTTAGCTAGTTCCTGGTGCAGTGATGTGAACTTTTAGTACCAGAAATTGTGAATGTTGTCTACACCAGGTGTCTTCCAGTTGTGTGTTCTGTTAACAGTGTATTGGAAATCATGTATGTTTATTTCAGCACAGGGCATAGTTGGTATGTTGTGCAAGTTTCTGTTCTCCTCCTCGATCCAGTCTGCATCAGCATTATGCGTGACAGCACTGGACCAAAGAGAAGACCAATATGTTGTGAGTTCTTCTTCTGTTGGTGTGCCACTGTGCTGTGTATCAGTGTTTGCATTGTTATTAATTTGTCTGTAAAAGAGTTTTTCATTGTTTGTAAATAATTTATTTTGTTGTTTTCGTAGTGTACATGTTTTGTAATGTTTGAGTCTACATGCTTTGGCAGCAAGTTTTTGTTTTAGTGTATCAATGTATTCTGTAATGTGTGTGTTGTGATGTTCATGTTTTGTGTGTGTTTTTATTTTCTTGAAAATGTTTTTGAGCTGTTTCCTTAATTTGGGTGTTATGTTGTTTTTAGTGTATTGTGTCAGCCTGCCTAATTGCTGTCTAATGTCATTTATTTGTGTTTCTATTCTTCTCTGCCAGGCAGGCTTGTGATAGAATTTTGTTTTCTGTGTATTTGTCTGTGATTGTACTTTCAGTCCATGGTGTGTCACTACTGTTACTGCCCCAGCATAAACTAATGTATGAATGTCTGCGAGTGTAGAAATTGAATGAATGTAGTGTGGTAGTAAGTGAGTGTTTACATAATTTAGTGTTTTTCCTACTTCTTTTGATGTGTTGATTTTTGGTATTCGTGGTCTTTGTGTGGGATCTGTGCCTGTATATTTAGTGAGTGTTTCCTGAAATATAAGTGAGAGCGTATTAACTAAATCCATGTCTATGTTATCAGTGATGGATAAAGAAGTGTCTGTAGTATCATTAGTGGTAATTGTTGTATGTGTGTTATTATCAATGCTTGTTGCTGGATTATCCTGACAGGTTACATGATCTTCATTAATGTTAGATGTTTCTGTCTGTTGATGTATTTGATCAGCAACCTGTTGTTTGATAAGTTCAAGTGTTGTTTGTGGAATAAGGTTGTTGTGTATAATTGTTCTTTTTTGATCAACAACCCGTTGTTCGGTGACAGTGAGATGAGGATACTGTTGTGTGAATCTATGGTGTAGTTGTTATCTGTATGCTGTCATGTTTGTTTCGAGTTTTGTGATCGTGTAGTAAGTACGGATGATAAACTCGTTCATTTCTACTGTCCATTTCATCCATTGGCGTGGTTTTCCAGCCTTTGTGGTCTGTGGATGCATTGCCACAGAAACACCAAGGCTGGGTTGGTTCCTCACATCTGTTGAGGGTATTGCAGTAGCCATGCTTGGGCTAGTGCTGCTTTCGCCACCGGTAACCAGGGGAGACTGTGGCTTATTTTTCGAACGTGAGCCTCTGCCTAACCCACGAATGCGGACCTTGTTAACCTGGGCGACGTCCGAGCTGGTATCACACTTTGATCTGGTTATCACCATAATAAATATCTCCACAGAATGTGGGTGTGGTCACTCTTAGCTTCATTTCTCCCCATAGACCTTACTGGCATGGGTGTCCCTACCAGGAGCTTATGCTCCAGCCTGCATTGCCCTAAGGATCAGTAAAATTACTGGGCTCTCCCACCACGACCAGGTGGTGACCACGGGAGAGTTGTTGTTGTTGTTGTTGTTGTTTTCTTATTATTATTATATATTCTTATGTAATTCAAATTACATACACATACATTTAAATTAATATAAAATTTAAAAAAAAATAGATTTCTATGTATGTATTTATGGATATATACACAAATATAACTATTTTATATATATTATACAGTTATATACAGATTATTTAACATTTTTAATTTTAAATTATACAGGATGTCACAGGCCACCCACATTCCCCTTTTGAAATGAATGGAAGTGAGTTTCATCAAAACTCACTTCCATTCATAAATGATAATATTTTTAAACTTTTGGTAATGTTCAGAAATGGGCTATCCAGACCAGAAGTTCAGTTTTCTAAATGGAATATGGTAATTTTTACTTTAGAGTTGGATTAAACAACTAAGAATTTTGTCACAAAAATTTTTCTGGAAATGCCCCCATTGATCATAAAACAATCTTAAAAGTGAGCTTAACTATATATATAGATAATTTAATTAGAAGCTATATAAAAAATATCTATACACATTCATTATAAATTGTATTTTGTATTTAGCTATAAATTTTTCTGTGATTTATTGTTTAAGAAGTGATTGGTTTTTTCAATAAATTTTATTAAATTTTGAATAATTATTTATATATACATACACATACACCAGGTGATCAAATGAAAAGAGAAATCAAAGTAGCAAGGGTGATTTTATGATGTCATGAGTATTTTTATTTTTATTTTTTTCATTTTTGACTCTTTCTGCCACATGAACACTAAGACTTCATACTCATTATTTATTTTATTCATATTCATTTACTCATTCATACTCATTATGGATTTGGTTAGGCCTGCAATGGAGGCAGCTAGGTGGTGAGGGACAGGACCCATCATATCCAGAGTGTCCAGCCAAAAAATTATTGGGGTTGCTGCTCAAATTCATTCCAAAGTGTCCAGACCAACAGACTGATGCTTTAGCTACCTAGGCCTTCCAGCCACCTAAAGATGTCATCAGTTGGCGGTGTCCAAATGACACATCATGCATCACTGACTCTCATGTGCAGCGTTAACTTACTATTTGTTATTTAAATTAAATGTTGTAATAACTATAAATGTTTACACTGCAGAACTGAGAATTTTTATAGTTAAATTTTACATAGAAAAGAAAAGTTATTGAAAATTAAAGCAATGGTTCATACAAAAATATCCTGTTCACTAAACATACAAATGTCAATGTTTACAGGCTTTTGAAATTAGTGATAGTCCTTGGGGTCTCAGTGTAACAAAATAGAAAAGAGAAAAGGTCCAAAAAAGTGATAAGCTGATAAGACATCATGTTATCTGGATGCACTCAGAAAGCAAGTGTCATGAAGACTTGCTTTCTGAGTACATCCAGATATCATGATCTTTAAGACTTTCACCTTTAGAGATTAGATTATCTTACAGTTCTGTTCATACAGCTATAAAAAGAATCAACTTTTTGCATTAAAAAGTAAAGGGTTGTCCATAAACTTTTCGTTTATTCATTTGGAGTTTCAAATATTATTTCTTGAGTCCATAGTAAATAAATGTTCAAGTAGAGCAAGTCTGGGATAAGGTACAAGTACATTTTTAATTATTTACAATTACTGTTAATGAATTTTCTTTATAAACAGTGAAATTGATTCAATGAAGTGAGGATTAATATTAGTTGGAGGTTATACAAACACAATACAAAAGGAAATTAACTCTTGTTTATATCATTTTGCCTATGGTAAAATTTGTTTTGTTATAAGTTGTTTCACTTAATGTCACAATTACCATGACCCTATCAGTGACATTAAGTGAGACTTGCTGTATTCTCACATATAGCAGGACATTAAGAAGCAAGACTAACTCATAGCATCACCAAGCCTGATTTACAGGGTCACATAAACTTCTCCCACTACTTCTCATGACTCATCTTTTCATTTGATTCTCAGGTATACATAAATGTGTGTTATATAAAAACAATATAAATATATAAATTGAATTTTGGCTCATGCTAATCACAACCTGCCTGTATATATGTTATATTTTATTTATTTTTTATTAATTAGTTTTACTAATCTTCATTTTTAATTTATTTGTATAAAAATATATCATCAATGTATTATTTTAAATTATATGATTATTGCTCAATTTTTAATTATATTCAAAAAGTATTGAGGTCCATTCACTTTTTAAAATCTAAAGATTTTAGCAAAACAATTAATTTTTTACAAAACAATTTAAAAATCTAAAGATCTTTAAACAAAACGATTAATTTTTATCAATAAATTTTTGCAGGATATAGGCCTATGTGTAATTACTCATAAAATCACAATTCAAAAATATTCTGTTTTTATCCAAAAGGTTGAAGGAAAAATATCTGTCAGATTTTAGAACACAAATAAAATTCAAATTTATTTGAAATTCTTAAAGGCAGAAAAAAGTATTTCCTTATACATTCATACAAAACATAAATGTTGGAATGTGTCTGTATTCAAAGACATTGTTTCGAAGAGAAATCACTATTTCAGAAAAATCCTTTTTACAATGATTTTTAACAATTTGTTATGTATGTCTTTATTAATGAAAACAGCATTTTACTTTACTGAAATAATTTTTAACAATGAGTATTATAAATAGTAAAATAAATAGTTACCCTTTCCCCTGGGATATATATGTCAGGCTGTTCAACTGTACCTCTTGATCCACCACCATCTGGAAACTAAAATTTAATTGTTAAAATGCTAAAAATCTGTTATAAAATAAACATTACATCTAATAATTAAACACAATACGCCAAAAACTAGACATATATCAGTCATTAAGAAACTGAAAATGGAATAGTTATGACAACAAATATAATTAAAAATCATATGATTTAAAATCTAACTTCTACATTTTTGTGTTATTTTACATAATACAAAAATTTAACTTACAGGCCTGACTGTTTCCTCAGGTCCTAAACTACTTTCATCTGTAAGAAATGCAATAAAGAAACAATAAATTTACACTCATTAAAATATATATAGTAAAAAAGTACTGTACATAATGCAAAAAATTTTTACCAGCACAAATTGGACAACATTCTCCAAGAGGTATATACATATTAGTTTTACATTCTATTTTTGGACAATGTTTTGTTTCACATTCAACCTCTCCTAATAAACACATACAAAGAGTACACGCATCAGGACTCCATTCCTCTCCATTACGATATTCTTTTCCTTCATGTATGCAAGAGGATTCCTCTGAAACAAAGAAATTAAATAATTACCAAAGAAAACATTTAAATTAATAAATAAATGTACAATAAATTACACTTAGATATTATTTCAAATTTGATTACTGGTAATACATAATCAGTAAGTCATAAATTGAACATCATTATTGTTATTCTTATAATCATTTAATGTGCTTATTGCTTAATAAGTACTATGTACAACAAGTTATTTTTGACTTTTTTCTAAGATGATTATTATTAATTTGTAAAACATGTTTTCAATATATTAATATACAAGTATATATACAAATATATGATCAAATAGTTCCCAAATTGGCTTGATATAAGAAAAAACAAAGAGTAAAAGAAATTAAAGCAGGTTGTAAAAAGCAGATGAACTTGAGTTTATTATGGGTGCAAAATCAATAATATGCAGCATCTATATTTCTAAAAAATGTGACTGCAAACATTATAGTAACATTGTTTCAATGATTTTCAATGGAAGATTTACACATACAATGCACATGTCTGAAGTTTTTTGCTTCAATTAGGAAAATTAGCCAATGAAAGCTTTTAGAGAAATTTCAATAAAATGAACAACAGCATTTGAATGGCATAAGATGGCCACTGCTCAGCCGTAGATAATCCAAGATCCAGACACCAAAAAATAGTGAGATAACCCAAAACAGTTGAAAAATTAAGAATATTAATTTCATCCATGAAGATCTTGGCTCAAAACAAAGAGCACACAGATTTGTTCCTCAGGTATTGACCTAGAAAAAGGAATGTCAAATGGTCTGCCAAAACATCTCCTTGATGACTGAAAATAACAAGATAAAATGATAACTAGGTTTATGGATACAATCCTGAAATAAAGTGCTAATCAACTCAATGGCTGTCATACATGGATCCAAAAAAAGCCAGGATGTTGAAGTCCAAGTTAAAGATCCTGCTAATCACCTCCTTTAACAGTAAAGATCTAGTCCAACATGAATTCATGCCAGAAGTAACAATCAATTAGGAAATGCATCTGTCCATTTGGCAAAAGTTGCAAGAAGCTGTGAGCAAAAGAGACCTGAAAAATGATGCACTCAGAATTACAATCTCCAATCACAATACAGCCTATTCATTTTTCCTTTTTTTTTTAACCGAAAATAACACTACCAGAACCAGCCCTAGGAATTTTGCTGCCCCATGTAATACCACACTTTGATAAAATATTGTTTGTTTAATGTCAGCAAAGATAATTTTATTAACAAGAAATATTTTCAGCTTTCAAGCTTCCAAAAAGTTGATGATGGCCACAAGAAAGATAAAATATTTCTTTGATAATATCTTCAGTGGCCTTAAATAAACAGTATTTGTTGCATATCTATTAAAATAATCATTAAGTACATGATTTTAGAAAATTCAAATATAAATCTAATATAATTAACTGTTATCATTTATTTAAGCTATTTTATTATAGTCATTAATGATTGTGCTGCTTAAAAATATATTAATATGTCAATACTAAAACATGTATTAACTGTTTGTATTAAAAGATTAAAAATAAATTTTATCTTTACATCATGTATCACAATTTTGATTTATAAATTATTTAATTTAATGTTTGAATTTCAATAAATATTTCTGCTAGAAAGTGACAGTAAGCAACTGCTAATCAAATCATATTGTTCTACTTAATGCTTATAAGTAAGCTTAGGAGTTTGTGATGCCACACTGCTTTTAATGAAGATCTTATTTTGGGGAAACCCTAACTAACCATCAGGAAATAATCACCTGATCCATTTAAATCAAATTTTTAATCTACATTTTGCACCCTTCTCTCCATTTTTCCAAATTTCTCTCAATTAGCATCATTTTCCACCTTTTTCAGACTTCTGCACAAAAGTACAAATGAAATTTGTTAAGTTTGATTGCAGTATCAACAGTTAAATGATTTCTAACCAATTTTCCTGCCCATTAAACATTTGGAAATTGAAATTATGCTTTTCATTGGCTGACAAATTTCGACTGTAAACAGTTTTGAATTTGAATTCAAAATTACTCCTATCAAAATTTTTTTCTGTAATTAGTTAGAAAAATATGTAGTTTCTTTGGCATCACTGCTTTTTAATGAAGTTCTGTGTCTTGTCATGTTGTAAGTATATATATTGTGTATATATTTATATACCGTATTGGACTGAATATTATGCATGTAATAACTTTCACTTGTCAGCTCTTTTAGCTTACCTTGTTGGTCTATTTGCTTTTTACAGACTGGCAACTTTGAAATTGACCAATTAAATAATTCGTTTCACAGAAGAAAAGAAAGTAATTTAAATATAAAGTTTCATATAGAATTAAGTTACACGTGTTGCAGAAAAGTGTTGAAATTGGTTGCTAACAGTGAATGAGTCATACAATCTAAATATAGATGTCAACTGATCATCCAAGTGGTCATTTGAGAGAGAGTAGAGTACATGCAGGTTGCCACTTTGAAAGCAGTGATTGACAAGGAAGTTGTTCAATATGCAACCATTGTCAGCCACTGTTGAATTTGTGTCTCTTGGAAACAAGGTTGCCAGGTCTGCACATTTTGCTCCCAGTTGGCTACTTTAACTATGAATTGCACCTCAATTCTTGGAATTGAAAATTTTTGGGCTGATGTTTATCTAGTTTACATTTTAAACTCAATTCAAAATCTTAACCTAAATACCTGCATTTGTGGCTCAATTTGGCAATGCTGGTTTTTGACAGATGTCACAGACTAGTAATTGATTTTTTTCTTGTAAAACTTTGGGGGTACTGAAATGTTAGGTAAAAAATGGGGAGGAATATGCAGATTTGTTAGCAAGTATTATCAGGTAAGGAAAGGGTCAAAATTTCCCTAAAACTGCATTATATAATTTATGGATAGCCTCTAAGCGGCTTCTCTTTGCATGTGACTAAAATGAAAGTTATGCTTTGTCGAGGCAGAGTTTCAAGTGTTGACTGATTTAATTGTAGAATATTTCTTTTAATAAATAGCAAAAGTAGTAAACAGGAGGGAAGAAGACTAGCTGAAGAAGGTGTTGTTACTGATGGAACTTTCTTGAGATGTAATATTTGTGAAATAAAGATCACTGTTGAAGAAAAATACAAGTTGGAACATGTTAAAATTACATAAAAAAGTATTTTTACTGTGAAACATGTAAATAGAAACAAATTAAAGTAAAAAAAGCAAGTAAAAACAAACTTTTTTTTTTAAATTCTTGACAAAAAATAGTAACAGTGCTACTTCCAGAAATGAATTCATTTCATCTTTAACTACAGCTTTCTTACATTCTAAGATCCCTCAAAGTAAGGTCAGTGATCCAAGTTTAAAAAATGTTTTGGACAGATGGACAGGCAAAACCATTCCTGATAAAAGTATTTTAAGAAAATGTTATGTCCAACGAGTATATGCAAAAACAATCAGTAAGTTAAAGGATATAATTGGAGATAACCCAATTTTGTTTCTTGTAGATGAAGCAATGAATGACATAAAATGGTTGGTTTTGAATATTTTAGTTGCCTCACTAACAAACTAGTGGATGCAATGCTCAAAAAGATATACAAGTGTAATGCTGCCCATGTATTGCAGGCATTTAATGATGCCTGCATGAAGCTGTGGCTGAATGGCATTAAATATCAAAATGTATGGGTTGTCCTAACAGACCAAGCACCTTACATGCTTGGTCTGTTAGGACTCAGCTTTCAGAAATTTAAAAGCAATGTTTGTCAACTTGAATCACATTTCATGCATAACACATGCCCTTCATTTGGGGTGTAAATTAGTATGTGCTAAAAGATAAAAAAAGTTTTAAAGAAAGCTTCAGTAAGAGTTGCTGTGTACTATGAAGTAACACAGCTTCCTTTGCCACCTGATTTGGTCATCACAAAATGGGGAACATGGATAAGGGCTGGTATTTTTTATCATAAAAACATTTTGAGAAAATCAAAGAATTTGCTCTGAAAAATGTAAAACATTCTGATTCTGCTGCAGTTGGTCAAATTAAAAACTTAGTTTTTTAGTGTCCAGAACAACTGTCTGCTAAAACATTCATACAAATTCATTGTTGATGCAATCAGCAAATTAGAAAGCATTTTCAAAAAAAAACAGTGGGAATTATTTTCTTCAGTAAGAAATGAGTTAGATGGATTTTCCATTTGCTAGAACAGAGTTTGCTAAGAGTCCAGACTTAAAGAAGGTGTAGTGCTCTGCAACTATTGATTTATATTTCTTTTTAATTTAATTTTATTTATGTAATCTTGTTCCGTTGTTAAGAGAATTGTATCGGGATTTAGTTGTAATGAATAACCATATTGTCACATGTCCCTTATTGCCTTTTGTTGGCAGTGCTATATCGCGGCTGTGGATTCGCTATGCAAAGGACCACGTGGATGGACTAAACACCCAGATTGTGGGCATTATAAAGGTGGAGACTTCCACGGGTGAGGACTTTTTTGCTCTTGGATTTCGAGTCGTCATAGAACCAGAAGAGGAATTTCAAAGAGAAAGGTCAAGTTGATCAGGAAAACAGGAAGGCAAATCATCTCGTGATAATCCAATTCTATCCAGCAGTAGTTCTACTTCATGTCAAGGAATTATTGAAGAAGAGTCTAAGATCTCCTGGTTCATTAGTAAGATAGTTATTACCTAAAATTTTTTTTTTTGAAAAGTCTCTACGTGACTGGACAGGTTAAGACCCCACGTGTGACCAACAAAGGAAACGTATTTCATAACGAACTTTACCATGAAATACGGCTACTGTACATACTAACTTGTAATTAATTGTATAGTTTTTATTTATTTATTTATCGTCTATTAGTCTTATCATTGTTAGTAATTACTATTGTAATTGCAGATTAGGTGTGTTATTCTTATAATTGATAAGAGTATCACTTATGTGTTTGAATCAAGTAATCAAGGTACCTTTATTTTTAATATATTTAATAAACTAAGGAAGATTCGTCTGTCCGAATTGTTTTGTTATATTGTAAGGTCCTCAGTGCATTCCCCCCCTTTTTTCAACAAGTTATACCTCGATATATCCTTGTATAATACAAAGGTCATAGAAAACAAAGATTTAGAATTTTGAGTCAAGAAGCCTGCCACTAACATCTGTAAATGTTGAATGATCTTTACTGAATACAAAAACATCATTTTAATGTAAATACAGAAAATTTACATTTGAAAATTTGGAAATGATTACCTTATCTGAATTAATTCATTCCTTTTGACAAATTACTTTGATTCAAGCAACAATGATATGTAAGTATAGTATAAAATGAATGTGAAACAAACTGTACCTTTCAGTTTAAATAAAAAAGTTTTTACTAAAGATAGATATCTAATGCGGATTTTAGCACCATTTTTGCTTTTTTAGCACTCTGCACCCCATTTTTAAACTTTTTAGAACCCTAAAGTACTATCCTTTCATATAACATTTACATTAAAATCTTTACATTCCATTACACTAAAAAAGTTTTGTTATGAGTGTTTTTTGCACATACATACTTCTAAAATATATGTAATTATTATATCTATTTTTTTTGTTTTTTATTTCAGTTATATTCTCATAAAATAATCCTTCTTTGTAAATTAATCACAATATTAGATAATAAGCTTTTTGTAAAACATGCTTCTTTGTAATCTTATTATCATCAAAAAGCAGTTTTCTTTATAAGATATATTTAAAAAAAAGAGCTAAACAGAAATTTAAATACTTGTACTAACAATAGAAATCAGTACCATTGAAACTGAGTTTAATCAAAAAATTCAACAACCATTCAAGCAATAATAATAAAAAAATTATAACATTATAACTGTTTATAAGCACTTTTGTGACCAACGAAATTGTATTCAGCATAATTTGTCTTTCAGTCAAAAAAATTATAAAAATATTAATTGTTATATGTATCCAACATTAAAGATTTAAAGAGAAGTAAAAGTAGTTAAACCAATTTCAATATTGTGTATGAAATTCTCAAGATTTTATCTCTTCCCACAGACTGTCAACACCTGCTAGCATTTTAGTCCCTGTCTACGCAAATCATGCTTATATCATAGAAAGGAAGCAATCAAAATCAAACTGACTATCATTGTACAGGCATAACAATGCGTGAACATACTTTGTGAAGTAGCTCTGTCCAGAGTGTTCTCTTTTAAAAATATTAGAATATTCACAGAAATGAGTGGAAATAAGTTTTCTATTAAGAATATTGTATTCAGTGAGATATTCAAAAAGTAATATGTAAAAATTGTCACATTATGATCAAATCAAATATTTAACAGGTCCTGGCTAATGAAAAAATCAAAAGAAACCAAAAGGTCAAAGTGTGTGTTTTGCCAAGATATTCTGCTGCATCACTTCTGGTTAGATTAGACATGCCCAAAACAGAATAATTTTTTACAGGTCTTTCCACTACTCACTTGAATGAACCTTATAATCTGTATACTTATGCATTTATTAAATTTTTAGAAATTACTTTGTTAAGGACACATGATCAATGCCATGTAGAATACTAAAAGACATTGATTATGTGTCCTATGCATATATCAATGTAGACCAGCATTTCTCAAAGTGGGCAATAATGCCCCCTTGTGGGCAGTGAGTAAATCTAGGGGGCGCTGGAGGCAGGGTACTGAACGGTGACCAAAGGCAAAAGTTGGGTCACTGACAGCCATTCCCTTTCCTCTGTTAAACTGATAAGAGGAAACATTGCATTTAATAGTTTATGGATGTTGAGAACAATGTACAATAAGGGCACAAAGTGTGAGATTCATAGAAAAGTTTTCCTAAGAATATTTCCAATCCTTTCTCACACAAGAGAAAATGGGTTAGGGGTGTTGGGTATAACTTTATGAATCAAAGGGGCAGTGGATTGAAAAAGTTTGGGAATCACTGATGTAGATTCTTATTTTGGCAATGAATCTTGTATCAGCATTTTTAGTTTTTCTTATAAAAAAAATAATAACAATTTTAAACATTGTTTTAGGATACTGTTCCAATTTCCTTTAATTTAAAATTTGCAATTTACACAAATCATTCATCATTGCAAGAAACAAGTTTTGAAGTTTTTGATTCCATTTTTTTTTTTTTTTTTTTCTTTCATACAATGACGACCTATAATTTTAACAGAATGCCATAGCTTCTGGCAAACAAAATATTGTCCAACAAACTTAAGAAATATGTAATATATGATATCTTACAATAATAAAAATATTTATGATAGATTTTTAAATTTATCTTTCTGTCTATGCATAAATATTAGAGAAAACATTAACATTAATATCAAAATTGACAAGGTTAAAATTATTTTTACAAGTATTCTGTAATGCTTACCAGGAACATTAATTTCAACTTGATATAATTTTTTTTTATTAGTTTAAAAGAAACAATTTAATGAAAAAATATATTTCATCTTTTCCAACTTATTCTGTTTTTTATTAATCTTACATATAACTCTTACTTTCATCATTCAAAACATGTTAAACATACCACAATATCTTCGTGATGATGTTTTTAATCATGAAAGTAAGAATGGAATTGAACTATATCATTTAAGAAATTAGTTAACTAATAGGGACATAGACAACTACAAAATCTGTTTAATTCATAAGAAACTGGCAGTGTAATTGGCTACATTGTATACAAATAAGCTATTCTTCATCTACAGGTAATAAATCATAAGTAACTGGAATGTATCCTTGAGAATAAATTATCACTTTTAAATTTCCAGCAATATCTGTTTAATTTAATGTAGACTAACATTTTTTCCAATCCTATCTTGTTTTTTAAATATTGTTATTTTAGTTTGAAGGCCATTAAAGGATAGTTTAAAACACTAGTTTAAATTAAATTAAACAGATTTTGTTGGAAATTTGAAGGTGATAATTTATTCTCAATTATCTACAGCCTATATTTAATAAAATTTCATTACTGAATTCCATTAGAAGCAATTGTTTTAACATCATTTCATACAAAAATATTATAAATCTAGTTGTAAAAGTATCTAGTAATAATTAATTTTTTAAAAGTTTATTTAACAATAAACAGATTAATTTTTCAGTTTTCAATCATATTTACAGTATCATTGAAAACCTATCCTTCTAAAACATTTCAAAATGTTCAAATGTTAAGTATGGATATTTTGAATTAAATGTTGAAAAACTAAACATAACTAAATCTACATATATTTTTTTCATTCAGTTTATCATTAGTTTTCATAAATACATTTAATTTTTTTTGACTCCATACACATTTATTCTGGGAAAAGTAAAAAAAAAAAAAGTTTAATAATAGAATATTTGTTTTAAATCTTGTTCTGGAAAATATGTTAATGTATATAGTAATAATGTTAATGTATATATAGTAATAAAATATGTTAACATATAAAAGTTTTGATGTAATATTCTGTGGAAAAAGTAACAATTTATTATTGTAAAATAGTTAAAACTTACAACCTAATATTGAATATTTTTCTTGAATCAAAATATTTATGTAAAATATTGTAAAAACTACCAAAATTTTAATATTTATTTTGTTATATCTTGCAGAGTGCTTTCAATTAAAATAATTATATACCTGTATATATAATTATTTTAATTAAGCAAAATAAAACTTCACTGACTTGAAAAAATAAAACAACTTCTCGCACAAGCCCTGGGAAGGATAAATCATAAATTATACTGGTCAATAGCCTGATGAAGATCAAGTTTATGGTTGAAAATGTTCGTTTTGTCTAAATCTGTTCATACTGGGTTATAAAAAAAGTTTTTTTTTGTGAGTTGGTTTTGAAAAATAAATTGTATATATACAGGGTGGGCCAGCGAAAACGAAACGGCAGAGTGTTCGTGTTCGTCCAAGCAAATCGCTTGGACAGGTCGATTTTATTCTCGAGGGGACATCTTATGCAATAAAGTTTTTGCGAATCTGAATATTAACTAAACAAACATTTTTTTTCCGAAATAAATTTTTGTTTAGTTAATACAAAATAAATGACTTTTTACAATTTTTTGTTGTCTGTTGTATTCAGAATCGCAAAAACTTTATTGCATAAGATGTCCCCTCGAGAATAAAATCGACGTATCCGAGCGATTTGCTTGGACAAACAGGAACACTCTGCCGTTTCGTTTTCGTTGGCCCACCCTGTATATAATATACAGTATATATACAATTTATGGGTACAATTTAAAGTTACCCATAAAATTTTTATGAA
The DNA here is from genome assembly GCF_030686945.1 of Centruroides vittatus. NCBI lineage: Eukaryota > Metazoa > Arthropoda > Arachnida > Scorpiones > Buthidae > Centruroides > Centruroides vittatus. The sequence goes on from NW_027120741.1 coordinate 221,120, forward strand.
TGATATCCTAGATTTTCTTAATTTTTTAAATGTATAAAAATCTTGAAAATTTCCTGAAATCTAACAAAAATTTTTAAATATAAGAATCCTAAATAAATAGTACTAACACAAATTGCTTCCAGTTTATGACGTCACAACCCAGCCAACAGGCTTTCTTGTTTACGTAGTACTAGCTAAGCCTCGTTTCTCAACGTTTCTTGAAATCATCTCCTAAAAACTCAATTAAACAATAGGCAAGTTTTGGCACTTGACGTTGACGTCATGATAATGCTGATTCAAAAAAAAAGTATAGGATTATGTCACAGAGTAAGTTTGGGGAGCTATATCTCGCAAAGGGTCACTCATAGAGGTACGGTTCCTTTAACTTTTTTGCTCCTTATAGGTATGATGTACAGTACAGCTCTATTAAGGTCCCAAGCATATCATTTGGAACTCAAATCATGCCATAAATTTTATTATACTAGGTATTTTGTTGGCAGCTCCTTTGTTAAATGACAATGAATTAACAACTGCATACATCAAATTGTTCCAGCAATGATGAATAATGATGGTTTGATATATTCTGCAACTCTGCTTACTTTGCAGCTGAATAACTGTAAACACACTTCCTTTCAAGAGGCAGTAACATCATCGTCAAGCGTCAAAACTTCCCTAGTAAAAAGTCAACAGGTAAGAGTTTATTTAGCTGGGTGTCACATTGAATTACAAATTAGCTACGGAGAAAGACTTCATTAGCTAAAAGTGATATCTTTTTATCTGATAATGTAAATTTTAAAAAATACATACATACATATATTTGTGTAATTTATATAATAAAATCTAAAGAACTAATATAAAACGTTCCATAGTATGGTGTTTGAATTACATATATGCAAATATATAATTCTTTTGTTTAACGCTGTTAAAGAAAAACACTAACTTATTACTACAACAGATCCCAGAAGTTTAAGAACGAATGGACGCCATCTAGCGACATTTCTAAAAACTACATAGGGAAAAATAATGCAATTATAGATAAGGAGCGCACGAAGATACAAGCACCCAGTTGCTGCAATGGCGCTGTTCGCCGTAACGGCATAATTTAGAACTAATGCTTACCAAAGAGCTAGACTCTTGTCACTGGTATAGACCCTGAGCGAGCATTAGTTCATTAAAATGTAAAGTATCGCCTTCAATATTCTGAAAGAATGAATTACGCACGAAATATTTTAAAATTAAAAGAATCGGTTAAAATACTCTTTCAGAGAACGAATTTTGACCGTAGGCATCAAATAAAGACACTGAAAATAGGATTGGAGAAGGTGGCAGGTTGTAAAAAGCCGAACAATACTCTTTACCTGTTAAGAGAACACAAATTTGTTAGGTTATCAATCATCACATCATCACACACGTTAATGTTATTAAACTTCTGTCTTATTGTTGGAATTAAGCTTACGGTACCAAGAAACCATAAATTTTTCCTGAGTTCATTCATTCAACAAAAACCATAGTACAGTAGTAACGAAAAAGAAATTTAAAACGGTTACGACAACAGTGTTTATTGTGGAGAAAGTTCAAAGGTCGTGTTACGAAGGAGATTTGACGGCCACTTTAAAGTCTGAGAAGATATTTGGTATTCTGACGTCATTTATGATCTTTCTTCCGATCGGGCGAAAAAGGTGACATCGCATACGCGCCACGGTGCGGAAGAAATTGACATTAACTCAGGATCTATATCAGTTGTTCCATACCTTTTCTGCAGTATTCGTTCCCCATCGCGACTCCCTTGCAATGACACCTCCCCAGCATACTCACAAGTGTTTATTGCTCGCAGACGGCCGGATGGCCGAACGGTCAAGGTGGCAGCCTACCGCTCTGGGCGACCCGGGATCGAATCCGAACGGGTCGAATAATCCCAGGAATTTTTCGGGGGGTGGTCCGTTCGGATATGTCGGGTCCCGTCCCTCACCACCCGGTCGCCCCATTGTGGGCCTGGCTGAACCCATAATGGGCCTTTTAAAAGAGGCCCTCTTAGTGCCCATAGGACGGGAAAAAAAAGTGTTTATTGCTCTATATTCTTTTATTACAAGTTAAATAATAACGATAAGATTTGATTGAAAATATAAAGAAAAATACAATTAGACTACTAAAAATACAGATATATCTATCTACAGCATTTTGCACAAACAAAATGGATATGTGTACAGTACATAGGGTTCAATCAAGAATTTATTCCCTCTGAATAAAGTTATAATAGGATAAATTAATACAAGGAGATTCGAAACAGCAATCTTAAAATATGAAACTGGCGCACCCCCCCCCGAACCACCGGCCACTGTTTAAATAATAGATATTTTAAAGGTTTAATGAATTGTGCAATTTTCAACTTTAATTTTCTCTTTTAATTTTGAGTGTGGCGCCTTGCTTCTAAGCATATGTCAGTCTGTGGAGATGCACTATATCAGGGGTGGGCAAGCAAGAGTTCAGTGGGAGCCGAAATGTAGGTTTTGCAAAATGCATGGGAGCCGCAGTTCTGTACTGTCGTGGCGGATAGATGGTAAAGCGCGCGATTTTATTATATAATATAAGTATAATATAAACAAATATTGAATTTTTTTAATAAACATTTTTTCACAAAATTATAAAAATAAAACTGTAAAAATAATAATAAAAAACAGAAATTAACACTTTCAGCAAGAGCCGCATGTAACTCAAAAAGAGCCGCATGCAGCTCTCAGAACTGCATTTGCCCATGTCTGCACTATATTCTCACAGAGTTTGATCAAAATTAGTAAACCCAACGTCATGCTGTCCCCTTGTCAGTCGTATACTAAATAACATTGTGCGCATTGGCTCGCGCCTGCCTTCGGAGGCACGCCTCATCGGTTGGGAATCACTGGTCTAGACCAGTGTTCCGCGACCTTTTTCTACTTGCGGCACACCCATGACTCAACACTGCACACCAAAATGTTATTTCCCTCAAAAACGTATGATATGATACTAGTAATAGAATTACGTAATGCCACCAACCTATTATTATTATTATCATCATTCTTCCTTCTTCTTCTTTATAATAAAGAATAAACAAACATCATCTTATTTCATCAGTGCTGCGGCAGAGAATGAAATAGAAGCATAAGAAACACAGCAACTGTGATAAAAATATATAAATAAAACTTGACAATTGTAAAAGTTCACGTCACACCTTTGACATTGTGACGACACACCGTTTGCGGAACACTGGTCTAGACATTGGTGACAAAGATTACGTTTCTGTTGTCTTAATCGGTCATAGGTCGAGTTTGGGAAAACATCTTTCCCTCAATAATCGGAACTGCTGGAATAATCGGAACTGAATAATCGGAGCAGTTCCGACACAGTAATTAAACGGATAGGTGAGCAGTAGAATTCCCAACGATTTGTTTATTTATTTATTTTAACTTATTTATAGCGCTATCCGTCTCTTTTGTGGAAGTTCATGAATTAAATCTGTAATATTTATAGTAAATAGCGTATATAATTTTCTGTTTTGTTTTTAAATTAAATACGTAAAACAAATGATTCGAAATATAAAAATAATATTCAAATATTATTTATAAATGTAACATTAACTGGTATATTAAGAAATTATCAAAATTGTTTTAAAAAATTACGAAAATTAAAGGTATTCATATATACACTCTTTAAATATATATTTTTATTTATTTATTTATAATCAATCTAAGTCCATCAGTCAACACGTGAAACCTTAAAATCTTAACGTCACGCTAATAAATTTATTGATTGAAGATTTAACAGAACCCTGGTTGCGCTTGTTTCGAATACATTATAAATGAAGAGAAAATTTTCGTCAAATCAACCTGTCATCTCGAAGTGTTAATGGATTTTGTTAAGAACTTTCGATTAATTATAGATAATTAAATGAAGATATATTTTTATATCGAAGAAGACTCTCGTTTCAATTAATTTAAATAAAACATCAGCTACTAGAGGTATCAGAAAGAAAATAAATTCATAAAATATTCAAAATCTAAAAATAAAATTTGATTACTGACGCTTTCATTAAATTAATAAATAACTTTTTTATAGAAATATTTTAAAATTTATGATAGCATTTCTTATATAATTGGATACTCCACTTTATTATTTTAAACATTTTGATGTTTCAATATTTAAACGTTATTTATGCATTAGGTCTTTAAAATATTTAAAAAAAGATCTTTAGATATACAATTTTAATGAAAACATAATGGCTTCTTTTGTTATACTTTCGTCGTTTTCATTCTAAAGTTTAATGCAGAGTAAAAAAATTTCTGCAGAAGAGTTAACGACGATTTACGTAAAAAATAGCAAAATGAAGAATTTTTCACTTCATATATTAGTTACTATGTAATCACATTTATTAACTGAGCTCTAGAATAATTTATATATAAGAATTTTAAATTGTATCATGTCTTTAAATTTTCATTCAACAAATGCACAGTCCATCACATTATTAATATTGATGCTTTAATTCCCAAGAGTCTGAAATAGATAAAGATGTCGATGTAATACACCAGCTGTTCCAATAAGTGCCAAGTTTTAGATTTGATAGATTGTGATTCTGTCAATTTATATAACGCGCAAAGATTCTTAACTAAATCCCAGAAATTCTAAGCATTTTAATCTTGCTTATATTCGAAAACACCACTCACTATTGTTACCTACGATACTTTCTTTTGTCAGAGTCGTTCCATTTCGAGTTGTAAATCCTTATATTTGTCATCGTTTATAATTTCTTATCACCTTGTGTCTTCTGGTATTGTGATGTCTAGACTATTAATAATATTTTTTCTTTTCCGCTTTAGTTATATCAGGAATATTACATGCCATCTGTCTATTAGTTTGACTCTTCACTCTCAGAGGCTTTTCGTTGTGCTCCATTAATTTTTGTTTGCAGTTTTATCAATATTTTCTTTAATATAATTGATATATTGACTGTGGATTTCTTTACTTGTCACTTGCTTCGAGGCATGTTTCCATCTTATGTAACAGGGGACCTAAACCTTATCACGACAAGAGCCATATGTCGCTTAAAAAAAATACGTGATAGCCGCATTCTCTATTGGGGGTATTTTATATAGTGTATATATGTATATAGCTAAAATACTATAATTTATCACTGTTCTAAACAAATATCATTGTTACGTTAGGTTACGAATGCATACGTTTGGATAAGATTGTAGGAAAAGCTTGTAAAAAAAACTTTGAGAAAGTAGATTAATTACAAATTATTTTTCCCTTTTATATAAATACACATCAATGTTTTTCTTCATTACTGATAAAAAGTTTATGGGTTTTTAGTTGGGACAGAAACTGCTTAAATTCTATTCATATGAACGTGCCCTCAGCTTTCAGTTGTCTGTTCAGGGATAATATATTATCACACTACATAATAGTCAGAAAACTTACAAAAATATTATTACATGTAGGAGCGGATCTAGGTTTTTCGGGGCCTCGGGCTTATTGAAGTCCAATGGGGCCTCATTTTTTTGTTAATAATATAATAATAATGATAATTTATAGTATTATTAATATTAACTATTTTTTACTATACGATAAATGCTCATTGATAATGAAAAAGTATTAAAAATTTATGATAATACAGTAATTCAATTTTTGTGGGCCCTTGACACTTGGGGGCCTAGGGCTTAAGCCCTATTAGTCTCCATGTAGATCCACCCCTGATTACATGCGTGTAAGTGGTATGTACAAAGTACGTACAAATGTAAAAAGAAGAATTGTACAAGTATACGGGAGCCACTGTAAGAGTATAGAAGAGCTACTTGTGTATCGCGAGTCGCAATTTGGCCATCGCGGTTACGTAACTTAAAATTGATAAAACGAAAGAATTTACAGTATTATTAAATCTTCATTGCTAATTTTCTGAATCAATTCTTCTTTGTTGTTCTGAATATATAATATCTGCAGCTCCGCGTTTCTTTTTTTTATTGAGTGTTATTCTTAGTCTACTTCCTACGTCTTCCTTCCGCTCGAGACAAATACTGTATGACTGATCCTTATCACTGCAAGAATGCAAGGTATGATTAACAGTCATTATTTTCTTTGATTAACGATCCGATGCATGTAATTCTGCTAGTGTCTAATCAATAATTCCAACAATTCTGTACAGTATGAAGAGTAGCCTATGTATTGATCTGCTTGATGGTATTCTATCAGTAAGTTTTGATTTCAATGTTTTTCTTTTGAATTTTTCACGTTGATTTTTTTATTTTTAACTCTTTCCTCTGTGGGGACACTAAGAGGCTTCTTAATCATACTTACGAAGCGAATCATACTTAATCATATAGGAAGTTTGTTAAAGTAAATAAAAAGTTTTCTCTGCAAATTGATTTCATTTTACCTTTTTTAACTGTAATCTTTTTAATTCATTAACACAATGTTTTAGAGAATTTTTTAGTTATATAATATATCCATAAGTCAGAACAGGAAGGAAAATATGTTTTTTTCCGTATACTTTAAGAAGTAAAACGTAAGAAGAATAGAATCTGACTCCATCGTTTTTTTTTTTATATATATACTTACGAGTTCGACTAAGCCCCCAATGGAGTCAGCTGGGTGATGAGGGATGGGGCTCAAGATATCCATGACTGACCGTACATAGAAAATTCCTGGGATTGCTCGGGTGGATTCGATTCCAAGTTTCCCAGGGCGGTAGACTGACGTCTTAGCCGTTAGGGTTCCGGAGGTTGTCACATATTTGATGTTATAAGCTTGGATAGACTCAGTAAGAGTCACTAGCTTTAGGCTCTATTTCTTTCCCGTTGTGCATTTTTGTTATTCTGGTACCTACTATATTTCTCTATCAGAGAAATATATAATTTTGACAATCAAAGTACTAGAAACATGCGTTATCAATGGTATTTCTATGGAGTTTCATTTACAAAATTATTTGAATTCTCTAAACAAAACTCCAAACCAAACCATTCTAAACCACTTTATTATTGTTGTTGTTATTATTGTGATGCTGGTGGGATGTATCCTATTCGGCTCATACTAGTATCTATTGCCATGTCAAACCAAGATTAAGGCAACAGAAAATACATAGTACATGTAAAATTACTGTTTTATTTACGTGCTGTTCTTGTATGTAGGCTATCTGTTTTTAGAATTTCCTGGCTAACTGGCATACATTTAGTATGGCAGGTTTCTGTAATAGGATGTATGTGTTGTTGTGAAGTCCTAATGTTTCTAGACTATTGGGTTATATACGTAGTATGACACCTGTGCAAGAAAGGACTACTGGTAAAATAAATACTTTATATATTCTCCACGTGCGCTTTATTTTATGGGCGAGTTTTAGAATTTACTAATTGTTTACAATATATATTTTGTATGTTATAGGTGTTTGGAAGGCTATAATGTATGTGATTTTGTTTTGTTTCTCAATGAATTTGATGTCTAGTCTATTCTGGTCATGGATTGTTTCGTCTGTGATTATAAGTCGGTCGTAGTATATTTTGTGTATGTTTTATTTATTTTGATTGGATTGGATATGATTGGATTTGGGGTTTTTGTGGCACAGGGACCTAGGTAGGCCAAAGAGTGCCAGGTTTTATTTATTTTGAATACAAAAAATAAAGTCATTATTGATTTATGATTATCATCCCCTACATCTTTAACAGTAAAAAAAAGAGATCTCGTTAACGCTTAAAAAGAAAACAACAAATAAAAGTGTTAAAAATAATTAAATTTTTTATGACTTTCTGAGGTAAGTTTAATAAGTTATGGTTCCTGAATATGCAATACAATCCATAGTCAAATATTATGATTGAAAATGGTCAACATACAACTTAGAGAGATGAATCATATATAGAAGTCATTATTATAAGCTTATGTACTTAATCATTTATTTTCTAAAATATTAATAGTATTTGAGAATAAAATACGAAGAATTAAGCTATACGATATATACCGTATTAAATAGATCAATATACCCTCTCTACTCTGGATCTCATAGAAACTCTGGACAGCCCTGTTTATAAGCACTGAAATTTTTATTCGCAGTTAGTAAATATAATTATTTACGGAAATTTATACGGATATTTATTTTTATTACGGAAAAAGGCAAACATTAAAGATACGTATCTTTAGTGTTTGTCTCTTTTTTTGTAATAAAAATAATATAAGATTATACTGTGTATATGTATATATATATATATTACTTAGCTTATTTTTAATATTTTTCATTATTTTATGAAAAATAATGAAAAAATCGGCATTTTATTTAGCAATAACAAAAAAAAAATTTTTTCACATCTTTTATATTGAGCAATAGATATTGTAAGTGAAACCATAAGGTTAATTTGATCATTTTTTCGAAGCACACTTAACTGTGCGGCAAACACTGAACTTGCAGAGAAATTTTTGAATAGTCATTGTATGAATGCTAATTTATATTTTGATATGTTCCGCATTATTGCATTATTATTTTTTTTAATTATAAATATTCAAATAAATATAGCGAAAATAAAAAGCTTTCGTAAAATTTACTTACATGTTCTCATTTAATGTTTTAAGTGAATATATAAGAATTGTATTGTTATAATAAATACTTTAAATTTAACATTCTGTAAAAATGATATTTGACTATAAAAACATGAAAGTACTTTCGCCATTCGGAGAATGTCAATAACACTTGAAAAGAATTTCCATATGGAATACATTAATATACACCTACACCTCATAAAATACATATGTGTGATACTGTGCATTTAATTTGCCACTTCCTTTTAAAACCATTCCTGCTAGAAAGCCTGTCTTTATTCAGATGTGTTAAAAGAACGAAGCATCTTAAATAAATAAACAGTTCATTAAGTGACTAATTTCAATTCCAAATATGTAATAAAAAGTCTTTTCTTACATCTCTAGAAATTACTATTGGTTACATTCATCGATGGGTGAAGCTGAATATTCCATGCAAAATCGTAATTTCTTAAAAATTTGCTAGCTTGTTAGTAAATTTAATGTTTTATGAAATTTACAAAATTTTTATTTTAATATTTAGTTTTAAATGTATCGATTAAATATTTTACTGGTAATTCGTTTTGATATTTATTGTTAATTATCTGTTAACATTCATTGTATCATTATACTGTGTGATCGACAGTATTGACTAGTATGACACTATCACTAATGAATAGTGTCACCGTGTCTTTATCATATTCTCAATGAAAATCTGTCTGTCTGGAGTCATAGAAACTGTTAATGCTGTTTTCCTACTAACATATAAGATTAAATATTCGTTTAAAACCCGCCGTTAGTTTTTCTATTAAATTTTTTTTCGATCGAAATACAATAATCCCGAAGAAAAATAAGTTTAATGGAAGCATTATACAAGTTATATATATATAACTTGTACAATGCTTCCATTATGTGTTCATTTACACATATTATACAAGTTATATATATATATAACTTGTATAATATGTGTAAATGAACATTCTAAAATAAAGACTTTTGATCCCAATTAAGTTACGCTTTATTAATCGCTACAATTTTAGATTAATGGGAGATTTTTCTTAGGGATTAGGATAATAAAAAATATATTTTACAAATAGAAAAATTCTAAAAAATAATCTTATAAAATTATTTAATAAATTCCTTATTACGCTGAAAAATTATTAAACGGAAAAATAAAAATAAAAATAAAATAAAATTAATTCTTTTATGCATTGCAGTATGAAACTATTTAATAAAAACTTTAAAGTTGAATCTTTTATTTATATCTTTTCTGCATAAATTAGCCTATATGTGATCAGAACTTGTTTGGCTTTGTATTATATAAAACTTCCGAAGTCTCATATTAGTTCTAAACTAATGTATTCTGTTATTATGATTGATTTTGATAAGAATTATACATCTAACAATATAACTTTTAAAAATCTTTTTAAGTTGAAAATTTTTTAGCAATATTTAAATCATAAATTTTTCATTTCTTATAATTTTTTAAAACGTCCTGAACTTTTATATATCCCATTCATTTATATATTGTTTAACATCACGGGAATTATCCGCTATTTTTGACTGTCTATTCTTTCAGTTAGAATAATAAAGTCCAAGAGATCGGAAAATGACTTAAATCAATATTTAGCAGTCTGGTACGCAAAACGTCCTCAAAGAGGTGTGGCGATTTTCGGCTATATACTGGCTATATACGCATAGAATCATTATTAAGAAAAAATACTGCTGCAACGAATTATTTTAAATGTATATATTTCTCAATAAATTATATATTTTGTATGAATTCTCCTAATCAAGTTATGATAAGTACGTATTTGAGTAATTTTCACAATTTTTTTTTTTTTTTACAAAGATTACTAGACACGAAAATTTAAGCGGTATACGAATGTTAAACTGTGTGAAACGATAATCTGAATAAATAATTTTCAATCCATAAATATGTAATTTAAAATAGTTTATTCGGACAATGTAATATAAGATGGAATTAGGGACCTTTGCTAGATTAAAGCTGCAGAAAAATTCTAATAATATTAACGGTAAAAAATAAAATATTTAACAATCAGATCACAATGTTTGTAGATATCAGAATGTTTACATAAAATATGTGAAAGTGATTAATGATCGAATTAACCCAAAATATTCTTGTAAAAGATTATCATTAACATTGCAATCTAGTCTAAAAAACAAGAAAATTGAGAAAAAAGTACTAAATTCTCCCAAATTCAATCTTCGTATATAAATTCATCTTTTCATTCCATAAACAAAAGAAGAAATTTATCGAGAGTTTAAAATAATAGATTTACTTAAATTCGGAATATAAATTAAATATGAACCGAAACCAGGGGTTGTCAATTTATTCAGACTTTTTTCTTTAAGAATGAGTGTATATCAAATTTTTAGTTAAAATAGTCTTAATCCTTGGTTATTCTTGTATTAGAATATAATATAAATAATCTCAGCTATCTATTAAATATAGAAATATCTAGTTGATTATTAATAATTTTTAAAATAAAATTATTAGAGTGAATAGTTTGCACCATTTTGAAAGCAAAGGGATCAGCCAATATTTATTAAATTGCTTGAAAAAATTAAACAGCTTAGATAAACTATTAAATTTTTGTCACGGATATAAATAGAAAGAGTCTGCTTATTTTTAATGGGTTTAATGAAATCATATGCATCTGTTTAGTGGTTTTTATTTTAATACTTAACAGTAATTTTTTAGAAATCATTATTTAAATCAGAATTTTGCTATCCCAAAATTTACCTCTTTACAGTATGAAATATATTTGGTTCTAAAATCCGGATAGTACATGATCAAAATCCATTATGTATCGTTTCCCCCTAACAATTTCAATTATATAAATTTAGTTTTTAGTTATAGACGTTTGATTAAAATTTCAATTTACATTTTAAAAAATTTTTTGACTCGAAACTTAACCAAACGTTTATTTTCCTGCTTATTTAATGGAAAATTGAATGTAATTTTTGTCAGAAAATCTAAAATATTTTGAATACTTAATTAAAGACTAAATAAAAAAGCAAATTTAAATGCTTTTTTGGTATATAATTATATTAAAACTTATATATTTATAATTACAAGATCAACCTATAAAATATTTTACAACTTTTTACTATATTATCTTTAATTCTACAATAAGTTTGTATTGTTTGAAAAAAACCGTCGAATAAAACAGATTATCATTTCTTTTAATAAACAAAAAAATGAGGAAATAATTTGTATAATAAAATAATATTAAATTATAAAATATATAAACTTTTTATACCAAATAATTTACTATTTCCTGTTAAAGTTCCCCCGCATAAATGGCAAGCCAAATGGCTGCATAAAAATAATGAAGGACAAGTTCATATATAGTATGTCAAGTTTCAATAAAAGAAGGAACTTCCTATTTCTTCTAAAGCATTAAACTTTATTTTCAAGAATCTTATTTTGAAAGTGAATTCTTCATAACCTCGTTAAAAGATGGAATTCATTAGTTAAAATGATTTTAATATTTAAATATTACAGTACTATTTAAAAAAATAAATGTTAAATCAAAACAGATGTGAAGATACGATAGAATTGATTATATGATAGTCATATGAGAAAAACATTTGAGTCATTACATTACAATTATTTTTATATATTTCTTGCCATATATACAGTATATCATAATATTTAATACTTGTGCTTAATAATTTTTTTTTAAATTTATCAAGTTGTGTAATGAAAAACTATATTCATTTTTTCTAAAGATGTACAAGATTTTAATGATTTTTTTAAATTATTACTAAGCATTTTTATTTAAAATTCTTGTTTTTTCCGTTCATAATAAAAAAAACTATTTAAAAATTTATAATTTTAATTTGTATCATTATATTATGAGGGTTATTTGAAATTAAGCAAATAATATGAAAAAAGTAATTAATAAATTAAATATTCAAAGTATTCGCAACTTTTACAATTTGCAGTTAGAATTACAATTGCAAAAACTTTCAAAGCAATTATATTTATTAAAGTCTATTGAGTAAGCGGCATTCTTTTGCCAGAGAAAAAGAAAACCATGGAGGACATTAAACTATGTTGATACCCAGCTGCCCAACTTAACACTCATTCCATTGATATCAACATTGAAGAAGTAATGAACTACCAAGCAGAACGACCAAATTAGGTCAAGGGCCAATTTTGTTGTAATTTTAACGAGGTTAAAACTATAAATTTAGTTTGTTACTATTCTATTAAAATACATAAATTTGTTTAATTGATGGCAAAAGTTTAGGATTATTTTAACCTTTCATTTCAATTTTTATAATATAAAAATTAATCAAATAAAAAGTTCATTCAATTCTGTAATGTTTATATCCTTGTGTTCTAAAGCTTCAAATTCAAAATTTGTCGACTTTATTGCTGAAATTCTTAATTTGTTTCGAAATTTTTGAATTATAAGAAGGATTGTCAATTCCTGAAAAAAATATATATACATTTGTATATAAATATATACATTTAATTGATGGATAAAAGTTTAGAATCAAAACTATTTAAGTAAATAGTTTTATTTAAATATGCAAATATGTAAAAATGTGTATATCATACAAATTATTAATTTAATGTGATGATAATTTGTTTAATACTTACATTTTCAAACGTAAATTTATCCAAATAATTATTATAATAGAACTTTTTAAACATTAGACTAATAGAAATGTAAAACGTGTATGTATGGTTAATGTTAATCTCTAATTATATTGAACACTAAACATTGAATTAAATTTCTTAAAATCTATAAATAATATAGATAATAAGTAAGCTATATTTCAATATTTGTTGTTATGATCATTATAAACGTATCTCAAAACAAAGTGCCCAAAATAAAATATCAGATTAAACTTAGTGTTAATATTTTCATCGTTTATCAGATACACAAGTTTAATTAAATAATAATATGAAAAAAAGACATTTTTCAGATTTTATTTGTTTTTCAAAATTTGACAGTTATTTTCATCTTATATAATTTTCGTTATTGTTTCTATTTAGTTTGTAATTTATTTTTTCTAATAACTTTCTGTTCGAACAGCTCTATTGATCCTCGAGGGATCAATGTCGTTATCTAAAGGGTCGTTTGGGCGTCGTTGGACAGATGATATATCTTTAAATTTTAATACAGTAAAACAAAATTTTAAATTTTTTATTTATTTTTATCAATATATATTATTTTATTTTTATTAGGCTATATATCACGAGTAGCGAATTAATTTTTGCCTAAGTATAGAAAAGGTTCAACAAAGTTTTAGAATATATATCATTGAATGTTTTCAAATCCAAGAAAATTTTTATGACTTTTTCCAACCGTTTTAATTAATTGTATAAACGTATTGTATTTTACACTTATAAAATTATACATGAAAATTAAATTACCGAATTCTTCAATTCTTAAGATTAAAATTATTAAGATCGGTTAAAGAAAAATTAATTTTATTAAATAATTTATATTCTGTATTCATATAAAATAAAAAATAAAAAAAATAATAAAATGAATAAACGTAAAATATTTTTATTTATCATAATATTCAGAGTTTTGCCACTTAGTTTATTTTTACGCACAGTTATACTGCATATTATTTAGGTCCTTCTAATAATTATACAATAAAGTCACATAGTAGAAAATACATATATATAATATTTCATGTTTTAATATTTAAAAGATTATGAATAACTCAATGACAAATATTTTTATGAAAATCGCTAAATTTCCATTAAAATTGCGAGAAAAAAAAATTTCAAAAACAATTCGTCATATCGTATCATATTGAAAAGAATTGCATAAAAATATCCACTTTTTAAAATAATAGATGAAGTTATATTTAACTGAATAACATTTTTAAATGCTTAGATAAACAATGAAAACTTACCGAAATCATCAATAGGATCAGGAGTTTGTGCCGAAACTACGATGAATAAAAAAGATAGAGAAAGAGTCCAATGGACCATTTTGGGTCCTTTACGAAAAATGCCAACTTATTTCACTTTATGTAAATGCCATTCGAGTGATCGAGTGAATTATTTTGTTACACGAACGGATGGAAGGGACGCAGATCCGACTGCTCTTCAGTAATACGAATCACCAACTTTTGTAGCTTCTAATAACCTCGCGATTTTAATCCGCCTACGCTGTCTGGTTCCAGAAAAGAAAAAGAAGAGCTGTAATCCGATCCAGTTGACCTGAACGACGAGAGGGTGGACGCTTGTCGTCAGCTGTGAGATTCAAGATGATTTCAAGATGGGTGACCTTCTTTTGTTGTTCTATGTTGACGACGAAATCCAGATTATAAAGTTGGAAAAATTACTTACAGATTCATAAAGACATTTTGACTTTTTTTTTTCTCTCATTAAAAATTTTTTCGACTTGCTTCAAACTTTTTGTAAGTAAATTATCTTAAACACTAGAAAATAGTATTTAATATTAATAAGTTATTTTAAATTTAAAAGCCGTTAAACAAAACATTAAAAAAAAATCCAAATGTTTCAGTCATCGAAATTACCATTAAAATTTTGATATAAGCGTATAATAATTTAAATTTGTTGCCTTTCTTAATTACTGAAATTATAATTTATAATATTGTTGAAATTTCAAACTTAGTAAAATTTTTAAAAACAATTGTAACTAAAAATTATTCTATCTAAAATGTCACTATCTGGATGATATTCGCGAAAGAATTTTGTGACGTGTCAATTAAATTACTTTAGCGCAACTTCGGATATGCAAGGAAGCAATTTTACAAAGACGAACAAAATAAATGGGGAAAAAACAAATATGAAGGACCTGAATTTGTTTATTTTCAACTTCAATTAAGAAATTTTTATAAATTTAACAGTAAAATTAAATAAGATTTTTTTATAGAGAAAAATTATAAATACGATTAATTGCATTTTGATGATGTCTCTTCTTCCATTTTAATTTGAAGCTCTCAGATGATTTTCACAGTTTAATTTAAAAATATGGCGTTTTACTGAAATTTTGAAAAAATAGATTCTGTTTATATATTTTCTTCTGTAGATTCTCTTTATACAACTTAAAATAAAATGCTTTCATTTATATGAATAACTTATGAATATATTATAAACTTTATAAGGCCTACAAACATTTACTTTTTTTTTATTATAACTAATGTATTTGTGTTCATAGTTATTTTTAAATCATAAATTATTATTAAAATATTTCAGGTATATATTTTAAAAATTACATTATTGATGTGTTAAAACTATACTATTTACAATTAGTAATAACATACCGTAAAAACAAAGATTAACAATGTATAGATTATAAATAAATGATTGCAAAAATCATTTGAACTTCAAGTTTGATGTTCAGCGAAACTGATCATATTCTAAAATAATTGTTCATATATAGGCCCAGCCTTAACAAATACTAAGTCCGATTAGGTCCGATCGACAATTAAAACTGACCCTGTTCATATGTTTAACCTATTTTCAAAGAAAAATGTTTAATAAATGGAACAGAAAGAAATTATTTGTGTTCAGAGTTTTTTGTTCTTTTATTCAATTGCTGTACTTGAATTTGTCAAACTAACAAATATCGAACTTATCATAGAGGAAAAGGTTTTTAGAAGAGTAAAATTAACCACTTTGAATTGTCTTTTTTTGGATGCATTTCGAGTCTGAAAACTTCACCATGAATAAACAAATTACCACCAAAGAGCCGATTTATATCAAAGTTTCGTATGTACAGTTCATAGTTTAGTCGAAAACCTTCAAAAAATTTTCAGACCATATCGTATTGTTTTAACGCCGAATCTATACAATACAATAATTATACAATTAAATAATAATTTTGACACTACGAAGAATAAAAAGATAGATTTTTTTTAACCGATAGTGTGATATATAAATTTTCTTGCAGTTGCCAACCACCCTTCTATTACGTCGGAGAAACAGGAAGATAACTGAAAATCAGGCTGAGTGAACATATTCGCGCAATAAAATATAATTATACGAGCAATTATTTATTGTGACATCGTCACAATACCCGGCTATAATTTTTAATTATATTTAATTTAAAATATATTCTCTCCACTCAAATTACTTACTGACTTGCCCCTGTACATCATACTTTTCCTTTAACAATGGAGTTGTGCCAGTTATCTATTAACTTTCAGGGGAAAAGATTTGAATTGAAATAACGTGACTTTCAGTACAAACCAATAGTTCGTTTATAGTTAATCGGATCTCCAGTCCCTAAAGTTTCCATATTTGGTCTCGGACTTCATCTACTTCTTTCTGTTCTCGAGATTCAGGAAAGACAGACGGACGGACGGACGACAGTGGGAATTTATGTCTACAATTTTTTAAAACTGCAGCCCAACAAATTCTGCTGACACTACCCACTGTGTTAAAACCAGTTGCTAAATGTTACTAAATAGTGTTTAGATATTATTAAAAGAAAATTACACGAACAGTTAAAAATTATAAAAATCCAATAGATTTTAAAACAAATTTAAATGAAATCTGACAACGCGCGCTAACCCATTACGCTAAACCACTATTTAACTCTTTTTAACACTTTTATCTTATTTATTTATTATTTTTTTAAAATCGTTTATTGTATTACAGATCACAATTATTTTATATGATTTTATTTACCCAGTTATATCTTTTCCATTTTTTAAGAAAAAATTTTGAGTTCGGGAATAGTTCACATAGGTAATTTTTTTAAATTATTTTAGTTCCTTAATATTTAAGTTTTAACCTCATTCTTTCTTTTTAATTCATACGTTTGTATGTTAAGCAGCTCTATAATTGGAAATTTCTGTAGGTCGATTTGGTAAATAAATAAAAACTGACTTCCTTCCAGGTAAATTCTTTTTGCTTTTAATTTCTTTTTTTTAATTTCATATTATAATTTAATATTCAGCATATGATATTATACCGTAAATACCTTTTGTGCTATTATACTAAAAATGTGTCTTACTTGTGACAGGATCTTTTTATAAGAATTGTCAACTGCTGAAGAATGATTCAGACCCGAAATGCATCCAAAAAAAGAATTCAAAATGATTAATTTTACTCTTCTAAAACCTTTTCCTATATGATAAATCTACTATTTATTAATTTGACAAATTTAAGAAGTACAACAAGAAATTTGTTTACAAAACTTTGCCTGAATATTTCTGAAACTCAAAATTTCTTAAAATAAGAACATTTTATTTATGATATTGTTTTTAAAATTATTCATTAAAATCTTTTCCTGTAATTTATAACGAAAATATTATATTAATAGGATTAAATAAAATTTGCATTATAATCTGCATTAATATGGAAAAACAAAATAAACAATCATTAGATAACGGTCTTTGATTGTGGGAGACTCTAAAAAAAGCGAGGACTTGCGACGGTTCTTTTATATGTAAATTTTGTATCACACAATACTTGACCTAGGCCCAAGGCTAGTATAGGATTTTGAATAAAGATCCTAATTGACGAGTATTTTTATCTGTATCTGTATCTGAAGTCCCAAGTAAAACATGAGTTAGATTTCCTACGTGTAAAATTACCACTGTTCACGACCGTAAAGTTTGTTAAAATAATGAATACTAACTTAGGTGAATGCGGTCATAAGTAGATTTAAAAACTTTAATCGATAGATTATATCGAAAATCGAATTCAGTAAATACACTTGGTATCAGTACCAGTTCTTTCCGTGCATAGGAAATAATATAATATAGCAAAGAATTGTTGAACAATTAGTGTGTGCTTTCAAAATGTCGGAAAAGTAACTCTTACAAGGTTTTACTATTACTAAGTTAAAAGCAATTTTGGTTTGGTTTTATTCGATTAAGGCAACGTGACACATGGTAAATCGAGGGGGAATGCCTCCCAGGAGGTCTTTTAGGGGAACTAGCTCATGTTTAGGCGTTACTAAAGTGAAGAAAACCCAGCAAACTGCAATGGCCAGCCTGTTGACCAGTTTTCAATGGTTTTATACATTCGGCCACTGGTGGGCATTGCTATTACTAAGAAAAAAAATTATACAACATTACTTGTATAACATTCACACCGTTTTCAATCGTCTAACAATTTTTCATTCAAAAATAAAGAAAATTCGTACTCTTCGTAATGAAATCAGTGAGAGGTAGGAGTAACATTGTTGCACTAATAGAAAAGTCTAAACACAGTACGCTTAATGCTGGCAATGCAAGCAACCGATTTTTCTGAACGCTGCACACTGAATCGGTTCTTTTACTAAACGATCCGTATATACACTGACTTACTTAGTTTATTTACTAAACTCGTTTAAAATGTCATTGGTCTAATCTGTTTCACTGTACTTCAAAAATATAAATATTAGTTTCATTATAATTTACAAATAATAAATTTTATCATATACTGTACTATGTACAGTATAGTATTTTTCATTTTTATGAATTTAATTTACTAGGGCCATATAAATTTTGATTTATTTAGTATATATAAATTTACACACACACACTTTGCTTCGAATTTAATATTAATAATGTCCCAATATTAAAACTCATTTTTAACCAACATCCAGGCCGATACAGAAGAGACTGCTTTTAATTTCATTTTAGAATTATTATACTGCATTGAAATACATATGATAAGATAAATGAGGTTATTTAATGCAAAGTTACAAGTTCAAAAATATAATTAGTCACTGCTGTTCGAAATTACCATAAACATTTTGAAATATTGGTTAATGTTACCCTAGGTATCGAAGATGGCGGAGCTTCCGGTAATCTCGAATCATATTTCCAAGTGATGTTCTTGATAGAAGGCGCTGTGACATGTTGTAATATGCAAATTTTTAAGAACAACGTAACTAGTGAAACGATATCGTTGATATAACGTATTAATATTGTTAAAAATTTGTTGGATTTAGTTATTATTAATTTAAAATATCGTAATTCTAATTTAGTTATTTGATAAATATAACATTAATTAATTTGGATTTTGCTGATATTAATTTGTTAAAAATGAGTGATATTGATATTAATTTTGAAGAATTTTGGGCTGGCTCCCATAATTTTTATCAACTACTAGAATCTGAGTAGGTTTGGATCCAAGAATTGACAAAGGATTTAAATTCGCAGTACCTTTAAGATTACAGCATACTGATGATGTGTGCAAGAAATGTTCAAAGGATTGCAAATTAGTATATCGAAATGATAGAAATTCGTGTGTGATGCGATGTCAAAAATGCTGGAATAATAGTTCAGCCTTTGCTGGAACATTTAAAGGTAAATGCGGTAAAATTTCTTGGACTAAAATATTGTCGTTTATATGGCATTATCTGGGATTGGAATGCTCTTCAACTGCCTCAGCTATTGCTGTAGGTATTTCTAACAAGGCAGCAGTTGACTGGTCTAACCATACACGTTTTGTGATGCTAGTTGCTTTGCATAATATGACATCATTTAAAATTGGAGGTCCGAATAAAATCGTAGAAATAGACGAAACAGTTATATGTAAAAGTAAATACGAAAAAGGCCGTAAACTAAAAAGTACAAAATGGATAGTAGGCGGAATATGCCGAGAAGATAAAAGTTGTTTTATGTCAAGTAAACGATAGATCTGAAGTAACTCTTAATTGGATTATTGATAAATTTGTAAATTCTGGCAGTGTAGTGTTGACTAATGAATGGAAAGGTTACAACCACTTAGATGACTTGGAAGGAGTAGAAATAGAACATAGGACAAATAATTATTCTGAAAACTTTGTGAACCCGAAAACAGGCATTCATACTCAAAATATCGAGAGATTATGGGGATATTTGAAAAACAAAAAAAAAAATTGCCAAAGCATTACACAGAAGACCTATCAGACTCCTACATGTATTCTTTCATGTATAAAAAATACCTGAATTGGCCATCAAAAAAACCTGGTGAAAGGTTTTACATTTTTGTGAAACATTTAAGTAAGATATTTCCTGGTTTTGGACGAGTACCTTTATGGAAGGAACCTGAGTCTGTGCCCGCTGCTCCAGTAACTAAAAATAATAAGAAAGATAAAAAAAAAAGTATCAGAAATAAAGGCAAGAATTCTGAGAAACCGGATAAAAATAAGAAAAAAAGAACGTTAATTTGTAATGTGGAGTCTCCTTCAGTAGAAACCAAACGTCGGAAACGAGAAACCGACGCACAATAAAGTAAGTAAATTTATTGTTTCATATTATTATTTATGTTTTTATTAACATAAATTATAAAAACGATGTTTTGTAACTAATCAATCGCGTTCACTGTTTTCGATAATTACACATTCATAAATGGTAGTCAAAATGCCGACCGGAAGTTCCGCCACCTTCGATAACTAGGGTAACCGAAATATTTGCTTAGAAAACCGTTACATAGTCAAATAATAATCTTTTGTGGTTGGTCGCCGTTCTCTTCTTTCAATAATGTTTGTAAGTATTAGCATATACTGCAGTGGCGTGCCTTAACATTTGATGACAGGGAAGCCGTGTTTCTGTAAGAAGCCGACTTCCAGGGGCAATCAGTTAATTGCGCGTCAGTGATGGTCTAGGGCAGTGGTTCTTAACCTTTTTATACTCGCCGCCCACCAAATATTTCATAATTTTTTTGTGACCCCCATTTTTTAATAATAATTTATATTTGATAATTTGATAATTTATCTATAATAAATTGATTTTTTTATTATTGCTTTATTTTTTATATAATAAATGTAAATCATAATTTTATTATTTCATTATCTATTTAAATAACATTCAAACTTCACAATTAAACATGAAAACTCATTAATTTTTAACAGAAAATAAAATAAGAAACATGTCGATAAATCGATCTAATGTCGATGCTAAAACTAAACTAAAACGCCCACTTGTCGTAAGGATTTTGCATATCTTTTGCAAAAATATTTAAATTTTCAAAGCCTACTATTTTTCCTAATTATTTTTAAAATTCCAAGCATTAATAGTTTCTTAAAATTGCTTTGGAATAAAAGAAGTAAATACTGCGGTGTAAGTAGCATATTTACATTTATTTCTTCTGTGTTAACAAAGTTGTATGTAGGAAGAAATACAAAATAAATAAATAAAAACTAAATAGGAAAACTTTATCTTTCTTATTTCACTTTTCAATACGATATTGGGATTATACATCAATTTTCTTTTTATTATATTCTGAAGGAAATTTTGCATAATTTGGCGGCCCCCGGCAAACTTCTTATGGACCCCCAGGGGCCGCGGCCCCCTGTTAAGAATCACTGGTCTAGGGTCCATTCGTATTCATTTGTTCGATAAGCCAGTAAAAACTGTAGACTTCTCTAAATGTATTTTTAATATCACAATTACATTCTGAATCGCTAGCCACGATATAAGGGCTAAAATTAGAAATAAATTATAAAAACTTACTCGGTGAAATAAAATGTGCGATGGATATACATACCTGGTACAATGTATTGTTCGATTGTATTAATATACTTTTAAAGAAAATTATAATTAAAATATAGCTTTGTAAAGAAACGTACATAAAAATAACATAAAATATTCTTTACTTTTTAAATCTTAAAACAATCCACTTAGTCAAATATCTTGATACGAGTAGCTAATGGATGGAACTAGTGACGGTCCAGGTAGGTGTGTAGTGAGTGTGTGCGTGCCAAATCCCGAGGGTGCCGATACCGGACAATGTCAAATGCCTCTTTTGTCGCATCACTAGTATATCTCAAAGGACGCGACAGGGCTGTTGTAAATTTGAAACGTTTCTCACCACAGATGTAAATATGTTAAACTTAATAGTCATTTGTTTTCTAACTACTGTAATTCGTTTTAGTACCAGGTGTACACGGAAATCAGTTCCCCACTGTACTGAGCTAGTGATTGGTTCGGTTAAGCTTTTGTTTAAATAAAATTCTGGCTCTTTCAGCAGGGTTTCATTTATGTCCCCATTCCCTAATCTCTTAATTATTTAGTCACTTCTTAAGTAGAAATAAGTCGAAATCAGTTACTTTGTACCTGAATATCTGTAGTCTTGGGAAAACAGTGGAAAGACAAATTTTTATGACAACGGATATATAAATCGTAAATTTAAGGAAAATAAATTCTAGAGCTTTTTTTTTGTACCATTGTATGTACTGTACGTCTCATTCATTAAATTTGGTTGTAAATGATGCTGCCAAAGTAACAGTTAATTTTTAACACTGTACTAGAATTGTACACGTTTTTTCTGCATCCCCTTACAGATGGGACATACTAAATCGTAATATCACCGGTTTAACATTGAAATCCGTAAGTAATATAAGATGGGAGAGCGGAATAAACGCAGAATAAATATATCAAATATTTTAATGGAGTTTTTTTAAACTCCTGTCAACTATACAGAACTATCATAAAAACGTGCCAGTAAACTCCTATCGGTTGGGTTGTTATAAATCTAGTCTAGGGTGGGCAACCCTTTTTATAACATGGGCCAGAATAAATTTTACGTTTTTTTCCGCGGGCTGTAGTAGTTAATTGACGCCTTCTTGTGACTTGTAATTTTTTTAGTCTGCAAATATGAAATAAATAAATAAAAAGTTAATTACTACATTTATTTTTCTTATCGTTTTCGAAAATTACAAAGAATTGGAAAAATAACTATTAATTAGTTATTTTTCCAATTTAATAATCTATTAAAGATCTCGCGGGCCGGATAGAAAATTTTCGCCAGCCGTAGCTGGCCCGCGGGTTGCCCGCCGTTGATCTAGTCTGCTCATGATTCACATAATCGGGCGAGGGTGGCCGAATATCTAGCAGGCGGCTAACAGCCCACAACCGCTCCGGGATATAAAGTCGCGTACTCTTTACGCGTGTGTCGCTTCTACCAGCTAAACCGTGACGTTGGTGCTCTGTAAAGCGCATGCGCCAATGCCTATAATCTGGCTGCTTGGAAGTTGACAGGCAGGCGGCTAACAGCTCAGAACCGGTCCGGGTTATAAAGTTGGACTCCGTACGCGTGTGTCGCTTCTACCAGCTAAACCGGGTGAGGTTGGTGCTCTGTAAACTGCATGTGCTAATGCCTATATAATCTGGCTGATTAGAAACTGACCCGGTTTCGACATTCCTTCCGCCACCGAATTTTCGAATATACAATAGCAATCTTATTGTTTTTTTTCACATGTAGTATAGAAATTTGTAAAAGATACATAATGCAGTTATAATAAAATATTCATTTTAATTAATTCAAAGTACGTTAAAATATGAAAATTTATATTTTATAAAATACAAGGGAAGGTCATTGGAAGGTGGAATCGGCGCTTCCATCGCTTCCAATGACGGCACGCCACTGATATACTGTATTGCCAAATGACCAAGTTGTAAAGTCACCAGTCTACCTACCACTCTAGGAAAATTTAAGGTCCAATTGAGATCAAAAAGTTTTGAGTGGTCTGACTAGTATTAGTCAAATAGTTTTCCTCACTCTTTGTTTGGTCTAATTCATGATGGGTATAGAGCTAGTGGAACTGAGTTGAGCGCCACCTGTACGCCGGCAAAGAAAACTGCTTCGGGAAAACACGTGCGTCTTTGGGTTGGATACCTACTGAAACGCGGTGCTTATTTTCTTCCTGTGATAATGAACCACAGCTTTCTGCCACACAAAACTTCAAAAAATAACTACTGTGTGGTCGGTTGTAGTGTTACCTATACTGCGCTGCCAAGTACAAAGTTAACCAGTAATGTGCGATAATATTTTTTAAAAAAATCGATATTAATATCGATAATACGACATACGTACAGTTCATGCAGAATCAATACATTAAGTCAAAATGATCTAGTCACTTCTCGACTTACGACGACCATTTCGACTTACGTCCGAAGTTGCGGAACCGAACTCCGTCGTAAGTCGAGAAGTGATTGTATTGACTAATGCAGGCATTACTTTGACCGTAAACTGCTGAATGTGTGTGTGTATATATATATATATTATTTTTTAAATATATACTTATAAATAATATATAAATTTATAATTTATCAAATTTCTGTTTATTAAAATATATATAGTGTTACATGTAACATACAAAATTCATATATTGCAAGAATGCTATTATTCCTCAACAACAATCAAATGAACAAAACGTTGAAACAAAAGTAATGAACATGAAGTACTGAACTTTAAAATTATCACATTGAAAAATCACTGGTAAGATCATTATCATCAGAATCTTCCTCACTAGAATGTTTTTGTATGGTTGAAGCAGATGATGATTTCCAAGTGTAAGATTTTATCGTTGGTGCTTTAAAGTAGCTCCTTACGGCCGGATGGCCGAGCGGTCAAGGTGGCAGCCTACCGCTCTGGGGGACCCGGGATCGAATCCGAACGGGTCGAATAATCCCAGGAATTTTTCGGGGGGTGGTCCGTTCGGATATGTCGGGCCCCGTCCCTCACCACCCGGTCGCCCCATTGTGGGCCTGGCCGAACCAATAATGGGCCTACTAAAAGAGGCCCTCCTAGTGCCCACAGGGCGGAAAGAGCTAAAAAAAAAACAAAGTAGCTCCTTTGTTAATAACAGTGCTTCACAGGAATCGGTAAGAACTCGATTTTGTAGTTTAGTTTTTATTAAATTTAATTGCAAAAAATACGTTCAACTGCTGCACTTGAATGAGGAAGAAATAAAAACATCTATTTACTGCCAAAGTAAAGTAAAAAAAAACTATAGAAATATAGAATAGAAATGATTGTTTTCAAAGGTACTAAATTGAAAGGAAAGGTGTTAGCATTTCATGGATGGTACTAGGAAAATGGTGTTGGGTATCTTGGTACTGGAACAAGTAAAATGTACTGTACTAGATTAGTAGAAAAGTACTAGGTGCAACAACACTGGTGTCGCCTTTGTAGCCATGATTCTGTTACCCGGCGTCGCCGCTAGAGGCGCCTCGATCTAGTTTCGCCGTTCCTTCCACTAGCTCTATAAAAAACAATATTGTATTAGCGATGACGGCTTTTGAAGAAAGCATTCGAAGCTTGGAATACGGAAAAGTTAGTATCCGAGCCAAAGGAAAGCTTTAGTCTTTTAATGTAATTTGATGTGTCTAGAATTTCATTGCGAAAGAATCTTGTCCAAATAGCTAAAGAAATTTAAACGCACAATACAGTAAAACAATAATTACCGCGTATTTAAATATATCGCCTGTTCTTAGTTTGTTAAAATATCAAAGAATAATTCACTTATTTTCAATACTTTGTTTGTAAATTTAAGATAAAACTAGTCTCCTTCAACACTTCTAAAATTTCCAATTTTCTTCTTATAATAGAAATATTTCTGCTAACAGTTAAAAAGTAACAGTTTACTAGAAGGAACAAAATTCTCAAAATTAATACTGTATATTCAACGCCATCTGCGAGTGAAATTTCAAATCTATCTTACATTACTTATTTGACGAAGATGAATTTATAAAGTAGCACGAAATTACCAATGTTTATCCAATATTCTAAAGAAAGTTCGAAATTATTATTCTTTTAAGTTGATTTTAAATGTATCGCATGTTTAGCATTCGTCCTAGACTTTTTTTGTGAATGTGAATTTCTGTAACATCCTGTTCACTGTTTTGTAACTGTATTTCATGTTGGTCTTTGCTCGCCATCAACTCAACTTTACTACAACAACCGAGAAAACTTCACGTAGTTTTAACGCTTCTTTCTGGTAATAAATTTTTCCATCAGATTTTTATCTTATTACGAGGCTATGCCTTGGAAGTAGACGGGATAGTTCAGGTCGGAACTGTTCCGAATTTGGAACTACCAGAAACAGTTCCGGTGGGAATGGATAAAATGCGTCCTACATTTTATCCTTTTGTGAATACGGCTTTTAACGAAACAGTGAACTCTATCTGAATTAGAAGTTAAACTAAATAAAAATGTTTTACGAATTTTTAGGAATAATGAAATTAAGTTTTGAATATTTTAAATTTATAAAGATAATTTTAAAATTTATATTTTTTATTAGTTCGTAATTACTTGTTTTTATTGGTAACTAGCAGATATGTCCGACATTGACCTGAGTAGTATGTAAAATATTGCTTCTGGTACAGATCTTGTGGGAGATGATAAAAACAAAAAATCATACCCGACCTCATAAAACGAAGAAAAAAACTCCAGATTTTAAACCTCCACAAAATCACTCAATTTCGAAAGCCTTAAGATAAAGCATTCTAATCTCAAAATCAGCGATATTTTTTCAAAAAGTTCAAATTTTTAAAACTTCTAAAATTTCTAGGACAAACTTTGTGGGAGATTTCAAAATTCACTAAAAACCATCAAATTCGAGGCACTTGCCCATAAAAAAAAATCACAAAAAGCTATGAAAATATCCAAAATCTAATTCTCCCACAACATTTATACCCTTAAACTTCCATGGCAGATCTTGTGGGAGATAAAAAATATTCTAATAAAAATCTAATAAAAATCATTAAAATCCATGCCTTGATACATGAAACCACAGGTACAAAAACTCCAAAATTTTAAACCTCCAAATTCAATTTCTTATCCGAAAAACCTTAAAATAGAGCAACGTAACCCAAAAGATCAGCAATATTTTAAGAAAAAAGTCGGGTTTTAGAAACTTCTAAAATTTCTAGGACGACTTTTATGGGAGATTAAAAAAAACAGCAATTCGAGGCACATGCGCATAAAAAAAACAAAAAATCACAAAACACTCTTTAATATTTTAATTTGTTTCTGTAGTCTACTTTCTGTACTGTGGGATGTAGGCATTCTTTATCTATTATTATTATTATTAATGTACAGTAGGAATTGGCTTAATAAAGAAATCTATTAGTCAACTTTCAAATTAAATAATTGTAGTTTGATAAATTCTTTGAAATAGCAAATTAATACATAGAAAAATTAATTTTTTATAGTCCGTCTCGGCTAGGTCATTTGTTGCATAATTCGTTACAATCTACTTTGCAGATAAAATGATTGTTATCGACATTTTAGTAAATTACACTTTATGCATATGCTGGTATACCTCATCTTACGTCGGTAATTGGTTCCAGGAGAGGCGACGTAAGTTAAATTTACTTGTAACTAGGCTAAACCACAAATTACCATTCCCAGTTCTGTATTTTATTTATAAATGCATTTTTAATAATATATGGTTAATAAGAACCTATTTAAAGCTTACGAACAAATAAATTTTAGTTTTTAATACAGTACACAGAAAAAGTAATCTAAATTTACGAATACATGTACTGTACAATACATGTTTACAATTTGGTGATGTTTACAGTACATCGCGGACTCTTTATTTGTGAATGTAACCACATTCACAAACACTCTAAGACATTATAAAATAAGATGATTTTTTAAGGTTAAACAATAAATACAGTTATTAAAATTATTTTGCGATAGTAGAAAATAAACTAATTTATGTTAAATTTACCAATATCGAGTGGCGCTGACAACGACGCCAAACGTGGAACTACCAATATTGGAACTACCGTGGAAAACGCCAATAATGAGCACTAAATGAGACCGCTAAATAAGACGACAATACAGAAACACAGATGTTTTCGTGTTTCGTTCGCTAGGATTTATGATGATTATATTAACATTTACTGTAAATGTACGTATTTTAATATGATTTTATGTATTTTTAACGCTTTTCTAGTGACATTACGACTTCAATATTTGTGCGGACGGATGTAAAGTCGAATAAAATCACTTGATTTTTATTTTTCCGTATACTTTTTTTTGACAGACGACGTAACTCGAAGTATACCTGTATTTTGAGTCTTGCGATCCTTATTTTCGATCAGTTTACAGGCCTGTAAATTCGCCGAAAACATTTATTCTGTGATTGCTGGAAAAGTATGAATGGTTTATTTTATCGTCAAATCTCGGGTTATTAGAAAGGAATTTTTTGAATTGGCTACTTTTCGACTATTTTTAGAAAATTTTTGGCTACAAACATTAAAACATCTGGCAAAGGTGTTGAGTTCTCGGGTGCGTTCTTTTCCTCCGCGTAACTCTGCGCGAGCGACATCCGTTTAAAAATTCCTGCAGAACGCGTTCCTAAATTCCAGTGGGAGTGCGCGCCGTCGAACGGCAAAAACGGCCGCTTGTAGCAGTAGTTTACGGTGGAAAGCAACATGGCGTCCTTCATGGCTCAGATAGTTTCGTTTCCGGGTCCATTATGTGGTTTTATGAATGAAAATTTAGAAATTGTGAAAGCGCGAGTTAGTGCACGCGGTGATGTAAGTGTCTTCACGAATTTTTTTCGGATGGTAGCCGGCATTCTAATTTTTCGTGGCTATTTTGAGTGCTCTTTCAACAAATAATCCATTTTATAGTTAAATTTTACAATCGGGACCCTTTTTTTGCCTTTAAAAGCTCATATTTTAGAATTATAGATTACTCCATCACGATACTATCGATAGTGCGGGCGCTGCCATCTTTCTTCCTATCACTGTCGTTCCTAAATGCCTACAAACAGCACCGACTCCCGTAGTAGCGGAGACGCAGAGCGACCGCTATTAAAGAACGCACCCCTCGTCGCAGTCATCTACAGTTCGCAACACATAACCTTCTTACTCCTAAACAACCAGAAAATCACGGATCCATCAGGTATGTTCGATGATTACTTACTTTCTATGAGCCTATAAATCAGCAGGCGAAAAGTATCAAGTTTTCTTTATGAAATGCATCGATGAAGATTCAACTCATACTATACGATCGTAGACGCCATTTGCATAGCCTCGACCCAGGCATCACTAGATAGGAAATAAAGGCTCTGCTATAGATTACCACCTATGGAATTTCGAGACTTTGAATATATATTTGAACTTGGGGACCGAGACGAGTTCAACGGTACACTACTTTTGGACCGGAGACAAAAAATAAGAAAGTCTTCATCAGTGGCGTAGCGTAGTGGGGGCGGCAGGGGCGGCCCGCCCCGGGCGGCACTTTTAGGGGACGCCATTTTTTCACAATAAATAATAATAATATCTTGTAAAAATTTGAACCATTTCATTTCATATTTTTATCGCACCTACGATTCGGACCGATTGAAATGAGCACGGAATTTTTCATTACTTATTCTGTGACGAAACTGAGGAATCCCCTTTCTTTAAATGAATGTATAATATGACATCTTGCTGATTGTAGCGACTGACAACACCGTCTGTACTGACTTGTAGGCAGTGGTGATATTCAGCGGGTTCGCACAGGTTCGGCCGAACCCGTTGATAAAATTTTCAATTTTCCGAACCTTGTTAAACACACGTAACATTTCTCAGTGGTTTTGTTTTTATATATATATATATATTAAAATATACGTATTATACTCTGTAATACTACTAAACTAGAGCCTTATACCCCGTTCGCACCGAGCATTTCAATCTAGATTCTAGATTGTGAGCAAGGTCGGGGACTATGTCTTGGTGCGATCTCTCTCGACCGTTTCAATCTCGACCGAAACGAGGTTTAATCGCGATCGATTCAAGAGAGTTCTTGAAACTAGATCCAGTCATAAGAGAGATCCCACAATCTCATGCGCGTGAGATAATACAAGATGGCTGTGGAAGACGTCTCGGGGTATGGACAGCGAAATAAAAAGGATATTGTATTACGAGAGATGATGACATCTTTCTACTATGAGTAGTGCGATTCGGGGTGAAAAATTTCTTTGCCGGAAAAAAAAAAAGGTCGACAGCACTAATATACTATTGTTACCTGGTCTTCGCCCAGGGCTCGTTACGTTCCAAATACGCCACTGATTATTAGATATATCGCAAGAAAAGGTATTGTATTTATTTCTAGCCAAAACTTCCATTTCGTTTGTCGGTGATTGTCAGGGAAAAATTTTCTGCTAGCGAACCCTTTGTTAAATATTTCGAATATCACCACTGCTTGTAGGGATTCCCCGTATTTTATTTAAGAGGGGGCGAAATTTTGAGGGGGCGGCGAAATTTTCCTCCGCCCCGGGCGGCTGACACCCACGCTACGCCACTGGTTATCATCGGCACCGTAGTTGCTAGTACCGCTGCAAACCATGACGTCGGACTACGGTCATCTCCCGGAGGGATAGGTTAGGTTTGTTGGACAAGCCGCGAAAGCGGCGCGTAGTACTAGCCGACCGCGAGGGTGTGCGAAAAGGACTTAACTCCAGACAGTGTGCTCGTGGATCAACATCTGCCTCTGTTGAAGGTATATATGGCCGACTTTCCGGACTGCCTGTTAAACACGCGATAAGGCTGTTTCACACTATGACCGACTAGACCGACCGATCCCATAATCGGACCGACTAGTAGTAAAAGCATTCTGAGTACGATTATATATCGGTGGCCGACTCGTAAGGACCAATCGGAACGCGTGTTAGAAATCGTTTACGTTTTTCTAATTTTCAAAATATTTTTGTAATCTACCTGGTTAAACTTTGCGGATATGATCTTACTTCGTTTATAAATTCTTACGAAAATGTCTAAATAATACCATCTTTTCTCATTACGTCGATAATGTTTTTAAATATATATATTAAAGTCATATATGTTCCCATAAAAAATTTAAGCAGTTATGAAAGAATAAGGTACTGTACAAGGGAAAATTTAAATAAATTAGCAATATATATAATGTAAAGTTATGTTTGATTGATTCGATAGTTTTCATATATCCAAAGTCTGATTGGTTGTAGTTTCGAAGCTGTAGCTCACCGACTGCTCCGACCCGACTACTTTTTAAATCTGTCCGACTGGAACGACCAGTCGGTGGGCCGACTGCTGTTGCCATGGCAACACGACTTGGAGTCGGACCGGTCGGTCTAGTCGGTCATAGTGTGAAACAGCCCATAGGCTTAGCGGAGAGAGCGACGCGACTCCCGATCATCGCGCGATCGCCGAAAAAAGTATGATAACTTTCTTATTTTTCATCTCCGGCCCAAAAGTACGGTATCGTTGAACTCATCTCGGTCCCCTCAGTTCAGAAATATACTCAAAGTCTCGAAATTCCATAGGTAGTAATCTATAGTATCCCCGAAACAAATAACAGCTTACGCTATTTTAGTTGAAACGCAGTTAATTGTCATCGGACATTTGATAGTTAGGAAAACAAAAACTCCAAAAATACTTACCTCATAGAAATCCTGCGTTTCAATTTGTGCTATCAAGATCCGGTAATTAATTAAATTAATTATGACGTAAAGCTGCTAAGCTCTAAGGTTTTTTTTTAAGATTTTCAAAAATTCCGAGGTTCCGTTGCATTCCAGACTATCATACCAAGGAGGCAAGGATGGTAAAAAACAGAGATATATCCTCTAATTCAAGCGTAATTGAAACGTAAATCGGTTTTATGTGAACCAAACGCACCTACCGTAATTTTATGTCTAACTAAATAAAGTTACATTTTTTCTTTTCAATGTTACAGTCACTGGCATCAGACAATGATCTCGTTTAATGTTATTCCTGGTGTTGAACTGCTGGCAAATGCTGATCTGCTTGCTGAAATGTCCAACTTATTCTCTACCAATTACGGAAAATGGAGCAGCAAGGGTCCTCGTCCAGGTCAACCTATCAAGATGAGGGTAGAACTGATGAAGAAGATGATGTTGTTTAATAGTGAAAAGTGTGGTGCTGTCATCGCTAAATCAATGTGTGAATCATCAAAGCTTCTGCTAATTGGTCATGCATTTTACTACGAATTTAGCACCGAAAACCTAGGTAAAGTCTGTTGGATCACGCAGCTTATTACTTCTCGATTTGTTAGACACAAAAGAATAGCAACGAGATCGATAAGAACTATCCTTAGCAGCGGAGATTACAATGTGTGTGGATTAGTGACGTCACACCCCTACGCCATTCAAGCGCTAGAAAGAGCTACTTCATCAATATGTGATCGGAAGGTCATTGAAAAATATGCCAGTGAGGTGATTGAAAACTGTCGTTTGCTCTACATGGGACAAAATGTTGTAATTGATTCTCATGGAATCATCAATACCGATTACCACGTAGACCATGCAGAAGTATTGAAAATAATCCAAGAAGAACGTGATGCATCCAGATGGATTTTTGGTGAATTACTTGAGGGCTTTGAGTTTTTTGCTTTTGTCTTTACAAATTAAAAAAACCATGTGTGTAATAATGTTGAAAATGGATCGAAAATCGCTCTTTTGTTGTAAACGAAAGATTGAAACTAATCTGTGACGTTGAATTTTATAAAAACTTGAAATTTTGATTAAATAAGTCATGATTTTTGTCTTTATTAGAATTTGACTACATACAAAATAAAATTCAAGATACGTGTGCCGTATGATTTTTTCTGGTTTAGAAACAAACATACCATATTTTATAAACATTGATTTTAGTATTCTTTTCTATTCCTAATCCAGAGTTCTCCAAGGAATCCTAGTGTCTTTTTTCTTATTTTCTCTTTAAATTATTGAGGTTTGCAAGATATTTTTAGTGTACCTCGTTTTTTGATGGTCACTGATTTTTTAGCTGCTAAATCGGGTTGCTCTATAAAATATTGCGTGAATAAAATAATTTTCCGATTTTTTAAACACTCGTTTTTCGGGTCGGGAGAAGAACGTTTTGCGATAGTGTTACTTTATTTTCATCTCCCTATTGGGAATGGTCCACAAATGTAGTAGAAAGAATACTACCTTTTCGAGGAGGGAGATGGTATTTTTGAGGATTTTTATGCTTAAAAACTCGTTTTATTTTTTAATATATTTTGCTTAAATTATCGTTCTTGGGTGCGTTAGAAAAAAATAGTAAATATTTTTATCTCAAAATAAGGCGATTAGGGGATAGTTTTCTTTAAGTTTTTTAGTGAATTTTGAAATCTCCCACAAAGTTTGTCCTAGAAATTTTAGAAATTTTAAAATTTAATTTTAAAAAAAAAAATATCGCTGATTTTGAGGTTATAATGCTTTATTATAAGGCTTTCTAAGTTGGGAATTTTGGGGAGGTTTACAATTTGGAATTTCTTTTCTTTGTTTTGTGAGGTCGAGTATGGTATTTTGATGATTTTGTTCTTTCACAAGATCTGTTCTTGAAATTTTTTAGTTTTGAAATATTAAGATTTTTGGGAATTTAAACTTTCGAGTCTTTTAGCTTGATTTTAAGAGGTTTTTTTTTTTTGATGGTTTTTGGTGTTTTTGTTATCTCTCATAAGATCTGTCCCAGACGTAAGGTTTTACATACTATTGACTGGTCAAAAAGTAAGGACATAAACGTTAAAATGAAAACGATATTACAGGTTGGTTATTTTAGCCTATCATTGTTACAAGATATGTTTATCACGAAGTGTCAAGGAAATGAAATCAGGAGAAGAGTGGGGTGTCCAGATTTCATGGAAGCTTATTTTGTTCTCAGGGTTCCAGAGAATAAGCTTGTAAAATTTGGAGCAGATCGACAAAGCTAAGAATAGAGAGAGACATACATTCTATTATCTATATAAGTTATAAAACCAACAGGGAACCATTTAGTTCAATAGCAATTTCGACAGAACAAATGGTTCTGAGGAACCATCTAGTCCATGTTCGGATGGAACCGTTTAACCTAACAGTTTCACCTTTAAGAGTAGGCAAATTTGATGATTTAGAAAATTTGCACAAAATACTGTACTTTCAACTAGATTTCAACTAGAAAGTTGTATATTTCATTTAAAAATAATGTTATTGTAAACATACATATATTTTATTGTGTAAAACTAATTATTTTAATTTAATTGAAAAATACCTATGTAAAACTTTTTCCCGAAATTTTCCGGTGTTTTATAGGTTTTTTCCCGGGTTTGGTTTTCTTTGCCTGTGGCCCTCATGATTAGGCCACACTAGGCTGTCGCGGTAATAGAAAAAAAAAAATTATGTTTAAACATAGTTTTGTGGTCACACACAAATGTCCTTATGTAAATCCTGCCCTGGGTTTCACACGGAACAAACAGTTCCATTTATGTGAAACTGGATTTCCTATCTATGTTGGAAGAGACATTTTCAGTAGCGCCATCTATAGGAAATAAATGATATAAATTAAATTTTAGACATTAAATTTAGACCAAAAAATACAATTTATCCTAAGATTTTTTTGTTTTTCATTTGCAGAAATAAATGCTAATTCTTATACTTTCAATTTCAATAATAAATAAAATGTCAAGTAAAATTTAAGCTTAAAACACCTTGAAAAATATTATATATTATTGAAATTTTACTTATTCGGCAGATTTGACCCTCCGAGTTTCTTGCAAATCTCCACGTTTTGAGACTCCCTGAACCAATAAAGTCAACAAACGCAAAAAAATTCCGTGGATGTGTGTTCGTTTAATATCTCAGAATGGGATTAAGAAACAAAATTTGGCATGGTATTAACTTCTATATAAGGGGCATGATGCTATTAAATTTTAGTGGTAAAGATCATGGGTGTGGAGAGATGGAAAGGGGTCGTGTGTCATAGCTTCAGAAGGGTCAGACTTATTGAGAATTTTACTCCTTATTAACATTTACAATTTTATATATATATATAACTCAAAGTTATATATATATATCTATAGTTGAGTATATATATATATATGTAGTAGTTAGTATATATAGTTGAGTATATATATATATATACTCAACTATCCTCAAAGTTAAGCTTATTGTCATTTTATAAAAATTAATAATATGAGATTTTGTTACAAAAAATTTTTATAACAGCTGGGAAAGTTAAGCAAATTGTAGCTAGATATATAAAATTACATGTCCTGACTGACTGAGTGATTGATTCATCATCGCTCAGAGCAAACCGTTGAACCTAAAGAGGTGAAATTTGGTACACAGTTAGGGTACATCACGAGAACGCACACTAAGAAGGGATTTTTCGAAATTCCCCTGCGGGGGACAGGGAGAGGATTAAGCTTACCCTCTTTTCTGCCGGCTAAACACTTCGTGTACGGCCGATGTCTTTCTTGTGTGTATTATTTATGCTCTGTTTCTCTCTTTCCTGAGTAAAAGATATCAATATTAATGTGATCGCCAAAAATAATTACTATTGAGAATCTACATCGATTTTCAACCGGTGTGCCGTGAAAATTTTTGAAGGTTAAATAAATTATTTTCGAAAAGCCCAAAGAAGGTTTTAATTTTGACATGTACTGTACAGATAAGTGTAGGCCTACATGTCAAAATTAAAACCTCTTTAATTAAATTGATTATAAGAGTTTTTATTATTATAAACTTAAAATAAATAAACGTATACATAATGTAGTAAAAAAATATATATTCATAAACTAAAATATATTTCGCATAACCAGATAAAGATTTCCATCTCAGTTCATTAAAGTCTAAATTTGGAATGTTCAAAAACTTAATTGGGGAACTTGAACCAGAAAGCACAGATCTAAAAATGCCATTCTATAATTTTCAAGCAGATTCATTCTTAAAAATCAAGTAAATGAAATTGCGAATATTATGAGTTTTGAAAGAGAATGAATCGTCATTTCAGAAATATTGTTATGTGTTATAGATTAAGTGATTAGCAGGTTATTATTTACGATGCTCGGCCATTATGAATAATGACTAAAACGACCGCGCAGCCTGATAAATAATGATTAATTTATTAAATTGACAGACACTATGAATATTGCTAAATTCCCTTTGGGCAATTTGATTTTTAAAAACTTCATTTTTACTTTTCCAGCTGTTATATATAACAGAGGAAAGGTATGGCGATCGGTCAAAAGTGACCCTCCCCCAAGATTTTTACACTTTTGGACTCGGGGTCTTGAAATGTCAAGAAATGCAAAAAAAAAAAAAAATTTGGAGTAATTTCTGTATGCATGGATGTTTGTGTGGGGGGCACGATTTTGTTCACCTTCTTTGAAGCTTCTTAACTCCTTTGCTTTTTGTCGAAAATTTCTGAAATTTTGTAGGGAGGTTTATTAGGGGAATTGATGCCATTAAATTTTTGTGGTTTAAGTCGAGGGAGTGGAGAGATAATGGGGGTCGTGTGTATCTCCAGTAGAGTCGGACTTAATGACGATTTTACTCATCAGCATTTATAAATTTTTTATAAAACTTATCCCTACCCTCAAAATTAAGCCTTTTGCCATTTTATAATAGTTAAAAATATAACAACAGATGGTGCCACCAAAATTTTAAATGTTGCTAGGAAAGTTGAGCAACTCGTTGCTGGTTTATTAAGTATTATTAATTGTATTAATTAAATTAATGTTAACAAAAAATATTATTAACAAAATTATGATTCAATCAAAAAATCAACTTAAATTTCTGTAATGTCATTTTTTGTATACACTATACAAGAAATTGAATATTTTTTCAGTTTGTTTTTCCAGCAATTATGACCTTGATATCATTTGGAATTATTTTTTTTTCTTTGTGACATTTGTATGTATTTCTTGTAGATTTTCAACCAATTTTATAGCAGCATTGACTATAGCCTCGGCCTAAAGAAATTGGTGACATTCTTTCACATTCTCTAAGCGAAATTTCTGAACTGGTTAATCTCCAACGGAATTAAACTTTTCTTTACAAATAGTAGCGAGGTTGAGCCCGAAATTTTAAACGCGAAAACCTGTACGTCGGACGTTCAGCGCCGCTTTCCTGTAAGCCTAAAAGTTTGACAATGGCGTTTGGAAAGTCAGTGGAATCATGCTCGACATTCCAAAGGCCATTGTCAAACTTCTAGGCTTACAGGAAAGCGGCGCTGAACCTCCAACGTACACATTTTTGCGTTTAAAACTTCGGCCTCAACCTCGCTAGTAAACTGGTTTCTGGAATATAATAGGTATAATAGACTATGTTTGATACCCAATTTGTAAAGGTTTTTATCTTCAACCGCAACAATGAAGCCTAAAATATTTTTTCCATCACTCTGGCCTCGATCTGTTATACAAATCCTTACTTTGTCACCGACA
This sequence comes from Centruroides vittatus, assembly GCF_030686945.1. NCBI lineage: Eukaryota > Metazoa > Arthropoda > Arachnida > Scorpiones > Buthidae > Centruroides > Centruroides vittatus. The sequence continues at coordinate 258,501 of NW_027120741.1, forward strand.
TTAGCTATTGGGTATTTGGCAGTGGCGTGCCGTCATTGGAAGCGATGGAAGCGCTGCTCCACCTTCCAATGACCTTCCCTTGTATTTTATAAAATATAAATTTTCATATTTTAACGTACTTTTAATTAATTAAAATTAATATTTTATTATAACTGCATTATGTATCTTTTACACATTTCTATACTACATGTGAAAAAAACGATAAGATTGCTATTGTATATTCGAATAATTCGGTGGCGGAAGGAATGTCGAAACCGGGTCAGTTTCCAATCAGCCAGATTATATAGGCATTGGCACATGCGGTTTACAGAGTACCAAACTTACCCGATTTAGCTGGTAGAAGCGACACACGCATAAAGCATCCAATTTTATATCCCGGAGCGGTTCTGGGCTGTTAGCCGCCTGCTAGATATTCGGCCACCCTCGCCCGATTATGTGAATCATGAGCAGACTAGATCAACGGCGAACAGCCCCCGGCCCGCGGGCCAGCTACGGCTCGCGAAAAGTTTCTATCCGGCCCGCGAGATCTTTAATAGATTTAATTAGTTAATTCCAATTCTTTGTAGTTTTCGAAAACGATAAGAGAAATAAATGTAGTAATTAACTTTTTATTTATTTATTTCATATTTGCAGACTAAAAAAATTACAAGTCACAAGAAGGCGTCAATTAACTACTACGGCCCGCGGAAAAAAACGTAAAATTTATTCTGGCCCATGTTATAAAAAAGGTTGCCCACCCTAGACTAGATTTATAACTAAACCCAACCGATAGGAATTTACTGGCATGTTTTTATGATAGTTCTGTATAGTTGACAGGAGTTTTAAAAAATCCATTAAAATATTTGATACATTTATTCCGCGTTTATTCTGCTCTCCCATCTTATATTACTTACGGATTTCAATGTTAAACCGGTGATATTACGATTTAGTATGTCCCATCTGTAAGGGGATGCAGAAAAAACGTGTACAATTCTAGTAGAGTGTTAAAAAATTAACTGTTACTTTGGCAGCATCATTTACAACCAAATTTAATGAATGAGACGTACAGTACAAGGTACGTACAAAAAGCAGGCGGCCGGATGGCCGAGCGGTCAAGGTTAGCAGCCTGCCGCCCTGGGGGACCCGGGATCGGACCCGGGATCGAATCCGGACGGGTCGAAAATCCCCAGGAATTTTTCGGGGGGTGGTCCGTCCAGATATGTTGGTCCCCGTCCCTCACCACCCGGCCGCCCCATTGTGGGCCTGGCCGAACCCATAATGGGCTTGCTGTAAGAGGCCCTCTTAGTGCCCACTGGGCGGAAAGAGTTACAAAAAAAAAAAAAGGTACAAAAAGCTCTAGAATTTATTTTCCTTAAATTTACGATTTATATATCCATTGTCATAAAAATTTGTCTTTCCACTTTGTACCTGAATATCTGTAGTCTTAGGAAAAAAGTAACTGGTTTCGACTTATTTCTACTAAGAAGTAGTTAAATAATTAAGAGATTAGGGAATGGGGACATAAATGAAACCCTGCTGAAAGAGCCAGAATTTTATTTAAACAAAAGCTTAACCGAACCAATCACTAGCTCAGTACAGTGGGGAACTGATTTCCGTGTACACCTGGTACTAAAACGAATTACAGTAGTTAGAAAACAAATGACTATTAAGTTTAACATATTTACATCTGTGGTGAGAAACGTTTCAAATTTACAACAGCCCTGTCGCGTCCTTTGAGATATATTAGTGATGCGACAAAAGAGGCATTTGACATTGACCGGTATCGGCACCCTCGGGATTTGGCAACCCACGTGCATGCACGTACCGCACACCTACCAGGACGTCTCTGATTCCATTCATTAGCCACTCGTAGGGAGCTACAGTATTTCACTAAGTGGATTGTTTTAAGATTTAAAAAGTAAAGAATATTTTGTTATTTTTATGTACATTTCTTCACAAAGTTATATTTAATTATAAGTTTCTTTAAAAGTATGTTCATACAATTGAAGAATTTTTTGTACTAGATATGTGTATTCATCACACATTTTGTTTTACCAAGTAAGTTTTTTTGTAATTTAAATTTTAGCTCTTATATCGTGGCTAGTGATTAAAAAATTTATTTTAAAAAAGTTTTGGCTCAAGACCATATAATGAAAAAGAAAACATTATTAAAAGAGAAAGACCAATGCCTAAATTAAATATAAATACGACAACAACAAAATTTCGACATTTTGACGATAAGATTTATGTCGAATGACGATTCTTTCGTAAAATTGAAGCAATTTGGAAATCAGAATAGAATTTAACATTGGTAGACAATATAAAATAAATATTGAGAATTATAAGCAGATAATTACGATTAATAGATATAACATCTATTAATTTAGATATATGTTTTTTCTCAAAGCAAGAATTGGCATTTAGAGGGCATAGGGAATTTATTGAATCTAATAAGTTCAATATAATTACCTCTGTTATTTATTAAGTACGTCAGATAATCTATTAAAAATACATTTAAAGAAGTATACGGTTTTTACTGGCTTATCGAACAAACGAATACGAACGGGACCTGACGCGCAATTAATTGATTGCCCCTGGAAGTCGGCTTCTTACAGAAACACAGCTTCCCTATCATCAAATGTCACGGCACGCCACTGGTATTTGGAATTCGAAGTATCAATCATTTTTTCTGCTTGCTTTTTAAAATTAGACAAAGCCATTTCGTTTGTTTTAGACGGACTTATTTTTTCTTCTATTTTTGGATCAACTGATTTTTTCTCGTCATTCTGTAGTACTAATAGTGTCCTGGCTTCTGGAAATCAACATGGTTAAATCTTTCTCATATGAAGACGATGTAGATCATTAAATTTCCTTACTTATATACTATCTGAAAGTGACATTATCGAATAATATTTTATAATTTATTTTGAACGGTATCTAATCCTCCAGAGTCTTTCTTCCTCGTAGTTACTTTTAAATAAGTCTCTAAATCGTCCTCCGTTGATCAATAATTCGTCAGGTTTGATGTACTGTACCAGTATGATGCACTCGATTTTTTTTAGTTCTACAAAACGTAATCCTTCCGAACATTTGTTAGTAACTAACCAATAACTAAGCATATTCTTTACGCCTTGATTACACCTTTCTATTGAACCATGTGAAATCCATGCACCATTTTTAATTCAGGTCACATGCTACGAAGTTCTTGATGACATTATTCGCGAATTCTCTGTCATTATCACTTTGTAGGATACTTGGTACACCGAAAATTGTAAAAAAAAAAAATAAATAAAAATAAAAGAACATCTTAGTCCTTTTCATTTTTAACAGTTGTAAGTGAACGAATATAGATAGGTTAGGTACTGTACATGAATATAAATTTATATTGTTCATCAGCTCGTTACTGCATAAGATCGACTGATTTCTTGAGTTTATTTCATTACTTAACATTGATTTTACCGAGCCTTTTTTATGAACATTGTTTTTTCTGACAGATTACACACAAATTCAAGTAAATTACGATCATCTCTCCCTTGTAATATTTTTACACTTTGTACTTAATCCTTTTCCCATAAGATTTCTGCCGATGTGGGCATTATGCAATATCTGAAATATTTCTTCAGTGTGAACGTAATATTTAATCAAATTGCCTTATTTTATAGGCACGATTTTTATTTTTTTCGATATAACGTTATATCAACGTAAACACCGATATTCTCTCGGCAACTTCGAAGTCGCTTTGATTTTTTGACTTTCACTTTTGTCATTGTCAAAAACGCTAATTTTGTAAAAATTTCGCTGCTATTAATTATTTTAATCGATAGTTGAAGCAGTTATTCATGTTACTTAATGATTGTTCTACGACCGTTATTTTTTTTTTTTTTAAAAAAAAAAAGATAGGCCTACTAATTTAAGAAGTAAAATTAAAACGTTGCACAAGATTAACCAGTGGCCTCAAATTACAAGTGAAAACACTTATTTTTAGAACTTTAATCAATTTTTGGTATATGAAATATAGCTAACGAAAGAGTAAATTTATATTTATTATCTAAGCAATATTGAGTAACATACATTGATGTTTCAGTAATCCATGAAAAAATGATATCTACAATTTATATATTTTAACATTAATATTTTGTTAATTCATACTAAGAGACTTCAGATTAGATCACAGATAAAAATAATGTATATTTATATATGGTAAAATGACTTTATTGTATTGCATATAAATGCCCCATTTGAATTTAATCCCTTTGATAAAGTTTTGGATTAATGTATTCATTCAGAATTTGTATATAATAAAGAATGAAAATAAAAAATTTATTAAATAAATCCACAATAATTTGTTGATAGATCAATATATTTAAAGATTTTTTAATCTTTTTTTTTTACATCTTAGTGTTGTTGGTGTACAGAGATAAGTAAACACAAAGTAAATTTACAAGTACCTTTAATAATTGCTTGCTTTTTATTTGCAAGCAATATTCACTGTGAGTTTTTTCCTATGTACACATAATTAATCATGCAAAACATATTCAGTATGGATATCAAAGGATATCAATAAAATGGGTTCTCTTAAAGAGCCAAAGATACAAAAACCTGGAAACCAGAAACTGTCAGTTTGGAAAATCAGAATATATGAAAAAATGCTAATGTTAAACATGTATCAAAGATTCAGAAAATAGATTAATCTTAAGAGTTAATTTAATAATGATTTGTGAAAATAGCATATTAAAACATTTAGCAAAGATTAATTTATTTAATGTTTTCTTTGATACAAATGATTGTTACATGTGATATAATTGATGATGTTCATATGTTATTCATTTTACTGATATCAGTTTGTATGTAGTATTCACTATAAAACAGCTAAGAAATTAAAAACAATGCATAGTTATCACAGGCATTTTGGAAGGATGTAATTGTTCAAATACACTTTTGCTATTAAAATACAACACCAATACTTTGGTTTATATTCATTCAATTCTCTCTACAATTTTTCATAAATACACATTTATGAATAATCACCAAACTTTATTATATAACACACAACTGTATTTTTTAAACATTCTTACTTTCAAGGCCTTTTCAACATTTTTAAGCTCTTTGATTGTACATCTCTTTCTGAATGTTGTATAAATATATATTTATGTGTGAGTATGTATATATGTGTATAAATATATAATGCATATATATGTATATACACATATATCAGGTGTTTTTCATTCATATAAAAGTAAAAAATTATACTAACTACTAATGATGAAGAATATAGTAAAAAGTATTTTTACAGGTATATTCCTTGTATGTATATGATAATCTGAATGTATTAAAAATTAAAATGTTTCCACTTCATTTTTTCATTTCTAAATATTTTTACTGTATAATTAAAATTATTGAAGAATATTTTTCTTTCAAATAGGCAAATTTGCAATTTGCATAATAAATAAAATTTTCTTTTGATCACAGAAATTAAATTTTTCAAAAAATGATAAAATTTGGATATGTATTTTTATTTTGAGCACCATTTACATCCAAGAAATATTATACAAATTTTACTATATTCTCTCTTGTAACTTATGTCATATTAACATTTATTCTATACTTCATGTGGAAAGCTAATAAACTTTCATAAAAATAAAAATTTCTATATTCAAACCTATCAAAGTGAATACCCTCATACAAATTGTTATTACAGTAGTTGATTATTCCATTCATTGACAGTTTTGGCTTCCAGTGTATAATTATGAATATATAATTGATGGATAAAACAGGGTCAATATAAATGATAAATCAGTCCAATTTCAGGACGGAGAAAGAAGTGCAATTTCACAGGATATGACTAGTATGTTTTTTAATAAAAGCAGTAAATATAACATTAAAACTATTGGCTTCAAATTTCCAGAAATCTAAAAAACAAGATTGTTTCATATTGGGTTAAACCAAATGTCAATAGCTTACATATGTCCAAGCACCACAGTGAATTCAATTACATGTTTGAGAAAGATAAGAACACAGCCTACAATAATACAATAATCTACTTTCTAACACAGTTCTGTTTAAGAAATCTTTTATTGATGTTTTCTTTATCACTTGGACTTATTTCACACTATCACAGCAGAAAGTATCTCTGTCACAATGCTGTACATTTGTTTATATCACATGAAAACACAGGCTGTCTGTCCCAGAATAAGAAGTAGCACTATATGCTTTGCTTCTTACATAAAAATCCTCAACATGAAAGAAAAGTTTCTTGAAGCCATAGCATTGTGCTTACATCAGCAATGAGTCAGGCAGCAATGTGTTTGTACACAAGTCATTTCCAACAGTGGCATTTAATTAACAGCACATGTAAATGATGATGTCTTAATGAAATGGGAGAATGATGGTTTGGGAAAATGGTCTCATTTTCAGGCATCACTTCAGATACTTATAAATATATCCCCCAATGGCTGGCTGAATTATATATGCTAATTGCCTACACAATACTTTACTGTACAAACTTACATCTTCTAGTTACCATCAATTGCCTTTGAATTAATTGCATAATAGCAATTTTTATTTTCATTTTAAATATTTATGGCCAGTAAACAAATATATTTAAATTCAAGCTGTGTTCTCCTCTAACAAACATGCTATATGAAATCATTTTACATCTATACAAGCAACTTCATTTAATGTTGGAATACAACCATTTAGTATGCTACATAGAAAGTGCACACACCAGCAACACAACTCTAACTTGAACTCTCTTTGAGAGGAGGAAAAAAATTAATTTTACTTTTAAGAATTAATACAATTTGTTTTATGGTGAATACTTCATATTTAACAAACAGCACCAATGTAGTTCAAATATGGTGAAGTATTTGGCAAAGATGGAAGGCCTCCAAAGGGTAACTTGCTTGATTAATGACATCACAATATAGTGGAATCCTGCAGAGACTATTGGGTACATCAACAACAAATTTCAGACTCACAGAACTACAATCTAGGAATTTTTGTTAACTAACCATACAACTATTACTATCATGAGCAAAGGATTTATATTGTATTTTCCTAGCACTTGTTTTCTTTTTCAACTGTTATGAAAACATCAAGATAACTGTCACTCCAGATTATACTGCAATTATAACAGCATTACTATAGAATCTAATATTTCAAAGTGCATGAGGCACATTAATGACTGTTTTGTACTCTGTCTATGCAAATTATAGCGTAGAATAAAAAATATATTATTATTAGATATAGATAATTTTTGATTTAAACTTAATAAAATGCATTAAAATTAATTTTAAAAACTGTTCATGACTTTATAAATATTCTATAATCATAATTTAAAGGTTGTTTTCATAATAATTCTTTTTGTTTCACTTCACTCTTAAAGATTATTTAATTCACTTGATAAAATGCCATCACACATTACACAAAAGAAAATGATAATGCTATAATTGTGAATTTCAGTTTTATTGTCAAATTTTAATATCACAAAAGTGTATCATTGGCAATTTTCAAAATATATTGTGTAAGAAAAAATTATTAATATTTTGCATACTTGAATGAGATTCAAAACTTTTTAAATTAGGAATTAGCTTCCTAAATTAATAGTCTGCCTATCGTATTATTGTGTATTCTATAAAAACAATTCAAATCATTAACTTTTATAAAATTTATTAAATATAATTCAATGGGTGAAAATCATTTAAATTAGAAATTTAACTATGAAAATTAAATTTATAAATAAAATAAATCCATTTTTTTATAAATGCATCTAAACAGTTTTCAATAAATCTGAGAAAAAATTAACCATAGTATTTCAACTGTTTTATAAGTTTTATATAATTGAATTTAATAATCTGGACATATAGACAAAAACTTTTTTATTACATAATCTTAGATAATTTTATCATATTTATCAACATTAGAAAACATCGTAAAACAAAACAAAGTATTACAACAAGTTTAAACAAATATACAGATGATAAATGAAAGTAACTTTTTATTAATACAATTATTCTGTTCATGTTTTAAGTATGAATTCTTTTATTTACATTAATCTAAATATTTTTAAAGTTTTAAACTCCAACATCAAAAGTTTCCATAATGAATTTTTGTAAAAATTGAAAAAACATTTTAAACTTATGTTATTGGGGTTTAAAAATCTGAAAATATTCTTATTATTGTAAATTAAAAAGATTACTGTGTAACTAAGGTTGTGAATAGTACTTATTTTAAATGCCAGAAATTTTTAATATTGTAATTCTTAGAAGTTTACCAGACTTCAAGACAATCTAAGAAATCAAAAAAAAACAAAAAAAATTTATAAAATAAACAAATACAAACACATATTTATTTTGAAATACATTTTTGCATAATTTAATGATAAATAGCAGCTTGTGAGTGTGCTTTAATTTCAGCCAATATACTTTATCATTTTAAAATATATTATATTTTCTTCATTCCCAACAAAAATATTAAATCAAAATATATTATTCAATAAAAAAAAGTATCAATAATAAAAGTACAATATAAAATAAGCTAAATAACAAAATTTCATTCATTTCTTATGTTTCTCCATTGTCAAATTTAAATCTAAAAAAGGTAAACAAAATATTTCAAAATTGTAATTTCCAATCAAATTTTACTATTATTTCTAATTTTCAAAATAAAAAAAAGAAAATATTTAAACAGCTTATTTAATAGATTTTATCATTAAAAGAGATTATGTCTGCAATTCAACAAATTTGTTAATATTGATTATTAAAGAAATATGAGCATTTAGTATATTTAAATATGGAAATAAAGTAAATCTTGTAAAAAACAAGAATTGCATGGTCCTGAATATTTTTTCCATTTTATTCAGGCTGTTTTGGACAGTTTTACTATATTTCAATTAAATAAGTAAAATTCATTAACCTTAGTAGATGCATTAATATAGCATAGTAAAAATATAATTTAAACAATCTCAAACAATTCCTGTTTCTGTTTTGTGCAAACAAATATTCCCTAAACTGATTTAAAAAACTAATTGTGATTTTTGAATTATACAAAATATATTAGAAAATAGGTTATTAAAAACTGAAATATTTTTAAGCTTTCAGAAGAATAAACTAGTGAAATAATTACAATATTAAAAAAAAATGAAAGCCTTTATAAAATATTTTAATGTCACTTAATAAAATGACTAGAATAAAATAAAATTAGGAAAATCCTACTAATCAATTTCAGAGAATATAAAAAGTTTAATGTCATTGGTAGTGTATTCCTTCCATCACAGTATTATTAAATAATTTTAATAAGTCAAATAGCATTGAATTTTTTGTTTTGTAAAAATATTTCACATAAGCTTTGACTATGCTTTATTTTCATTAATAACTTTTATCAATTTGATAATGTTTTGAGTAAAATCAGAAACTTATTTGCAAATGAACCTAAATTTATTTCAATAATACATATTATTTAAATGATTATTGAAATGTAATTAATTCCATTTGCTATCTGCATTTTTCAGATCAGCAAAATGAAGAAATGCTTGTACTAAATTTTGGTGCTATTCTTTTCTATACTATAACTGTTTATTTACAGCCTCATTAACACATTCATCTTTAAGATTAAAAATATACTTTTTTTTAATATAAATTTAGATATGGAGGAAATAAAGACTAAAATAATAGAAGTATTGTCTGCATATTTCTGCATTAAATGATTTTCAACCCAGAATTTAAATAAATAAATAAATTATAGTAGTAATATTTAAAGAATTGTTCTATTTTTATAGAATGCATAAAAAAATTAAAATTACAATTCATTTTTATACTGATTGAACCAGAATAATTGCAATACTAAATAATTATAATAAAATTCATGGAAAAAATTTTTCATCCATTGAAGAATGCAATTAGTAAATTAAAAAGTTATAATAATTAAAAATGATCTATATATATACATATATATTTATTTATTTCTTTTAAATATCAATTGGCACTAATTTTATAAATTATCAATCAAAATTTTTCAACAAAAATAAATTTTTTTTTATAATTTACAATTTTCAATAATTCAATATTTTTTAAGAATGATTTTGGGTTTAAAGCCAAAGTAAAAATTATAATTTCAGAACATCAGAAATGTGTTAAAAATATAAATTATAAGCAATTTATAAACATGGGTGAAATAAAAACAGAACAATTAATGAAAGATAAGGCTTAAAGTTTTTCTTTTTAATATCATTAACATAGTCACAGAAAATAAATTGTAATTTTTACATTAATCAGGTGATCATAAAACTTATATCAAACTTATATGTAATCACATACAATAAATTGTTTTACTGGGCAATGATGATTTCTTTTTTAATTTATTACTTTTTAAAGTAAGTTACTGTGTAAATAGGCCTTTTTCATTTGCATAAATTTACTTAAATACTTAAATAAGGAATATTTTTCTGACTAATTAGAAGCTCTATTTTGATTTTCTATTCATGAATATGCAAAGAATATTGCACAAAATAATCAAATATAATATTAATGAAAAAACATATTTGAATTACAGATAGTATGAAACTTAATAAATAAAACATCAAAAATATTCAATTGTACAGAAATAAAATCTCAGACATAAAATTTCATCATTTGGAATTATAGTCTAAATTACAGTTGTATCTATAATTTAAGAATTTTCATTTAGAAAAAGGTCTATATACAAAAAATTCTGATAGGTTATTCTCTATGTCAAATATTTTATATTGAAAATTTATGGGTATCAGTTGCTCTTTTTAATCTGCTTAATTTTTCTGTGGTTTTTATTTTAGTATTATTGTGAATTTATAATAGATTGTATGGATAGTTTAAATTATTAAAACACTGTATTAGAAATTTTATTTAAAAGTGTAAAAATTATTTTTTCATTAAAAAGAAATGTTAAAAATTTAATTGCAAAATGTTTAGATTGACTGAATTTTAACTGTTTAAATTATATTTAATTATATAATAATTGTAGATCCAAAATATAATTTAGAAAATCAAAAATATTAAAAATGTAGGTTAGAAACAACAAAATTAATTTTATATTTCAAGGTAAATTTAAAGGCTGTCAAAAATGTTTAATTCCACTGTTTTTGATATTATTTTATTAAAAATAATCACCATTTTAATTTGACACAAAAATTGAGAGACTAAAAATTGCAACTACTTTTCTAAAAGCCCAGATTTAAAATCTTTGGTCAGATCTGGCCAAATAAATAATGAATATTGCTCATACATACAACATATATATCATCCATGCTAATCACACAGTAATTAATTTTAGTTTTATTTTAGCTGCCAATTTGATATGGCAAATATACTATAGTAAGTAAAGAAATTAATTTTAATGCATTTATTTGAAAGAAATGGATTCACTTGTGTAATCATATATTAAAAAATATCATAGTATTAAAGAATTATTCAATGTTACTAATTCAATTTAAAATGCTTCTTAATAGATAAATTTAAAATAGAATAAAGATATAGAAATTATATTTTTTTGATATTAAAACTATATCTGGAATTTTGTTTCAGATTAATAATCTGCATTCATACATTACAATTGACTTACAAAATCTCTTCTACATACAAAACACTGTGCAACAGGAAGGTTGACAAATGCCTATTCCTTTTCTTTTTAAACTGGAATATTTGACAAAGAGTAACCAAGATTTTTCACATAATACCAATAAGTAAAATTATGGCTAAAAGACTATGTCGTTTTATCACAATTTTTGGTTTTATCCCACTTTTGGCAAAACTCTAACCCCCCATTTTTTTTTACAATATCACAACAAAATCACTTTGAATTACATATGCACAACAGTATGTGAACTGCTTCATTTCATACTACAAATGACTTCATGACACTTACAGGGAGAAAAAGATACAAGGGGAAAGTTGTTACTGCCTTGTCAAGTTTTGTATGGCAGCAACATTCATCACAGCATTCCACCTATTGCAACTATGTCCCAAAGGGCATAGACAATCTAAATGTGTATGCTGGTATCAGCATAGAGTTACTCATTTGGAGTAACTGATCACAGCAGCATACATTGTCCATGGCATATAGACAAAATTTACCGAATACATATTGCAACTTTTTTATTTTGGTATTGTGGCCACAAATTCGCTGCTGTCGATACACTAATGAAATTATTTTGATGCAGCTATTGTGATCACTGATTAAATCAGTTTTGAAGTACTGTATATTTCTGGATCATGCATATTCTATGAGCATTTCATCTGTATATGGAGCGTTAATGTATCACGACATTTTAGGGGAATATAGATTACCACAATCTTGTATACATATATCTAACATATAGTATCTAGAAGAGATGATACTATTTGTATTCTAATGCATTGCCTATATACTACTATGACAGCAAAATTCACATTTACAATTTTTATCCTTTCTGTTAGCAAGCACCACAATAAGTGATCTATCAATGACCACAACTTGCTTCTGCAGAAAAAAGTTTTAAGCTTCTGATAACACAGATTATGCAGATGGATCAAAAAATGTATCTATTGTTTTATCTTGTATAATGGATTTATCATTAAAAAAAGTAAACATTTAAATTAAAATTCACAAACCTCACTGAAAGTTGACAGCAACAGCAATCTTGGAGCAAACAGTTTTGCATTATTGGCCACTATGCAGTCATTGCAACTGCAATAGCGATCACATATATAAAACAAGAAAAGAATCACAGACTTTTTCTTACCACATTTGTGGTCTCAGTCATATTGTAATCATTGTAATCTGATTCACTAAAAAGCTTAGAAATTGCACATGAACTCTACATTTTATGACTTCAATTATGGAATGAATAGCATGTACACAATGTTTGCAGACACTGCACAAACAACTAAAATAATATGGGATCCGATGTAAGAATATTGATGAAGGTGAAAAGCTGTAGACACAAAGGCTGCAGGATTCAATATCACTCAACTGTGCAATTTTCTTCAACTTGCAACAAACAAAAACAGAGGGAACACCAACTGCAACAGCTGTTTGTATTATTGTATTGACTATAATTGCAAAGTGGCTTTTCTATAAAGTGAAAAAATGATTTATTCCATTTTAAAACCAATGGTTGGTGATGGTGGTTCTTGTTTTATTAATCCCTTTTGAGAAAAAGCTAAGAGTGCATTTAAACTGTTTTCAGATCCCTTATTTGTATCACTTTGTGAATTATCATTAGATTTATCACTATTGCCTGTACCATGTTGAAGGCCACTGGTGCCATTTGTGATGGGCACTGTCATTATGTCCACGTGAGAGGCACTGTTATTTTCTGATGGCCCATTTACAGACATTGGACTTCGACCGTTCTGAGCTGATGGTGTTGGAGGACCACTACTGACTAAGCCAGTAGCAGGCATTGATGCACTGCAAGAAGTGGGAGTATGAATAGCATTTGTTGCTGAAGCTGTGGATATTGAATAATCCCTGTCTAATTTTGGTGGTCTACCGCGAGGACGACCTTCTGGTTTGGGAGGAGGAATATGAATATTGGTATCGTCTCTAATTTGATTAGCCAATTCTTTAACTACACGTAGTCCTTCATCAATAAGAGTTTCTTGTACTAACTGTTTTGTAATTTGGGCACTAGTCTTTTTTCCTTGAACTGCTTTCATAGAAGAAAATACATCTGAAGATTGCTGACACTGACTCGAATCTTGTGATGGTGAATCATTAGCATCATGATTTAAAGTGGGAGATGATGTTGTACTATATGCTGAAAATTGTGAATCTGAAAAAGAAAAAGAAAATAGCAATACTACATAAGATTCTATTATAATTTCTGAAAATTTTATGCTTAATAATAAAAATAGATATGTTAATTAGAAATGGAATACAACAAATATTTTTAAGTTGTAAATATAAAAATTTATACTCTCATTATACAGCAAAAGGTTTGCAAAGTATTGATGTCTAACAGGCAGTAAAATAAAGTTATTTGATTTTGTTTTAAAAATACACAACAGTTATCTCAAAGATAATGATTCAGCATTCTCTACAGAATCAATCATCTATTAAAAATGGTTAAAATTACCAACTTTTAAAAATTCTAATCTACTAAAACAACTTTCAAAAAGTTAATACTGTATTTATTCTAATAAACACACACTGTCTGTAACTTTTTGCAGCTTGCAAGTACATTGTTTATTAGAGTGATTACTATTAGAGGGTGACTTTTATTTGTATTCTTTGAGAATTGGGTGCAACTATTATTCAAAGATGACTATGAATGGAATAAATCCAGCAACTTTTTTCACTTTATAACTATTCATGCAACAATTCACCATTCAATACAGTTACACTATATTTCAACAGAAGGCTTATTTTAAACTGAAAAATTACATAATTTTTCTCCAATTGTCTTACTATTAGTGTGTGATTGTTGTTAGAATAAGTATGGTATTTGAAAAGTATATATTAAACCTTTTCAAAATGCATTATCCTCAGAACATTGAAAAAATGCTATAGCAGTCATACATAAAGCATAAATACACATATTTAAATATGTTAAAATATCAAAAATTTTTTAAAATTCTTAAATCCTGATTAGAATTCCAAAAGTTTATTCTTAGTTTTACAAAACTTGAAAAATATTCACAACATATTCTGTTAATTAACACTTTACTAATAAGTTTACATTAAAATTCCCAATAACTTATTTCCAAACTTAACTGCTAAAATAATTTTTGTACTTATAAATTACAGCCAATATTAGGGCTAGATTTTAAAAAGAATGAGTAAATTTGTGTCTAAGTGGAAGATTTTGAAGGGTCATAATTTGTCAATATTTGTCAAAATTAGTGAAGGATCTACTATGAAGTTAATATCACTTAAGTTTCAGGGCTTATAATCCTGGAGAGACCTTGAAGCAACTTTTTTTAATGAGTGAGTTTTTTTAAGTGTTTGCTGTTAAAATAATACTATTTTAGTCATAGAATCATAAGCCAGTGGATTGAAGTACTTAATATTGACCTTATAATATGTTCTAATACCCATTTCATATAGTTACAAAATGCTCCTATAATTGGTCAAATTTCAAAATTTTCTTAAGGGTTTGTAGTGCCCGAACTCCCACATGTTGGTACACAATTTAATTGCTCAGACCTAGCTAGAGTCAATCAGAACCATAAAAAGACCTGAATTCTCAATTCAGGCTGCACTCATCTCACTTGTGAATTTTAACATTAAAATATCAAATTTTCATTTCTTTATCCTGACATGCCACCCTCTGATGGCTTCTAACTCTAATATTAGACTATAATAAATATTACAAAAACCTAACAAACCAGCAAGAAAATTATAAACACTTTGTTTATAAGTATTAGTTCATTCTCTATTAACCAGTTCTAAAGTAGCAGTTGTTAACTGTACTAATACTTTTTCTGTTCATTGATGTTAGGTAATGTAACTATTATTCCTCCAATGTGATTTTCTTTTTCTTCATTTTTAGCAAATTTTTGATTATATCTTTGCTAGTGTTTAGTGTTAAAGAAGTTTAAGTATAGGCTTATCATGGATGATATTTTTAAATATATATTTCTGCTAGATCCATTAGTCAATAACTAGTGCTTCAGTTCACTCCATCCCATCACCCTATTTTTTTGCCATTTGGATCTTGAGATTCTTGCAAGGACAGCAATGCCCTTTGGATTTTGTTGGATGTTACCATATTATTGATGGTTGCAAAAGGGCTCCTGTAACAGTTCAGGATCTTCAGGATACCAAAAAATATAGATCTGCCAATGTTCAAAATTACAAGAATTTTAAAAATAAAAATTTATTTGAAATTCTACATATATGGAATGTCAAAAAAATTTGAAACAAGACCACTGTATATTTTTTCTTTGAATTTTTAAAAATCCATTAAAAATAAATTATCAATTATAGAAAAAAGCAACATATTCTTATTTTTACAATGGAAAAATTATTGAATTTTCTTTCAGGAAAAGTAATTTATAAAAAAGTAAAATATTAAAGATTTTATCAAGTTATTCTCATTACAGAATCAAGCAGTTAATAATAATATGATTATGAAAACCTATTTCTCTCTAAGTTTGAGATTAGGTTGTATATATTTCTGTGCATATTTATATTATAAAACTTCATTACATATAAATGAAATAAAATTTCAGAATATCTCACAAAATTCTAGGTAATTTAATAACTTATAATATATAATTTAAAACATCCAACTGACTTTTCATTAACAGATAGCATAGTTAAAAACACTCTCATATTTTAAAATAAGAGAATGATTTATGCACTTCGTTCTTCAAAGTAAAATTTAGATATATTATTGACATATTGTATCTGAATCTGCTTATATTTTATAAAAGCAAAAAATGTATCAGAAATTTTAATAAAATCATTAATATCAATATTATAGTGTAGCAAATAATTTAAAATTTTGCCAAATAAAAACTTTAGCCAAGGTTGCACTAAAGAAAAAGGTTAGGAATTAATTGTTTCCATTACTGTGTTAATAAAATAGTATATTTATATACAACATATTTATTTTGTATTCATTCAGTTCTTTTTTAGTCTACTATATTGTGTTATTCCATATACCTATTGTAAAAATTAATTAACTATGTTATGAAAAAAAATAAAATGTTTTTTCTAAATCTTTTTTAAAATCCTGTGCACAGGGATGCCTAACAGAAATATCAGGTTTCAATCTACTCCTTAGCTGTCAAAACTAGGAATTTAGGTAATGAATTACACATATATATACATATTCTAATGTTCACAATCCAAAAAGAGTGAGCAGCAGGCAAAAGGAGACTACACTCAAACCTCTTTTTGTGCGATTTGTTGTGTGTGATTTTTTTGTGTGCAGTATATGAATTTCAATCAAATTGGTATACTGCACAAAAATAATTGCACAAAACACATTGCACGTATAAAAAATCGCACAAAAAAAGACCGCACAAAAACAGGTTTGTGTGTACAATCTTAGATAATGAATTACATACAGAAAATATATTATCAATAATAACATAGATATTAGTCAATTAATACATTGCTACATATACTATACGTATTTCAAATATACAATATTGAATATCATTGAATAAGTTTACTTAGGCAATTTAATTTGTCCGATCACTCAGAGATATTTAATCATAGAAATAAATCTCAGAATGATTTACATAAAAGAAAATATGAAAGCTACCATCACCTGCCATTTATACAACAGGAAGCATAAAATGATTAAAAACTTTTAAATTAATTTATGAATTCTAAAACATACCATGAAAATATAAAATATGCATATTTTAAAAATGACAATTCAACATATAAAATGAATTAGAAAAATCAGAAATTTGTTTCCTACAACCATTTGACTAAACTATCTAAAAATTTCTATAGAATTACTATTTAAAGATTTATAGTTTCTGTGATTATAATATCAAAAACAAATTCAGAAAATACATTATTTATTATGTATGTATTTCAAATTACATTAATTTATATATAAAAACTAGTATTAACTGGTAACCTGATAAATAAGTATCATGACAATCCTGCTTTACTAGTGCAGGAACTGGCATAATAGTTTGAAAAAAAATATTTACTTTCAAATTTTAAAGTGTTTCCACATCCATATTTAATATATTTATAGTAATTATTTCAAGAAAGCAATATTACATATTAAGCAAAATGCATATTTGATTTTAAGACATACATTTTCCATCTGAATGCAAACCTGCAATTTAAAAAAGCTTTTTCATGTGCATTTTAGTCAAATCACCATCAAAGTTTACAATTATGTTCCAAGATTTAGTATATTGTATAAAATTATATAATAAAAACTTTCAAATTATATCAAACAAATGTATAATATAAACATTATCTAATACAACTTGAAAATTTTTTTCAATATAATTTAAAATCTTATCTCATATATTAACCTTGAACTGGATTATTTTAAAACACATATAGACAAAAATCTATTCCAGCAACTATTTTTTAATTTATCTAATGCTTTCAACTATCTGTGTAACCATCTTCAGGATCAAACACTTTAGAACGTAATATTTAAACTTTAATGAATTCTATTCAAAACAAGAATTATTAAATACTGTACATAAAATTGATAAATTGAGAATACAAGTAAAAGTATACAATACTGATGAAAGTATACAGAATAAAAGAAATTAATTAATTAAAAATAAAAATAAAATAAATAAATACATAAATGAAATATTTGTTTTAGTTTTTGGTATCACTGTTCATTGCATTGAGAAGGTACTGTACCACCAAGCTTCTGATAAACAAGTGGCATCTTTGTGGTTAATGCATGAATTCTTAACACTGCTTATATAGGTATGTATATTCTTTCTAGAGTTTTACCTGCTTGTTGATTCCTTATTGTTTTTAAAAGCTTAGCTTCATTAAAGTTTGGTGTATTGTCTGGAACAGTAGCCATTATAGCTAAGACAGTTGTGCTTTTGCTTTTACTTACATCATATTGATGCTCTTTAAATCTTGTAGGGAGGTTTTTGGATGTGTATCCTATGTATTTGCTTGTTTTGTTTTCAAGTACGGTAACCAGAATCTTGTGTACCCCAGGGGCTGTGTCAGGATCTATTGGGTCTTTGTCATTATGTAACCAGCTGTAAATAGTTTTGTTGTGCTTATATGTGATACTTCTGCTGCTTTATCTAATGGTTTTTCTATAAATGTTATCTAAATCATTTATTTTTTATTTTCAATTAATTTATTTCTTTTATTCTGTATACTTTTGTCAGTGTTGTACAATTTTACTTGTATTCTCAATTTACCAATTTTATGTATTTAAATAATTCTCGTTTAAAACATAATTTTTAAACTTTAAAGAATTCTGTTCAAAAGTGTTTAATCCTGAAGATGGATACACAGATAGCCAAAAGTGTTAGATAAATTACAAAATAGTTGCTGGAATAGGTTTTTGTCTATATGTATTATAAAATCTTATATCTTTCTTTAATAAAATTAATTATTTATGAATTTTTTTTGTTTCTTTTTTATGTTGTCTGGATGAAGAAACTTGTTTGAACTGTACTACAACTAAATACAATATAAAGCATTTGATTCAGTTAAATGCAATTTAATTAATCAATCAGTGCCTACTTAATGCAATTGATTTAATGTCATTTTCATAAAAATCAAGATATTGTACTCAAGCATAAAAATATTTTTCTGTAATATGCTGCTACAAAATAGAATTTTATTTATTCATGTAATTATTAATACATAAATAAGGATAATGATATACAAAAGAATAAAAAATAATAACAACAACTAAATGTCTCAAAAATCTTGAAATTTAGATTTATGATTTCAAAAAATCATAAATCCAATTTTTTAAATATCTTAAATTTTATTGATTATCATTCAATTATATATAAACATATGTTTCAAAGAAACAAACTGAACAAGATATTCAAAAATTTTAAACTAATTTGATGATTTAGAAATCATTATCTCTGAGTTACATTCACAGATGATTGTGCTTATTAACAATTGTTATACATACCTAAAAGATATCTGTAAATGATGTGAATGATTACAAAACTGTTTATTAAAAATAACAGTCATACAAAAATCAAGCATATGATGTTATAGGAACAGTTTATTGAGTTTTTTCACATTTTATGAAATTCAATATTGTGTTATTTGCTGTTCTGCACACATCAGGACAATAAATGTTTATCTTGTTGAATCTGATAATTGTTAACAAGGTGGAATTATAACATCGGCTTCAACTATTTGAAACAATCTAATAGTTTCAATTTAATAGAATTTACTATGTCTATACATCTTCAATATCATAAGTGACAATATTATTCAATAAACAGTTACCTGAATAATGAATAGCCAAGATGACTCATTTCCTGGACTCCAAGATCTTCAGGTCTAACCCCTTTGTGAAAATTTCAAAAATAAAATTTATTAAAAGGATTAAAAGAAAGATAAGATTTATTATCTGGAAAACAAAAGCCTAAAATATTGGATAACTTGAAGAAATTCAAAGAGACAATGAAATCTTGACTATCAGATAGATGTGAACAGAACAAATATAGCACATATTAAACAGTCATAAAATAAGAAAAATATTAAACTGCTATTTATGTTGTAATTTTTACATATGAACACTTCTTATTTTAGAAAGAACTTGTAATCATTCATGTTTACAGACATTCTTTATTATATAGAAAAAAAAAAGATCAGGCAACCTCACGGATAGAGCTAAATATATGATGAAACTATCAATCTGCAATCCAGTTCATATGCTCCTTCCATGAAAACGAAATATTTTGTGTGTTCTAAACATCAAATTGAGAATAAAGAATGCCATAAATGGTTTTCAACAGTTGCTCCATAATCACTGATGTTTAATTATCAATTTGCAATTTACAGCATTATTTTAATAGCAGTTATGAAAATAGTTGATAAAATTTAAAGTAATTGAACTCAGATTTTCCAAAATATATAAATTATAAAGTCTGTAAAAAAAAAAAAAATTAAAGTTCCTAAACTGTCAGAAATGTGATTCAAAACTTCTTAAAGTATTTTTAAGTACTTCACCCTCAAAGAACCTTTATCTTCGATAATGCTTAATTTTTGGGAACAAATGTTTTTGGCCTCACTCAAGGTCTGCTTCAGGTTAATTCAAAACAGGATTCCAAATTCAAAACGCCTTTCCTTGGAACAACTTCAAACCGTTGAGTTTCAAAATAAATCGGAACATATATGCATGCTATGGAGCACACGGTATACATAGACTGCACTAAACGTTCCATCCAACAGAGTCCGGGAGCACAAATATGACAGATTATGCTTGTTACACCACTGCCCTGTTCACCTATGCCACCAACCCAGAGGTTCATGCAGACCTATCCAATGCCAGACTGATAAAAAGAGCCTTCCACGTTGACCACATTAGGACCCTTGAGGCCCTCGAAGTATACAGGGATAGTCTGAAGAGGAGATGTATAAACTCCAAAGATGGCAATGAGCTATCATATGCATGGCGCTACATATGCAAAGAGCAAGAAGTCGCCAACGCTCCATAGCATGCACATATGTTCAAATTTATTTTGAAACTCAACGGTTTGAAGTTGTTCTAAGGAAAGGCGTTCTGAATTTGGAATCCCATTTTGAATTAACCTGAAGCAGACCTCAGGTGAGGCCAAAATCAAAAGTTAAGCATCCCAAAAATTAAGCATTACCAAAGATAAAGGCTCTTTGAGGGTGAAGTGTTTATTAACACCGGTAATCAGGTTAGAAGATATTATTTTTAAGTAATCTATTAATTCTAATGAGATAATTTTATCATATCATATGAAATTAAATAAAGACCAAACATGTCCAGATTAATTAAATTCTATTTTAAAAAAATATTGGTAAATTTTTTGCATTAATTATTTTATTAAATTGTAATTTCAAAATTTGTAACTTGAATAAAAACATAGCAGTTTTATTAAATTAATCCCAAATAATATTCTTGCAATGTACTAGAATAGTGTACTTATCAATGATTAGATGAATATTTGATAGTTTACTTTGCATCTTTAAAACTTGTCTTCATATTTCAAAAAAATTTAACAATTTAATTTTTGTTTTAAAGCAATTTTTAATATTTTTATCTTTGAATAACTGTAAAAATTACAAAATTAATTGCCATGACACAGTTTAATTGCAATATTTTTTCTTTGCATATATAATTTACATATATTGTTTGCTGTTGAAAACTACTCCATATTTTTATGTTTTATTTTAAAGACATCAATGGATATGATATATCTAATTTTTTAAAATGTTGAAATTAAATTCAACAAAAGTGCTTGAATATTTTGCATGAAAATATTAAATGAAATAAAATAAACATAATTTAACTGTAGTTTTGGATCATTGAATTACCAGTACCATTCCTATATAGCATTATGGAATTCCCAAGAATTTTCTAAGTAGACTATCATACATTAGCTTATGTTTATTCAACAATTAAACTTTAGCAATAAATAAATGACTATTGTGTATTTCAACAACTAAAAAAAATGTTGTCCTCCTCAGCTGGTTTTAATTCTAGAACCTTTTCAACTGACACATAACGCTATTAAAACTTCTATTTTTTACATTATTATTAAAAAACATGATTAAAATACAATCTTATATATTTAAAATATTTTTAAGATTAACATATATAAACAATATTTTACATACAATTTTTTTCACAAAATACATTCTTTTCTTGATAAACAAAAATTCTGTCAAAATATTTTTTTACAACTATCCCCTCCAATAAGCACACACATTGTACTGTAACCACATCTCATGCTATTCATTCCATTATATAATCCTTTACTTCCCTTTTTTATTTTTTTAATTCGACCTACCAACACAGACTATCTAAATTCCACTACATGAATTAATTCAAAATTAATTGAAATATTTCAATTATTCTCTTCTAACATTACAGCATTACAACCCAGTAACAACCTTCCACATTAACTTGCTAGTTTAATTGTTGAATAAACATTGGCTAGTCTATGATAAGTCTGTTGTCTGTTGTGTTTGAACCAAATGTTTAATTGATTATGTAATATACAGACGAAAACTATTTGATATATGAATATATATCATACTACAGTATTTGAGTATGAATATCAAACTCAGTCAAAATACACATTTTTGAAATTATATAAAAAATTACACTTTCCTTTTCAGAATAATCATGGATTCATTTAAACTCTATCATTCTACAGACCTTCCAATCTGCTATATGGAAAAGGGCTACTTCAAGAAAAAATAGCTGATATCAAGTGAAAAGAAGCTGATACTCACAGTAAAATAACTTGTATATTCCGTTATATTTTTATTTCTGGATATGCTGGTGACTGTAAAACATAGCTAAAGCATTTTGGAAAGCAGAAGAGCCAAATGGCTAGTGTATAAAAATACTAGTTATGATAGTTAGATAGCTGAGAAGACATGATTAAAATACAATCTGCTATATTTATCCTGGCAATCAGACGGATATCTTAGCTATCTATCTAGCTAAGATATGTCTGTTGCCAGGGGCCTGAGTTTGGATCTGGATTGGATCTTCAAGAATTTTTCACATTGGTCTTCATATGTTAAGCCACTCAACCATCTCTGCTTATGCTTACATTTGAATGCTTTTTTTAATTCTGTCAATATTTTGAAGAAAAAGCAGATGAATATATACAAAAGTGTGGTGGTGTGAAAATGCCCGCTATTGCCCCTGTGATATTTTAATAGTAACATGAGCTTCATTATTTCTTTCAAGTGATATGTTTATATTTTATTTTTACTATTTTTCAATTTTGTTACATTTTTGTGTTGTTAAAGTTTATGTAGTTTACTTTATAATTACTTAAAGGCAATAAAACTTTTGTATATTGTTTATTTCATTAAGCAAATTAAAATTACCCCTAAAGACATACTCCTAGATTCATCTTTGAAAGCATATGATGAACACATTCTATCTTTTTGTGAGCTATTGAAATAAAACATGCATTTTAATTTTTTGTTAAAAATATTCTTCATAATTTACATTTCAATATTTGCATTTAATAATATGTTATATGTGGTTATATTTTTAATAAAGAGAAAGATAACTAATATTCTATTATAATAATTTTAAAGATAAAAATCATGAAATATCAATGCTTTCAAATTTAAAATAATGAAATTACATAAGTCCTCAGCTTACATGAATTTGTAGATATGCAATTGTAAGATTTCAACTTACAACTAACAATGCTACTTTATACTTATAGATGGTGAAAAGGATGGTGAAAAGTTTGAGAAAAGAAAAATGTTTATTTATTCAAATTTTCTTTTCATAAATAGCTTTAATTATCCTTTGAAATGAAGATCTATATTAAAAATGCATCAGGCAATTTACATGGTTTTTCAAATTACACAAAAATCTTTGGAACAAATTAACTGGATAAGCTTAAGACTTACAATATTATTAAAATCTGTTTTAAAGAAAAAAAATTCTTAAGATTTACAAAAATTATTCTTTCCTTAAACTGCTATTAATTTCCACTTTAGATCATATTTGATTTTATAAACTTTTTAATAGTAATTATTAATTTGATTAAAACATATAACTTAAGATAAAGCTATTTAAATTCTATACTATATAATTACAAATGTGGATTTCATATTGCATTGACTTATCCTTTACAGTTCAAATTCTGAATAATTTCTTTTCCATTTTGTCTACCCATTATTTCTCAGATAATTATTTTTATTATGTATTTACTTAATAGAATAAACTATATTTTCTTTCAAAGCAATTTTATAAATCTGATTTTTTAACAATTAGATTCTATTTCTTTAGCTTATGTTAATAAGATAAAGTTTTTAGTAACTTGATCTTATTAAAAGTAGCATACTGTTTTTAATATAATCTAAATATTTTTCCACAGAGCTATCAACCTTTTTATTAATCTAGATAAAAGCAATACAAATTTTATATACAAATTCATTCGTTCATTGTCATCTGTTCCTTGATCAATCTTTTAATTAATTAAAAGTACAATTATAATTTAATTATATTTTTGATTTTAAATTAATATTTAATAAACATATTGATTATTTAGAAACCTTTAGCTATCCTGACATTGAATGAATCTATATAAATTAGTATGTATAGAAAACTCATTAAATATCATTGTTTATTCATTTCACATAAATAAATAATAATAATTTTTAAATAAATAAAACCAATATTTTTTTTCAAATTTTCAAAATATGAACAATTGTAGTATTGATGATTGCTATTATGTCATTTCCATCCTTCCATAATTATATTGAAAATACTCTATATAAAGTAAATACTTTTGTATATACAATTGAATCTGATTAAGGTAAACTTGAATATTTCAAATTATTGGATAATTTGAACCTATTATTATTTTCCTTGAAATTGATATTTCAATTTTTTTCAAGAAATACAGTTGATTTATTTTTTCTAGTATAAATTTGGCTAATTTGAAGCTAGTATCATAAAAGTTCATAAAATTTGGCATCACCTTTACAAATAAATCAAATCACTGTTATTTACGAAAGTCAAAATTCATTCAAATTTGTTTATTAAGAATTTAGAATAAACTGTTTATTAATTAGTTCTAAGCTGAAGATAGTCAGATTTTGAACAGAAGTTTAAATGTTAACTTTCTTACATAAACAGTGATTTGATTTATTTATTAGCTAGTATACATCATATTTCAAAAATAAAACTTAAATAGAAAGTAAACTATAATAAACTGACAAATAATTACCATAAAAACCTTTAAAGAGCAAGGAAATGAACTATTATGTTGAATTAACGTGAATGTTTTCAGCCATTTGAAACAAATACCAGGCAACCAAAAACTGAATATAACAGAATAGAATGTATAAAATAATGAAATAAAGAAAAAAATTTGAAATTAAAAAAATAATAAAATAAAATAAAACTGCTTTAAAATTGAATATATAAAATTTTATTTTATTTTTTTAATTGTGAAGTTTGTTCTTCATTTAATCATTTTATATGTTCTATTCTGTTGTATTCATTTTTTGGTTACCTGATTATAGTCATTTAAAATGATCAAAATCATTTGCATTAATTCAACTTAACAGTTATTTCCTTTCTGCTAAAAGGTTTTTGTCATGATTTTTTGAGGTTTTTACATAACAGTTTAGTAGGATTAATATAGTAAACTGAATAATCGAATATGCATTTTGGGATTCCCTGAAATACATTTATTCTGTAAATTCCCAAGATGTAGGCAAAATTGTCACATTTTTCAATTTTAATGACATTTTTAATTTGATAGCAGAGTTATTCAGCTAAGCTTCTATGATTTCTAAGTGTGGGATATACAGAAGATTATTTTTAACTTAAAAAAGTTATTAAAGAAATGGGGGGGAGAAAAAGAAAAAAGCATCTGATAGCACCAAGTAATACAGAATACTGAAAAATTTTAAAACTTGTAAAATATAGTTTAATTTTGAAAATTAAACTATATTTTGCAAGTTTTTAAATTTCAGTATTCTGTATCTGTATCTTTTTAATTCAAATCTGTATTAACAAGGGTTAATGTTACCTATGGTTCCAAGATGGCGGATCGTCTGATTCCAGCAAGGAAACAGTGGGACGCACGTTCTAACCTAACCTAACCTACTCTAATAATTTTGTTGGTAATAATTATGGTAATTTATTAGAATGGGTTGGTTAGGTTAGGTTAGAATGTGCATCCCCACTGCTTCCCTTCTTCTATTTGCTGGAATCAGAGACGAGCCGCCATCTTGGAACCATAGGTAACGTTAACCTTAAAAAGATTTGACTGTACTAAACAATTTGTTTTTCCATTATTTAACAGAGACAATTCATTTTTCAAATTGGTTTCTTTTCTCTTTTAAACTATAGAACAGTTTAAAAAGAGAAAAGAAAAAGAGTTTAATATTTTAAACTCTGTTTTCTATCTCGTTCTGCAGTTTAACATTTTAATAGCAATTTGTTTTATCGTGAATATCTTAACTAATTTATTATTGAAAAAAAAAGATAAATTCTTAATTTAGTAATTAAAACATTTGATTTTTGTCACTATTTACTGTTAGAAATATTAAGATGACAATGGTTTGAACAATTTTATCATATGATGATTTTGTTTAATCAGCAAGCAATTTTCCATATGAATTAACATTTTCTGTTTGGTTTATAGGTCATCCTCAGGTTTGATCATAACAGAAGAAACAGAATTATAAAATTCAAATAAAATAGAATTTGAATAATATTTACAAAATTCCAAATGTTCATATAAATTATCTGCTGGACTAATGCAAAGGTAAGCTTTTGCATTATTATTAATAAATCCAATTTAAATATACAGTGGAACCTGCATAAGCCAGACTAGTATGATACTAAAGCCAAAACTGCCATATGCTATTGGGCTATATAACAGCAATAATATTAATGAATTACCAAACAATCTGATACTAGAGGAAGCATACAGCAGTTGTTGACTTTACTGAAACCCAATACAATATATTACTAGAGTTGTTTGTATTCTAGTACAATACTGAATATTTTTCTGATTTGGCAGGTTTCCAATTTCAGGTTTTTTTTAATTCAGAAAATTACTCTGTTCCTAATAAATTTTCTTGTTTAGATAGGTTTCTGTTTTATTAAGGTTCCATTTTAGACAGGTTTTACTGTATTATAAAGTTTACAACTCTAAAAAAAATTACCAAGCTTAAATAAAATGCTTTAATGGAACAAAAACTACATACTATACAAAATCTGAATACTTTTGAGCTCCTTCACACATTGTCAGGATTCAGCATTTCCTGATGAGTAAAAGAGCTTGAAAGCACCCAAATTTTATATATGTGGATCTCCATAAATAATGTCATGCATCTTGGGGAGTAGTTCAAAATGTGACAATGTAACAAGGGAAGCAGAAGGAAATGATCCTTACGGCATCATGTTTGAGATTTACCATTATTCAGTATCATACATGAATTTTTAGTGCATATATCACATTTAAACATAGTGTTGCCACCTGTCCGGTTTTTAATTCATTGTTCGGGTTAACAATTAATTTTGTCCGGGATTTCGTAGCAACCTGTCAACCTTTTTTTTTTTATTTTTGCTTCTCAACTTAGCTTTAAAGAGCTATTTCATTTCTTAATTTAAGTTGCTCTTACACAAATCTCTAACTGGTTTAGAATTGGCATGCACATTATTCTTTGCATGGTAAAATAACATTGCACATGTGTCAGGGACTTCTGTTTGAACAAACCTGACCTGCTGTCCAGGTCAGCAATTTTGAAAGGTGGCAACAGTATTTAAACACCATGTTTTAAAAATTTAGTTTTTGCACTTAAATTTATATAAGAACGCTAAAAGATAGCAAAAAGTAAATGTGTATCATACTGTAGTCCTTCACTTTACTGTGGCCAGTAACACATTATAATATGTTACAGTCAGTTGAAGACATTTTTTTTAAATCTGTAGACTGCAGTGCTTCTCATGAACTGGAAAGAAACAACTTTTGAATTTTGTTTGTAATGTTTTATTCAGGAACATAATGCAGAAAATGTTGAGTGGATGGATTTTGACAACAGACATGACAGGGCAAGCATTCTCATGGATACACATCTCCAATATTTCCATTGTGGCAACTAAAAGTTGACATAATGGAATTTTATATTAATACTTTTTACATAATTGATGCAGTATATTTACTTTCTAACAATAAAAAGGGTTTGTCAAAGGGTGACAACCAATGTGACATCATTTTTTTAGGAAGAGTTTTGTCATAATATGACAATAGATGATATGGAAAGGGGGGAATTAAAAATATGAAATTTTAGTATGATATCACTTATAGATGGCCCGTATTGTATCCTTTTAGCTCCATTAAAGCATTTGATTTAAATTTGATAACTGCATTATATTTCTTATATATTTTTCTCATGTAAGACATCTGTTTCAAGATTTAAATATTTTAAAATTTATATATAAGTATCTCTTGCTTAATGCAGGATTTGATTAATGCACAAAAATAATTGCAGCAATTCCTTTATACATGCAGAAGAAGTTTTAATTTACACAGCTTTAACATGATTTTGATACACATGGTAGGATCATGGGATTTAGTAACCATATTAATCAAAGGATACTTGTACAATCATTCATCAAATAAAAGGTTTTGAAGGAGATAGTTATAAATTCCAGTACTTAATATCGAATATTTTGACAAAATCTTCTCTTCCAAGTACGTTAACATTCTGCAAGAGTTCTTGGCCATTCCCACACAAGTAAAAAAATTCAAAAAGAATCATTGGCTCAGAAGAAAATCTTTCACAAGATATGGCCCTTTAAAATTTACTTCCTGTGGTCTAAAGTCTGAATGATTTGCAATTTGATAAATATTTAAAATTAAAAACATGAAACATTATCCTAAAATAGTGTTTAAAATTAGTATTTTCCTTTTTATAAGAGAGCTGAAAGCTAGTGATGTGAAACAAATTACCAATGCAAGATTATTTAGCTAGTGCCTAGATTTGATGTACAATATATAGCAAAATTAAATTGTTCATGATCTGTTTATTTTATATATTTAATAAATTTTTACTAGCAAATAGCTGAAAAAACTTTTAGAAAAATAGGATCAAATTTTAGGTACAGTACATCTGGCCAAAACAAAAATGATATAAGAAAACTTTGAAGTAGAGTATCTTGAAAAGTCATTCTTGAATTTTTGTCTTTTAATAAGAAATAAGCAATGTTAAAAACTCAGCATCCTTAATTTTATATAATTTTTACTTTGGATGAGTTATTTTACTGTTTGGATTATATGAACATATGTAAGGTTAAAACTACTTATTTATTCCAGCTGAATAGAGTGTGGTCTTGTTTTATGCAGGGTTGGGATGAAACAGAAATTTCATATAAATTTGTGCTCTCCCCAAGCAGTTCCAGATGATTGCCTATACACTTATGAAACCATTTACAATTAACAAAAAATTGTTAAAATGTGTTTAAAACATTTTACTTATATTTATGTTATAATGATTAACATTTTAGTCTGATGTTTTTGAATCTACAGAACAAAATTTTATAATACCATATTGAGTACACAAATAGAGAAAAATACATGTAAACTAGGGTATTCACGACAATAAATAGCATTCAGTAATTTTCTGTGTTCATAAAGTCAGAACCTAGAAAAGACAGTTTGCTGACTTAAGAATCAGATTCAATGGCACTAGAATTAGGTTAAACTAGCCATTCACCACCTGCAAAAACAGGAATTCACATATAAGAATCCTATGTAAAATGAGATCCTACCGTATTTATTTCTTTTGGTATTTTCTTTTACTCATAAGAAATAGCCTACAGTTCTTGCAAAGTGACATATTACCCATCACAGATAAAATATTACCCTTAGTTTTTATAAGGAAAGTTCTTCACTGCCCATTAGTTCAGTTTGTAATTATGTAATAATACATTAATAATGAAAACACATTATAATTTTTTCATTTTCCAAATAAAAATTAAAACATTTGAGATATATAGAAATTATATTTCATATAGTTTTCTTATATGTTTCAATTATTAATTTTAAAAATATATTAAATATGTGCTGAAATGTTTTATAAGATATTTCAAACATATTACATATTATTATTATATAAGTGCTTTTTTCAAAGTCCATCATAAAATTTAAAAACATTACCTTAACAATAAGCAAATAACTTTGACTTTGATTTTGAAAAGCAGATAAAACTATTTTTATAAATATCTGAAATTTATTGACTCTAGCCAGCTGAAGAAGAAATATATAATCATTTAGCATTGAATATTTATGAATTATTTTTCCATATCAGTATAACTATGGTGAATGCATTCTATAATAATAAAAAACTGAAATTAAAATTTCATACAAACATTTATTTAAAATCATTTTAATATAAATAATTATCATCAAATTATAACAATATACATCTTATTAAAAAGTATTTAAAAAATTATAATTTAGATAAAGTTTTATAAAATATTTCTAAATGTGTTCAAAAAATTGTTTATTGGTTTTATTATGGAAATTTAACTGAATACATTTTTCCAATAGAACATTATTGAATGAATGTTTAATAATCTTACTGATTTAATTTCATTTTCAAATTTTATTTGTACAGTACATAGTATATTGCAATTTCTGTTAAACTCATTCATTTGTTACAATAAAAAATTAGTATTAATTTTCTTCATGATCAATTATATACTTAGGAGAAATAAAACTTTAAGCATAAAAATTGATATAAAGTATTCCATTTAAAACAATTAAATAAAAACTAACCCAATTCGCTGATAAATGATTTAATCAATAAACACAATATAAATTTTATCAATTTCCTTATTGGTTATTTGTGATTGTTATGTACAAAATCTTATGTTTATTATTATTGAAGAGATTTTTCCAACATACTATGTACTGTACACATATTTGAAACTAAATTTATAAAATTTTCATTCAATAATCTTATTAGAAAATGTAATGGATTCAAATTTCTATAATGAAATCATTATGCTTTTTTTTAACAGGGAAAATTTATTAAGAATATTTTAAATCTAAATTTTCAAATAAATTTTTCAAAGTTAATTTATTTTATAAAATAAATATAAACATTAATTAATCCTTTTAATTCTAATAAGAATTAAAAGAATTTATTATCTTAGGTTTTTATCAAACTAATACTGTAATAATTTTTTATGATGATTATTTTGTCAAAATTTAGAACAAATTAAAATTTTAAAAATATTTTTATAACATAAAATACTTGTTTAATCAAAACTTATTAATTAAAGAGCTGAAATATTTTCTGATTCTTATGTTACTTATTCATTTTATTATTGATGTAAAAAATGAAAGATTTTGAATACCTATTTAATGGACACATGGAACAGCAAGCAATCTACATGCCAATGGTTGGAATGTATATTGTGGTAAGAGTTGGTAGTGTCAAGAAAGAGTCTATACCTTGATCTTGGAAATGATTCATCCACCAGTGAGGCATTGTTTCTCCAGAAAAAGACATACAAATAACGGATGATATAGAAACAAACTATAAACCATGTGAATAAAAAACTAAAATTGTGGTTCTTTGTTTTTATTAAAAAAAGAAATTCCTTTAGTAAATTTTGTATTATTATGTTGTTTATTAAATTTATTGATACAATATTATATTATAAATTTTCAATATATTATAGTAGATCAATTAAAATAATGTATCATGATTTAAATTTTAAAGAATATTGAAAATTAAATGTTTCTTTCTTTTGAAAATAATAATTAAATTAAAAATTTAACAATTAAATTTTGAATATAGTACTAATTAAATATCTATTTTTAAAAGTAAATTAAATTTTATTTAACACAGTGATCAACTTAAATTGAATAATAAAGTATCACTTACTGATTTAAAGAAAATTAAAAATTTAAGAAAAATACTTTTAAAATTATAGTAATAAAATGTACTATAAATATATCTATTTAAATTTTATTTTAATTTGGCTTCAACTTAAAACATAATTCAAAACTTAAAAATATTTCATTATAATTTTTTTTAACAGAAAATCAAACATATTACTATATACTTTTACTTTTATAATTATTAAATAACATTTCAGTAAAATCAATAATATAATTATTATATCATTAATTTGGCTGAGTAATTGTCTACTAGTGTCACTGATGATAAAACTATTACTCAGAATTTAATCATATAAATTTCATTCATTAAAAATAAATTTAGTTAACATTTTGAAAAAAAAACTAAAGTTCTCATCAAGTAGAATACAATATTTGAAGTATTTGATCTTTGACTATTACTTGCATTGAATTTCCTTAACTTTCTATTTTTGCAATGCAGCACACAAAAAAATTATCTGTATCAGCAGATTAATCAACTTATTTGATTGTTTAGAATAATATATATGGAATATGCTCAGCAAGATATCTTGTTAATTTTAAACTTAAAAAAATTAACTTTTGCAACACTTTTATTTCTTTGAATTTAAATTATCATCTGTATTAAATTACATTTACTAATATACAATTTCTCATTTAATTCAACACACAGACTCTAGACTATATTTTTTTTTTTAAAGAAGTAAAAACAATAAATATACCTCTTATATGGCTAAATAGCATTATCAAGAAAAATTAACCTGAAGACAAGTTTTTAACTATTCAAAATAAAATACTTTCATCAAAATCTTTATCATCAGAAAAAACTGGTTTTATAGTAATCATTTACATTGGAATGTGTAAATATATAATAATTTTTGATTTAGTCCATAACAGGAAAACAATTCAATATAACCAAATGGAACAAGTGAATAATAAAAACTGAAGTAATAAATACTACTAAAAATATACATGTATGACTTCTTTTACATCATTTTTAATTAATTTTAAAACTAAACAAAAATATAAGTTATCACATATATTTTTTAATTCAAAAATCAGCTGAAATATATTTTATTTAAATAAAATATTACCTTCAGTAATACAATTATAAGTGGAATATATTATTTATTTTAATATATCTGGAATTTTAATGCTGATTACACATTATAATAATGACACTTAAGGTCAAAAATTCTTTCTTATTAGTTCTGTATTTTATCTTTGACAATTTTACTCCTAATTCATTTTATATAACTTTTTTATATGAATAAAAATTATATAATGATACACACTGTGTTCAAGAAAGAGTTTTAAATAAAATCTTTTCTGATATTTACATAAGTTTAAACATCAACATATGGAATAGTTTGATTAAATATTAGTTATGTACCTAGTATTTAAATCAAACATGTACAGTACAGTACATGTTTGATATATCCAAAAAATTTCCTTTTTCATATTGGTTTAGTTTCCTTTATTCATTGTCATTTATTAATTGTCTTCCTTTTTTATAAGTGAAAAACAACTACTACTATTTTTCAAAATTTATCCAACATGCAATATAAAGTGTACAAATCAATTAGGAATCTCATTAAAATAAAAAATGTTTTGTTATTTTTCATGGTCATTTTAATGTTTTATACTGTTATTTTCACACAGTAAAATTACATTTGTTTAGGAACAAATTCATTTGTATTCAAACAAATATCGTATTTTATGGACTATAAGACACACTTTTTTCTTCAAAAAATTGCCTCCAAAATTCAGGTGCGTCTTATAGTCCATAGCGTCTTATAGGTATTTTTTTTTAAAATTGCTTAAAAATTAAGGTGCGTCTTATAGTCCCTAGCGTCTTATAGTCCGTAAAATACGGTAATTCAATTTTTACATTTTGCTATTATTTTCATGTTATATTATAAAAACAAAATTAGAAATGTGAAAATGTTCTGATAGAAGCTTAAAAAATTTTATTATAGATTCAAAATAAACTATTAGCTTTACTGACTACTGTCTTGAATTATTACTAAGCAAATAATTTAATTTTCTAAACTGCTCATTTTCATACAAAGAATTCTTTAAATCATATATTTTATTATAGCATCTGAGAGGAAGTCAATAAAGAAGCTGCAAGTGAAACAAAAATAAAGATAATAGAAATAATAGATGTTTAATACATACAAGCTAGGATTAGTTTCAATAACAATCAGATGCAAATGTGCATAGAATTGACAATTTTTAATAGCTTAAAATTTGAAGTACTTGAAGAATGTGCAATGATAGAGCATCATTTTAAAGTGGTGTTTTTTTGGAGCAAAGAGACTTGCAAGAAATATTCATTATATATTTTCAGATAATAGTGATTGAAGATATCAATGCACATCATACAGCACTGTTAAACAGAATCTTAATGTACAAGTTTCAGAAAACATTCTAGTCAACTAATAAAAGAGATATTCTTCATCCTTGAAAGTTGAAAAAAGTTAGAAGAGAAGTATTTTTCTTGCATAGCAGTACCAGATTTCATACTATTCCTGAAACCTAAAAGACAATTTAAATACTCAAACAAAACTTATTTTTTATATATCAAGTGATCAGAGTGATCAGAGTATTTGCAACATCTTAGTTGCAAATATCCTCTGATAATGAAGAGACTGAAAGTAAGATAGATGAGACTGAGACAGCAGCTAAAAGAAGTTGATGATAAAGATTTCTAGATACTTCTCTACAGTAATTAATAGTCAAGTATATTATGCTTTTATGAGATTTTTTTTTCATATTAGTTTCTCATTTATGACTAATTTATTAACATTCCTTTATGCTGTACGTCCTAATATTCAAATATATCATTGTTTTTGAACAGTTATATATATATATTACAATAATAAAAATTTTTCTTAAATATTGTATATAAGTGATAGATGGTTTTGCTTTTTAAATAAAATCATTTACCATTGGATTATGTAAACTTAATTCTTTTACAATAAGTATCCTTATGAAAAAATAAACTTGACAAGAAAAACATTTTTAATTTCAAAAATAGTAGTAGTATAAATCAGATTATTTCTAATATTTTAGTTTGCTATTATAAGTAAAATATAATAATACTAGTTAAAAAATGATTAATATAATTTCTTAAGAAAAGAAAAAGGAATAAAAACTCTTTCATGAACTATTGTGCATAGTTTTATTTTGAACATATCTTTACAAAATATATTAATATTTTCATAGATTTATGAAAAATTATTAATTATTACTTGTACTATAAAAACTAAATATACAAGTTTTGTTATAACTCCGTGATAAGCATTTATGTAACATAATTTTTGGCTTGAGTCAATTGTGTTACTTCCTTTTTAACTTAGACTATTTAGAAGTCCTTACATCAAAATGTAATGTTTTTTGCAAATTCTGTGAAAATCATTTAAATTGAAAGCTATAAATATTAATATGATGTAAGACCTTCTGATGACTACTAGTATTGAAAATGTAAAATTTAAAAAGGAAATGAAATAATTGACTCCAATCTAATTAAGTTGTTTAATTTATTAAAGATAATTAATTGGATTCAGAATCTAAATAAGAAATACTTCTTTAATCCAATTTCAATGATCATTTTCATATGATACAAATAAAAAATGGCTAAATTTTTAAATAAAGTGATTTACTTAAACACTTAAATATTTTTCAAACATTCAGTGAGCTATAAATCTGCTAATCAAGAAGCTATTGTGAAAATTCAAAATTAATGTTATTAATGTCAATTAAATGCAACTTACCAGTGTCATCATCTATTTTATCAGGTTCTGAACATGATGAAAGACGTCCACAGCCCTTTCCACCAGAAAAAAGCCTATAAAAAATTATAACCCTTAATTATTACCTGGTAATTAAAAAATATATTTATTTTTAATTTATAACTAAGAATTTTCTTGACAAAAATACATAACACTCAACAACAGTTAAAATTTCAAAAATAATAGTAATCATATAATTAACACATAAGATGTCTTATTATTCAGTTTATCAAAAAGTGTGTCCATCACTTTTTGATAAACTGAAATTATTTGTTTATCTTTAATTATACATTATCATCAAAAAATTATATTTGATACAAAGTAGCAATACATTTTTTTATTTAGTAATTTCACATTTTTATAATAATATATATAATAAATGCATTGTAATAAGCAATTTAGTATATAATGCCATATAAATATAATATAAATAATAATTAGAAAACATGATTCCTAGCTGTTTTTATCTAATAATAGGTAAGAATCATAACTTCCTAAAATATGATTTGTTATATTTTAATTAAAGTGACCAAATGACCTGTATTATATGGGACTGTTTTATATTTTGACCTTGTTCAGTTGTCTTAACTGTTTTTGTCAGAATGCCAAAATGACCCATATTTTGGGATATGCTGGAAAAATATCCTGTATTTTGAAGAATTCTGGTTCATTTTAAAAGCCCATTGTAAGTAAACAGTGCTTCTAGTCATTAGTTGTTGTTATTGTTATAGACAGAGGTGAGGCTGTATATAAAAATTTTAGCATCCTAATCCTTCTGGTGGTACTATGCATCTTACTACATAATCAAGTAGGTAGTTGTCAGCAAACAAAAGTAATAATAATAATTAATAAAAATAAAATTGTTTAGTTTTTGGAATTTGTTGTTTACCATTAAATTGTGGTCTTCCTATTTTTAACTATGATATACATGAATGATCTAATAAGATGGATGCAAATATGGGAACAGAGCAAGAGGGTGATGAGTATCCCATATTAGCTGTACCAAAATCTGGTCAGTTAAATTTATCACTTTAATCATTCTTAAAATCTTACTTTTGATGGCTTTTATTATTTTTAATATTATATATTAAAATTAATTTGAATTTTAAACAATGATTACGAAAACTTTGATAAATAAAATATTTTATTTGTATCTTGTTAATAAATTTCTCCAATATTTTGAATATTTCAAACATTTTTGACTGTCTAGACAACCATACTCAGGATTAAACATTAACTGATTGAAATATGAAATATAGAATACAATTTTAAAACTTAAAAAATTACAAAGTTTCCAGATAGATAACTAAATTGAATACATCAAATAAAACATAAAAATAAACAAAAAAATGCAACAAATAAAAATAAAGCAAAGATACACTATGAATGAGTGACATAATAAACTAAAATTACATACTTCATGTCCTAGACCTTTACTTGTCTAAAATGTACTTCATGCTGTGGACAGGCAACTAGTGTATGGTTGATGCATATATTTTTTTATAGCATACTCTTATGTTGTTATCTTTTCAATGGTTTTTTCCAATGGCTTGGTCTCTGGCCATTTGTAAGAATTTTGTGTCATCAAACTGGGAAATATTTTCTGGAACTGTGGCCATGATTGCTAATAATACTGTGCCTTTTGCTTTATGTACAACATATTAATGTTCTTTAAGAAGTTCTGTGGGGAGATTATGATACATGTGAGCAATATACTTGCTAACATGGTTTTCATGCTCTAGGATAAACAGTATTTCGTAAATACCAATGGAAGGGGTTACGATTGGCAGATTCTTTATCATTTTACATTAGGCTATAAATGGTGTAATTTATACTTATGTAGTAATTGGTTGGTCTCTGATTTAGTAGTTTTACAGAATGTGCTATCAAGCTTGTATGTCAATGCTGCAGTAGAGGCCTGCTCTTCTTAGGGTGGCTATTGTGGGCATATATATATACAAGCATACAATGAAAAATTTATGCATCAAC
The DNA here is from genome assembly GCF_030686945.1 of Centruroides vittatus. Lineage (NCBI taxonomy): Eukaryota > Metazoa > Arthropoda > Arachnida > Scorpiones > Buthidae > Centruroides > Centruroides vittatus. The sequence continues at coordinate 296,308 of NW_027120741.1, forward strand.
CATAAAGGTGCTAGTTGCCTATCCACAGGTTGAAAGTACATTTTAGACAAGTAAAGTATTAATGATACAAAGTCTGTACTTTTAGTTTGTTATTTCTCTTGTATATAGTGTATCTTTGCTTTATTTTTATTTGTTGTATTTTTGTTTTGCATTTTATTTCAGTCTTTATTTTAAAATTATTCCAACAAGTATTATATATCTATGATTTATCTCCTATGCTTCTATTCTGTTTTCTTAAACCTCAATATGTAATCGGTTCAAACACTGTTATTTTCTAGGAATTATAACATCCACAGACTCCAAAAATACTAGCCAATCAACAACTAACTTTAAATAAAGTTGTTGATTCATATTAATATAGAAGCAAACAAGAACAAACTTACTCTATTAAAAAAATAAAGTTAATCAGTGAGATTAAACTGATTTGACCATGTACCACATGACTCTATACAGTATAGCATGTTTGAATATGGCATTCCTGAATATGTGAAATGGACTAAAATACATTGAATCCACTAACTCAGTAAAATATGCTAAAGGCTTATCAGCCTCTTTCCCAGTTCAAGTAGGAGTACACACCATCACTCCTACTTTTTATTCTCATCATGGATACGATCACTAGAGATATCCAGACTGATACCCCGTGTATACTGCTGACATGTATGCTGACAATGTTCATGCTTGTCATAGAAATGAACTGGAAATTTTGGTACAGAATGGGATGGATTGCCTTGATTAATATGGAAAGTATGTAAAGATAAACAAAATCAAATATATAGCCTGTAATATCTTTAATAATAACACCACTGACATCAATAAACAGAAGATAATAAGAACAAACCAATACAAAATAGCACAATAATTAATTAATTATTGTGATATTTTATATTGGTTTGTTATTATTGTCTTCTTTTTTATTATTCATATTAATATAGAACATAGTTAACAGTGGAACCTGTTAACTATGTCCCAGTGGAACCTGTTAACCCTCGATTTATCTTACATCCTGGACTTAGAGCTTCTCTTGAAAGGGCTCACGGAGAACCAAAAAGAGTACTATAGATGGAACCTGTTAACTCAAAGCCACTTTTATTCAAAGTCATTTTCTTTCCCCAATTGTCCAGCATACAGATTTATATGTAATCAAACTGGTTAACTTGAATATGATTTTGACAGTATTTTCTTAAACTCTCCGGAATTTTAATTTAAATAAAATAATTAACATTTGTCTATCAAATGAACTAATCGGAAACTTTCTATAAAGTGCGGAAACTGGTACAATTAAAAATAAACATTATATTATGTAAAGGCAGGTGAAGAGACAGTGTGTGTAACCTAAGAACTGTAATTGCCATTCAAACCTTTTTAAACAACTTTTTTTTATTTGATTGTTACTGGATTTCTCCAACTAGCTAACATAATAAATAAATGGATATCTGATAAATTAATTTAAAAAATGATTAAGTCCGATTCTATGTAAAAATTTTAACCTTTACAGGAAAACTTTTAAAATGTAACAATTGTAAAGAGTTATGTTTGTGATAAAAAAATTTTAAAAAAAAGATTCTAGGTGTGAAATATCACAATTAAAAAGAAATTCTTACTAAACACTTAGGAATGAATGGATCAACAGTTACATGGATCCATTGTATCACAGTTACCTGTCAGATCACAACTTTTAAATTATTTATAAACTAAATAAAATTAACATAATCAAAATGAAATAATGTTGAAACCACCATAGATTGGTTTTCAAAATTTTAATTCATATGAAGATTTCCATGTAATGGATGAGTTCACATCACGGAAATTAATGCAACCTTGCACCCGATTTCTTTTATAAATTTTAAGAACTATTAAATGTTTAGATTACATAAATTGGTTACCAGTTATGTGATTTTTGAGTATTTCCAGAGTATCTCTATATCGGGATCCATAGAATAAGTGGAAAAAGCATTGACTATATCCCTTTCCTCGATTCCTGCCATGTCTTCCACATGTGTCAATTCTGTTTGTATGTGGTTATCACATATAGATATTGAATAAATGCCCAACTTACAGGAGAGATCATGTGGTTTTCTTGTCATTATACAGTATACTAAAAACATAGGATTGCATTTATATGCAATGAGGTGATTGTTCTTATGATCTGTTTATATATATACTAGCTGACCCGGCCACGCGTTGTTGTGGCTCAAAATGTATCTATTATAAATGTGTAACTCTTCCCCCGTGGGGGAAATATCGAAAAATCCCTTTTTAGTGTATATTCTGTTGACGTCACCTATTAAAACGCAATTAAAAACGCAAAAAAACCGCATGTAAAATAGTATAAATAGAAGCCGAGTTCTTCACAGTAAGCCTTAATCCTGTCCCTTTCCCCGCTGGGGAATATCGAAAAATCCCTTTTTAGTGTATATTCTGTTGACGTCGCCTATTAAAACGCAATTAAAAACGCAAAAAAACCGCATGTAAAATAGTATAAATAGAAGCCGAGTTCTTCACAGTAAGCCTTAATCCTGTCCCTTTCCCCGCTGGGGAATATCGAAAAATCCCTTTTTAGTGTATATTCTGTTGACGTCACCTATTAAAACGCAATTAAAAACGCAAAAAAACCGCATGTAAAATAGTATAAATAGAAGCCGAGTTCTTCACAGTAAGCCTTAATCCTGTCCCTTTCCCCGCTGGGGAATATCGAAAAATCCCTTTTTAGTGTATATTCTGTTGACGTCACCTATTAAAACGCAATTAAAAACGCAAAAAACCGCATGTAAAATAGTATAAATAGAAGCCGAGTTCTTCACAGTAAGCCTTAATCCCCGTCCATTTCCCCCCCGTAGGGAGAATTTCGACATGTATATTATATAAAACCACGTGCATATTCGAATGCAACGTTGTGTCAAAATTTCAAAGGAATCGGTAGGAACAAACAAACGTTGTATTTTATTTATATAGATAGGTAGAAAATGATCTGCTTAGGTCCATTCTCACAGAAAAGCATAATGCCTCACAGAAAAGCAAACTTAGGTCGTCTGAAGTTAGCGCCATCTGTTGGACATAAAAGCCTTAATCCATATATAAATATATTTTTGAAAGGGGGGAAATGGTGATCTTCACATATGCCACAAACCTTCGCGGGAATGTATTAAACAACTTCCCAAAGTTTCATGGCAATCGGATAAATGGTGTGGTAATGCATGAAGGACAAACACACACACACACACACACATTCGTTTTTATATATATAGATAATCAAAGGCAAGAGTTATAATTCAAAATAATTCTCCTTTTCATTTTGTCATGGCTGTCTTTGTGTTTTGAAGGAATTAATTAGTGAATTTATCACCTTATTTGTGTATCCATACTGGCATGCCTTTGCTCTAGTATAATCTAATTCTTTTAAAGTATCTTGTATTTTGGTGCACTGTAGATTGTAGCAGATTGTGGTTTGTTTTTGTTAGAGTTTATTATGGTGTGCTTTTTAATTCATTACATTGGCAATCTTTTTAGAAAAATTACATTATTTTTTGTCTGGAAAGAATACAGATTGACAAATTATCCTCACTTCCTCAGTGGTTTACTTACAACTAAATTAAACACCAGAACACTTGCTGAGCTTACTGCAATTTAATATTCAAATGCTTTCAGCCTATTTTTTAGGCCATCCTCAGGAAATTATAGTTCCATAACTGAACACAAAGCTTTCGAATACTTGTAAAATTTAAAGTTTTTGAAAATTTTTTAAAATTATTACATTAAATAGTTAAATATTAAATAAACAACAAATTACTAATACACTATATAACCAAACAAATGTAAAAATAAAATACTATATCGAAAAATACAATAAACTAGTTAAAGCATAGCTGCCATATCCTTTTATGGGTTTTTAACTCCCATTTCTTTTTCTATTATGTATTTCCAGGCCATTGGGAGAGCATTGGTATCTTTTGCATTTAAACAATTATTGTTCACTTTACTCTTATATATTTCTATTTTCTCCATACCTAATGCAATCGTCGGAGAATGGACTGTCTTAACTATTCTCACTTCATCCCATTTCACATTCGCTCTTGTTTGTGCCATGACTGCCAAAACGGTGTTACTATGTCCTTTATTCACGTCATATTTGTGCTCTCTTATACATATTGCCAAGTTTCTTCTAGTGACCCCAATATAATCTTTTGTCACTCCCAATTGCTGATTCTCAAAAGGAATTTTATAGACCCCTGCTTTATCTTGCATTCTCACTTTGTCTTTATCATTCCTTAGCAGACTGTATATGTTTGGCACTCTTTTATATACCATTTTCGTGTTTTTATATTTACATAATTCTTCCATCACTCCTTCCATTTTCCTATTGTATGTGAACCTGTTGATTTTATCTCCCCTATTATCTCATCTGCTTCCATGTTGTCTGTAACTCTTGACCAATCTTTCGATTGCGGTTGTTCTGTATCCTAAACCTTTTGCCACCTTCTTAATTCTGCTAATCTCCCTAAGTTGATCTTGTACGTTGGTGCAATACAAGAATGCTCTTTTAATAAGCACCTTGAACGCTGATATTGCCAAATTATTATATAAGAAGCAAATTAGTATTCAAATTTAAATGAAGATAAAAATAAACTATTCAGTCTTCTTTACTTTTTTTTTTTTTACTTCAGTACAAATATAATCTATTATTTAATATTAATATACAAACTTCAAAAAAGTTTTGTAATCATCAATTACAGTATTTATTTAAGTAAAAGTACAGTATAAACTAAAAACTTTAAAAAAAAAAAAATTGTTTTGGCTTTTACTTCCCAGCTGTTATGTATATATAATGAACAATTATTTATTGTGAGATCGTCACAATGCCAGGCTGCAATTTTTAATCATATTTTAATTTAAAATATATTCTCTCCACCTTAAAATAGTTGTGCTTGCCCCTGTACATCATACTTTTCTTTTGACAATAGAATCATGTAGATCATTATTAATTGCTTTCAGAGGAAAACTTGAATTAAAAGAATGTGACTTCCAGTGCAAACTGGAAGTTCCTATATAGTCAATTGGGGCCTCCTGCCCCTAAGGTTTCCATACCTGGTCTCGGATTATCATCTATCTAATTCCATTCTTGAGATTAAGGAAAGACACAGATGGACAGACAACAGTGGAAATTTATGTCTATAATTTTTTTCAAATTGCAGCCCAACAAGGGAACTGGAATTGTGTCAAATTTGACCTTCCGAGTTTTTTGCAAATTTCCACGTTTTGAGACACCTGAACCCAAAAAAGTAAAAAGAAAATGGCAAAAAGATTCCTTGAATGTGTGTGTGTGTGTGTGTGTGTGTGTGTGTGTGTTGGCATCTATTTCACTCAATATCTCAGGATAGGGCAAAGATTAAAAAACGAAGTTTGGCACGGTAGCTTGCATATAAGGGGCATTGATGCTATTAAATTTTGGTGATAAAAAGTCGAGGAGAGATAGAGGGTGATCACGTGTCATATCTCACATGGGGTTGGACAATAAAGATTTTAATTGTTGTTAGCATTTACAATCTTTATAAAACTCTATCTCTATCTATAAATCTCTATCTACATATAGTTTCATTTATTTATTTATTATGATTAATAATTAAAAAGTGATTCTTAACATAAAATCTCAGAACAGCTGGGAAAGTTATGCAACTTGTTGCTAGATTTTTTTTACTTTCCTTTCATTTTATTAAAGCAATTCTTTTAAAAAATATTTTAATTTTCTTGCTTCATTTTAAAATTTGTTATGTGCTGTAGATATAAGAAGATAGTTAAAAGTAAAATATAGTAGGTAAATTGTTTATCTATATATATAAAAACGAATGTATGTCTGTGTGTGGTGTTTGTCCTTCATGCATTACCACACCATTTATCCGATTGCCATGAAACTTTGGGAAGTTGTTTAATACATTCCCGCGAAGGTTTGTGGCATATGTGAAGATCCCCATTTCCCCCCTTTCAAAAATATATTTATATATGGATTAAGGCTTTTATGTCCAATAGATGGCGCTAACTTCAGACGACCTAAGTTTGCTTTTCTGTGAGGCATTATGCTTTTCTGTGAGAATGGACCTAAGCAGATCATTTTCTACCTATCTATATAAATAAAATATGACGTTTGTTTGTTCCTACCGATTCCTTTGAAATTTTGACACAACGTTGCATTCGAATATGCACGTGGTTTTATATAATATACATGTCGAAATTCTCCCTACGGGGGGGAAATGGACGGGGATTAAGGCTTACTGTGAAGAACTCGGCTTCTATTTATACTATTTTACATGCGGTTTTTTGCGTTTTTAATTGCGTTTTAATAGGTGACGTCAACAGAATATACACTAAAAAGGGATTTTTCGATATTCCCCAGCGGGGAAAGGGACAGGATTAAGGCTTACTGTGAAGAACTCGGCTTCTATTTATACTATTTTACATGCGGTTTTTTGCGTTTTTAATTGCGTTTTAATAGGTGACGTCAACAGAATATACACTAAAAAGGGATTTTTGAAATTCCCCCATGGGGGAAGTGTTATACATTTATAATAGATACATTTTGAGCCACAACAACGCGTGGCCGGGTCAGCTAGTTAAATATATTTTAAAACATTCTAAAGTGAAATCACTATTACATATTTGTGTTTCTTTTTAAGTTTCAAGCAAATAATTAATGAAATTTTTTTCCACTTACTCATTAATGGAATTAAATCATTTTATTTATTTATTATTCAAGAAATAATATGAAAAAACCTTTAAAACATTTAAAAGTCAAATTTATCAAAAACAAATATTTTTCAAGGCTTCTTGATCTAGCATCAGATGAAACAAAAATGAACTTCCACAGTACAAAACACAGAAAAGAACAAAATTTAAATCCTTAAAATTACAGTGCTATATATAAAAATTGCTTGTAAGTCATTTGTTTTTGTACCAGCTACATATTTAATCCAAGAAATTCCAAAAACTATTTTTAGTAATTTGATTTCTAAAGTAAGCTATGCATTATTTCTTTGTAAAAAATGCTTGTGTTGTGTAAAAATCAAAATGTAAATACTGCAATCTTCTTTTAATTTATTTATCTTTAAAAAAAGTAATTAATTAAACAACTACAAACTTTTTAATTTTACATTCATATGAAATCATTATAAAATGCCTTTCAAAATCAATGTATTAAATACAACTTAAAAAATCTATTTTAGCAATTATATTAACATATATATAGTTTAATTCAATGGAATATTTTTACATAATGCCAAAATTATGAATAAAAAACAAAAATTAGCTTTTATATAAAGTATTACAAATAAAATCATTATCAAAATCATTTTCATAATTAAATATTATTATTATGTTGGGATTAGTGAGTTATACTTAGTTGACACTGATTCCTGTGTACTATGCCAGACCAGAGTCAAGGCATAGCAACCAAAACAAGACAAAAATTAAATAAGTGTGTCAGTGTGTGTCTATATTCAAGAATTTCCAAACAATGTGACATGTATTCAATATAGTGGCCTTCTGGAGTGTGATGTATGTGTTTCTATTCAACTGTAATGTTTCCAGGCTTTTGTGTAGTGTGTGTGGTATGACACCTGTAGAAGAGAGAACAACAGGTACAATAAGTACCCTATCCATCCTCCACAGATGCCTTATTTTCTGAACGAGTTCTGTGTACTTTTTGATTTTTTTGCTGCATATGTTTTGTACAATGTGAGTGTTTGGAATGGATATGTCTAAAATGTATATGATTTTATTGTGTTTGTCAATGAATGTGATGTCTGGTCTGTTGTAAATTATTTTATCTGTGATTATGGCTCTGTCATAGTACATTTTGTGCGTGTTGTTTTCCAATACTGGGAATGTATTTATAGTATGGTTTGTGGATGTCTAATAATTTGTGTTTGTTTGCAAGCTCTTGGTGTATTATATTTGCTATTTGATTATGTCTATGTAAATAACCTGTTTGTGCCAAGAGCTTGCAACCAGAAGTCATATGTTGTATAGTTTCTGGCATGATGTGACATTTTCTGCATGCATCATTTGTGAGTGTTGTATCTTTGAGTATGTGTTTTCTGTAGTTTTATAACCTGATCCTGTATGGCAATCATGAAACTTTCTGTCTCCCCAAAGAGGAATTCCCAAGCTAACCAGCTGTTTGATGCAGTTTTGTCAATAAAATCCTGGGCCAGATCATAGGGATGTATGACATGGAGTACGTTTTGAGCCCACAATTGCTTAATGGTGTCTATGCCTTTTATATGATGTGAGTGTAAGTTTAATTGTGTTATTTGAGTCTGCTAGAGTTACTGCATTATGTGACTGTGATATTTCTTGTTTTCTGTAGAAAAACTCTTGCAGTGTCTGTATTTGTTTGTGGTAAAGGTTTACTCATGTCAATCAGGCCATGTCCGTCATCTTTATGTGGAAGGGTTAATCTTTCTATGGCAGATTTAGGATGATTTTTATGCTTAGTAAGTGTTGTTCTTGTTTTCCTTTGGAGTTGCTGTGTGAGTCCAATGTATAACTCCAAAAGAATAAGTGAGTACTGGGACAATATTGTATTTATTGTCTTATTATATATTTTGTCAACGTGGACATTAATTATTAATAGGACAATTATACTGGTGTTAAGCTTTTATGCAAGAATTGAGGAAAAAGTTCTTAAAGAAAACAGACTTTTTTAAGAACTTTTTCATCAATTCTTGCGTAAAAGCTTAACACCAGTATAATTGTCCTATTAATAATTAATGTCGACAAAATATATAATAAGAAACTAAATAAGGACAGTAAGGCAATAATAATTATATATTTCTTGCTTTAACTATGTGTTTTGCATTTAACTGTGTTCCGAGAATAGTGTTTAACCTATTTTGGTATTCTTTAATTAATTTTTGCTTTATTTGTGTAGGTTCTGTTAGTTTGGCCTGTTGGAATCCTAAATACTTGTAGAACTCTCCCTCTTCCATGGATTCAATAACATCTCCATTTCCAAGCACAAAATCTCCTTTCTTTGGGACTCCTTTTTCTATGTGAAATGTTTTGCATTTGTCTAAGCCAAATTCCATTTGTATGTCCTTGGAGTGTGAATGTGTGATTTGTAGTAGTTGATGATGATGTTTTTGTATGGATGCATAAAGTTTTATGTCGTCTATGTATGAGATGTGGCAATGTAAACTGTGTGGCTTTTTCATGTCTGATATTGCAACCATGTTGCCTGTTGTTTAACATGTTAGATAATGGGTTCAGGGCTAAACAGAACCAGAGAGGACTCAAGGAATCTCCTTGAAAAATTCCTCACCTAATGAATATTTCGTTTCCATGGAGGTGTTATGAATCCTGATATGCAGTGTTGTTTTCCAGTGCTGCATAGTGTTTTGGAAGAATGCAATGAATGATGGATGTATTTTGTTGTAAATGTGTAGAATATGTAGCAGCCAACTGTATGGAACACTGTTGAATGCTTTTATTATTATTATTAACTAATTAAATAGACAAAATTTACAAAATCTTCATGTAATTTATAAGAAAACTTTAAAAAACATTCAATTTTGAAATCTAGTTTGAAAATCAATACTTTATTCCATATAGAACAAATTACTGATATTTGATTTTTAAAGTAAATGAATTAAAATATTCATTTAATCTGAAATTTTTTGTTTTAGAAAATTTCAGATTAAATGAGTATCTTCAGGTGTTTAATACTTCATTCAAAAAACTGTTCAAATATTTTTAAATAGATATGTTTAAAATCTAAATCACATTGAGAGAAATTCTTGTTAGATGTTGAACATTTAGACATTAATCGGGTTATTGAGATGTTGATATATTTAATATTCTTTATCCTTTTTAAATAATACTGATTCTACAAAGTCAATTGAAACAGAAAATAAAATTCAAACAAAAATCAATTCTGTAAAATATTTAAAAATAATGAATAAATAAAAATGTAAAAGCATATTAATTACAAAATTCTCTATGGTACCAAATTGCATTTTGTAGAATTACATATTTTCATATAAATTGCATTATGAAACTTAATAGTAAGTTATCTGTAACTTTTTATATGCGCTTCTAATCAAAATTTTTTTTTCAAAATAGGCCATATTTTTTCTAAATATTCCGTTTAATCTGTCCTATAATGATGTGACAGAAATATTTTTGGTATCATTTCTAAAAATTATTATTTTGCATAAAATTTCCCACATCATTTCAACTATAACATACTTTAAATTTTATCTGCATAGTATGTTTTATGTCCAGTTTGTTTTTAAATAGTTTAATCAAACTATTAGAAAAAGGCTTTTTTACATCAATGATTAAAGCTTATAAATTATACTGTATTATCAAATAACTTAGTTGAAATAAATCATATAAATTAATAATCATTGCTGTAAGCTAATTCGTATTTTTAGTAATATAACAGTGCAAAACTATTTTATTTTAAGATTTAGAGAAGATTTAAAGACTAATTTATTACAATTCAAATAAATTTGACTCTTTAAATTAGTTCTGCATTATTCTGATAATAGAACTATATATTCAAATTATATGTTAATAATGCAATATATATTTTCCAAATCCACGGATGTAATAAGGATGTATGTTAAGGACTCAAGTAATGACCAATTACACGTGCACGAATTTGGCGAAACAACAGTAATTTATTCTAACAGTACAATAACCGCGAGATGCTTCCTAACCCTCAAGTTTACACGATACACGACTTAAAACTAACGAAATTTACAATACTCTATATACATATATACATACACATTTTCCTTCTATACAATAATTGCATATATTAGCCTTCGACGAATCACGGTATTATGTTAAGTAAATGCAACACGATCTCGAGTTCCAAGCGTTCCTTTTCTTTACGTTAATTCACAAAACTAATAGTTCTTTCCGATACCTGAACGTAATTTACGTCACCAGAAGTACGTCCCTCGTTGATACTTCTCAATTACACTACGATGGAAACGGATTGTGCTTCCCGACTGAAAGTGGTCGCCCTTTCTAGACTCCTGTTCTCCCGGTCTAACTCCGACGTCCTTGCTGACCCTTCCTCGGCAACCTTCCTCGACGAATCCAAAAGCAGCCAAAAAGTGTCCTCAATCGTGAGAGTCCCTCAATTTATATTTCCCGCTCTCCGGAAGTCCGCTTCACTTATTGTCCCACTCTGGACCAATCAGAAAGCTTCTCACGTATCCTAAGGTGACATCATAAGAAAATTCCACGCGACACGGTACAAACCAAGAAAACCCGATACATACAAAAAGGAAACCGAGAAAATAATTAATAATAATAATAATAACAATAATACATAGTTGCGTAGCACTACATATCTCCCCCCCCAAGCGACTCACTTCCCGTAGTGCAAACTACGGAAATCAATTTTGCGTTCACGTAGGTTATAAGGTTTCTTACGCACCTCAAGGTCAGTGCACTTCTGCACACCACTTGTGTCAACACCTTGCGTGTTAGTGACCACCCCACGTCTCCTCACCAACCGATCATCCAGGACTTCATCATCATCCTCCAGTACAATTCCTCTATCCTCCCTCTTTTTTTTCTTATTACAAATCGGATAGCCATAGCAAGGTTTTAGGCGATCGACATGGACAGTCTCCTGATCCTTCATATTGCAACCCTCCACACGATACGTAGTTGGGTTTATCACCTTGGTGATCCGAAAGGGTCCTTTATAATTATAAGAAAACTTATTCCCTTTAACACCTTTCTTTCTCACCCAAACCCTCTGCCCTTCCGAAAAACTTACTAATGTTCTCCCTTTGCTTCGATAATCCCTTCCTTTCTTGTTGTAATTTCGCGCATGGATACTCGCATTTTCCCGTAATGCACGGAGTTTCGTGACCAGGAATGCCCTACGCTCATCGGTAGACATATCATCAGGCAGGTATTCGATATTAGGGGTACGGGGATCAACACCATACAAGAGGAAGGCAGGTGACTCATTTATGGCAGTGTGGTGCGAATTGTTATAGGCAAAACATGCAGAAGGTATCATTTCATCCCATTCGACTCTCCCATCGTCAGAGGATTTAGTTATCATTTCGACTAACGATCTGTTCACCCGTTCGCACGTGCCATTCGCACAAGGTCGATAAGCGGTAGTAATGTTCCTCCTAATTCCTAACCACTTGCAACAGTCCGAGAATAAAGATGATAGAAAGTTGGTACCTCTATCGGAAATAATTACTTCTGGGGCACCGTACCTACAAACGATTTCATTAAATATTGTATTACTCACAGACCATGCAGTTTGGTCCTTCAAAGGGTGTGCTTCGACGAAACGAGTGAAAATATCTACTATTACAAGGATGAATCGGTTACCGCTGCTCGATGTGCGGATAGGTCCTACTATATCCACAGCAATCTTTTGGAAAGGTGCCTCAGCCGTCTCGTTTTCTTGGAAAGGAGCCTTTCCTTTGTGTACATTATGCCTCTGGCACCTTTCACACGTCTTAATGACACCTTCGACCTTCTCCCTCAAATTCCGAATATAATAGTGTTTCTCAATGTTAATTATAGTTTTTCGCACGCCCCAATGCCCCGACAGATTGTTTTCGTGAACAGCCTTAATCACTTCCCTAGCAAGATCCTCCCCTACGCATAATTGGCTAACATACTTGTCACGGGACTTCAAGAGGCTTCTTCTATACAGGCATTCGCTTATTACTACATACTGGTGCATATAGCTCCCAATATTTCTATTCCCGGGGCTTCTCAGTAAATCCCTTTTTATGGGGCCAAAAGTTTCATCGCGATCCTGTGATAAACCAATCTCGTATCTATTAGGGATTACAGCCCTTGTAGATTCAACATCGAAGTGATGAACCCCGTTAACGTTCCTCGAAAGGAAGTCCGCTACTTTATTGTCAACGCCTTTCACATGTTGGACTTCTATATGGTAGTCCATAATCTCCATTATCCAACGAGTCAGACGCTTGCTCCCATTTTGAATGTTGCTAAGGAACACAAGGGGTTTATGGTCAGAGAGTATTATCGTTTTTTGGCCTAGAATTAAAAATTTGAAGTGTCTTAAGGCTAAAACAATTGCTAGACATTCTTTCTCAATTGTGGAATAATTGATTTCTGCCCCTTGAAATCTCCTACTAAAATAGCCTATCGGAGCCAGTCCCTTTTCGTGCCGTTGTTCGAGCACCGCAGCTGCCGCGTTGTCAGATGCGTCAGTGTGCAAATAGAATGGTCTATCAAAATCCGGGTGAGCTAGAATTGGTGGGCTTGCTATTGCCTCTTTTAACTTTTCAAAACCTCTCTGACATTCTGGGCTCCATAAAAATCTCTTCCCTTTCTTGGTGAGTTCTGTTAATGGAGCAGCGATATCGGAAAACGACGGGATAAAATTCCGAAAAAATCCAACCACACCGAGAAAACTGCGGACCTCTTTTACACTACGAGGTGTTTCCACTTTCTTGATCGACTCAACATTGTTGGGATCAGGTCGCACACCCTCGCTATTAATAATATGTCCTAAATATCTCACCTCCTTTGCTAATATTTGGCATTTACTCGGATTTAATTTTAGGCCCTCATCCCTTAATGTACTAATTACTCGATCGACAAGCTCAAGATGATCCTCCAAACTTTGTGAAAATAATACAATATCATCTTGAAACACAAAGCAGCTATTTCCGACAAATTTTGCTAAGATCTTCGTCATAATGTATTGGAAAAACCTCCCACTATTCTTCCCACCCTGAGGCATCCTACAAAGTTGGTATTTTCCCCATGGTGTGGAGAACGCAAATATGTGTCTTACCTTGGGATCTAGAGGAATCTGGAAATACCCTGCTTTTAAGTCCAATACCGAGAAATATCTGTTCCCATTAAGTTGGGATAAGATGTCGTCTATTCGAGCCATCGGGAATATTTGGGGTTCTGTTATATCATTAATTTTTCGCAGGTCCAAAGTGATACGAATCTCACCAGAGCTTTTAGGAACAACATGTATAGGAGAGTTCCACTCCGATGAGCTCTCCTCACATATACCTGCTTTTATCAGCTCACTAACTTGCTTCTTAAGGCCAGGTAAGTAACTGTACGGAATTCGGTACTGTCTAACGTTGACCGGACGTTCCGACGTCAGGCTAACAGAGTGCATATGTCTGCTAGTGCCAGATAACTCGGCAATTTCGCTAGCAATAGCGTCCGGATACTTTCTCAAAATATTTATTATTTTCCTCTTAACCGGTTCATCTAGGTGATCCAATCTCCACACCTCTCTTTCTACCTCTGCCACCCCTACCTCACTATTTATATTAATACAAAATCTCCCTTCACGACCTTGCTTATCTGCCTTAACCACTGATTCGATCCCCACCAACAGCCCAGGGTGCTGGCAAATAATGTCCATCCCGATGATCATCTCGTAACCTGCCCTTTCAGGAAACCCAACACTTGGTGTTGTCGTGCATACCTTTTTCCCATCGTGGAAACAGCACTCGATTGCTACGGCCTCATCACTGTTTATGAGTGCTCCCGACATCCCACTAATACATGAATTGTTTGGGACCACCCAATTCCTATTTTCACGCCTGATATATTCAGTCAATTCATTCTTAATTACGGTCCTTTCTGCACCTGTATCTACTAGACCAGCAATTTCACGTCCTAGGATTACACCTCTTACAATCGGTAACCCCCGGTCTGACAAGTGGATCTTTCTGGTCAGTTCTAATTTAACTAACCGGTCATTCGCCTGACCTTTCAAATGACCTCTGACTAGTTTAAACCTCTTCTCTTGTTGCATTTTCTCGAAATATGGCCTATTTCACCACACGTGTAACAACGGCGCTCTTTTCCCCACCTCTCGCGGTTATTGTTCCCCTTCATGTGCTCGAGTAAAGATGCCATGGACTCGGTCAAACTCCTTATTTGAGTCTCCAACTCCTCTACACGCTTACCCAATTGTACTTCCCTTCTCTCCAACCCCCTTTCATGCTCAACATTTGCGCATACCTCACTTATCCCACCTCGTTTGTTGCAGGCCGATTCGATTTCCTCTTCTTCTTCGGCCTTTACTATCGCCTCATCCAAGGTGTCCGGCCGCCTCTGCATCACCTGCCTCCTAATCTCCGCTAGTAGTCCTTTTATAAAGCATTCCTTAACAGCATTGTCGCGAAGCGTCGCTAAATTAGAATTGCGCGTCACCGCTCGTGAAAACAACGACTTAATCCTAATCCCGTATTCGCAAACCCTCTCCCCTCTTCTCTGGGAGATCTTTAATACCTGATCAAACGGGTCCTGTTCTTTTTCTTTACGACCAAAGCACTTTATAAGAGCCCTCCTTATTTCATCATAGCTCATGACGCCCTGGTCCCTTAAATCGAAAAATAAAGACAAGGGCTCACCTTTTAGGCGGGCTTGAACTACGGTGACCTTCACAGTCTCATCCCAGCTTGCCAACGACGCGACGTTCTCGACGGTTTGGAAAAACCTACTCACATCTAAAATATCTCCGGGCAGGTTCGAAAAACATGGGATCATGCCCATAAATCCCGTTACAATAGGCACATTGCCCAATTCCCCTGCCCCTGAAGATCCGCTGGTAATTTGTTCATCCATAGTTTACCGAAACCTTTTGGTTTTACAATAATATAATTTACAATTCCAATGGCTATAATTACAGATATAAGCGGCAGTAGGATGAGGGGTTAATACAAGATGCACGTTTGGTCGGTCCTTTTACAACAAACAACCCGATCAATATCCTGTCGCGGACGCCAATGTTGATTATCCGATGGATCTAAGTCCACGGATGTAATAAGGATGTATGTTAAGGACTCAAGTAATGACCAATTACACGTGCACGAATTTGGCGAAACAACAGTAATTTATTCTAACAGTACAATAACCGCGAGATGCTTCCTAACCCTCAAGTTTACACGATACACGACTTAAAACTAACGAAATTTACAATACTCTATATACATATATACATACACATTTTCCTTCTATACAATAATTGCATATATTAGCCTTCGACGAATCACGGTATTATGTTAAGTAAATGCAACACGATCTCGAGTTCCAAGCGTTCCTTTTCTTTACGTTAATTCACAAAACTAATAGTTCTTTCCGATACCTGAACGTAATTTACGTCACCAGAAGTACGTCCCTCGTTGATACTTCTCAATTACACTACGATGGAAACGGATTGTGCTTCCCGACTGAAAGTGGTCGCCCTTTCTAGACTCCTGTTCTCCCGGTCTAACTCCGACGTCCTTGCTGACCCTTCCTCGGCAACCTTCCTCGACGAATCCAAAAGCAGCCAAAAAGTGTCCTCAATCGTGAGAGTCCCTCAATTTATATTTCCCGCTCTCCGGAAGTCCGCTTCACTTATTGTCCCACTCTGGACCAATCAGAAAGCTTCTCACGTATCCTAAGGTGACATCATAAGAAAATTCCACGCGACACGGTACAAACCAAGAAAACCCGATACATACAAAAAGGAAACCGAGAAAATAATTTAAATAATAATAATCTGCATTATTCTGATAATAGAACTATATATTCAAATTATATGTTAATAATGCAATATATATTTTCCAAATAGAATTTTTTGTATTTGTTATATATACAGTATTACAGTGAAAGCAGATGGTCAATGAATGCACTATACACTTTCACTAAAGTAATCATTGAATCTGCACTACAGCATACTAGATATCAATTTTCAGAGTGCCTTGAAAAATTGATCACTGAATGTAAAGTTCCTCAGAGAAAATTGTTAGTTTAAGAACGATTGCATCTACCCAATCTTGCAGTATATGACAAGGCTTTATTTAAAAGTGAAAGAACATTTAATAAAGACTATAAAGACAAAGTGTAAATGCAAGAAGAATGGCACTTTATGCACTTCTAAATGTCATAACTCTTTGACTTGCAGCAATAAATAAAAACATTAAAATAAAATGAAAAACCTTTTAATTAAATTATTTGTCACAACCTCAGCTCATAAAGGTTAACAAACAAACAAACAAAAACATACTAGAGTGGATATACAATCACTAGTGAATATGGATTCATTATTTTAAAATGAATGATTTGTTACAGATTCACTGATTCACTGATTACTTTACTGAAGGTTTACATTTACTAGTAATAGATCACATTCACTGTGCAATCCATTTTCATTGTAACATATATACTTTACTATTATACATGTACTGTACTTTATATTAAAAATCAATTCCAAAATGCTATCATTAATTTAAACAATATATACACAATGATCTTTAATGTTAATTAATTGAATCTTAAAATAAAACAGTTTACAATGTTAAATTATCAAAAATATGAATTAGTTCAAACCAATACTTATATTATCAAATAATTTGTTAAAATAAATCATATAACTTCGTTGAAATTAATAATCATTGATGTAAAAAAACATTTTTTGTAATAGTTTCATTAAACTATTTATAAACAAACTGACATAAAGCATACTTTAAATTTTATATACTGTACCTATGCATATAGTTGAAATAACATTGGGGGAATTTTCTTGTGTGAAATAAACTCAGATCTGATATTTTATTTTATGTGAAATCTACAAAAACATGTAAGTTTTTGATACAGAATTTGATTAATGCAAGTATTGAAGAAAAATCATTAATAATAAATGATTTTTTTTCAATGTTTGCAGTAATAAAATTTTTTGTAGCATATATTTAGTAATTATTACTAAATATATGCTAATAAATCAGAAAGCAATAATAAAATTAAATAAGAATGTTGTGCTTATCTTTGTTTTTATGGTATAATTTTTCAAATTGCATATGTCATAGCTGTATGCTGAAATTTGCCATTTCAAGAAGTAAATGCTTAGCTATTTGAAGCACTACAATGACTTATTAGCACATTGTGTAAACCAAAACAGTTGAATGTTTCTACACTTTTACACTTCTACTAGTTTTTCTGCTTGTTTCTACAAAGAAGTAACCAGAAAAACTAGTAGAAGTGTAAAAGTTTAGAAACATTCAACTGTTTTGTTTTACACAATGTGCTAATAAGTCATTGTAGTGCTTCAAATAGCTAAGCATTTACTTCTTGAAATGGCAAATTTCAACATACAGCTATGACATATGCAATTTGAAAAATTATACCATAAAAACAAAGATAAGCACAACATTCTTATTTAATTTTATTACTGCTGTCTGATTTATTAATTTTGCCATTATATTCTTCATTCCTTATTTGTTTCTCTGAATAATTTTAGAATTTACTATTATCCATTAGGATTTTAGATATCAACTAGAAATCCCAACGGATATCACATATTATTGTATATGGGTATGAATGCCACTGAGAATAATTAATTCAAATATGTGTAATAAAAATAATATTTGTTTTACTGTCATTGACAATGCTGATAATGATATACTTTATTCATTGAATTTGACTAATTTTCTCAACTTCTATCTTTCAAAGATAGGGCTTTGATATAATAAGACTGATAACATAACCTGCAGGATCTGAAAGAACTTGTTATTTGTGTGAATAAGTTTAATGATGACATGAAGTCATACATGCGCTGATTAGCAAGTAAAAACAAAGCTAATGTGTATTAGCAATATGTACATTTTCAAATCAAAATGCTTAAAAGTTATAAAAGACAAAGCAATCTAAGCCAATTTGATTATTTTGTACATTCATATTTTCTCTTCATATTGAAGTTCTTGCTTTGTTAGAACAATTATACCTACAAATGCCTGCATCTATTAGGAACTATTTTAGATTTAAAATTTCTTTGAAAAAATCTAATATTCCTCAAAATATATCTACTCATAAACTGACAGCACTTGCTTGTGATGGGAATTTATTTAGTTCTAAGTAACAGTTTCAATAGTTATTATTCAAATTGTTTAATATCAAACATTAAGCTGAACATTAATGTAGAAATTGTGTTTTACATGTTTCAATTTTTATGTTTTATATTTTACTTTAATAAATCTTCCTATAGTTATAAGGAGCAATGTTTAATGTTCTAATTATTCTAGTATATATGAAATTCTAATTATAAAGCTCTAATTATTATTATTTTTGTTATGTTATATTCCTTTGTGTTGTTATAAACAGATCTGTAATTGGGGCTACCTGTAGGTTGATTTAGAAACAGCTGCATTATTTATTTACTATTTGTTTTAGATTTACCAAATCAGTAATCAAAACTTATTATAGATAATGCAGATAACTAGGATTATATAATGTTCATAAATAGAATAAAATTTTATTTGATTTTAAATATAGTTGATGTTGTTACAATTTTAGTGTAGAAATTTGATTGTATTGATTGTGATTTTTAGATTTAACTTTGAAAAACTTGCTATCATATAACAGCTATTACATGGTAGCAGGTTTTCTTTTTTTAAAGTTGATGCAGAAGAATATGAAGTATTTTTTAGGAATTCCTAATGATAGATATATTACATTTAAGGTTACCAACTTTCTTCTACAAAAATAGAGGGCATTTATAACATAGTTAACAAATATTTATAACATTATAAAACATTAAATAGACAATAAATAGGATTCTAAACTCAATGCTAGAACTATTACAAACTATTGCACAATGTCATCTTAATTGAGTTCCAAAATTTTATTTACTTCTCTCACTCTGCTTAACAGTAGTGTCTTTCTCTTTCTGTTACCTTAGTGAATGATAAAGACAAAACTATTAATTTAGAATAAGAAAGTAAAATATTGGAATGTTGTCTTCCAGTAATATTTCAGAGATAATAAAGTAAAATTAAACAAACAATTAAAACTGTACTCAAAAGGACTAGAGGACAATACAGTTCAATGGAGGACGGTTGGCAACCCTAATTGCATTATTCCATTCACACGTAAGTTGAAAGTGGAATAGTCTTTATTAAAACTATGAAGCAGACTCCCGTAAAAGATTATATTTTATAAAAGTAAAAATATACTTTTTATTTTAGTGATGTACATTAGTGATTTACATTAAAGAGTAGAAATTTTTAAGTTATACTCTATATATAGTGTTACTTTTGGCATATTGAGTGATATTATGTTGAGGAGACTTAATTTAAAAAAGTAAGACTTGATGAATTGAAAAAGGAATGCAAGTAACAGCTCTTTCAAAATTAAAGGGGGAAAGCTAATTGTTTACAATCACCATCAGATCCTTGGGATTTATCAAATGGAATTGCTATTGGATTTATTAAGTATAACTTCTGATACACTGAATTTTCAAACTAAACTTCTGTATGAAAGTGTTACATAATCCAAATCTGAACTATTTACAACAAATCTTAATTTACTAACTCAGAAAACCTAAAATAGAAACAGTTGTATCACCTGAGAACAAAATATTAATATGAATATATGAAATAACAATAAAATTTCCACCTTTAGTAAAAATATGAGAAATCACTTTATTTTTGCAATTGTTAGCATGTTTTTTAACTTGACCCCCCATTCATTCGACTTACACACATCTAAGTAGCAAGATCTGCCCAGCAACTGCCAAATTTGAATTTCACTTTTTTAAGATTAAAAGTTCACCAAAACTCACTAAATCCAAATTTATCTAAAACGAAATATTACTTTTACAGAAACATATAGGTAAGGAATAGACCTAAATGAAACAAAACTATTAAATGCAAAAATATCATAATTTATCAAAATAGTTAACATATAAATGTGCAGAATCTACTTGTAAATCTTCACTATCTTGGCTTTGATATGCTTTATTTATACCAATCTTTTTTAATCATATTACTGGGTAGATTACAGCTAACGCATCATTTGCTATTTCATTTCAAACCATAATATATTCTTAGAGAAAGTTGTGAAGCATTATTGAACACTCCCTACGTTTTAAGAAGGTAGTAGAAATGGTAGAAACATAGAGAGCACATTTTAAAGTCTTAGCACACATCCATTATGCTTCTTTTACTGATTAAAAAGAAAAATATTTACATATTCAGATAGATAAAAATACATATGCTTATTTCATATATACGACCATATATGTGAAATAGACCATTAATTAATTTTTTCAATATTTTTAAACATAAATATGTCATCATAAATACTTTTTCTACTAGTGGAGAAAAAGTGGAAGTTGTAGAGTTTTATCGAACATATCCTTAGAATAATATTTAAGTGAAGGATTCATTCTGTTTCGGAGTTTTTTTTATAATATCAAACTAAAACAACTTTCCACATTTGCATTGGAGTGTGCTAAGAATAATAGTTAATTTACTAGTTCTTGAAGTGTTCATTGTTGGCTTGTTTGTAATTGTGGACCTCAATCCAAAATGCTTCATTATCAGATGCATTTTGCCAAGAAATTAAATGAATACCACTCTTGATGATCAGTTTGGTACAGTATATACATTATTGATAAATTGTCATGCAAAATCAATATTTTTTCATTTAAGAAAAATTCCTAGTGAGTAATATTTAGAAATAAAATTTACCAATCACCTTCTTAAAAAGTAAAATTTGTCAAATTTGAGAATTATCACAAATTAACAAGGAAAAAAGACATATTATTCAAGTTCGTATTACTGGTAACAAGCAGCTAAGTAAGCCATTGGCTTGCTTTACCTTCTTACCACGTATACGCGCCCTTTATTTCCACTTACTAAATCCAGGCACATATGAATTCATTGTTAAACCCAACTCCATATTATATATATACAGACCTTAGTTAATAGATTAAATCTACCATCTAACCTAATCTGTCTACGTTACTACCCTACATGATCTTTCTTTATCCCTTGGGTTTATATGATCCTACATGATCCTACATGATCCATTATATAATAACATTACAGTACATATCAGTAAATTCAAACACTCTTTTTATATCAAAATATACAGTTATATTTCTAGCATATACTTTCTTTCACTTATTTATTTTATACAAGGTGTTTAATATAATGTTTTATAATTACTTAATATTGAATTTAAATATTTTTGTTTTCGTAATAACAATTTAATATTCATTTTTATGAAAAGTTTACTTTGAAAAATTACACCAAACAACAATTATCATTTTATCTTAATATTTCTTTTTCAAATGAATGGAATAACTACAAATATTAGTTGATTTGCTTTGTCGATACGATAGATACGATAGTTAGCATGTAAAGAATGAACTGAATGGAAAGGCAGTTAAGGCGTAGGCCTGCCACTCTGGAGGACCTGAAATTGAATACGTATGAACAACTCAAGAAATTTCTAAAGATGGTCTGTTTCGGATACGTTCAGTGGATAAAATGACACGCACAAAATATACTATGACAGAACTATAATCACAGATAAAACAATTCATCACAATAGATTTGTCAACACCCTCATTGATAAAGGCAGTAAGATCACTTGTGTATAATAGGCATCTCTGTTCCAAACACTCATAACAGAAATTGCTCACACTGAAAAAATCAACAAGTACTGTACACTCCACTTGTGCAAGAAATAAGACAGATGTGGAGGATGGGTAAGGCATTTATCGTACCTGTTGTCCTCTTTTCTACTGGTATTATGCCACATACACTACACAAAGGTCTGGAAATATTAAACCTTAATAAAAACATATACGTGGCACTACAGAAAGCAGCAATATTGAACACGACAATGTGACGTCACGAAAATGTGACGTGTTGTAATGCGGCCGAAAACGTTTTTATTCTAATAAAACTTCCTACTGGATACTTAAAAGGTGTAGTACGTTTGTTTTACAGTCCAGTAAACGTTTCTCTTTTATTGTTAGGAACTTTCTAGATGTTGACATACATACCAATATCATAATGTTGCACTTGTTTGGGTAGCTATTAGTCCGGCTTGGCATTAGTATCAGCTGAGCATGACATTAGCAACATACATACACACATATATTTAAAAATTAAGCAATAAAATTAGATTTTTTAACGTTTTATTAAAATTTTACTTTTATCAGTAATCCAGTTTAAACATTTAATTATTTTATTGTAAATAAGAGCAATATGGTAGTTTCGAAAATGCTAAATCATTCTTAAATCGACAGGAGAAAAAACTGCATTCAAAAGAAAGATTCATTTATGATCGAAAGATCAACTGAATAAGATGTTTTGCAGATATTTGCAAATGGTGTTTATGGAATAAGCACTGAAATATGAACGTTTAAATTAATTTGAAAATCATAGTATTAAAAATAATTAATAAAATTCCAACAATTTTGTCAATTTTTTTTCATGTTTAAAATAAACATTTATTATTCTTTTTAAATTGATTATCTGATTATTATTAAATTAATTGACTAAATGTGTTCTAATTATAATTTTGTTAGTTTTAGTCAACAAATTTAGAGATAATTCCAGCGAAGTATTCGGTAATGTTGAAAATTTTGTTCAGTAGCAGATTTACTTGTAAACGGACTAAGCAGCCGTTAAAAACCAGACTATTGAAGAACTACAAATCACTATTAAAATCTATAACTACTTGTTTTGTAAAAGTTCGTAATTGTTAATAAATAGTTGCAAATAATAAATTGCAAATAAAAATATATAAATATTCAATTGTTCGGAACTATGAATATCACTATTATTTTAAGTACTGTACATATATACCACAGGCCTTTAGATCTGTCAATACGTCACTGTCTTTATTTTTATTATAATTATAAATCTACAGTTTTTATATCGTTTGCATTGTAATTTCAATAATTTATTAGAACTGTTTTTGACACAGTAATGTTTACTCCAGATATTCGTGGCAGTAGCATCAGCCTACCATTCTGGAGAAGCTGGGATAAGAATCCGGGAGAGGAAATCAGGAATTTTCCATGGGGCGGTCTGTTCCAGATATGGCTGTCCCAGTTTCTTACCATACGGCCGCTTCCATTATATTTGGTCAAACCCACTATGGGTGTGGAATGTAAAATCCTCATAGTGCGCACAAGGCAAAAAGTGTAAAAAAAGAACTTTAAACTTCATAAAGTCAGTTAGAGAGCTGCGCGGTAATATGTTAGTCATTGTGAATGATCTTTGTTTAAATCTGGTGCAATTCTACAAATTTTATCACAGACAGTACAGATTGGAATGTTATTCCCGGTCTCAGCATGTTGGTCCATTAATTGCAGTTCAAATTCTCTTGTAATAGACTAAATTATGGTCGGCAAATAGCTTTAAATCTGCTGAAACCTCGCATTGAAAAATCAAAATCAAATCGTCGTCTTCAAAATATTTAAAGCAACATTTAAAATATACTATCTTACACACAGCATTGTGTTCGTTTAATTTGTCGCAAATACGATATATAAGATTTCAATTTGAATTAATTTCAATCCTATAAGTGAAAAAATACTAAGATATAATAATTGTTGCTAAATGTCGAGACAGTTAAAACTATTACTTTAGAATAAAAAAAGTGAAATATATGTCGCTCCAATATTTCAGAGATGATAAAGTAAAATTAAATAAACAAAAGTGTACTCAAAAGGAGAACATAAGAAGCGGACGAGAAGACAATACAGTGCAATAGAGGACTATCCTCCCAAATGGAGGACGATTGGCAACCCTAGATATATATCAAGTATGTATTTTAATGTGTAAGCTAAGTAAGATTATATAAAGTTTATATAAAGATTATATAAAGTTATTAATATACAATAGTGACAATATAGGCTAAGAAATCAAAAACCATTATGCAATTTAAATTTTAAAATTATGAAGCATGTGGAATTTAATAAGAATTGTTAACTTGTAATGATTTATTTGGGCCTGTAAAGAAATGAAACGAAATACACAGAGAAACCATTTGGCAATGAGATGACAACTTTAACCTAATTTTGTTTTCTAAGTCCGAAATAAAATAATCGCTAATTCTTATTACCTCCTGAATTTTTATACTTTCTAGTTCTGTTTTCCTTAAAATAACAACAAAATTTTGAAATTCATCAGTCTATACCTCTCGATGCTACCTCGATTACAGTGATACCTCGGTACTCGATAGAATAATCGCGACCCTCTAGAACAAATTTTCTAGAATAAGAAAGGACAAACAGGCGACAGTGGGAACTTATAGGTCTACATTGCAGCCAAAAAAATAATTATTATTAATCTGGAGAACGGAATTAGATAAATGAAAGTCGACATCAGACATGAAAAGCTGAGGGACAGGAGGCCCCGATTAACTATATACAAACATGATGCAAACCAGAAGTTACGTTATTTCAATTCAAAAACTTTCCCCTGAAAGGGGTTAGATAGATGACTCTATTGTTAAAGGAAAAGTATGATGTACGGGGAAAGACACTACTACTGTAATTTCAGGTGGAGGGTATATGTTTTAAATTAAATAAATTAAAAATGGCAGCCCGGCATTGTGACGATGTCACAATAAAGAATTGTTCGTTATTTTTATTTTGTCATCAGTAAAAAAGTTTTCTGTGATAAAAATGAGTAACTAATTTTAAAATTTTAATCATATTTTTAATTTATTTAATTTAAAATATATGCTCTCCGCCCAAATGAGTAGTGGCTTGTCCCCTGTATATCATACTTTTCCTTTAACAATAGTCATCTATGTAACTTTTTTCAGGGGAAAATTTTTGAATTGAAATAACATGACTTCCGGTTTGTATCAGATGTTATTATACAGTCAATCGGGTCCTCCTGCCCCCAAGATTTCCACATCTGGTTTCGTCTTTCATCTACCTAACTTCGTTCTCGAAATTAAGGAAAGACAGCCAGACGGACGGACGACAGTGGAAATTTATACTGTAGGTCTACAGTTTTTCAAATTGCAGCCCAATAAAATGAAACCTTTCAAGCTCCCTTGATGATTAAGAAAAGAGAAACCGATGATAAAGGGGGGCACATGCCCCAATGTAGGGCGCCCGAGTCTATATAACAAAAGTGTTTTTTTTTAGCAGGATCTCTAATTCTGATTAAAGTTTTTGCGTTTATATCTTTTGTGTTCTTCGTTAATTTAATTTCTTTCTATCATCTAATAAATTACTGAAAATAAATCATCATATGAATTTCCTTATATTGTATTAATTTCTACACATACTGATACCTTCATTAATTTAAAAATTAGTAAATGCATATTCTCCAAAGTTTTTTGATTTTTTCCGAATGTATCCTCCTTATACTAATTTCTATCCATCTATTATGTTGCAATCTTAATTTATTAAAGTAACTTTTCTCTGACGTATTTCCTTTGCTTTTTATGTGAGCCCATATATACATATATAATTTAGTAATATAAAATGTTTTAAATATCATATTCAATTCATTCCTTGTATTAATTCATGAAAATTTGTTTGTCGAAAACCAATATTGTCTTTTTTAATTTTTATTAGTAAATATTTTTAAAATCAAGACGTTGATATAGCAAATAACGCAAAATTATTAATTGATAAATATATTCATTTATTTAGATACAAATAACCTAAAAATATTTATTGGTATAAAGCATTGATAAATGAAACAGTGGAAGTTTATGTTCTACAAGAGTAATATATCAAGCAGCAGGAGAAATTAAGAAATTTATCATTTTGTATGTATTAAGAAACAAATTTACATTTACAGGTTAGTGAACATCAAATGATACAAATTACCAATGACTCAATTAAAAGTAAATAATTTAAACACACTTAAGTAATCGACTCATTAAAATTTAAAGGTGTATATTAAATTCAAGATGTCAAAATTCTGCTACAGAAACTAGAAAACACTCTTAAAAATCTCTTAAAGAAAATTTTCAATACTTTATATTTAACCATATTTTCACACCATGGTCAATTTTTTTACTGGCAATAAGTGCAAAACGCAACTTAAAATTTAAATTTCAACGAATTAATTGAATTAACGTTTCATAATTTTTTGTAATGTATAATTTTCATGAAGTTTCTTAAATACAGCTGATTTTTACCTCATACCTGAAAGGGTATAATTTATATAAAGAAATTCTAACAAATGTTTCAATGAAATGCAAAGATCATTTGCATGAAGTAAAAAAAAAATCAAGTTTGCCACAACCCTTAGAGGACTGTATTAGCCGGCAGTGAATTTACATTTTTATTTTTGGATAATTTAGTTACGTACTCAAATACCGATAATTTCTGATTTTTTTTTCTTCCTGCATAAAGTTTTAGAACATTTCCTAAATATCCATATATCTTAATTATGTAATGCAGACCTACATAAATTATATTAATTAATAGATATCAATACAAGGTTGTAGACTATGAAAATTATGTTGGCTGTTTGTGAATATTACTCCGCTTCTCTTTGTTAAGATATTGATCATTGCTTTTCCCAATGGGAGAAAGGAGGAAATAAAAACCTTTCGATCTAGTGCTGCCATCTATTGGATAAAAAGTAGTAGAGAAAGTAGGACAACAGATTACACACTTCATGAATATTCATCTTTTCCATCTCTTCGGGGTTGTTTATGTTCTCCCTTTAATCTCCGAAATTAAAATATGCAAACGAGGTTGCTTTGGCACAAATTGCTCCACTGTCCATTAGGATCTCGCCCTAGAGATCAGTAGCGTAGAAATGGCGAGGGAGGGTTGATATCACACTCGTGCACTGCGATAATTAGTTAACTTTGGAAAGAGAAATTTGCGTGATGATCGGAAACACGTAGTAAGTACAGATCATCTAATGAACATCACTAGAAAAACTGGATAGCATTTATAGACTAGCAAATCTCATAGTCTTAACAGTCAGTTTTTGACTGTGATAAAGGTAAAATGTTTCAGTTTTAATGGAAAGGTGATCCATTGATATATATATATATATATATCTTATAATTAAAGAAGAATAAAAAATATTAAATGTGAAAATTAAAAGAAATATAAAATGTACAGTACATAGCCTCTATATTAAAAATAAAATGTAACGTTGTCATATTAAATAGTGATTTTGACCAACTAAAAATTTTATTAACTTTTTGAACAATTAAACAAGTTTTTAGTTTTGCTTGATAAAATGTTTATAATCGAACTGAAAAGTATTTTTTTCTTGATGGAGAAATTTGCCTTTAGTGAAAATCTTATAATTTAATAGCCTAAGAACTTACAGTTTACGGTTTATCGACAAGTTTAATAATTATTGGAAACAAAATACATAAACTACAGCTTAGTCTAGATCTAAATACATTATGAGATGTATGAATTGTATAAAATGTATTGTTTAACTAGTAAAGATGCACATTTTGGAATTCGATAAAATAGTAATAAGAAACGAAATTAAACTGATCGTAACTAATTTAGTTTATTATCAATTAGTAGCATAATGATTTTATGTTAATATATTCAATTGTTTTGTAGAAGTGGCTTCTTGTCCTTAATTTTGTCTTTTAATATTTGTTCTTATTTGGGTCTTGTATCAGAGTCCTGACTGATACAAGGCCCAAGTAAGCTTAAACATTAAAAGAAACTATTCGATTGTTTAAATTACTATGTAACAAGCATTTCGATAATATAAATTTTAGACCTAATTTGAACAAGATTACAAGTGCAATATAACAAATTGTAATTATGTATTGTTTAATAGTTTGCGGTTTTAACTAAGAGCTAGGTGGATTCTGTTATCCATATATTAAATATTTTATTTCGGGTGAACGACATCTTATTAGAATTATCACATCTGTTCCTCTATATGAACCAGTTGTGCTATAGTTTAGGTAGATGCACTAAATTCATAATAAATAGTTTTCGGCTTATAAAATGAGTTGTAATAATCAACTGTGAGTGGATTCGTAGAATTAGGTCTATACCTATTTTGTTAATTTATCTGGAGTCATACATGAGCAATTATGCTATGGCTCCAGAAATGGTATGTCATTAATTTATTTGTATCTGAAACTTTTGTATGTTAAACTATTTAATATATATTATTTTTACTTTGATATAAGTTAGTCGATAAATTAACCTTGAATATCTTTTAATTTATAAAACATAAAAACTGGTTACTTTGAAAAAAACAAACAAAAATTAATATTTCATTTATCAAGATAACCTAATATTTTCAGATAAGTCGTAAGTCTTAATAGAAAAAAATGGAGTAATAATTAATTCATTTATGCCGGAATTTTCTTCAAAAGCTTATTTACGTCCTTGACCGTCTAGAGAACGGTAAAAAAAAAGAAAAACTTGTATCAGACAATCTAGTTCCAGAACAACAAATTGCACAGCTGTTTGACACATTTAGATCCAGTTAATAAATACTCCCCCCCATGAATTTTTACCGTCTAGCTCGTATAAGATCTATTTATTTAAAATAAATCAAGGGGAAAAAATGCCGTTTTTGTTTTTAATTTATTCGTTAATTTCGAAATATTCTATTAAAATATTATTGAAAAATTTAAATAATTTGTCCATATGTCTAAATATTAAATTACTTATTGAATCTTAAGTAAAGGACACGAAGAAATTATGTTAAAAATTAAAATAAAAATATAAAGAATATTTATCAAAAGCAAAGTATATCTATATAACTTGAATGGTTTATAAAACGAATTTTTATTTAGGCCAATAACATAATTTTGAGGAATTGGTTATAATATTCATATTTTTCCTTGTGATATTATTGCAAAAAATTAAATATTCTTTAATGCAGATAACAAATAGCCTAGAATACCCTATATTATACAATATTATTTGATGTATAAGTTATAATTTACAGAAATAAATCTTTCATATACAGTACATAACTTATCTTCTCTTTCATATTAATCTATTTATTATTATTAATATATTATTGTTATTGTTGAATTATAATTTTGCATTATCATAAAATATAAGTTGTACTTATCTATGAATAAATCTGTATTTATATATTGCAGGATAATTCCGTAATATAATAAAAATAAGCTTAAGCAGAGCTAATATAATGAATTATTTGTAATTTTTCATTCATTTTTGCCGTTAATTATGAAAAATGTTTATGTTAAATATAAAATTCAATGATTAGTTAAATCTTTAATATTGAATGATAACTGAAAAAGGAAATGTATATATGATAACAGCTTTTTTCATTACACGTATTACAGCAAACGATAGCATAGCTTTTAAATTAATATGATAAAAATTTATTATTATTTATTATTTAATAACTTGTTTGTGAGCTTGAAAATCTCAATAAACATTAATTTATATTTTTATAAATTCTAACGAAATTGTTTTAATGATGTACTTCATATGAAAATAGTTGGAATATAATAATAAAGATAATTTTCAAGATAAATGATAAAAATTTTAAACAGGTAAAAAATTATTGAATTTGTAAAAGATGCTCCACACTCATAAAAATGATAATAATATAAATAATTTTTAATATTTCTGTTTTTTTATTAAATGAAAACTGAAAAAAATAACGTTTTATTTGTATGACTTTTATAAATTAGCCTATATTAAAATTATAAAACTTTAAAAAAATACTTATATTTGATAAATTTGTTAACTTAAAATATCACATAATAGCAACAAATATTATACAAATTCTTATTTTATCATAAAACATGGTAAATTTTTATATTAAAAACTGAAATTCAACGATTATCTAATACGTTAATATGAACTGATAACTAGCAAAAGAATTATGCATTTTTTAAATAAATATATAATTTTATACAACATGCAATATATATTAAATAAATATAAACTTATATTTATTTATATTATATATTAATATGTAAATTTGCATTAAGCAGTTTGATAAAGATATACAATACAAGCCCATGAAGCTGTGGCAGAAAAATATAATTTGCGTGTGCATGTGCAAAAAAGCTGATAGTTTGGCATTTTAAAAGTATTTCTTCCGAAACTTATCAAAAATATTTATAAACGTTACACTAATATATATTTTCATTTTGCTATAATATAATTTTAACTGCATTTTTATCTGTAAAATAAACATATATTCAGTTCGGCTATAAACTATAAATTATAGCATTAAACATAAAATAAAAATTCTCTCTAATTAAAATTCAGTCCCCAAAGGCTTTTTCTTGGTTTTTTGCTTTAACTAAAAATTTCAAGACTTCAATAGAAGTTGATTTTTGTTATTATATTATAAATTAAGTTTGGATTTATAGCAATTTAAAATTTTTTCTTGAATGATATTAATATTTTCTGATTAATTACTTAAAATACAGCTGTATCAGTTAAGAATGTGATTTAATAAGATCGATTTTGATTCTTACAGGTTTCCTTAAAAGAGATTTGAGATAGATTTCCTTCATATTTAAATAAAAATTTTGAAAAAGTCTTTAAAATGATAAATAAATAACAGAGAATAGAAATTAAATTATAGTACTTAAATCAGGAATCGCATTTATTTAGGAATATATGAAGCCAATCGATCCCCCTCCCTGTTCTATCTTTTTGAATATATCCAATTGTAAAATAGCCACACCTTGAACCAGTTTATTTCACTGTTTGGAACAGTATATAGGCAATCTGCCAGATATAATCTGCTAAGTTGAACTTGTTTCTTCTGCGGCCAATGCCACAATAGATTCTCCTGTATTAAATCGTATCAACAGGCAATGCTAGAAAATATTCGTGTAATGTAGCGTTTTGAAATGATTATACATTATTTCGATTTTAGACAATTTCATAAACTTACCGGTCCAGCCGTCTTAGCTCTTTGTTGATTTTACTTTGTTCATTGATATATTGCATCTGTTGCGTGGATATCTGTTCTAACTGAGCTTGAACGTGATTTACTGCAGGAAAATTTTGAAGTTCTCTTGCTTGCTGTAAGCGTGATTTCAATTCTTCTTGTTGATTACCTAACAATTTTAACTGTTCTGCTAAAACATCCAGTTTCTCCTATGTAAATGCAGACCAATTATATTCCAGTAATATAACCGTTATTAGAATTTTTTAAATGTAATTAAAATAATTTAATAAATTAACACTTATAATAATAATAATAGGCTAATAATAATAAAACTTTGAAATTTACTCCGTAAAAATATTAAGTAATCGTTCTAATTTAAAATAACTATTTTGTAAAATATTTTAAATTTTACTTGTTAATAAAGGCATTATATTAAAATAATAATTATAAATTTAGTTTTCTGATTTTTCACCGTTAATTCTCTAAACTATACGTCTGACCAGCATAAAAAAAATCTTAAAAATATTTGATTTAGGATACATTTTTCTTTCGAAAAGCGATGTAACCGTTTTAGTTATCGCATAGCATTATGATAAATTTTAATTAATTATGTTAATCACAAATTACATGATGCTGATGCTTTCGATCAATAAAGTCATCAAAAAATTAATTGTTACCTTTACTTTACTCAGTCTCATATATAAAGTTTACGCTCATATGCGAAAGAAATTTCATACCAAAGTTTCGATTTAAGATATTATATTTTTTTCAAAATTATGTTATAAATCTTTATTTCCTTTCAGTTTAATTAATTCTATTTAAATATTAAAAGACAACTTTCCGAGTTTAAAATATGGAGATTGATAAAGTTGTGCTTCTTAAAAACTTTAGCTTTATTTTTAAATATGTTTATTAGATTTTACAAATATTTATTGATATTCCAGAACATATGAATATGTTTATAACAATTTCTTTTGTTGTCACAAAATTTCTTAAAACCAAATCAAATATTTTTATTCTGGATATATAGGTTGGAGATGGCAATTTTTACTTCGTTTTAGAGAAACTATGGAAAGATCTAAGCAAATATTTTACTCTGTAAATTTGATATCCAAGTACTTGTTTCAATAAGTTGAAAGAATATAAAACGGTAATATCTTCATTAATAATTTATATTCATTCAAATTATAATAAAAACTTATTGAATAAGAAAAGCGATATTTTAAAAAAAACTTTTTCATAATAGTAATTTTTAATTATTATTAAATAATATTAAAACTTAAGCTTTAAGCCAATATTTTAAAGACTATAGTATTCAATATATAATATAAATAGTTACTAAGGTCTATAATTTGAAAATTTATTCTAAAACAATGAAATTTATTAGTAAAAATGTAATAACAACTTTACATTGCGTACTTTTATTCTTTTTAGTGCTTCTTGAAGATGGAATTTATGAATATTCTTCATATTAAATGGCGCGTAACAAAATTTTACTTACCTGTCTCTTCTTCACTTCATCTTCTATTTGGGCTTTTTCAGGTACGGGTATATTACTAGGGCTTTGATCTAGTCGAATGCGTTTGCACGTTTCTTCATCATAAGGTTTACTATAACACTGAGACCTGCAAGTGTTGTCCATACTGTTTACATTATTGATAAAACTGATTTTACCGAAGGTATCAATAACATAAAAACAATATATAGTTTAATTTATAAAGATATTCATTAAAGTTACGCGTTTCTAGTAACATTACGTTAAAGTGAAACTCTTAAAACATTTAATATTCTTATGAAAATTTGAAATCAGATAGCTACATTTTTCTTTGAATTCTAGATATATGCAAAATAGCTTAACATCTTCAAATGAACGTTTTCTGTTAGTATAGGTTTCTGATAAAACTTTTTACAGAATAATATAGCATTCATTGATAGGTAGAAGGCAAACTCAAGTAGACAGATTCATATTCAATCGTGTTATGAGAATGATCAGAGATATTCACTCATTCATAACATGATACATATCTCAGAAAATTATGTTTATCAGTTATTTGTTTTCTGTTTCTAGCTAATCAATGGAATGATGTAATGAAGAAATGATTGTTTATACAGAATTTAATCTTTTCGTAGAAAATCACGACTAAAACATTTTATTAGAAAAATTTGTTAATTTATTGTAAAACATTCTACTGTCGAAAGAACGATATGAAATTCTGTTGTTTATATATATATATACATATTACTTCACGGAGAAAAGAAAGGAAAACATTTGATGTAGAATGCATAATCTTAAATCTCAATTCTTAAAGCAATTGATTTCTTTATTATAGAAGTAACTTTGTTATTTAAAAATATTCTGTTTATAAACAGATTTTTATAAAGCATGTATGAAGT
The DNA here is from genome assembly GCF_030686945.1 of Centruroides vittatus. NCBI lineage: Eukaryota > Metazoa > Arthropoda > Arachnida > Scorpiones > Buthidae > Centruroides > Centruroides vittatus. The sequence goes on from NW_027120741.1 coordinate 330,357, forward strand.
GAGTTAAAGTCAGAATTGAAATTAAAAATAATGAATAATTTTTCATAACAATAATAACTATTAAAAAGTTATAAAAAGTTAAATTATAATAAATCTTATAGGCTGCCGTTTCATTGTACTTCCGTTTTGTTTTTCTATTTTTATATTCTATAATTATTAAAATAGAGATTTTTTGTATGTTTAATTATTTACGCCTAAGGCCTGCGTTTTTTAAAGTAATACTAATAATAATAAGTGAAACATTTAATTGAAAATTAGTGTAAATCAAAATATTGAAGTTAATATTGTTTCTCATTACATTAGAATCGAATAGTTTATCAGCTAGAAATATTAGTGTCAAAATTTATCATATCTAAAATCTTAATATATTAAAATCATTAGGCCTAGAATTATTATTAGGTTATCGAAACAAAAATAATTATTAAGCATATAAACAATTTTTGAGATTATAATTATTTGTTTATCAATCTGATATTCATTAGGTTGTTGAAAGAAAATTATATCTGGATGAAAGATAGAATGCCTTTAGAGGAAGAAGATAAAATCAAAATTAATCTGAAATATATTTATTCTATTTAAAAATATAATAATAATTTTTTTAAAATTTCTTGTTTAATATTAAGCAATAAGATGTAAATACAAATTAAAAATATAAGATTAAATCTGTTCAAATGAATTCTAAGCTTAAAATGCAAAGTTAAATTGCTGTAGTCTTGCTTATTATTTAAATAAATTAACGCTTGTATTTTATTGATTTAAGGATGTTTGAATTGAAAAATATTTTACAAAATAATAGTTAATCAATTTGTTATGTTTAATAATTAAGTCATATTATTTGGTATGATTAATAAATTCGAATGTAACGATCATTATACATGAATAGAACAAATATATACTAAATTATTTCCGATATTTTAGACAATGCATCTGCAAATTAGCTATGAATGCTTTTTAATTTACTATTTAAAAAATAGAAAACTGACAAAATGAATTTTATTATTAATATTAGAGCTGTTGTTCTATAAGAATGAATAATTTATGCAATTTTTAATACTCTAAAAGCTAAAATACTCCATATTATAAAATAACTAACTAATGCATTCATGAAAATAAGTTTAAAATACTTAACGAGAAAGTAAAAACCGAGCCCTGTGTCTAAACTTTATGTATAGAATTATATGAAAAAATATATCTTCATATTTGGGATATTAAATGTGTGCAAAATTAGAATAATACAGTATAACTAAATGTCTTACAAGTTAATTACGGACAGTTTGAATAGCACTTTCATATAATTTTTATTATATATACAGTAGACACAAACACACATACACACCATTTTTCAGAAGATGTTTAATAATAAATAGATGGTAATTTTGTTTTTATTTTAAAATTTGATACAATAAGAAATTTTGAATACTAAAATAAAAAAATTTTTATTGATTTATATTTCATTATTACGTGTTCTGAAAAGTAATTAAATGGCTAAATATATTTCTTTTTTGTATTGGAAAAATTTAGTTTTTGTTTGAATTATGGTTTAATTTAAATAAATTTACATTAAATGAAATATTTAATTCAAAATTTAAGTATTTTGAAATTTTCCAAAGTCTAACTTTTATTTGTATTTAATTTTTTATTTATAACTTTCATGCAAATAAACTCAAACGTGCTTTATTCAAAAATAAAAATTAAAATGAATATAAATAATTTATAGTCTAATATTAAAATTATATCTATATAAAATTCCAAGAACTAAATGAAAAGTTGTATATCTGTAATAAAGTCAATTTTATACCTTTTAACGAAATTTAAAGTATTTTATATATAGACCTATTTACCATAAATAGCTATCTGTTCTAATCTTATCTTATAAGGAAGTTATAAGATAAGATTATAATTATAATCCAAATATCTTGATAATCTAACAATGTAAGATAACTTTTTGTAGTGTGTGAAATGAATAGAATTGTACATTGAAAAGAAAATTATGAATTAATTTAATAAAAAAATAAATAAAAATACAACATACATCATTAAAAATTTATTAATAATTCATTATGTTAATGTGTTAAATATTCAAAACAAATAGAGTATTTGCAATCCTGCAGAGTATTTTTCCTGCAGCTTAAATAATGTACATTTATTTTAAAAATATCTTCAGATTTTTTAATAAGTATCGACAATAGTTTATCAATTAATTCTATAATAAAGAGTTTTTTACGTTTAAATGTGTTTTTAATTATAATATTACAATCTATAATCTGTCCTACGTAAGGAGTAGACAGATTTCATTACATTGTATTAGTTTAAATTCTATAGTCTTGAACATTATATGACAATCGCATAGAATTAATGAAATTCAACTTTTTCAACGGCGTTTTTCGTTTGTAGCTTCTATAAATAGTAAAAGCATATTAAAATATAACTTATACCTTTTTGGGGGGCTGATTGAAAGAGAAGAATGTGAAGTAATGGTGTGTGTGTGTGTGTGTGTCAGATAAAAATCTTGAAACGGTTGGATCTCTTCAACCAGTTATAAGATTTTGAATTTTTGACAGTCACGTTTGTCAATCCTTTATTTCCAACTTCCAACCAATCACTGGAAAAACACACATCATTAATAGCATCTCTTATCTATTTTAGAATAAAGAAACTTTATAAGACCTATGAATTCTTCAAAGAATGAAAAATAATCCTTAAGGATACAGCATAGTTACCAATGTTTTCATAATGTAAGGTGACTCAGAAAATATTTTACAACTTAGAAAACATATATAGAATTTTTAATCATAAGACTTGCAGTACCAAATTCCGTCACTGTGAGGCGTGCGTTTCAGTTGGTGCAGAGTGCGTTCGCTGTTCATTTTGATTCGAAGAAATAAAATTCATGACAATGGTTCAAAGAAATTTTTGTAGCCGGTATAGTAGGGATTTCCCAATTAGACCTGTTGTTGATATTTACTCTTGACATTGAAATTTTGTTGAGACTGGTTTTCTGATCATGAAAAATCGACTGATAGCTCACGTGTTCCTAATTCTGTGGTGAAACAAGGGCGAGTTTTGTTCGTAGTCCTAGGAAATCAACGCAACGTGCATCTCATGAAACTGTCATTTCACGAAACACAACCTGCGTCTCGTGAAATATCATTTAATGAGTTTTACGAAAACGTTTGCACTTAAACTTACAAATTCTCAATGCTGCAAAAATTACTAACGCAAATGAAGTGGGTCGTCGGAAATTCTGTCCAGAAATGTTGCATCGGATTGAGAAAGACGAGACATTCTTGGACAACAGTATCTTCTGTAATGAGTCGACATTTTATCTCAGTGGTAAAGTGAAAAGTGAACACACAACTGCAGGATTTGGAGCCTCGAAAATCTACGAGCTACAAACTCGTGAGTCCAAAAATAAGTATGTTTTGTGTCATTGGTAAAATAAAGAGTAATGTCTCTTCTTTTTCTACTAGGGAATTATTGACAGTATCATGTATCTATATGTTGGAAATTTTCTCATTTCACAGTTAAATGACGTTGACACAGAAAAACGCATGAATTTTTATTTTTCATGATACTCCACCCCACGACAGTATAAATGTCCGAGATTTCTTCGATGAATGTGTTCCAAGTCCGTGGATTGATCGAGCAGAACTAATAGCATGACCACTTCGTTTTCCAGACTTGACACTTCGATTTTTGTTCTATTGGGTTTCATTAAAAATATAGTATTTATTTCATCTTTTTCTACAAATCTTGCCTGAGCTCGAATCTCTGTCGCAGTTATCAGTGACAGCAGATACGTTGCTTCGAGTTCACATCGAACTAAAATGACTGTTCGTGGTAAAATCTGACGTGTTTTGGTATAAATTAACGCCTGAACCGATTCCATAAGTCTTCTGATTAAAAGTCTATAGGCTATACTTTTAAAGTTGTAAAGTCATTGTTGAATTGCCCAGTGTATAATAATTAAGCCGTATTTTGTTATAATTATATATATAATGTGTTCTAACTCACAAATTTATTTGAATTCGACTATTAAAACATTCTATTTTGAAAGCATGTCTATAGTTATTAACATAGTCTATTAACACATAAGCTGAAATATGTTATTTGTAAACAAACTAATATATTTTGGTCGAATTGATATATAGGCATATATACTTAAATTATTGAAATTAATTTGTCTAGAATTGTTTTAATTTTGATATAATTAAACTTGACATTTTCATGTGATTATAAATGTATGAAAATCAATTAAATTACATCAATTAAACAATGTAAAATTGCATTTTAGAACGTTATAGATATAATAAATTTAAATAAGTAGATTATTTCTAAAAATTGTCATTTTATAAATTTATTTATTGTTTCTCTGATTATAAGTTACGGTCAGTTTAAGTGTCTTAAATGTTGGTCATTTAAAAGTTGTTTTTCCTAAATTAATGCTAAACTGAAACTAATAATTATATAAACTTTCCATGCAAGAAATAAAAATCTGATTTCAAGAAAAACATATGCAGGATGTTTAAAAGCATTCAGCGTTTATATGGTAGATAGTATATACCATACTGAGTGAAAAAAACATTAGTAAACAGGTAGAAAACTCAACCGTTTCTGTGATAAATGATCCGATAGAGAAAATTTTTGAGAGAGTTTGGAACACTGAATAAGATGATGCCAAGCCTGCGTAGAAATGGAAGGAGGACATGTAGAACACTTTTTGTAAATATCGAGGCAAAGATTTAGCAAGATTATCATCTCTTTTTACATTGCAAGTGACACATAGAAGCTAATAAATCAGTCATGATGCTAACATATAAAATTGTTAATGTCTTAGAACGGTTGAGTTCTTTATCTATGTTCACTAAAGTTTTTTTCACTCAGTTTGGTGTGTATTACCTACCGTATAAATGCTAAATGTTTTTAACACCTTGTAGACTTTATTCTTAATAACAACCTGACTAATAAAATTAATTTCTAATAAATTTATGATTATATTTTAAATATATATCTTATTCTCTGTTACAGTCTTTTTAATTTAATTGTTGTTACAATACATATAAAACTAACATTTGCCTTAACGTTATATTTATAAATAAAATTTTAGATTTTAATATCGATAGTTCATTAATACTCTAATAAATACCTTGAATGTCCTTTAGAATACTGATAGCCACTGTCTCGAACCACCTGCCTCGCTAAAGGAAACAACTCATCTCTGCGAGTAAGAAGAGCTGGAATGTGCTTACAGATTTGTGCTGCAGCCTCATTCACCGATACCTAAAATTCGTATTAGTTATTAGTTAATATTTCGATTTAAATGAATTTAGTTAATTTTTTTCTAATTTAATTCAATCCTTCAACTTTAACACAGGTCTGTATTAATTAAGTTATATTAATCTAATTATTATTATATGATTTAAAATTCTGTATCTATTCGCCGTTTAATAATTCTATGGTATGACTTTAAAATGTTTGATTTGTACAGATATATTTGAATAAATTATATAAATAAACGTGTTAAACGAACGAATATTGTATAATCTTTTATGTAGGTCTTTGTGTAAATTTATTATTGTATTTATTAAAAAGTGTTTTAATTTGAAATAAGAAAATAATTTTTTAATTCTACTAACAGATTAAAATTTAATTAAAAATATCTTATAAGTATAGTATCAAGTTTTCTACTTTCGCTAATGCTAATGAAATATTATTTTATCACAAATTATAATTTTAAGTATTGTTTCGTTCGTCTACTAAAAAATTTTAATATAAATGCCTGTAAGCATTTAGTTACTTTTCCACATTCAAGTATTTTTTTACGCAAATAAGGCTTTAAAATGAAATATGTTGGTTTTATTATGCCTACATAAGCATGTAAAAACTTTATAATAAAGATATAGAAATATATATATTTATACTTCTTTGCGTTACGTTATATATAAACATAAATACAAAGAAGCATTTTTGAAAAAGGAAAAACAGTTATTGAAAATAATTAATTAGATACTTAAAGTAATTCTATTATTTAAAAAAAAAATTGATAAATTTTGCTATTTTCGAGTTTACCTCATGTAAAGTCAATGGTTTTTCAGGTTTTCTTTTGCAATCAAATCGACCATAAATAGCAGCATATTTTCGGATTTCATCCATCCTTCGTGGATCATCTTCCGGCATATTCATGACATACTGTAAATTAGAATAGCATATTTACCTTTTGAAATGATTTCTGATATTAAATACATTTTTATAAATAAACCAAACAGATACCGATCATTTTAAAACTAATCCACAGATAAATTAGCATAGAAAATTTTTTTATTAAATTAATTTCTTATTATTAGTTATTGTATATCATATAATATGTCCTTTGTTATAACATAATCGAAAATATTATATTATAAGTTAATAAATTACATTGCTATAAAACTTAATAGTACTTATAATAAGTTCTACATAATAAAGCTATTTAAAATAAGTTTAGATGAGTCCAAGACAATTCAGGTTTGCTTTTTATAAACCAATCTGCTGTAAATTTTAAAATTATATATATTTTTTCTATTGATATGATTATTACAAATGAATATTCCGAATTAATATTAAATTAATGTTTTACTTATATTCATTTATATTTAAAATTTAATAAATTTAATACATTATTAGTTTATTTTTAAATCTGAGAAAACATGTATTAAGAATTAAAAATATATAGGCTTATATTCTCCAAACTTTAACAAAATTTTCTTCAACAAACTTGTTTTAATAAAATATTTAAAGCTCATAAAAATAGAAAATAATACGAATTAAAAAATTAAATTCGTTTAATTTTCTACATCTTTATTAACTTAAAAATAACTTTTCTACAGAATATACAGAAAGTAGGTATTACACTCAGGATTTAAACACATGAAATAGTTTAATAGGCTACATAAAAGCTTCAAAACTTTTCAAAATGTACGCTAAAGAAAATACTACTCCTGCAATATATAGACTGTGTAAAATGTAATGCCTTCGGCATTACTACAATCTGTGATGGATCTCTCTAATTTGTAAATGTAATGCCTTCGGCATTACATTTACAAATTAGAATTATGGAAAACACAATATTGGAGAATAGTGCATGTTGCTGCAAAAAGCTTGTAAGTGGATTAACTTTGAACTTTTGAGATCATGGAAGACCGAACAAAAACGTAGATAATGAGTCGCATAGTCTCTTAAACCCAAATTTTTGTAGCGACATACACGACTCTCCAAACTGTGCATATATCCTGCGAAGGATATCACTAGGCCGAAGGCTGTCGAAAAATTGAATAACAGCTCGCTGTTCAATTCTGGTGCAGTTTGATACGGCAACGCCATTTTCTAAACCGCGTAGTGGACGCAATTGCCACTTGTCAGGTTGTACCTGTCTGGTGGAAATTTGCGTACACTACGCGGTTTAGCTCTTATGTAAACTATTGGTACAGTACATGGTCGCATTACTGTATACTCCTTTCCTCTCTATTATTAGTCTCAACCTTGTACGCTAAGTTATTTTTCTTTGACATCTTATTTATTGAATCTGTCTCGTACAATGTTTGTTATGATTACATAGCAGAATTCTAACTTTTTAATAATTAAAGAAATTTTATATAGCATATTTTCATAGCAATTGTTTACCTAACACGTCTTCATTTCGAAAAAAAATTATAGAAAAAAATAACACGAACGTTACGAAGACCAAAATTTCAATTCGAAAACTCTTTGATTGGACTTGAGGATTAATTCTTACGAAATTATTTGAAATTTATAAGTTTAAAATAAGTTTAAAATTCATTACTTTGAAAGTAATGAATTATAAACTTAATAATTATTTTTACTAAAATTTATTCATTTTTATTTGTATAACCGTAAACATAACATTTCATTAATTATAATTAATTTAAAAACAGAATTAATATCACTCCTTGCACTTTTATGTTAATTTATAATTCACTTATCACTTACATTAACATTTATAAGTCTAAATATTAAATATTGGATTTGATCTTGTTTTATTTATTCTTGAAAGAAATATTTATTGTTATTAAAGTAGAATATTTTTATAATTTAAAGTATCAGTCGGATTTAGAATCCAAATATTTATATTAACTTCAAGTTTAGAAAAAGTTTTTACTTCCATCGTCTTCACTGGTTGCCAAGGTAACATTAGCGATTCAACCAATCACTGACGAAATGTCAGCGCAGCAATTAACTATCCTCTGCTTTAGAAATTTGTTGATGTTTCATATTTATCGTTTGTCTGCCTTAAAAAAATCGTTTATGTATGTTAATTTATTTTCTTATTTATTCTAATAGTATCGTAAGAGTACATTTTATTTGGTATTTTGCGTTTTATCACACGCTAGACTAAATTTGGGCTTGTCGAATAGAAATTTCGCCTACATTTAGGCCAAATTACACATAAAATGAATAAAAATTTCATTTAGTCAATTACTTTCTCAATTTAGAACTTAAAGTTATTCACTAAAAGGATGAAGAAGAATAATCTTTAAATTTAAACACTAAAATCCTAATAAAGGGCTACCTATGCATTTATTAGGCGTACTCTATATATTAGGCCTATAATTTTTAAAATACAATTTCAAATATTAAATGTAAAGTAATAGCGAATATATTCTGTCAGTGGCGTACCTGACACCCCCAAAGAAAAAGGGGAAAAAACTAGAAAATTTTCCAAAAATATTTTCATAATTAGAATTCACTTTTTTATTTATATTATGTAGTGTCTTCTATTTCTATATTACTTGTGAATTAGCAGTCACATAAAATGGGATTTTATTGAATTCGCATTTAAAATCTTTTATTCGTTCAACTCTGTTCCCCAAGATTAAATTCTGAATGCGCCTGTGGGTTTTGTAGTCGTTATTATTTCATAGCTAGTAGAATATTATTTATATTAATATTATAATAGGAAAAGGATATGGCAAGAATATTTTATTGCCATAACTTCTTCCATAAGATGACATTTTTATATTTACTTATTTTGGCTTATATTAATTCATTGAACTTTCTTTAATTAATAATGGGAGTTTTAAAGCAGAAAATAAATTTTGATAAATAATAACTTTCAATGAATCTTTGATTTAAAAATATATGTAAAAATATTTTTTTTACTTAATAATTGGAAACAAATGAATTATGAAAAATCCTAATTATTATTTAATATAGCATTTATTGCAAATCGATAAGAGTTTTTTTACGTGCTGATGGAGCTACTTCGATTTTTATTGCTTTAAACCGATATTCTATTTTGTTTGCTTATGTGAACATACAAATTATGCTAACAAATGATTACAAGCTTATTAAATTGTGAAAATTAAGGATTGATAGTACGGTATATGGGTAGACATAGAAGTGGATTTACATAGAAGGGGATCTACTTAAGCCCTGGGCCCCCAAGTGTCAAAGGCCTACAAAAATTGAATTAGCATCATAAATTTTTAATACTTTTTCATTAACAATGAGCACTTATCGTATAGTAAAAAAAAGTTAATATTAATAATATAATAATGATGGTAATTTATAGTGTTATTTATTTTATTGTGATCAATTGATTTCTTAATCTAACAAAAAATGGGGCCCCATTGGACTTCAATAAGCCCTACGCCCCGAAAAACCTAGATCCGCCCCTGGATAGATAAAATTACATAATTTAGTTGTACATTTAGGTTTATAAACATGTATAATAAAGAACTATACTTATCTACAGAAAATAAACTTGAAAATTAATAGTTTGATTATATTAATTACGATAAAAGTTTGTGATGATTTTATCGATCTTTAAAATAGTGAACAAATAAGCTAATTCTAAAAGTTTTATAATTGCAGTTATTTTTGATTTAATTCAATATAGTATCAAATGATATTTATAAATAATTTATTATTTTATGACGCTGTTCTACACAATGAACAAAAATTAAATATAATCTACCCTAATTAGACGTATAATAAATAAGAATATATTTATAAAATCAATATATAGGCCTATCAACAAAATATATGAAACGAATTTATTAACACAAGTTTTAAAATTATGAATAGAATATAATTTTGAATAAAGGAGTAAATATACACAGTATACTTATTCAAAGAATTAAACTATTAGAAAATAATACATTTATTTAAATCACGATTAATGAATCAAATTAATTATAAAATTCAGCTAATCGTACTTTTATTTATTATTGAATATCTTAAAATTATAGAAAGCTTGCTTAATTTCTTATTAAATGTAATTGGCATTAACATTACAGAATGGTTAGAATACTGATGGCTAAATATTGAGATTTTAATACTTTCGCTAAGTATAAAATATTTATATAGCAATTTTACAAATAGTTAACTTTATTGACATAAATTTTGATTAGTCTATTCAATAATTTCGATTACAGCCTATTCAATATTTATGATTTCGGTCATAGAGTTTTATTAAGATAAAAATTAATGAAATGAATAAAGTTTAAACTCTGATTATCTAAATAATTACTTAAACATGTGTAACAATGAGGCAATGAACTTCTTTTCACATATTTTCTACTTTAATCTATATTAGTAGTTTTATATTAATATAAAACTAAGTTACCTAATATTGTTACATTAAAAATGCTTATTTATTAACCATTCAATATTCAATGATAATTGTGTTAACAAACATTATTACTTTTGTTATTTTCGATTAGATTATTTATAACTTTCTATATTCTAGCGAATTTCAAATAGTTAGATTCCGGTTTGCTTCTGGTAGATTTTATAATAAACATGGTTCTTGTAAATAGAATAATTTAGTTAACTTTATGTTTTACACATGACTACAACGTTTAAATTCATAATAAAGTAACTGTAATTAAATGAAAATATAAAAATTAATTTTATACAATAAAGAACTAAAATGAATAAAAAAATAACTATATTTCTAAAAAAAATTTTTAAAGTTAAAATATAGAATACAGTCTTTGAGCTGTTTACGATTAAATTTTAAACAATAAAGAACGTGTAATATACGAAACTAATAAATATATTAATGCAGAAAATAAACACTTATTTGGAAATAAATATGTTCGACTTACACTAAAAAGTAGTTAACGAATAACCAATTATTTATTAATTCCTTATTTATTATCGGTATTTGTTAAATCAAATATTAGCACAATAATGTTTCCATATATAAAGAATTTAAAATGTCTAAAAATGTGCTAGCCACATTGCATCTTGTGTACGTGGATTTCACAATAATTATACATTTATTAAATATTTAAAATTGGTTTGTTTACATAAAAGCAGTGTAATATTTGTTTTTAAATGTCAGTAATTTTATATATATATATATAGTTTTGGTCATTTGTTAAAAGATTATTTCACCTATTTGTCTTATTGAATACCAGAGAAACCGATATCAAATAAAGTGAAATATTTTTACTTCATTCAAGATGAATACTTTATAATTTTGAAAATAAATTAATATAACACTTAGTAATTTTTACTTTATTCATTTTATAAATTAAGTATCAATGTTGATGTTAAAGATTGAATTAGTTTTTAACCACATTTTTAATTTCAAGTTTACCTATTTATCTTTTATATTTAGTTCAGAGAGAGGTTTGTTATTAAAAGCGTGAATTATTACATTTGTTTTTAAAAACTACTAAACTATCGATCATTTAAGAAATTATATAAGGTTTCAAATATAAAGTAATAATTTTGAATTGATTTGAGAAAGAACTCTAGTAGTTACTAGAGAAAAAAAAAAAGATTTTTCACATTTTTTATCTGCGAAATTTAATGATTTATGGAAGAAATACTATGATTATAGTCATTTTAATAATGACGTTTTAAAACGTTTCTAGATACAGAAGCCAGAAGAAAAAAGAAGCTTACAGAAACGACATAGTTAGATTTTAAATTTAGAAACTATTAATAGACAATGTTGTTCAGTACAATAATTTATTCTAACTAAATTATTAGTATTTTTTTTTTCTACTCGAAAATAAGCATAATCGATTTTAATATATTTGTATATTAAGTAATTAATATAATTAAAAGTATAGGTTATTTCTTAATATGTGATTTAAATCATATTTTTCGCCAAATAGAAATTGGCATAATCCTACATTGAAAGCCATTAATTAATAAAGATAGAAAATTTTGTATGTTTTTGTATGGATTATTGCTTAAAAACTAAATTAGATTGTTTTAAAATCTAGTGAATAATAGCGAAATTATTCGTTGGTAAATATGTTTATTTTTTTTTAACTTAAAATTATATTAGTTAAGTTTTAAATTAATATAAAAATTTATTCTAAGTTATTATTATTGAATTATAATATTCGATACTAGAAATTATGTAATATTTTTTATTTTGTTATAATAGATATACAGTAACCTACATAGATGGTAAAGTATGGTAAAGCATACTAATAAAACTATTAGAAAGGCTACTATTTTGCAACAACTTACTCCATTAATAGCTAGTACAGATGCATCTATTTACCCTATTTATATAATAACCTATTTCAGAAAGGAAGGAATTACTATAATGTGAATTTTTGTATTACGAAAACAAAGTTTATTATATATTACGTCTGGATCAATTTGTTATATTGAAAAGATAACGTTTATTTTTTGAATATCTTTAAATGTTTAATGTGAAAATTTATATTTAAATTAATCAAAATATTTTCAAGGTTGTTTTCTAAATAATACAGCTTAAAGTTTGAAAAATTAAGAAAGAATTTTTATAATTGTTTGCCTCTCTTTTCTGTAGCAAAAATCTGAAAATTATATCTCAAAAAGTTTGAAGAGAAAAAATAAAATAAGAAAATACAAATAAGGACTGTAAAGCCTGTTCGAATGATAAAAAATGACAAAATCTATAACCTCTAAGAACACATAATTTATCTTATCTTTACTAAAACGTAGTAAAATAATATCAAATCCTAGTTAACATTTTCTATACCTATAAATTGAAAAAGAAAACCTAAATATTCAAATATTCTAACAGATTTTAATCGATAAACATCCAATAAAAGAATATTAAAGTATAAACATTAACTAGCACGGAGTTTTAGAATCTCTGTTAATTAATATAAAAAATATAACAACAAAATATAGAAATATAGCTTAGATCTTTAAAACAAAATTGATTTCAAATATAAATAGTTTTAAAGCATGCTGTTTTATAAATGAGAGAAAATTAAAACACTTATAGCAAATAAAGTTATAACAAAAAAAGAGTTAATTACTTTAAGTTTTCTTTAAATTTAAAATGATTTAAAAAGAAACGTAAAATGGCTATTTTCATATTAAACATGCAAAATTTATTGATAGTCAAGAGAAATTTTTTAAAATATTTAATTGATATCATGAATAAAAAGTATGACTAATATCCTGAAAAATAATTTTTAAAAAACTTAATTTTCTTTATTTTGATAAAGCATTATAAGACAAATATATATTTTAAAATAATTAAAATGTAATATATTTCATACAAGTTTAGTGATTATATGAAAATCCTAAAGCATCATTAGTTCAAAATAATAGTATTGCGAATTTCTATTAAATATTTTGACAAAATTACGCAATACATAAATAATCAACACATAAAAGTTTTATTGAGTCGAAAATAAAATAAAATACACCGCAGATATTGATATAAATAAACATTATAACAATAAATTGAGCATATTCATTAAAAATAGAAATGTGAAATTTTAGAATTCTTATACTTATATTATTTATTTATATTAACGTAATTACATAATAGCATTTTAATGATTTTAATACAGCTTAATAAATTTATAAAAGACCGAAGGAAATTTTATTTTATAAAATTGGCCAATTTCTTTAATTTTATATATTTACGTAATATAGTGTACTAAACGTATATTCAGTAATGAAATATGTACAATTATGCACTAAACTAACAGGGAAACTCTTCCTTTTTGTGAATAAACGTTTAAAATAAACAAAATAATTATATACTAAACTTAATTTTATATTTTGTCCTAATATAGTTATCGGCTGAAATATTTTACACATGTAATAGATTACATGTGTAAAACTGGGATATAAGTTGACTATTCTTAATTATTTTGATTCTTATACAATTGTAACTTTGTAACTTAATTTGAATTTAGAATAAAACATTACAAATTATAACTAACACCTAACACTAGATACATTATGATATTTATTACCATTTATCTATCACATATAAATACAGAATAATACGTAAAACAAATCAATATAAAGACAATTACTGAAATATTGTTTTGTGTTAAAAGATAAATATGACAATATCTTGATAAAATAAAAAGAAATAAAAATATCTTTTGGTTAATTTAAACTCTATGGGTCTTTTCGATTGTTTTTTTATAACATTACTAATAATTTATTTTAGTAATAAGTTAATAGTAGTAAATGAAATACTAATTGTATCTTATTTTATTAGTATTTATAATATTACTAAAATATTCTAACTTTTTCCGTTAAAACAGCTTTCTATTAGGCCTACATGTTTTCATATTCAATATTCTAAGTAAGTTTTTAACTGAAAGTATTTAATATCAATACGTTATTTTATTAATATGGGGACAAGAAAATAATTAAATATATTTAATATTGTATTAATATAACATAGAGTTGTATTTTTATAAGAGGGCTGTATTATAAAATATAGCTAACAGTGATGATTGATTATATTATTGTTACTTCTTTTTTATTGTAGCTACTGTATGAATCTAATTCCAATAATGAAATTTTATATAAATAATAGATAGCTATTACTAGATTCTATAATATATTTTTTAGATTTCTAAGAGAAATTTTTTCTATTAAATTTTAAAAGAAAATTGTTGCAATAAATAATTTATTTAGTTACAGATTACATTTGTTTTACTATATCATTATCATTCCGTTTTATGAATTTTATAAAAATGTTAAAATATAACGAATTTTATAACAGATAATTCATTACTATTTATTTAATTATTATTTATTGTTATTAATAATATTTCAAAATTGTTTAATATGTAGTATTAATTTTCTTTTTATCAATATAATTAGTTATAAAATATTTAATATTAAATTTAGAATATTTTCTTATTTTGTTCTGGCGAAGATTTCATAACGATGTCCAAATATTATTTTATCGTATATGTAGTTAAATGAATTGAATAATCTGAACTAACTAAATGAATATTGTGAATGTTTTAAAGTTAACATTCTGTTATCTTATATGTTATGAATTGAGACATAAAAAGTACTGTTTAAAAATTGCTTATTCGTTTTAAAAGGGATATAAATCAAACCTAATTTCATATGAAATTAATAAAATAATTACATTAAGTATAAAAAAAATCTGATAATCATTTTAACTAATATAATAATTTTATATTAATTGAAATAACTGTTATTTATATATAATCTAGAATATTTTTTTTATAAATGATATAAAGCATAAAATAAAATTACTCTTATAGACCTAGTTCAGTTTTAAATTATAAATACAAATGATTATATAAAAATAAAATAAAAAAATATATAAAATTCAGATTAATCTCATGAAAAATTTAGATACTTAGACTATCTAATTTTGTTACGAAATTTTATAAATAAGTTGTAAAATAAACTTCTGATTTTAAAATATATTATAGTGTAATTAAATTCTGATTCGGATCTTTTTTTTAAATATTAACCGATTATCAGTTGTCCTAGTCATCAAACACAGAAGTAAGTTAGAATAAAACGAAAAAAAAAAAGTAAAAATAATAACCGGCTATTAGATAGCTGAAGTAACTATACATTTTAATTAAATAAATACATAAAAATTATACATTTATTACATAACATAAAATTAGTTTTACTGGTTAACATGGAAGTCAGACTTTTCCATTGTGGACATTCATTTCGTTTTATTTTAGCGGGTATCTATCAAGAATTTATAATCATATTTCATTAACATTATGTTTTATAATCAATTATTCATTCTAATTATTCTTGTGTAAATAATAAAATCAGCACAAATTTGCTAAAAAGTATTTAAATTCCCCGTAAATAGATATTCAGATGGACACAAAAATTCGTTACCTACATATTTGTAATAAGGATATTTGATTGCCATTTCATCAATAATCCAATCTACTATTATACATCTATATAAATTTAAAATGATAATTTCAACTTTTTATCTTATAATCTGATTGTACTGTATTAAGTTTGATAACTTTCATTTCGATATTGCTTAGTTTTTGTAATAAAATTTATAATTTATAATATTAATTTCATTTATTTTTAAATTAAAAAAAGTTTTTATCTTTTTTGATGTTGAGCTAATTACAAATAAATATAAAATATTTAATCTTTCTAATAAAAATTACATCGTATTACAGTTCGCAAATTTTCATTTTTTATATTAATAGTTGTAATAATCCTTATTATTGTTTTTATTTTTTAAATTATGTTTTTTAAAACTATTATAAAGGTAAAAATAATATAAGAAAAAATTCCTTTTGTAAATAAATTTTATTTGATTGTTTTTATACATTTATTCGAGTAAAAATATAAAATTTTTACTAGTAAATTTAGTAAAATTTTATTAAATTGCTATCGTAGAATGTATCAAATAGGCTTATTTCAATGCTATTATAAACAACTTATTATTAAATTCGTCTAAGTATCAAAGTAGATATATTATATTCCGATTTTTATAAATAAATTGTTTGTCTGTAATTAAAAATAAATTTTGATTTAATTAAATAACTAAATTGTATATTTCGTTAATTTAACACTTTAAATATTATAGATTTATTCGCTTTTAGTTTTACGTAATTACTGAAAGTGCTTAAATGGAATTTAAATTTTTAAATTTTATTTTTTTGTCATTTAAAATGTAATAAAATTAAAATTATTTATTTAAAACACTATTTGAATTACGCTGAATGAAATATTGAAACCTGAGGAAAAAAAAATTGTCTGGTGCAAGCTAGTCTAACGTGTTAGGTTATGATGAGTTCCCACGATGTATCTCCTGAAAGATAAGGAAAGTCTGGCATGTTTTTTCTACGACTAGAGAGAGAAAGAGAGAGAGAGGAAAGGGTTAAACATACAACCCTTTCGTCCCCTTCTCGTTGAAAGGTCAAAAGAAAGATCTTATAAAAGACCGTGAGAAGTTCTCAGGCTTTTTCCAGTTTTTTCGTACTTGCATGGAAATGAAAGGATGATTTTCAAGAAAGAGACTTCCATTTGCTGTCTTATCGACAAACTTCTTGTTATTCCTATAAAATGAATGATCACCTAATTTTTAAATACTGATTTCGACTTAATAATTTTTTATTTAAAGATAAACTGCAACTTATTATAAAACTGGCCTATATATCACATTCATTTTTTATATTTAGTATTTTTTTTTATTTTTATATATTATTATTTCTTTTTGAATGCTATTAATTATTTCGTACCTAAGTTTATATAGGTCCTAATACGATAATAAGAAAACTATAATAACAATTTTCAAGTTTTTACAATAGATCATTATTCTTATTGCATCTTTTATAGCTTATTTTTCAGAATGGAACTTTAAGGTAATTAAATAATTTATCTATTTGATATGAAATATGAATTAGAATAAAATTGTTGTTTAATGATATTGATATTTCAGTTACGCTATTTTTATGTATTTGGCAAATAATCTCACTGTTATAGCCGTTTATAATTAATATATAAAATGTAGACCAGTTCGTTATAACTTTTGTTAATAATGTTAAATATTAGCATATATCTAATTACATCTAAACCTATAAACTAGGTTATATTTATTTCATTATTCAAATAAAATCTTTTCTGACTATAAATTCTGTGAAATTTATATCTTAAAATCATCTCAGTAGTCCGATTTTGGCGTACGCAATTTAAATTTCATTGTGAAATAATTAAAATTTTAATAATGCACAGTATTTTTAATTGCGAAACTTATAAAACAAACATCTTTGATAAAAAGTTTGTTGGATTATTCTAATTTTTATTTAAAAAATAAATAATTAATTATTTTTAAAAGAAAACATACAGAGATTAAAAAATTACAATATTCAAAATTCTACTATAATTTTATAAACTAGATTTACAATTCGATTTTTATTATTCATTAAATCATCAACAAAAATTACTTTGAACGTAATTATATTAAGTAAATCAATCCTCAAATTATTCTTTACATTAATTTAAATTGTTATAAATTTATATCATTATTTAGATAAAATAAAGGAATCTAGTCAATGAAACCAATGGGGTTTTATTAAATTAGAAAATAAAACATGTTCTTAATTCTTATGCTTTCCATGTATATAATAATATTATATAAAACTCACTATAATAATTTACATAATTTAATATTAAAAACTATTTTGAAATTATCTTGAAAGTTTTGTAATACGGTACTTAATAAATTTTGTGAATTAAAATTTTAGAATCCTTGTTAAAAAAATCTTAACAGGTTTTTTTATGAATGGTATTTTCACTTCATTACTTCTAATGTTTGAAAACTTAATTTAGCAAAAAAATTCATTTTTAATTTGTAAAATAAAATGTTTTAATAATTTAAAAGCTTTATTATTATTATTATTATTCTAATAAATTAGGATGATATAATAATAGATATCCTTCAAATTATTATAAAATAGTCTATAATTTATAATATAAATGTACTTTATTTTTTAACAACGTATTTAAATGAATAAACTTTTAATAAATTCGATAAAGTATAGGCCTATTCTTAGCCAAATGAACTATTTCTTTGAGGATTAAACAAAACATTTTAAAAATATTATAAACATTAACTTTAGATATTTTTTATCTAATAAAAAAATTAAACATTTATTACAGAATTTAACTTTTTTTAGCAATTTTTTAATTAAGCTAAATTTATTTAAAAATTAAATAATCGGTTTTAGCTTTTTAATATTGAATTAATAATTCAACTATTGGTAATAGTTATCGCAAATTTAGATCTATATTTAGATCATTTAAATATTAATGATATCATAAAAAATATATATACATATAGGCCTATTGGTGTATTTTCTTTCTTTTTAATGAAACAACAAAAGTTTAAAAATCAATTATAGTAATAAAGTAAACAATAGAACTGAATAATATATTAGAAATGGACTATTTATCCGAATAAGGGATAAATAGAAATATTTAATTAGCCTATAAAGCTGTTCCTAGTCGTATAGGTATAGGCCTGTACGCTTAAAGATGTAGTACATTCATATTTTATTAATCGAAAGAAAAATCATTGCTAAGTACTTGAAATACTATTTAAAAATACTTAATAATAAAAAAAATTCTATGATAGCATTAGTAAAAATTTTGACCTAAAAAATTATATGCAGATTGGAATTGGTATTTTAGAATAGCTGAAAAAACATACTTTAATGTTAAAACAAATTGTAAGCCATAAGAATGTGTGTAATTAAAAATTAAATTTTGTGAATATTCAATTTTTTCTATAGCATGACAGAATAAAGAATGTGCAAAAAAGATATTCTACTAAAAATATTCGAATTGTTCCAATTTTTATTTATACTAATTTAAAAATTATAAATTTTTGAATACATGTTTTAATATTATTTTAATCTTCAAGTTTATGCATAAATGTTTAGGTTTTATACATATATATTTAAAGTGAAAATATTCTTTGCCTGAAGAATTTGGCTATTTAACAGCAGATAGGTTAGAATAGCAGTGATACCCAATGTAATATCTAAACATTTATAGTTAAGAATAATTCAAAAAATTATGCGATATCAATTATTTAAAAATTTAAACTGAAAGTTGGGCATCACTGAATTTTGCTATAAACCTCTTCAAACTTACCTTCACAATATTAAAGAAAAAGCTTTGAATATATTTATTTAAAACATAGACTAAACATGAATTTTTAATTCAAAAGTTATATAATTTATGTATATATATTATATATATAATATAGAAGGACAAACACACCCTTCGGGTAGAATTCCTACCTCTAAATCCTTACTAATCCTCTTCTTGTTATTTTGACATTTGGGTTCGAAGGGTGGCAGTGTCTTGATGAGCATCTCAGCGGCATCGGACAGTCGCTGTATTTGACATTCAACAAGTACCGGCGTTAGCGATATAGGGGACGTTGGCTGGCCGTATTCACCTCCGCCCTTCGGAACAACAAAAAATAGAAAAAGGTCACCCTTTATAATACGTCCAGCCGTCCCATTCGCTACATCTTTGTATCAATAAAAAAGCTAACTACTTTAAAAACCTAGCTACAAAATAAATTGAACACTAGTTTCCATTCTGAAAAATTACATAACCGAAAGAAATTCGACCATAAAAAATTAATTTAAAAATTATCTTAACTTAGGGAGATTGGTAGCAGATAATTTAAAAATATTTCTAAAGTTAAAATTTTGTTGAATACATTTGCTTCTTTTAAAACTATGATTTTTTTTGAATTAATATGAATTCAAAATTTTAAATTTATTGAATAAGGAAGCAATGATTAGTTATTTGCCTTATGAATTACTAGTCATACGAACAAAAGAAATGAAGCAAGCAAACAATCCTGCAATTTAAGGCGGAGTTAGCAAAACTTAACGCTATTGGGCATTTCGATAAATAAAACAAGGACATACTAACCAACGGGAGTAAAGAAGTTTCGGGATCATACTCCAGGTCGGCAGGACAACCCCACATGTGGTCCCGTTGCTGATAGGATTGAGGATGAGGGTAGGGAAAGGAGACGAAATAAAATCAGCTCTTGGTTTTTTTTTCTCTAAATAGTCTCTCTTGGCTGACAGACATGGATTAGGAAAATAAAATTTGGTTTAAATAATTGTTTACTAAATTTGTTTTTCTTCCAGACAACCATGTCCATCACTCAAGATATGACGTAATATTAAACAAACGATAGTAATTTAATTTTATTTAGTAATTATTAAAAAGTGCTAAGCTAAAGATAGCATCCCCAATCAAAGATTTTATTAAATGTAATTTTAAATTTTATATTGCTTTATTTAAAATATAACAAAAATTTTATCAGTTAAATACGGAAATTTTGTGTTTGTGAAAAATATATATATATTCTTATATATTTATATTTTATATTTAACCACTAAAAAGCCCGTTAAAGATTATATTTGAATACGAAATTAGATCCGTACATTCTCTCCATAGTGATTGGACTATGGGAACAGATGGCACATACACCGGTATTTAAAATTCAAAATAAATACCTTTATTCTTATAATTACTCCTAATCTATATACATACAATATTTCTTTAAAATATCTAATGTAGCATTAGCTTTAAATTTTTAAAATCAGACAGGACAGGTTAAACTATATATTTTAATCTACAAGGTTAACAATGAATTACCTTTATCACAAGTTTATATTTAATAGTAATTAGAATAAAATAATTACATTTGTTTTATAATTAATTGTTTGATAACCTAGCTACCTTATAAACTAAATCTACAGTCAAATGATAAATTTTAATTTTCTAACTAAAATCAGATTTGTCGCTCTGTCCGTTGTGAATAACAATCAGAAATAGTTGATAAACAAATATTTAGAATAAATTTATGTAATTGTTTAAAATAACTGCTTAATAAATACAAATTTGAAAGTTACATTTAAAAAAAAATTAATTTACAGTGAACAAAATAACTATTCTTATAATAAATATAGAATTCTGTTTGGGTCTAAATCGTTCAGCTTTAAACCTAATCAGAATTATACAAAAATATATGATTACAAAGTAATAAACAGCTTTTTGTATACTGAATGTCAACCAAATTTCATCTATTCAATCAATTGTTTTTAATCGTAAGATATTCGTCTAAAATACAGGTCTGTAATTAATAAGCCTATCTTAAGCGATAGTTGAATAGTTATAAAATCTGCCTAAAGACTAATTAATCAATCATTCAATCTTACTTTTTATAATATATTTATTAACTTTGAAATTATAATTTTAGAACAAGTAACATTTAAAAATTTTTAGACGTGTTATACAGTATATAATCTATGCTAAAGAAATTTTTCCCATCATTAATATATATTATTAATTTACATAAATATATGCTTATATCGCCAATTTTGATCATTAGCTCATTTACTTATTATTTCATTAGAAATTCGGAAATGTATTAATGCATTAATTTCGATATCCTCAATAAACATACATATATAAAAGCTTACTATATAAAAATAAGTCTTAAAATACATTTATATATAGATTTTATGTATTTAAGCTATCTATAAAGTTTTAATTCTTTTTATATTGTAGATTTAAACCACTTTTTAAAGAGATTCATGAACCTGTTATTCATTAATTTATTTTCTATAATATTACACACAAAAGATTACAATTATTACTCAAAACTTTATATGAATTTTGATAAGTCTTGGAAATGGATTTTCATGTAAGAATGCGTATAATCTTGTTTTTTTAATAGATTATCATTTTATTTCAAGAAATTATAATATATAATTTTATGTAGCCTACATTATAATTTTCTGTTTAGGATCAGATAGTCTTCAAGATTTATGAATATTTCATAGTATCATTTTTCCATATTTTATATATAAGTTATATAAATTATATAGCCTATAATTATAAGCTGATGTTTTCTATTTCTTAAATTAAGAATTTAAGAAATAGAAAACATCAGCAACATGACAGTTTGAGGATGCATTTTATTTCTATAAGCGATGCATTCTAGCCCTGTTTTAATTAAAAAAGACTTTCATTGTTTAATAATTAACTATTAAAGAATTCGGTCTTAAGACCAAAAATTCTAATTTTTTAAAATGTTTATATCAATATGGTATTCATTATATTTATTATGTTAATTAGATAGAATCATGCTTTCGAATCAGTAAAAATTTATGAACCTATAAGCGAGCCTGGAAATGAAAGCCTGGAAAATGAAAATATAAGCGCGAGTCTAATATAAAATTTATAACTTTACATGCCTGTTTAATATACTGTAATGTATTTACAAAATGGTCTAAAAGTATTAGTGTGAACTGAAAAATAAATATATAATATAAAGACATTTTTTTTTTGGCCTTCTCTTATTAGATAATATTGAACTGTGTGTGTATATTCGATTAGTTGTTTGCTGCCTAAACATTATGACAATCTTCCTACTGTTTATTTTTTTCCCTGCTTAAACTATAACACATCATTTGATAGAAATTTTGACTTTTCGATATGTTTAATAAAATATTTTTCAAAGAAACTTCTGGTACTCATCTCATTATGCTACAAAGCTTTCTCTTTATGTATACAGTACTTTTCAATTATTTTTCAAAACTGAAAAATCTGGATTTCGATGCTACTACTATGGATTTTATGTTTCCTTAGGACTCAATAAATTATTTATTATCGCAATATTTTACGTTCGTTAATAGATGTATAATTTACAAATAATTTTTTGATATCTTAATACTAGAAAATATAAAAATAAATTAGTAACCAAGCATAATTGAACTAATGTCCTCAATAATACATTTAAAATATAAGTTAGTTTTATTATCAATATTCTGATCAGCTGATATTTATAGGCTTAGCTTAGGAGTTGAAAATATTATGACAACGCTAGAATGAAATTACTACTCAGAATTGTTTGTAACTTATACATATTAAAACTTATTACTAACATTAAATTAATTAATTTTTGTAAAATTTTAATATACTGTAGGTATATGATAGAGATGTATCATCTTTTTGTTATATTTCTTTAAAACGTGATGAAAAGATATCTATGTAATAATCAGTAAGATAGTTTATATCTAATTTTTTTATATTTACTTATTTATTTATCTATTAAAAATTTTAACAATTATTATTATTAAATTTAAATTTGGATATTTAAATTACATGTAAACGATATCGCAGTATTTATTTCAGATTTAAAAGTAGATATAAATCAGCTTACTGATTTCTAAGTGATCGACTTGTACTCATTTCATAAAATTTTATTTTACCGGTAAGAAATTTAAATATATAAATAATTCACATTAATTAATTCCGGTTCTAGAAATTTATTCTGAATTTTTTCTTTTTTTTATATAAATTTGATATTTATAACACGCTTATTTATTCAATAAATTAAATAATTATAAAAATTAAAATGATCTTTATTCGCATATCAAATGGACGATGTATTTATTGCAGACGTTTAATTTTTTTCTTTAAATTTCAATAGCTTAACTATTCGTTTAATTTAAGGCCAATCTAGATATTTTGTGTATATTATATTAAAGCTATAGGCCTACTTTAATCTAGACCTGCATAAATTGTATTTGGCTAGACCTCCTGTAATTATTTTATTAATCTTCTCTTTTTTTATTATGATGTAAGCACAAATATAGTACTGATATACTCTCAGTATATGAGACAAAGAATTTTGAAATTCCTTAATAATATGAACAAGCGAAATGCAATAAATTTTAATAGATTAAGAACACGAAAAAATAAGACTTCTGAATCTGTTACAAGTATTGTAATACCCAGAACATAAATAATAATTTAATAAGTAGCCTATATTTAGTCTGATAATATTTTCAATTTTAGAGTTCTATAATTTTCAAATATTTTACTTTTTTTTTTCAGACATTAAAATTCTCATAGCAAATAATATAAAATTTGGTTGCAGATTATATAATTCAGACCTATTCAATATTTTCATTCTAGACCTCTTCATAAGTTTATTCATCTTATGTTTCAAAATGATAACTAAATATACAATAATAATAATACACATAAAATATCCTATCTGTATACTAAAATTGATTATTTTCATAGAACATTAATATAATAAATATAAACAAACAAAACAGACAAGTAAAAATATGTCTACATTAAATTAAACCTAATCATATAATTAAAACAATAAAACAATATTGAAATAAAATTTACAATAAATAAACGTTGAAAAGAAATTCTATTAATTTAATCATCTATGCCATTGGCTTATTTAAAAACCTCTTTTTGTGTAATTTCAGATAATTTTACAAAAAAGTAAAGTTTAATTTAGCCTATATACTATAATTCAAAATAAAAAACCATGTAGTCTTGAATTTAAAAATATTAACATTTAATAAATTAAACATTTTCATTAAGTTTACCTATATATTTAATGTATTATTTGATTAGTAATAATGTAGATCTAAATTTAAATTATTTTAATTGGGAAAAATTGTAATAATCCATTTTGAAATATTGACTTACATATTCTTATTGGAAATTTTCAATTTTTTTTTCTTTTTAATCTTAAGTCAACTTATAGACCTATTTATATAACATTTCGAAATATTATATTTAGTGATTCTCACGATCATAATGAAACTGTACTGTAATGAATCATTAGATCAGTTGAGATAGTCTAATAAAATCGGTCTCCACTTTTACCTACGTGGACTATCTCAACTGTTCTAATGTTTCATTGCATGTTAACTCATATGGGCCTATGAGAAACAACGAAACTAACAGTTTTCAAAATTTAATCTTTTATAAAAGGTTGAAATAATAATAATAATCTCTTACTATACATTAATAAAATATTGATTGTTACGAAATAAAAATGCTACCAGAAGTTTAAAAAGTACGAAAACCCGAAATAGTTTTTATTTAATACTTTCTAGTAGTTTCAGTAATTGGGATTTTTGAGGTTACATAATAATTTTAAAATATGCGAATAAACCATTTAATCAATTTACAGCTTTTGAATAATTATAATTAAAGAATTGGCTTACTTAAATGTTTTATTACGTATGTCTTATATTGAAGTTACGAAAAGTAAAACTATTTTGTTCGAAGAAGATTGTTGTTAACCATTTTTAATTTTTTTTCTAATCGTTCATACAGAAAAACAAGAAATAAAAGATATTTTCATTATTTGCAATATCATAGTGCCTACATGGAAAATCGAACCTGAAGAAAATTAATTATTATTCAATTATTATAACCTCTGTGACAAAATAAACAAAAAAGCAAGAGAGACAGATTATGTGTTGTGAATTATAGGTCAAATCAATCTCATGACATTATTTTCCAAATGGAACGCACATAGTTCAGTGGTCTATCAAAGACTGTAAATACTCATCATTGAAATTATAATTTTTCTTTTAATAAATTTATTATTTTTGTTTCTCTATTTTCTTTCTGAAATAGTGCATTCAATACTTTATTTCTTTCTTTCCTTTTCAATTCAAGAAGAATCTCCAATAATTTCATGGCTTCTTAATTTTTGAATAACTTATGTTTCTCCTGTTCTTCTTACTACTATCTATACATTTTTCTTTGAACTTTATACTCTCTTTAACAGAGAAATATCATAAACATTTACTTTTAGAAGCAAAATTAAATGATTTAATAATCTAGGGTTATTAGATCCTGAGAACACAAATATTTTGTCTAATTTCTAGACTGGTTTTTGAAGAAATAACATAATTAGTAATTTAAATTATCTTTACTAAATAATTCGCTGTTAAATGCCATATTTTTTAATTCAAATCGTTTTTTATATATCTTAATCATTTTCAGTAATTAAAAACCAAAATTGTGTATTCCCCCCCTGTGGATTAGGCTAAACTTCTTTTGTTAAACATTCAAGTAGTCGTGCCTTTTGAACCGATCTGATCTAACTTTTCGATTTTATTTTATAGTTCTGATAAAAGAGTTTATCATGTTAAAAGAATAACTAAAAATTATAAAATAGATAAACTATTTTAAGATATTATTGCCAACATTTAGCTGTTGCTTTATTTTTCTCGAAATTTAAATGAAAAGTAAAATATCTTCTATAATGATTTTTACTTACATATTTAAAGGCTTAAACTAACAAAAATGATTATATGTAGTTTTTTAGAAATATTAAGAGAGTTTACACGCAGGCTTACAAAGGCGACACATGGCGAATTCACTGTGTAGCCTATAACAGCCTAAATTAGATTTTTTGAGATTTTATCCATAACAACCTTTTGTGTATACGTGAAAGTTCTAAACATACGTAATATAATTTAAAAATTAATTTCAGATAATTTCAAATGCTTATCGTTTAAAGGAGACCCAGGATTTATCATTATTTCAAAAAATAAAATTTAACTAACAGTGTTTTATAGTTTAATGATGTCTAATCTCAAGATATATACAGGCCTGTGCATATATATTTATAAAATTATATAGGCCTAGAGTCTTTTTGGATGATACAAAGGGCTTATGATGTAACAAACTATATCTTTATTTTTGTATCATATATTAAAAGAATGTAATAAATTGCAAATATTTTAGACCAAAAACACGCACAAGACTTAAATTATAAAATTATTTTCATTATAATAATTTACTTATAATTTATTCTTGAATAATGAATGATATAGGCTATAAATTATATAAATTTTTTTTTCTCTCAGATTGTTAGTGTTGTAATGCTTATTGCTTCATGTAACAAGATTCAGCCTATTACTAAACTTTTGTAAATTTAATAAAATAAAAAAGATTCATTTATTTTTATAATTAAATGTGTAATTAAGAACTAGTTATTTATTTTTCTAACAAATTCTCTTAAGTAATAGTAGGCCTATGTAAAACTAGTAGTTTTGGAAATGTACAAAAATCTAAAAACTGGTAATACTGTATTTAAATAACAAAAACAAATTAGCAAGACTATAAAATAGTATTTTATGTGAGATTATAACATTTTATTCAAATACATTTTATTATAATATTTATTTCAGATAAAAATTCTAGGTTTGAAAATTTATTCATTTTAGAATGATTAAACCTACATTTTTATTTAGGCCTAAAGCCTAATATATTATAGTGACAATATAGTGCATATAATTTATTTCGATCCCGACATTCTCCCCGTATTTTTGAAATATCAACCTTTGTTATTCAATTATTTTATTGTTTCGCTTTCAAATATAGATTGTTGTATATAACTGTTTTGTAACTTAAACCTCATTTAATTAATTAAAAATTACTAACTATAAGTATCATTTATATATTTAAGAAGCTTAAATTTTGATATCATAAAAGAAATATGCTGAATCTAGTCATCATACCGACTATAAAATATTTTAGAAATATTTCAAAAATATATGTAGGCCTGTGCGTATAGTTGTACAGTGTAGTACATTTTTAGGCCTAAAAATAATATTTATAAAAAATTATTGATTTCATTTGCTAAACCTAAAATTTATAGATTGATGTTTATATCTTACAACCTAAATTATATATTTATAGGCTATAACGCCTTTGTTTTTATTTTATTTCAGCTAAAAAATAATTTATGGATATGAGATTGATCGTCAATATATTTTGTTCAGTAAAATATACCTGGTTTTTCGAAATAAAACCATATGTTTCCCTAGCATTTTTATGTCTCCCTTGTTTACAGATCGTAGATTAATAATATATTATAGATTAGAAAAATCGCACATTTCAAATGATGTTATGATCTTTTTACGTGTCACGTAAACATAGACAATTTAAATATTATATGCAAGTATCCCTCGAGAATACCTTTCTTTAATGCGATATATGCTGCTGCTAGAATTTTAGACAGAATAATCGAAAATATAAATTTTCGAATATATAATTACTTTGTTTCATCAAACGTACTGTATTGTACTGTACGTAAGCTATTAATTAATAGTAAGCAACTTAGCTATATTATTAACGATTATCCTAATATGCAAACAAAAATGTTATGGTTTATTTTATATTACTAATGCTGAAATTAAGTCTAATGTTTCTTTTTGACGAGTAGAAGAGAACAAAGCAGAATATAAAATATAGTGAACTTAAGAAGTTTTGATATGTATCATAGGTTACAAAATTTGTGCATTTTATTTATTAAAGAAAATTAATAAGAATTAATTAACTTAGGCTTTTTTTTAACATACTAATTACAAGATAGACAGTCTAAGATAAACCTATAATATTACTTGTAGGTTTATCTTAGACTATATTGTTTTTAAAGATGCGATAAGAAATTAAATTCTTCTGCTCTTTATGCTTAGCAAGTGCACTGCTTTGTAAATTCATTATAAAATAATAATTACTATTTTATAATATTCATTAATTAATATTAATATTCTGAAATGTAAACAGTACAATCTTACGGTCTGTAATGTCGCAATGATCTAATGTAGGCTACTGTACAGTACTTGTCTTATCACAGAATATGTAAACTTTTAAGATAAAGATGTTAGAATAAGATATAAGATATGCTGTATTCTATTCTAGACAATAATGTAGATTAAAGCTGTTGATTAATTTACATACGAACTTGCGCAAGATAGTGGAGATGGCCTAGCCGATGAAGCATCCAGCCTTATGACATCACAATGCGGATTCGTGCCTTGGTGAGTTTTGTGACTATCTCTTTTCATTATTGAGACCTAAAGCTTCTTTCCAATAAGAACTTTGGAATAATTTGAGATAAAGACGGTTGGACACAATTTTAGCCATATTCTCTCATTTTTCGGCTGAAACATGGTCGGATCTATATGCTTGTTGTCCGCAAGTACTCTTGCATTATACGGAAGAGACACTTTTATGAATTTATGCAGAATATATAAATTTGCAACTTTTTAATAAATTGACGTTTTCTTCTATGGGATCAATAATATCCGAATTTGTTTCATTTGCTTAATTATAATAATAGTAATACTAAATCAGATGTAAAAAGGTCAAATAATAGTCAAACCGCAAAAGAATGTAAGCCTAGGTTAAATAAATGCTGTTTAAATTCTCAAATTACTAATATATCGATGTCAGATATTTTAAATGAAACATTTTATAATTAGAAAAACAAACTTCGTATGAAAATATGCTTCGGAAATATAAAAATATCCTTTCGTCAACCTTACTATCTAAACCCATAAAAACATATCTTTAAATTTTTGTATTAAATAATGAATTGTTCCACTAAGAAGCAACTACGTAATTCTTCTAGAAACCTGTAAATAATGGGCGAGTGTTTTGTTTCATTAATATAAAAATGATTGTCATCTAAAGTAATTTTGTTTAGTCTTGAAGTAGTTGGCTATTTTATACAAAGATATTTTTATTTCTAATTATGTGTCTGGTAAAATATTTCAGATAAAAATAAACAAAAACTGAAATCAAATTCAATTCGGCATACTTTTTCCTTCTCTTTTCTTGATGAAAAATTTTATTTTAAAAGAGATGATATAGGCTAAACCTGCCATTAAAACATAAATAAAATTTAATGTAATCATTACTAACATTTAATGTTAAAAAATATTGTGTGTAAACAAAATTATTTACTGTATTTACTGAATAAGCTAAAAACTCAAATCGTTTTACCATAAAAAAAAATAATAATAATAGGCCTAATAATACAAATATAGCTAAGATGTCGCAGTCCGTTTCTTAATCTTCGCAATATTTAATAGCATTTTATTCAGGAAAATGAAAAATAATTTTAAAAAAATCGAATATAAACATTATTTTAAAAAACTAAGTTAGTTATTTAAAAATGTTTTTTTGCATTCAATTCTCTTGATTGAAAGAAAACTAAAAATAAAAACAAATTCTTATATCGTGACACGATAAAATATTTAGATTGATGGTAACAGGTTTGTCAACTAGAAAATAAAATTTAAAAAGTTTTAAAAAAAATCAGAAAATTATTATTTTTATCATTAAAGATTTGAGTAAACCTATTATAACTTAATGTATGAAAATCGTTTATGTTAAAATTTTAATGTATTTTCTTCAAAAAATACTTAAGTTGTATTATTAATATATTAATCTGTGTATTGTTATATATTAAGATTATATAATTATTATATTTAAAAATAAGTCTACATCTTAAATTATGCTAATATCTTGTCTACTTGGAATATATTCAATTCCGAGAGTGGAAAAGAATAATCTCACTAAAATGGAACAAAGATCAGCTGTCATTTAAAATGCACTCTGATCTAGCTGTCTAGTCATTTGATAAAGAAGCGACGCTGAGCATTCTCTATTGGATCGTTACCATCAGACTTTGTACGCAGTAGGAAACGCCGAACAACGCCATTAACCAATTGGCTCGCGGTGTGGACCTCCTTTGCTGGAATAGGAGGAGCCATAGTTTTTTCCTGAGCATGCGCGTTAGTGAGAATGGAAAACGAATAATTCGCATACATTCGAAGATAGTTTTTATTATAGAAGAAGGGAAAAATTAAATAAAATGTTTATTTTTATAAAAGATTATATATTCTTAAAGATATATAAGTATTTCTTTATATTAGTACATTAAACTATTCGTTGAACTTCATCAATTATATCAAGATTTTATCTATTAGATAGATTTTTTTTAAAATGTATGTTTAAAAAATATACTTATGCATATTAATTCAAAAAATTAAGTATTGAAATAATTTTTTTCAAGCACTATTTAACAAAATTTGATTTTATTTTGTAATTCCCATATCAGTATTTAAATAATATAATATTTTAACATATTTTTAGAATAAAATTCAATAGCAAAAGCACATACTTTGCGATATTATTAAGCCTAAGAAATAACGTATTTCGGTAGGCTTCTAGGCTTCTTCCGTATCTTTTATATTAGAATAAAAAACTTGAATCAATATAAGTTTATATATCTTACGAATCAGTTACTAGATAACTCATGTGTTTTATTTTAACTGCTATCTATCTATTAAATCATTAATAAGTAAAAACATTCGTTATTAGTTAAGTTATTTTTTATCCGCAAATTAACTAATATGAAAAACAATTCAATAAATATTATTCAAAATTTCCTTATTTCCATAACAGTTTCTGTTTATAGATAGTATTTGTGTCAAGGCTAGATAGCAATTGAAGATTTGAGTCAAGGATTGGTTAAGTTTTAGGTCCTGTAAGTCCTATACTACAGCTTTTTAACTAAACAGCATATTTATAAGCGTAGCGTAGACAACTAAGAAAACAGTCAAAACTACAAATAAATCATAATTTTTCTTTGAAAAAAAAGATATAATACCTAAAAATTTAATAAGTTACAGAATATCTGTCTTAAATTATCTAAGTTTTGATGTAGGTATATTTTGAAAATTGATCAAATTTAAAATATGGATATTTGGCTGATTAAATAAATCTTTTTAGTGATATTTAAAAATAGAATACGATAAATATTTTATATAATTATGTCATAATAACAGTTTATAAGATTAAGATAATTTATTTTTATTAAAATTACTATAACCCACAATTTAAATTAATAAAATTTGATGTTTAGCCTATAAATTGAATATCGAGATTTAATTTTCACTTAAGATAATCATTCAAATCCGATTATACCTAAAAGCTAGAATATATAATAACATCTAAGAAAGAACCACACAATTTATTATCTTAAATACAAAAACTGTAGTGAATAATTAATAAATAACTTGTTTATTTTATAATAGCCTATATAAATTGAATATCCGAATAGTTGTGGATTCAAATATTTTCCTTATTTTATTCATTCAAAATATGAAGTAATAGTCAAAAAAGATTGTTTCATGACAAAAGACATTCTGCAAAGACCTTATATAATAAAAACACGTATCAGTACAATTGCATCATCGATAACAAGGACGACCAAACTCTTCCAAACTGGAACATGAATCGAAGTTGACATCATAACCTCATAGTATTATGGGAAAGCAATGGATTCATATTAGAGAATAACAATGCAATTGTTTAGCAAGAGTTTATTTATATATATATATATATATTTTATATTTAACCTTTTAAAAATATTTCATAATAATAATAAACCTAGCTATAAACCATAAACCATTATAACGTATGCTTGAAATAAAATTTACTAAATTTTGTTTCAAGTATACATTATTAATGAAAGAAAACATTATATGATACAGTATATTTGTTTTCCAAACTTTTTCCATATTATAAAGAATTATATTTCCTCAAAATAATTCAATAAATCGTATTTTTTTTTAATTTTTAACTTAGCTTATAATTAATGCTTTCATTTGAAAAATTATTTATTTAACGTACAGACCTATTTTGTTCATGAAACAAGAATTTTGAGAGTATCTTTAATGAACATATTATTGAATGTAGAGTACTGTACAATACGTTTTTCAAATAAGTTACTTGTAAAACCACGGAAATACATATTTAGAAGTAGAGAATTATTTCACGATGATTTGATACTTATTAAATTTGAAAATCATCGTACTAGACCACTGTTCCGCAAACTTTTTACTCTCTACCCTTTTTTTTTTCTGAATAAAAATTTACTTCAGTCATAGTTGTTTATTATTATTTTTTATATCTAATTATTCGTCAGTAATGTAATGTGGTTTTAGTTAGTTCATCTTTTTCTGTTTTTATATTATAATTTACTATTTAAAAAAAATTCTCTCGACTGAAAAAATTTTTCTACGACCTTTTGGGAGTTCGCGATTCATTGTTTGCGTAACATTGATCTAGACTAGTTTTTATTAAATGCTAATTATTTTAAGTAAATGATTGATTTGACTGTAAATTATGTCCGATCTAATTACAATTTGTTTGAACTGGAATACTATAATCTAAGTTGAATGCTAGTATATTACTTTTTCCAATAGATTTACAGTCTAAGCTTAAATGGAATCTATAAATGCACATCAAGCCTAAACTTGTTTAATCTGATTAAGTAAATCTGGTGTAGCTCTTTTCTTATACGATTTAATTTAGTCAATCTCTTAATATAAATTATGAAAATCGAGTGCTATAAGAAAGTTCATTTTATTATCCCAAAGGCGTAATAAAATGAGTCTACTTATATAAATGAACCTAATTACTGATATGATCATATTTAAATCAAAAATTTTTAGCAATGAATTTAATTTTATTGAAATTATTCCCACATTAAAGTTAACGTACTTAATAATATGCTTAATTTTTATTTATTTTTTTCTTTATAAATTTATTAAGCGTTAAAATAAAACCAGTCTGTAGAAATAGCATGCTCAGTGTCAAATGTTTTAAAAGATTTATAAAACGAGAATTATTTTAAAAATAATTCTTGTTTTATAAATCTTTTAATATTCCTTTGTGTTAATCTGCTAAAATATTGTTAAAATAAACATAAATAAATAAATTCGAATCTTTGTAATCGAAGAGAATAATAAAAAAAAAGATTAAATCGACAAAATGAGAATTTGTTGTATAGAGATTTAGCCTTTATTAGAAACATTTTATTAATTCAAAATTGTACATAAAAAGCATTGATTTTAATGATATAAATGTATTCGATTACTATAGTATATGAATAATATGATTATTAAATTAGAAGTGGATTTTTAAGCCTTAATATATATTACAACTGAGTGACAAATGTCTTTTTTTTTTTTTTTTATTGTATTTATGTACAGTACAACCAAATTTTAAATAAAAATTAACTTAATTGGATTTTTTTCGATGTGAAAGACAATGAAAAAGTCCTTAAAATTTTCGTTAAGACTATTCTCAATTTAAATTATCCGTTTTACATACATTTGGTTTTATTATTATTTTGATTGAAACGATTAATTCCTCTACTATATGACTCTTTGGACTGCTTAAGTCTATATATTCTGTAGATCACATGCAGTAGATAAAATTTAATTTATTGTAATATAAAACTATTTAGAATAACTTACGGTATAATTGTACGGCTGTGAACAGGACAAATTAAGGATACAGTAGACTTAGTGATACTGAACAGAACGAAGGGATGATGGTCAGACGAATCTACAGACACATGTTGAGTGTAAAATGTGCGTGTATTCGCGCAGGGACAACACTCGGACGGACAGTTGGACGGATGGACGAATGGACGGAATGACTTCTAGTTTTGTCTCCTCCAACACTGATACGATGACGCCGACGTGTCTTCGTCACCCTGCAACAAAGCAAGAAAGTGTGACGAAAAACGTCTTTGTTTTTAGCTCCAAAACCGTATCAGTGCGGTATTTATTGTCAAGTATACAAAATATACTCGACGTGCAAAATCCTCCTTAAAACTTAAAAATGGTGCTTCATTATCAAATTCTTACATAAAAATTTTTAAAAAAGTCAAACGGAATTAAAATTAATCATTTTTAAAATTTATTGTTTATCTCAATAAATAATGAAAAAATGTAGAAATATATCAGAACTTGTAAAGATATTATATATATATATTTATATATGTAATTGTGTATTAAAATTTATCATTTACTAATATTTTCTCTTATAAACAAATGTCGTATAGGGAGAAGGGCTAAAAAAATATTAATCTGGAGTTTCGCGAGAACAACAGAAAAACTTAACAGCTTAATTCCGATAATTATATTTTTGTTTGAATAATTTTAGAGGAAATTGGCTCATAATAAATAACATTTTTTTTTCATTTTATTTATTTTTATTCCATAGATCAAGGCTCTTCCTTGATATTATCATAAACGAAAAAGTGTTTAGCAATAAACTAATATAAAATCAAACGTTCTTAATGTGTGATTCTGAAAAATAGCAATATCTTAATCATTTCGGATTTTTAAATGATCATTTATTTATTTTTGATTATTAATCATATTAAGAATTATGTTTATAAAAATACTTCTTTTGTGTTTAACAGTCAAAATGAATTAATTGATAATTAATATAATTACATATACGAACTTTTTATTATTTATAACATTTTGAAATATTAATAATTTCTTATTTTTAACGTATTTAATAATTCATTTAAATACGATTGCAACATGCTTTATGTATGCTCTAAGATCATTCTTCTGAGCATTTGATTAATATTAATTCTAAATTTCAATTGGATATGACAATTTAACGCCCAACTCTAATCATTTCTATATATAATAGAAATCCCAAACCGTTTATTCTTCGACATTTGGAAAACAAAGAAATTTTCAATAAAGATAAATAAAAGAAAAATGTTGTGTGTGCAAACGCCGTGAATGCTTGATGCGTCAAGTTTTCACCAGACGGGACAGATAGAAAGACTGAACAAATGAAACGTGACAGGCTTTACAATTCTTTTTGTCATCTTTTAATTATGTCTCAAGTACTTCTTTTAAATAAATGGTTTTAATTTATTTGTGTATGAAAAAATTCTCTGAGGAATCATTTTTTGCTTATATTTAA
Source organism: Centruroides vittatus (assembly GCF_030686945.1). Classification (NCBI taxonomy): domain Eukaryota; kingdom Metazoa; phylum Arthropoda; class Arachnida; order Scorpiones; family Buthidae; genus Centruroides; species Centruroides vittatus. Next base: position 366,588 of record NW_027120741.1, read on the forward strand.
ACATTTTTTTAAATTGTAATTTTATCACATTATAAATTAATTTTGTTGTCAAAAGTAAAACCGGTTTCAAAAGTCATATATGAGACATTTTCAGCATAAATTTATTTTTATTTATTTGCATTTCATCATCGAATTATTATTTTAAATTGATTTTAAAATTTACAATGTTAAATTACATATATTTACTATTAAAATATTTTTTTTTTAATTTAATAAAGATCGAAATACAATAATTTTTATATCATACACATTTGTATCTTAACAATTTTCCTAATTCTTATTTAAAGCTTTATTTATTTAATGAGGTGCTTATTTTTTCAATTTATTATTTCTATTTAAAAGAAAATAAAAATCAAGCATGCTTATAAAGAACCAAAACTTAATAATGAAAATATGTTTTAATAAATATGCTAAAATAAAGTCTATATCTTTATCAAATAAACAAATCATTAGATTTACAGCTAATTCGTTTTCAATTATATATTCAGTATAAACTTATAGTTTATAATTTTTAAACATAAAGTTATTCGTTTCTTAAGTATTGTATCTGATATAATTTTCTTATAATTGAAAAATATAAACCATTGAAGTAAGGTTAGATAAAGAAATTTATAAATCTATAATAACTTAAATGTAGAACTCCGTAAGATAATTTCAATTTGAAATAATCGTTATTTGAAATTTTTATTTATTAAAACCAGTAGATTATTTTGTATTGGTCAAAACTATGAAATGAAATGTTAAATTTATAATTTATTGTAGATAAAATAATACATTTATCTGTATTAAAATTTATTTCTTTGGACTTTGATATATCATGAATTCTTATCTCGGGCATTGTCAACAGTAGATAAGAATTTAGTCAATCAATTTGAAATTTAAATTTTAAAGTAAATAAAATCCTATAATACTTTACTCTTTATATAAAATTAATAGCTATAAATAGGTATAAATATTATACTTAAATATTTCTTGTTTGTTTCATAAATTAAAGTTGTATTTAAACTTCTATATCTAACAGATTATTTCAATGTATAAACTTATTTCTTGAAACCACAACTAATGATTTACTGTAAATTCAGTGATTATAGTAATGCAGTTTCATAAAGTTAATTTATAAAATTGTTTAGTAATTTCTTTAGCATTCGGTTATAAATCAATTAAAAATTGCTTTAAATAAATCAAGTTAATTATAAATAAATATTTAATTTTTTACAAATTTTAGTATTAATACATAAATTATATGATACATTTAATTATTCTGTCTAAAGTTTGAATTTACTTATAATATATCGTATATAAAAAGTTTTAAATGAAATTACTGTACTATAAACTCAAATAAATATAAAATATTTTTAAAAAATTAATGTAAAGAATTGAATTAATGAGTTTAATCATGTGTAATTTTTATTATTTCCTTCATTATAGAATATTTTGATATTTAAATGACATATTATAATTGAATACAATATTCAAAGTATAAGCCTTTTCATCTATTATATGGCATGAATATTTGAACACAGGTCGATGGGTTGTTTGTTTTTAACAATAAATATTTAAATGATTCGCCAACTTTAGAATAACTTATAATGTAGTTTAAATGTTTGTCACTAGCACTGTAAATGATATAATGAAAAACAGACTGGCTACATGATATTACCAAGTTATCATAAATGATACGAGAATATTAAAACATTCTAACACATAAATTATTATCATTTACAAGATAAATTCCATTTTTTCAAAAATAAAATTTAGCTTATTTTCAAACAGTATTCAAAGGATCTTGATTTAATATCAAGATCATTTAAATATTGTTTGAAATAAACCTTTTAATAAAATTACTATTAAACATTAAAAAGTTTAAATATTTTATTTTTATGAAGCATTATTGTTTATTATTTTAACTCGTATTACAAACGATTTAATAATAATAGTAATAAAATAAGAATGAAATAGATAAGCTGTATCTCATAATTATCACAAAATAATCTATGGAAGCTTGGAAAAGCAATGTGTTTTTTATTTTACTTTCTATGATTTTGATACGAAACAAATTTTTCTTGCTAGAAAATAATGCTGCATGTATTATGGAATTACGAATAATTTTTACAGCAGCTTTGAAACTAGCTTTTTTTCTTCGATATAAAACTACAGTAGATTATTTTAATTTGAATGTAAAATTTAAGCAGAATAATTAGATTTATGAATTTTTTATTAGACCTATTGTAATATACAATATATAACTAATAACCGCTTTATAGTCAGATTGTTAAAATTAAATATTTATATAAACATTATTTATTTTAAAATTTAAAAAATCATTTCTATTATGAAACTTTAGGAAAGATAATAATACGATGTTTTAGATATCTTTCTAGTTATTTTTATCACAGGTTTTATAAAATAGATCAATGTTTCCTTTTAAATTAAAAACTCCAACAAATCTAATAGTAAGTGACTAATTTGTTTTATATAAATTAAGCTACTAAACTTACAAATATGACTTAATATACAAGATTTAAAATACATGATAATCTGTGTGCTTTAGACTGAATAACAATTTTTTTTATATTAAAATAATTCTAAAAAGTTAAACAGATTATTCTGAGGGGATTCAATGCCGAAATTTTCTATACTGAATCATGTTCCTTCTTATAAAACGTTTTTATCGAATTCTTCAAACTACTCAACACCAAATTTTATAAAACGATAATTTTTGTTTCAGTTTGTAAGCTGTATTTCAGTTATGTTTTTAATATAACTATTTGGAATTTAATCTTTCGACTTTTTATGTCTTATTCATAGAGATATTCTTACATACAAACTGAGATTCAATAAATTTTGATCTTTTTTAATATTAAAATTTTATTGGTTTATTTATAAAATAAAAGTAGTTATAATGTCTTCTGTATTTTGATTTTTTAAACATTTACAGAGTACTGAGAATTTCAAGTTTAGATCTTATGGGATATTCACGATAGGGTTGTCTAGAAAGTTACTGGTTTTTTAAAGAAAAATTTAAAGTAGTTTATGAAATATAAACCTTTAATGTTAGTTAATATATAACGATGATGGTTTCATTCCACCATTATTATCAATTATTTTTAGCTATCTATTTTCTAGTGTTCTCACTTAATACGGAAGCAAATTAATACTAATGGAAAAATCTTTCAGATTATAAACGAAGATATATTTATAAGAAAAAAAATTTTTGTTACCATTATGATTCTTTAAAGGAAATTAATAACAATACTTTTATTCATTTTTGCATGTAAAATTTTAATTTTTAAATTAACTATAAATAAATGAAAACTGGTTTGAATTTAGATGAATATTCAGAGTAGAAGAAAAATAGTTTAAAATTTATAATCAACTTATTCTTGGCTATGCATTCTGTTAAAAAATTATTTTATTTTTGAGATATTGATTAACAGTTAATTCTTTAACAAAATCAGCAAAAAAGAAAAATGAGAAAATATTGGGACTAAGTGGCTAATTTCTTTGACATTAAGATGAAATCTTTCAAAAATCATAAGATTATTCATCTTAACAAAATATCCTTACCGGTAAACATAATAAAAGTATGACGAAAACATTTGCTGTGATATTGTTTTTATCATACGATATTTAATACTTCCTTCTTATTTAATTATTTTGCGGATGAAAATTATCTAGGCCTGCGTGAATACTGACATAATTAACACAGAGTTTTAAAAGTTTTCGGATGCTTGTCTCACTAAGGACACAAATTAAAAATTAATTTTTCGAATATAAGGTTAATGAATATATATATTATTTTAAAATATTGCAAATTTTTATATCAACTTTATTTAACAGAATCCCTAAATTAAGCAAAATCCTGCACTTTTAAACTCAGTATTTACTTTTTGAATCAATAATATTCAGTTGTTACATATTTTCATTTTTTTTTTTTCGTATTTCAATCTAAACATTAATTACTGTATGTGTCAAATAAGCAATTTCATAACTTATAAGCCGACAATTTTATTATGGGGAGCAAATTAACATTAAGAAAAATTATATTTATAAAAACAACTTTAATAAATATAGATACATTACTTTATTACAAGATTTATATAAAATCTACTATTACAAAAATATATCTATTTATAATAAGATTTGAATTATAAGAAAATCCTGGGTATTAATGATGATGGGTAAACAACCTATCATCATTAATTTCAAATACTTGGGTCAATATTTTACAAAAAGAAAACGTAAAAATGCTCGTTTCAAGATACAATAGATGAAAGAACACCAAAAAAAAACTGGGCAAGTGATAATTAGGAGACATTTTGTTACACCGGCGCGCAAGACTAACCATGCAACGAACATCAGCACTTCGCTTAAATAAATTGGCAATTAATATAAAGCATTTGAAAGTAAAAAAAATTGTAAACCATCTATTTTATAGATTCTATCAAACTTTGCCTAATTCATTTATCGAAATAAATCGAAATTTACTACTGTTAAAAAATAATAAACCGGTTAGTTTTTCATAATAAAAAAGATTATTAATAACAAAATGAACAACTTTTTCAATTTGGTAATTAAACCACACAAAGAAAAACTGTTATTAAATTCTAAATAAAATTATCATTATAAAAGATAAATGTAATATTCTGGATTAAGTATCAATAATTGTTTATTCCATTTACATTACAACTTTTAATAGATCAGAATAATAAAATATGCATAAAGATTTAATTTTAAACTTTCAATTAAATAACAGTCTGTCTTTTGGGAATGTTGACAATTTTAATAATAATTATTCTAATATCTTGAAGAACAATAAATTTTCCACGTAAACAATTGTATTTTATGAAAAATAATTAGACCTCTAATGAATATATTTTACGAAAACTAATCATATATATATATTTGGATTATTGTTAGCCTATATACAATATGCTTATAATTTTGATAGATATAAGATAAAAACGAAACATTGAAATAAACTTTTTATCATTACCTGAATATTTACAAATCAATTTGTTAGTAAAAATTGTATTTCAGTTTAATTTGTAAAAACGGGACAAAATATTTCTTATTTTTTAACTTTAATACAAACAATCTAAAGCGGTAGTTTACAAATGCACAAATTTATTTTAATTAATATAGCCAACATTAAATTTTATATAGGCCTAATACAATTCCTGCATAATCTTATTACTTCTATATTTTTAAATAACCCTTCTAATGTGACATTAGTATTATATTGATTTGTAATGTATTTATTAGATCGTGAAACAACCAGTGAGGCGGATCTACATAGGGACTTAATAGGGCTTAGTATTGGAAATTTGAATTGTTATCATAAATTTTCAATACTTTTTCATTAACAATGAGCACTTATCGTATAGTAAAAAATAGTTAATATTAATAATATAGTGATAATTTACAGTATTATTTGTTTTATTGTAATAATTCTTAATCTAACAAAAATGGGGCCCCATTGGACTTCAATAAGCCCTAGACCCCAAAAAACCTAGATTCGCCCCTGCTTAACCACATCGTTTATTTAATATTAATACTAATTTGTCAAATAGTTTCAATTAATAGAATCATTATCGAGATTAAAATGATTTAAAACATAGTTTAGTATATTACAATAAGATGCATATATTCTACTTTACTACAATACTTTACTATATTTTTTATTTGAAGTATACATACGATAAAAAATCTATGAAAAATATATTTATAACTAGAAAACAATGAGAAATATTTACTGTTCTAATTATAGTAATTCACATAAATTTGGCTTTTTTAAATCTACTAGATAAGAAGCATAAGAGTCATAAATATAAGCTACAGAGTCATTCAATTAAAATGATTACTCTAATAATTTTTTTAAAAAAAAGAAAAAAAACCAATATTTTTAAACTATCTCAAACAGCAAACTTTATCAAATAGCCAATTCGATTTTCATATTAAATAATATAAGATTTAAATTATATTATTAAATATAAACGTTAAAAAAGTTACTATTTTTACAAATTATTTTACATGTTTATTTTCTTATGCCTTCTCGATGAAGGACTATTGGTCTTACGATTTCATAATAACATTATGAGTGTGAATAAAAATTTTTTAATTTTTTTTATTTAAATTGTTTTTTTGTTAATTCTAATAAATAACTGAATTTACTAAAATTATGAAAACTAAAATTTTATTATAATTTATATAATCAATTGAAATTTAACAAAATATTTATCATTGAAAAAGAAAGAAAATACGTATTTTTAATTAATTTTGACACATTATGTTACAAATTAAATCAATTAAAAAGTTTACATTAATCTAGTTTTGTTGTGTAAACAATAACTAAAATTATTATAGTTCAATCTTTAATTAAAATAGCATTTAAAAGTAATTAATTTATAATAGTCTTTTATCTCTAATTCTAAACTTTAGTCAACTTAGAATTTAAACCTCACAAATTAAAAAATCAATTTATAATTATTTTGATTTCTCTAATCTCATAAAAATGTTGGCTTTTAACAAAGCCTGAAAAAATTAATATATTAATTTTATATATAACACATCATTTTAAGTATTGTATTTATTTTTCTGATATTATTTTTATTAATAACATAGCGAAAAACAAAACTGTTTAAACTAACGTTTGTCGAATTCTGCACGAATATGAAATTAATAATAATCATTATAATAGATCAGAGAGAAAATTTAGTATAACGAACTATAAAATCCTTTATTTCCTAATCTCTTAAAGAATCTACAAGTGAAATTTACAAATGAACCACTAATTTAATTATGAATAGGCCTACTAACAGTTAACACATTTTAACTGTTTAGAGAAAGAAAGTAAATACTTGAGCTAAACTTTGCTAAACAACACGAGATCTTAACTTTTGAAACTATTCTTTAGATTTATTACGTTTGCTAAGGAATGATGCTTAAATTGTCCTAATAGACTATAAATAATATTTAAATGAGCATGGAGTATTCTCATTAATGTAACATTATAAAAAGATATGTAAATAAGTAATTCAATTTCTCTAATCATTATCTTTAGAGGAGAAATAAAATTCAATGCGCGATGAGAGATTTTATGTTAAACAGTTTGATTCTATGAAAAAATAAACTCTTAATACATTCCTTTTAATAAGATTAAAATTTAAAAAAACTGGAAAATATTTGTATTTTTCCGATTTATATTGAAGTAAACATTCTCATTTAGATCAACCTGATAAAATTCAAATATATTGTACCGACGCACTTTAAGCAATGCTTTACAAGCTTTTCTGCTGTAAAATAAATGAAGAAGGTGGTTAATTTAATGTGACGGGTTTATCTTCTAGAAACAGATGCAACTGTGATGAATAACTTTTTTCCCCTTTTCTCATACACGATTTCATCGAATATTTTTATCAAACAAGCTTTAAAATATAGATATGAAATTTTCGTGATCAACAATTTGAAAGTAACTAATTTTATGATAAGCTAACATTTGATTATTTTCATTATAAATTACTAAATCCGTATCTGATTTACTATTTTTTGTTTATATGAATAATCCCGAATCGAAAATTATAACTTAAATCGTTTGGTATTTAAATACTTGTAATGATCGGAATTATTTTATTTTTAATTTCTTTAAAGGCACAGTATTAGATTATTAGATAACTAGTACCTGTTGTCAGAACTCAGCTAAACTTACCATAGGCAAAATACAATTATTCCGAAGTAAAGCAGTTGAGAAAAGCCATCTACACCCACCATCCATCACTATTTGAGCAGAATGGTGCGGATATGGGTTGTTTATACAGCTCACAGGGATGACATCATGTATAAATTTATGCATAGATTTCCAAAATATAGGACAAATTCACAACACAGTATCACGTTAAAATTTAAATAATTTAGTAACATACCTGCGGTAAAGATTGTGGATGAGGAGGAGGGGGCTGATGAGGAACACCACCGCCCGGTGGTTGTTGTGGTTGCTGTGGTTGTTGTTGCTTGTTGATGTTGTTGATGCTGCAGATGCTGTTGATGTTGTTGTTGTTGTTGTTGATGCTGTTGCTGTTGTTGTTGCTGCTGCTGCTGTTGCTGCTGTTGAAGTTGAGAGGGTGATGGGACGTCCTTGTTACCGGGAGATGGTGAGGAATGACTATTATTGGTGAGCATGGGGATAGGAGGGCTCGGTCGCATGGGCAAGGCTGGCTGTGATAAGTTGACGGGTCCTCCCGCCCTGCTGACGGCATTCATAGGGTTCATGGGGTGGTTCGGGTGATTTGGTGTTAAGGCGGGCACGAGTGGTGTCTGAAACATAGCTGGAAAAAATACATATACATGAGATTTTCTTTATAAATCAAATTTAATATTAAATATAGTCTATAAATTTATCCATTGTATGTTATAAAAATGCTACCAAATGGTAAATGTGTGAAAATTTTTAAACCAATAATTTATTTCAATGATTATTTAAAATAAAATTTGTAATATTATATTAAATCTAAGTTTTAAAATATATATAAATCATAAAAACTTTTATTTAACTAATACCTATATCTTAATAAAATCATTAGCTATTTTATCTAATTTTTGTTTTCGATATACTATTGGTTTATATTTTAGCCTACACTATTTCATCTAGCTGCAGGATAATATATAGGCATATATATATATATTCAATTAAATCCTTTGAAATAGTTGGGAATATAAATGTAAAATTTTTAATCAATAAATAAATGGATTCAGGTCAATATAAAATGGAAATTTTAAATTAATTCAATAAAATTAGTATATGAAATTAATAATGGCCGCTGTTATCAATTAAAAACTGTAAATCATAAAAAATAATAAGATAAACCATCAAAAATTAAAAATATTTAATATCTCTGAACTGACAGTGTATAATTTACATAAAACTAAAGAATTCAAATAAAAATAATCTGATGCAACATAGTTTTAGATTATTTTTGAACTATTAGGTTGTAAAAAATCAAACTGTTTTATGATTATATTATTTGCTTTGGTGTAGAAGATTCCATATTTCTCTTAGAATATTCATTTAATAAAGTCACATATTTGTTGGAAAGATTCAAAGAAACTATAATGCATAGGAAGGGTTTACACATAAGATAGCGAGCTTCTGAATACAATAATTTTATTGTTTCTGTTACATATAGATTTTGCTCTGATCTATGTAAGTCATTCTATTACTTTATTAATGCCTCAATGCCATAAATTATATATTATCCTTTTATTATTTCATAGAAATAAAAAGGATAGTTACTGTTGAATATCTGCACAAATTACTTTAATAATATTTCATTTTAAAAGAAAGTTAATGTTCAAATGAATTTAAAAACGTTTAATACTTTGTTCATTTTAAAAGTTTGTGCATAGATAGGCATTAGATAAAAAGTTTAAAATTGTTCTCTAATTTCGTATGGAAACAACCAAGTTAATATGATCTTGAAAGTTATTTTCATATCAAACTAAATTTATTTATTTTAAGTTTAATATGCTTAACGGTTTCTCCCAAGAAATAGTAATGTTCGTTTAACGTTATGAGATATTACAACAAAAATGAAAAATCTGCAGAACAAATAGGAAAATTAAATAGTTAACAGCAACAACGAATTGAATTGAAAATATTTAAAATTATTTGGCAATATTAACCTGAAATCGGAACTATTTATAATTATTTAACCGAAAAAAAATTAATTAAAAAAATAGTATTAGAAAACTTTAATTCCTATCATTCGTCATGATCTTATAATCATGACAGCTCATAATGTCGATGTAAGACTTCGTTATAATGTCACCAGAGACTATATTTCATATTAGGTCTACACGATATGTCTTATGGAGAACAAAAGAAGGCAAAATTTTACTTCTATATAATGCATATTTAAGTTAATGAAATTTTCTTTTATGAATTTCTAACGGTTAATCATAAGATGAATAACATTGCATGTAGGTCTATAGCAACTTATGAAATCAGTTAGTTCTGTTTTGCTTCTTTATGAAATGTTCCAACTTTTTAAATTAAATATAATTCATTATTAAAAATATAATAAAATCTAATATTAGTGAATAAAACTTCTGGAACCTTTCATACAATTGTAAAATCTTTATTTATACTTTATTAATTAGAATTAACAATTTTTAAGCTATGAAGAAAAGCTGATGTTATTTTGAAATTAAATGCCAAAGCGTTATTTTCTACTATTGAAGATAATGGGATTTTTAGAATGAATCTCACTTTCTAATGTTTTTCGCAACTTATGTATCTTCTAAAAGTATTATATTGTAAAAGGCCTAGATTTTCATGAGAGAATCAATGGCAATTTTGATGAAATAGCATCATTAAAAACTAAATGTATACACGCAAACCTTTTCAATTTTCTTTGTAACTGAACCAATCTTAACTTTATATTTTAATATGAATTTTGTAAACAATATAATTCCTGCACTTTATTGCCATTGAGAAAAAATTTGAAAAATATATAAGTTATACAACGTTATTAAGTTTTGATTTCATTAAAATTGTTTTAAAAATTAGTTGTAATGAGAATTCGAATTAATTAGTTTTGAAGCTGCTGAGTTATTAAGTATTCAAATTCGTTTCAATGAGTTTTGTATGTAGCCTATATAAACCAGAAGCTTAGAAAAACTCGAGCAAAACGAATGAAAATTTTACAATTAAGTTTTAATTTAGTAGTATAGTACAGTACAAGTTGTCTCTTGTTATTGATAATATGTTCACAAATCCAACGTATCTCTAATTTTATTATTACAAATTATGTTTTTGTAGGAAAACTGATGATGATAGCTAAAATTGACATAATAAAATATATTATTCCTCTATAAAATCTAAATGATGTTTAAAGCATTGTTATAAATACATAATGTGATTAAAAACTATGCGTAAAAATTTTTAAATATTCTACGGTTTGTTCTTTGCAGTAATTTTTCTTAGTATATCATGCAACACGGCAAACGAAGCATTAATACCTTTAAACAAGAAGCCGATACACAGTGAAAATAAGTTGAAACTGAAAATAATAACTAATAAATGCAAATATTGATATAAAATTACGTCAGACGATGGAATATGATTTACGAAAGTAACAGTAATATCAGTAACTCTTGCATTTGTTAACTATTCCCATTCAGTATACTAAACCGAATAATAATCGTCATTTCGTGAAATTTTTAACTTTCTATCTCTATTAGCTTAGATGCTTAAACAGACAAGTTAGAAATGTTTTTAAACATTACCGAAAGCAAAAATTTTCGTGGTATTTATCATTTAGAGATGATAGTTTCGATATAAATGTAAAACTCTTGTGCCTACCTATTAGCTATTTCATGCAAATTAACAACCAAATTCAATTTTCAGCAGTGTCATTTCATTGAAACAATTTATCGAGAAATTTGCTAAATTTGATAGTTTATTTTTAAATTCTTTTAAACAAAAAAATTATATCTTGTATCATGATATTTTAATATACAACAGAAATGTAGATAAGACTATTTGAATTTCTTCGTGATCCTTGCATGATTCGAGTTGGTTCTAGCTTTTATCGTTTTTCGATTGCAAAAGAAGTAATTATAATTATAAATAGATCTGTTACAATATATTTGGATTGAAATCGAACTTCTAGGTTTGTCGAATTTTTACAATTCAAACGTTTTCACAAATTAAACAAAAAAATCAATGAAATGATTATTATATATGTTTAACAATTGTAGCATTGCAGGGATAAATTATCGTTTCTAATTCAAAATTAAAGTAATAAATTATAATTTTTATCAATGATAAGCTTCCTGTCATGGAACTAGTTAAAAATCATTGCTATTCAATCGAAGTTTTTTTCATATATTATATTCTTTAATTCGGAATAAATATCGCAAATACATTTTGTATATTACTGTGTTGAGTAGTATTGATATTACAAAATTAATTTGATTGGACGGATGTTCTGATAAACAAAAATACGCATGCGAAAGATAATTTATTATGTAATAAATTTTATATTCAAAATTATCTGTGAAATAACGCTAAAGTTCTACGATACATAAAAGCGTAACTTTAATTTAAATATTATCAAAAATGTTTATTGTAAATTAGTTCAGATATTGTAAATATTTCCTATTGTATTTCAAATAATCTGAGCATGTTTTAATTATTATCTATTAGTAATTTATATTGATATTAATTGTTTGATAAATTTTCAATTTCATTAATCCATGACTATTGAATATTTTTTGCACACGATATCGTTTCTCTTTTAGCATAATATGAATTGTATTAATGATCTTTTTGTTATTGAAACAAAAATAAAATCGCTGTCAGTAAATGTCACAATAAGGTCTTCCCAATTTTTTCTTTTACATTGCACTGTGTAAGTACAGTACATTTATATAACATGTATAACTTGCCTCGTAATCGAAGCTATAATTTCTTATTTTTACTCTAAGAATAGAAATTGCTAAGTAAATGCTGGTATTAATAACATCCGAAATGTAAATAGTTTAGAAAACAGTTTTCAGCAGAACTCTAAATATTAATAATTGAATATTCGCAAAATTTACGGTAGATGTATTTAAAATATTCACGCATAATAGAGTTGTACTATTATGATTTGTGAGTATTTTCAACACGACACGCATTCACGAATAGTAGGGCCTATTACAACTAGTAGTTGAGAGTGCATGCAATGTCTGATGTAGTGCAGAAAAGTATTTTCGGATTCATTCAGTGTTGATAATTTTTCGAAATATTTTCTTTTAAATTAGTTCATTTTGATAGAAAAATATTTTCTGCAGAGAAAATAATTTATGTAGGTTAAAATATAAAGAAAATAATTCGTAACAACCTTAATAATTTTGATAATTCAATCATGGAAATACGTATGAATTTGTAAAAAAAATCTCGTATGGGTTTGGTAATCTATAGAAATCATTTTTATACATAATTATCAACGAAAAATTTAAAATAGTACTTTATTTAATAGCAGCTCTCATGTTATTTAATAATGGTAGACTAATATAAGACACAATTGGCTTAATATGTCGAAAATTCAATACCGAATTCTTATTATTAAGAATGTATTGTGTAATTTAAAGTATGAATTCACTATTCATAAAATATTATAAAGTAAATAAAATAACGATAATTGAAAAAAAAACAACTTAATTGGGACAGAGATATTCGAATATATTTTCTAACTACTTGTATACTAGTAAATAAAAATTGCCAGTAGGCCTAGTTTTCGTCTCATACTTTGATTTAAAACAATTATAACCTAAGTCGACTGAGATTAAAACTGCTTTCTTGGGGAAAAACTGATATATATTTTGTATGATAATGAATAAACTATAGAATCTATTCATTATCATACAAAATTCGAAAAGATTTCCCATGCACTAACGACAAATATGTTTTTCTTTTTTAGAAATGAAAGAACCTAGTAATCGTTCACTGTTTAGACCTATATATTTAAATTTTTTAATGAGGTAAACGTATATTTAATTCTTTGTATTAATGTAATAGAATGAATGATGTTAAATGAATGATGTTAAATAAATGATGATGAAGAATGATGACATATAATAACATCCTTACTTCGGCATAATGCAAAAGTTTTTTTTATTTGAATTGTAATATTTACTATTTCCATATTAAACGGTTAATCAAAATTTTTCCAGTAATTAAAAATGTTTAAAAACATAATAGAAAAGTGATTGCAAATATTTAAATAGCTTCAAGCAAACTATAGAAAAACAAGATCAAAATATTAAAAAATTAAAGATGAAAAGTATTTTTTTACATTTACAATGTGCCTATATAATTATGTAGTATAAAATAAAAATATACAATTAGAAAAAAAGCTATTTCAAAATATTTTTCCCTATTATTCAAGTTTTAGTAGTGTTTAAAAAAGTCAAGTCATAATTAAGAATGTATGTGTTTATAATCCTGTTTATATAGGTGATAATGAATAATATAGACTATAAATGTACTTTTCATTAAGCTATATGTTCAATAATTTTTATTATCTCTAAACACTGGAATTGGTATTTTCTCATGAAGAATTTTCGGCTAAATTATATTTAGAATTAAATTTTTATCCTACAATTTATAATAGACCTACTAATAAGTTGACTTTAACAGTTGAAAATTAAAAAAAAAAAAATACTATATAATTACTTGACAACTGAAAATAATGTTTCATTGTTCAATGCTTTTTCAATTAAAATTAATTTAAATTAAATAATTGGTACACAATTTTTAAGTTAAATAATGGTTTGAATTTTAAAAAAATTAGTCGTAAAGTCGAATAATAATTATTATTTAAGTTTTAACAATTGTGATCGAAAAATAAAATATCAGAAAGCTTATTACTTTACAGTAAATAAAAGATTCTTTTTACGAAACAATAAATACAGTAGAGCACCGATTATCCGACTTAATTGGGGACTGGGGTTGGTCGGATAACTGAAAAGTCGGATAACCGAAAAGTATAAAAAAATACATTATTAGTATTAGTATATTAGTACATCGCTATTAACCTACCCCATGTTGAAATTTTTCTCCGTTGTGCGTCGCTTTGCGTTGAATTTTTAACGATGTTAAGCTCTAACAAAAAGTTTTTTAAAAATAATAATCGTCGCTATTGTATCGTGAAAAATTATTTCTTTATTTTCCACAAAATAAATACAAAAATAAGAACAAAAAAAATTAAGCCTGGTTTAAATCCTGGCCTCCCTTTCATGGTCGAGACAGTGTTGTCAGCTAAAACACGCAAAAATTTAACAAAAATAATATTAAAGTAGCCAAGACATAACCAAATATTGTAGCGCCACATCACTAGCGGACATTTGAATTTGCCGACTAGAATGCGGTCGGTTAATCGGGGTCGGATAATCGATGCTCTACTGTATTAATGTTCGATATGGATATTTAAGAAATTAAGAGACAGTTTCCTGAATAATCTATTATTTATACTTTAATATTTATAAATTTTAATTACTTACAGGCAGGATATTTGAAATTAAATTAAGCAAAGTATAATTATAACATTTTATTAAGTTTATTAAGATAGTATTGAATTTGAATACTCTGTGAAACTGTTATTGTTCCAATTCTTTGATTCACTTTTTTCTATTATAGAATATTGACAGACTTTCGAAATGTAATAGTACGTAGTTCATTTCGAATCTGTGATGATTCGAAATCGGGCTTTTTGGATAGTCTGATATCCAATCAAACTACGAATATAATTCTCTTCCAGATTTTTAACAAATTCCGTGAGACTAAGGCCGTTAATGTTAAAGTATATTTCTGGTCTCAAATTTTTGTTTTTTCCTTCAAACCAGATCTGCAAGTGGAATTGGTCAACATAGACAAGGATTGAAATAGAAATTGTGATTCGAATAACTTATAAAAATTTAAAATTAGAGTTTCCAAATAATAATTTCTTATTGCACGATCATTGTTCCGATTTGTAAGCCTATACATAATATATAGACTACAGAATATGTAAAGGTTACAAGTTAGCATACATTTTATTGTAATGAAATTAATAATCTTTTAACCTATACGTTTAAAAAATAATATTTAATAGAAATAAAGTTTAGGCCTATCGACTTAAGAATAGTTTATACTGTATTAGACTGAAGAAAAACGATACAAAAAGAGGGCTTATCTTGTAAATGGATTAGCGATACAACGTCAGATGTATCGCTAATCCATTTTGCTATCTTAATTTTAGTATATTTCTAATTTCCAATAAAAATTAGCTAGTTAATTTCTTAAAAACTGATCCTTATTTCTAGTATAGAAATTCAGGCATTTTGTTATAGTCTTGTTATTAGGCTCTAGTTATGGCCAAATGTTGATTTCATTAATAGACGAAATATTTCAGAATGTGTAATGTAACTTACTTTATTTTATTAAATATTCTTTTCTTTAAGTTTAAAAAAAATATATTTAATTTTGAATAATTTTTATATTATAAATAATAATAATAATTGGTCCGGCATAGCACTAGTCACCGGTATTTAGCCGCATAAGAAACACAATAATAATAATTATTACAATAAAATTTGAAGCTTATTTTAGTCTGAGATAAATTTAAAAACTTCAAAATAAAATATTTATCTAGAGACAATTCAATGATTTAATTAAAACTATCATATTTACTATAAAAACAATAAACCTCACATTTTAACTGTAATTAATTAATTTTTTTAATACCACATTACAAAAATATAAATTCAATTTATAAATTCTACTTACGTAAATTCTAATGTAATAGAAATGTTCATATTAATAATAATGTGGGATAATTTATAGAAATCCGAAAATACGTGGATTATTATATCTAATTATTGATTAAATGTTTCATCAAAATATTCTAAATTATGATCATCATCATCATCGTTCTTTAAAACCGTTATTCTAGTTGTTCTGCTTATTTTTTATGTAGATATATTGTACAGTATTTACATTAAAATTCTGTAATTTTCTGTTTCGTTTATTGTGGTTATATATTAAGATCATTTAATTGAGATTGGATCCATTTGTTCTCAAGTATCTTTTTCTTAATTCATTCTGTTGAGAAACGATATTTTAAAACTAAAGATAGAAAATTATTATTGAATATCTATTTATAGAGATAAATTTCCCGAATAGTGAAAATAACAATTAGTTAATAAATCAACAATATAGGTTATTTATAAAATTTAGGCTTCGACTAGATTTAGGCTTCGACTAGATTTAACCTAAATAATTTTTCATTATTTGATAGATAAATTAATATGTCTATTTCCTGAAATATCTGTTTTACAAATATAAATTACTTACACAATTAAAAGAATTTAATCTTCGTTATTTTAATTTATATTTGTATCATCAGTTTTATTTACGAAAAATCTTTGACAACAAAGATAAATTTAATTTTAAAAACAAAGATCAAGGTAAACTGAACTTGCAGAAGAAAATGATGCCATCGTCTCACCGAATGTCTAAATACATAAGGAAGTGAATAAATATTTCAAGGTTTTCAGGGTTTTTCTTTATTTTGATCAGGATTGCTATCGAATATTTCAGAGTTTTTAACTCTTGTACATTAAATTTTAATTTTATGATTATTTATTTATGTATTTCATATTTATTTAAGATATTTTTATAAAGCACTAGATATTAAGGCAATTTTTAACGAAATTTTATGCCAAAAATTAATAGTAGTTTGGTAGGAAATTTCAGAATTGATATCTTTTAATATTTCCTTCTAGGCTATCTTTTAAACATAGATTTATGCATCGACACTATTATATAATTTAAATTAAGCACTGGATCTGTAGTTTATTATTTCAAACATCGTGCTACACATATTCCTGATTGATATTACAGAAACTAAACGGCATTATTTAAATTGAACAGAATTTTAAAATACCGTTGAAATTTATTTACTGTTTTTATAAAGATATTTCTTTATGTGCTAATCATTTAATTTATTAAAACATAATGATAAAACCAAACTGTTAGCCAAGCAAAACTCTTATCAGGGCAGTATCAGAAAGTAATTTTTTTTTTTATAACAGTAAAAATTTTAAATTTTATTTAGGCCTAAATAATTTATACACTTTTACTTAATTAAATTATAAATTTTTTAAAACTAGATTAATAAAATCAGTATCAGTATTGAAGAAAGATGGAAGTTATATTTCGATTGCGTAAGTCGACTTAAGAACAGGCGCGATTTGAACCAAAAAAGTTAATTGTAACTGAAGTTATTACAGATTCTATTGACAATAAAATATTTGCGATTGAATTAATAGTTAATATACGTAAAATGCATTAAAAATAAATTTGTATGAAATGTAAGTAGAATTTAAATGTTTATATCCTATTTTCATTGTTGACTTTGTAAATAGCAGAGGAAAGTGCAAATGCATTTGGCTATATTAGTTTCCTCTAAAAAGGCAATGTAAATCAACCAGACTGCAGTCTGTTGTTTCAGACACATACATAAATACACTAGTAGCAGGACCAAATGTCGTCCGTCCGGGCAGGTCACGCGGAAGGGACTGTGCAAGAAAAAACTGTCTGGCTGGTTAGAAGCCTGTCTGGGGAATAGTCCTTGGCCAGACTCACACCTGCTTGACTGTTCGCGTACAGGCCTATACAGCATGCAAATAAGCACAATAGCACATTCACCCAACCTTTAACCCGTTCCTCTCCTACGGGTTCATGGGAGAAGGTGGATCTGTCTTGCAAGTATACATCATCTAGAACACGTTCTCACACTTTTTTTTCTTTCTTTTCCGTTCTTTCATAATTTTAGTTTAGGAAGCTTAGATACACAAAGTAATTTTAGTCTTACTTATCATTCTTAAAGTATTGGACAATTCAAATTATTAAAAAAACACTAATAAAAAAATTTCTAACGGCTTGTCATTTCAAACATTAGCAATTTATCATAAAACTTACTTTAAAAATTATGAAAATTACCAACTTATATAGAAATTCGCTTATTTTCAGTTTGATACTGTGAAGAGCCACTTTTATGTTATTTTTGAACAAAATATTTACACTAATTTTAAAAAATTCATATAGATACAGGCTGTATATATGTTAAACAATAGAATAAATCTACTATATATAGACTCACATAACAGATTACGTCAAAATTTCATTAAGAAGTAGAATAATCTTATTCTTATAAATTGTATTTAAAAATCGAATATTTTTAAGAAAGAAAACAATATAAGTTTATAATATGGTAAAATATTTTGTTGGCTTTATACGAATAATACGAATAATAAATCATGTCAAACTTTTTGGTCAGTCTAAGCATAGTTAAATTATTACAGTATTTATTATCTATAAATAAATCAAAAGGGTAGAAGGTTCCAATTAAATACAAATTATTTGATGATTTATTTATTTCTATAGGCCTATATACTAAGTTTTAGACTATAAGTCTGTATTTATGCGTCTAAAATTGCATTTACCGCAAGTCTCATTAGATGTAATAAGGGTTTATAACTGAATATCTAGCAATCTTAACGTATTAAATCTTCCTTATTATAATATAGGCTCATGTGTATGTATTTGAATTTTTTTAAAATTTATATTTTACAATAATTTCAATAAATAAATAGAGATATCTTCAGATTTCCAATTAATTTCTTAGGCAGAATAATTTTAAAGTGAACGTTAAATAAAACTTTATTACTTGAAAAATATTTTCTTAAAATTTTTCAAATTAAAAATTTTAATTATAAATTTATCATAATGGATATTGATATAAGCATAAGACTACATCTTGATTGTATTTTGTTCAATGCAATTATTTGTGTTAAGATATTTAAATATAAGTTTTGCGAATTATTCCTAAAATTTCGCGTAGTCTATTTACAGAAATTTAATAATGATTACTTTTTATTAAAAAATGAAAAGTACTTTTAAAAACTTTGTTACTAAATGCTGATGTATTTAACGAATAAAACTAACTGTCGTCAAAGAATTGAGAAAGTTAAAAAGCGAATTAGGATCCATAAGTCGTTCTATTTTACTGTTCAGCATTTAGAAATGGAAAGAAACAGCATTGTAAAAAATAAAATTCTTATATTTTATAATGGTAGGTAAAGTTTATATTATATAATTTAATATATTCCATGAGACATAAAAAAATTTGATTTAATAAGAATTCAAAGTTTAATCATTTCTGTACTTTTAAATCATAAATTCAGAACATTTTGTAAGTTATTTATAATTATTTAATTTTGTAAGTTACTACAAACAGTAATACAATATTAAATTAACCTTAACCTTTATCAATTATTGTATATAGAAGTTCTTTAAAATGGGTTTTAAAATTATATTCAAACTTAAATAATTTATTAGTTTGTACACAGAAAAATAATACATTATAGTGAAAATTTTTTCATACAAAAAGTACAGATTGCTTTAAATATTTAATTTTTTGATTTAATTAAATCTTACTATAGCACGTAACTTCCTAATTGAAATGGCGATTTTGTAGAAGTAAAATATAAACATGAATGTCATAACGGGAATCCTTGATCGTTAACAATAACTTGCATTTCTTTATAAATTCAGTATTAAATGTTTTTAGTCATTTATTAATAAAGAGTTTTTAAACTTTAATTTTAAATTGATAAATTTTGTGAATGGAATCTATTCACAAAATTCATTCATACTTTTATCTGCATCGGAATAGATATATTTTCTGAATCAGTTGATATTTTATTTTTGAGTTCATTTCTAAATTTTTTTATGATAAAGTTTATTTTAATAGAAAATAAAGCTAACATAAAGTCTGGTAATTCAATAAATCTATAAGATAAACTATTTTTTAGTCTTAAATTTATAGTTCTAGGTTACATAATGCATTATTTGAATTAGTATGTATATAATAAAATATATCTTGAGACAGCATTCTCAATTTGTAAATTAAAACGTTAAGAAATGAATAAAACTTTGGCCTAATTTTAAAAACTGAAATCATAATAATTAATTTTAACCGTTATTGCCTAGTTTTATAAAAACGAATTTGTAATGAATAAATATATACATTAAACTTATTCAATTTTTAAAATATATGTTTACAAAATATCAAATAAAATCAAATAAAAATAAATGTAAATAATAAGAATGTTGAAGTATTTATCTATTCCAGTGAAAATGATTATTATAAGTAAATCTGTGTTTGGTTTACTAAATTGTTGTTACGAATATATAAATAATAATAATTATCATCATTATTAGAAAAATCTGTTAAAATACATAATTAAAGTTAATTTACAGTAATTTTTATTTTTTACTAAAATATTATACAAGATTTTATTTATTTTCTATATAGAATCAAAGGACCAGATTGTTTATTTAAATAACTTTAATCAATAATTTTATTTAAAAATTTTTCTTTTACAAATTTTAACAAACTTTAAAAAAAAAGTTTTTCTTTTACTATAAACTTGAAAAGAAACGTGATTGGCCTGAAGATTAATTTATTTATTAAGCTTCTAGCTGCTACAGTAATTTGCTATGATATACGGATCATAAAATTTTATCATATCTTAGATAGCCGGTTGATATAATTTTTTTTTTTAAACTTAAAAACTAAAAAAGTCATATTGCGCCAAGCCTAAACATAAGTTAAAAGAAAAAAAAACAAGAAGAGTACTAAGACATAAATGTAAAATATAGCTGAATATATAAATTACTAACACGTATAAATAATGCATTCAAACTAAACAATATAATATTTAAAAACACGAAATATAATAATATACAGCTTGTACTGTACATATAGGCTAACAACACAAATAGTAAAATTAACATAAAATGACTAAACAAGTCTCAACATTTATAACTTTCAAGAATCCAAGAATAAGCACTGCAGGTCCTTTAATTAACTTACGCCAATGTTTATTCTATTTATTTCATTATTAGTAAATTAATTAAGTTATTGAAATTTAAAAACTATTTAGTATCAAGTTGATTTTTCAAAAACATTAGGAATTTCAGAAACAGTATATTTTTACTAAATTTCGGATTTTTTAACGTATAGGACGTAAACGTCCTATACATTATTAAGTAGGCCTACTATAGAATCATTAAAAAACTAAAAATAAAAAATAAGAGAAGTGTTGAGAAGAGCTTTCTGTGAATTTGGAAAAGTATTTTATGAGCTTTTTTAAATCTTTAAACATTTTAAAAACCTGACTAATTATAGAATTAAAATCAAAATTATTTTATAATGTAATTCATTCTTATAAAACTTTTAGTTTTTTGTACAGTTTACAATAACATGAATTTTTAAAATAAATTTAATATTATGTAATTAAAGTCTGTAATCATCCACTAGATAGGTCCAATTATGAGAAAAGGTGCAGTTTTCAAGGTGAGATGGCCGTTTTCAAGGTGAAAAATAAGATATTAATCTTAATAAAACTTTATTTTGTATAATTAAAAGCCACAAACAAGTTTTTTTTATATAAATGATAATTTAGGATTTCTGTTTATATTAAATATTTTTAATTCTTTATATTAATTAAAATTATATATATATGGTACAGAGTTGTTATGAGAAAATTCGAAGCCAATATTGTAAGTATGGTTTCCACTGTTGCTCAATAAAAATCAAATGTCACGGCATTAAAAACACGTAATTTTGAATTGACAGTTGCAAATCCATAATTAATCTTATGTCAATGTATAATTAGTTTAAATAATATAAATAATTAAGAAGAACAGACAACAAAAATTTGAGTGTTACTTTAATTCGTAGATTAGTTATTTATTACGTGAATTGACTAAAATGATTAACTTTGAATTATCCGAATCTTAATAAAGTATATAAAATATATTTGTTCAATTTAAGTTTCTAAATTCTAATAGATTTAGTTAATATTTAAATGTTTCAAATTAGATTTACATGTAGTCGATGAATGTAATATTTTTATTATTAAATTTGTTTTTCTCACCTGGATTGTTGACCCATTCTTGGAGAGCCTTTTGGAGCCTTCGGACATGGAGCGGCTTGCTAGCCATGCCCACGAGCGCCATGATCTCCAGGAACTCCTCCTCTCCAGCTTCGCAGAGCTGTTGAACATCGTCACCCCCTACAAGAAAGAGAAAAGATATCGACCGTTAGTTAATATTATATTCTTGCTGTGTGAAATTATCAGTAGTGATAGCTAAAGTATGTTTCTTTCCAAAATGTGATGCTGAAGTGATTACTTATTTTGTAGACTTTCTAAGCTGCAGTAGTTTATTAACACTCTTGAATTAAATGTTGATGTCCATTCAATTTACCAGGTAGAATTAGTTTTCATTTTTTAATTAAAATTCCTAATTAAATAAATCTTGCTGAAATTAAAAACTTTAGCTTCTAAATTTATGCAAAGATACATACTTTTAATACAATTTACAAATCTGTTTAATAATTGCATTATAAAACCTACGTAATCTAAAATTTTAGAAATATATAAAACTAACATACAACTGTTTTAGATTATGTTAATTCTCTATATTATGAAAATGACAATATTATTATTAATAGATAAATTAAAAACACCAGGATAAGTTTGAATTTCTTTAATAGAATAGACTTTTCTATACTTTCAAAAGTTTGATAATATTACCGCATAAAAAAGTATTCACTTAATTATTAGAAATAAATGATTCATAATTCAATTAATTATTTAAATAAGTGTTTTCATACTAAGCAATTGTTTTATTTTTACTGAATTATTTCTCAATAAAAATATTCGGCCTCCCTGTTTTATGCAGGCTTTGTATTCATAATGTTAGTTATAATAGCTATATTATAACGTAAACAATTCTGTATTTTTTAAATAAAAAAAAATAGACGTATTATTAGTTTATTATCTACTAAATATTATTGTTAGTTTATCTATATATTATTAGTTTAAAATATACCTATTATCAGTCTATGGCATTTTTAACATTAACATTTTTTATTTAAATATTAATGTAAGTTTTTGTATCGTAATGCAACCCAATAATTTATTATTTTAAAATAATATTCAAATAAATGTTATATAATTTGATACGCTAGGTTTATAATTTCTGTAGGTAAAGTACAATATGAAAAATTTATTGTCTAAGAATTGATTATTTCGGAAAATGTAATGCTAGTTTATATAATATTTCTTTGAAAAGAATACAAATAAAATTGTTATTGTCTGAAGATATCAAATACGAATAAAGGAAACAGAAATGAACTCACAAAGTTTTCTTTTTTGAAGTAATTAAATGAAATAAAATAAACTCGAGGTTGTTTTTATTTAAATACAAGTGAAACATTGTCGATTTTCATACTCTATTATGATAATAATTTAGTATTGAAATGTTTATATTATTATTATTATTATTAAAGATTTCTTTTCATTCTATTCATATCTAAGATGGGTTTATAAATCTCCACGAAGAATTTTAATTATGTATTTTCTATAATATTATGACATAACAAGGATAACACCTCAAATGTCTACATTTTTGTTTTTAGAATTTTAAATATAAAAAATAAACAATGTTTAATGTAACTACGATTATACTAGAGAATACAAAAGAAAATTATAATGCGCATATTGTAATTATCCACTGGAATTACGTGTATTGTACTGTACAGTTCAATACATATGTTTTAACTATTACGTATTAATCTATAGGATTATTTTCATTATAAAATTTAAAACTTATATTTGAGATAACTGAATCAAAATGTAATTCATTCTTATAAAACTCTTAGCTTTTGCACAGTTTACAATAACATGAATTTTTAAATAAATTTAATATATGTAATTAAAGTCTGTAATCATCCACTAGATAGGTCCAATTATGAGAACATTTTAACCCTCATATGTATATGATTTCATTAGTTTTATTGGGAATATTTATAAACTATTGTTTTATAACGTAAAAGTATGAATGAATAGAAACATATAGTTAATATTAATGTTAATTGGAAGTATGTTAATAGCTAAATTCATTTAGCAATCTTAAGATTTAATCGTTAAATCGGCATTTTCTTTTAATTGTTTTGATAGTTCTTAAATAATATATCTATGACAATAATAATATTTGTCACTTTATGTCAGTTATTATTGATTAGGTTTATACTACTTTTAGTTAAAATATGTAGTCTATTTTAATTAAATAAATCATAATCATATTAAATATTTATAAAATACTTTGTCTAATTTAATTTATTAATTCTTATTCTTATAGTTTAGATTTTTGAGCTATTAATTCTTTTAATTTCCTAAAAAATAATATGAAACTTCGCTTATTATTTTCAATTTTATTTCTGTGTATTACCTTTTCGTTGTATAGCCTATATTTCAAACTAAACACTGAATTAAACCATTTCTAAACTTTATAAAGACCTACAAATTTTCATTGCTCTATCAGATAAACATACAGCGATCACAAAACATTTTATGGAAAAGATCCATTTTAATTTGGTCTAATGAAAAAAATTAAATATTTGTAAATGCATATTTAAATTAATATAAATATTTTAACAAGTATAGACACATTTTTAAAAATAGGATGAAATTATTTATTTTTTTTAGACAGAAACAAACGAATATTTTCACAGTATTTGTTTTAAAAAATATTTGATAATTTTTATACTTTTTCATTCAGCATTTTGAAGAAATGTTTTATAAATTTTTTACAGAAAAATTATAAATATTTTAAAAAATGTTTAACGTTTACGATTAAAAAATAAATAAAAATCACAAGTGAAGAGCAATTTACACATAATCTGTGTATTAATAAGCATAATGTTATCGTTTTTATTTTTTTAACAAGTATTTATTCTGTAAAATGTTGAGACAAAGTTAGAAACACACAATTTTAATATAATTGAAGTTATTTATAGCTAATTTTATGATTTATATTAGAAATTATATTCAGAGAAGATAGCATCGAAATTTATACCTCACGATATCTTAAAATCGATTTTTATCTGCCGATAAATGTAAATTTTAATTGTAAATCAGAATACAAATTATTGACATTATGAATAACATTATATTAAATTATAAATAAGCATTTACATAAACTATTATTTTCGACGTTCAACAGAACATTTAATTTTTTCTTTCGGATGTCTATTTAAGACAACTATTAATTAGACCGCATGATTAGACTTCAGAAAAACATTTAATATAATTTAAGTATTTTATTTACAACAGACATTTAAAATCGTATTAAACAATAGTGCAGCTGTTAAAAATATTCGTATAAAAATTTCTTTAAAATTTGATATAAAATAAACAACTTTGAAATCAATGCCACTAAATAAATCTTTTATTGTAATATTTCATAGATATAATTTAAATTAACTCATTTTTTTAAAATGATAGATAAGGATTAACAGCTTTAAATAGTATGAAAGTCATTCCTTCGAAAATTAAATATACGTACGTACAGTATACATACAAACTCAACTATTTTATATAAATGCTCTTATATTTAGGAAAAGTAATAATCCAAATAGTGATGTAGTGTAACGTATTTAACTCTTTGATATAGCGTATTTACTGAGATTTTTCGTTTAAATTTTTAAACAATTCTATCTTGATATGAGTAAGAGGCTACGTAATTTATCTGGTTTGGAAAAATTAAATAGGCCTATATTTATACTTTTATGGAAATTTAGATTAAAAGATATTTCAGTTGTATTTAAAGATAAGTTAATTTACTTAAGAGTTAAATTTGTTTTTTCCAATATTTATTAACTGAAAAAAATTATATAGTTTATCACAAAATTCATGTGTTATTTTTAAGATATCATTTTTGTGGCTTAACAAAACAATGTAAGCTACTGTATAACCGGTGAATTACAATTGCTTATTTCATTCTGACTTTCTACATTCTAAAAATGAGTTTAAAAAATACTCAGATTAAACAATAATTGCCTATTATAAACAGTATAGGATTAAAAAATTGTTGTCATTCAATTTAACTGCAATTTTATTCAAAAAGTTTTTTAAAAATATAGTTAAATTATTTTCTTTTGGTTTCTAGATATAAATATTACACTCTATCTGAAGCGTTAAAGTTTAAATGTTATCTCAGATTATTTAAACTTAGAAATTCTATCTGAAACGTTTAAGTTTTTAATTTAATTAATATTTAATTTTACTACTTTTAAACTGAAGCTATATTTTAACATACATGCTTTCTAACTCTTTAGAACTTCGACTATCTGTATTAAATTTAACATTAAATTATCTATATTGTCTATCCTTCAAATACTTCTTCATATTTTTGTTTTATTAAATTATCGTATTTGATTTATTATACTACATTTCTATTCAGTATTATTCGAAAATATTTACAGTTTTAGTTAAACTTATACTTTGACTATTAATACTAGTAATTTAAGTAATTTTAGGTGTATATACAGTATATTATTTAATATTAAAATTGTTTCAAATCAAGTTAAAATAATAATTACTCTACATCAATAAACAATCTCGTTCTGTTTTACAGTATCGATACATATAATTTATAAGCATTCAGTGAGTGCGCTAAGATTGTATAATTTACAGTTTTTTCATTACATGTTGTATATTAATTATATTAATCACGTTTTGAATATTTATATGCTTAAGATATTTCAATAAATTTTAATTAAAGCTTGAATAAAATCTAATTCACGAAAATTTTAACAGAATGCACTATTCTCACTACTTATCTTAGGCCATACCCCCAACCTCTCAAATAGGCTTAACTTATACCAGATTCACTTTAATTCACTTGCAATATTAGAAAATTTGTAACTTTATTTAAACCCTAGTAGGCTTACATTTTAGTTTATATTCTAACGATAAACTAAATCGTACTAGAATGCAGAAATACATTTAATGATAAAAGTAATCTTGGTATAATGTGAATAATTTCTTTCTCGAATACCTTATTTGAATTTCTGTGTCCTCTCATTTCAGTAATAATCCTACTACTCAAGAAAATTGTAAAAACTAAACATAATTAACTTATTGAATTTCCCTTTTTGCCTTTATATATTTATATATATTCAAGCATATAATAGAATTCACCTTTTAAAGACGAGATTTCTGTTATATATATCCTATAACTTTTAAAATATATAATAGGACTAACAACAGGATCTAAGTTTATTATGAGAGACTAATGTCTGTGAAGAAGAAAATTTTATAACATATTAAAGCGAATAATCTGTTATTCAGAAATAAAATATGTTTTTTTGAAAATCATCAAATTTACAATATTTTACTAAGAGTTGTGCAATATAATCAGATTTTTACAGAAAATTTAAGTAATTTAATAAACATTTTTATTTTCTTTAGGCTCTATATATCTTAAATAACTATTAAATCACTATTTTAATAAATGTTTAAACTTTTCAGTGCAATATAATTACTACATAATATTATATTTTATAATAAATTAAGCGAAATGCTGATTATAATGAGCAATAGTAAATTAATTTATGAAATATTTGAGAATAGAGCGTCTTCAATTTCTGAATAATGTGGAATAAATTACATTAAAATAAAATATAGGCCTAAAGTATGTTTTATTTCTACGTAAAGGTAGTCTCATTCTCTCCAAAATTTGTTTCGTGATAAATTCGATATCGTAAAGATTATTAGAAAACAATAAATTCTTTAGTTTATACGAATAATTATATTAAATATTAAACATTTCCTTAAGAAAGTATTTATTTTTTCAAACTGTACAAGTTTTTATATTCAAAGTAGCTGTAAAGATTTATAAAATATACATAAATAATTTTTTAATTTGTGGTTAACATTGTAAAAAAGAAAATATTTTTGAAAAAGATGCATCAGTGAAAGAAAGTTTAAACGGAAATGGTAATGTTCAACATAATTCTAAATGAAAGATTAATAAATAATTAGATAAAATAATATCTATCTACCATATTAAGAATACGGTTTCTAAAGATTAAGAATATTGATATCATTAATTCGATAAAAATGTCTAAACAACGATGTCACTCATTACTTTTTTCCCCTTGAATGTTTGGTAGATATTACGGATACTTCGGAAACTGCTATAATAAGCAAAATGGAAAAGAATTATCATATATAAACATATTATAAACTATTCCCAATATTTACTTTTAAGATTACGATTTTTGTTTGGTATAGATATGATGCTAAAATTCATTATTATATGAACGGATCTTTCGAATAATAATCAAATTGATAAGAAAAATACAAATGAATATTTTAAAATTATCTTATTTTTAAAATCTATAAAATTTTGGCATTATTTTCTTTCTAATTCGATATAAAATATCACACTTTAGTAAAACTAATAATTTATATTAGTTCTAATACTTAAAATTTTTCATTTCTGCCATATATTTATAAAGTTCAGAAAATAAAGTCAAACCGAGAGAATAGTCCATGGAAGTGATGATAATGACAGTAGAAAGCTCGATCATTATTAATAATTACAGTTTTAACAAGCGGAATTAGGATTTTAATAAATAATAGCAAATTCATCTATAACCTGCATTGGGTATACAGGCTAAGTTATTATTCTTGAAACATTGTAATTAATATTTGAGAAGATAAATTTAAAAATGAAACGGATTGCATAAAATAACTTTAGTATGAACTTACTTCAAATTGGACGAGTTTGAAAAATAACAGAAAATGATTATTTCTCATTGGAATATAACATAATATTAATTATTTTGTGTGTTAATGATGATTAGAGAAAAAATTATTTAAATATCTATAACAACAATTTATCAAACTTTATATAAAACAAATATATAGCCTAACTTAATGCTAAATTTTCTTGTTTATCACCGTTTCTCAAAATTCTTGTAGAGAAGTTGGCCTTGAATTTGGTTGCAACGATTTATTATAACTCAAAACCCGTTTTATAAAACAAAACAAAGATATCTTATTTTATAATTTGGTTAAGTTTTAAGGACAATTTACTATATATATTTATTCTATTTATATTTTTTATATAAAATAAATTTCATAAATTATAAAAAAAGAGCTTATATTAGGCCTATATTAGCAAACTTATTGCGTTACAGAATCTTATATTTGTCTATTTTCGAAGCGTAATACTTATGTTTGGATTAGAAAATTCCAATACATTTTAATCATTTTTATTTTTAAAATGAGTGAAAATCTTTGTATAGACTAGCTAAGTTTATAAATTATTTTCTTTGAATTTATCCGTGTGGAAAACAATATATTAATAATAATAAGCCATATTTAAGAAATTTAAATTTTTAATAGAGTGGGAAGGTTTAAAATATATTAAGTATTGTTGAAATTATAAATTAGCAGTAAATTTATTTGAAATCTCTCTGGTGCGATATCGTTAGTGATCTTACAGGTTGATTCTTTTTCAGCATTCACTAACAATTTATTTTCACAAGAAATTGTAACAATCGAATTTATTTACTAACTTAAAGAGAATAATTTTAACTGGTAGGAAAAAGCCTAATCTTGATCAACATTACATTATAAATTCTATAAGATCGACACTATTTGCTGGCCATTTTACATAATTGTTTTAATACGCTACTAATATTAATAGTAATTTTCATATACATCATACATATTTAGTAAGTCTAAGATCTTATTTATACGTTCAAGTCTACTACTGATATTTAGACTTCATTTATTTTACGTTAAAATTGATTTATTTATCTAGTTTTAATATTCGATGTCAACGTATTTTATCATGAAATGCTAATAAAAACATTTGATTTGTTACTTATAGAAAATAATTTTAGGTTGAGTTGATTTACTCAGTCTCCAGATCGACGGCCGGATAACCGAGGCGGTTAAGGCGTCAACCTACCGCTTTAGGGTCCGGGGATCGAATCCGGGTGAGCAACCCCACGGATTTTTCGTAGAATGTTCGTCCCTGATTTGTCGAATCCTACTCCTCACCACCCGGTCGTCGCGTTGTGGGTTTGGCCGAACCCACGATGGTTACGAGAATGGTCCTCTTAGCGCCAAAAAAGTAGAAAGTGTTTATAATAGAAACCTCCAGAAATTTTTATTCACTTTTAAGTTTTCTCGGAATATTTTAATCGATAAGATTTTTTAAATTAAAAACTTTTTTACCAGAAACAAATACGCTTTCTAACTTAAATCATTTAGGATATTTTCTATGCAAAATATTTACATAATTTATACCGTTATAAACGTAATGGAACATAAGTTAATACAATAAGTTAAATATATGTATTAAAATATTTATGATTAATCTTTGCTAACAAAATATAAGAAGCCTACTTATAAATTAGAAAGTCTCAATCGTTAATTAATTATTTTAATAAAGAATAATTATATAAAGAATATCTACAATCAGATAAAGAAAAAAATAAATATTTTTTTATCATTTTTAAGTTTTACAGATTTATATGAAATCCAGAACATTATTTACTATGAAGCTTGTTTAAAAAAGATTTTAGATGTTCTAAGAAAGTAATTAAGCGATATATTTATAAAATAGGAAAGCAAAATTAAGATATTTCGTCATACTAGTCTGTTACGCAAGAAAATTAATATCTGAGATGAATTAACAACGAATGTCATTGCATTACTTCATTAGAAAAAGTAGGCCTATCGAGGTATGTTTGAAGAAAAGACCTTCTTGGAACGAATTGTAAATAATAATATTTTATATACACCGAAATATATTTTAATATATTAGAAATTTGAGAGGGGAATATTCTAAACGTTGACTATTAAAGTTTTTATTTGTCTGGATGAACCAATCCTTAATAATTTATCGGGTCTACAACAAAGTAAAAACAGGTAAAATAGAATTTTTTTTGTAATGGTTTGATATTGTAAAATAGATTTACAATATTAAGCCATTACAGGAATTTAAATTAACTATTACTTATAACTAAAACTGTTTTCATTGTAGAATAAATAGACCTATAGTTCTGTCTCAGTAGTTTAGATTTAAGTAATCAGAGTTCAGTTTTATATAGAAAGCCGAAATAATCTTTAACACGTAAGTTTATAAAAAAAACTAACAGTAAAAACATTAAGATTAGCTACACGGATAAACATAATCCTACTTCTTCGAATAATCAAATTTTGAATCGACGTATTAAACTAAACTTTTGGTTAATATCTTGAGAATTAGCCTAAATTTTAAGTTGAAATAATTCAAAGGTATACAAATTATTATTTTAATAAATTTAATCAATGATATTATACTTTATCATTTTTAATTCATTTATATGGTTTTAAACTTATAAAAATTTTTAGGACGATCAAAGAAAAAATTATAATGTCATTGAGGAAGTACTGGTGTAATATATTTGAGAAATGTCTTAAAATCTAAAATATCTCCTACAACTATAATAATCTTCAGTCCGGATTTCCTTAATAAAATAAATGTCTCCTTGTTATTGTAATAACAAGTAAACGTTCATGTTAATGCCTATAAATCATATTTATGATTAACGCAGCATATCTAAAAACAATAAACATTACGAACTAATTGTATTATAAAAAGGCGTTCCCTTTTTGTAACATTTTGTGTAACAATTACTTTTAATTTAAATTTAAAATCATTTTTATATACAAAATTTTAAATGTTTACATTAAGAAGCATATTTACCTTATATACAGTAGATAAGTTATGTGTGTATTATAGGTCTAACAAATATAAAAATGTTTTTAACATCAGAAGTTAGATTTAAAAAATTAAATATTAAAAAATGCTAACCTAACTGTATAATAATATAAGCATTGAATATGAATATATTTAAAATGCTTATAACACAGATATTCGATAATAATTAGAAACATGGTATTAAATATTGTAAGCTTATTACAACCTAATTTTATAATTTTTACTGAGATTTTCCGATAAGAACTGATTAGTCTAAAACAACGCTTGCCTCGTCAAACACTTATTTCACAAAACGGTGTTAAAAAGCCATAGAAACGTTTAGAGATCATTTATCCCCTCTTCAGTATGGAACTTTACATGTCCCTATCAGTTTCAACAAGACATCTCTGCAATAAAATAATCATAAAACCTTCCTCATATCAATCATCTTGCTCAATTTTTAAAAACTTTGAATGTAAACATAAATATTTATTTTTTTTTTTACTACTTTTAAATAATTAAACTGATTAAAAATTTAATACCGAGTAATTAAGTGTCACAACTCTGTTTCAGAATTGACTATATTATTTTTTAATTTTTCGTTAATACAGTATATACATATTCTATCGAAAAATATTATTTATAAAACTTTAAAGCCGGAAGAACTAATGCTAAATTTTTATTATCGGATCATGTAGATTGATTAATAGTAATTTTTAAGAGGTAGGCTATAAAGTTGTTCTTGTATGATTCAACACTTGCCAGTAAGCTACTTATTTTAATATTGTAAAGTAATCATACTTATACTTAATTATACTATCTTGAAAATTAATTCAATTTTCTAAGTTTTAAAGAAATATAAATATTATTTCAACAAGTTTAAAAGTAGTCAAATTTTATTAAATAGAAGAGAAGTGGGCAATTCCGGTCAGCTGGCAACATCGGTCACCGTGATGTACGAAAAACTACGACACGTTTACGTTACGTCAGAGAGAGAGAGACGTAAATTGTTTTAAAAGCCTTCATTATTGGGTGAATATGAAACAGGTGAGTACATTCTTTCACTATTTCCTGTATAATTTCTGTTTTTTATTTTGTGAAATGTATCGGAAATTGGTTAGACTAACGTTTATTCTTTCACTAGGCGTAACAAGTATCAATTTAACACATGTAATTCCGGTCAGTTGACCGGTATTACATGTGTTAATTTGATGATGATTTGAATTCGCGTGATTTCTTTTTTATTTTTATTATAGGTGAGTAGGCTGAAATGAAACAGAAAGACAACCGGAGGTTCGTGGTCGGAAGAAACTATACAGAATGTCATTAAGTTGGTAAACGAAGATTCCATACGGCTTGCTGCGAGATGTACGAATCTACCATTTCAACATTGCAAGAATGAGTAAAGAAAGAAAAAGTTTTCAAACCATCCTTAGTCCGTCATACTGTGTTTAGCCCTAACTAAGAAAAATAAATGGCCGATCAAATCAAACGTTTGAGTAAAATTTGGGTGCATATCACTGAAAGTCAGAAAAATAGTTTATGAATACGCAATCCAAAACCAAATTAAAAGCAGCTTCAATGATAATCTTAAGATGGTAAGAAGAGATTGGCTAAAGGAATTTTTAAAGAGGAATAAGTTTTCCATCTTAAGGAACAAGCATGAATAGAACCACAGTATTTAATATGACAGAGGTAGATATATTCTATGAGTTGAGAAAGGTAAAAGAACTAATGGAAAAGTACAGATTTCTCTTAAGAAATGTACTATACAAAGCTGACGAAATTGGATTCTATACAGTTCAAGAATCACAAATGCTGGCAATGCCGGTCATTTCAGTATTTTTAATTTTATTTTTTTGTAATATTGTTATCATCCAAAGCGTTTATTTTTGTGAAATATTATCGACTGATTATGATTATAGTTTCTATAGATTTGATTAAAATAAGGAATTATAATTTGTTTCATTTGGCGTTTT
Organism: Centruroides vittatus; assembly: GCF_030686945.1. NCBI lineage: Eukaryota > Metazoa > Arthropoda > Arachnida > Scorpiones > Buthidae > Centruroides > Centruroides vittatus. Next base: position 400,773 of record NW_027120741.1, read on the forward strand.
CCATAAGTTTCCCCTATTACCCTTCCTTCCCTGTATAGTTAGGTTTACATTGTTTAGAATGTTTAGAATGTTTAGAATATTTAGAATATAAATGAACAAAAACAACAAGATTTGTTTATTCAATGTTTTTGTCAAATGTAAATTTATAATTATCTTTTTTATAACTTTATATGCTGACTTTAATTATGTCTTTTCATTTTAATCTATTTTAGACAAAATAAAAATTTTAATTTTAATGATAAATCTAAAAACTTAATTAAAACTTTTTATTAAAAACTATATAATAAAATATATAAAAAAGAAATTAGGCGAAATTTCAAAACTTTCCGATTTAACGTTTTGAATCTATACTAAAAAAAACGTATAAATATTTTTAATCTAATTAATATAATATAAATATTCAACTTTCTATAGTAAATATTTTTTATATAATGAATTATTGAATCCATTTGTGAATATAAAATATTTCAAAAAGTCTGTAAGAGATATAAATAAGTAAGTTATGTAACATATCTTATGATCTATCTCTTTGTACAATACATTGTTTTATTTGTATATTTTCCTCTTATTTCCAAATGTATTATTTACTGATGATTTCAAATGATAATTTATCTGAAGATATTTCGATATAGGGAAAACAATAAAATTGAATAAAAGCCAAGCCATTAATTTCGTTTCAAATTTGGGTAAAAAATATAACAATGTTGATTAAATTTAAGTTATAAACAAACGAGCGTAACTTTATAATAAAATATCGCTTTATTTCTTTCCTACTGGATTAATTCATGGGGGAAAATGACCGAAAAAGAAAAAAATTTATACAAGAAAATACATTTCCAAGGCCTTTCGTAGACCTTGGATAGAAAAGATAAATTCGTTACTTTCCACTTTTATTTGTAAAATTCAAATAGACCTTATGAACTTATTGTCACTTGTAATATCAGAAATCCTTGTTTAATTAATATAACATAATAAAATACGTGAAATAAACAGATTAATTTAATTCATAATGTATTATATCTTAAGTAGTAAATGAATTGCACTAAAAAAGTGACTGATTTTTAAGATTTGAGTGACACCAAAGCATTTATCTATACTTTTATAATTTAATTACTTCATACATTTCTAGAAAAATATACATGGTATTAGAGTAAAATAGCCGAATTTATTATTTCATAATAAGTAAATAGCCGCTTTCTAGATACAAAAGTCGGATTAAGATTATTATATAAATAGCATCTATTTTGCTATTATTGATTTTCTTAATAGAAAATAGGAAAACAGAATTTTATTGAATAACTTTAAAAATTTTTGTCAAACATCTTTTAAAAAAACAGTATGAAACTATAACAAAACGTTAGTCTTCCTTAAAGAAAGACGTCAAGAATTATAGAGGAAAGATGTATTTTGTTATTACACAAACATTTGACATGATTAAAATTAACTGTTCCCAGGATAATGTTAAAAGTGTCATCAGAGGATGAGTCTTGGTAGTTTAGATAGCGTATTCGGAACGTTATTGATGGATGTGGATTCAAATTCCACCCGGAGCCAAACGCATTTTTCTTTTCCGGGTCTTGGTCTCTTTTTTGGAGACATGTGGTTTATACTCTAAGGTTTAAACTTGGATGTGATTTGTTTATTAATAATGTCAACTACGCATTGCTTGTTCTGTTTATGGACATTATTTGTTATTGCAGAAAATAAATAAAATTTAAGATCGAAATAAAGAAACTTTAAACTAATGATTTATAAATATCAAACTATTAATTTAAATGAAATGTTTACTTGTAAAATAAAACTGATTTCTTCGAAGGTCAATGAGAATTTTTAATGATTAATCCTTTCTATAGAAACCAGTACGTTTTGGGTTTACAATTAAAATCTTTTTATTTATGCTACATGCTATAAATTTTATAGACGATCGCTTATGATAATAAATCTATGAACACCTTTTTGGCTGCTGGAATTTGTTTTTTTTTTTTTTAGTAAACGATTTCAACCTAGTCTAATAGGCCATCGTCAGGCTATAGTTTTTTTTGGAACATATCTTACCGTTAAATATTGTTCCAAATTAGAATACAATAAAAGCGAATTCCAGTAACCAAAAAGGTGGTCATAGATTTATTTTGAATTCAACTGAGGTTGATTTAAATTATTCAAGAACTTTCTTAATTTATGAAAGCTTTGTTTTAACTTATCAGTTACTATAATTACATTTGCTAAAGTTAGCATGTTAGTATTTAATAGCATCTTGAAGTTCAAATACTGAGATACTTTGACTTTCTAATGATAAACTTTCCGTATAGCCTATACTCTAATTGAGAGCAAAAATAATAAAATAAGTAATTATAAACAAAATTATAAAATTAAATGTCTATTTACTTTTTCAGCTAAATCTCAAAACGATGATGATGAGACAGTTATCACATACTTCTACTTTATAAGTATGTGGTAGCAATGATTGGCAATCATTGATTTTTATTTAAACTGAACATCAGATTTTATAGCCTTATGGTAGATTAAATAAAATAAAAATTTATAATTAAGAAGAAATTATTTTATCAAATAAAATCTTATTATTTTATAACAAATTCAAGTAAAAGAATTAAATTTTATATGTAGGTTAATTATGGTTCGTTATGAGTAAATTTTAATATAATGTATAATTTTTTAATGTGATATATCGATAGTACACTGATGAAATCATATCTCTATAATGTGATATGTTATTACCGTTTTTTTAACTGTGACATTTATTATATCATAATATAGGTCGTGCCCAACTTCTTCACCCATTCTGTTCGGGTTAAGCCTACGATGGACTGGCCAGCAAGGCGAGAGATAGAAAATGATGTCCCAATTTGAACTAGTAAAGTAGGATGATTTGTAAATTAGAAATGGTTAGAATAAAGTGATGAAATAAACAAACTAAACTAATTTAAGTTAGTTATTTAAAAAATAATTTTAACAAATATATAAAAGAAAGATGAATTGTAACGAAGAAAGTTGCTGCATAATCTCTAAATGAACAACTGAAGCTGTATATAAGGAATGAAAGTAAATGAAACGATTGTCATTTTAAAATTTCGTTTGACGTTCTGTAACAAACAGAAAATAGTACTAATAGTAAAATAAATAAATAAAAATGAAAAATATGAAATAAAGCATTCTTCTATAAGTGAAAAGAGCAGCAAAATTTATTGACATCTCACATTTAAAATGTTTAAAATATAATTTGTTTAGATCCAAAAGCATTTAAATTCGAAAAATAATTGAATTGTCAAAAAGATTTATATAGACGTTAGAAAAGAATGGTATAAAGAATTAACCTGTTTGAGAACATATAAAAATATAAAGGAATATCTGTCGCAAAGGAAAATAAATTAAGTGTTTGCTCAAGGCGTCAAAGCTTAAGGAGGTTTCAAATAAAAATATGTAACTATATTTTAAATTTCGTTCATAAATAAATATTCAAAATTTATAAACAAAATTGAATAAAAAAATTCAAGGAAGATAGAAATTAGTTGGCATTTAAGACCGCCAAATATGTTAACACGATACCGATTGTCAGGTCATTTATCATTTTAGTACAAAAAAGCCAAGTCATATTTAAAAAATATTAATCAAAATAGGTTTGATAAATTAAATAAGCCATATTGTCATTATTTATGAAACGATTGCGCCGATTGGAGTGTCGCACGATAAGTAAGCACTTCTATCTTTACGAAGAAATCTCTGAATCCGATCTAGATCCACCTAATTTTTCAAAGGTAATACGGGTCGCGGTTTCGTTTCCATTTCCATTCTTTACTTACGCAGTCTAAAATTTGCTTTTTTACGAGCGCCTTATCCACTGCAGGATCAGGACCCGCCTGTAAAAGGCAAAATTGAAGTCGGTCATACTATCCTTTGTGTACAGTAGCTTCGAGACAAAAAATTTAATTTAATCTTCATGAAAAAATAATTAATAATGATGTAAATTAGATAAACATAATATGGAAATCAAACAGCCTAAAGTTATTAAAATTATATAGACAGAAATGTACTAATTCAAAAGAATAAATATCTAAATAAGAATCAAATATATGGTTTAATAACCCTATATTTTAGAAATTTTAAATAAGTTATTGTCTGTTACTTTATTTAATAATTCTAAAATGTTTTAAGATTTTCTAATTAGAACTTTAAATTACAATATTTATGAATAAAAATATCTTAGATCGAGGCCTTATCTGTATTACAAAAACGATGATATTTTCTCCGAATCAACTGAATAACATTTGAAATTCCTAATATCGTCCTTCTATAAATCTTACTTTCAGGACGCTGAAATTTCCATTATATAATTCTTTGTCGTTTAAATTATTAGTAAATAGACTTATGCATTTACAAATAGTCTTTATATTCTTATTTCTAAAAGGGTAACTAAAATTTTAAGGCGGATCGTTTGAACGAGTGTGAGAGAATAGGCTGCTTAAAACATGGGAATCATATTGCTTAGATTATGATCCTAACATGGTCATTTAATTTATAATAAAACATTTAATAGTCAGTTATACTTGGATCTGAAAAGTAAACAAATTTTAAAAATCAGTTAGGCCTATTACTTATGTTTATGCTGAAATCCAAATTATGAATTAATGTAAAATGTAGACTTCATTTTATAAGGGGTTTTAATGAAGAAATTGGGTCATTGGAAAAAGTATAAATCGTTATTTTTATTTAGTAAGACAACTATAATGCAATATTTTGTAAAAAAAAAATAAAATGTTAATAATATTGTATGCAATTTTTAGCGATTGCATGCAAACCAGCGACATGTGTTAGGATAAAGACGTTATCAGAGAATTCCTGTGATAGGTTGTGTGTGAACTGATGTCATTTATACAAATATTGTTTGATTTGTAACTGAGTGAAATATCAGCGTTAGTTTTACAAGTATGACACTATATCATTAACAGTAAAAATATCTAATTACATTGGTCATACGCAATCTTATAAAAGAAAATAGCTAGAAGATAATCGATTTTAAAACTATTATTACAAACGATTAATAATTTTTAAGCAAAATAAAATGAACATTTTCAAATACTTGTATACTGATTTGATAGACAAATAATTAATGACAATTTGATGTAGGCCTAGAAATAATTTAATTATTTAATAAAATTATAGGTGGAAATAATCGTTCCAAAACTTAACAAATTTTTACTACAATTTTTCAATCTTAAAGAAGTAATTTTAACTATAATTTTTTACAGCAACTTCCTAATGAATAAATAAAGTCATTATGCTTATACGATTTTTTAAAATTATACTTCATATCTGAAAAGATATTGGGTTTATTATTTCCTAAAGCTGTAGTCCACCGTAAATTATATAACCGGTCTCATTTCCATCAATATTGATGAACTTGGCCCATATTAAACTCGCCAGTACGCACGAAAGATAGGGAATAAAGTCCCAATCTAAATTTTCTATGAAAAAGCACAATGATTAAATTCGAACCGTCATCCCTTACGAAAAAAAGATTTATTCTGGCGAGTAACTAACTGATTATCTGAAAAAATATTTGAAAAATATTGATAAATTTGAAACGCATGAACTCTTATTATAGAAATAATCTATTCCCGATTACATGATAAATTTGTATATTTTTAGGCAATATATTGAATGTATTTGAATATTTCAACGTTTATATCATATTGAATAAATAATCTTTTCTAATGAAAAATCAGTTTTTATAAACGTTCGGGAATAAAGCAAAAATTTAAAATAAATGATATGATTTCTAATATATTAAAACATGAATAATATAGAGATAAAAATTTTCCAAATTTAAAATTTATTATTAATTTATGATATGTTAAAATGAAAGACTGACGAGACAAATTTATAAAATGTTTGGATGTGTCTGAGTATTCTTAAAGAATTTTGTTCCAAATTGATTTCTCAAACATAAAATTTGCTTTTTTTGCATACTTTATGAATAGTTTCTAAGTTTATTTCAAGACTGTATACAATATAAATCAATAAAGTCTGCATGATACCTTTTATAAATCTATTCTGAGTTTTTAATATGATATTTATTACACGTAGATGTGCATCTTATGTTTCTAATTATATTTGTACAGTACATTACATGATGTAAAAATGAATTTTCAAACGAGTAAATATATTAGTTATGTAATTTAATAAATATAAGTAGTCTTAAATAACAATACAATTTACTTTTTTCGTTTTAAATTGATAATTTTTTTATAATTTTATTTTAAATGCCAAGTTCCGATTATTAAGTATGAATATATTCTCTAATCTAGTTTGATAAACTTGAAATATGTAAATCATACTTTTGTAATTTAAAAATTTAAACAAATGTAGTTCTTTAGAAAATAAAAAAGGAATTTAGAAGTATTTGAACATTTTCTAAGCAATTTATTAGTTTATTATTATTTAGTTCATTAAATCACATAGATAACTTCAATCATTAAGTTGTCTATGTGAAGCATTCTAATGTATATATTATATACCTTGCTGCTTTGACTTTCATAATTAATTTTAGTTACAAAAAATCTTATAGTATCCAAAATTTTATATTTTTGAGATAAAATTACAGCTTTATAGAGTATTTATATAGATCTGTAATAACCCAAAGCTTAGCAAGCTTATAAAATGGAAGCGACATGCAATTCCGAAATGGAAATGGGGACTATCAAAGTAGACATCACATAAAAGACACGTAAATATTAAATTTAAAGAATTTATATATTTAAATTTCAATATAATATAAACAAAATTTTAAAATAACTTGAATAAATAATGTCTGTTTTACCAATAATTTTAATTATTAAATGGCATGATTAAAAAATTAGAACACAATACTGTGAATAAATTATTATGTATAAAATACGCAATATATTTCTTACTTAGAAATTGAAAATGCAAACAATTAAAATACGTTTTAATTTTTTAAAAATCTGTAAAACGAATATAAAATTATTTTAGTTAGTTAATAATATAATATACGTTAAGTTATCAATTTAATGTTAATATTTTTAAATTCTGATCAACTAAAAAACAGCATAAAATATGATTAAATCGCAATTCATATTTTGATATTTACATAAATACGTCGTATATTGTTTATAAAATATGGTTTAGAATCCAAATAATATATATTTAAATTTAATTTTTAATCTATAGCCTACTTTAAAATTATATATTATTTTATAGATTTGTACAGAAGACATAGGGCCTAATTTTTCCTTCTAAAATATTAAATTTAAAAAATATCTTAAAATATTCCAAATAATTCACTATTATTATTGAAATTAAAATGTTAATTATAAAAGCTAATATTGATTTTTTCGTTTAATATATCTTCTATAAATTAATATGAAAGACACACTACATGATAAATAATCAGGCCCACAAATGATTAAGCATGTGATTATTTTATTTAATAAATATTTCATATAAAATCATATTGCTAATTCCGCAGTTATTCGTCAAGATTCATTTTAAATTATGTTTCGAACAGTGTATATTGTAAGATACCGTTTACAGTATTGGCTATTAAAAATTTAATTTAGTTGACCAAAAGTATCTTTATAATATTTTAAAGATTTATTTAACATTAATAGCGAAATAAATGTTAATTTTGAATTCATTTATTATAACGGTAATTCATATTTATTTGATATAATTTTGATCTTATAAAAATGGATATTGTTTTATTCAGAAAAAAGTAATTGAAAATTAAAGTTATAATTAATTATTAGATTTTAAATATTTTATTGATTACAACAAAATTGAAAAGCAAATCTATTATATGAAAAAATTCAATCATTGAAATTCCTATTAGTGTTATTTAGTTAGTAATTGTTTATTATGCCTCTATAATATTCTCAAATTCTTTCAAGACAAGCTTAGTTACGATTAGTTAGCAATGAGTCAACTCTACAGACAAATGAGTCATGCAAGAGCGGTGCAGAAAGGGTTAACACATTTATGGCGGTTCGATAGGGGTCGCCAAGTTGCCTTCACAGCCAGACATGTTTTTTGTTACGTACCTTATGTCATATAGATAAACCAGACTATCCCGTTGTGTTGTCTAGACAGAAATGACATAAAGGATTTTATTATTATATGTATATATAGGTCTAATATAATTATTTATTAATTCTTTAAATGTAGTATCTTTTTACCTCTTAGTCATGTTTCTTTGTATACTTATTCCATATATTGTTGATTATTCTGACAAAAATTTATATTTTTGCAGAAGCTTTATTTTAGAGAAATGATACATTTATTTTCAATTTAATACTTTGTAATAGATATTGGAAGATTGCTATAAGGAAATTTTTAAAGTTAAGTTAAATTCATCGTGTAACGGTGTAACATATTTGACCCTACCGTGTGAAAATGAATATTTTCGATGTAGCTTATATGTAGTAGCATTCTATTTAAAAAATTAAAATAAATATAAGATATTCTACTCCGTATATTCAATATCTGTCTAATTTATTTCTATTAATTTGTTTTGGAAAATAAATTATAGTTAATGCTAATATAAAACTAGGGTTATTATACTTACATTTAACTTAATATGTATTATTTGATATATTATGATTATTGTACACATTTAATTTTTTTAAACTTTGCCTTACAAACATAAATATTATGTTTGGGACTAATTTAAATTGAAGTCTTAACAATGTTCAATGAGGAACTGGTCCCAAGAATACATGATTTGATCATGTCTATCATACATGATCCAAGGATGATTAAACTTTCGTAAGTAACGTAGTATGTAAGTATTGCATAAATCTAGTTTTTCATAATAGAATATAACGAGTAATTACTTATAAATTACGAGTTTTTAAAACAAGTATTAAAAATAAATTATTATTTCAAATACATAAAGATCTCTTCAGTTATATCTAATTTTTTCGATTTTTAAGCTTGGAATTTCTTTATTGATTATAATTTCAATTATATTTAAACTCATAAGAATTTTATTATTTATTAATAAATATTGATTTTTTGTTATATTTGAGTTAAAGTAGAATTTATCGAATATAAAACTGGGCGATCGAATGTTATTTAAGGAGTAAGAAAGGCTCAATATTTTTGATTTTCCAAAATAATTTTAAACGCAATAATTTTATTATAAAATTATAATATTATAATAATAGTTTTCATCAGATTAAGGTGACGAAACTTAAGATAAAAAAAGTCGAATCGACAAGATAGAACAGTAAAATGTAACAAGCTTGCTAACAGCTAGATTTCGTAGTTGTTGGCAGGTGACATTGTTCCCAGGGAGCCGAGAGAATCATTAACATAAGGGTCGGTTAATTGGTACGTAGACTGAATATCGGACTCTAGCAAAGAAAGCACTATTCATTTGGTTTATCCGGTATATGAAATCAGGAAGATGTCATATAATTCGGAAGATGAATTACTAGTTATCTTCTATATAGCTAAATTTGCAATTATCCCTAATTTTCGAATAATTAATTCAATTTATAAACTGAACACTACTTTTTCAATAATAGGATCTTTTCTCGTTCGGAATGTCATCATTATTAAAATAAACACATTAATTTTTAATTTTAATTATAAATTTTTAAGTAATCTTTTTTCATATACAGTATTAATTTTATAATGAAGATCTGAATATTCATGACTGATGCTATAGAATTTTTCATAGGGAAATAATAAGTAATTGAAATTTGGCATAAAATCAAATATATAAGTTATATAATTAAAATAATAAAACATTATACTTTAAAAATTCAAAATATAGACTATATAGTAGAGTAAAATTTTAAAATTCTTCGTACACGTGGTTTTGTCCCTCCCCAAATTATTTTATTTTTACTGTTACTAATTAATAATTTCTTAATGAAATCTATTATGTATTAAAATTAAAATAGAGGAAAGGATAGCACTGCATTTTATCTAATGACGACTAATTTATAGTTGATGCTATATGTCTTATTCGTGGACAATAGTGGCAGCCTACGAACGATCGATATTTTTGCTGTAGCTGGACAGTAATCGGTAAGCAAATAGCCAGCTAGCAATAAAATTCTGCTTTAGCGAAAAAGAAAGGACCGACATGCAAACTTCTATTCGTGAAGCCTGGCAAACAGACGATAGCGTGTTAAGCGATCGTTCGTCTGCCACCAAGCCAGACATTCAATGTCAATTGATACACAAGGTATACGTCATGATACCGTATAATATTAGAATGCGAATTTCCGCATTCTAACATTACATCTGGACAATTTACACTTTGTCTTAGCAGAAATCTATCATAGTAAAATTAATAATTATCATAGTATATACATATATATACTTAACTAATTTTATTATTACGATAGTAAAATAGGGCAAACTATAATCAATCATTAAATATTATTTTATGGAATTCTAAATCGGTATTTTGGAAATTTTATAATTTATAAAATAATCGAAAATTTTTAAAGGCCATGCTATAATCATTTAATGTGACATATATAAATTATATTAGTTCTATTGTAAACGTATTTTGATAGAAATTGAAATCGATTATATGAGACAGTTTATATATAAATAATGTAGTAGCAGTTTTGTTTGTACAGACTAGATTATCGAAAACAACTAAAACAGTTTAAGCTAATAGTCTAATAATCAGTAGATATCAATGTGACCATATACTAAACATGTCTTTTCTCTGAAAATACAATTTGTTACAAAATTTTTATTAGTATTGATGGGTTAACAAAATGTTACCAAATTTTTATCCATACTTCAAGGAGTTTAACCTTTGTACCTTTTATCCATAATCATCACAAACGTGAAGAATTTGCTAACCGTACATTGAATAAAATTGACAAAGGTAATCAGTTTTTGAAGAACATTTGTTTTTCGGATGATGCCTCATTTCATTTTAGTAGTCAATAGATATAATGCACGTATCTGGGCTCAAATCGTTTATGATACTGTGTATGAGACATTTCCAAACTGTTGGATAGGCAGGAATAGGATGATTTCGTGGTCGCAAAGATTTCTAGACCTATCCCCCTAGATTCTTTGAATAACGTGTTAAAAACTCGGTGTACGGGATGGCTGTTGATATGGAAACATTACGAAAGCGAATTACACATGTAATCGAATATATCATGCCACAGATATTTGAAAATGTATGGAGAGAGATTGAATACCGCTTGATATTTACGTGCCATAAGAGGTTGAACTTTATTAAAATCTTTATACATTTATCCATACATAAAAAAACTTTTAATATTAGAATATAATTTGGTAAAATTTTAACTTATTAATATTAATAACAATTTTGAACAAATTGTAATCAGGGTAATAATTTACGGACATCCTGTATTATCAGTTTATTCGTCATATATACATATATTTTTTAAGTAATAATATGTTGCTACTATTACGATTCTAATAAATTTTAGTCAATTCACAAGGTAATTGGTATGCATTATATCAATTATTTAATTACATTATATAAGAAACATAAACATAAGAATTAAAATTTAGACATTTATACCGACTAACTTAATCGAGAAGATATGAAGGAGGACATTTAAACAATTTCTAAACTTTTTTGATAAAATAATAACCTTCAATAATAAAAGAGAAATATAATGTAGCATTTTATTATTGATTTTTATAGTAGATTCGTTAAAAATACATTTAAATCCTTTATAAACCAATATTGTAAGTGTGCAGTCTGCCCAAAAAATCCGCTTCTTTGGTTATAGGACCATCACTTATATTTGGAAAAATTGCAAAATAAACGTTTATATGTGATAAATTGTAAATATGTATAATATTTCTATATAAATATACATATACAACAACTTAAACTATATAATTTTATTTTGTTTACAATATATTAAGATCTATGAAGTTGGAAATAATCCTCTAGCGATTAAATTGATCTTTCTCACTTTTTTAAGTTTTTAAAGTCTTGAAAATTCTTGATTGGAATCGATTTCTCGCAAAACTCGTATAATTTATCGTTAATAACAATACAAGTTGAAAATGTTTGATAGTAATTAATGTCAACTCTAATCATTATAAAAGAATATATAATATATTCTTCATTTTGACTTGAATTACGCATTGGCAATAAAATATACATGCCTTATTTTTTAATTAATTCCAATTGGTCTATGCGTTTTGGAAATTCAGGAGATGTTTCAGCTAACCAGATTTTAATAAATCTGACAATTGAAAACACATCTATTTTCGTAGTTAGGCACTTTGATATCAAAATACTTTTCTTTAATGAAATATTATTGTATGTCGTAACAGACATCTAATTTATTTGATACTCAATTTAGAAATGTACGATTTATATTTTATAATGATATATACAGCAAGTCAATCAAAGATTTTTATTCCAAATACAGATCACTTAAATTTGAAATTTAGAAGCCTTATGCATAACAACTATTAATAACTTGCTGGAAATTGCAAAATGTGCATCAATCAAATGTTCAAATATTAACATTTTCTTAGTTTGTCAGATGTTATAAATGAAATAAAGTAAAATTATTCAGTCATATGATTCCTTCAATAATAATAATAGTTTTAATAGGAATAAGGAACGTCCTTTCGTTCAAAGACCACTAAGTTCATATGGTTCCTTGTTATTTTAAAAATTATTGTTTATTCAACTGCTATATTTAAAATAGTCCAATAAACTAAACGAAATATTAAAAATTAACTTCTTATTAAATATTCGTGCTTTTACTTTAATAATTAAAATTCAAATACAGCTTACATAATTTACCTTCTAACAATTACCCTAATTTTATACTAAGAAATTAGGCCAAAATTCAGAATTTTAGCTTAATCCAAGTACAGTTAATAATATAATTGATTTTATAAAACGTAAAATATTGAAAAAACTTATTCACTGTTGTATGTATATATAGGCTATATTCAAATTACGGAAATTAACCATGAATCTATGTACAGTACTATAGACCAAGTACGTATAATATATTAGACCATATTGCTGTCGCGTCATAGTATTTAACAGGAAACATATCAGACAGTTTCCTAGAATAGAATAACTAATATCCTTTTAAAATATTTTTTAATCAATTAATAAACCCTTTATCGATTCTTTAAAATTTAATTTATCAAATTGCAGATTTTACAGTGCAATTATACTCTAACTAGAAAATATAGACTAAATTTTTATTTTCGATATTGATTTAATTACTGACTAAATTTAGATTTTTGTTCTGAAATAATTTATCTTTATAAATATTTAGAATTATATATATATAAAGAATTATTATTATAAATGGAGAAAATCTATCAAATACCTTGGCAAATGAAAGTGTCATAATAAGACAGCAAGTTTGCTCTCTGTAAAACTCGATACAATTGAAGTTCAGATTCATTAGTCGGTTGAGTCGTCATTGCAACTGCAAACATAAAATAATAAGATATAACAAGAGTAAAAAACACCTATTAAAAATTAAAATTCAATTAATAATTAAAATAAAATAATTCTTATAACTCGATTTTTAAGGAAAGTAATTTAATATGCGTTAGCAAATAATGCAGTTTAAGCTAATTTTGTTTCTTTTTTCTAACGATGTAATAGGCCTAAGAAGTATCTTATTTCGTGAATCACATAAATTCGTGGAATGAGTACGATAAATACAATACTTAAAAACGCATGTTTATATTAATAATGAATTCACATAGTTAACATTTTTAAAAAATTATTTATTTTCGCTAATTAATGTAAATTTTCATGTCGAAAAATTAAAACTATACAAATACAATAGTATAAAAATAAAAATATAATCAATAAATTAATATATTGATAGAAATTTCAAATTATACGAAAGTAAAATTTTTGGAATAGTCTGGAGAAAAATGCTGATTTAGAATACTGTAACTGTTATACATATTGAATTTCACGATGATGTATGGAAAATATCCAGACATGTCATATTCTACGATTAAAAGTACAAAGTAGGAAATATAATAATAATAAAAACAATGATATCGGATATTTTAACGAAATTTATGATATTAATACTATGAAATACGGTATGAATGCAAATTAAAGCAGTTTGCTTTAAATAATATCAGACGTTGTGTAGTCTATATATTTACAGATAAAATTTCAAATTTTTTTGAACTGAAATTTACAGAATTTAAAATCTTATATTAATATCATAGTCTTAATTGTGAAATAATGCAATTGGATATTTTGTAGTCCGTCTTCTAAATTATAATTTATTTAAGAATAAAATCTATTATACCTGGATGATGTTCGAAATAACAAAGATCAGGTATTCTTTATTTATTGATTTTAAACCTGTCTGTCTCAATATCTAGTTTAATCGATACTTTTGTGATCATTTATATAAATCATAATCTATAAAAATTAATTTAAAATATTAGCATTTCAGTTAACTTTATCGATAATTAAACTTAATAACAAATATTAAAAATTATAATTCAATATAAGTTTATGATTTATACACGCATAATTTTAAAGTTTATACTTACAGGCGAAATTAATCGAAAGAATTTCATTTAAGCATAATTTTAAACTATATAACTTTAAACGAATTTATAATATTAAAAACGTATCATTATACAATATTTTGAAGTGTATTACAAGAAAAAATTTGCAGTGTTTAGAATGTACAGCAGATTTTCGTGCCACTTTCAAGTTATAAAATAAATAGAATTTGCTACAATATTATAATATCATCACGTGAAATTTAAAATTAGAATATAGGCTATATATACATATTTTAATTGTCTACTAAAGTATTTAAAGAAGCTAATTCGCAATTGTTACTAACATACATAATAGATAAGCATACATAAACAATTGTAATAATAAACAAATAGTAATGTTTACAAAATGATAACGAATGCAACTGTTTCAATTTTTTTAACATATAAATATGATTAGTAAATGACAATTTTTAATTTTTCGCTGTATATTTTGAATAACTTTAACAAACTAATAATAATCTATTTTCTATTAGTGTTAAGCAATACATTAACAGCGGAAGCTCTTCTTGTTATAAATATCAAAAACATTATATTTATGAATGTATGAGAATTTATTTTAAGTTGTATTATAATCCTTTAGCTTTGTCCAGGACTGTTATAGAGTATGAAGACAGTAATCAATTATTTTATTATTACTTATAAAAAAGAATTTAAATAATTTAAAGTTGAGAATGCCAAAATTTGTTTAAGTTTTCATTACTTTACTTTATGAAGGAAAAAATTAACAAATGTAAATACAAACCTATTTAATTAAAAGGCTTATGAAGTTAAGCTGTTCTGTATTATATTTGTATAGAAATGATGCGAAAATTCGCGTAGGATTTGTACGATAATCTTAGATTGTATCTTAAAGTTCATTAAAATGCTATATTTTAATGGTCCTTAAATTATTTAGATATGGTTATCCTACGAAGAATTACCCTATATAGAAAAATAAAAGTCATATATACTTATTTTCTGTTTCTCTAACTGTTAAAATTCATGTTAAAAATTCGTATAAAATTCTGAAAAATTGTTAACTGTAAATCATACTTTATTATAAAAGTTTTAAATCTTAAGTAAAGCTTAAAAGTTTTATTTATGAAATAATGGCATCATTTCATAGAGCAATATAATGCTATTATTCTGTTGATCATAATGTTTTACAAATATATTTATATATATTTTTAAAACATTATAATCAACAGAATAATATATATAGATTTTATTCTGTATCTCTATATATCTGTATAGATCAATATACAGTATATATGTTTAATCAGAAAGTATAGAAACTATAGCATTCAATTTAGTTTATTGCATTCTCATATTTTATTCATAAAGCTAGTATAGAATTGTTGAAAACAAATGAAAACATCAAAATGTTGTCTTTGTGTATATTGCAATGGCCTTTATAAATTCAGTCTCTATACAATTTCAGTTTGTTTTCAATTAGGTAATAATTATCATTCTTACATATTAAAAATGTTGCTTTATTTCTGATTTCAATCCTGCTTCATTATTTTATGTATTTCTTTTTCTAATAAATATATTAATCTTTCGTCTAAAGAATCATTATACAAAATTTATAAACTGTAAAATATTTTTAATTACCTAATAATTTTCATCTCATCTAAGTTTTTATTCTTAAAATACAACGTTACGAATTTTTTATATTTGTATTATGACGA
This sequence comes from Centruroides vittatus, assembly GCF_030686945.1. Taxonomy (NCBI): domain Eukaryota; kingdom Metazoa; phylum Arthropoda; class Arachnida; order Scorpiones; family Buthidae; genus Centruroides; species Centruroides vittatus. The sequence goes on from NW_027120741.1 coordinate 417,026, forward strand.
TGTAATCATACTACTATAATATAAATATGCAATGATATTTTACAAAAATACAACATAAATGGACATACTATTTATGGCTATTTTTCTAGAAATTGTAAAAATTAAAACATGTCTGCAAATTATGGAATTTCACTTTTTCATGGATTTTTATTTAATTTAACGAAAATTATCGAATAAACTAAATTATATAATAATTTTTTTAATCAATAGACAATTGTCAGTTTCATATATATATATATACACATTAACAGAAATTTAGAAATTTATGCTTATTGTTCCTATTGTTGTTACGACATACTGTACTTTATAAAGTGTATACATTATCTGAAATTATACTGAGAAGGAAAAATATCTTTATACAACTGTACTTATAATTTTAAGTTCGAATATTGATATAATAAGATGTGAAATTAGGTAGATATTAGACTAAATGTTGTGATTATTAAATACAAATGAACAGTACATTCTATTGTAAACATTGTTTATAGATTGTAAGGGAAATAAGTTATTAAAACTTGTGTCAAGAATAATATTCTAATATTAAATTTTTGTCTAAAGCAATATAACCAAAGTTAATTTATTTTGGCCAAATTTCTGGAAAAAATTAAATATGAAATTTACATTCTTAAAACATATTCAAATAATAGAAAAGGATAAAATTTAAAAATTTTAGAAAATGTCCGATAAACTCATTTTTCTAAACGGTATTAGACAAGAAATAAATATTCTAATTTTATAACCGCAAAATTATTAAACAATGACATTCGATATTGTAATTTATACAATTATGTATAGATCTAGTTATGATTTATTTGAATTAAACTTATGTATTAGCCTATATATTTTTTTCAAATAAACTATACGAAATAGTTTATTTTAAATTTAGCTTTTTGACATATTGTAATATTTCCGAAAATGTTGCAAATTATATTTTTATTGCATTTTTATTTTACTAATAATTGAAATTTTAAGTTTATTATATGTTAAATATTTTACAACACTGGATGCTATAAAGTAGAATTGAATTTATTGAAAATTATATTCGTTACGTTATAATTCATTTATTATTAATAAATTTGGCTACTGTTTTATATATTAACTATATTAATGCTAAGATCAATTTCATATTCATATAAAGAAATTTCCGATTTTTAAATCGTTTTATATGAAACGATTGAAATGACTGGCTTAGTAATAAATGGTTTTTCACTATAAACAGTAGTAAATACCATAAATAAGCTACGTATCAACCCATAGAGAGGAATTAAAATCCAATTTAGGCAAAACTTTGTTTTCTTTTTCCTTTTTCATATATTGTAGGCTTATTTAATATGGAATCGAAAAAGTAGATTAAAGAGAAAAACTTGTCTAAATTATTTAATAAACATTATGCCAATAAATTAATTTTTAGATAACGTTCTTGTATATAGAAGCTACAAAACTCGTATTACTCCATACCGAGTGTCCTTGCAGAAAAATTATAAATAATTCACATAAGGATTGAATGTTCCTTGTGAGAATTCAGGTAAGGATTAAGTCGATCCTTGCCTGAATGATAAATAATTTACATACGAATCACGTTAAATATTGCATTGGGTCTAACATATCCTAAAATATATATATATATTATTTAGATTTATTCATTTGTTTTTCATCAAATTGCATCGTTTCTGTCTTTATATTTGTTAATTATAATATATTTATATTTATTTAACTTCGTTTTATTAAACAATATAATATAATTAAAAGGTAAAATATGCTTTGTTAAAATTATATAGGCTATGCCCAACAAGAGCCGTCGAGAAGGGAGGGGAGCACAGAGAAAACTTATGGGTCCGTACTGGTCTCTACCCTTATAAATTAATGTCATTTTATTAACAAAATTAAAATCTAAGACTACTTTTTATTAATAAAAACATCCTACATATTACTTTTATTGAAAAGAGAATGGCAAAACGGGCCAGTTCATTCTAGGCCTCCATATACGTTCTCGATTGCCCTGAGACAAAGGAATTTTATACTGGAAAGAATAGTGTTAAGGAATATTGCAATGTTTCATTTGTTTTATAGCAAAATTAGCGTTGTTAATATAATTTAAACAATTTTGGTCCATGTTTCTTATTATTTATACATCAATTCTGAATTAAGTTATATTTTATCCACGCCAGGTGTGCTACAGTATTAGCGAATGCAAGATGCAATAAAACCACTAAAGTTTTTCGATTACGAGACATCATAAATTTAATGAACTATCAAGTTGACTTTTTAACTTATTAAATTTAATAGTTAAAAGTTTTTCATTATTTGCTTAACCATTACTTTTATATGAAATCAAACAATCTATTTTATCGCATTATTAAGCTGATTTTAAAACCTTGAATTGCTTTGAACAATATATTTCGTATGTAAATCTATATTTTGAATTATGAAGATCTGTAACTTAATTAGAACTTGTGCTTTTGTTCGAATTTCGAGTCTTTATAAGCGATGATATTTCGTGAAATAATTAAGAAAATTATTTTTAAAGAAATTTCTTTTATTGAATTTCGACGGTTTATGTTCTCGTTTTTCAAGTCGTGATTTTTTAATATAAAATAGGTAAATTTAGAAGTATAGTCTAAGAATTTAAACATTGCAATGTTAGATTATATTTATTTTATAGCGAAAAAATTAAGAGTATCAAATATTTGAAATATTTTTTCTAGATCAATTTTGAGTTTAAAATATAAAGTTTGAATCGATCAAAATCGTTTGAAAATTATACTGATGGTCGTTTTAAAACTTTTAAATTATAAATTGATTTCTTAGAAAATAGATTTTATCTAATTTATGCATATTTCATTAATGCTATTAAAAAATATAAGCAATTTTCAATTATACTTTTTGTGTTCCCTTTGCATTAATTTGTGATGATTATCTTAAATATTTATATTTTTATAAAAATTTACTGTTTTAATGCGATTAGTCTTACTTTTTTTAATACTTTGTCTAACAAATTTTAAACTCTGAATTAGAGTAGATTGTTATTTTTATCATTAATTTTATTCTTAATTATAAAACAAAACTAACACCCATATGAATATCGAATAAAATAATCTTACAAATAAAATTAGCAGATTAATTCTCGTTAAGTTAATCGTATAAACTAATGATATATTTTGTGTTTTCCAAATAAAAACTTTGATAGAACTTTTTTTAAAAGCGAATTTTACGACCAACTTGAAAACACGTCACCAAATGCCCTGTGTTAGTCTTTTATACAAAGACTAAATTTCAAAAAACTTAAACGAATTTTCATGCAATTTAGCCCAAAGATTACATTAATATTGATAATTTTCGTTAGTAAAGAATTAAAGATATTTTTACTATTTATATTAAACGATTAACACTAAAATATCTAACAACTAAATTAGTAAATTTTTAGTTTCGAATATTAGAAAAAATAAATAAATAAAAACTTTCCATTACATTTTTGTTTCTGTATTTAATAAACAGAATTAGGTGAATTAGATTTGCCTAAATGATAAATTTAAAACATTTTGAAATTGTTTTGTTCAGACATATACGAAAAACATAGTTTTACAAAGGAATCAGTAACCAAAAACTTTTTGTATTCTCTTTTTTACAAATTATATTATTAGTTAAAAGCAATAAAGATATGTCTGTTAAAATAACAAATATTTGCTATGTAATAACAGACGTATCAAGCTGATGCCTAGACTTTATGTTTATAACAGCTGTGCATTAATTTAACATTTAAAAAATTATGATTTCAAAACATATTTACCAAAAATTAGATATTTAAATAGGGTTATTTCGTTATATTTTTATTTAAAACTATGCATAGAAACTAATAAAAATAAATTAAAATAATCTGTAAATGAAAACTTTCACACATATATATATATATATATATATGTTATATATAAGAGAATTCTTATAATTTATATTATATATTTAAAATTCCAAAAAGAATAGAAAAACAAACATTTTCCCTCTATCTCCTATTCTATCTTCTCGTATTTTTTATACATATTTTTATTATACATTAACTTGTTAAATGCATTAAAAATTATACGGATTATATGGAATATCTGTATATGCATATATACGGATATTCCATATAAAAATATTAGACTGATTTATTGTAAATGTAAAACTATAATAAGAGAATATGAAAATCTAAATTTATAATTATAGATATCAATATAATTATTTGCAATATAACTATCTGTTGATAAACGACTTATAGAAAGTATACAATACTGTTAATTAATAGTATAAAATTATACTGAATAAGGAAGGGTGGTTATGAAGTTTATTACAACAGAAAATTACACAGAACAAACTGTTGCATTGTGTTTTATTGAAAGTCAAAATTTTAATTTCAAACTTTTCTAGAAGAAATAGCATCTTAAAATTACATTTTTTCATGTGTAATTTTAAAATATTATATCTTCAATATCTTTATATCGTTTAAAATTACCGTTATATCTAAATGAAAGTGCTGTCAAACATTTGAGATATTTATGATATATTATATCGCTAGATATACTCATTTTTATTGAACACTAACCAAAAATCTATAACTACATCAGATAAGATATAAATAATAAACAAAATAATTGAAATGATTAAAATATTTTAATAGAAATTTATTAGTTTTCAATATATTAGTTTTTATTTGATATGACGATAACCTAATTTTACAAGGATAAATCTATCACTTCATATATACAATAAGATAATATTTAAGATTAAATAATATAAGTAATGTTTTAATGAGTAAAACAGACATTATTTAATAAGAATCGTCAACTTTTTAGAGAAATTTCTTTGTATTTATATTAGCCTAAAGATGAAATCAACGCCTGAAATACGTAAGAAATTAGCATATGAAACAACATTTCTTCTAAAATTGTAAGAAAGAAAGACAAATCTAATTGAATTTTCCTAAATAAACATTAAAGTCATTATAAAAACAGCAGTTTTTGAAATGACAAATTCTACAAGATATCATTAAAGTTATTTCTTTTGCAACTAATTAAAGATTCCAAAACTATGCGCTACAGATGATCTTTGATGGAGTAAATCATATTTATTAATTCATAAAGAAATCAAATTCGTCTATGGCATAAATGAATTTTTATTAAAATACAAAATTTAAAAAATTGCATCTAAAAAAAAAATCTCTACTCTTTTAAATTTTAACAAGTGCAATGATTTACAACATGTTATGTTATACATACAATATTTTTTTACAGTTAATTTTTTCATAAAAAATGACTTTGGAATATTTGATACTTAACAAACAAAATTTACTAATAATTAGAAACACATGCTTTTTAAATTAACTTGAAATATATTCCTGATCGCTTAGTTAATTGAGTAAACATATTATAGAAGTTTTAGGCCTATAAATAATATATTATTAGAAATTTATTAATAATTTAACGAGATAAACTTGTCTATTTAAAAGTGAAAATTAGGACGAAAGAATCAAGAACGTTTCATGGAAATATTCCTTAATATATACCTTTATATAGGAAATTTTATTTAAAAAATATCGTTAACATTAACTTTATAGATCCAATAATAACATAAAATTATTCTACAGCTTTAAATCCATATTAAAGTTGATTATTAAACATCAAAGTTTAAAAATTATGATAATATTTTATCAAAGATACAAGGGTTAACACTTGATCAAAATTATCAGTTAAAAGTAAAGCAGGAATTTATGGATACGAGATTAGTAGAATTCGATACATTAAATAATATACTTTATAAAATGTAAAATTACGATACATTATATATATATATAATATTTAAATTTTGTTATATTTTCAATCAGACAGAGCGCTCTACACTTTTTAAAAGTGAATATGACCTCGAAAAGAAATATCATTTTTATCTTTGTAATCGTTTACCCGTGATAGATTATCCTGAAAGTTGTTTTTGAATATATTACTCTATATCTAATCGTTAAAAAAAGCGCTTAAAAAGCTAAGTTTTGATTAATTAATATAAAAAATTTGTCTAGACTAATCGCTTGAATTTAAAAAAAAGAAAAAAAAACAAGTTCCACTTGTATTTTATAGTTGTGCTTGCTTTTATGACTAACATAATATTGGATTGAGTTCACCGTCTTCACTATCAGGAGGTCATTGTTATATCATTCTCAGTACTGGTTCAACCACTTTTAAAATCTGCTATACTATAATTTTCATTTATTTAGGAGCAATACATTTTTTAAACCACGAGTGTAATTTGAGACCAATTAATTGCTATTATTTTTCTCATAAAGCATTCCTTTGCAATTTTCTACATATATTAAATATCACTATAAAAGGTAAAGAATTACAATGAGAAAACTTTTACATAACAAAAATTAAACCATTTAACTATTCATACTTGTGATAATAATTATCAGAATTTATCTTTACAACTGTTAACTTAAGATTATTAGTGAATAAAATTAAGATACTAATACATATCTATCATTATCTATCATTATATCTATCTCATTATACTATACATATCTATCATTATATATTAAATCATATATTTTGTAAAAATATTTCATCTTCCTCAATATAAGATTGAATATTTCGATATAATATCCGATAAAATCAATTTAAATATTCTAAATACTTCAAATGTTTTGAAGTTATCCATATCTTTCTCCTTTTGTCATCTATCATTTTATCTCTTCTTTATTTATTACTCATATTTACTGTTTATATTTTGATAAATTAGTCAATTTTTTAAAGTAAATTACAATTTTACTAATAATTAAATTACGTAAAAGTTTTAATAGATAATAACTTTTAGTATTATTTTGAAGTAATAATTTATAATTATTTAAGTATAAAAATAGTTAATTTTTCTGGCTTAAGAAGTAATAATTGTTTTCTAAACTTTCTCATGTCAATAAGTGAGAGTTTACTAAAATTTATTGAACTAATTTACTAAAATTTATTGAACTAACATTAAAGTAACAATTTTCTTATATTAAACAGCTTTTTAAAGCAAAGTTTGTCAATATATTTTTTGCAGTAGTTTTTAGCAAGATATAAAAAAAGTATAATTAACTTTATGAAATAAAATGTTAAAAAACCATTATATAATTGTTAAATTTATTTCTACTTAAGATCAGAATAAAATAATTAAATATGAAATCAAAACTGAAACTTATAGCGTTTTTCTAGGCATATTTAATTTATTATAAACTTATAATTTTTAAATAATAGAAAATTTTAAATTTTACTCCTTTTTATAAAAACAAAGAAATGTAATTGTATAATTTTAAAATATGTATATTGAAATAAACTTTATGTTATTTTTTATTATTATAAAACATAATTTACAGTTTTTGTAATTTCTTTTAAAAATTAGGCCAAAGCTGTAAAATTATTCCAATTATTATTTTATTTTTTTATCTTTCACAATCAAAATGGATTTTTTTTAAAAACTTCGATTCCTTTAAAATAATGTCAAATGTTTATTATTATAAAAAAAAATTTCAATAAAACTATTTTTCCACTTTTGTAACTAATAAGAAATAAATGTCGGCTTTGACCAACATATAAGCATTTAAATTTCCTGAAAGAGAGAGATAATTTTTAAGATTATGAAGTTTTAATATTTTAAATAGTCTATACTTATAAATAATTTCGAATTAATACAGTCAGAAAATAATAAATATTTATGTGAAATAAAAATAGAAAAATACATTAATAAGTTACTATCTATACAAACCTAGATAAGTCTGTCTTACGCTATAAAATATTTCTATATCTTATGTAAAGTTATGTTTAAAACAAATTTATTACGAATAAAAGTATAAAATAATCATATTAATCAAATAAAAAAAGTAATAATCTCAAGTTCCGTTCGCCAGTTGTACTTTTGAATCATACATTAAAAAATAATAATAAAGCAAGTTTAATTTGGAATTCGTATCAGTTTAATAATATATATTTGTGCTTCAATCTTTAGAAAACCTTGCTAATTGTTTTTCATTCTGCTGTAGACAAATTCGTGTATGTAGTAAGTGTATGCACTAAACACTAGAGATATTCTAGATCTTATTTGTTAACTGATTAGCTTTTCAATTCATGATCATTTAAAACTTACTCTAAAATCAAATCTACGATTACTCAGCTAAACTTAATAAATTTTTCGTTATTTAAAGGTAAATTCTATGTATATTTTACGTCTATAAATGTAAATTTATTACCCTGCATGAAAGAAAATGCAAGAGAAAATAGACTGCTTAACATAGGTTAAACCATTAGACAATAGCTATCATAAAAATTATAACCAAAATAAATAATGAAAAATTATTTAAGTTAAGTTATTTTTCATTGTTTACTTGCATGTTATATTATAGTTTTTATAAATACTATTTATTCTGTATAAGTATTAAAAACATTAAATATATGCAATGTTTACTAAGCTAATATAAGTCAGTAATATTCAAATTTGTAATCTTTAACGGTTCCGTAAAGATATTTATAAATAATTATATATATATTTTTTCGCTAAAAGTATTGAAAATTAAAAATTACTATACATTATGTAACTATAAAGAGCTTTACTACTTAGAAAATAAAACATATTGAAGTCTTTTTCACATAGTCTTTATAATTACTTACGTTTCCTCAAAAATAATAACTTCAGATGTGGAGGTTAAAAATTTGAAAACCAATGATAAAAATCAATTCAGCATAGCTTATAAAATCTTAGTTTTTTCTTTTATTTCTCATATTTAATCATAAACACCATTCTGAATCTAAATCTAAGTAGGAATTAATCTAAAGATATAGATTATATAATTCAATGATCGATCTTTTTAAGGCCTTAAACTAGAAATTCATTAACAACTTTCCAGTTTTATATCTTTCACTTTATAATCTTAAGGTAACAAAATTTATCTCTCGCAGTAAGATCTGGCAATTAAATCTATGAGCAGTGTTATATTCATTATTTAGTTTTAATAAAATTTAATATATAAGATTTAAAATACTTTTCTGAATGTCGTTTAACAGTACTTAAAAACTTTCTAAATAAGTTATATAACTAGTAATAGAATCTTGTTACTTAAGATTATAAAATTACAGTGGTAACTTTTATATTTCTACATTTAGAAAGTTTCCTGAATGTCGTTTAACAGTACTTAATAATATTTTAAATATAAAAATCATATAAATGATTATATTGCATTTACTTTTTACTTTAAACATAAACAGTAAAGACAAGTAGCAATATAGAAAGATCTTTAGAAAGTAGATATTAAACATTGATGATATTTTTGATATTGAATACGGAAATTAGAATCATGTACAGATATTTGGCAAAAAACTAAAATAAATCATTAGATCCTATAGTTAAAACTTATATGTTGCATTTTATATTGTCTACTTGGACCTTGTTTATAAATAGAACTTATTATACTGGCGTAGTTTCTGATTAGCAAAGAGTGGAAGTCTTAGTCAAAAGTCAAAACAAAATATAGCCTATATAATGCTGTAAACCCGCTGAAGAGGGGCCTACAGGTCCGAAACACACAAAAAGACTGTACAGGTGAAAATAAAGATATTTTGTTTTGACTAATACTTCCTGTCTTCGCTGATCAGAAACTATACAAGTATAATAAGTTCTACTTATAAACAAGGGCCAAGTAGACAGTATAGAAACAGAAAAGTAAAACATTAAGGACATAGGGGTAAAAAGAATTGATGTATTGCAATTAACATATTATAATTTGTTATCGTTTTTAAAAAAAATCCACTAGTTTTTAAAGTATGACATTTTATGATTAAGAAATGACGCAGAAAAATAGCATTTTATTAAAAGAAATTATATCATATATTTAAAATAAATTCAGTATAATCATAATTAGTTTATTGGTAATTGAAATGAAAATATATCTAGTACAAAATTTAAATATAATATAGCATTTTATCAATATGGCTTCAATATCAATATAATAGAAAAAAATATTATAAATGAATACAAATTTCGATGTTTAATGCAAATTGTTATAATTAATTGTTCATTATATATATTATTTACTCTAAAAAATACTTGTAATCTTTTATATCATAGAAATTACATGTATTTTTAAACTAAATAAAACTATTATTATATTTGTAAGTCTAATATACTTCTCATTAAAAGAAACTTAAACAATAGAAATATGTTAGAGGTAAACTATTTTATAAACTACATATTTTTATATTTTCTCGCTTTCTCTGGTAAAAGTAGAGAAAATATGTTAGTTCTTCAATAAGTTGTTTAATAAATAAATAAATATATATATATCAATTCAAAAAGTTTGCAAAATGGTTTAACAAATATAACAATAATTATTTGTTTTACGAAGATGCGTATAAAAAGGAAAATGAATAAAATAAGCTAAATGGGAAAAATGTTGAATGATGCCTGTTTGTTATAGAATTTTTCTATAATTAATAAAATTGAAAACAAATTTGAGATATTAATTAATTATTTATTGAAGTAATATGTCAGTTACAATAATTTGAAAATGGATTAAAGCTATTAAAAAGTTACAGGTATTTTATCCGACGAATAAGTTTAATAATAAGATGCATTTATATTTTAAAATTTACAAATGTTATACAATTTAGATATTTCTACTTCTATAAATTAAATTAAAGTTTATTAAAATTGTCTATTTAAATGTCTAAAATTAATTTCACTAATAGTTTTCTGTAAAAGAATCTAAAAGTTTTTGTAGAGTGGAAAAAAACTTTAAAAAGAATGCAATTTTTAATTGAAATGAATTCAATGCAGTTATTTAGTGAAAAAATGTATAAAAGGTATATAACTTATGAACTCTGTATTCTAATCTGAAAATTTTTAAAATTATTCTACTGTTGTTAAATGCAAAACTTTATTTAGACTATAAGTATTTTATATATGAAAGACATTTCATTGTAATTAAATTGGTTAGTCTATTATATCAATACACTTATACAAATCTTTAATTTTTTTAGTGAACTTTATGTAAGTTTTTTTTTCTTAATGTTTATATTAGCCTAAATATTTTTATGCCATAACTTTATATTATAAATATAGAACTAAGTTTTAGTATTATTTAATTTGAATCTACCTTTAGTGTATTTTTAAATACATAAAAATATTTGATTTAATAAAATCCCTGATAAAAATGTACCGTGAAATTTTACAGTTTTGTTTTTTTGTAAACGAACAAAAGCTAAATAGTAAAAATTATATTAAAAGTGTAGTAAAGGTATAATTTTACTATATTGAATTTACATTAAATAAAATTGGATCTGTATAGACTAATAAATTTAATAAATATAAAATGCTTGAAATATATTAGACTGTTTTTAGAATGTAATAAACAGTAAAGTACAAAGTTGAATAAGTACAGTATTATAACTTCAATTTATAATATGTGCCGCTCTATAAGGCAGAAAATATCTATTTACCAATTAGCTTGGTAACTATTTAATTATCAAAGTTGTCATGTACAAATGCTTTAAGATAATGCTTCTCAAAAACGTGAAAAAATCAACGTTTTTAATAGTTTTATTAATTGAGCATTGTTAAGTTTTTGTAAAATATTCTCAGTTCAAAGTGTATTCAAAAGTTTGCAGAGAGTATTAATTTCTGAAGCATATTTGGTCTAGACAAATTCAAAATATAGTTCTAAAATATTTATTTTACAGATTGTAAAGTATATTTCTAATAAAATTATGTAAATAGATAATTTACAGATGTTAAAGAATCTTTAATTAGTTAACATTTTTGAATATTTTGCACCAGTTAACCAATAGACAATATATAACTCAATGAGAATGAAAGTTAAATATCTGAAACATCTCTAAGCTGTATATTTTTCATTTCAAAATCAAATCTGTCGATTTTATAGATAATTATTATTAATTATCTCTCTTATTTCTCAGTAATCTCTCAAGTTTATTACTAAAACTAGATGTTTTGCTAGATAACATGTATAACAAGTTGAAACTGTCTTGGAATATATATTTTTTTAAACTCTATTGTTAACATAATTATCCATTATATTTTAATGCATAATTTGGTTTGACAAATTAAATTTTTAAATTCAGTAACAAATTCTATTGAATAAATGTTTAGTTCAATACAATTTATTATTAAAGGATACAAAATATTTACCTAATTTTCTTCTTTTACTGTACATTAGTATAGATATTATCATAATTTATATCAATAATGATACAATATAAAATGATATGTTTATTATAAAAACACGATCATACATGCTTCATTAAACAGTAATAATCTAAACAGATTAATGTTAACTAATGCATTTTAAATGACCGTTGTTTCATATGTACTACCTTTTTATTAAATCTAAAGTTTTCTTTTCATTTCATTTCTGTATTAAACATTAAAAAAGTACATTTTTATAATCACGAAACTGCCTTCATTCGTTGTAGAATGTTCTTGATTCCATTTATCGAAAAATATTACACAAATATTGTTCCATTTAAAGAATAGAAAGATTAAATGAATTCGATAGAATAAATGTATTTGGCAGATTCTATACTGAAAATTGCAAAAATGGGGAATCTTACACAGTTAAACTGCAATGGGAGTTCCACGACGTATAGTATATAGTATCATTTCAAGGTAAATCAAGAGGAACTTGCAGAAAGAAGAACTTAAAATGGTCAAAAGTAGACGAAAATGACTAAAAGGAAGAGGAACTAATTGGAGGAAAAAGCCTTGGGAAGGCCAAACGCTTAGAAAATCCGGGAGAAAGTCAAAAATTTTACACAGATTTGTTCGCCAGATTCTGAAGAAAGTCAAGTAACTCAAGAAACAAAAGTCAGCTCAAAATACACAACAAAGCAACTTGCTACTCCAACAACAGTTTTGCGGAAGCTGCCCGTGATCCAGTCTGGAAGCCGTCAATCTTGATATAGTTATAAACAAGTCTTTCACTTTTGACGAAAGTGAATGTGGTGGTAACAATCACTATTTCTCCGAAGAAGAGCTAGCTATGGCTAAAGATGCTCCAAATTTTCATCAAAGCGTCTGATTCGGCTGGCAATCAGTGCAAAGGGACGTTCACGGGCCTTCATTGTTCCGTCACGACTCTCCATCACCAAAAAAGTGTGTGACAACGAACGCATTCAGAAGAGTCTAGTACCCTTTCTACAGAAATACTACCCTAACCGAGGATATGTCTTCTAGTCAGACATGGCCAGCACCTATTATGCTCACGACAAAGTTGCCTCTACAGAATTTTATATATATCCCATAAGCCAACGTTTCAAATGTTCCGCAACTGAGACCGATTGAGAGATTTTGGTAACAACTGAAACAAAACGTTTATAAAAATTGTTAGGAAGCTGGATCCGTGAAGGAGTTAGAGAAAGGGATCAAGGCCAAACTTCGTCACTTCAAAGCTGCTTGCTTCCGGAGGTTAATGGAACAGGTTAAGACTAAAGTTTGAATTGCAGCCGATCGCGGTCCTTATCGTGTCATCTGAATGTTAAACAACCCACCTGTACCCAAAACACCTTATTTCAAAATAAATAATGAATTGTAAACAACTTTGAAATTTGTGAGACTTTTAGGATACACGCTCTTAATGCGTGTATCCTAAAAGTGTATAGAGATATTTATTTATTCTTAATTTCATTATTTTTATAAACTATACTACAAAACTGCTTAAATAAATGTTTAATTTTCATTATTATTATAGGCCTAAAAGATAATTTTAAAATAAATCTTAAATTATCAGTTTATGAGAACAGCATATACTGTACTGTACTTATAAAATAATAGTTATTTAGAATCTATTAGTTAGAACTAATCTATTTAAACGATTCTTACTTAATATAGTCTGTATGATCAAGTTATTAAGTTTATTATAATAAACATATCATTATTAATGTAAATTATGAATGTATCTGTACTAAGAGATATAAGTAAATATTTTGTATCTTTTAATAATAAATTATATTGGACATAAATAAAACTTTGTTCAATATAATTTATTACTAGACAGGAAAATTTAATTTAAAAAGTTAAAACATTTTTTTTTTTTTTTTTTGAACATAAATTCCCCAAAAACGGAAGCTGACATTCATATTTTACTATGAATGCCAGCTTTAAGTTTTGTAGCTACTATATTTCCGAAAATTAATCATAAATATCAACTTTATGTAAATAAACAAACACTTTCAAACCTTAACTTATTATCATAGAATTGATAGCCATATTAGCTACCATACTCCTTAGATCTTTTCATTGAAAATTATCTGTTTCACTTTTTTAAAATAGATGTTTTTGATTTTTACTTAGCCTATATCAAAATATAAATTACTGATCTCTATTAATTTTTTAAAAAATGCGATTTTTTTTAAATAAGATTTTATGTTCATTTTCTATATATTTCTTTTATAAAATATATAAAATAATAATTTAAAGTAAAAAAACTTTAAACGTGAAAATTAATTGTTAACACTACTATAAATAGAATTTAAACATTTGTCTAATTTTAATTTTAATTCTAGATTTTGCTGGTTTTATTTGACGCCTATTACATTAACAACTGCTTAGTTCATAAAATAACTTCCTCAAAATACAATATTAAAAATTCTGTACAGTATAAGTAAGACTTGATTACAAATTTAAAAAGGATCTTTTTGAACACTTCACAAATACCTAATTGAAAATAACTTATTTTGTTTTTTTTTAATAAAAACCTTAATCAGTTCAATAATTCAAATCCTGTAGGCCTATATTATATATATTTATTTCTTTTAAGTGTAGTTTTGATGCTGTATTGAAAAAATAAAATTTCTAATATTTGATTAACTTTGTTCGATGGATGTAAATAAAAATATATTTTATAAAATTTGATAATGGGTTACACGCTTAAAATACATCTAGACGCCTGTAAAATCAACAATAAAAATTTTATATTTGAATCAATGGGCTAAAACTTATTTCCTATGACTCATTCATTGCATAATATTTAAATTATGAATTATGAAATGCTTGCACTGTAAATTTTCTCCCCGTGAGTTTTCCTTTAAAAAGCTTCCATAGACTACGTGTAAAATTATCCGCGTTATGTTTTCACTGTGAAAAATATTTTAGTAAAAAGGAGTTTTTCTTTGTAATATTTATTAAATGAAATTAAAATACGTAAATCATATATATTTTAAGTGTATTAATTAACAATAGTTTTAAAACAAAATTTCAAAAAGTTTGAGCGATATTTATCGTAGAGAGAAAGTTTAGATCTTTATTCTTACCCATTGCATTAACGTATAAGTTGATATTACTGATTTAACTCGATCTCAAATAAAAATTCTAAAAATGATGGAATTTCTATTTGAATATTAGAAAAAATAAATTTTAATTTTCTTTCCAAAACGTTCTAATATTGAGCATAAAATATTGAAAGTTTTTCTAATCTTTTATTTATTTATTTTTTTAATTGGTTTTAATAGGAATGAATATGGATAAACATTCAAAGATTGGCATGTAATATATTAAACATAAATAATCTATTTTATATAAATTAATTGGTTTATTTTTCATAAATTTTATACAGTTATGTTTATAATCTATTTGCTTATATATATGTAAAATAAAGCTAATAAAAAAGAGTAACCTAACTGATAATAGAATCATCGTTACTCTCTTTATTTTCTGCATTGAATAAATTGTTAAGAGTCAAAACTTAATAGCATATTTTAGCAGAAAATTTTATTCATTTAAATTTTCTATAATTAATTTCATTTTTCAATTTCTTTATTGAATTTTAAAAATTAATGTGTATTACAAACAAAGATTTCAATTTATAAGATTAAAAAATTATTGTAATCTCTGTTACGAATTCATTTTCAAATTGGAATTATGAAGAGATTACCGTCACAACTATTGCTGTTTATAGAGGGATAAAATACAAATAATATACCTCCTGAAGAAAAAGAAAATTTTAAATTTATGACAAAACCTATTTCCTCAATGCCAAAGCAAGGTATATATATATGGTAAAAAAAATTAAATTGTTTTTTTAAATAAATAAATAACAATAAATCTAAACCGAGAGGAAAAAATAATTAATAACATGCGTTTAAAATAAAACTGTAAAAGAAATCGTATTTTATAGATTTTAATTAAACAACAGAATTTTAATTTTTAAATAAAATATAACATTTTGTGTACCCTTTTAAAATAAAAATTCACGTATTAATCCGTAGGATTTTAAATTATTAAAAATATTTAAATTAATAATTTCAGTTTTAGTCTCTCGAAAAGTAAACCGGAAATAAATAATATCTATTAAAACGAGTTTAACTAAATAAGTTTTAAGATAAGAACTTATTTACATTTACCATTTTTAATGTTGATGTGAACGACGCGTTTAATAACAGGAGCACAACTCGAGAGATGGATTTCTCCAAAGCCAAATAAATACTCTGCAATCCATGCAGCCTAGTTTCTTCTGTTAAACTTGAATCACAAGTAACTACCAAAGGCTGAACGACAACTTACACTGGAATAAGCGAATGGTGTATCATTCATTCGACTGCATGAAACACACCTGTCCACTCCCATTGATGATTCGACCTCAGGTCTTCAAAGGGTTACTGGAATTTTCCAACGCTAGCGTGACTTCGATAAGGAATATCGATTCTTTGGTCCACTGGGAGAGATCGATGTTGCATCTCGCCACTAGGGCGCTGAAGTCGTCGAGGCTCACTCTCTCTTCCCTATCTTTTGCTTTTTGTTACATTGAGTATCGATACAATTCGAGGTATGTATGAAGAGTCTATCAACTGTTTTAGTGGTTTACAAAATGGCGTACTAGTCTGGCTCAATCCAAATAAACAAATCATTCTCAACAATAGTCAGCTGGGTTAAAGGTAAATCACAAAGAGCGAAAGCGCTATTTCTTAGCGATTATTAAACTTGTAGTATTGCCTTCTCAGCAAATACTAAGAAAAACTCATTAGAAGTTTAGAAAAAAATAAAATCTATTTTAAACAATTTTACGGCCTTAAAAGTAATTGCTTCTCGTTTTATCTTATATTATATTACTAATTTTTATTAAAAATATATAAATTTTTCTACTTTTTTTTTATTTAGTTAAAATATGTCCAAATTTGTATATGAGCAAAATTTTTATTCAACTTATTCTGATTTGTAAGGTATTTTTGCACCATCCACAGATCTCGATAAAAATATTTCATCTTCTGAAAGTATTCCTTACTTAAAAACGCGAAAAATTAGTTAAATGTAAAATTTAATTAACATGACAGTATATTTTTAGGTGGCAGGCCCAGAGATTATTTAATATGATTAAAATTTGCTTTTTCAGGTTTTGATTTTTTCTGTTAAATTTTGGTTCGCTGCAGATGGCGTTCTTTTATTTTTTCTTATCATTTCTAAATTTACATATTAACGATTTTTTAAATTTAAACATTATTTTAAAAAAACATGCGAATAAAATAATTCCTACGAAGAGAACAAAATTCAGCTTTTCATTTTACTCTTACAATTACTGTTTCTTTAACTTTCTTAAAAACCAAATTGCATATAACTTCATAATGTGTATCACAAGTATAAAACTGCATGCATTTTTATAAAAATATGATGATAATTTATTTAAAATTTTTTAACATTACTATATATTCTTTTCTTTTTTTTCATTTCGCTAGAATTATACCTCAGACTTAATTATTTTAAACTGTAGTTTTTCAACATAAATAAATAGTAAAGCAAATTATATTAACATACGTATATATTACATCACGAGGTTATACATAACATAGCTATAGTTTCATAATCTTAATCTTAATCTTAATCTATTATTAGCCTATATATATGCTAAATATTAATTTTAATATACTAAATCATTCAACTTACATACAATATATACCTTGATCTGTTATATAAATAATTCCGCTGTAAATCACAAAGATATTTAATATATAAATATTGTCATTATATTAATCTCAAATAATTTACTACCTCACGCAAATTACTAGTAACATCTACAGCTAAACTTTTGAGAAAATAATCTGCCGTATGTTAAAAAGTATAGAAATTTTATTGATTTTTATATTTAACTTATTTGTATAAAATTAGTTATTCAGAACAAGAATTGAAATGTGTATTTCTCATAAGGAAAAACATATATAAATGTTTATTGGACTTTACATTTAAAAGAAAATTGGTCTTATATACTTTATGATAGCTTGTTTCAAGTTAGCCTATATTCTGTAGAATTGACATAAGTATATATATATATATAAATATACTATTAAATTGATATAACTTGAAACAAGCTCATCTTAAACAAGCGATTAAAAGGAATAAATAAAAACTTCTTAACTCAAAATAGATTGAATATAGAAGTCGGAAGATGACTTCTATACTCGATTTAATATATAACTAATTATGAATAAGTATAAATAAAAAGTTTCTTTACATTTCAAAAATTTTACATATAAAACAAGTGTTACTTTCATTTGTTATAATAAAAAAATAATTAATAATTACGTTCATATGCTATATAAATTTTGTTGAAATTCATTCAAATTTATTACAGTACCAAAAATAAAAAATAAAATGACAAACGTTTTAAATTATTGTGATAAAATAAAACAGTTTATAACATACAACTTTAATATTAAGTTAGTAAGACGTTAAACAAAAAAAAATATATATATATATATTCTTTTGTTTCTTTATCGTTTTTCTACGATTATATAATAAACTCATTATATAATGATTTAAAATTTTTTAAAGATTTAATTATAAATTTAATGTCTTTTAATTAATAAACAATAGGCAATATTAAGTCATAATGTTTATAAATAATATTTCCGCTTAAATATGTGTTTTCATAATATTCAAAATTCACAAACATATATTATAAACATATAGGCCCTATAACAAAAATAAAATAAAAATATTTTTATGTTATCGTTAATTTATTCTTCATTACGTGTTATATTGTCAATTGAGAATAATTTTGAATGTTGTTATAAAATTCAAATCAATTAAAATTAATAAATTATAAATATGGATAAATTTATATTTAGAAAACAATTTGTAATAATTGATTGAAGCCTGAAGAAAGCATCAAATGCATACTATTCATACGATACTTATGTTCACAGTGGAGTCATTGCTCTGCTAAAACGAGATTGCGTAGATGTAAGGAATAAAGAACGTCAACCCGAGAGGAGTACCGGACAGAGAAAAAAGTATAAATGAAAGGGTTAGAAAAAGAGACCAGTCTGAAAAGATGGTAGACAGGCTACAGAAAAAGTACGTGGGAGTTGCTGGACCGGTTCGGTAAGTCTCTCCACCCCGCGGATCGGGTAGGCTTGCCTGGAGAAGTAAACTTTTTTATAGGTATCAAACAATTCATTGTTTATTGTTATATATGAACTCTGTCTCTGTACAGATCTGGAATATCAAAAGATTATGTTCCACTTCTGCATTTTATTTACAATATTTAAATGTTCGTTTTCCGTAAACTTATGAAATACTAATTTAATTAAATATGAGAAAAGTTTAAACGCATTTAATTTGTTCTGTTAAAAAAAAAAAAAAAAAAGGAAGGATAAAAGCGAGCTTTCATAAATAATCTACTATAGTGATTTAAATTAAAAGTCATATATTCAGAAGCTGCTTGAGGAAATAGTTTAAATAAATACTTTTTAATATAAAAGCAAAAACGTGGGTTACGTAAAGTAATATAAGTTATTATAAGCTTGAAATTTTTTTTTATCAAAGTCAGAATAAATATTCTATGAGTAGTTCATTAAGAATATTTTTAATTATTTAATTACTGTAATGTCATATAACTATCTTAATACTTAGAATAGTTTTTTTTTCGGTTTTAAATTACTATTCTGTTTAAGATTACAAAATTAATGCTTAAATTAAAAATGAATCAATAATATTGATTGAAATTTTTATAGAATATTTATTAGAAATATTTTAAATAATTAATTTAATTACGAAGACAGGAGTTAAATGTACAATATAACTTTACATAGTTATAATATTTAATATAGACTCATATATCAATTTTATAAATGAAATTACTTTTTGTAAGTGGAATAAGACTTCAAGTTTATTCGAAAAAAAAATTATTATTAATTATATACATCTTTATTTATTATTTTTTAGTAGAAAGCTTTTCAACAAGTGAACGTTACTTGAATAACAAACAACTAATGGGCCTACATTATACGAACTTTTTAATTTTTCATCATAATCATTGAAGCTGTTGTTATTGATTTTAAAATCATTAAACTTTTGCACCTTAATACGACACAAATATTCTTTTACCGTCACAACCTGCAGATCGTATTCTACAACAATAAAACTTTCAATGACAATCTATTCGAAAACTAACTTAGACTAGCTAATTCCAAAATAATATAATCTGTAAAGTTTTAAAAAATTGAATCAAAAGTATTTCAAGAATCGATTTCGAATTGATATGTTTTCAATTTAGTCAGTCAAATATTTTAACTATTAAAAAGATTCGCTACTCTATATAAATAAATACAGCTACCTGAACGAAAGTATTTATGATTCTACATTCGTGCTAGTAACTGTGTTTTTATTAGAGGACAAACACAGGTAGATGTATGCAATAGAAAGAAATAAAAACAATGTAGGGGTAGAGTGGCTGAGAAAATTCCGCGGACCAAAGAACGCTTTCGGTTAGTCCAGACAACAGTCGATATCCGACGAAAAAAGAAAAACAGAGAGAAACAGTCCGTCTGTGTAAAATCAATATATTAAAAAAAAAAAAAAACTAACCGTCCGTTTGTCCGTCCACGGTAGCAAAATATTGAGTGACCCGTTTACAAATCAACCTCTTACAGCACTTTCAAAACAAACCTTTCAGCGCGAATCAACTTTTTGAGAACTTAATGAACTTTAATTTGGACTAGTAATTAATTTCATTTAATTTTTAAAATTTTCGTATTTAAATATTGGTAAAACGCGAATCATATTAATTAATAAAAGTTTTTTAGAAAACATATAAATAAAACTAAACTACTTTGTGAATATTCCATGGCACAATAGATGATGTCTATGACGGTGCACTTCGCTCACATATCCGGTCTCGTAATATCTAACATCAACTAATTAGCGAATACTTCCTGCTATGACAAGTCCGTTACAAAGCAAGGACAAAACAAAGGAGTAAATGCGTTGAGCGTTTTTCCCGGCACCTTCCCTCTTTTTGAGATCACGCACACAGTGACCTCTTTCTGTTTGGAATTAGATAGGAGCCGCCAGAATGCGAGCACATAGTAAACACATTGTAGGCTATAATTGCAATAATAATCGCATCATTTCCTGGGAAATGACACACAGATTATCTTTTAATTGATGTCTTGAAGAGTAGATTGATTAATTAACAAATCAATTCGAGAAGTACTTTTAAGCAATAAGAATGTCGAATTGACAACAACGCTTCTTCTTTTAAAAATATTCCAAATCATTTAAACTTGTAAGCTTAAATATACGTCTCGTAAATTACCGATTAAAAGCTTTTACCTAGAAAATCAAAGTCTACAAGATATAAACGAGGATAACACAGCTCGAAAATATAGGTCGACAAGTCGATTATTATTTGTGAATTAAAAGAAATATGGACATTATACGCTTGCAGAACCTGTGGCGTATTACACATTTTCAGAACACTTTATCATCGAAAACAAAAGCAGTTCGCTCGAACGGAGTAGAAAGAAACTTTTACGCGACAATATCCAGACCTCGTAATAAGATGATGCAATTTACATTCGACGAAATAACGAAGAAACGATAATTGCAGTAATTATGTTGAAGGATCTTATGACCATCTAACAAATTTACTTATAAAGTATTATGTAAGATGCAAAAAAAAAATATATATATATATGTACAGTACCTACACATATATACACACATATATATTATATAAAGAGGAATATGGTCTACAATATCCTGTAGTGCGGTCGAACACATAAATGCACATAATCGATTTTTTATATATAAACAAATTTACAATTTTATCATCTAAGTCTATCGCTAACGTCGCTATCAAGTTTTTAAAGAGGTTGTACACCGTCAATACCCATACATTAGAAATCCGGTAATACTTCCCCCTCTGCAGGTCCGAGACGAGAGGGTGGCTGCGATTCTCAAGGTTTAACTCGAAACGGTCGGCCGACGGGCGTCTATCATAGCGAGCCCCCCGGCATTCAACCCTTTGATCCCAGCCCCGGAGAATACAAGCTAAAAATACGGGCTATTTGGCCAGCCGTCTAACGTGCACGTCAGGAGAGAAAAAAAAAAAGATAGAAAAAACTGTCTGGAAAACGAATAGAACTGGACAGCCTCGTTTAATATGTATAAGTTCTGGTACTGACTATGCAACAGCCTAACAAACCCTATATATATTCTTCAAACTTTCTTTTATTATTTTTAATGTAAAACATTTAATCTGCTCTTAATTAAAGCTAATTTTTAAATTAAAAATGTGAATTTCTTTTTAGAGAAAATATATTTAAATTTTTTTTTTAATGTTTAATGAGTAGCTGAGTGTTTATAAAAGTAACGATGCAATTTAATCTTAGAAAAATGAAGAAATGATAATTGCAGTAATTGGAGTAATAAGGGATCCGAGTGACGGTGTAATGAAGGTTCGTGTAAATGATTCATAATCACTGAAAAAAAAAAGAAAGAAAGAAAAAGCAATTGACATGTTCAAATTGGTTAATAGATCCAACAAGTTGGACGAAGATAGTAGTGTTAGGACTAAGTAGCTCATTCAACATTCAAACACATTGGGTAGATAGAGCACATTTGTTTGTTTTCCCATGGACGTCGATTACTGAAAATGAACCCCGCCCATCGTCACAAATTTCTACGTTAAGGAATCTCAATCAGAGTAGAACAAAGAGGAAAAAACGGGCGGACAGGTCAACACATTAGCGAAGAGAAAATTTGAGTCATCGATTTCTCTTTTATGTAACCCACATAAGCATAGAATATGCGCTTCTAAAGAGAAAGGTTGAGAGAGAAAGTGAAGAGGCAACCAATTGACGACGCCTATTCTTCTCATTAACGCTTGCCGAGGAAGAAGTTATTATAAAATCTGCATGCAGCGTGGCATTTATGCACGTTCCTGCTATTTTTTTTTTTTTTTTTTTTTTTTACTCCGGCATGAAAATCAGCAATGAAATAAAGAAGTCAAATTATGACGCATTTCTAACTCTTCCAAACTGATCATCATTGATTTTGCTTAATTCAATTTTTTATTTTGCACTATCCATTTATCTCTTACACTAATGTATGAATGGTATTATGAAAGATTTATAAATTTTTAAAATACTGTCATAAATTAATAATAATAATTTTAAAAAAATACTCATATTCTAAATTTGGCATCGAGACAGCATTTTCTATAAAATGAAAAGTTTCTTGAATTAAAAAAAATCGACTAAGCTTTTTATAGCAAGAGAGCA
This sequence comes from Centruroides vittatus, assembly GCF_030686945.1. Classification (NCBI taxonomy): domain Eukaryota; kingdom Metazoa; phylum Arthropoda; class Arachnida; order Scorpiones; family Buthidae; genus Centruroides; species Centruroides vittatus. The sequence continues at coordinate 440,581 of NW_027120741.1, forward strand.
AAGAATTTCTTAGAACATAAATAAACAGCCGGCAATAAACTTAGTTGCGCAATGAAAATTTATAACGAAATTTCTCTAAAAGATTGCAAACTTTCTGAAATAAAATACTTATAAGTTGAAAAAATAACATATATTTTTTATTCGAATAAATAATATATATGCAAAATATTTAAATTTAAGAGAAGTACATGAAAAAGTTACGCAAAGAAACAAAAAAAATAAAGTACTCCACTGTAAAGTTAAACCTTCATCTCATATTTCCTAAGAATGGAACTAATAGAAAAACAGCTTGTGGTTCCAATAGAAGAACTAAAAATAGAAATTCGCGGTAGAAAAAGGTCAGAAATAGAATAATAAAGTCAAATGAACATTTGAGTTCAATTCAGTTTAAATTTTTGCAATTAACTGTAAAGTAATGAATGACTGTTAATTAAACGCAAGAGCTTAATTACTAATCACTTTTAAATAGAACTATTTATGTGAATACTATAATTATTTAATCTAATATTTAATATTTTAATAATGAATTAAAATAAATATTTTAAAATTATTTAGTATTATTTCCGTTTTATGTAATTTAATTATTAATACACTTTCAGATAAATATTAATTCTCAATTACTTTCAGACGTTAAAATTAGTAAAATTTTAAATAAACAATTAAATTCACTATGTAGATAAGAACATAAGGAATAATAACTATAATACAACCACGTAACTATTACTATAGTAAATGTGATAATGTCAAGTATTTAAAGTTAGTTACGCATTAATTTTATGTAAATTAACATAAATTTTTCATGTAATCAATTAGTTAAGTATAGTATGAGTATATAACATTTATGCTACATTACGGAATAACATGGAGATTTTTTAAGATCATAAATTTGTATGCTACATAATTCGACAATTTTTATGAATTAATTTCTTCAAAGAAATTTAATTTGAAATGTTTAATCAACTATTTTTTTTAAATCTAATATTTTTGTTTTATTCTTCTTAAAAAGTTGTTTCATTTCAGTTTTCATTAAATCGTTAATAAATTACTATTTGAAATGTAAGTCTTAATATTAAGACAACCTCGAATATGAAAATAAAGTGGAAATTTTCAAATTTATTATCATAAAAATGCCCTTTATCTCTTTCTAAATCTAGAAAATCGTGTACATAAATTTATTTATAATATTAAAAAAAAATCCAATTAAATATATCAAATGAATTAATTTGGAAAAATATGTATCGCGTTACAAAAATTAAAAATTTAATTTAACAGATTTCTATTATTATTTTAATAAAGAATTTCTAATTTTATAATGGGATTACATAAATATATTTAAATTAAAATATTAAGTTTATCGAGAATTAAAAGAGAATTCCCCACCTGTTCTAAAGGTTTTTGGCTATTTTGAACGAATCTATATAATATTGTATACAGTAAAGAGCAACCTCATAGACACCATTAAATTATTAATTAAAAAAAAAAAGATATTGTTGTCAACTTTAAAAACTCATAAATAACCTTTCATTTCACGATAATAACAATAATATTTTTTTCTTCTATTAAAATTGATAATATTTGCAACAAATATAGTTTTCTTGATCATATTTTTCCTGTTATAAAAACTTTATGAATACAAGAAAATATTTAAAGGGTATAGTTAATATAGGTTTTAATTTCAAATTTACTATTTTTCTTCTACCAATCTGGCTATTAATCAGAACTCATCACACCACAATCAGAAAGGTTGTTTCATTTTAGTTTTCATTAAATCGTTATTAAATTACTATTTGAAATGTAAGTCTTAATATTAAGACAACCTCGTTTAAAATTCTGTTTAAAACATTTAAAACCACTCTGATTAACAGCCAAATTGATAGGTAAGTTCTATTGGTAGAATAGAAAAATATAATAATCAAAAGACAAGATGATTTTTATGACAAATTTAATTTTATTTACGTTTATAGAATCTTAAATTCGTTTAGAACATATTAAATACTTCGTCTCCCAAAATTAAATTACCTACTCATAATAAAAATATTTGTTATAATGTTATGTGTTAGTTTTACATAATTTTGCATTTGTTTCCTTTTTTTCTCCTTTCTTCAAATAATAAAAACACATAGTTAAGTTATATATTCTGTATTAAGTTATATATCCTTCAATTATATCAGTTGTTTCTCAAAATGTATAACGTTTTGAGAAACAACTAATATAATCGAAGGATAAGGCCATGTAGATAATAGAATAATTAATCATTTTTATTGACAAAATCATAAATGAAACATAAGACTTTTAATGTTACAAAAAATGATTTAGACAATACAATACAAAGGTTTATTGTTCGAAAAACAAAGTTTCAAGTCAAAATGTTTCAAAATCAAATTCATAAATTATATTTTAAAAAATATAGACGAATGTGACTAAAAGTAAAATGATTGTCAATTATTGTCTTAACTATATCGCTATAATATTATAAATAAATAAGTAAATTGTGTACATTATAACACATAACTGTAATTTTATTAAAATATATCTAATGCTTAATGAATTCTAACACAATAATTTTTTAAAAATTATAATTAGTTTTATAAAACCGCCTGTACTTTTAAATATAACATCGGAATTAAATGTATTTTTTGGTAAACAAATGTTTTATCTCGAATTAGTAATTGAAATATTTAAAAATTTTTATAAAATTATATAAAACTTTGTAATTTTTATGGTTTTTACTTTAAGTCTTTATTTTAAAAATTGAATATTCAAATATTAAAAATAAATAGTTAACATTCTAATAAAAAACTAATTCAGTATGATTATAAATATAAAATATATATTTATAAAGACAACATGGTACTGAACTGTACTGTACTGTACTGTATACATATAGACAGATTATGAAAAAAAAGTAAATTTATTTTCATTAAATTCGATAAAAACAGTTAATATATGGCAAACAAATTATTGAATTTCACGACAGAAATTACAATAATTTTTTATACAACAATCGAAGACAAAAATTATTTATTTAATCAAAAGATATATCTTTTGAATATGAAATATAAAAAAGACTATCAAAGAAAAATATTTTAAATAATTTTTTAAAATGTTTAACTTAAGAGATAAAAATAAAGTATCAATAAATCTATATTTTTAATGAAGAAAAACATGTATTTTAAATCAACATGTTTTAACGTATTAACGTATAGCCTATGAACACTTTTAGTTTAATGTTATGTAAAATTTATGTTGCAAAAACTGAATTTTAAATTTAAACATTTATATAAACAGAGCTATTTCAATAAAAACTTTGAAGTAAATTCTACAAAAAGTTACCATCTAATTCATAATTATATTATAATTTTATCATTAAAATAGTAGTGTATATGTGTACGTACGTATGTGTGTGTCTGTCTGTGGTCGTTTTATATACAAGCTAATCTATTGTTTTCCAAATCCAAAATCAAATTTATAATTGAAAGTTTCGTTTCTAATCTTCAGCATAAAATAAAAACAGAGATAATGAAGTAAGTTTAGCAATTTCAAATAATATATATTAAAACAACAATAATATAAGTCTATCATATTGAAATATAATTTATAGATTTAAAAAAAAAATCATTCATTAAATAAATATTTTCCAAGTAAAATATATATTATATAAGAGAATTTCTTTGTCTTTCTACATTTTGTTTCAATTTTGCAATGTAATTGTTACTTAAGATATAAAGTATATTATAAGTTAATTTATTTTCCAAATAAAAGTCATTGAAAACTACAGAGCTTTCAATTTCATTTTAAGTTAATTAAGCATAAACAACATAGGATTAGAGAACTTTTGAAAACTATTTTGAATGTCCGAAAACATGGTTATTTATTGCAGAAATAGTTTTTTCTTGCTAAAAAAACTGCAAAGTTTTGATTTGGTTATTATTATTTTAATTGCAATTCAATCATTCTTACAATTAATAATAATTGTAACGTTATAAATGGAAATAAGATTGTATTAGTTAACAGTTCTGGCTCATTTATTTATTTTTTAAAGTTACTATTCAGATAAATTGAAATTTAATCTAGAGTACGTTCGTTAAATAGCAATACGCTAAATTGCTTACAAACATCTCTTAAGATTTTCTTCCAGTAAGAAGTTTCTGATTTGAAATTTCTTTAAGGTCAAGTGACGATAGTTCAATATCTTAATCAACGATCCAATTTTTCTATACTTTCATATAACAATCGCTGAAGTGCTCAAAATAAGATAATAGAAGTTATCAACTGAACTAGACTGTCTAGACATCGATGGGAGCAACCACCAACTTCAAAGTAAAGATAACAACTAGAGGGAGAAGACTTGCTTTCTGCAGAAGATGACACTCTTCGAAAATGATCAATGAATACTAGCGTATTTCAATTAGGACAGAATCGATTGGTAACGTTGTCAAAAAGCTCAGTAATCGGCACTAATTTCGAGTCAAGTGGTCTCTCTATACTTAGCAAATCTTTTGCAGTAACATAATAAACTACAGCCACTTTTATTTATTAAACACCACTTCAGAGACAGAAAAAAGTGAAATTCTTTTTAAAATTAAGACTGTTTATACATATATAGATTAACACTTAGATTAAAAAATATATAACTTTTATGTTAGAAAGTATTTCATTTAAAATAGTTTAATTTTTCATTGCTTACGATGAAATTTAGAAATTTAGGGACTACTTGATAGACTTTTGTATTTTTTAATGTTGTATTTTCAATAAAAAGATAATTACAAAAATATCAATAAATTCTTGACATTTAAACTAATAAACCAATTTTATTAAAATAATAATAATAATGATGAACTATTTTTAAACATTTTTATAGATTTAGTTTATTTTTTATTAGTAGAATTTGTTTAAAATAAGAAGTTATCAATAGCAGTATTTTTCATTCTTTCAATTTTAAAGTGAAAAAACAAATAGAAATCTATGATTATATATTGCTGACACAGCAACCACTTCTAACACATGACAAAGAAGTGGTCAATAAACAACCATCCCTCGCAGACACAATGGAGTCTTCCGCTTATAGTACGCCCAACGAAAGTGCTTTCCCCCTCCCTTCCGGTCGGAGTGAAAGGGTTAAGGAACAGATGTCCCAGCAGAGGTGTAAAGGCAGAATAGCGCTTTTCCAAACATTGTCTGGAGCGTACCATTTTGACCTGTCTTCTCGCTAAGATCTAACTAACCCTTCAAACACAACCAAGAGGCTGTCTAGCCACGAACAATTGTCTGGTTCCCATTCCACCTTGTAAAAAAATCCCTTCCTATGATATTCACAGTAGTCTACTCTTTTGTCAATGGGATTTATAATTTTGCTTCAGGCGAAATAATTCGAAGCGGCGAGCATAGACTCATATCAATACAAAGTATTTATTTATCTTGCAAGATAGACCTATGCAAGTTATTATAACTGGTATGTTTACAATTACTATATAAGCTGTATTTTTTAAGGATCAAATTCTATCGATCAGTTAGTATGTCAAATCTGTTTCTCGTGTAGTTCAAAAAGACATTTTGACATATTCACCAATTATAATAAACGTGAACTGGGAGTTTGAAAATATATATCACCTGCCTCTGTAATTACGGGCCTATAGGCTTTTATAATTCTTCAGGGAAATACTTTATCTAAGTATTATTTATGTCGCCTTGAAACTGTGAACTTTTCTATTTCTATTAATCAATGCCTGTATATACTATATACGGAAGTTTAAATTAGCCTAGATTTAGTCTATTTTCTTATTCTCATGTAATAAAATCAATAAATGTCTTTAAATATTGCGATTTATTCTAATAAGGACGACACCAGAAGGTTTAAGTTAGCCGTTTTTATATATAATTTTGAAATCTTTAAACTTAATTTTGTTTATAAAAATTATAAAATCATCATCTCAGAGTTCAACATGAAAAAAAATTTAAGCTAAAAATAAGTATATTGAACTAAATTGTAACAATTGAAACGAATAAAAGGAAAAACGTTTGAATCTTAACAAATAAACCGATCAATGTAGCTAATTATTTTACTATACAATTCTAAATCGGTGGCGAAATTGATATAAATGTAAATGTTCCATCAAAACAATTACAAATCAATGTTGACACACCACAGAAAGAGAAAGACAATGTTTAAAAAAAAAAAAAAAAAATCGGTAAATAATGATATTCCAGTGTTTGTAAATGCATGAATATCGAATCACGATTTCTTACATAGGTCAAATCCTCTAATGATTTAAATTCATCGTTAACATCTCGAAGTTGAAAAGTAGTATCTAAAAGAGTTAAATATAAAATTTAAAAAAAAAATGAAGGCCGCATTAGGATAGGGGAATCAACCATCTCTCAAACTAACGAGAAGTCAGTAATCGTAGCAGGAAACTTCCGGCAACAATTCCCCAGAATAGGGCCTCTTCTAATTGCCAAAATGCCTTCCCGCCACAATCAACATTTTACGTTACTACTTCCTGTATTGCACACTTTGTAAATTTGACGACATCGCACTTCTGAATATCGAAAAGGACCAATTGAGAAATTCGTTTGGTACAAATTATACATTTAGAGATTGATGTCATATATAATTATTTACGATTTTTTTTTAAATTTTAGATATTAAATTCTAAATATGTGAATTAATTTGTCTATTAATCAAACTAAATTAAAATACTAGTTTTTAAGCTAGTTACATAAAGAAAAAAATGAAAAAGTTCAAATAGATAAGTTTAATGGCTCGATAATGTAGAACAGAGATGGTTAAATGCAATATGCAAACCGATTTTTAACACAATAGAACACAGTTAAACTAGCACAAAACGCTTTTAGAATATTAAAATTACAAATTATAAAGTCAATCGGAGGATCATAAATTTAGTGGATCATTAATCTATAATTTTTGTCAGATAGCCTATAATATTTTTAAGATAAAAATGTGCAAATGATCCTATAAAGTTTTTTTTTTATATTTATTTAAACAATTATAATTTAGGTAGAGGTAAAGAGTAAAAAGTATAACGTTTCGACTTATGTTTAAATAGAAAATTATTTCGTTATTTTTTCAGTTGATTTCTTGAAATTGTAACGAAAATTTCATCTCAGAAATATCAATTTGTGAGTGAAATTGTTCCTTATATAACTTATTCTACAATACTTTACTCGATTTTTAAACAATAAAAAGCTTTTTATTGTTAAAAAAAAACTGTTTTCACAGTGAAGTTTGTACACTTTGATGATAACTTAAAAATATTTTCCAGGCCTTAAAAGTTATAAATTAAAATTGATATAAAAAATTTACAAATCAAATGATTAATTAATCAATATTTAAATTGGATTTCTAATTTATAAAACTATTATTTTTGTTGAAAATTTTGAATGTAGACTAAAAAGGAATAAAAATATCATAAAATTTTCTATCAGAAGTTTATATTTTTACACTGAAATTATATATATATATATTTCACATAGGTCTTTATGTGAAGTACATAAACCCCTTTAATAAGCTCATTACTTTATGGGAACATTAAATATTTAACCTAATTCTTAAAGACATAGCTAAAATAATAAAAATACTTTATATTAATACTGAAAATTTTCAAATATATTTAGATATTTGCAACGATATGATTAGATACGAAAATATATAGAATATTTCCTACTTCTAAATTTCAGATAGGTCTGTCGTATATTTTATATGACAGACCAATTTCCATTGCGTGGAGTTGCTTAAACAATATTGAACACGTTGCTGAATAATTAAATATTTAAAATAAATGAATTATTTATTGGAGGAAAAAAAATATTTGTTTAAAAAATTTCTCGAGGTTATTTAATTTTTCAAGAAATATACTTATTGTTGAAAATACTGTACGTCATTTTTATAATAAAGAAAAAGTTTTTCCTTTATTATAAAAATTAATTTTATTATAACTTAATTTTTAAAAATAGATTATGATATTTTTATATTACGCATAGGTTTGTTATTCATGCGATTTTTTAATTATCTAATATTTTGAAAATATTAAATAATTCATAAATTATAAAATTACTTAGACATGTAGGACTACCAGTCGAGACAGAAAGCTGGCTGTACTGTAATTATAAATATATAATCGTTTTGAATGAAATATTTTCCGTAAATTCAACTTACAAATATTGAAGTATGAAACAAGGAGAAAATATTTAACTTAATATTTAAAATCTGAAATTACAATAATATGGTGTAAGGTGTAATATTTAACTTACTTATTAGACCGTGTATAAATGTATAAACTGTAAATGGAAAATATAATTACATCACTTTAGGAATAATGTATTGAAGTATCGATTTAGATTACACAAGATTATCAATATACATGAAGAATTATATTTATGTATAAAAAGTAAATCAACTTATTTTTGTTTATACATTAAATAATAATTATTGTAGTATATAAAATTGATTAATTTATATAAAAATCTTTGTAACGTTTTTTGAATAGTCTTATGCATAGACTTTTTCTATATGGGCGGGAGAATGCACGAATTCATCAGTTTAAGGCCTACTTGTAATGTAGACAGAATTATGTATAAAAAAGGGAAGTTGGGTGGAATAGTTGAAGGACCTGCACAAAGAAACGAAACAGGTTTTTACATAAGATGAAGAAACAGGTATGAACGTTCGGTAGTTAACAACACCTTTATATTTATATATATATAAATTTATATATGTATATGTATGTATATATATATATATATATTATATGTGTGTATATGTGGTGTAAAACTTTAATTCTGAAATCTAAATTCAACGAAACAGCAAATACAGCCACAAATATTTTTTGTAATAAATAATAAATTTTGAAAGGAAATTTTTTTAAGTTTATCTTAATTTTATTTTATCTTTTCGATTTTAATAATCTAAAGCTTTAGAATTTGAAACATCACAGATAGTGTATGTATATATATTTATAGATAGATAAATAGATAGATTTATAATAAATATAAAGTCTTCTATTTTTAAAAAAACTCAGAAATTAATTATTAATAAAATATATATATATAGTATTTAAATTACAGCAGTGTATAAAAGACAATACATGAATATATCTGGCAATATGTTTGTGGTAACCAGTTTTTCTAGTTAAGTTAACCAGACCTGTTTCAGAATAATTTTCATGGTTATGTGTCTGAAGGTCTTTACGAAAAATTATATTGATATCCCTGTACAGGCAACTATAATAAATGAAAAAGCTGAACATTGTATACAGAAAAGGTATAACGGAGACGCATAGAACTACAAATTGTTAATCGTTACCAAAAATCTTAAATGTTTATTAAAATATTTGATAAGAAATTTTAAGATAATCATAAGATATTTTAATAAATATTTAAGAAAATTTTAAATATTTATTAAAATATTAATGCTCTTATTTCAAATTTTAAGACTTTTTTTTTTTTTTTTATCTATTTGCCTGTCTTCAACTTGTAATTTAGTATCTTGCTACATAGAAGTTACTTCATTTCATAAATAGGCAAATTTTGTATCTATTTCAACCATATTCTTAATCTAACATTTAATTTTTAGGATTTTCGATAAAGCATAAGAAAAACCATTAAAGATAAAAGTAATTCACACTGAACAAAATCAGTTTTTGTTATTTTTCAACCCGTTTTGAATTTTTCTAAGCATATTTATAGAGGGGTTTTTTTTTCTTATAAACGAAAAGAAATGATTTTATGTGTAACTTGTTATGATAATTTAATAAATTTAAAAAGTATGAATGCAACTTGTTTTATAGTTATATTTAATTTCAATTGTGTCCTTTTTATGAATATCGTAAGACTTTTGATCTGAAACCGAACATCAGAAAGAAAAATATAAATGCATTTTCTTTTATATACTGTAAATTTTCATGGAGGTATCTTAGATTCAGGCATTAGTATAGTCTCGGTAATTTAAAAAATATCTAAATATAGATATAGGCCTAATCTTTCTGTTAGACATATTACAAAAAAAGTCTTTAGATTAAATAAAAGGTTAAAGCTTTTTCCATATTTTATCAATGTGTATATTATCTATAATCTTATCTCTTTTATTGACTAATTACTGGGGTTGTATTTTAGTACAATAATTACTATTAAACCTTTAAATTATTTAAATAAATTTTTAAATTTAATTAAAATAATTACTTATAAATTCATTTAAAAATTCTGAAATAAAGAGCAAGATATATTTAATTAATTAGAAATATAGAAGTGATACATTCTACTATATCTGAATTGAAAAAAAATAAGTTATATACTAATCTATTTTGAATTTATCCAATTAAGAAAAAAGATCGAATTATATGATTTTCCTCCTCAATTTGGACAAATCACATATGTTCAGCTCATTTAAAATTAATTGCATTTACAAATAAACAATTCTTATTTCATTGAGTTTATTTTTGAACACATTAAATCTAAGATCTTTATAAATTCTATGTTAGACAATAAAACATAAATTCTGATTATAAATATTAGGCCTATTATTTTCCTAAAACGTTTAACATTAATATAAGCATGTTATAGAAAATTTTTTAAAATAAATTAGTATATATTAATGAAAAATATTTTTTGAACCATTGTAATATTTCATTAAAACACTAGAATATAACAACATACTAAGATTTTATTGAAAATTTCAATTAATAACAGCAAAGACTTACAAGATAATTGCAAATACAAGTCTTTCTTTCATTAACAATACCCAAATAGAGAATGTTATTTAGATCAAATCATTGACGTCAGTTGTTTATATGCTCGAATACTTTAAACGTTTTAGGAAAGATTGATCAAATTTTCAATTTATCTTTCAAATAACAAATACGACAAGTTAACTAAACGAAAAAGATTAATCGAACTACTTAGATCTGTTTTATATATCTTAATTTATCATCTTATTTGTTTATTATTTGCTTATTTTTTTAAATCAGACTTATTTAAATAAAGATTCGCGACCTGTTTGAGTTTCTTTCTTACTCGTAGGCCTTTTCATTTGTCATTTGACTTTGCGATTATCTTAAAATTAGAATAATCTATTAGAATTTAGTCAAACTCTGAACAGAAACACGAAATATATGAATGGCAAGACGGAATTTAGCTATTCGTATTTAAAATAATAAATAATATATTTTTTTATTTAGTGGATAAGTAACACGCATATTAAATGTGGTATTTCTCAACAGGAGATGAATAGGTATGCAATTTACTATCCATAAAACTTACAATTATGTATATATATATTTATAATCATAAGTTATAAATCATCGACGAAATGGCATGTTTTTATATGAATATTATGATAATAAATATTATTTCAAAACTCCAAATTTTGCAATAATCTGAGCTTATGAATAAAGCAATGAGGAATCAAATATATTTTTTACTCTAACAAATTCCGGAAAAATTCAGCATTAAAATTAACTCAAAATACTGCATAAAAACAAAAAAAAAAAAACTTGAGAATAAATTTCAAAATGTTAATGTTTCACACTAAAACAAGTATAAACCTAGAACCGAAGGGCAATATTTGTGTCGAAAATTTATTTTACATTTATATAAGCTTCGTTTATTAAAATATTAAAAAGAAGATTGCCTTCTCATTGATCTATTGATCTATTTAGACATTATCTGAATGATTAACGATTAAACTAAATTACTATTAAAAACACGTTTTTTAAAAGGCCTTCCAAATCCACATCGTTATCATAGTTCTAAATATTTTAATATAGGCTTAAATTTATATTAGAAAAAAAAATGTTGAAAAAATCTAATGATAGCATGTTTTACAACATTTATTTCTATCTTAAAGAATTTGTAAAAAACCTCAAATTACTATAATTGATGTTACTAATAGATTATAATATATATCAGCTGAATCAAATATCTCATTTTCAATCACAAATCAGGAAGTTAAGAATTAAATATATCTTACTAAAAAAAAAAAGTCAAATTTAAAATGAAAGATGTAAATTATGTATCTTATGAAATTATGATAATAACTAAGCAATTTTAAGGAAATTAGTCAAAATTAAAGCATTTAAATATTTCATAATATTTAAATAAACATTGTATCAATAGTGAATACCGATATTTTTGTTTCATTCTAAGCAAGAAAAATATAAATAAAAATAGGATGAAGTTCACATTAAATATAGTTCAAGACAACATTTTTTGTCTATTCATTATTTTACAAATGAATTAATTAATGAATCAGCCATATTTTTTCATTCAAAGAAAAATCATTTTTTTTTTGTTCCATAACAAGATTTTTACATAAATACATATTTTTATATTCATATAAATTTTAAAAAATATGTCTAATTAAATTAGTCTTTCGGGGATTTATTTTTGTCAGTAAAGGAACTAAGTCTGAAATAAAAACAGGGATTTTTTAAAATCTACTTTTACTTGTTTTTACATAAAATAAGCCTATTTGCAATTAATGTTTATCAAGAATAATTCCAATGATAATAGACAAAATTTTCAGAAGAAACATAAAAAGTTTAAAAGCTATGATAATTGCAAAGAAGAAAGCTTCATGTTTCAAGAATAAAACAATTTCGCTTACATATAAGCAAGTATTGACAGGATTTTATAAACAATCCAGCTTATAAAAAAAGTCTTTTAAAATAAATAGTTTTTAATGTTCAACGAGTTTCATTTCAAAATTGAATATCTTTTTAAAAATATAGATTAATAAACATTGTGTACAATGAAAATTCTATCCCTTAAAATCTGAATAATTAGGTTTTTCCACGTGTTTTAAATATAGCTATAAAAATTGAAGTTTTATTGCAATTGAATACGCAGACAATATTAAATATATATAAATAAGTTTTAGTTAAAATTTAAATTTGAAAAATTTTGTATTTTTTGAAAATTTAGTTATTGAATCATTTTAGTTTCTGTTTTCTAAACAAATGCTATAAACGGAAATGAAAGTATGAAAGAAATTTGAACTTGGTGTTAGTCACTTTTTTGATAAAATTTTCAAGTACATAACTGATTATTAGTCTCTTTCGAGTAATGTGTTATCTACTGGTTTCTAATATATTAATAATCTATAGTTTATACAAAATGAATTTAAATATATTAGCGAAAGTGTAGGTAAAATCAAAAACACCCAAAAACTTACTTGTTCCGTTTGCATTCCGAGAGAGTATACGATTACCCATGCATCCAGCAGGGCCTGGTGGAGGTGGAGGTCCACCATGTCCTGGCCCAGGACCAGGGCCTGGTCCCGGACCGGAAACTGATGCAGCGGCTTCTGAAGTCACGGGTACAAGGCAGTGGTTCAAATATTCTCGGACTTGCTGCTCCATGGAAGGTGCACAGTAATAAGTAGAATTGATACAGTTCGGAAGCCAAAGTCAGGCACTTGAGCAACAATACAAGCACAACTCGGACTTCTGGAAAGGCTGTACACAATTTTAGTTTTTTGTCCTTTCAAACTTTGTTGGTTGCAGCGATCCGGTGATTGGTTTTAAATACATCTAGTACTGTGAGTGGCGCTGACCACACACACTTTCAAATCTTCACTCTTCAACGAAGTTGGCGTAACTTTATTAAAAATACTTCTTTCTTCTCTTAGAAGTCCGGATCTTTGCAAAAATAGAAGTTTTTTATATGAGGCATCACAGCATCACAGACTAGAAGACTGATGCTGCGCAGATCCTCTGCGCTGACATCTGATCCTATTTAGGCACCATACCCACCAAAACAATATCACAGGTAGTGGGAAGGGCAATCACGGACTAAATGACCATCAACTAAATACTGACTGTACTTTGTAGAACCATCCATTTTTATATGGTGGGTATGGCTGCATTATCAGCAGAAAAAGCCAGTTGCATAAATCACAGTCACGACCCATAAGCAATCAGGTTGATTAGAAGGTAAGCCCATTTCAGTTGAAGAAATTAAAAGTCTACTGTAAGCTGGACTGGTAGTAATGTCTGTTTCTTTAAGAAGTGGCCTGGTGGCTACTCTTGGAATGATGATGACATACAGGTACAAATATTCGGATACATGCCCCAGACGATGGTGTGGTGGTCTGATGAGTGTACCAGTTTGCCTTAAAAAAGATATTATTCCTTACCAATAAAAATATAAGTGTGTCTAGTTATGCACTACTATTTTTAAAAATGAAATAAATTAAAATAAATTAACAGAATTTTTTTGTAAACTATGCATACTTTTATATTTAAAACATTAAATATTAATTAAATATAGGATGACGCTATACGTAGAATGAATCGAATGGAATTTTTGACACACTTCAATCTAAAACTTAAATGAAAAATACTAAGTTTTATGGATAAGAGTAGAGTTGAACTTACATGGCTTGTTTATTGAAAAATATCATCGAAAAATAGAAACGAATTGCATTTTAAGCAATTGCAATCGTAAATAAATTATTTAGGTTAACATTAAAAATAATAATAATTCTGATTTGATAGTATTTCAAGACAAGTAAGTTCATTCTCACTTAATTACCTTTCAGTTCGAATTATCCTCTGGGTCAGAAAAATACTTTAGAAAATATTAGTTTAGAATTCACCAACAAATTAAATAATTCAAAATCTAGGAATATTTAAATAAGGAAAAGGAAATATAGAATTATTCTGATACTAAACCATATTTCAATAGTGAACAAATTCAATATGATATTTAATCTACTTGCTTTAATTTATTGCCTACCTTATAATTAATATCCCATTTGTTATTAATTTTCGAAAAATTTATTTCTAACTCGACTTCGACTATACTAAATACATATTATACAGTCAATTGCTGTCAGAGGATAATATATAAACCTATAAATGTTTTATTGATAAAATATATTATATCTTATCAATTAGATATTGCAATCTAATAACATTTCTCCAAAATATAATTAAATAAAATTCTGTTACAATTTTATAAATTCGAAAATTATGAAATACTGTTGATTTGAATATCTTTAAAACTAAACAAATTAATTTATGTGAACTAATTAAATCATACATAATTATCCATTTATCTTAACTATAAATATAAATTTTTATAATAGAGAAGCAATCTTCTGAGCAATTAACAATATTTATACTGTATGATTATATTTATATATATATATATATATATACTGTATAATAAAATGAATTACATTTTAAAAACATAGTTATTTTAATCTACAAGTAATGGGCTATTTTTATTTGTATCTTAATGGATTTTATATGAAAGATAGACATGAAACATACTATTATTATTCAAGACCATTGAAAATCTGAATATCTATTTTTCACAATAAAAACAAATTTATATAAATATTTCTTGAAAAATTCAATTTTTAATAACTGTTAACATTATGAATATGATTAATTATTAATTTTATTCATTTTGTTTAATTATTATAAATAATTTTGCTAACATGTCTGTAAAAATAACCTAATTTTAACAATGGAAATTATCGATTATTTTAAGTAAAATATTAAAATTGTATTTCATACGTTTTACTTACAGAGGCATAATATATATAACTTAGTGATTAAATAATTAGTAAAAAATATTTTGGATGAAAATGTCCGAGCTGAAGTGGAGTAATTCCATAACTAAAATAAAACTATTTTTCTATAAAATTTATTTTTTAACTCAAAAATATATATTTAAGATAATGTAATTAAGCATGATCTTTACTTATCATTATCATAATTTAATACGAAATTTTATTGTTAAAAACTTTTTCAGTTAATTATTAATTGAATAAGAATAGATTTATGATTGACTTGCTTTAATAAATGATTGACATGAAAGCTACTAAACATATTAGCAATTATAATAAATAAATTTCAAAGTGTAAATTTTTAATCTGATTTACAATTCTGTATCTTTTAAAATAATACCTATTCAATTTAAGCCTGTATTAATAATTTCAATTAGAATTCAATGTTTGAAATAATTTTTAAAGCAGACTAATATATATATATTTTTTTTTCAAAAACATTTTCAAAATTTGAAATCGATTCTGAAATAAAATAAAAATTTTCTATGCTATTTATTAAGCTTGCCTGAGAATAATTTTATTAAAAAATCATTTTTATTTCCTTATTTCTGTTTAAATTATATTTAAAATTATCAATTATTAATAGGTTTTTTCATATTTTTGTTGGAATTTTATTTCTTTATTTAATAAACTGCAGACTAAACAGTTATGTAGAGAATTTGTTTTTATTTATATTATATTTAATCATACATGCTACATAATTTGCTCACCTGATTTCAACAAACAATCAAACTAGAAATAAGTATGTTTGCATTACCCATTTATAAAAGGAATACGCCACATAAATATACTTCTAGATAAACACATGGGTTTCTTTTTAAAATACATATGTATGGTTTGATAGATGTATGATTAATACAGCCTTTCATTAAATCAAAAATCACTATGCCAGTTATATATAAAAATCATTATAAATTGTTAAAACATTGTAATTATTGGATTTAATTATTTTGATATTTATGAATTGTATTATTACTTTATTTACTTTCTAGATAAATATAAAATCGAAATACTTCGACTAATTAGTTTCCATAGGCCCATTTAGTCGTTAATTGCAATATGTTATTTAAATACGCAATAAATATATTTTTAATATTACATTTTACTTCTATTAGAATTACATACATGAGAGAATAATACTTAAAAATTGTTTTAAAATATGACATGTGTTATTTGGTAGGTGGATAATTGAAAATAAAGAGATATCTAACAACCATATAACAGTAAAACTAAATTATATTGCTGCGTTTAAAAAGATAATGAGAAAAAGTTACACTGGATGCATACTATTCTACGAAACACTTGAAGTGTATTTTGTTCTTGTGTCTTATGTAAATAAAATATATTCATAAATGTAAACGGACTGATATAAAATTTAATGTTAAAACTATTATTATTGGTTAGATGGTTTAGTAAGGGACGGTTTCAAGAATAGGTCAACGACTCGATCCATTAAAATATTGCAAAGAAATAAAAATATCACAACAAAGTTATCACCGGTTGTCATGGTTGCTATGGTGATGATTTTTCTATAACTCCAAACATGTTCTATAATAAGACTTTATAAATTGATTTGTGTAATGAGTATAATGATTTTCCTCTTTTGAATTAACTCTAAAATTTTTTCTCGCAGCAGCTGCCAAGTAATTCCACTATGGAATCTTTTCCTATTCGAATCTAATTAAACAATTCCGTATAGCCTAATATTAAATAAATTTAAGCCGAGAGTTAATGAAAATAACTTCTCTAATTTTATTTTACAAATAAAAATGCACAGTGAAAAACTCCTGAAGTTCTCTTGTATCATTTATCCGAACTATATAAAACAGCCTACATGATTGGAACTTATTAATAAAAAATAAAATTCTTATATTACAATTAAATTTTTAAGGTAAATATTAAAAAATGATAACAACAAAAAATGGAAATTACTCATGCGTATAGTTTAGTGAAGATGATTAAAAAAAATCATTTTAAGAGAAATGTATATTTTAAAAATAAACAAATAAATCCTTTCTTATTCTCGCTGATAAATAAAGATATGGGAAATAAAGCGTAAAGGATGAGCATGATCAGAAAAAGTTCGAACGGACAAGTAAAAGTGCCGGAGAAGCGACCTGCTATTGACGCAGGAACTTACGCTTTCATCGGTGCACGCTTTACTCTTCGATGGCCAGCACGGCCTGCTTGAGCAGCACACAAAACAGCCAACACATAACACCACAACAGCTCGACATATTGCACCACTCTAACTAATACTATTCAGTGATAACTAAGGCAAAGTAACATACTAGTTGTCCTCCGAACGACGATAGGTCCACACCTGTCTCCCGTATCGCTGGCGCCGCTGGCTGACTCAGCAACATCTCCCGACTGACTGACTGAAGGACTGATAGCCGCTCACTACATACTGTGCATACAGCACATCAGCACCGCACACCGACATGCACGGCGGGAAGGAACATCTCCCGCTTCTGCAACTAGAGGGCGCAATCTACACGCTTTCGGTTTCCTAACCCAGTCTCTCGACATGTTTCGTTTTTGCCCTTTTTCCCTAACGTGAAAAACATGCAATTCTTTTCAGACAAGGTTCTTTTCGTACACTTACCGTGTTTGTTGCTATATTGAACGATCCGCCGAACGATGCTTCGTAGTCTCAACCGTTCTCTGATATTGTTGGAGCTTCTCTTCGATTTAACCCGTCCCCAGAATACGGCAAGGGTGGGGAAAGTGAGTGTTATCTTGCCGCTGTCCGTATATGGGGGAAAGAGACGTCACGTCACTGCGTATATCTCGGTTCTGATTGGTTGCCTCACCCCACGTGTTGGGGTGTTACTCCTAGGTAGAGTGGCTAATGACGTAGCTCACCCGAAGGGCGGGGGCAAGAACTAGCTCGTGCATCGCCACCCAAGCAACTAGAGTAGTGTGTTGGATGCGGATGGATCCTTTGGGAAACGGGGAACCAATCGTAGCTCCCAAATGAAGATAGACAGAGCGGTGAAAAAAGCAACCCTGGGTAAGGGGATGAAATGTTTTTTTCACCCTCGGTGAGTTGTAAAAAATATATTTCATTGTTGCTATTGATTGACAACAATGAAACCTGTTCCCGAAAAAATCACAACAGGAGCGTACGCTGCACTTTTTAGGCTACTAAAAAACTTGCTCTTTTCATACTTGATTTGCTCTATTATTATCGAGCAACAACTATTTTATCGAGAGCTATTATTCTATTATATTTATGAACATATCTTTTTTACATTTAATTGCATCCTTATACAAAAAATGAGCAGAATAAAGATAATCCTTTTAATTTTTTTATGAAAGTATTATTACATTCCTATTGAAATATCACGTATTTTTATTTATTGAGCTACTACATATCCAAAACTTTAATATAAATTTTAGATTTTATTTGTTAGATCATTTCCAATTTCTGCAAACAAATAAAATAAATAAATAAATAAATATATGAATATCTTTCAAAAAATAAATAATTATATACATTTTAATATGGTCTTGGGTTATAACCTAATTATTGTAACTATTTTGTTATGAGGCAGCTCTGAGCAGGTTTAGATGTTGATAAATTTTACTAATAAAGTAGTCATATATAATCTAATGTTTTGGAATTATTTGTTAATGCTATTAAAAAGCATATGAAGTATATCGAACGTCACATATGAATAAAATAAATAAAAATTTAATTATATTAAAATAGACCATCTTCAATGTTACATGAAATAAAATATAGAGAAATATTATTAATATATTTTTAAATTTTAAAATAATTTATAGTTCATTTAAACCAGTCAATAAAAGCAAATTATATAAGTTTCTATACAAACAACTACTAGGAAAATATAATATATTGTAATTGGTCTATGAATAAGCTAATCTATTAAATTTTTTTCTTATCTGGTCTATAATATATTGCATTCTTGCAAAAATTAAATAAATTAAACTTTATTTGAATTTTATAAACCAATATTAAAACAGGCCTATAGGCCTACTTCATAAAATTTGAATAAAATTAAAGACTATAACTATAAAAGCATATATTTATTTTTAAATGTAGCTTGTAAATTAATTTAAATGTTTTAATTTATTATTAAGTTCAAATGATTTATTTATATCAATGCAGTCATAATATATATGTATATTTTTTTTATATATTTAATTATTTTAAATAAATAATCGGTTGAAGTTGTCTGGTGTGAAAATTTGCAAAATATATGCAGCTATGTTAAAAAAATTTAAATTTATAAATTTTAATATTTTACTATAAATCTGTATATATTAAGAAATTTATAGATTAGCTTCTAATTTACTCTTTTAAATTATAAATATATCCTAAATTTCCATTGAATAATGCATTCAAAAGAACAGAAGAGATAAGAAAATTTTCTTCGATTAAAATATCATTTTAATAAATATAATATGGGTTAATATTGTTTTTATTATAGATCTAGACTTATAGTTTAAAAGAAATTTGAAATTTTATTGATTATTAATTGTAATCTATCATACTTAGTATAAAAAAAATTATTATAAACTGCTATAACTTGAACTACTTATTAAGATATGAATGAGTTATATAAAGTCAAACGAATTTACTTATTATCTGAATAAACTGCTTTTAATGCTTACAGTTTTATAAACTATTAATTTTATCAAATTTTTAGCTGGAAGTGTTAGGCTAAAACAAATTTTAAACCAAATTTTTGGAATGCAGTAAGCAAAAGTGAAAATAGTCTGCATTAAAATACACATTTACCTTTACCATGGTTTAAAATTACTTTATTAGGCCTTTCAATCTAAACAAAAATTCTATAGTCATTATTTTCATGAGACTAAATTATAAAATAAATTATAGAGTTTATCTAAGAAAAATATTTTTAAAAATACGTTTATCTATTGTAAATACTTGTTAAATTTATGTCTATTGTAATAAAGAGATTAGGTTTCGTGCTAATATTTACGTTAAGTTTTTAAAATTTACTTAGATCTAAAAGCTTAAATTCTTTTCTTATAGGCCTATTATATTTCTATAGTTTCTATAATGAAATATAATGCATTGAATAATTAGTATTTTATTTATCAAATAAAAATTTCTTATAGTAAATACATGTTAATATTTTTCTATATTATTTTTTAATTAAAATGACTAAATCTGCGACTCTATTGGTTCTAAAATAACTGGAAATTGCAGTTAAACTATAGATTAAAAAATTGTTTATATTGAATAAGTATAACTTAATGATAGATATGATATTGCGATATGTTATATTGAAGACATTTTAATATAAATAAAAAGTAAATATCAGAATCAACATAAATAAAACAAATAGAATACATCAATATGTAAAATAAATAAAGCAATTAATAGATATATCTAAAGAAAATTTTAATATTAGAAAATAGAAAGACACATAACGTAATATCTTGGGATAAGAAATATAATTATTTCTGGACATATAGCGATACAAAAAAGTAACATTATCTTTTAAATATATTTATATTTGTTAATTTAAAATAATAAAAATTTTAATAGCTATATTCTTACCTAGATACATTTTAAACTACAATTTCGACATAAATAAAATAATATAGTACCTAATTATTAACTTTATATTAATTTTGCAATATGATCGTTCTATAAGGATGGTTTCTAAAGAAAAACGAATATTATATATATAGGCTATATATTATATATTTGCAAATACTCCATCTTTTGTTAAAGCACTTAATAAATTTCATTATTTTGGAGAGTAATTAATATATTGTCTTTAAAAATTCTTACTTAAAAATAAATTTTACACAAAACAATAATTCTGAATTCACTTTATATAAATTTAAATAAATAAAATTTCACTGTTAGCCTTAATTAATTATTAATTTTATAACACAATATTAATAGAATATACAGTTTTTTTACTTTTGGATTTATATCATTTATCTTACAATATTTTATGTATTGTTATAGATTTTAACATTAAATACTAATAGTCATTAAATTTATTTATAAAAAATATAGTATAAGTCTGTTTTACATTGAGATTTTGTGCGTGTTTCATATGTTGATCTTATATTTCATAGCTTAATAAGAATATCAATGCCTAGCAAGATAACATATTCTTTAATGTTTATTTCATTATGAAAGTTAAGTTATTTGTTAATTTTTATTATTATATACTAATGCTTAAGGTATACAAATTGCCATATATAGTTTTAAAAATTTAGTTTTTTAAGTATTATATATAGCAAGCTCATATAATTATGTATTTTTAAATATTTAATGGATATTTTTCATTTTCTATATCTGGATCTGACGGTTTTCTTTTTATTAAATACATTGTTGTCTTTAAAATTTTGATTTATTAAGGTATTTGTTAAATTCTTATAATTCTGGAGAGTGGTTCTAAATACAGTATTTGAATATTTTGTATTTAAAAAATAAAAATAAAAATTCATAAATATATATAAATTTTATATATGATCAATATTTTATTAGTTTAAAGTAATATAATCTTATACGTATTAGTATTAAAAGTTAAATGTTATGGAGTAATATGTAAATGGAAAGACAAATTTTGTGAAGTAACATGTTTTAACTTCACAAAATTTGTCTTTCCATTAATATTTGTCTTATTAAAATAAAAAAAAAAATTCGAACAAAACTTTGAATACAACTAAATATTCTCGTTTCTTATGGATTTGTAAGCTTATATTATATTTTAATATCTGAATAATGAAAATAAATTATAATGTATGCATATTCTAATTAACGCTAAAAATATCGGCAGATCCGTAAACATATTCTTAATTAAAACAAATTCTAAAAAGAGACCTGAATTTCTTAGGTGGCACATCTGAAATCTGTGATCAATATTCCATTAATAACATAGCCTATGTGAACCCAAGTCGCCATAATTTATTTCCATGTTCTGGAAAACTTAAACCTAAACAATAAATAAAATTAATAAATTCTGATATCGGAGTTTATGCTCAAGAGTGACATGGGGACTACTCGCTGGAATATGTGATGCTATCCAGATGCCTGATGGAAGAGGAGTTATTCTAGAATCAAATTAGTCTATTGAACAAATTATAATTGGTATCTCTTATCAAATATCTAAAACTTTATCTTATTTTCCTATAATGATACTTAATGAATAATATTCTTAAAAATATCTTTTAACTAGATCTGCAGGGACCCTCTTATAATATTTTAGAATTAGTTTAATAAATTAAGATCATCCTTCCATTATAATTATCGTTAGTTTATTTATTCGAATTTATAAAAGCCAACAATGTTTCTTACGTTATATTTACGGATGCAAAATGTAAAATGATTTAAACTAAGTTAGTAAAATAAATCGTTCTCTTCAATAAAGATACAACACTATTTTAATAAGCCACGGGCTATGGTATCACCTACATATATAAAAATTATTTAAAAAATTAAAGTAAATAAAATAAAACTAATAATAATCTAAAATCTAAAAGAAATGCTTAGATGCTTAGCAAAAAGGCACATTAAAGTATTCAATTAGCAAAACTGAATATTAAATATAAAATTATGATATATCTAACGTATCTAAATGAAAAAAATGCACAAATTTAGTGTATTACATAAATCAATAAATTTATATTGAAAATCTACAAATTAATTAATTTCTTTATATAGATTTTATATTTATAGAAATTGTTCTTTAATGTCATAAAGTAAGTCTAAGTTAATAAAGTAACTGTGACGTTATTTGTAGGACACTAGTAAGTTCAAAAACAGATATATTCATTATAAAACAATGTTATACTAATATCAGATATTCTCATATGCTTTCTTTACAATATTTAACAATTTGGTCAATTATTTTAATTGCGTTAAACTTGCTTTTAGGAAACTTTAAATGGTTTTGTTATTTACTCAAGCTCTGTATAATGCGATATTTAGTTACTTTTCTATGTTGATTCAAAGCACTCGTTTTGGTTAATGTAGATCATAAATGAGACATTTAAGGAATAAATTGACACTTTGCCAATATTTGACCATCTATGTCAAGATTGTATCTTTAGGATTTTCATTTCTATATGCCGCAAATCAACCGAATTATTCACATACTTATGTATAGATGTTTTCATTTATATCAATTATAATAGAAAAATATTTTATTCTGTAAAAATATCAAAAATATTAAAGTATATCTTAATTCAAATATAATATAATTCGTTATATAAAACATTAAGAATGAAAAAACCATGCGCTTTACGTTTATTAAAATTATTATTCATTTGTTTCAGTAAAGTTATCTTTTTAACTGAAATAATATTTATATAAATGATTAATCTAAATTATTTGTAATTTATTTAGTTTTATTAAAGTTAACTTTTATATATTTGAATAATTTCGCCATACAATATTTCATCAAGATGTAGGCTGTCATATATATTTGTGTTATTTTTGTATTATATAAGGATACAAAAAGTACAGTACAGATGACGAAGAAATATAATAAGGAAATATAATTTTTTATACAAGTAAAGGAATTAAACTAAATTAAAGTTAATACATTATATTAGATTCTTCTATTGTAGTGACAAATTTGAAAGTATAATAACGATGATAACCAAACTGAAAAACATTTTAAAAAATAAAATAACTTATATTTCAAGTTTCTGAAAACAAATCTTTAAATTTATAACATAGCTTCGGAAAATGAAGTGAATTATCTACAATAATGTAATACATAAAGCTGGATAAAAATATCTTAAAAGTGAATTAATTTTAAATTTAAACTGTATTAAAGCTAATGATAATCACTTTTTACAATAAAGTTAATTAAAAATTATTTTTCTGAATTATTAATATTATTGTATAAATTCGACGAATTTGATTTATTAATTTATGTTATTGTACAGACTTTAGTATTATTTTTATAATATGCGTTGTATTTGGTAATTTATAATAAAAATTTAACAAGAGAAGACTTTATAAAGAACACCTGAGTTACCTGAATCATCATACTAATTAGAATTATTAGTCATTTTAAATAGCATAAATTTTAGAGTGACTTTGAGGCACATCGGATTCCACTGCATTTCATTTTTTTCTTTTTAATTTTATTTATAAAATATTCTGCACATGAAAATGTTTGAAAATGTTCTATTTTGTTCGTGTCCTTCGTCTCTCATATATCTATATATATATAGGCTATAAGAAATGGGTGCGGACAATATATATATATATATATATATATACAACGACACAACAAATGAATTAAAATTATATCTAAGAATTAATTATAAATGTTAAAATATTAAATTTTCATTAAATTTTATTCTTAAAGCAGTTTTCATAAATAAAAACGAGAGAACAACTATAGGAGAAAAAGAAAAGTTTTACAAATTTACTTCTATAATGCCATTGGTTAATACTTTTATACAAATAATAAAATTATAGAATTTGTAGATTTTCAATGTTATTATGTTTTGAATAGCACAAAGTCTTTAAAACTGGCTGTTATTAGTTTTTCGTTGAGTAGAAACAATAATAAATAGATACAAATATAGGCTATAAATCTAGCTGATGATGATAATTTTTGCTATAGTCTGTCATTTATTTCATAATTTTTCGTTTTGAATTAACATTTTCGATTTAAAATAAATAAAATTTTAATTAAATTTAATTAGATTATAGGAGTTTGAATTTGAACGTGAATTAGAATAATTTTTTATTATTATAAATTGAATATTAATGATAAAATAGGCTAACGTATAAATTGAAAACATATCTAGTTTGAAAATAATGTGATAAGTTTTAGCAATACCGTTTTAATTAATATAAAATTTTATTGTTGCAATAAGAGTTTGAACTTATTATTTAAAAAAAAAAAAATGTATAAAGCAAGCTTGTATAAAAATATTTTAACTATTTATTTATATTAAAACGTTCGTTATTTTTAAAAATTCATAAATATTAGAGAAAATTTTCTTTTGTAGGCCTAATTCTTAGAATTCTCTCAATGACTAATAATCTAATAGAATTTATTTTTCTTATTGAGTTGAAACAATTAATATAAGATATAAATAAGAAAAGGAAGGACTTCAATTTCAAAACTAAGTTATGCATTTCATTAAATTAGCTTCTCTTTTAACTCTTAAATAAAAATAAAATCATTTGTAATATGGATATACTCATGAAGAATCCAAAAAAGGTTCAGTTTTAAGCAACAATTTAAATTACAACTTTATTAGGTTTTAAATTTAAAAATATATACATGTATATTGTTGTATCTTCAATTGAATCAGTAGAATTAAACTTTATTTCTCAATTTAATATATGTTATCTAAACCAATAAACACAGATCATTGTATAGGATATTTTTAAATCTAAAAATTATTATTTTTTCGTAAAATTACAGTAGTTTTTCTGTAATTTAAATGATTACATTAATTATTTATATATTTGTTTCCTCAAAACATTACCTCGAAGAAAAATGTCTGAAGTCAATACTGTATTGTATATGGAGCTTCCTAATTCAAATTTGCCTGGCCACTGTTAAATGCTCTACTTAATATGCACAATCTTTACTTGATGTCATTTAAATTTTATAATACGAAATTTATTAGAATTGAATTTCTTATTGTGTGTATATTTTTCTATATTGAGAAGCCGTCTGACAAAATTTCTTCGGATATTAAATTATTAAATTGTTATAATAGCAATTATATTAAACGATGAAAACTATTCAAGAAAAATTTAAAGAAATTTTTTGTAAAATATAATTGTTCAAATCTATATATTTCTTGTAAAAATTTGTAAAAATTCAAAAGAATAAATTAATTTATACACGAAAAGACGTCTGCTATTATTTATTTTTGTATTTTTTTCGTATTTATTCGTATAATTTATAAATAAAAACACAAATGGAAAGCTTCATATTTTAAATAGATTTCATCAAATGATATTTTAATAGTAATTTTTAGAATCTAATAACTGTGCTAACTTTTTTTTTCTTTTTTTTTAAATTTTCAAAATTTTATTAGTTATTTAAAAATGATTATTGTTAATTCCATCTTATTCTAAAATCTTTAGAATTTCAATCCGAAATTTAAATAAATTAATGCTTTAAGATTTATTGAATTCATCGTTAAGACTTCAGTTTTCTTTTGTAGGCCTACATTCAGTTATTACGGAACATGATCAAAGAATTCTAAATCTCGAATTCCATTTAATTTTAAATAAATATTCAAAATAAAATATTTTTTCTACAGTTATTATAAAATAAAGTTGGCATTTATCGTGAGAATAATATCCTAATTAAAATTTTACGGACAATTATATATTAGAAATCAATTAAATCGTAAATAAGAATAAAGTTTAGGGTCCATTAAATGTTATAGAAAAAATATCAAAAAAAGTAAAGTGTAAATTAATTCTACATTTGAATATACCGAATTAGTACAAACTGAATAATTCGCTGTGGAAATTTTATAATTTAATAAATATTAAATATATCTGGAAAAATATTTCATTTCAGAACGATATACAGATATGATAAGTTTAATAATTTAAAGAATACATATCAGCATGTTTTTAAATATTCAAAATTTTAAATAAATGGGTATAATTTTATGGACATTCATTTTAAATTATTAATAAATTCGAAAATATATTTATTATATCATAGACGTTGATATGTCTAACATTATTATTAATATATCAATATTAATAATAATTATTAGCAATATCAATTGAATAACATTGAAACAATTGAAATATATTTAAAAATACTAAACAGTATTCTTATTAATTTATTTTAATTTACGTAAAGAATTTTTAATCTTTTAGTTTTGGATAATCATAAAGTTTATATCGACATATAAAACTTTTCGTGTAATGAAACGAATTCTGTTAGATTTAGGCCTAAATTTAACAACAAAGATCATCACATAAGGACGGCACGATAGACAAGATTATATATATCTTAATTTTATCATAATTTTATTTTAATTTACGAGTATGGTTCGAAATAGCCACTTCATTTCGTACCTTAAATAGCTTTAATTCAATAAGTCTACGAAAAGAAAAATTTTAAACTTTTTAAGCATTTATTACCTAATATTTAACACAATTTTATATTTACTACGTTGATAAGTTGTTTATTTACTAGCTAAATTGGATCGGATTTATTACGCAAAGCACCAGTTATAGATGGCCTTTATTTTGTCTATTATGGAAGTGCTTGACGCGCCTTGGTTGTAATGGCTAAAGAACAATGCCTCCACTTCAGATATTCATAAAAAATCACGATATTAGAATTGAATTCGAATCCGAAGCCTCATGACAGCATGAGCATTCCATAGGCTATGCAGCCGATATTAACCACACGACGTTGTCGCAAAAAGGAAACACAATTCTCTTATAAGTTTGTTTTAGTCGTATTTTGAAATGAATTGTTTTATTATATAGCAATAACAATAATAAAACCAAAGTTTAAAAGTTTCTAATGAGGAAAAAGTAGCCTACAGTTTAGATCAATAGTAAAAATGGATCAAATATTTCAAATCTAATGAAAAAATTTACCAAAAATGCATATAATAGATATTTAAGCTTATAAAAACAAAAATAAAAGCATAAGTTATTTTTTACATTTTATTTGTTGTGTTAGTTTACTGAATTTATTGTAAATCTGCATTTTAAGTTTTATTTTTAAATGACATATTATAAACTAATGTTAATTTTCTGATAATTTTAAAATGTAAATATTTTCCTTATAAAATCCTAGAATTTATATTATATAATGATAATAAATGAAGTGATTTATTCTTATAAGGGAGGAAATTAATAATTTATAATTTTTTATACGATGGATATTAAAGGATTTTTTATATTTCGTTAAGTTGTGACGAGTCAAAATATTTCACTATCAAACTACAATAAATCTGTTTTTCAGTATAAAATAACTTTAATAAGTTTAATTTAAATTATTTCAATAAAGTTATTTTAATTACAAAGAAGTGAAACACTTCTTATAGTGCATTATTTTATACATAAGCATACTTGGAGATATTTATTTAGTTTACGTACCCTACAAATATACGGCATGGAAAACTCAAAATAATATTTAAAATTTCGAAAATATTACTGAAAATTTATTTTAAATAATTGTAATACATTATACTAGGTTCAATTATTCAAAAGACGGTATTTATTTTTTTTAAAATATTCTCAATATACGTATCAGTTGTTATATGCAACTTCAATCTTATTAAAAATCAGAGGAACAAATTTTATAAGTATACACATTGTCTCAAAAACGTAATTTGTTTATGAAATTCTCTTGTATGAGAAGGACAATAATTACAAATCCGATTTATTGCTTCATTTCGAAACTCCTAAACAATGCCTTTTTGTTTTTTTTTTTTTAAATCTGGTTGGTATGTTTAAACATAAACGTCATCGAGTGAAAGATCTAAACATTGAACTTTATAGGATCTACGTATGTACGAATATTTTGATAAAATTACGACTTATCAAGTTTTACATAAAACTAAAATATTATCAAAATTTATTAAAATATTAAGTAATGAACGTTCTGTTATAAAAAAAATTAAAAATAATGTAAAAGAAACGAAATAATAAAGAAATAATTATTTATGTCGATAATATATAATCATTACATTATTTATATTCATAAATTTCTTTTCTCATTTTTTAAAAATCAAAATTAAATGAATAACATTTGCGCATTTCTAAAACTTGACTGAGTTGAGAAACAGATCTACCAATTTAAAAACAAACTTTTAAACCATTACAACTGGACCAACGAGATTGACTTTATAGCTCTTTAAGAAGGAAATACTCAGCTATATCTGAAAGATACCTATTCGAAATGCTTTTGTTTAATTGGAAAAGTTTCTTTTATTGCTCTAAGAATTCCTAGGTTAATAGTGATAATATTCATTGCTTATTCAACAATTTAGCTCTATAATTTAATGCAAAGCAACGTATTTTTCATTTATAAAGTTTCTTTCATTAGCACTACTAAAATTACAATTTATGGAATTAAAGTCTTATAATTAAGAAAAAAATAGGCTAATTTATTTTTTAATTCTGTTATTGATTATTAAGTTAAATTTTTTTATAATTCAAGTAAATAAAAATTTATTATTTTTTATAATTTATTTTAATTATATCCCTTTATAAAAATTACGAATTCCGAAAAGAATTCTTTAAACAACTTAATCATATAGGTGATCTGAATTATGGATTTGTAAATAATGTAATAAACCCATTATTTTCTAAGTAAATTAGAATCTTTAATATTGATACACTTTAATTTAAAAGACAAAATTTGCTGCAAAAAAGGCAAAATAAACATTTTAATATTAGGCTATAAATTTCAAGTATTCTTTTCGTTTTATTTAGTATATTAACAGATCAGTTAGCTATATAGGCCTAAAAGAAGACAATAAGGCTATATTCTAAACGGAATGATTATTCTTATTATATGTTTTATAATACAACTTTATTTATATATATGCAAATTATTTTGATATTGAAAAATCTTAACTCAAATAATATTCAAATAATTATATTAATATTTTTTAATCTACTAAAGTTGTATTCACAAAACACCGAGTATTTTATGAATGTGTTGTTTGAACAGCGTTATAAGCTTTTACTATATAAATAATCAAAAATATGACAAAAAAGTTTCTATCGGTTTTATCTACATTATAAAATCATTAAGAATTTTACTAATATTTCGATAATTATAACTAAATACTTTTTAAAATCTATCTTTTATTATTAGGATTATCAATTAACTTTATAAAAACTTATTAATGAATTCATTTTAACTTCAGGATCTATTTCTCTTTCACGTAAGAAAGAAGATACTCCAAAATAATGTATTTTGCGTTAAAAAACGAGCAATACATTATATATTGTGGTCAATATATAATATTTATAAAAATGAAATTTTACAAATGCTTCAAATGCAAAATTCGAAAAAAATTTCATTATTAATGTAATATCAGACAGAATAAAATATTTAAATGAGTATAAGACTTATTATTATTTCTATACACTTTCATTTACCATATTCTTAACCGATATTTTTTAACTATAAGTATTGGTTAATTATTTGCATATTATTTAGACAATTCTGGTATAAAATTTTCTTGCAATCAGGAAGCTACAGTATTTTAACGGATACTAATTAAAACAAATAGTTATTTCTTTACATTGAAAATGATTATACGTACAAATAATTAATAATTCTGTTATGAAATATTATCATTAATTGTTTTAATACAGATTATATTCAGCACTAACTTACACTCCATTTTTAAAACTTGATATAGAATATTAAATTCCACTGTTTTATACATTTTATATTAGTATACAGATTTCATATTTTCATTTCAAACTTTGTCCTTTTCAAATTAGATTTTATCGACCTCATAATATATACAATCACTGTTATATAATTACAATATATTATACTTCAAATATACCTTAAATTTCTTTTAAAATGAAGAAAAATATATAAATGACCTTATAAAGATTCGATATATCCGAAAGAATGCTTAATATTAAAATTAAAAATAGCTTCTAAATATTTTTTAAGATTAAATTTTTAAATTACTTTCTACCACGAATCGTTAAACAGCATTAACTAAACTGTAATAATATCGCTGAGACTTTTTATAATGAATATGTTTATAAAAAAATGATTAAATTATATTAATTTTAAAATTTTATTGTTAGATATTAAAGTTAAATGCTGAAAATTAACAATATTTAGAAATAATTAGAGTTTTATTTACTACAAATTCATATTTGTGATCACACCTGATCAAAAAATATACAGCATTTGCCGGCGGATGCAGCTGATTTTCAGAAGCATTTTTAGGAAAAAATTATACATAATTGAAAATAATTATATTATGTATTGATTAAAAACAAATTTAGAGAATTTTTGCATAAAGCAATTATTTATCAAGGAAAAAGTGTGGGATTATAACAACGGTTTTAATCTTCGTCTTCTTTAGAATAAGACAAAAAGCTGTTGAAATCTCTTCTGTTTGAATCGGGATTATTGCTTTCTTTAATTTGTTGAGGTTACCTATATTTTAAATTTATTACATATTTTCTCGAAACCAGATGTGGGATTAAAACATAAAATAAGAAATTTTGTATGATGGAAATACTAACTTAAATTTTAATCTTTGGTGTATAAGACTCACTTTGGTTTTGAAACAAATTTTTAGGGAAAATAAGTACGTCTTATACGTCGGAAAGCATGATACTTTTCTTGTTTACTTCTATAATACCCTCTTTTTTTATTTATTTTTCTATATCCATCTCTGTCTAAGTCTTTCTTGCATTCTTTCATTTTAGTATTCAGAATTTATTTTATTAATGCTTTAAAACTCATTCTATATACATCTCAAACAATGTATTTCCCAATCAATACTTTTTGCATATTATTTTTACCTATCTCTTCTTTATGGCATCTAGCAAATTTATTTTTTCTATCAGTCCTCATACTTATTCAATGTAATATATTTAGGACTGTCAAGTCAAATAATTACTCTTTTATCACCTATATTTTCTCTAATAATATATCTTAATAATATAAAAAGAGAGATTGTTATCGAGAAAAAGATTTATAGATATAAATATAAATTGTAATTGTCTAGGAAGAATAAATTTAAATAATAAATAATCTTTTAATAAAATCTACTTTTAAATAATAATTTTGTTTATTTAAAAATATGTAGCTTATTATTTATTTACTATTATTTTTACGATTCTTATTTTCATCGGTTGCAACATACTTTTACTTTAATAAAATTTTAATTATTTTTAT
Source organism: Centruroides vittatus (assembly GCF_030686945.1). Classification (NCBI taxonomy): domain Eukaryota; kingdom Metazoa; phylum Arthropoda; class Arachnida; order Scorpiones; family Buthidae; genus Centruroides; species Centruroides vittatus. The sequence continues at coordinate 473,056 of NW_027120741.1, forward strand.
GATTTGTTAAGCTACTTCTTTAGAGTTTTGATTTCAATGTAGAGTACAGTACTTTATTCGTAACTGTTATATATTTATTTGTATTAAAGCTCGTTTGAATATAAATTCTAAATTTTCATTTTATTTAAAGTTTTAAATCATTGCAAGTCGTTTAAGAAATATCGTTATTGAGAAGATAGGTGAAATTTATTAATTTGAATTGAGTATGAGTCATCATGAATACATTGATCAAATGAAATGAATTATATTAGGCATATAAAGCATCTCTAATGGTTTACATAAATGTTATTATTATTATATTAGATATAGACTTATGTCTTCATATGTTTTCAACGTTATCATTAAGTCTGTATTAGGAAAAGAAATACTCGGATTAATTAATATTTGAATTAATTCTGTTAACATATCAGTCTAGTGTACTGTAAAGTACATTGTTTATGAAAATATTTTTTCCATACACAAACATTTTAAAATCAATGTTTATATCTGAAACATTGATGTTACCATCTTCTTCCTGTAAGTTTTTATATTGTCACGGGAAGCTAGTAGCTTTATTATTTTCTATTTTCCCTATGCTTGTAAATACTACTAAGGATTTTTTATTACCTTTCACTATACTTTTTCATTCCATCCTTGTCGTAAAGTTATTATCTTATATAATTACAACTATTATGTGAACGTTTCTCAACAAATATCATATTTATTTCATACTTTCTACCCCTATATGCTCAGTACCTACGGGACCTTCTCTCTTCTTTCTTATCCTCTTTGTCATCCCCTCACTCTTCCTTTCTTCAGCCTAGACTCTTAAGTAGGCTCTACTCCCTAACAGTAATATACAGAGTAAGAAATACACGAATTTATGTTTTAAATAATAAAGCATTCACAAACTAACTTTGGAATAACTTACAGATTTTCATTTGTTATTTCAAAATAATATTTTATTAAATTAAATTCTAATATTATATTTTTAAAATAGTATAAATTTATGAAGACATTTTTATTAATTTTTTTAAACGTTATCATATACAATTACTATTATCCGACCTCCAAATCTTTTATATTCGCAATTTTAAATCAGAAATGGCCGTATTTATCTGTTTATCCTGGTTTTCGGTTATCCGAGGTAGCATCGGTTCACACTACTTCAGATAATCAGGGTTCTACTGTAATAGTTTTTCTCAAACGATAGATATCGGATTAGATTATCCCTGTCTTTCTAATTGATCATAATATTTCTATCGAATATTATCTTAAACTTTATTAAGTCAATTTTTTATCTAATAATTTTATGTTCTAATTAAAGATTACAATTACAACAATGTATTGCAGTACTTATTTTTCTATTTATACGTTGTTAATTTTATAAAATAATTTTTTTCCAAGCAATAAGCAAGTTTGTATTTAACTGTTTTAAAGTTTTCAAAAATAAATGCAAAAATATGTTTCATTTCGGGAAAGAAAGGTTTGTTTCTATTCTCTTATTTCACATTTTTATATTTATATTTATTTATATATTTTAAAATAATTTATTTATGATTTTTATACTTTTTTTTTCAGGTAAGTTTACATAGCCTTCGGACTTGCCGTTTACATTTTTGTAAAACAAATATTTACAAAGTATTTTCGTTAAAAAAACTGTTTTGTTTTCTATTTTCGATAATTAATGATTAATCGATTAATTTAAAATTTTAATACAATATTTAAAATATTTATGAAGGTTATTTTGCACGTTGCTTTCTTCCAGTTTTATCAAATAGAATTTAGTGAACTACAGGAAACTAAGTAGACATTTTATAACTATAAAGTGCTTTTAAATTGAGTTTTATAACTATTCGAAACATTATTTTACTTTACTGAATTAATTTTTGCTACAATTTTACTATTTTTTTTTCTTTTTTGCAACTTAAATGTACAAATTTAGTTTAAGTTCTGTTAATTATATTTCTTACGATGTGTTATATGGTATAAAAAGTTTGATTGTTTGGTTGGATAACATATTTTAATATTTATTTAATTGATTGTAATTTAGGTTTTGATATTTCTTAATATATAAACTATCTGATATTTCCGGTAATTCAAATTTTGTTTCAGTGTTCATTTCAAAGGTTACAAATGGTTAAAAATGCTGCTTCTAGCTGAAAGATGTCAGGTTTAATATAAGAATTTAAATTGAATTAATACATGGATAGAGTTGTCGAAAAAAATTTCTTTTTAGGGTAGACTTATTCTTTTCATAAGATGTAGGCTTAATAATATATATATATATAACCAATGTATAACCAATTGTAAAAGGAACGAATCCTTAATATTATAACTTTATAATTTTTAAAGTAATAGTTAATAATCTATTAAATGTTCTATACAAATAAAGAAAAATAATTTATTTTCGTGTAGGATTTTATCTTATTTTATTATAACTTTGCATTTTTGAGTTGAATTTTAACATCAAATGAAACGAAAATTAAATTATAGAATTTGATATTTAATATTTAATAAATTGAATAAAACAGCTAATCCCAGTAATCGAATTAAAAGAAATAATAATACGTTATTATTCGTATAAAATCTACATTTATAAAATTCAGACTGTACAGTACAATAATAGAAATGTATAATTATTACATTATTCATCGAAAATGTAAGAAATACAGAACATTTAAAATTTATTAATAGTTTGTATGTACTGTAAAATATTTCTGCATATGTTACAATCAATTCTTAATAACTTAGAATTTACTGTAATGCCATGCGCATTTAGATATACATACATGTATTGATTATGACAATATATTGATTATAATGACAACAGATACATATATACAGATAGATATATATATATAAGCAACCAATAATATAATTTTACAAAGTTAAAGAACGAATATAAGAGAAAAATGGAAATTAATAACAACATATATAGTCAATTTTATTAATATAAAACATATAAAAAGTAATTTGTTCAGTAGATTTAAAGTAAAGATCAGTATAATATTTAAATATTATACTGAAACAATGTTTGAATTCGGTATAGTTATTATTTATTTTTAATTGTTGTCAGCTTTTATAGTTGTAATAATAAAAATAATTCTTATTATTACTATTATTAGGCTTTTTAAAAAGTAGTTCTATATGTGATATTTAATCCATGAATTTAATAAATATGAAAAAATTATGACTAAGTCAAATAATAATTTACACCATATGACAATTCGAATATATTCCTATTATTTCGGATAAATAAAATTATATCTGATTAGAATGCTTAAAAAATGTACGAAATAAAAAAGAAAACATATTATTTCATTTTATGTTTGATATTTCGTTTTCAAAAAAGTAATTTAATTCAAAAACTTGCTATATAATGCTATACTTACACATGCTTACTAAAGGGCATCATTTTGTCTTCATGCATTTCATAAACAAACGTACATTTGAAGATATAAATCATTTAAAGTTGCCTTAACGACAAAATTTTAAAACTGCTACACTTTTCTTCCATATAAATAAACAATAGTTTCTATATATTATTTAAACTATTTTAGTTTAGCTAATTTGTCTAACATGAAAAAGCAAACAAATAAATAGAGAAAATATTTGATTTTATAATAAATTTATTCTTCAATTTCAAAATTAGCAGAAAAAATTTTTCCATGCGGAACAGTTTTAAAATGCATGATTCTTGATACTAAATTGTTGTAATTAAAAAAGGTATAGTAAAAAAGTGTTTAAATTTTTCTTTCATGCAAAAAGAGTTAAGTATTTCACAATCATATATCTTGTCATATAGCTAAATTTCCTTAAAATTATATTTATTTTTCTATTTTAAATCAAATAAGAAATTTTATATTGAACTTACCCATTTAATTCTGTTCATTTAATTCATAAAATCTGTTTGATATAAAAATTATGATTATGCGTGAAGTAGCGTATTTATATTATATCTAAGTAAGGAAGAAAATTTTACAAGAATGATGACTAGATAAATAATATTCAAATTTTCACCTATTTAAACATAATGAAAATACTTCTCACTTACAGAAGTTATCTATCTTCATTCTTCAAAACCTCAATTCTCAATTATGTCACTAAACTTTTTAAAGATTATGAAAAATATGTTTTCATTATTTTATATTTTTCTTATAAATTTATTTATTCCAACGCGAATTATAATTTTTTTAAATAAATAATACCAATAATTTTGCTCTATATCATAAATTTAATGTGAAGTGATATATTAATGGTTATTCTATTGAGTCAAACATCTATCTGATACAATTTTTAAATATAATGAAAAAAGTCAAATAAATCTGTACAGTCTCAGATATGCAGGAGACAATACGTAAATTATCCCTTTTCTATGATGCACGTAAAAGATTCAATTTATATTCGTAAGATTCATTGTTTATTGATGTATAACCTATGACATATATGTGTAACCTATTTATTATAGATTATAGGCCTACATATGATCACGATTTTTCTAGATCATATATATATTGTTTTAATCCATACACAATATATAACATTTTTTATTTTACATATAGACATCGTTTCTTTATTATGAATACATTTTAATTTGATTTATAAATCAATAGAAAAGATTGGACCGTCGATAATATAAAGAAGAAAGAATTCGCTGATACATTTGGGTGTTAAAAAGAAGAATAAATATGTTTGTAGTGGAAAGATAACATTAATAAAAATATACATTATGTTTTTATTATAGTTACAATAAATTCAAAGCTAATGGGAAACAACAATTGTAAATTCTAACCTAATTCTATTAGGTATATTGGGTATTTTAATAGATATATCAAGTATATTCTATTGGTAGTCTATATTGGATACAGACAGTAATATATTAGGTACTCTATTCTTTTATTAATCAATTACGTATTTAAACTTATTATTAATTTTAGAAACTTAAAAGATATTACATTATACAAAAAGGCATAAAATATTAGATATAATATAAATAACTGTAACTTTCTTATTGATATATTGCCTTTAAAAATAATTGTTTGTCAGGATAATTTTTGTTTTTATACAATTTTAAACTTGTTAAAGTCTGGTAAGATATTTATATACTGTATAAACCTATATAATGTATAGGCTACATAATGAACAAAGGAATTAAACATAAGAAAGAACTATAAAAATAAAATTTTATAAATTAGAATTCTATTTCCTGTATATTATTACAAAATTTGTTTTTTTTTAAATAAATATAGGCTAATTATTAATATAAACATTATAATACATGATAGATCTTTTCATAATCACAGTAAAATAAAATATTGATACTATGTGCGAATAAATTACAAAATATTAAGTAGGTTACTCAAATTTAACAGAATTAATAAAAATCTCATATAGATAAAAGCATTTTAACGCTCTATGAACATTTAAAAACAAAATATAGAGTTAAATATTATAATAATATTTAAATTAAAAATACAAATAATTAATGTTTAGAAAATATAAACAAATCAATGAAACAGATTTGATTCTAATATATTATTCTAAAAATCATTAAATCAATTGAAGATCAATTCTTGAAAGAGAATCTATAATTATTTATTGCTAACCATATTAATTTCAAAAATTCTTTATAGTAGCTGCAATTGTTTATCTCATATATTTAATAATAAAAATTTAAAGAAATTATTATCTATATCAGATTTAGAAATTGTGTGTTACATTTTTTTCATAAATTAAAGAATAAAACCTAAATTATCTTCGCTAAATGCAGCACCATAATCTCTCAAAAATAATAGTGACACAGTATTTTTAATTTTACTTTTCACTCAGCAATTTAAAATAACATTAATTGCAGATCTATTAATGAAAAGATCAATCATCTTTGCTACCGCATTAATATTCTTTATCATCTTACATAATTTATTTTTCGCAGTTTTGTTTATATTAGATGCAAATATATTTTTTACTTTTTATTATTGTATTAATTGAATATGTCTATGATGTAATCATTTCTGTATTTTATTTTTATAATTATTGTATACAGGAAGCCTACGTGCTTATAATTGTTGCAATTCTGCACATGATGATACCACTTTTTCTCATACTATCTTAATCAAGAAAGTTCAAAATTTATTGTATTTCTACTATGAATCAAATATGTGAAGAAAGTAACATTTAAAATACACATTTTAGTAGATTTTTCAAATAATAATAATAGTAATTAACCGATTTAATTTAAAATTACTTTATTTCATCTAGAACACGTGTTCCATTTGCAATTCAAATATCTTTGAGCGTTGGGAATATTTATATATCTCATGTCTTAGCCTATTTTTAATAGCTTAAACTATAAATGTCTTCTTGTTTATTTCTTTCCACAAATATAATTAATTATCTTTGATTCCTCAAGCATAAACAAGAAGTCCTGCTATCTTCTTGCATATGTTGATATGTATCTTAGATTAACATTCTTTCTATGAAATAAACTTTTATGAATTTATATACATATATTTTATACTTACAATATTTTTACATTATGCAATTTATTTTTATGTTATTATTATCATAATTATAAGCTCATTGTTCTATAAAAATCGTTTAAATTATTATTATATTTAATTTATTATTGTTTTTTATAATGTAAATTAATGTTACATGAATATATTACGTTTCTGGCATGTTAAGATTTATATCTAAATTATAACTTATTATTTTAAAATAAAATGCTTTACTTATATTTTATTTAGTAACTAGTTGACTGTTTATTTTCAATAATTCATTTAAAAGTATATTTTAATTATTTATTATAAAGAGTTTTCAGCGTTTTTAACAGAAATTTTCCCCTTCTGTCAATATTGTTAAATTATTCACGCCATCGTAAATAAAACATAAAGAATTGAAAGACAAACATTTTTCGAAAATGTACAAAAGAGTAAAATAATGTAAAATTACTAAATATAATGAAAACTTTGTATCTCAGAATAAAATATTGTTTTGTTATCTATTATCCATACACTTCTCAGATGTAATTTGAAAATTTATTATCCATTCTTATATTTTAAGAAGCGAGGCAGTATTTATGTTTAATACTATACAAGTTGATAAATATACACGTCTTAATTTTTTAAATTAAGGCATGCTATTATATAATCAGAAATTTATAATTCAAATTCAAATTAAAATTTTTATTTTGGTTTAAATATTATAGAACAAAAATTTATATCAATATGCATTAACTCGTAGGCTCACTGAACATCATGGCTAAAGCAATATTTTTTTTTTCAGAAGCCTTCCATCAGAGTCGAACAGGCAACAGTTCGACCAGGAAATAATACCAAATATAGGCCTCTATATATATCATCATCATCATCCGGATGGCCGAGGCATCATCCTAGCGCTCTTGAGCATCATTCCAATATGAAGTCTTGGTAGTCCACGGCCAAAAGTTGCGATGTTATTTTCAAATTAGAAATTGCAATATGCACATCGTGAAGAGCTGAACATCTGTTCATATGGACCATATCACGGCATGAATTAGAATAAGACTTAAATTTAATATAATAAATAACGCTTATATTTTGTTTATTAATTTATTTTTCTCAAGTAAAATATAACGTATATTAAAATAAAGACCAGAAATTTTTTAGGAGGCCAGTCCCCCACTGCCCTTCATAAAACAAATAAAAAAAAAAAAAGAAAATACTTTTCAGGCGACTAAAAACAAAAGCAAGTTCTATTATGTTATTAACTGTATTTTAATATATTTTGTTTTTTTTTAAGTTCTGCAATAAAAGTATTTTATTAATAACCGTTTTTTATTTAGAATAATTCTTGATTTTCTTCAGATTATTACCAGTTAACTTCCAGTATTCTAGAGCTTGCCATATTGAGGAAGACGAGCCTACAGTCGGTTTCAGTGTGATAAGTGGTGGTCTGTAATCTTGTCATAATGTCCTGTACGAATTTTTATGTTAAATAAAGAATAGATGTAGTTATCTTGATTTTGAAGACTTTTGTATCTATAACAGAAAAATATTAATTGTTTCACATAATTAATTATTTCAATACACTGTGAACGAGAATAAGATAAAAAATAGGCGATTAAGATTTTAGATTATTAGAGATCTAGAATCAACAATTTGTGTGAATATATATGCTATTTTTCCTCCATAAAGTGACATACAAAAATGTAATCTGATAAATAAGAGATTGTTGCAAAATCGAATAATTATGAATAATGAATAATTAAAACGCCTGTAAAAAATAATTTAAAATATAAAAGATTTTCTTAAAATTCTTCAAGATAAACCTTTTATAATTTTATAATAAAAACGACGATCAAAAGAAGTCCGATGATATAAAAACTCACTTAACTTATTTTTATAAAAATTATTATAAATTTATTATCACAAAAATTATGAAAAAATAATATTAAAAATTCGAATCAAATTGTAATAAATTCATTCAAAACTCTATTCCGAAAAAAGAATGTCTCTTAGAGAACGTATTTCATAAAAAGTTTCAGATTTTTCTTGAATTATTTCTTGATATTTCTTTATATTATAATAAAATATTTTCTAATAATATCTGTTTTATGTTGCGTATAAATTTATCAAGTAACAAATTATTAATAATTACGTAGGAGTAATTAATAATATAAATAAGCTTCAAATTACATATATATATTTATAAGTAAGAGACGTTATATTAATAATAATATGCACAGAATATTTTATATTTTAAGATTAAAAAAATATAAACTGGAGACGTCTTCAATGTGTTAATCATTCATTGTATACAAATCTTAATTTGTGTGTGTGCTTTTTTTAAAATTAACTTCGTTTAGAAATTTTAAATTTAAGTTATATTTATTTTTTCTGAAATTATAATTTACAATAATTTAATAAAATTATTACTTAGTAACTAAATAATATAGTGGAAAAATGCCGTGTTGTAAATCGGTTACATACATTTATATTCATACTATCATGGAATACAACCATGCTGTATGTTTAATCGCAATAACGATCTATAAGGGACTAAATATAGACCTATACAGAGTCCTTTAGAGAACATTATTACGATTAAACGTTTCGAAAATTAGACTGCGAATCTTGCATTTGTCTGATAACAGATGTGAAATAATAATTGTAAATGCAGTAAAAAAAACAATAATTACGTAACATTTTATTTGTGGATAAATGTAAAAAAATATAAATGCTTTCGCATTTTAATGGTTATTGAATTAATTTAATTCTTAAAATAAATAATTTGAAGATGAAAAAATACTAAGTTTTTCAGATATAATTTCAAGTGAAGCATTTTTTTTTAATTTTGCATTTCATATTTGAATTAAAATCGTCTCCAATTGAGTTTAGCCGTATGTAAAGACGATATTACATCTTGATTAACAGATTTTTTTTTATCAAAGTGCTATTATTTATATTTGAAATATAAAATACTCTGACTAACTCGTGCTATACTTATGATACTAACTCTTACCTTACTATTTACTAAATACTAACTCAACTACATAAAATTATAATATTATTAAATGCATTCTTAGATTATGTCATAATTTGTTAGCTTCTTTCTTCATTTTTGCAAGGAAAAAAATCAAAAGTTATATAATTGATTCTCAAAGTAGTTAACAATCACAAATAGTCTGAGAATCACATATTGGAATTAAAAGTATAAATGAATAATCAAAAGAAAATTCGGTGTGTTAAGTGGTTTAGAATCTAAGAGTGCATTTAGTGAATGTAGTTGAGTTATAATTAAGTATTCAAAAGATACTTTCAACTATCAATAATAGCACTTTGATTAAAATCTTGCTGGTGAAGATGTAATATCATCTTTGCATAAGACGAAATTTTGTAGTTAATTCAATTTTAAAAGATTTTAGAAAGATAATTTGGCATTTATATCATTTATGTGTAGTTTAACAGTATTCTATACAGTACATTAAGAGATTAATATTAAAAAATGTATAATATACTGAAAATATTATTTTATTGATATATTTTTTAATCAATAAATTTGTCAGAATGATTAAATAAACCCACCTTTACAGAATTGTAAAAAATAAACTTCTATTAAAAAGGAAAAATCCGAGAGGTCAAAATCAGAAATTTTGTTTTATAGACTGATATTAAAAGAATATAAAAATGTAAAAAAATTTATGAAAGAGTTAATAGTGCCATTAAATAATCTTAGATGACAATAGTTTCAGTTTAAAAAGAAACAGAGGCCTAAATAATTCATGTTTTCTATATCTATAAATCAATTGAAAATATATAGTGCATGTAAATATTAAATTCTGGAAATAGACGGAATTTTTTGTATTCTGAAATGTTCATCCAATAAATTTCTTCAATTGATATTAACCGAAAATATTATAATCTTTTTATAGCTAGAAATGATTGTAAACATGAAATAAATTTTCATGAAATAAACATGAGTATTATAAATTTTTATAAATAAATATTATAAAAATATATTATATTATTGTATAATATATATTTACACATTTTAGATGTGTATGATGAATAATAGGTTAGTGAAGTGTGGATATGAACACAGGTACGGCCGTCGATAGCTTGTAGGGGGCCAGGAGTAGATCGGACTCCTTTAGCCTTTTGTTTTTTTTTTTTAACAAATACGTAGGAGGTTTTCTTATTAATAAAAAGCAATCTTGAAGCTTTTATTTTCTGTTACTAAAATAACGTCAACTTTATACAGCGTGTAATTACTACGGACTCTTAAATTTTCTCTGGACCCGGAAAAAAATCTTCACTTTTCCCTCTCGACGATCCTAAGCACAGAAGTATAGCGTGGATTTGCAGAGTCCTGAGGCAAGATATATATAAACATTGTACTGTACACACATATATATGCACACACACAACTGTGCGTGTTTTAACAGTTTACCGATGAGTGATTTTTTAAAGCATTTATAATATTAATATTAGAGTAATATGTTATTTATATTGGATATATATATTTTTAATTATTTGCTATCTATTAGAGTTCGTAGCTTTCGGGAGCATCTTCCCTTCTCTGCTTCTCCCCTTCTTTACGTTTCTGGGTAAACATCTTCAATTTCTGCTACTAGATTTAAACATGATTTGCCGCAATAAACATTTAAAATGGATGGTATGTATTTTTCGGATTTCTGAGTAGAGGATAAAAAATTAATTTCTAGACAATAGTCAGTTATTACATTGTATTGGTAGGCCTAACATCGCCTATCTCTATTTTTAAACACTGCAGTTGATACAAAATGTGTAATAATTTAAATTTCTTTTTTGCTAATTATAAATTTTAATACTAAAAAAGTAACTTTTTATATAATTTACTAAGTGTATTATTGACATATTTAATAAATAACGAATGCAAATAGTGTTTGTCAATTATTTTCAATTTATATTTATGAACCTACATTATGAACACAGCCAAGAAAATGTTACAGTATACATCAAAAAATAAAAATAGGAATCTTCAATGGAAAGCAAATAAAAATGATTAATAATTAATAATTAAAGACAACTTTTACCAAATATTAAGATGTACCATTTGAAAAATAGTAGTTAAATATTTTATATGTATAAATTGTATAATAAATAAAATAATTGAAAATATGTTTTAAAGTTTCAATTTTAATTAACTTAATTGATAATAGTATTTCAAAATATACTATTTTAAATATTCTCATTAACCTACTTCCTACTTAAAACTTCTACTTCCTATTCAATTGTTACTTTTAAAACTTTTACATAGAACATTTTAAAATTGTGAATATATTAATTGCATAATCCTTTATTTGTTAACAAAAATATGTTATTAAGTAACAGATTTTAATGAAATAGTTTAAACAAGTGATGAATACATGTATATAGTTATACAGATAAATACAGGCAAATGAAACATTTCTATTAAAATTGTATCTTTATATCTATATTCAAAGTACATCAATTGTTTTTGTGCTTTATTCCTAATAGAATAAATTATTGTTAAATATTGTATTGCATACTGAATTGCATGTTTTCTTTGAGTATTTAGTACATTAGAAATATGCAATATATTAAAGAGTTAATACAAAATTAGGAGTATTATTCGAGTTTTATATTATTGAAATATTGCAAAAAATATCGAAGTTTTATTTTTATTTGATATCTATTAGTTTAAGACATTCTGCTCTTTTCTTCATTCATTAGAGAAGACTGTTATACAATTTCTTTTTTTAAAAAATACGTATAATAAGACTGAATTAAGGACTATACAACGTGTCTGTTCTGAAAAATTACATTAATTATACTTGGAGAACGAAAACGTCAAATTCACATCATATATGTAGCATTTATTGAATTTATCACTTATATAATTTATTATATAAGATATATTTTCAAAAACATTTTAAAGATTCTCCGAAAATATGAATCTAAAAGCATTAGATCTAAAAGCATTAGATTAGTTTTAAGTATTAAGGTTTAGATCAGTGTTTCTCAATGAGATGATATCGTCCTTCAGAGACGAAAACAGGTTTTTTGGGGACGATAATTAGTTTTATGCGTGAAAAATATATTGAAAATCACACAAGACAGCTATGTAAATAACATTATCAAACGAAATATAATGAAAATAATACAGTATATAACAAATAAGTGAATAAATACTTAATTTTCACGAATAAATAATAGACTAATAAAAATAAAGTACGTTGTTATTTTATATTTTTATACAGACAAATAAAACGTCGTCTCCATAAGTTAAGATTCGTGTATTTTGGTTCATCAATGGTGACTGTGAAACGACGGATTGTGAAGACAAATTTTTTGTATTCTTCAATATACTTTTTACTATGTAAATTTTTATACTTACAATTAGAAAAAAGAACACTGACTACAAAAATCCTTTAAGGATTCAGAATCTAAGGAAAGATTCAGAAACACTGGAATAGATGAATTACTACAATTGTCTTATCAAATTAATTTATACCAAACATTGCTTAATACTCTAAGCTTCATTCTAGCATATAAAAATATATTTCTCATATAACATTGTTTAAATTCGATCATTTTTTATAACTATTAGAATATTTCGAAACATTTTATATGTCTTCAATTATCAAAACAGAAATATTTATTACATCCAACACCAATAATGAATTTTTTAATTATTATTAGTTATAAAATTAAGTCTGTATAGTTAATAATAAATATTATATTTACATTACGCATTACAGTTCAACATTTTTTAAAATGTGAATAGTATTACGTCAACAAAATCCCAAATTTTTACTTTGTTTATTTTCAAAAGGCAAAACATAAATATACAATATCAATATACTACTTTTATAATAATCCAATTATAATATAACATTTATCAAAAGCTATAATGATATTTTATCAAATATTTTATAAAATATTAATAATATTGTAAATAAATTATAAGTATGTCACTTTTTTACAGTATGAACAGATATTCAAACAGTTAAAAAAAGGATTATATAAACAATGTTTCAATAAACTTTTAAATAAATACTAGATAAATACTATTTTGCTATTAACTATTGTATGTTAAGAAGTGATCCTTGAAGTATTTTACCTAGAAGTAACAAGTCGTGTTATTATTTTGGTTTCTTATAACTTATATATATATATATATATATATATAGATGTAGTCTATATATAAAGCTATAAAATTTCGAAAGTGATTGTAAAGTTCAAAAATTTCTAATACATTATATTACAATATTTATTTATTAATAAGAAGAAAATCTATCTTGTTACTATCTAGAAAAAGTATTATAAACAGATGAACAAAGTTCGTTATAAATATTTATATAATTCGTGATAAATATGAATAAAAAATTAAAATTTTATTAAATGTAATAGTGACTTTTATCTCTTAGCAGCTCTTAAATCAAAAAATAAATCTATTCATGTCATTTAGTCAATACACTTTTTTACTAACTGAAAATTAAATCAGCTTTATACTTAAATTTATAAAACATAAATTAAAATTTTACAAAAATTTAAGAACCTTAAATAATTCTATAATTATAGACAAAACTACTGGCGATCACTAATAAAAGTTTGTATGTGTATATAACTTACTGTATACATATATATAGGCTATAAATTATATGCACACACATACATATACATGTATATCAGATTATTTTACAACTTCATTCGATTAATCAGCAAAAAATTACGAACATATACAATGTATAAAATACTTTTATCATTTGTAAATTAATAGTATCGATTCTTTTTAGAATGAAAAGAAATTATTCATTATTTTTCTTATTTTTCATCCAATTCAAAAATTGAGTTTTACTATTTTTTCAATAACTAAAATCAATAATTTAAACTTTTTGTATGGGTTTTAATAATATAAAAGATTTTTTAATGATTTTTATCTTAATTCTATGTACTTTAATTTAAACATTTATCTCTTCACATTTATCAAATGTATATGTTTTTGCATTTATAGTATTTATTTTAAAAATATCTGATGTTTTATCGTAAAATAGTCTATCATCAATTAAAAATTTTAACAATTTAATCAATGTTAACATTCATTTTAAAAATTGAATTACAAAAAAGCAAATCATATAAATCTTATACAATAAAAATAATATAATGCCTTTACTAAGGACAGTTCTCTTGTCTATATGTCTCTTGTTTTTTGCAAAAAGATTAAGTTGTTTTATGTTATATCAAATTCATATTAAGATTTAATAAGGATCATTTTATTACATTATTTTCACTAAGCAGAACCTTTAAAATATTTCTAATTAAAAATAGAAAAAAATGAATATTATAAGAAAACAAGATATCAGTTTACCTGAAATTACTGAAAACTAATACATTTCCTATATTTATGTTAACGTTTCAGATTTTTACAAACTTATAGGGTTATATTAATAAAATCGACACATTTTTTTTTGCAGATTTTATGTATTTTAATTTTAAAATAAGTAAAATTACTATATTATGAAGAATTTTTGCAATAATTAGTGAATATTTTTGACTAAAGAAATTGAATAGATTTTTAAATTCTATTAAAAAATTATAAATAAATAATATTGTACTACAGTTATTTGTCGGTTTTTTTCCTTTTTTTTATCATTGAAATTTAATTATCGAAAGATTATAATATAGATATATTTCTTACACAATATTTGTTTATCAAATGGGGTCAAAACAAATTTTCTTGAGACTTATATAACAAAAATTTCGATAAAAATTCATAAATTTTAAATGGATTGAAGTAATATTTTAATGTGTAATATAAGATGGTTATAGTCTACAAATAATATAAACATGAAAAGAAAAAAGTACAAAAATAATTTATGTAAAAATTATTAAACATTAATTAAAAATAATATTGTAAAATTTAAAATCAGTACAGTACTTTAATATTAAAAGAAAATTAAAATTTTGTAGATAATCATCATTGAAGTGGAAAAAATGTAGGGATCACATTACACAAAGGATGTTCTTCTGTTATAGTTATATATATATATATATTTTTATTATTTATTATATAAATTAAATTATATGTAAATAATTTTAAATTAGACAAAGCTATTATCATTTTTGCAAAAACATTTGTATATATTTTTTTAACAAAATAATTTATAAGCTAAATTAAATTTGTTTTAATAAGATATTTTTGCATCTATATTCATATAAACTCTAATATAATTTTAAAATATATTTATACATTTCTAGCAACGTAAGAAACTAGGAAAATGATTCTGAATAACTTTAGAATATTTTACAGATATTCTATCACAATATAAATATGATTTTAAATTTATTAATTCTTTTATACTTATGCGAGTGCAATATAATTATTTTAAATATTAATATATATTATTAAATATATAGAATTCAATATATATATTTAGTTATAAAATTTTTAATGCAGAATTGATGTAAAAACAATTTATTTTTTCAAGTCAATTTTATTATTTGTACCCATTTTTGTCGTAATTAATGTAATACGAAGATGAAAGAATACAATCAATCTCCAAATATTTAAAGTTTTAAAATTCTTAATCATTTGAATTTCTAAATTTCGAGCTTCTTAGAAAATAACTCTAATTAAGAATTCAGGAAATAAGAGTAACTTATTCTGGCAAATCGCCAAAAGATAATGACAAACATCGTTGCCGAATTACAACTATCATATGAGAAATTTTTGAACATTCGAGTACTTTTGTACGGTTGAAAACATATTTAAAAAAATACTTAAAATACGAATTCCTTTTTCAAAATTAAGCTATATTATACTTAACTTTTGAATACTGTAGGATTTTAATTTTCTAACGTAATCTCAATTTATTGCCAAACCTATGAACTGGCTTAAAATAATTTCAAAATTTTCAGTAAAGTCCTTTTATTCTTCATAAAAATACATTTTAAAATTGAGAAATATAATCCACGATAGTTTTATCCATACTGAATGAGACGTTCGTTCTTATATATTCATATATTCTTACATTTTGCTATTAATATTTACAAAACTTATGCATTAAAATTCATTTTTTATTATAAACAATAAATATTATTCTATCTAGTTACAAAAATTTAAATATCTTGGATCATATTATATTTTTATATTATGTGCTGTACGCTGCACTTTTTTAAAAACAAAAAATCAAGGTAATATTTTCGATTTTCTTAATTTTTCAAGATTAAAGCATTCAAAATAGTGGCTCCTTTCCATTTCAAATATCTTATTCTATAGAAAAGTGTAAACTCACTAACACGCCTTTCAAACACCTGCTATTCGGAAAAATCAATCTTCATCTAACTCGAGCACAAATTTCCTCTTTTTAATGGAAATTATCTTAACGTGTTCAACAAAAACCATAGGTAAATTTGGTTATAGCTATACTCTGTTTCCAAATTGCTAGTGTATCAATCATTAGTGTTCTGTCATTTTTCGTTACAATATAGTATCATATATTTAATAGTGGAAATAATTGTGCTTGTTTTTAGTATAATCTTCAACAATTGCTTCTTTGTTTTTTAGTACTTTAAGTTTTTAATTATAGAGAGTATTTTTGAATTTCTTTTTTAATATATATATATATACAATTATTATAATTATTTTTTGCATATTAATTTTGTTGTTTCATTTTTTCCTTTAACACAAATCATGTAGTAATTTTTATTCTTCGGGGAAATTATAAATATATAAATTATAAAACAACTGTTTTTTTTCCATAAATTTTAATTTCAAAATCTTAAATTTAAAAAATCTTTCAGAAAAATAGCTGAAAAATCTCAATATTAGGGAATCTAATTGGATAAAAAATTGTATTTTGAATGAATGAAGGTATATATATATTACATTAATTTATTCAATATATATATTGTATATTCGTTTTATTTTTATTATATTAAAATTAATGTTATTTTATGTGATTGTTAACGATTGATTTTAATTTTAAAATGTTATAGATAGATTTAAGTAATTCAAAATTACAATTAAATCTATCTTATGATTAGATTTTTAACAGTTTTAGAATTAAATGTTTGAGGATTTTTACCCTTATTTGCTATTTCTAGAATAGAATGATCATAAAACTGTAGAATTTACATGGATACAATTTAATGCCGTATCATCTCTTGCACAGAAGAATAAAAATTACGATATAAATCAGTCAGAACGGCATAACAATAAAAGTATTTAATTTGATGAAATAAATTGGATGAAAAAATTTCATACCTATTACATTTATTTTTCTTTTCCATTTTAAAACGAATTCTCTTAAGGGGGAAAAAATCTATTTTCATAATAATTCACTCTGAATTACAATCAATTTTTTAAATTTAAATTTAGCATCTATTAAATTTTTTTAAATGCTTTCAGTTATTCATGAAACTTAGCGAATAATATTCTATAACGTTCCTTTAACTATGCAAAATAAACATTCTCAACCAACTTAGAAGTTTAATCGTATTTAATTTAATTTTTCTCATTTTGATTTAAATATCAAAATTTACACCTAAGATTTTAGTTGATTTTGTTTTTACCGACTAATCTAGTAAATTCCACCTTATTAAAAATTAGAGCTTCAACAAAACATGAAGTAGGATCTTATTTTGTTAACTATAATTGACAGTTCTATATCTAAACTGATAATTAGATCTTTTATACTTCATCGATATAATATCAAAGTTAATCATAATTGTATTAATACATAAGTAAATATGAAAGTAAACAATTAATGTGCAATTATCTTTTTCTTGTACCTATTTAGGACAAATCATTTATAATGGGAAAAATAATGAGAACGAATTTAAAAGTCCATAAACATTATAAATTCTATACTCTATTATTTTCTAATGGATACATAATATATAGTTTATTTAACGTTCATACACAATATCGTTTAGACTACACAAACGTTAATATTAGTTAAAAACATACATTTTTCTATAGTCTGGTTCGTACTTATCCATATCTTAATCTCTGCAATAAATTTAGGCCCGATATGATTCTTGTAAATTTTATAAAATGATTTTAAACTTTTCTTCTAGAAATTCATTCAATTATTTCTAATAATCTATAAAAGTTTGTCTAAAAATGAGTCTGTCGTTTCATAAAAGTCATGTGTCTACATTAGTAAATATTAGTTAATAAAATAGCTTTCAAACTATAATTATATTTAATTCCGTTCTATTGAATAGAATTTCTTAGTGAATAAGATTTATATTATAGTGCTTGAATAAACAACAATGCATAGATATGTGGATGATTATTTTAATATTTTATTATTTACATAGAAGTGCAAACTCAATTCATCGATAATTCCTTTGTTTCTTTTATGTATTTAACATTTTAAAAATGCTAAATTAATTTAATGATATTTTTACTATCTCAAAAAAAATAAATTAATTTAAATTATCTGAATTTTTCTTATTTTTACAAAAAATTCTATGCTCGAGTAATAAAAGTATGTAAATAAGAATTAAAAATAATCATTGAAAAAGTTGAAATAAAATTTATTATTATTTGTTTTAACTCTTTTATAATAATCAGATTTTTTTTCTTTAATTAAGTTTAGATAATTAATATTCTACTGGTCGGTGTACCTTTTAAAAAATTAAACTTTTTTTTAACCATCTGAAGATAACGTATGTAATAGATAATTAAAGTGACTTTTGAAATTTGAATTTATAAACATTTGTTGTTTTTTTGCGTAATAGATAAATATTTATTTCTATTTTAATGGGTCATTAAACCAACTTAGCTGAATAGTCTACGCACAAAAAAAAACATTATCCTATTTACTTTATGTCATTTAAATTAACAGAAAGATCAAGAATATTCAAAATATATACAATATAATATCAATAAATTATATCCAAATAAGTAGATTGAAACGTATCATTTGGAATACTATTATTTTATTTCTCCTGTATATTTTTAATTATTTTAATTTATTATTTACAGTTGATTATTCAATAGCCTTTATTTTTCGCTGTAAAATAACTTTATAGGAATAAACAAAGAGAACTTTATCTTATTATTATTATTTTTTCCTTCTTGTGGATCAGATACCATGTTGTATCATTAATTAAGTAACAGAAGATGCTGGATATTCGTTTATATGTTTATTATAATTTAAAATTATTTTTGTAAATATTCTCTAATCTATTCGCCTTAGTAATGAAAGAAAGACGAAATCAATTAGTATGGCTTTTTTTTTCTTTTTTTGATAACTTAATACAGTTTCTATTTTATATATTTTGTATGTAGAAATATTCAATTTGGAACGAAATATTTTCTTTCATATTTATACTTTTTGGTGCTAATTTGATCCAAATGACTATAGTAATTTTTCATTCGATTTAAACTTAGGGCTTTTTCTTTCAGGGAATCGATTGAGAAATTCCAATATATGATGGAAGGTAAAACAGATAAGATAGTTAATAAAATGGGGCATTGATTAAATGTAAAATGTAAGTGATGTTTAAAAATTAAAAGAGTTGATAAATGCACTTCAGATAAATGAAGTATTTGTTAATACATTTCTATTATTTAAATAAAAGCGCCGATACCTTTTATACATCCTCACAAATTTTAAATAAACTGTAAAGTAATGGAAAATATATTTGTCCTTAAGTAATTTCTGTTGAAACACTTCTAAAGATTCACCAGAATTAGCCCGATACACTTTATTACATATTTTTCTCTTAATTGAATTTTTGATTTTATTAGACATTTTTCTGTGTTGAAACATGATCTTTGACATTATCTAAACTTTTATTTTACCGATCCTGTTAAAATTTTTATTTTCAGTTGTTCATTGATCAGATTTCTTCTTCAAACGATCATATAAATATGATTCATTCTTTTTGTTTGATTTATTCTTTTAATTTTGATTGTAAATGTAATTTTTCTTTTAGTTTCAATATACGGAATAATATTGTAATGCTAATTTGCAAGTTATAAATATCAAGTTGGATTATAACAAAAAAGAATAAAATAGTTTAATTTGATAAACGTTTTTAAATGTATCCTTTGAATGTTTAAATTAAAAGTATAAAGTTTAAAGATATTGCCATATAAAAATCTCAATATATATATACAAAAATATCATTTCGAAATATAGCTTAAGTTACGTGAATTTAAATTTTTACTAATATTAATTTCAATTTAATATTAAAAACTACCGGTATATTATAGGCCTATTAAAATATAAATTTGAAAATAATTAAAGTAGACATTCTAAAATTCAATTTTTATTTCGGTAACTAATCATATACGTTATAGATATATATATATATATAATATATAATACGATTATTATTAAGTTTTATTATCATGCTATAATTTATTTGTCATATAATAAAGTATTTTGGTCTATTTTAACTTTATCAAAAGTTTTGAATATTTTTGGTTTTAATTATATAAGATTTTAACTTTTTCTATATTAGGTTATGTATTTTCTGCTTTAAGATTCATATAATTATTTAAATTCTGCTAAATAATTATATAATAGAATTATTTCTATTACAAGTAGGAAATGTTAAATCGAATGACTTACGTCGATATTTCGCATCAATATTTATTTGTTCTGTTTGTATATTTGATAAAACATAATTTTAACTACGATAACACAACTAACATTATAATTTAATTTATGTTTTCATGATTTTTCTATATATTAACAAACAATCGCTTTTTATCATTTTTAAAGTATTTTATGAAATTTGAAATTATTTTAAAATTATTAAATCGCTACAATCGAGAATTTCTGTTTCACTTAAATAATAAGTCATACAATAGTGTTTTCTGGTTTGAAAGATAATAACTAATGAAATAATTTTTTTTGTATATTTTTTATTTTTAATAGAAATGTTTATTTATTACGAGATTATTATAATTTTATATACAGTTACTGTATATATGTATTGTACAGTACAGTACATACAATACAATGATAATTGAGAGTCCATATAAAGTGAAAAAACCTTAACCTTATCTCAACCAACTTACCAAAGTTTCTAATTGAATTAAATAACTTAAATCGTTTGTGAATGTAAGATATTCCGATGCGTGCTCTCTAAAATAATATCTGCATTTTCTTTTAACAGTCCTTTTATCAATTCATTCGCATACAGACTTACAGCTCTAACACACAAAAAACAAATAAATAGAAAAGTGCTACATCTTATTCAGGTTTCTCGTAATAATTGATATCACTAAGTAAACATTGCTTAACTGACTGCAAAAAAGTTCGACCGAAAGGCAGGCATAATTTTATTGATTTTAACAACAAACAAGAATGCAGTCTAAATAAAACTTTAAGAGAACGAAAAATGAAACAATTATTTATAAGATAGTTTAGTAATGTGGGAAAACCAAGCACAAGTCGAACCAACGATAAATACTTTTAAAATTGACTCTAGTTTCACAGAAGCAAATAATCAAAAGACGAACAAATGACGCGCGTACTGTTCCAAAGGCATCGACGTAAACCTAAGCAGTGACTACAGTAAAGAGATGTCCTTAGAGAATGGAGATGCCGGAGATCTCCTTTGAGCTCACCAAACTCATATAAATCGAAGTTACATACATACTGACATGTTATCATCTGCATCAACCGGGACAATCTCCTGCTCTGCACTTGTTCCAGTAAATTTATGTTCGATTGATTATTTCCCCCCCCCCTCGTGATTGGCATTCTGAAAAATGAATTATTTTTAATTTTTAACTTATATCAAGGCGAGACATCTTTTACATTCATTTTTTTTTTTTGCACACAATTTTGTGCTTATAATATTAAAAGTAAAAAATAAAAAAATAATAAAATGATCGAAGCGAATTTGTTTACTTTACTAATTGAAAAATGAGTTAAAACTTCCTTAATGATTACAGCTTATTCGTTGATCCTATTTTGATACTCAAGAAGATTCTTCAACTTTTTGAAACCGATCTTTAAGTAAATTATTCTAGTCTACAAAATCGATCTACTTACCGTATTAGAACAACAGTCTTAAGAACAACTCTACTAGAAAAAAATTATTGAATTATATAGGTGATTTATAATAAAAATCCTTTTATAAATAACATAAAAATCTAATGTAAAAATCTAACTGAAAGAGAAAAGATTTTGTAGAAATGCCTCTTGGTAGACAATGCAGGAAATTATATGTGCTGTTTCATTATGTCACAGGAAACGAATAAAGATCTGTTATCTAATATCTGCTTTTTTTACTTTTATTCCGTAATTCAAGCGATTTCACATTTATTCAATTTTTAATTTTAAAAAAGCATATAAAGTTATCAATTTTTTAAAGCAAATTTACAAAAAAATTCGGTATAAAAAAGCATTGATAAAGTGAAAATTATCATATGAATTTTATTGGTGTATTTATATATTAATAAATCTAAATAATTACACAATAAAGATTCGTGGACATTTTAAAAAGTTTTCGGATAAATTAAATATAGATATTGATTTTAAAATATATAGCTTATATACGATATAGGCTACATAAAGGTAGTTCGTTGTGACATGCTAGTAGGTCAAATCTATTTTTTTTTTTTTAATCTATAGTAGTCAAATAACAGAGGTATTTTCAATACCTTTCGAATACTATCCGCCTAAATTTCGGAATTTATTTCCACTATTTTATATTAATTTTACAATAGCATAAATAAAATATCTTTCATTTTATTATGATGTTGTTAGTATTCGTTATCATATATAAGTATTTTTTTTTAAATTTTCATACATTAAGGTTTTACAGAAATGGTGAAATGCCGGGCCAATTAATTTTCGAGTTATATTTATATACTGTATATATTTGGTAATAAGTCACAAATATAAATATTTGTGATCTATTAGAATGAATATTATGAGAGAGATTTTCGCGAAATTTAAAGTTTTATGTGATTGTTATTTAGCCTACTGCAGGGGTGGCCAACTTTTGTGCACATAAGATCTACTTTTTATCGTAAAAATGTGTCGCGATCGACTCGTTGTCATAGGCATAGTCTAAGTGGGGAGGGGGAAGTGTGAAATACATACTAAATCGACCAAAATTGGCTTGGTGATCGACCGGTCGATCGCGATCGACTTGTTGGCCACCCCTGGTCTACTGAATGTAAAAAAAAATGAATATCGAGGAAAAAGAGTAAAGTTAGCTTCTTGTCGTGACAGAGGAAACCAAAGAGGAAAAGAAAGGTTAAATATTTCACCCTAACATTGCTACAGTTTTCCGCCCGACTTTCCCTTATAACACTTAAAATATCTTACGTATTTCAAATGCATCATTTATTTTATTTTATTATTATTATTTTTTTTTGCTTTTTTTAAATCAAATTCGATGCACGCGTAGAATTTAAACATAACACTTTAAAAAATCTATTAATTTAAAGATTAACTAAACTTAACAAACGATCTTAAAAACGTTTAACTTTGAGATTTATTCATGCCAGCACATTGGCGAACAAATTATTAATATTTTATTGATGATTTTACGTATTAATAATACAAAAATCATACAAGTATTTTAATCAAATGAATGCTTATTGATATAAAGAAATTATAATAAATCAATACGGTATTATTAAATTTAATGTTGAAAATTGCTGATTGGTACACGTTTTTCTACACTAATTTGATTAACTTTTAATCGGTTATTATAGATAATTATCTAGAGATTAACAAGATTAAAAATTTAATAATATTTTTACATTTATTGATATTTAATATTTTAAACTTGGGATATTGCATTCATTTGTTTAATTGTAGGTTTTATCACATTCAAACTTCTCAGCAATTTGAAAGTTTAGAATGTAAGTTAATAAGTTAAGAACAAAATTTAGAACGAGTTCTTTAAAGCAAATGTTGATAGAAAATTTTGATCTGTTCATATTAATATACTATCTTAGTCTACTTAAATTAAGAAAAAATTGCCATGAATGGGCCACAAATAAGTTAACAATATTGAATCTTATGTTTTTTATAAGATGCGATTCTTCCAACCGTTTCATTATAATGAAATTCTAATTAGCAATTGTATGTAATCATTTACACTATAAAAGATCAGAAGGAAATTATAAAAATATTTACAAAATAAGATGATTTAGCTTTGTAATTTTGGACTAAATAGTCTACGCTGTCATCAGCAATTTATCAGTGCTATTATCCGGTCAATTTCTACTTTAAATATTATATTATAATGATTGCATATATAGATTTATATAGTCCTTTATACAAATTTTGCAATATTCTGTCTTAAAATATCTGCAGTTAAAAGCAGATATTTTAGAGAGAAAATCCTTTCCAAAATTTTTTCTTTCTCTCAACTTAATTTGTCTTTCATATTGTAAATAATTAGAGAAATATTAGATAATTGATATAATTAATCTACAATTGTAAATGATAAATCCATCATAAAATTTTCGTTTTAACAAAAAAAAAAAAAAAATAGATATAAATTTTGAGAATAATATCGTCATTTATTATTTTTAAAAGTAATTATTTTCCTGTTAAAGAGTCGATCTTGCTTTTATGTAGGAATTGTTTTTATATAAATTATACACTTGAGTTTTTAGTTTTTATCATCGTATATTGATTTAATTCACTAATTAAATTCTCATCTAGAAGAGTAATTCTTTCGAGTAATTTATAAACATATAGGTTTACATCAGATGCTATAAGCGTCAAACATGTTCACAAATAAGCTTATCCGTAACTTATTCTTTGTAAGATTATCTTATTGCAAGATCCAAAAGTAAATAAAAGGTCAGAATTATCCGATTGTGATCGAAATCCGATGTAATTTTCTACTAATCCTAAGTTAAAATTTTTATTGTAAGCCACGAGAAAGTTTATTCCATGTTAAATTTTAAATTAAATAATTCACGAATACGTTTAATCGAACTCTTTCCCTAAGATTTTTAAAGAGAATTTCCCTTCAAGACATCTGCTTTTATATATTTTATCGTTATAACACTTGTTTCTTAATTACTGCAGTTTGAAAATTTAATTGTAAATTTTGTTTCCTAAAGCCTAAAAATTTAACCTATATAAATTGTAGAAAGTAATAACATGATAAATAATCATTTAAAATATTGGTCTATACTTAATTTTCTCTTGTATTTTTAATAAATTATTTATTAAATTTGTATATTCTATATATTCTACTTATAATTTTATGAAATGTAATTTATGTTGTCATTTATCGTATACAACATTTTAATTCGCAATTATCGAATAATTACTTTTATCAAAATCTTAGAAAATGGAAAAAAAAACAATTATACTTTTTAAACTTAATTATTACAAATTTAGAAACTCGAATTAAAAGAATTAAATATAATTATAAATGAAATTAAAGAAAAATGAATTTTATCATAGATTTTTTTTTAACGGGTAAAAAAGTACAAACTGTCAAAGTAAATCACCAAAAATTTCTCGTATTAATTTTAAATTATAAATATTAAATAAAATTATTTATCATAATAAAACATTAAATTTTGGTTTAAGTGAAATTAAGCATTTTAAAGAACTCTTAAAATTCAGTTGGTTAAGAACATTTTTAAAATATAAAATAAGCATTTCTGACATGTGACTTAAACAGTTTGACAGATGTAATTAAAGATTGTGTATTTGTTTATTTAAATGCGATGAAAAATACTACAAAATAAGATTAATAACACATTAAAGAAGACTTTTATTAAAATAAACATAAACATTATCGTTTGATTTAATCGTATAAATAAAACAAACGAAAATTTCAACTTAAAAAAAAAACGTAATATAACAAAAATGTTATTAAATAAGTTGACGATTAGAAATTTAATTAAATTATTTGTAACAGCAAATAGGTGTTATTTAAAATTTAAAAATTGTTTTAACGTAATTTTTCATTACGGAGATTTATCATATTTCTGAATACGAAAAGGAAAATTTTTTTTCTAATAATTTAGAGCAGTTTAACTATACAATGCAACTAGAGATCTGAGAATTTCAGAATCACAAAAGGCTTATATCACTTGAAAAAGTAAATAATTGTTTTTATAGCTAACATTTCGATAATTGTTTCAATAAATAATTTATAATAAGTTTATATCATCTATTCAATATTTGTTATTAATAATAAAAAGAATTATTTATGAAGCTTTTTTTAAAATCAAATGTGTTTATTTGATTCTACGAGCTTTATTTTATTCTATAATAACTAAAAATACGTTAATTTAAGTATTAATTTAATAAAAATTCACATTTTGAATGAATTATTATGAGAATATAGTCTATACCTTCAGCCCATAATTAGGCTAAGTAAAAAATTAAATTGGACTTAAGGCTCATCATTCCCCTAATAATTCATTCAAAATATGAAATTTTATTTATTTTTATACTTACATTTATTTACAAATTGTTTATTTATTAAAATTATATAATATAAAACTTTTTATTGAAGTATCTGAAACATTATTTACATAATTTCAAAGCGATTTTTATGATTTATTTTTGATACATAAATATAAAAGTCCTAATCAAATCTTTCAGGAAAAATTGATGTTTATTTTATTTTATTTAATTGATAAATAGTAAAAATTTATTAATGTTGTATATAAAATCAATAAAAATTTAAAATAAACTTTTTAGTTTTTTATTTGTATCGTTATATTTAAATCGTACAGTTTAAAACTAATAACGAAGATTTGCATAGAATACGTTTAAAAAAGAAATTAATGGAAAAGAAACTATGCCGAATATTGAATGTAAATAAGGTATTCCAATATTTTGTAATTGCTCGATATCTTTATATTTAAGAAATATAAAATCTAAAACTAAAATCTTCAATAAAATAATACTTTTCCGATGGAAGTCAAATTATAAAAAGTTTCTCATCATAACAATGATTATTTTATTATTACAAAAAAAAGAATCCAACTGCATTCGAAATTAATTTTAAAAATTACTAACTCTATGCTATTACTACAGATAAAAATATTGATTAAAGAAATTGGTAAAAGATTAAAAAAAAAACATAAATCTAATCGTGGAATTATTACCATTTTTCAGTTATTACAAATCATTTATCACTTTAAATAGTTATTAATAGACTATTGTCATTACTTATTTAAGACACCATTATACTTACAACATATTCGAAAGTAGAAGTTTCAATATAGGCCATACAGGCCTATATTGAAACTTCTTATTGAAATTGCGGGATAAAATATCGTAATTTTAAATGGTCATATTTACAGTAAGAAAGTTTAAACAAATAACAATGTTATCATACATATTTATAAAAATATCTCTGTAATTTTTGTATAAATAATAACCTATATTTTGAACTTTATCTTAAATGCTTGACATTGTTATTTGAAGACCATTTTATATGTATTTTTATTTTAAATTTATACAAATTTAGTCTATATATGATTATAATCCAGTAAATTCGTTAATTTTCTAGACTACAAATATTCAATATTCGTAGACTCATCAAGTTACTATCAGGTTAAAATAAAGTGCAAAAATATACTACGGAATTTACACATATTGCATTATATTGCTTCTGATAGAGTAATTAATAATTTAAAATTCTGCAGTAGTAAAAGTTTTCTTTGCATGCTAATTTGTATTAAAAATGCGAATTTTTATTGTAATTATTATATAGTTAAACGAAAATTTGTGAATTAAACTAAACTTTATTTTTAAAAAACTTTATATTATCATATAGAATAAAGCTGTTATAATAATTATATAAAAATGAAACTCTTAAGCAATTGAATAACTTTAATTTCGATCGAATTTATTCTTAGCAGGCTTTAATAAAAGTATAGTTTTAAACTTCGTGCCTGAGTAAAGAGCTAATAAAATTAAAATAATTAATTCACATGAATACTGGATTTCTAAGTTGTTACTGAAATAAATATTTAATTTATTTATTATTTAGTCATATTTATTTTGAAGAACCTTTCATAATAACTGTAATCTTACAATAGTTTAACAACAAAATAGAGATGACTAGAATGGATTTTTCTTTTGTTTTATGTGTATTTACTCCAGTATTTTCAGTTTTACAATATTTATAAGTTTAAATTGTTTTAATTTTTGAGGCCTTAGCAATACTTTCAACATATTATACAAGTTTCGTCTAATTGATAACGTATAAAATTATTTTTAAACGATTATTTTGATTATGAAATATTATACGTTAACTTTTTTTATATATTTGAAACGATGATAAGACATTTCAGATTTTATGTAAGGAAAAATGTAATTTTTTAAGTCAAAAAATATTTTATTTTATTTTTTTCAATGAAGAATTAAGATTGCTTTCACAAAACACAAAGTTAACATTTACCATTACAGATTTACTTATTTAAAACATTAATAAATGATTTTATAAGTATTAAGAATTCAAGAAAGATGCGATTTTAAAGAGTAAAGATTCAATACGTAGGGAAAATGTACAGTATTTATGTTTAGATATTACACGACATTTCTTATAGTTCACTTAATGTAAGGTTCACATTTCTACATAAGAAGTTATTCAAACAAATAGTGCAAAATAGAAATTCTTTAGCCATATTAAATAGTTACCTTCGGGCTAACTTTAATAACCTTAATTAAATTATCTTGGTTTAAATCTTCAATTTTTAATCTTTATAATTCAAAGATTCTTTATATTAAATTCGTCAATTGTGTTTAACTGTCTAATAAATTAAAACTTGAATTGCTCAGTAAATTGGCAATAGAAGCAAATTCCCAAGTTACTATAATTTTAATATTTTAAAATATGAACAAAGTAAGCATTTATTAAAAGAGTATTTCTGAAATTGTTTGAAGACTTTTAATATTTGAATGATCTACAAAAGTGGCCTGAATTTCATTTCAATTATATTAAATTCATTAATTAATTGGTAATAAAAGAAGTCGAAAATTTCAAGTCTAATTTTCTTCTTTTCAAACGAGTGTTTCCTTTGCTTAATGTCTCGAAGATTGCGTTGTTCAGCTCTTCACCTCTAAACAATATTGACTGTATCGGGCATTTTCTGTTGGCTGACGACCCTGATGGACAACGAAGCTGATGGACAACAACAAAGTGGAAACCGAACCGAATTAATTCTCTTTTCAATACTCAATTAATTACTTCCAATAGTCAGAGGAAACTATTCAAATTTCAAATTCTAGTAGTAAATTTATCCAATAAGAGGCAGAATAGGAAATAAATATAAAAAGTTCGAATTTATAAACGGAGCAAGATAGAATATTTCGCGTATATTTTATCTTTATACAACCGGTAAATTATATTTAATGAATAGTATAAATTAATTAAATTATAATTTATTTTTTAAATGATTTAATATTTAATAATTTATGTGAATAGACAACCACATCAACTTAAGAATTGATAATAGTAATGCCAAAAAATAGTGTGAGTGACCTTCCAAATTTTGGAAGTAATACAGAAAAGAAGGGTTTACTTGTTTATTTTAGTTTATTAAACACAAAATGATTTCATTTTTATTTAATTGTATAAAATTAAAAATAATACAGAGAAAATATTTTCAAGATAGGCCTAAAGTTTATTTTTAAAGCCTAGATTGTATTTTTGTATAAATTTCTAAAATTATTTTATAACAACTTATATATTATTTATTATAAATTCATATTAAAAAAGAAAATAGTGTCACTTTAATGTAATCTTCGATTATAAAAGTTAAGAAACTAGAGAAATAAATATTATCTTGATATTATTGTTGAAGATTGTTACATTAATAAGGATTAATAAATGTGTTAATCTTTACGTACAGTCTTTAAATACAACGTTAATAAAATTATTCAGATACATTTACAAAATTGAAAGATCAAGTTAAAAGGACGTATTTTGAGCGAATAAAAAACCGTCACTCAAAATGTTACGTCAGAAATTGCAAGATAATTTTATCAATTCAAACGAAATTATAGTTTAAAAAAATAAATAAAACATAATTTTTACTTATAATAGGCTAAAATTAATGAGAGAAATGATCTGTTTTAATTAAGAATGCCAAAAATTTTCCCCTAGAATATAAATATATGTTATGTATGCGCCTAATGAAAGAAAGATTAGATAAAAACATTAATTTAACTCAAAGTAGTAACTGAATCCATCTCAATTAACTATAACATTATGCAATATTTATAATACTACAATTCATATAATGTTAAATTCAGTTTCTATTTTAGATCTAGCAATATTTTTATATTATTTTTTTAATATAAATATTATGCTAATTTATTGTAATCTTGATTAATTGTCAATCATTGAATTGAATAGAAATTTTCTTAAATATATCGATTGAACTAAAATTAACTACACACCAATATTTAACGATAATGATGATGATGATGACGATGATGACGATGACATTAATAATAACGAAATCAATAATTTAAAACAAAAAAGAAAGATTTAGAATGTTCTTTATTTTAAGAATTTTTCGATATTTCTTACGAATTGACGATTTCTAATCAGAGGATACAAGTAAAATTTTTTGTAATTAAAGAACAATACAGAAAATTTTACTTGAAATATTATATCAATGGAACAATGAACTATCCGAAACAAAAGTTTGATATTATATTATTAAAGTATATGTCTCTAAAAAGAATATCCTGTTATTTTAATCGCTATCTAGACTAAACATGGTTTAATATCTCGAGAAATTTAAAGGAAGAAACTATTATGAAGATATATAAAAATTACAGACATAGACACGTTATCTAACACAATTTATATAATTTTCCAAGATTATATTTTGTAATAAATTTATTTCAATACATACATATAATATTTAGAAATGTTAAAATTAATTTATTATAAAATATTCTGCTTAAAATCGTATTATATATATATATATATATTTATTATAAATTATGAATTTAATTTATTATCTTCATCCCAATGGGGTAAACATATGTAATAATATATATACTGAATAATAGCTTCGAACATAACTTAATTTTAAAATGAAAATGTAATTGGCTGTGGATTCAATTTGACTGAAATAAAATATTATGGGAACAATCTATTCTAAAAATTTCCAAGAATTATTCCATGGTTAATTGCATCGGATGTCAATGAATAGTAGGAATTTCTTGTCCGATAGAAGATATGTCAGACAATCATCAAATGACGTCATCTTCTAGATTAGTGACCTGTCGAAACGTGTCTTGCTGTCGCGATAACTTCTTTTTCTTGGCCGTCTTCCAATTTTCCTACAGATCATCGTAGTTGTACTAAAGCCAAAACTTCATAAAATCGTATAAAGTTATGTGTCAACAAATATTGATATCGTTTCTAGATTTTAGATTATAAGAGTGAGAGAAAGAGAGACGGGAAAAAATGTATTTAACATACTTCAAATCTAAAGGCAAAGTGTCTTTCTATATGATTCCGCCATAAATTCTTTTTGTCATTTATATGACAAAATGAATTTATGGCCGAGATTTAAGCTAGTAATCCATTTCAATGAAAAATGATTGAAAAATTAACAGGAAAATGTCATTTGAATTAAAATTTCTTATTTATAGCAAGACAAAGCATCTTCATTTACATCTAGATTGATTGATAGATTCTCTTTGAACGTAAAAATTTGATTATCAAGAAAATGCTGTTAAACAATGTTTCATTTATTTAGTATTATTTTAAATATATATTTTTTGAAAGTTAGTATAAATATATTGTTAAAATTTAAAAGTTTATATAATCAATTAATATTTAAACGTTTTATTGGAAGACAAAGTACTACATACAGTATAGTACATACATGTTATTAATAATATTTTTTATTTAAAAGTATTAATTAATAAAATTGTAAATAAAATGCTTCACATAAATAAATAATATACCAATTCAAATAAATTTTAATTATTATTTAACAATTTTTTAAAATATTCTTTACAATAGTAAAACTCCAAATAACTTATATTTTTAACATTTAAACTGAAAAAAAAATTAATCGTAAATGATATTCTTCTCGAGGATATTAATCATATCATTTTATATAAAAAGAATATTTATACATTTGAATCAATAACTCTAAAATAATAACCTGAGGCTTTTTTTAATAATTACACGATACATATTTTATATTCTTTTATAATTTTAAAAGTAAATTTTGTATTAAATAATAAAGTAAAAATAGAACTATAATTGTATTTTTGATCTTGTTTTTATAATTTAATTTAATAATAAGCTACTCGTTAAAAAAATGTTAATATTTTATTATTTTCGGTAGTTTTTGGAAGACATTATAAGATTTACTTCTTATTAGATCAAGAAAAGGTTATTTTAGGTCAATTCCCACTTGAAATATTAAGTAAAAATGTATGTAATTTTACTTTTTAAATAGTTCCTATCTCTCTAAACTGCAAAAAAAAAAAAATGATTGGGATTAACCTTGCTGTAGATATAAATTTAAAATATATATTAAAAAAAAACAGATAAAAAATCATGGTTAATTCAATTAATTTTAAAAAATTTATTAACGTTGAAAATATAAATTTTTATGTAATTTTTCCAAATACACGTTTCAAATTTTCTTAAAATAAAGCTTTTAAGAGGCTTTAAGATATTACCAGACTACATTTAAAATATAAAGAATTAAAATCTTACCTTTTAAATGTTTATATAGTTTGATAAAACAGTTTAAAAATCAAAGCACATTTATTTAGTCAAAAGTTTAACAGTGCAAGATTTTTTAATTAAGATAATCCATTAAGTCCGAATGCAAATATCGAAATATGAAATTACTTACATTTCCATATTTTAGTTATGAAACGGTTTCTTCCTCTGCTTTCAAATAATTTATCACTGATAAACTACTACTAGAATTTTCACTGTAATAAATTATAAGCTTATAGACCAATAATAGTTCTATAATTAAGTTAGATATCGTTATGAAAAATTCAAAGAATGATCGTATATAAAATATTCATTGTAAAATTTTCTTAAATATTAAATAATTTCTGTATTCCGTTTTAACAACAGAAATCCAGAGATTTCCTTTTGAAATTACAAAAGTTAGTAAAGATGAAACCGAATTAGTTCTTGATCGAAAATTTTAATTATGTTTATGCACTCAATATTGATTATCCAAACTTAATATATAATTTTTAATATGATTATATTTATATAAACGTTTTAAATTAAAATGGAAATACTTTTTTAAGATTAAACTTATCTTTTCAGCACTTTAATGTTATACTCTGACTATGACAATATAATTTAAAATCACATAGAAAATGAAAAAAAAAAATTTAATTTAAATTAAACTCTGACATAATTTGTTAAATTATTGGCAATTTGATATTATTTTTGCAATGTTTAAACTGCATTGCAGAATAATTCTGATTAAATTTATTACTTCTTGATATTTTTTTAACTTTAAAAAATTTAAGAAATTAACATCGAACGAAAAGTAGATAATTATGATAATTAATTAGAGAACGAAATTAATTATAATAATTAATTAATTAAAATAAAATTAATTGGTAGAAAATATTATATGGATTTTTTCAATCGTTGTCGATTATTGATTTCTAAGTATGTAAATAATTTTCACAGCTTTAATCTTTATTCTTTCTACACTATTTCTGTCCATTTTCCATCATTCTTTTAATTTTATTTCACTTTAGATCTTTCTTTTCTTTACTTATATATTGAATTTACTACCGCAAATGACTTTTATATTAATAACTAATTATATAATAATATATTAATTAATATCCACTCGATTTAATTTCTGTTTTTCTTAATAGGAAAAATCATTATGATACATTATCAGCAAATTATAAAATGATAAATTGTTTTTTATTGGGAATTAAACTTTTCAATAATTTTCAGTTCATATTGAGGAATGAATATATCTACTATTATGCAACTAATATCTTTCGTGCTAACATAAAGAAAACTTTCTAGGGTTTCGTTAAATTTTCAAACAGTAATAATTCTCCGAGAGTTTCTTATTAAAGCAAGCAAGACTTTACTCACCTGTTGGCTTTCTGTACAAGAAAAGATTAAGGTTTATTCTTATCGCGGTTATAACAATGAAAAGTATTAAAGTAAAGAAAGAAAGATTTTAAAATCAAAGCAAAAGAAATAATAAATATAAAAATAACATAAAGTCTAAATATAAGGTAAAAATAATTATAAAATTTTGTATAATGTTAAAAAGTTGTTGTATAAAATATATTAGAACGGTCTCACCGATTTGCGCAACAAATGTCCTGCAGAACAAAGGGTCCCACTCTGGCCAGTCCAGCGAGGTCCAGAGGTTTTTCTCTGTCCCAAGCATAAATTGCTGACGCATCAGGAGCTGGCCGGAGGAGTGACAGCTGGATGGAGTGGTCTGACTGGACAGGAGTCACAATCATCTTTGTACCCCCGTCTGGGTTAAATTTACCCCTTGGTCATACAAAGCGATGACCAAATGGTCTCAGTCTAATTTCATTGCTTGTTGCTGTCGAACCATTGTAAGGTAAGTTTAGACCAATTAAATCGAATAGAAATTAATTACCAACAAAAATTATTCTTCTAATATGAAAAAAGTACAAAATTATATAAAATAATATTTTGAACGATTTATACAATGATTTATACTTCAATTGGCAATTCAATTTTTCTTTAAACGCGTTTTCTAAACCACAAACATTTAACTGTATTAACCAATAAAAAGTGTCAACATCTTAAATTCTGTGAAAATTTGATTGTCATTACGAAGAGCGAAATATGTTATTCTAGTTGTCAGACAAAAGCAATTATGTAAGAGAATTTGTAAGATGATAGAAATTTTCCAGAAGTGTTGAGAATAATTAGTGCATTTTAATCGCTTAATTGACTCGTTGTATAAATGTTCCTAGATTTACTTTAGCAGATAATCTTTTACGTATCAAAACCAATTTTTAAAAACTTGGAAATAAACCTTATTTTGATTTGTAAAAAAATGTATTAACATGCTTTTATGCCAAATATTTATACTGTTAAAATTATTTAAGTTATAAATAATATGTATATTCGTTTAAATCTTATATTCATAAATAAATATTTTAAGAGATCAATTATTGCATAAACGCGTAAATGCAGATTATAGGTAAATTTGTTTCCTCTGGTGTGATTTTCAGTGATTGACGTTTCCTGATTTCTGGCAGAGAGGAAATGGAGCAATTTCGATAGGATTACGTTTAAGTCCATAGAAATATCAGACTACATTAGTTTTGTTGTTTAAATGACAAATTATAAACATTTCTTTTTCCTATAATTAGTAACTATAATTGTTCGAATAATATTTTAAGTCCAATTACATATCTGTACTTATTGTTAAATAATATAAACCAATAATTATTATTAAATGTTTTTTTTTCAAAATCTACTTTAGATTTTTATTTTAATTATAGTTTATTGCATATTTGGATAATATGCAATAAATATTTATATAAAACCTATTCGTAAACTGTAATCAATAATAATAATTATTATTTTTATATTAGAAACGTTAAAAGATTAACAACTAATTAAAATCATATAAATAGAATAATGGTTCGTGCGGTTTTCAATAATGACTACCGGCGAAAAAAATGAAGCAAAAAAAAAAAATAAAAAAATAAAGTACCAGCTCTGATAGCCTGGTAATCCAATGTCACGAAAACAAGTGGGGAGTTTTTTATGCTGAGGGTTTTTTATAGGGATAAAGTTTCGTTGACTCCTGGTGTGGGGCGGAAGCACTTAAACAAGTATTCAATTGTCGTGCTAGTCGCTTATGAACTGCCATTAGCACAATTTTAAACAGGGGGGAAAACTGTTTATGGTTAAAATAAATGGATTATTCGCATAATTTTATTCAATTGCATAAGCAGGTATAATTACAATCACTTATAAATATATGAATATATAACTACTTTTAAATAATAATAAAATATATGAAATTATTGATTTAAAGTTATTTAATAAATTCTATATTATTTTGTTAATATAGTAATAGTAAAAAGTCTTTTAAAATATTATTACTATTAGTTAAATAAACAGAAGACGTCAAAATGTAAAACAGAATGTATAAATATGTTCACTTAAACATATAACCCAAGATTCAAATAGGCGAGGAAAATACGTTTTGTTTTAAGATTCAAACCTATGTTGTTCAATGACCTATGTTACGATGAACATTTTAACTAAGCCAATGAGACATATTTGTTATAATTGCTTTTAGAACTCCTAATTTTCTTATTTTCAAGGTGAAATTAAGTACCGTTAGAAAACGGGATTAGTGTATGTGGTTAGCTAATTATAGAATTCAGTAAGTTACCAAACAACTAAATTTCTACTTAAACATAGGTCCTAATTTTTTTTCTCTATAGTTTATTCTTGGAGTGATGTAGTTCGAGTGGATTGATATTTATATATTAGCTATTATTTGTTAGCTAATAAAATCATTTAGTTAACACGTATGTATATATAATTTAGCCTATAAATGAGTAGGTTTTCTTTAGTTGTTTTTAAAATTTTGTTTTGTTATATTTATTTTGTTTTCACACATTTATCCCCGCCTTACTGCAACAAATTATTACAGGTAACCTAATTTGATTTACTAAAATTAATAATAATTAAATTCTTTCGAGATCTCTTCTAAATTATGAAAATAAAATATAAGGTTAATTATCTTTTGAATATTTTATTTAAAATCATTTATTGTTTAATTTCAAATAATGAATAAATTTCAAGTTGACGTTATAGTTTTTATAATAACTCATAAAATTTAAAACGTTTACTC
Organism: Centruroides vittatus; assembly: GCF_030686945.1. Classification (NCBI taxonomy): domain Eukaryota; kingdom Metazoa; phylum Arthropoda; class Arachnida; order Scorpiones; family Buthidae; genus Centruroides; species Centruroides vittatus. The sequence continues at coordinate 510,358 of NW_027120741.1, forward strand.
TGTTTTAAACAAACATAAAATATGGAATTTTTTTTCCAGTTAAAAATTTTATAATAATAATTTTAACAGATATGAATTCATAAAAACTAATTTTAAAAAGTCAAAATTACAAATTACTTTATTAAAATGAAGTAAGTAAATTTTAATCTTCATGAAAGAGAGGATTAAATTTTTCTTGAAAGTGCTATAATTAGCATAACATTAAAAAACTCTTCCGAATTAAAAATGTAATGTTTCTTAATTTTGCTGCGCCTGTTAATTGAGACTTAAGAATGTAGAAGTAAAAATTAATGAAAAAATCGATAACAAATTTTTTTTAGTATAAAAATACTAATATATGTATTAAAATAAAAGCAAAACTTTTGCTTTCCATATATGCCCTATTTAAAAAAAATCAGGTTGCAAGAAACAAATTTATAAAGATAAGAGCTCGCTGTCAATGATAATACTCTTCTTACTTTCTCCTGATGTCCAGACAAAATTACTTGTAGGAAGAGGAAGAAGATCGATAAGTACGGTACGTTCTCGGTTAGTCTTAGAGATCTCTTCTGATTGGCTAGATATAGTAGTCAGTATGGAGCATTGAAATGTAAAACTATATTTCTTCATCACCCCGTTCGAACGACAAGTTAGTTGTTGTTGACAACTGCAGCTGATGGCTGAATCGAAACTAAACAATCATCTGATGACAATCATACTATATGACTTACTACAATTAAGAAATTATCACTATTCATTTGCACAAAATTCTTTCAAACTCATTGATTCATTATTTTCTAAAGAACAAATAATTTTTTTTTTTTTAATTTTATAAATATGCTAAAGATATATTGTATCTTCGCTTGTTATAACAAAAATAAAGGAGAAAAAACATGATTTTAAAATTCTAAAATTTTTGGTTTATTTGTTATATATTTATCGTTTGAAGATGAATAAAAAAAAAATTATAATTTTTTTAAAACGGTGGCTCATTAAAAAATTACATTATAATAATTATTTTAATCAAACTTAAATTACAATAAACATATTCTAATAAAAATAAATTAATTACTAAAGTAAAAATAAATTTGAATAAGTAAAATACATAAACAAACATGTCTATTAATTAATTGTAAACGTTTTTGATTTATTATAGTGAAAATATGAAAACTTTATGAAATTGTTATTGTATTTTTCATTTAAAAAAATGAAAAATATAATAATTATTTCAATTCAGCTTCATTATTTTGAATATTTTTCATCCTAATATTCTAGTTCTTATTAATGTAATAATGTTAAATAATTTATTATGTGAAAATTTTGTGTTGAAATAATATTATTTATGTAAAGATATACTTTTTTAAATATTCCAAAATACATTCAATAAAGAAAGTTGCGTTCAATTGCCATATAAAATTATTTTTACATGTATTTTTTTATATTATTAAGTTGAAAATTCTGCAAAAAATGATTTCTTTTTTTATCTATTAACTGTTGTTCCAAATATTTTTACCCGTAGGCCTGTGGTACTTATCTTTTAGAAATTCACTTTATAAAATACTGCCATATCATTATCAGATATGTAAGCTATTCTATCCTTTACTATAAATACTCTTTTTCATAATTTGATAAAACATTTGATTTTAATATAACTTCTTAATTATAAAGAAAGTTGTCTTGTAAAATATTTAGACATTTAAAGTACTATTTATATTATTAAGAAATTCAGATATTTTTCGTAATTTTTGTTTCATCTCATTTAATTAAAACAAACTTAGAAATTATAGTTTCTAAATTTTTTTTTCAATAAAGAGAGAATTCGTGCTCTTAATCTTACTAATATACTACGGAAAAGCAGAAAAGTTTAAACATGAGACACAGTCAGATAAATTTCACATTCATCATAAATTTTCTTAGAAAAAGTTTTTAATTTACAAAATTTTTAACTTTAAAAAGCCATGTAAAATTTAAATCTTCAAGAAAAGAAGTAATTATGTTGATATTCCTATATGACAAATTTTAGTAACATGCAAAATATATTAGCATTTATTTAAAATATATATTTACTGATTCGCTAATTATATATATTTTTTTACGTGCTTATTTTTAACGGCATACATCATGTATATATCAAAATTCCAATTATAATACTAATGATAACAATAAAAATTTCGAATGATAAATGAAACTCATTAGGCAATCAATTTTTAATATCTATCGCATTTCATTTCAATTCGATTTACGCATAAAAAATTTATCAGATTTCTGTAATTTGCTTTTCTTCTAAAGATGACTATCTTCGTATGATAATTATTTTTATTGTTTGTCTTAGTTTAATTCATAACTGCCCTACTAGAAGCCCGCGGCTGTTTGTAACCCCATGATTGGTTTTGTGCATTCGCGAGACTTCCAAGTTGTATTTTGCCACTACAGAAATCAATTTAAATACTTTTGTGTGTGTTCTGTGAAGAAATATATTCATTCCAAATGTCTGAATTAAAAGCAATTTACTTAGCATCCTACTAACTTTTTAATATGATTTTAATTTACATTTATGTTCCTAATTGTATAATTGAAACTCATGTAAAACCGTATCAAAACAAAATAATATAAATATTCATAGCTTTATAATGTTACTGTAGATAGATAGAATCTACGCCGTACTCCTTAAAGGGTTAGATACTTTAAGTGATAGTTTGAATCTTTCTAAACAGTCTTGAGTTTAATCAATCATTAGATCATTAATTTTTAAATAATCTGAATTTTAGATTTTAATTTTTAATGCAATTTAAATTTCATTTAAACTACGAATTTAATTATTGGGGAAACATAAGAAGTATAGATGTAAATTATATATATAAAAAATAAATAATATATTGAAATTATTTGGGTTATATTCTACTTATAATACCATATAGATTTAATTTAAAATGTCATTTTTTATCTCTCACATTTATAATATATGAGCTTTTTAATAACATTTAGCGTTTCTATCGAGTATTCAATGTGAAATAGATAAAAATAAGAAACAGTTAAACTATTCATTTAGACAGTAAGATTAAAATTACATATTTCAATGAAAAAACTATTCATTTTTTACATAAAAATAAGCATTAAATATTTAGTCATTGGAATAAAATAAGGCTAAAAATGATGAAACTTTGTAACTAAAACTTTATATCGCTGGAGGAATGGATTCACTTCATTTGCTTAATTAATTTATTAACATATGCAAACGACTCTGTCTCAGAAAACTCCAATAGTGTTGACGAATAAAATTAAACTGGTACTTTAGATAAAAATGAATTTTTCGCGAATATTCGAAACATTATAGTAAAACAGTAAATGAATTGCCAAATCAAACACCATAAACGTTATTTAAAAAAATGAATTCAAATTAATTTACCATTTTCGAAAGCATAGTTTTTTTTATGGATTTTTAAAGTATAAAATAAAGTATAAATTAATATTAAATTATTTCTAAAATATTATTTACTTAAATTTAATTTAATTTTAGGTATTTAAACATATCAGTATAGTATTTGTATAAAAGCACAATAAATTAAGTTTAATTTATTCTATTCAATATATAAAATACGTTAAAAATATAGCTCTTTCGCTGTTCATTATGTTTCTAAAATAAATATGTAAGTGTTAGTAATTTATATGTATTAGCTAATAAATACATTGTCAATAGCGTTAATAAATAGAGAAATTAAATAAGAAAAATAAAAATTATAAAATAAGTAAATAATATGATTATGATATTATGTTACTCAGTCATATTTAAATCAAAAAGAAGCAGTTTAAATATATTATTTCTGCCTGTCGTTTGTCTTCTATTTTTTTATATTTACAAATCAAACATCAGACTTTACCCTGAATAAAGCTTCTTTTTAATGATAAAATGGCAAATTATATATAAGATTTTTACTATATGGTACAAAGTGGTATTTTTATAGATTATAAAATATAATAACTTACTATCTGTATTTTAAAACTGTATAAAATGACATCAAGCATTGATTTTAGTAGGAAGCAAAAAATGTTTTAAATACAATTATATTATTATTAATAGAACTACATCGAAAGCTAATCATTTTGATTTTTAATTAATTTTTAACACTTATTTTTCAGTTAACAAAATTAAAATTCAAAATTGTCTCATCATTTTAAGTATTATTTCAAAATTCATTTAAGTAACTATAATAATTAAATGTTAAAATTAGTTATTATAAGCAGTATAGTTATAAATAAAAAGGCAAAAGCAAAAATAATAAGTTATAATAATTAATTCGAGTTTTGAAGTACATCAACTATCAAAAAATTTAATGCATTAAATGTAATTAGTTATTTTGCTAAAATATTCTGTAAAACTTACACAGAGTTTTATAAAAATTTGTAAATTTATTTTTAAACCAAACCTTAAAAGAGAAATGTTCATAATATATATTTTAAACTATTTGTGCTTTATATTTATAATATCATTCTAATGATTGTAGTTCTGATACTAAATATAGGTTTTATATATTAATTTTATTTCTGTTGAATTTTTTTAATTGAAAAAAAAACTGTGCAGAAGATTAAAAAAGTGAATAAACCAGAGTAACGATATGATTTTTAAACATAAAATATAATTTATAAAATAATAATTGTGTATCGAAAATTGCTGTTCATTTTCATTCAGTCAATCGAATTTCTATTATAAAATATAAAAATATATTTTATTTTACATTAATACATTTATATCTATATTTTGCATATTCCGTTATGGCAGATTAATAAATCATTTGTAAAATAATTTTCTTTTGTCATTCCCTTTTTAATATGCTTAATAAAACTTTTATACAATAGTTTTTTTCTTTTTCGGGAAGCCACACTCCAACTTAAATGATTTCTTTTATTTAGAGATTTGCATTTCGGGCATTCTTCACTCCCTTTTACTTTTATTACAATCTTTTGAGACGTTCCTATTTTACATTGCATTCAGTATGATGTTTGTTTAACATTCAAATTTTTCTTTTTATACACTATGGTTTTCAATAGTATTATTTCTATTTTTCAGAGAATTTAGGCTCTCTTTACATTTTTCAGAGAAATAACTGAAAAATGTAGAGACATCTTAGTATTTTAATATGTTTTAGTTCCTTAGGGAATGTCTTATGTTGGCTAAGTGTTATATTGAATGTAATGTTAATTTTAGCAGCAAGAAAAGAAAAGAAAAAATAGAAATAATACTATTGAAAATCATAGTGCATAAAAAGGAAGTTTAAATATTAAACAATTAAACAAATTCGTAATGAATGCAATGTATAACAGGAATTCCTCAAAAGATTGTATTATTAATAAAAGTAAAAGGGACTGAAGAATGCCCGAAATACACATCTCTTTATATAAGAAATCATTTGAGTTGGAGTGTGGCTTCCCGAAAGAAAAAACTATTATAAATGTTTTATTGAACAAACTGTAGAGTAAATTTGGTTAATTGTTTATAAGGTTGTTTATTGTTTATTTGTCAAGTAATTTTATTTGTATAGCTTATTATAACAACAAATCTATAAATTAATATTATTCATCAACCACTAAAAGAGAAAATTATCATAACAGTTCAATAATAGAAATACAAATAGTTATTAAAATAACAAAGGATATTAGAATTAAAGAAAATAAATTAGGAAGATAAGAATTATAATTAGTCAAATTGATATTAGACTTGTTAATATGCAATACTTAGCTCTCTTAACCTACGAATAGTATATTATTATATACTATTAGCATAAAAGTTTTTGTTTATTTACATAATTTGATTCTTAATACATCTAAAATAAATTCCTTTAAAAATAATAATCGCTAAAAAATTTTAAAGATTTAATGTCTCCTTAAACTTTGTTATAATTACAAGATAATTCTTTAATATGATATGAATAGGTCTATATTTTTAATTTTACTTTGAAATAATATTATTTACTAGAAAGAATGATAATAAAAACCTTTCGATTAGACTTTAAAAACTGTTATTTGTCTAAATTTAAGAATTGCTTATTTTGTTATTATCCATTAAGAATCTATAACATTAAAAATTAGGAAAAAAAATTTTGAAATATTTTATAATATGATAAAGTTATGTATTTAAAATATCTGTAATAAAATTTTGGAAAAATGAGTTCAAAATTTACATTTTCTAAACTATATCTATTGACACCTATAGGCCTATTTGACATTCATTTATGGGAACGATTAATTTAGTCAACATTTACAATTAATGAATTATTATTGTTATTTTTGATTTACGTATTAATTAATCAGTTTAATAATACAAGTCAAAAATCCCCTAAAGATATTCAATTATACAATTTTAAAATAAAAGGAATATATCTAATTTTAAGAATTAAAACGATAAGAACAGAACTTGACATGCTTTAAAAAGAATCTATATTTAGTAAAATTGGCATTTCTTAATTAAGATAATGATTACGACAATTAAATACTGTTTTTATTTTTTGTAATTTATAATAATAATTAATTTATGTGAAATTATATTTAATATAAAATAAATAATTGTATAATTAAGCGTGATTATGATAATATGCGTTTTTATAGAAATATTTAATCATTTATAATTATTTAATTTTGAAAGTAAAAGTTGATTACTTCATTTTTAAAGTATTTATAAATAAAATTTTTAATTCTATATAATTAAATTTATCACTATATTTAGTAATATTAATTCTAAATTTAGATATTAAAATAAGACCATAATACTTGATTTTATATTTTAAAATTTTACCTAAGATATATGTGCAATATAAATTATCTCAATAGAATAATAATTCCTTTTTTTAAAGTATAAACATAAGAATAAATGAATAAATTTACCAAAGAATATTTGTTATAAATATCCCTCACTTTTTATAGATAAGAAATAAAGTAGGTCTATATATTCTGTATTCTTTATTATATTATCTGTATATTTAAGATATATTATTTTCGATATATAGAAAATATAATATATAATATTATCCAGAAAATATTATTTAATACGTATTATTCTAGAAAATATAGACAGTTTCCAAGCGTATATGGAGGATTTTTAAAAGGATAGAGTTTTACAAAACGCATTATTTTTTTATAGCGTATTTTATTAATTTTTCCATTTAGGTATACAACAGTAATGCTTAAATTACAGCCCCCGAGCTAAATCTATTTGACACAAAATAATAAAATACACTTATTTTTGGTATATATGAAATAAATAAAATATTTGTAGCTTGCCCTATGACTTATGTATAATTTGGCCCGCCAATGGAAAAGTTTGGGCACCACTAGTTTATAGAATAATACAATAGAGTAAGGAGAAACTGAATGAGTACAAAATAGTTTAAATATAAGTTATATATAATATATTGTTTTATTAACATAGTAACATTTTTCTGTCTAAATTGCGAAATGGAAAGGGATAAACACCAAACCTCGCATGGCCTTAACAATTGCAGCCATAAATAAATAAAGACTGCACTAAGACTTGTAGTTATTGGTTGACAAAAATATTTTTTAAGTTTTTTTTTAAGTATTCGTTTCTGGTTTGTCGGTAATGATTTATTTACGGAAATAAAATTCACGTTTACAAATCAAAATCATGCCATTACGACAAACATTTAAGTTAAAGTAACTATGCTGTAAGTTAATGTTAACTATATATATATATATATATTCGTATATTTTGGTATATATATGTATATAGGTGACATGTATTATATATTAATATATTAAAATGATCTCTTGCGTATCAGTTTTGATGTAAATATGGATAATATTACTACAAAGAAAATAAATAGTATTGCAAACTCCTCGTTTATCATATATTACGGTAATTGATAGTTTTACAATTATTTAAAATCTATAAATTGGCTGTATTAGAAATACATATGATGTATGTTTTATATATGTATGCGTATATACTGGTATATATGTATATATGATGAACGAGGAGTTTGTGATACCATTTATTTTCTTTGTAATAATATTATCCATAGATCTTTTATATCAAAACCGATATACAATAAATCATTTTAAGAGTAATTCACTTGTATAAAAACAAACGTTTTAATTTTTTAAATATGTAACATTATTTAATTTTTTACAAACTTCCTTAATGTTCTAGCATTTAAAAAAGATTGGCAGTCTTTTTGAATTAAGTAATTATTTATTATTACGTAACTATAATAATAATACGTAACTAGCATCCTATAAATTAACTTATTTAAGAAAACAAGAATAAGTATATAAATTTTACAGATAGAAAACCTGTAATTTTTACAGATAGAAAACCTGTAGAATTTACCCTTGTTTCTGAAATTTACTGTGCAATAATTGTTTTCAACACTTATATAATCTAATAATGATATGAATTGATGATATGTGCATTAATCTTATATGAATAAAAAGAAAAAACTGAAGAAAAACTCGCATAATTTAATGAACTAAATTTTCTAGCAACAATAATATCAATAATAAAAATATATAAAGTATTTCAAAAATAAGAAATATTTTTGTTAAAAAGTAAAAGAACTAAAATTTAATTACGTTTATAATTTACTTTCATTTTTTAAATTAAATATCTTCATTAATATTCACTGTTTTTTTTTTAATTTTTAGAAAAAGTTTACTTCCAATAATGAGAACATTTTTGACCATTCCAAAAAATATATTCGCTTATAAAATTATAATAATTTAAGGGTCTGTAAATAATTTTATTTACTGTTATAAATCATTAATGGTTAGTTATCATTAGAAAAAAATTAAAATGCGTTAAGTTTATATTATATAAAATTTATTAAGTTACTGTTAAGAAATAGATGAATTTTAAAAAGATAAAAACAAAATTATCTGAAAAAATTCTTAAAGATGATGATAAAAATATTTTAAATTTAGATTTTCGTTTAGTTTAAACTGAAAATATAAAGAATAGAATATAGAACAGAATTAATAACTAAGCTCAAACGTTTAAACAGAAGTAAGGGAAACAGTAATAACATGTTACAAATTCAATTGTTCAATTGTTATGTTTTTTCAGCATGTATAATACTATCCTTTTTTCGAATTAAAAATTATTCTCGTAGAATGATAACGTAGAGCAACAACACAAAATCAAAATTTTTATAACTTAAGTATAGCCTACCGAATGCAAAGAGATAAGATGAAGATGAGACAAGAAAGGCAAAAGAGCCTTTCTTGTCTCATCTTCACGATTAAAAAGCCAAATGTCAAATATAACAAACAATAGGGTAGATGTACCAGTTTTGGCCAGTGTAGTACCAGTTCTGGCCAGAAAACGAATTTAACTTAAAACTATAATCACAAATGAAACAAACTTTTATTGTTAACTGTTCACACAGTTAACAATAAAAGTTTGTTTCATTGGACAGATTTGAATATGTGGTGATTATATTTTTAAGTTAAATTTGTTTTCTGGCCAGAACTGGTACACTGGCCAAAACTGGTACATCTACCCTATGTATATTTAATATTATTAAAAATCTAGGTTCTATATATATTTATTAGGATTTACATATTATTTGTTACCATATTCAAATGTAAAACATCAATAAAGAGAGATATGTCTTTTGTTTTACTCCGTCTATGCTCAAGACTAAAACATATCGAAGAAAATTTTTGTTGTTGAATTCATAAATAAAATAAAAAATATTAGGCCTAAGCAATAATATACATATTTTTAAAAAATATACAGCAAAATATAATTTTTCGAAAGTAATTATAGGCCTATATCTAAAATAATGTCATAACAATACTATTCTCATATTCTCTATAATATTTCAAAGGGGCCATACAGATATGAATTTGTATAGTTTTACTGAAATTTTATAGTAAAAATATGTGGATTAAAAATTACGAAAAAAATGTAACTTAATAAATCACAAAGACATTCTATTTCTAAATAATTAAATTATCGACAGAAAATAAAATTAAATAATATAAAACTATTAGTTTTTATCATTCCGAATTCAGATTTGATATAAATGAATGATTTATAAAACAATAGCTATAGAAAATATTTCAATAAAAATTCATATCAACAAAAAAAGTTTTTTCGTTAATATGGTTATATTTTTACTTCCTGTTTACAGGTGCTTCCTTTAGTACACGTAAATTAAATACAGTAGAAGAATCGGTATTAAATTCACCAAATAAAACATGTATTGGATTAGGTCTACCGAATATTCCAATTAAGTTATAGTTTTTTACGAAATGAAGAATATGTTAATTTTTTTTCTTTTTTCCATATATTTTAACCATTAGATATAAGAATAAATTCGTTTCAAAAATAAATTTTTATTATATAAAGCTTAACAATATGCTAAAGAAAATCTTTCCTCTTCTAGAACAAAACTAAGTTTACATTCAGCCTCTAGAGAGGCGTAATTCTTTTCAACTTAAGATAGACTAATAATAATAATAATAATAAAATTGATCAATAATAATATCATATACAGGCATTTCTCTTTGTCATTAATAAACATATTTTTAAACATGTGATATGCAATAAAAGATAATCATTCGGATTCTAACTATAAACTTTAAGATTTAAAATTTGAAATATTTATTTTAATAAATATAATTTAAAAATTCCTGATTTTAATCACAAATCTAAAACTTTATTAGATTAAAAAACAAATAACCTATTAACAATCCCCAACTAAAAATCTTAACTACAAAGGCATAAACTACAAAGATTTTTTCACTATATAGGGCCTATTGCATGGTTTAGTTGATATGTGTGAATTTTAATAAGAGATCCGATTTTCTTATAAAATAAGAACTTTATGAATACTTTTAAGGCAATTAACACATTTAAAATATTTATCTTATAAGTAATTTGGCTAAACTATGATTTTTTTTAAAAAATTAATCATTCGATCTTTAAACAAAACACTCCAATAATTTTTATTTTCAAGAATATTAATTTAGTATATACTTGTGTATTTTTAAATGATTATTTCAATTATTATCTAAATATTTTGTGAACTTCATGACTTAAATACAGAAATGGTCAACAGTGGTTTAAAAGTTAAATTACAGAATTTATATCGTTTTTGTAGTCGATAATCAATTTTATATTAATTTTTCAATCGAATATTTAATACTTTTCTTAATAAGTACAAATATTATAAGATATTTATTCAGAAAGGAAAAGTTTTAATCTAATAATATTTTTAAAATGTCCTTTTAAATAAACGCTGATATGTAGCACAATGTTAAAATTTAATAATAACGATATTTAAATACAGTTTTGTAAATAAATTTTAATACGTTTATCAGTAGATAAATTTTGATTTATATTCTTAAATCAATATATAAAGAAAAACCAATAAAATTTTTATCTGTAATAAATATATATCTATAAAACAAAGTGTCCTTTAGAAAGATTACATTAAAATACAAATATTACTGAAGAAAATATGAATTTAAAAAATAGTCAGCTATTTTAATGCTTGTTTCATATATTGTTAAAATCTTTTAAATATGTGTCTTTTATATACAGGCCTAATTTATTTGAATTAAATAGAATTAAGAATTAAAATCTATATACAAAAATCCTCAAATTTCATCTATGATTATCTCATTTTCTTTGTTTTCTCTGGAAAAATTCGTGTATAGATATTATAAATAAAATTTTTAATTTTTAATTTTCTAATTACAGATCTTAGTGTAATTAAATTATATAAATTTAAAGTAGAAATTTATATAATTTTATAAAATTTTACAATTTTATTTTAGAGATTCGTCTGTAGATTTTTTAATTCGGGAATTATAAAAGTGTACAAATGGAATGGATAATATGAATTGTATATTAGAAAACATTAAAAAAATAAATGTTTTATTAAAATAATTGATATTTTATACTGTTTAATGCATTAAAAAGAATACTTAAACAATTTTAATTTCTTAAAGATTTATAAAAGTTTATTCAGAAAGGAGGAAAGTTACTTAACAAGTAAGCTTTGTATGTTAAAATTCAGCTATATTCGTAAAATAGAAAAAAAAAATATATATATATATATATAAAATTGAAAATAGAATTAGGAAAACATTTTATATTGAACATAATAAAAAATTAAATAATTTTGTCTAAAATATATGTTTAAAACGCTATAGAAATATTTACTTATTTCTTGTTTTAGATTTAAATATGAGTTACAAAGTGTGTAGCTGACAAAGATTTCAATTTTTGATCTTTAGATTATTTTCTTCTGTTTGATTATATGAAATGTTAGTAACAAATAGCAATTTTATGTTAAATATATTTTAAAAAGAATAATAAAAAGTGTTGAAAATTTTATATGAGCCATTTCTGAATTTCAGCTATGTATGAATGCATTAGTAGTTATATCGAATCCTAAACTAGTAAAATATACAGTATATAAATAGTTTAAAGTTTAATTTGTGACTATTCGTAAATTTATTATTATCCAGACTTGATTTACATTTACAGGATTTATTTAAATTCCTCCCTTCGCTTTTCACCCTATTCTTTTTTTGTAAGTTAAAAATATGTTGTTTCTATTCTTAATTTCCTGAAAAATATTAACACTAATATATAATAAAGGTGTAATCACACATTTTCGTCAATTTTTAAGTAGATGGCATGCTATGAAATTAAAGCTAGGAATAAAATAACATACAAAAATGATTTTAAAAAACTAAACTAATAAAAATTAAAATATTTTAGAAATTTAAATGTATTTTTCCTGTTTTTAGTTATTTTATTTACTTTTTAATTCTCATATGAATGAAAACAGTGAAGTTAATAAAAACGAATACAAAGATTATATTAATTTAATGAAAACAATTCTAAAGAATATTCGAAAGATATTACTTAAGCTTCTACAAAATAATACAATCTCAGGATTAAATTTTGTTCTAAAATATTTTTTTTATAAACGAAAAAAAAAAATATATCGAATAAAATCATAAAAACGTAGAGCTATTAGGAGTTTTAGTTTTAAACCTTTGTTTTCATTACTTAGCTTTAAATAATAAAATACACGTTAGAAGTTTAGTGTTTCATAGTGTTTCCGGCGGTTTTATAAAAAAGTAAATAACTTAAAAATCTTTTTTTATCGTCTAGTTCAGGAGTGGGAAACCATTAGTACGCCAACGAATTTTTTCAACACAGTGCTTACCTTAAAAAATAAATGCCCAACATATTCGCTGAGTTTTATATTTTGACTTAATAGAAAACAATTTTATCAAGTAGACCGATGTAAAAAATGCAATAAAAAGCAAACACTATCAGCTGTTTTAGTAATAATAAGACACCAAATAATAATATGGTCCCGAAAATTTCGGTTGACAGGTAAGAAAATTTTGCATCGTAGATGCCACGCACACAGAAAAGGTTAACCACACCTGGTCTACTGTGTATAATACCTGTATAATTTTGAAAATTTACTCTGCCAGGATAATAAATTTCAAAAAATTATTTCAGATTATATTCAGGATTTTTCAATATATATTTTATTAGACCTGTAGACATGTGATAAAAAATGAATTTCATTTTTTTATTAGACCTGTAATCTTCTATAATAAATAACCCATTTTAAAATGTTTTATTTTACTGTGCATAAAATTTCGACTACTTTATACTTTTCATAACGATGTGAAGCATGTTAAATGGATTTCAATAAAATTTATATTAAAGGCCTACGTGCATTTTATTATACATAAAAGTATAATACACATACAGTCAGGAGTGTTAAATTTGTTTGGTTTGAATATATTTATAATAAAATAAAATAGTGATTATTTGAAGTTTTATATGTTATTTGTACGGACTTTAGATGATCATTTGTGGAAAAAAAATTAGATAATGGTGTAGGGCTTATATATTTATATCAAATTATAGTACGTTAATAATAAGAATTTTAAACGCAATTATTTCTGTTTTTATTAGTAATACGCCGTTCCATTTGATTAATTTTATCGCCATGACGTTACAAAACATGCGTATTTAACATATTTTCAGCTGAATAGGCCTACTTCAAAAATAGAAGAATTATATTCATAAATATAGCCGAAATAAGAACGTTCAGGAAATGAGAAATTCTTATATTATTTTAAATGCGCCTATATGCATATTGTAAAATTTCATAATATAACTTACTACTCTTAAATATTCGCAAAAGTTTTATGTCTTAATTTAGATTAAAGACGTTAGTTAAATATAATTAGAAATATAGCTTTAAAAATTTAAATCTAATATTTCCTATTGTTGCCTTTATTATAGGTGTATTGTGATTGATTTTAATAGAAAACTTTATTGAATTGCAAATAATATAATTTTATCTATTTTTAATTACAACAATTTTATTTGCAAGAATTCTCCATTAAAATGATCATCATTATTTTCAAAAGAATTTAAATCTTTTGTAGTACTAAAAGCCTTCAACAGAATTATTTAAATTCTTTTACTGATGATAATATTCATTTCAAATTTTAAAAAAATGTATAGTTAACAAATAATAATAATCACAAGGTAGACCTAATTGTAATTATAACATAAATATTTCGACTTAATTTAGCATTTATATGACTTTGTAGAATATAGTTTTATTTATAATTTTTAGACAATTTAACTCTGCACTCCAGAATTATTATAAAATAAAATTACATAAAATGATATGCTTTTATTGGTCATCCTTTTGTATTAGACGTCTTGTATTTTTCTGAATTGAAGTTTATTAAACTACAATCTATAACTTGTAGATAATTCTACATAAGAAATTATGTTTTCAAATTATACATTCTAATGCATATATATATATATTAATATATTTGTTTTCAAAATTTTTTCTCAATTATTCTTTTATTCATTTAATTTTATAATTTTAAAATTTTTCTTATTTTTAATATTAAATATTTAAATGACTTATATAATATTTTGATGAAGTATATTTGTATAGGAAAACATCTCACATAATTTCTAAAAAATTATTAAGAAAATCTAATGTAAATCATGTGATAGATTAAAAATAAAGTTATAATAATTAGGCTAATCATTCAAAAACGAAATATTTTTAATATTTACTTTCCTTTCTAATTTTATAAATAATGAAAATTTATTATAGAATTTCATTTACATCTTATAATTATATGAAGAATAACTACGAAATAAAAGAAATATGATATATCATAAACAAATTTCTATATTATATATAGTTCTAATACTAATATAACGTATGATATTCATATATAAACCTATATAAATGTATTTATTATAAAATTTCATATTCTAATTTCTTTTATGAAAATTAATGGATAAATCTAATTATAAATTCAAGCTTAAGCACTATCTCACTTTTATATTAATGTTATAAAAGTATTTACACGAAATTCAAAAATAATCTGAAATATTTAAAAGTACTAAATAATGTATTTAGATCACTGAAATAAATTTAAATTAAAGAAATTTACGCTTTCAATTTTAAGAAGGATTTAATAAAATATTTTGTGTATCTTCTATTTTATCAAAACTTCTATATTCTATATAGAAACTCAAAGGAAAGGAAGCAAGTTATAAATGTTCAATGTTCAATTGTAAATTATATAAGTTTATAAAGAAAATAGCTTTAATATATCTAAAACTATTCATTTACGAATTAGTTAAATCATTATAAAATAGAGTTGTTAAATATTTTCCAATTATTTATTAACTTACAATTATTATGTAACTCGAAGTTATAGGCAAATGTGTTCTACAAAAATGTTTTTTTAATAGTTAAAGCACAGAGAACTGAAAGTGATTCTAATTTCACGGTTTTCTTCCATAACAACATGATAGTATAATTGCAATTCTGCAGTCTAAAAATCTGTAGATGAATCACTCGTTTCATTCAGAAAGTTTCTTCCTTAGTCAGCAGTATAACCATTAATAGTAGCATTCATATTTTCAGCAAAAGATTTTAAGTCTTTTCAACGACACTTACCTGGCCTTTCATTTAACATCAACAGTAATCATCATGTTTTATGTGTTTACTATTGCAACTGTAGACAGTCATTTTCCTGACAGAACTATTTTCTTATCTTTGGTCTTGATGCTAAGAAATTAGCCTACATTTTACTATACACTGTGTTAAATACAGTACATAATGATGATATTCTCGAAATCATGCATTTTATTTAGTTAATGTCAATGCTATGTGAACAGTGTTCTCTAGAAAGAAAAATTTATATACTAAACAATAAATTATAAATTTGAAAATTTATATTTATTATACAAAAATCCCAATTAATAATATATAATTTTATAACTCGATTTTAAAACAGATTTTATTTTGTATGCATGAGACTTTTGAACAAATTCTACTATCGAGTGTTTAAAATTAATGAAACAAGCTAGAATATGAAATTTTTTCTTCATAAATGTTAATAATTTTAAAGTTTCGTGGATCATATAATCGAATAAATTTTGGCATAAAATATTTTCATTTTTAAAATTCATTTACGTAACTGTATAAAAAAGATAGCTTGCATTTAAAACTATAGTAAAAAAATACTAATCTACTATTTTTCTTATCATTAAAATACAATATTATATGAGATTTTAAAGCATGCAAAATCCTTTTAAATCAGAAATAACACTAGCAACAACTGAATATAAATTAAATTATATTTATAAACTATAATTATTAGACTGATTTAAAATATTTATGATTAGTTTTCTTGCATAATATATTTATATAACTGATAAAAAAATATTCACTTAATTTTTATTTGATTTTTATTATATATTGAGAATCTAACTATGCATAAAACTTATTCTACATAAATATTTTATAATAAATGTTAACATCTGATATAGAACTTGTAATTTTAAAAAGCGTTAAATTTTTTATCTATTCTTTTGTCTTGAATTGTATATTTTTCAGTTAATATATTAAAAAATATATAAACAATTTACATAATATTCTGCTGTTTGTCATGGTAAAGAAATTGCATGTAGAATTTATTCGCGAATATTATTTTCAAATCATCATGAGATCTACTTGTATTTGTTCATAACATGTACTGTACACCTATAATTTAATCATGTGTAATGAATTATATATAAAATTAGCATGTTTATGTCTTATAATTACCAGTTCCTCTATTATCAATTATAGGAACAAGGTAATAACAATAAACGGAAGTAAATTATCTACCTGTTTTATTGTATAATAATAATATAAAAAAATTGTTTATTTTATTCTATTAGTGTAACTTTGTGATATGTGAAAATGCAATTTTATTCATATAAGTAATTATAGTTTTCATGAGATCTGTTCGAACTTAAAGGAACTATTTAAATGCATTACACACACACACACACACACACACACACACACACACACATATATATATATATATATATACACACACGCACACATATATTTTTTAAAAATTTTAATAAAGAAAACTGTTAATTAGACCCCTCATTATAATTTTAAAGAATTCTAAATTTATAAATTGTTAATATAACTTTTCTTTTAATAATTATTAAAGTATGGTCTAATTATCTAAAAATAAAAATGTTACATGAAA
The DNA here is from genome assembly GCF_030686945.1 of Centruroides vittatus. Taxonomy (NCBI): domain Eukaryota; kingdom Metazoa; phylum Arthropoda; class Arachnida; order Scorpiones; family Buthidae; genus Centruroides; species Centruroides vittatus. Next base: position 527,935 of record NW_027120741.1, read on the forward strand.
GGTGAATCTAATAATAAATTAATTTATTATAAATAATTGTTGTAGAAGATATTATTAAGTGTGAAGTTGGTAATAAGTAATAAAACATGTATATGCTGTTTTTATTATTAAATTTTTGTATATCCATTTCTTTTTTACAGTCATAATAATTCACTGCTATATAAATATTTAAAACACAATTAAAATCAAACATTTATATTTTATTAATTAAAAACAAAGCTTGAACATTTCAATTAATGGAGAAAAATTGACGGGCAAAAAAGGCAAAGCTTAAAGAATTTTAGTGTTTCATATAGTATATTTGGTGTATGTCTACTTATTTAGGCTTTATATAATTGTTTTACATTTATATTCGTTGCTATTTTATACACATATATGTAATATAAACATTATTGTTAAATGCTTTTTGTATTTTTACTTCTTATATGTTATGGAGAATCTTAAGAGAGCTCTTTTCTTTATCATTAAACTACATTAATTACCGTTAATATGATTTAAAGTATAATATTTAGTTTCAACTAGTAATAATAATATATATATATATATATATTATCTTATCTGTATTTTAAAAAATGAATGCTATTAAATTAGAAACTTAAATTTTATTAAATTAATTTCGGTTAAGTATAGTTATTGTACTACTAAAATATTGAGAAATGAGATCTTTCATAATCTTAATAAGATTAAATAACAATTCAACTCATCCATACTATAGAAAATTGTTAATAGGGCATGAATTAACATAAGCAGTTTATTTATTTAAAATTTCCTTAGATTTCTGAGAGAAATATAAATTTGACTTGAATAATTAAAATTTTGCTTCTAATAAAATCAGTTGATATGCATATAAATTTTATCAATTACTATGTATAAGCTGTCCATATGGAATTATAAGGCAAACATCACAATCGAAATTTATTAAATGTTTAATTAAATCATATTACGTTAGGAATTGTAGTATTTATCAGATTATTAGAGTTATTCCTCGGTTCTGTTTAATCTTCTTAAATAATCAAAAGCAATATTTATATGCTTAGCAATTAGGCTATTTCTAAATTAACATTTATAAAAAGATTAGTTTCTTATTGAAATTTTTAAATTTATTTAATTGATCGAATGATTAAACTTAAAACTTCCTTAAAAATTAAAATTTATATAAGATTAAAATGCAAATTAAAAGTTTCTAACAAATTTATAATTGCAAGGTTATTAATGAAACAATCAGCATTATATTATAAATAAAACTTACGAAAAACTAATTTTATAAAAGTAAGTAAACTATTTGTTTCTATAAAATTATTTTGTTATTGGAATTATTATTATTTCTTCTAAATATTTTAATCAAATTGTTTATTCTGGCATAAATTTCCTTTTTAATTTATAGATTAGGTCTGAGTGAATAGGCTTTTCATATATATGACATTATCTGTATATTAATTTGTTTGTTTGAACTTATTTATTGCAAATGAAGTTTAATAAATAAATATTACAAATAATAATTATTGAAATAAATGTAAAATTACTTTGATTTCAAAAAATAAGGTGAATATATTCGATTTTTAAAATTTTATTTAAATAGATCTTTGTTTGTTTTTGAAAACAAATTCACATTCCTGAATGAATCGGTTTATTTTACATATTTATCGTTTAATAAATACGCATAATTAGAATTCGTTTACAATAAATAACCAATTCAATTACTTATCTAAAAGTTGTTTAATTTCTAAAACTCTATAAAATGTTATAAGGTGAATTATTTTGATTTTATTATTCTATCAATATAAAAATAAAATATAAAATTCGTCTAATGTTTACATAATAATTAAATATAATTTTAGAATGACTTTAATTAATAATTAAATGTTATTTTAAAATTTTCTTAAAGAAAAATTAACTTAGTTTCTATTCACTGAATGAAGTTCAAAGAATTTTGCTTTTGAATTATTGTATCTTTGGGTATTACAAGTTAATCTGTAATTATCTTTCTAATAGAAGATTATAGAAGAGCACATCAATCGAGTATCATTTCTAGTTCTCTTGCTTATTGACATATCTTGATGTGAAAACATTTTGTTTCTTGGCATTCAGCCATCTTGTATTATTAGTGAACACAATTTTCATAAAGGGCAATGATTTGTTATCTACATATTCGATTAAGTTTTTATAATTAATGACTATATAGTTAGACAATATTTATCTAACAATTCAAATATTATTAAATGTATCGTTTGTTGGTATATCATTCAATGTAATATTGCTAATAGGATTCAGTACATCTAGCTAATCTTCCTGTCTACTAATAAAAATGCCTTTATATAATAAGATATAAAAATTTCATATAGCTGTGTTAATTACTTACATTTAAATAATCAATATTTTAGACTTTTTAATTAATTTATTTTTCCTTAAATATAAAATATTAATTTATATAATTAGCATTATGTAAAAATGTAACTCAAAATATGAAATAACAAAAATTTTCTATTGATTACCAATGCAGGAATGGTTAAATAGTATGCTTAATTGCATTATTATATAAAATTTTACTAAATTTGCTCTTTACCTATTTTTGTTATACCATTTTGAGTAAAGTAAAATTGTTCTATAATAGTTTTTACTTTTCTTTTATGTAAACATTATTATATAAAAAATTAATCCAACTTTATTTCATAGTTATATATATAAGATTATATCATACTGTATACATTAAGAGTTGGATTTTAAATTGAAGAAACAATACACTGTTTTAGCTCAGTTTTAATTGTAAATTGTTACTATATACTAATAGACTAATATAAACATAGTTATCCTATTACAATAGATTAATAAAAGAATATAAAATTCGTTAAAATATTTAATAAACAATAATAGGAGTAATGAATAAACGAATAAGCCTAAATGAAAGAAAATTACATATGAAGCAAGGAAAATATTAATACTGATTAAAATTAGGAAAAAATAAGTAAATAATGTTATCCTTTATATTAATATATAGTATAGATTCGTACGATATATTAAAAGCCTATAAAAGTCTCGTATAAAACATATGAACATGGTTAAAATTAAATAGAAGAACTTAATTATAATTTCTTAAAACTTTTAATAATTAAAGAAGCATAATTTTATTTTTAACAAATAAAAAATAACAAAAGAACAAAATTAAAAATTTTGTTTCATGTCTATAAGAAATTTATCATTTCTGCTTTCAGTGAAAGGTAAGAATAAACAAGAATTCATAGTTTACATTATTAAATTATAAAATTATATCTGCAGAAAATAGCTTATAATCAAACGATAATTAGATTGATTGAAATTTTAGCTAAAACAATAAAATAATACGAAAAAAATCTATATACGTGTCTCTATTCAGATATACTTTTATTTATCATTAAAAAGGAATGCAGATGTTTGAAGAACGTAAATATTTTATAACTTTAAAATTAAATAATAAATTTAACGAATATCACGAAATTATTGTGTATTCAGTTTTTAATTAGAATTTTTTCCATAGATTTCAAGCATTCAAATACAAGGAAAGAAAATAAGCAATTACATTTTTAATGTTGACTTATATCTATATAATTCTGAATTTTTATATATAAATTTAGGGATAATTAATTCTTCGTAATTCATAACAGGAACATGTAAATTTCCAAATGTTATATATTTTTTTCGTATAACTAATTTTGAATTGCATTAAGCTCTGTTTAGAAACTACTGATTAGATCTGTTAGCCGGGATACAGAATGTATGTAAATTCTAAATGGCCGAAAAAATCTTTTTTTATTATAAAAATTTAATGTTATGTAATGATTTAATAATTTATTTGATCTTTAATGTTCCTAGGTCTAGCTACCGTATGAATTCTTAATATAATTAAATGTTTTAGATTTTATTTTCGGATTTGCAATTTAATTTTTGATGATTTGTTTTGCATAAATCTGTTATTCGAATTACTTATAAATATAAGAAAAAATAATTTTTAAATTATTATTTTAACATCTGAATAAATTAAAAATATCAAATAAAAGGAATTTTACAAATATAATTTATAGAAGATAAATTAATATAAATTAAAACTCCAAATACAAAATAACATGTTTCTGATTTTTTATTACGAATTCTTAGATTAGCTAGACCTTAAAATGATGTAGGCCTAAATAAATTTTTTATTATTAAATTAATATTATTTTTATTAAGATATTCAAAAATAATTGAATAGTAAATCTCTTTATTTCAAACAAAATTATCATAGTATAGAAATATATGTTTTGTGGCTTTAAATAATATATAAATTAACTACTAATTAAGTTAATACAGGCCAAAATATTATTATTTATATGAAATGTATTATATTTTGTAGTTTACAGTATTTTTGTCTCGATATTTTTCCATAATCAAGGAATATGCTTGGTGTATTAAAAATACCTTGTATTAAATATATATGTATTGAGATTACTTAAATAACCTCTAATTTAATTTTCGAATCAATACAATATTATTTCCCTAAAATAAAATATATAAAATATGTGGAATCATTCTATTACCATGATTTCAGCGTTTTTTTATTGTATATATAAATTAACGATTAGAAAATGAGGTAAAAGAACACGGAATTTAAAAGTGAAAGTAATAACAAGATTAAAAAAAATTGTTACAGAGCAGCCCAACTTCCATCGTACCTTCAGAATCTTACTCGTACGTGGTGGATGACCAGAAGAGATAAATCGATCGATAGCTGCACTCGTGTGTGGAGCTACTCACGCGAGAAATTAGTGAGGAGTCTTATAGCCGCCATTTGCAACGCCTACAATGCATACTAGGTACCAACAGAATTGCTGCTTGTCAAAGAAGTGTCTAATTTATGTATAAACAAAACAATTTCTTATTGTTTTCATTATCCTTCTAACATTAATAATCCATTACACATAGATTAATAAAGATCTATATAATCATTTTACAGCCATTCTTTCATAAGCCATCTTCATATTTACGTATAGTGATCTTGATTGTCTCATATATTCGTAAAACTGTGATGATAATAAGTTGTTAATAATAAATAAACTTGTTATGAACATTTTATAATGCTGTCTTTATAGATCAGGTTTTAAACAATAGAAAATAAACAATCATCAATCCTTGTTTTTTTATTATATAATTATTTACATTATGCTTTGTAAATTATGTAATCTTATTTCTTTATCGTTTATGGGAAGATTGTGAGTCTGAATGGAAGTAAATTCTATTTATATATAAATAATTGTAAGGCATATTAAGCTAAATAAAATAATTCCAACGTTGTAATAAAAATAAACATTACAATTAAAAAAAAATCCATATTTTTGACTCAAAATTTTTATTCAAATGCATCAAAGATTTCTGCCATTTTTTAATATAAAAAGATGATGATAGTGCTGGTATTAAAATCAATATATTTTTTGTATCTTATAAAATACATGGCTTATACTTGGTTTCTTTATTGATTAGCAAACTAATTGTTTAAATAATATTTTAGATTAAGATAATAATGTTATACTGTACCATAAAAACTTTAGTCTAACTGAAGAAATATAAACATTAGAACAATAAAGGGGAATTACATTTATTCCGAAATTGGCTATTTTGTAACGATGTACAATAATAATATTTAAATAATAAAAATAGATTTATGATTAAATTTTATAAATTAATTTACATAATATTACAAACATATTGAAATTGTTGAAAGTAAAAAATTAACATTGCATTATATCTTGTCTGTTCTAACTTATCAGTTATTGTAAACTTAACAGCTTGGCACTTTAGTTTTTTCAATCATCGAAAAGTAACAGTAAAATCTATTATTTTATTACTTTTTTGTAATTATGATATAACTTTTTAAATATACAATTTAATTCGAATTATTTATAATTTTTCTAATTTTTATATAGTTAACGAAACAAAAGGTTGATTATTTTTTACTATTTCGTAAAATTTTCTAAAGTATTTAAATATCAAAAATGCGCATCTCTGATTTAAACCTATAGCCTTTCACTTTCAATACAAACTGAGCCTTTAATTATAAGCTAAGACTTTAGGAAAATAAATTATACTTCCTCACTTTAATCACGAAAACACATCTTAATTTTTATTTTCTCCTTTTCTATTGTTAACTAAATTTAATCCTATACAAATCATTCCTATCAATTCTAAATTTTCTATTTTTAGAAGAATTTTTCAATGTTCTTTATTCCTAAATTTAAAAATGTATTAAAATAAATTCACATATAAGATTTTTCAAATGAAATATCAATATTAAATAATAGTTTTTCGAATTATTTTTATATCACGTTTGTTTTTTAATTTAAAATCATTAAAAAGAATCTAAACTGCAGTGTTTCTGTAAGTTACAATAAGTTATTTCCACAGACAAAATTTTTAAGCGAATTTTTAAAAGTTTAGAATTCAACTTCAAAAGTTTTACATAGTTTCGAAAAATTTATTAACTGCTTATTTTCTGCTTATCAAATATTTTGTACGGCAACTTTTGTTACATTAAAAAAAATCTATCTCTAATTAGTCGTAAAAACTTAATATATTTAAATTAATTTATAAAATATGAATAAAACACTTCACGTGTACTCCTTTACTACGTGTCAACCTCGTCATTTGCAATTTTATGTCGCTGCAAGCTCTACTAGCACAATGCCTACTTGATATGGGGTCTAATACTTTTCTGCCAAATATAAACACCTACCTTTCCGGCGATTTTATTTATCCTGCAATAACGTCCTTATGCGATACACAAATTAATAAAAACAACACAAGCAACAAGCACGCACAGAGTATTTTCAGAATAAATCCTTAGACTCGCTACATACGAAATAAAGTTGAACGGAAAAAACTTGCTTTACGTCACAATTCTCACACCATTCACACCCAACTTTTAACACAGCAAAGTCTATAGCATCCAAACACTGGCTTTCTACAAGTAATTCTGATGTTACACTCTGAACCGGTTTAGACGAAGTAGACCTTCTCTTTTTAGGCGTCAAAGGGTTTATCGGCTGTCTAGACGAGACTGTCCGCTATGCTAACAAAAAAAGAATAAAAAAAGAAACTTGGCGAAGTTCTGCTAGTCTTGTATCTAAGCGCTCGTTTCAATACGAAGCCAAGCTATCTTCAACAGGTCCTAACTGAGAAATTTCTATCTCAGACTTGTAGAAAACAAATAAATTTTTTATTTTATTTTATTTTTTTTAATTAAAATTTTTAGGGAAAACGTTATATATTAATTAATTCATTTTGTTTCACAAATTAAAACTTCTTATAAAATAAAATAAAAAATTACTATAAAATTTTCTATAAAATTAAAATCTATTTATAAACATTTAATGTATTTTTTAAGTATTAAAATATAATGATTTTTTTAAGTTTGTTGTGTAACAAAATATATTCGTGTAATACAGAAGACTGAAATTTTAATATTTTACAGCACGTTTTTAGCTTCGTTAATGTAAAAATTTTAAATAAAATGAAATAAATAATTTGATTTTATTCTAAAAAAAAATTATTAAACTTTTAATTAAGGCATATTAACTGAACCAATCTCGGTAGTCTATTAAAATGTAATCTAATTTCATTTTTGAAATAACTAGTGAAATTGTATAGTTATCTTATATAAAGCTATATTATGATTTTCGTTTATTGACAATAATGTCTGCCAATAACGGCCTGGTCTGAAAAGATCAGACTTAACTGTTACGATGGCAAAAACTACATAGACGTTCACACGCAGAGTGCTGGACAACCCTTCACTTCCAGCTGCAGGGGTGGGCTAGGTTGCGCACGTTGCAGACTGGACAAGACGAGTTCATTATGCACAACAGGGACTGAAAGGGTTAAAACGGAGACCGGAAGCATTGACGTCGTGACAGAGTTCACGTGACCAAGTCTGGGTTTGTTTTTTTGTTAGTTGACTGCTTCTCATCTTCACCTTCAGATTTGACCTGAGTTTCTGCTGTACATACTGCTTCCGTTTGCGTTCCGACGTTTGCAAATTTGTTTTTATTTCAATCTCATTATCTATATTGTTCATCTATTTATAACCGTTTATTGAACTCTCGGCGGGTGACTGAAAGTTCTATTAGATTATATGTAAACATTATTTGCAATAATGTAAAGATATATTACTCTATTATAAATAAACAAGATTCCTTAGTACAGTACATTTCTTTTTATCAACGTTGAAAATTTATTTAAAAAATATATGCATTTTGTAAGCTCGATGTTTTGAATCGTAGAAGCAAATTGACGCATATAGATATGGTTCCCGAAAAAATATCGAAACACGATAACAATGCACTCGAGATCTCTACTCGATCGATATTTCTGATACAGTCGCGTTATTGGCCTTATTGTTTTATAATAATAATTAAGTTATGGAGTACTTCATATTCGATAATCCAATTTTTTCAAGATGCATACAAGGATGTCAGTTAACAAATAGGAAAGAAAAGCTTTGTCCTATTGAAAATCACTTTCCCTCTCTAAAATCTTTTGTAGTTTTATTGATATAGAAAAACATTCGAGAAAGTGTTTATTATAATTATGTTCGACGAACTAAAAAAGAGGGGTTTTATTATGGAGTAGACGTTTAATTACAGAAGTAATTTGGATGCTTAATAAATTTGAATTGTTTATGAAAAAATTAACTTGTTAAATAAAATTTCCAGATAATTTAAATCGATAATTTTGATTTATAAATTTAAAAATTACTTCTTAACATATTTTTAATAATAATTTTTGCTTTACCTGGTAAGAATAATCGTTATTGCAAATTATTTTTTTGCTTTATAATAAAGTACAGTTCAAATAATAAACAGTGTTTCCGCTTTATTACCAAATTTTTCATCTGTAGAATTTTTAAAATTCGTTTAATTTATCAAATAAAGAATAAATTATATAGAGAAATTATCGATTTTTATTAAAAAAAATAATTATAATAAGTAAAATAAATTTAATGTTTATAATTAACACGCAATTGATTAATGAACATTCTAAAATTGAGAATATAACAACGAAAACGTTAAGTATATTTATATTAAAATTGATCCGTATATTTTATAATACATCTTTTATAATAAGCCAAATAGATACAATGATGTTGATTTGGCAACTAGATAACGCGCACTACTAAATAAAATTACCAAAATATTTTTAACAAGAAGCGAGTGATGATAATCAAGGATTATAGTAAAGATCTAAGGCACAAATTTGGGACATGCTGATAAGGAAAGATGTCATTACAACCTTCACTTCGGCGGAAGACAAATTTACAACCAATGAATCGACGTAACGAAGTAGACACCTATCGACTATGAACGGGTCATCGTTGAGCGTAACATCATCTAGCTTAGACTATATCGAATAATCGTAGTTAGTACTGGCATGATCTTACTTCTAGATATAATAAATTAAGCATAAAAGATTTTTATAAATGTAGCGTGGATACAAATTCATTAACATACAAATAAGTTAAACAAAAAAAAAAAAAAAGGCATTTGAGAGTATATTTAAAATTGCATTAAATGAATATAAAGCCTGAGGCGTCTTTAAAATTTGGGAATGAACATTCAATATTATTATTTTTTTCTTTTTCTTTTTACTCTACTTACTTACTCATTATAGTCAGAATATACATTACAAAAAATATTTTTAATTTAAAAAAGATATTCTTATTGTAAAAAAAGCTCGATTCTTTTGCTGAAGGTTAATTATAAAATTTAATAACTTTCAGTCATAAAAAAGTTAATATCTAATAGAAAATTATTATTTATCTTGAGATTTATTTTCTTGGAGGAGTTTGAAGCCTCGGGAGTTATTCTATTTCTTTCTTACTTTCTTTTTATATTGTAAGATGAAATACTGAAAAATAATATGTGAAATCCCAACCTGACGAGAATGAATTTAATTTATATCCTCCCCAAAAAATAAAATTATTTATTCAAGTTCACTTATTTATGGACATAATAAAAGTGAAACGAATCTTTAAAATCCTTTTAGTTTTCTCCAATTATTACGTAAATTCAAATATATCTGTTTGATAAAAATATTTCAATAGTAAACTTTATTATAATTTAGAAATATATTAATGCATATCAGAATTTTATATATTTTTCAAGATCAGATGTAAGCGTAATTATAAAAAGAATTTCATTATAAATAAGTACAGTTTTCATAGACCACTACTTTATCAGTAATTTTACTATTTAAAGAATGTTTATAGTACCGAAATCTTTATATTTTAATGAAATTCTGGGGTAACACATTCAATTTTTCATTAAAATCTATCTAAAATTTTGTTATTAAGCTCCAAACTAAAGATAAAAAATTTCTAAAACTAAATTGTACTTAAAATTTTTGAATTTAGCATATTAAATATTAAAATTTATAATACTTTTAAGCATTAATCTGTCCGAAAAAATAAATTAAAAATCGCTATATTAATATAAAATCAAGATAATTTTAGAAATATGATACAAGATTTTATAAAAAATATCATTATAATTTTATTTCTTTATAGCATTACAATAAATTAAATTATTTAATTTATAAAAATTTTAAATTTTCCCAAAATAGATTCCAAATAAATTTTAAAACTATTGATTTATTAAATGGATTTTTAGATTTATCTTATCTAATTTATAGCAATTGCGTTCAATTCCTACAACTATTTTTAAACTTCAGTTAATGATGTTTTTTTTTAAAAAACAATTAATGATAATTTTAAATATGTACAAGTTATAGAACAATTTTAAAAATAATAATTCACTACATCTTATCTTTAATGTAATAATCCAAATAAGTAATTTATTAATAAGATATTGATTTTAAAATGTCTAGAAACTTTGTTATTGTTCTATACAAAAACCAGTTATGATTTTTCTCTTTCTCAAATTATAAAAATTATCTATTAATTGATAGTAAAATTTTAATCTTTGATCTCTTATTTTATAATTAAAGATTATATTAAACTTTTATAAAGTTTTAACGTCTCTGTATTTTTATATTAAAATAATAATAATAATAATAATTTATTAGGTATTATGAATAATTTCCCCATCGAAAAGCATAGTTATTTTTGTCACAAAAGAGAATTAATATTTTATTGCAGTAGTGGATATACTCAACAAAAGTTTAAAAATAATATTATAGTTTAAATTTAAATTGTTTACATTTAAATATTTACAAATCTCGACTGTTTATAAACAAGACATTCGAGCTTAGCCTAAACAAAACAATGAATAGGCCTAATTGTAATATTTTATATATTTTATACATAATGTTCTATTATAGTTTTTATATAATATTTCTTAGTAAAAAGTTGATATATATATATTATTGATTTTTAACAGAATTAACATCTTTATATTAAAGTTATTAAAAATTGACTGTGTAATAATGTATACTCTCTATTACTAAAAATAATATTTAGATTTTTACAGAAAATAACACACTTGATTATATTAATTATTAGAAAATGTGACTTATTATTACAGAATTATTGCTATTTTATACTCAATCGACTTAAGATCAAATGAGATATATATTTTTGATATTCAATATTTACTGTACAATTTACAAGGCAGATGTTTAAAGTGTAAATTTCTCTAAACTAAATACTTTCTATCTGTATCTAGAATAAAACTGAATTATATTTAAATGGGTAACACATTCAAGTCTCGAATTAAAATTAATATATATATTATACATTATATTAAATTATAGAATAAGTATTTATATAAATAGAGATCTTTGTGAAGTCAAAACTATAAATTATACTACGTTCATTTATTAATTCTAGCTATAATTTCGTAAATAAGAAAATTTGGCTTTAATAAAATAAATATTTAGGATAATCTATTACATTTAACCTATTATTAGTGTATATTTTATCAATTTATTTATTAATTTTTTTCTTAACAGTTATTATTGTCAAGACACTGAAGAGGATCAACAAAACAGTTGGAACAAAATAAGATTATTTATGAAAATATGGTGTAAGAAATGTCTTGTTTTTGGGAGATAAACACTTGTTTAAACAAACTGAATAGATTATACAAGTGTTAGTTTTTGATTTACTTAAAAAACAATCAAATTTTATTAAGAAGCATTTTAATTATATTCTATTTATAGCCATTTTTAGTACAGTGAAATAATATAACTATTAATAATGTTTTTAATGCTATAACCTGTTCAAATATTTTTGTTTTCTTGGCTACTGTATTCTGAAATCATTGAATAATTATAGATTTATATAATGTGTATTTATAATTGACATCTCATTAATATTTTCCAGCAATTAAGATTCTTGTCATTAAAACATTCAATTATTATAACTATTCAAGTTATTTTGATTTAAAGAAAATAGATTGCAATTTCTGTTATTTATAAATTAAAATAATTTTTTTATAGTTTGATCTTACTTTACTTGTTTATATAAAGTGATTTTTTTAAATTTAAATAATAATTATATTATATTAAACCAAATATAATGTATTATATCAAAAGAATTCTGATTCGTAATAAGATTTATATAAAAAGAATTCTTCCGTTAACAAATAAAACTTTATAAACTTAATAATGAAAAGTTTATTTTTGAAATGTTTATTATTCTCTAAAGCATATATATCAACAAACATTTTTACAGATGAATGAAAATTTAATATAATATAATGCAAGTATGCAAATAGCCATAAGTATATGAACATGGGATTGAAGTTTATCAGACCGATGATTTCAATCTCGATTTCATACTCATTGACTATATCTAAATGGATGCAAATTACTAATACCACAAATGTGCTTCTTGTAATCAGAAAATTAGTGAAGTATATCTTAAACCTTTGTCTGTACAAGTGAAGTATTAGTGAAGTATATCTGGTCGCTAAGAGATCAAGTAAACCTAATTTTGTACACTTTCTTTGTCCTAACCTTTAAAATTAAAAAATATTTTACTTTCAAATTTGGTTTTATTAGTTAAACTTATTCAAATATATTTAAAATTTTGAATACTATGTATAATATTTATACACAATATCCTATTATTTGACTAATGAAACTTTACACAATTTAATAAAAGGCTATTAATTATAATTAGAAAAGAAAATTTTAAAAACAGTAAAAATTAGTTCGAGAATTGATATAATTAAAATTTAAATAAACTATAGATCTTTTGGTATTTTATTCATTTTGTAATTTCAAATATTAAGAATTTATCTTTAATAATAAATATTATTAACATAACTAACCCGTCTAAAGTAACACTACGATTTGACGTGTTGAAATTGATATCCCAATTGAATACATTTAAACGTTAACAAAGCGATTGTATGTTTTCAAATACTTGTCATCTGTGACGATTTTCAGATTATCCTTTTGATAGGTTTGTAATTAATATCTATTAGAAGACATTGTATTAGCAGAGTATTTTTATATTTCTCTAACTATACTCGTAATTATGATATAAAATTTTTATATATTTATAAATTTCGACATTTAAAAAAATAATAATATATTCTAAGAACATTTTTATAATCGTAACGAAAAATACATTATCGGTTATAATATAAACAGGTCTATGTAGGTCTAGATATCTAGTGAATGAATAAACTGTTATGTTCTATGTAGTACCATAATAAAGACATAAATATTCATTATATTTAATCAGTATTTTGCTGGATTAATTTTTATAAAAAAATAAAATAAGCGTATAAATTAGGATTTAATAGAAAACATTAAACTGTGCCTTACAAATATTTTTAATTTTCTAAAAAATGCTTTTCAAAAGTTGTGTATATTGTTAAAATATTGTAACAGGGATGTAATCAACGCATATGGAACGACAGAATTTATATTAGGCTAATGATATTGATATAAAGCAACAGTATAATCTACACGGTTTACTAAAGATTATTCTACAATATTTATATAAAGCTTTCTTTCATAAAAAACGATTTATCTTTGATTAACCTATTTATAAGCAATGTAATAGCCGAAGTATTCTTTGATCATTTATTTTTAAATTACACATTATAAAATCTTTATAATGTCGATTAGGAACCTAATTAATAAAAAAATAAATCTTCATAGATATTCTAAATTTAGATATGTATTAGGCGTTAACTTAATATAATGTCTATAGGCGACTAATTTTGGTAATGAGAATTTACCTGTCAGGATAGCAACGCCCACAATAAATATAAATAATTTATAAATACGATCAAACATTATTTTGTTTTAGATGTTCTGCTATGTTTTTTTCCTAGTGATTTAAATGGAGTAAAATATTACCGATGGAAATAATATTTACAGTATGGTTTGAATAAATTTCTTATTAAATTTTCGTCTATTTTATTTAATAACATTAAAGTAACAGCGTAGCCCAGCAAGCGATTAACTATCGTAATCAACATTACATTTTATAGACGATTTTTTATGTTCTTGTGTAACTCCTAACTGGAAACCATCACTTCTATAACGTTTATTATGTCCATTTTCTTATAAAAATTAACAAATTTATTAATAATAAAGATTACATAGACATATAAATTTTTAAAGGTAATATTTTATTACATATACGTCCAAATTTATAATTATTGCATAGGTTTTTTCGATTTACTATTCAAACTAACATGGTTACATAAATAACAAACTCTTTCATAATTAAAATGATTATTGATTTATATACTATAGATAAAAAGCATGAATTTTTAATAATTATTGAAAACACTAAAATAAAAAATAGACAAATTATTGATAAAACTTCATGTAAAACTAATGAATACTTTTAATATTTAATTTAATTATTAAACAGATAAATATTAAAATAACTCGTGTTTTAGTTAAATTATATGCAATGTCTGCTAAAATTTAAGTGACCAGCTAAACCCTTCCAGACTAGTTCTTAACTCAAGAAAAAACTTGGTTACCGAAACAGCTGTAAGGGTGAAGGAGTAGGCAAGCTATTCACTTCATTTTAACCTATCTTAGACAGACTTTAAATAGAATGTTAAATGTAAAATAAATAAATATAAGTCTATAGAACTATATAATTATTTTCGTAGTTAGATTTTTTTTATAAGATATAATTATTTGATATTTCAAAAAACATTTTATTTGGACTTTATAGCGTTTTTTATTGAATTGAATGAATAATTTTATATACAGGTAACTATTGCTAAATTAAAATAATAGGTAAGACTAATAGGTAAGGCTCTAGATGAGTAGATGCTTTAGTTTTTATTAAAATTAATTTCTTTTTATAAAATTGGGTTAAATTTTATTAATTATCTATATGTATTTTTTGTAATTTTGTAAAATTTATTTATTTATTTAAGGATTATTTTAAGATTGTATTTTAAAGAAAAATGTAAGACTTACAAATGAATATATAATCTTCAATTGAATATATTTCTTTTATATAAATTTATTTTAAAACTTAATCTTAATTAATCGACATGAATAATAAAAATTTTTACTTATACGAAAGTTTTAAGTATAGAAAATGAAAACTAAAATCTGTTTTTATTTTATTAAAAATTTAATGTGAAAAAAATGTAGGCCTATTATAAAATAATGAGGATCCTAATCTTATGTTGTTTACAAATATTAACTTCGACTCTATATTCTGTTATTCTTATTTATTGATACTTTCTATAATGTAACAAACACTATCATTTTTAATCTGGCATATACTTAAAATAATGATAAACAGTAAGTTACATCTTATTACTATATAAAATCATTTTTATTTCATATTATTTAAATATTCCTTAAGGACGCTTTTAAGAAACTGTCTACTAACTTGCTTTATTATTTAAATAAATATTATTATAACTCCCAATATCCCATAGCACTTTACATTATGAAACAATAACATAGTATAATTTTTTACATTTTAAAGTATTTATTGTAGATTACAACAATAAAATTTCCGATTGAGTTCATTGATAACTTTTAAAATTTTAATAATTTGTTTTTAATTTTATATTTATGCTAAGCGTATTATTCTAACCATTTATGTTAAACATAAAAGTCCAGATAATCTTATATTGTTTATATAAATATATGCAAAGTAGACATAAGTTTACGATCAAATTTCTATACATTTAGTCTATAACATGTTTACTCTATAGATTATAATTTTATTATTAAAATCTTATGCTAGTATTTAAAAATTAACATATATTAAACTTAATTCAAACACATATTTATTAGAATTATAACATATATAAATAATAAAA
The DNA here is from genome assembly GCF_030686945.1 of Centruroides vittatus. Lineage (NCBI taxonomy): Eukaryota > Metazoa > Arthropoda > Arachnida > Scorpiones > Buthidae > Centruroides > Centruroides vittatus. The sequence continues at coordinate 544,221 of NW_027120741.1, forward strand.
ATAGAACAGGATATTATAGACTAAGTATATATATAATTTTTTTTTTATTCCGGAATAGACCTTATATAATCTAAGAGGTATGTGTGATGTTTGATAAATAAAGTGATAAATTAACATTACGATCTATATGTGTAGATACGAGATCTATCAGATTGATCTCTGCTTACCGAATTGTATAATTGCAGGCAATGCGATGACTTGACAATTGGACCAGGCTGTTACCTAATGTCCAATGCTTTCGTGCGTACCTGCTAAAAATATGGATGTGATAACTATTAAATGCAATGTAATCGATCTATATTGCTTTTATTTTATATTGATTATTTAATACTAATCATTTAGTAAAATTTGTCATTTTCTTTCTTGTTCCTATCTCTACTTTCTTTCTTTACTCCAGTGACGTCATAAGCGCCGGCGCACGTGACAGCCTCCTGAGAGTTAATTGGCTGTTCCTCTTCCAGTAATGATAACGCTTTTGGTTTCTTTGATGATGCGGAGCTGTCAGCGAATGGAAGTTTTGTCTTTTTAAAATAAAATATGTCTGATTATTTTTTGTGTTTTATTTCAACATAATCAGTACGCGTTAGACGACAAGGAATACAGAAAATTCTTCTTCCAATCAATTTATTGAATAAAATTACATCGTATAATGTATCTAAATTTTAAATATATATTAAGAAAAAACTAAATAATTTTTATTTTAATTGAGTTTTCTTTTAATTAGTCTGTAATCTGTTACGGTAATAGAATTATAAATTTAAATATTCTAAAACAATTTAATTTATTAATTTTTCTTATATGATAGATATCAAGAGATAAATTTATATTTTAGGTAAATTTTTCCTTCTTAAAAAAATAATATATTCTCTACTTATAATATAAAGTATCTGCCCATTTTATTTATGAAATTTAACAATTTTTTAAAGGTAATTTATTTATTATATCAATAAATCAAAAGAAACGTTGATAAATAAATGTAAAAAATTACTTGGATTTGTTAATATATGTACTTAAAGTTTCAATCAGATAAAGCTTGTTTAAGCATATTTTAATTTTAAAATATGCTTAAATCTTGTATAGATTTATAGATGAAATTAAACCTATTTATAGTATGTGTCTTATTAAAAATTCAATTTATTTTTATTTTTATTTTTAGTGTATCTTAGACATTTTAAAAGTGGTTTATACAGTTGTAAAATAATTTTACAAGAATTAAAACTTAATATTTTAAATTCCAAATTTAATCATGAAATACTTGTCATTGAAATTTAAGTGGTTTTTTTTTTGTATTGAAATATTTAATTAAATAATATATATTTTATATAAATTACTTAATTATATGAATTATATAATCTATTTAGAATTTAAGATAAATATTTTAATTTGTTACAGTATTTTAACTTATTTTAAAATTTTATAAAATATTGTTTCAATTCTTACGAGCATGTTTATTAAAAAGTATTCTATATAAAGTAAAATATTACATCAAATAATGTATAAATGAATTTAATCTTGCAGAAGACAGGAAACAATTTTTAAGATATTTATCCAATTATTTCTTATTTTTTTTTATTTTTATTGTAGAATGAATTTTATATAACATAAATTTCAAATGTTATTCGCAATTTTATTAAAAATAAAGTAAAGAAATTCTTGTTGAAAAAAAGACAGATTTGAAAACATTCTGAAATCAGTAAAATAAATAAATAAATAAATAAAAGAAAGCAAGTTTAACTTATATATTAAACTTATTAAAGCTAAAAATATATTGGGTAAAGAAAATCGCCATGACAACTCTATAGGAATAAACTATTACAGATTGTCGTTGAACATTTCATAGAGTAAGAAATGATAAAATTTCAAATACAAGCGATGTTAGTAATTATGATAAAAGTAAATAAACAATAAACAAAACTTTTTCGAAAATATAAAAATGTAATTTATTATTTAAATCAAATTATATGTTAAAATTAATTATTCAATAATTTACAAATAGAAAAGAAAATGTATGACAATTGTTGACATAAAAAAAGTATTGAATTAAGAAATTAGATTTGATGTAAAATTTATTCCTTCAACTTCGATGCCTTATTGTTATAAAATGGCATCATGAATTATCTATTCAAGATTAAAAGATTTTAATTATTATTGAAAGAAGTAGAACGTAATGCGCATTTATTCATATTTTATATCTTATTTGTAAACTTTAATCACGGTTTATTTCATGTTTTATCTAGAATTTGATATGAACTTATTTGCTTTACAAAAATAATTTTTGTTATTTTCGGTAAACAATTAAATAGATTTTATTCTGAATCAATCGGTTTATTTATTGAACGATGTTTAAATATTTAAGAAATATTTAATTTGTTATAAAGCTGCTTAATTATTTTGATTTAAGATTATTACAGATTTAAATAGACTAATATAAAAGGGAAACGAATACAACTTTTTAATCGAATTTACTTAATGATGTTATTTTTAATTAAAATTATAAGTGTAATTATATATGACATTATATTATAGATTGATAATTTTAATATTAGCATTATTACATACCTAAATAAGCGTATAATGTTATTAATTGAAAAATTGGGAATACAAATATAGGAATTAAAAGTAATCTATAACATTTAAAATTCTAATTCTTAGCAATTTTACTTCGATATATTAAACAGCTTTATATAATGTTGATAAATTAATAATGTTTCAATTCATGAATTGTATGATTTAAATTTTAATTTAAACATTAGAAATGAATTGAATATTATTCGATTTAAAAATTGGAGTCGATATTATTGCAATCGACTGTTATAGTTAAGTGTGGCCTAACCTTTAATGGTGAAGAGGATAATCGGTTTAGATAATACTAGAGCGAATGCTGTGAGCCATCAAATAAAATTCTATAATTTACAATACAAAATAAAATGTAACTTTCGTTGTAAATTAAAATTATTTTTATATGAAGAACAAACATTAAAATATTTTATAAATATTTTAATTAATAATGTGCTGATGCTCTTTTTTATAGAATAAAATTATTATTCTTAATCTTTTGTTCTATTTGGGATGTTTCCTGTAGGAAAAACTCATTGATTAGATTTTGTTTAGTCTTAATTTTTAGAATAAAGAAAGTATTAGCTAACTGCTACCAAATATTTCCAGGAAAAAGCTTCGGATCTTCAGAAACATGTCTATTTAATAAATAGTCCAAAAAATCTCTTATAATTCTCGTTTTTAAGTTAGAGATACATTTATATATAATCTACAAGTAAAATTTAAGTCTGAGAGCTGTTGGTTTATTTCAATAATATGCGGATTATTGAATTGTTTAATGCAAATGAATATAAAGCATGAAATTTTCGTTGAAATTTTGCAGAAATTCAGAAAATTATTCCTTTCAGCATTATAAAATTAGCTTCTTTATCGTAAACTTTAGTTTATGTCATAAAGCAAAATATGTTGACAATTTTTTTTATTGTCTTCAAAGAGTTTTAACTTTTTACAACAGTCTTTTGAACAGTTCAATTGTAATATCCGATTGTAATATCAAGTCGGTGTGAAAGAAAAAGCAATGAATGAATTCCACATCTTTTAGATTATTAAGAATTTCTATTCTAAATTCTGATTTAAAAAAAATTAGAATAATTACTAATTTCATAATAAAAAAAATGCTGACGAATTTTCTGAGGCGAATCATCTGATAAATCTATCAGACTATAAGAGAATGTCACCTTACTTAGCACCTATCCTACTTACCTATAGAAATACAATAAATCTTTGCCTTTTAGCTGTATTAATTCCCTGAATAATATAAATAATAAAATACATTTACAGTATTTTAAGAGTCTTTATTACCTACATAAGTTTAAAGTCTATTATATAATTTTTCATATCTTTAAAATAAAGTTGTGTATAATCACTGAGAATTCTTTCGCTGGCCTAAATAAACTATAATATCAAAGTTTAAAAAATAAAATATCATTTATATTACAATTATTGGTTTAAAATTTAAAAAATAATCTTTTGATTTAAATTTTTTTCTAATTATGAAATATAACAACATTAAAATTTTATGTTTAATTGATTTTTGTTATTAATTAAAAAAAAATAGTTTAAAATTACAAAGAGAGAAATGTCAAACTTTCTATCTGTAGAGAGATTTAATAAAATTTTCCCGTCATTTTATAAATAATTCTGTATAAATATTTTAAAATGTATTTGTTTCCACGAAATTATACTCAAATATCATTAAATAGGCAATCCTTTTAAAATTAATTTCCAAATGTAAAGAATTTTTGCCAAATTATAAAAATTATAATATAAAAAGTCCTGATACGAACTAAACTATACTACTCGAGTAAATATTAATGCTGCTATAGGCCTATAACCCGTCCAGTTTTGATATTATCACCAATTTAAAAAAATAATTATATTATTACATAGATCTAGACCGTCTAATTAAGAAATCTAACGTTTAAAATAAATAAAAATTCATCTGTCTTTCTTAAGAACTTCAAATATAGATATATAGATTCTATAAATTTAAATATTGATTTTAAAAAATATCTTTAAATTAAGTTCATAATTAACTTATCTTAAATCTGTATATTGTATATGTAATTTTAAAATATTTAAATAATATAAGTTAACTTTACAGTAATGTATATCAGAATTAATAATTGGTTTCATAGATTTCTCGAAAACACAGTAAATTTATAATTTACTGTATTTATAAATAATTATATTTATATTTATATGAAAAATGTGAAGAAAACATCCGAAAAAATGAATTAATTTGTCATTTGAAATTTCATATTACGTTTATAAAATAATTATTAATAAAAATATGTATTATTCGCTATTTGACGTTTATGTAATTTTATATTTATCATTGTGCATACCGCACGTTATATTTATCTTATTGATATTTAATAAAATCCAAATTTATAACTGAGAGCATACATTTTTCTCCATACCTTCCAAATGAGTGAAAGAAAATATTATGATTATGAAATATTAATTAAATCAAGTAAGAGATAGGATTAAAAAATAGGCAATTCCAAAATAAATAAATGTAATAAAATTTTATATAAATGCATCAATAAGATGAATAATTACTAAGAATTCTAATAAACAACTTCCATCATTCAAATGATAATCAAATGAGGAATAGCAAATAAATTTCCATTTCGTTTCCGAGCAAATCTTTAGTGAATTTTTATCAATTGAAATTCTTTCTTCGAAAATAAATAAATATGCGCTAGCTGAGATGCCTTTATAAAATTATGTAAATTTTATTTGAACAAGATAAAAATTTTTCAATATATTTTATATAATATATTTGGGGTAATGTTACTTATGGTTCCAAGATGGCGGCTCGTCTGATTCCAGCAAGGAAACAGTGGGGACACGTTCTAACCTAACCTAACCTATTCTAATAGTTTTGTTGGTAATAACTATGGTAATTTATTAGAATAGGTTAGGTTAGGTTAGAACGTGCGTCTCCACTGTTTCCCTTCTTCTATTTGCTGGAATCGGAGACGAGCCGCCATCTTGGAACCATAGGTAACATTAACCTATATTTGATATAATAAAAATTTTATTCATTGTTTTTAACTGAATATTGAAAAGTAATAATTGCTACTTCGTTGACTTCAATGAGTAGCTTATATTCTTTGTAGCTGTTGAAATTTATAAATAGTATAAAAACTTTTAAATATAAGAAAAATATAATATATTTGTAATAATTAACTTTTCTAAAATATTTTCATTCCTCAATGGTATTAGTTAACATGGCTTTTATACAAAACTGTTTCTTTGAAATAAAATTGAAAAAGTACGAGCGTAAATACTGGAAAAAATTATTGATAAGTTAATATATTCGCGAAAATATCATTTTCTAAGTAAATGTCTTCGCTAATTCAAATAAAAAAAAAACAACTAAATCTTAAAAAGTTTTTAAATCAAGAAATGAAATGAATATATTTTCTAATTGCTTTGCTACTAGGCCTATATCTTACTTGCTTAGAGTGATATAACTAACGTTTTAAAATAGATTATATCAATTTATTAATAAATATTTCAACATGTCATAGAAATAACAGATCTATCTTCTCTTTCGTTGAATATTAAAATTTAAAATAATTTAAAAATTAGATTATTCTTTCAATTAATTAATTTTATTAGAAAAAAATAAGATAAATCGCTTTTAATATCAATCAATTATTGCGATATTCTACTTCTTTAATTTGAAACATTTTGTTATATAATTAGTTACTTTTTACGTTATATCGCTTTATCTTATTGCTTAAACAGCTGTTTTGATAACAAGATAAACAGGTGTGAAGAAGCTAGACCTGTCTTTTGATGAAGAGATAAGCTACTGTGATATGCGAACCAAATAAATAAACGTCTCGCTAAAAAAATTGACAGTTTTATAAGACTAAAAGTAGAAAGAAAATATAATCAGCGACATAAATATATCAAAATTTTGAGGAAATTTCAGCAATTTCTATATAAAACAAAAATTTAATCTCTCTGAACACGGAATGTTATGTTATTTTAAAACTTTTACTTTATCGAAAGCGATAAAAGGGGTGTTTTTAATCGCCTAAAATATATAAATAAACATTTTAAATGCAGTGATTCTACTTATTTACGAATTGCTTAATCTGTAGCAAGAAAGTTCATTTTATGAGCCTGTTTCAATATTTATTCTTGTTTTCTTTATTTGGTCGGTTCGTGTCGGTTGGATTCTCTTATTTACAAATAACAATAACACTAGTTTACAGCTATTTTACAACTGTGGGAAAAAAGGTGTTTTCTTGTTCATTCCTACGCGCTGAACACGAAAATGAAGTTAAAAATTTCCTGGCACGTAAAGTTTTTGAGTTATGATCTTACGAATGCAGAGACTTTCATGTTAAAATACAGATATGTGGAGACTTAAAAGTAATAGGGCTGTTACTAGGACTTTGAGGTGGTTTTACCAAATATTGTTTTCTTTGTCTTTGGGATATTAGAGTAACACAATATCTTTTTAAAGTAAAAGAATGGCCTCACAGAGATGAATTTGTTCCATATCAAGCTAACCTAAGAGTACATCTCTAGTTGATCCCAAAAATGTCTTGTTACCTCCACTTAATAAAAACCTTCGCCAAAGCACTGACTAAAAAAGGCACTACTTCAAATACCTTAAACAGATTTTTTTTTTTTCAAAATTAAGTGAGGCTAAGCTTAAAGAAGAAATGTTTCTTGGACCTCAAATCAGAAAATTACTGCAGAATGCATAGTTTGCTCAAAAGAATCTTTTAACGGAGTTGTAACACAGTTTTTGGGCAACAGAATAACAGAAAACCACGAAAAACTTGTAGGAGAATTACTTGAAAACCACAATAAAATGAGTTGTAGAATGTCCCTTAACTACTCTTTTTACATTCTCATTTTTACATTAAATTTTTTTCCTCGAAAATTTTGGTGGAATCAGTGATGAGCAAGGGAGAAGGTTCTATCAAGATATCCTAACAATGGTATCAAGGTAGGTGAGATCCTGGAATGATGGTTCCTTATGGGAAAAAGTGATATGGAATATAAACGAAAATCAGTATTTGTAAAAATCGACAATAGATTGAGCATAGATGTAATTTCATATATATATTTTTAAACGAAACAATTTTTTGATTCCTCTCCTATTTTTACAATAAATAAAAATAAAAATTATATTCTAAAAGGATGCTTCATAGACCCCTATAAATCGACTATAATATCAGTCACATAAATTTATTTTATTTGTTGAGTAATGTAATATACAATGAAAATTATATATTACATTATTTAGAAAATCACGAATGATTCTCTATAAAATTTGAAATGCTGTCAAAAACGATTTGTATTATAATTTTTATGTAAATTATAAATTTTTTCAAGTGATATTGCAATTTATTAGCTGATAACTATAAATTTTAAACAATTTTTAAAAATTATTATATTGGGCTGATAGGAAAGTAAGTCTTCGAAGTTATGATAAAAGTTAGCCTGTAATCTTTCTCGAAAATGGAATAAAGATGAGCAAAGGTCATAAGTAATGATAAAATAAAATAAGTTCTTCTTTTCTAATTAAAAAAACAATAAATAAATTACTTTCCAGCCAATCCAACAGTAAGCAATAAAAGGCTTAAATTATAAGTATTCTTCAAAGAAATGCTTGAATTTAGAATCTCGTAGGCCTATATCTTCAATCATAGGCCTAAGTCATCGTATTTACTCGAACGAATTATTGAAATAACAATTAATTTAATGGTAAAAAGAATTAAATTTGTGTAGATATTCAGATATTAATGAACATTATTCTTTGTTTTCCATTTTAAATCCATACCTTATATTATGTAAAGCCTAAATGAATTGAATTCACGATTAGAATAAGACCGTCGTGTATGAGAAGAAAACATTTTTATAAGAAAATAAAATTATCTAAAACCTGTACTCATTCCAGATAATGTATTTATCTATTGGAAATGTAAAAACATAAATAGAAGAGCGAGATGTTTAATTAAAATACATATTTTAATTTGATCCTGTGCGTTATTTTATAATTAACCTAGGTTAATTAGTGAAAATATGAACATTTCCTATTATTTTATTAAGTGTAAACTTTACGAATTCAAGAAAATAAGTGCTATTTTTTTACGATAAAATAGTATAGCTTATTTATCATATACTATAATAAACGGAAATAACAAGAATGTTCGCATTTATGCGACGAGTCGTTTTATTAAACCTTATTATATGTTTCGAACTGAATAGAAACAAAGATAATATCATTTAATTAAATAAGTAATGATATAACCGTAAATATTTTAATGCGTAATTAATTCATTTGTAAGACTTTTTATATACTGTAATATTTTGTTTATTATTTAATTTTTAAGTAAAATTAGAAGTAAAAGTTAAATAAATAAATTTATTTTAAATAGGAAAATGTTAGGCATAGACCAAAAAATGGCATTGTTAAAGATCCCAAACTCCCGAAATCACAGCTTATAACGTAAAAACAGTTAATTGTTCAAATACAAAAAATCTTTTTTTTTTAAATTTATGTCTATTTATAAAGCTTATTACTCTGTTAAACAAAACTTTGTTTATTTGTTAATTAATTAAAATAATATAGTGAACAAATGTAAACCAATATCTGATTATAGCTTAAATTTATAGGTTTATAAAAAAATTGAAATTAAAATATAAATTATTATTATTATTTTATATCAAAATCGCATGCGAAGGATACACTAGAAGCATATAATTTCTATCTAAACAATTGTAATAGCTATAATATAAAATTTATTCCGGCAAACTGCCTATATAAGTAACATTACAATCAATTATACATTCAATATTTAATATAAACAATTTAAATGACTGTAGTGATTTTAAATTTATTTTTGTATTCGAATTTGAGTAAAATTTCGCTAATATTTGTTAAAGATTCGTTAATATTACGGTATCAAAACTCCACTGACAGCTTTTATTTTGTCCATAAAATTTCGCATAGATCTACTGTTTAAAAATATATAATTTTTTAATAAGAAAAATATTATCAAAATGTAAACAATGAAGATTTAAAAATCAATGAAAATATGTCAATATTTTAAATGATAAATTTAGATTTTTACAAGTATGATCTGCATAAAATAACTAAAAGTCATTTTGGCTAAAAGTAGTCTTTATCGTGTAATAATATATTATCAAAACTAAGTTAAAATCTTTTTAAAACGTAAAGTAATTTCGATTATATATTTTAATATAATATATATTAACGAATACCTACAACAATAATGTTATAATATAATTAAATCTGCTTATCAATATTTAAAAGTAAGTATGTGCATTTACTATTGTAATTGTCTATTGTAAGGATTAAAAAATGTTAGGAGGAAAAAGAACCTATTCTAAACATTAAAAAGTTACTTATTTTCTTAAGTTTATTACAAAATTGATGTTTTTCTTTTTATTTAATAGAGTTGGATATATTTGAATTTAAAAAATTCTGTTCTTTCGGTAAAAAAATTTGCATTTCTTTTTACATATATTGCTTATGTAACATATCAATTGCATTTATTATATTTATATACATTTTATCAAAATTTTTCCTGTAATATTCGTTTAGTTTGTATTTAAATTTTGTAATCGAAGAAGTAATTTCAAAAATCTTTTATTTTTTTAAATATCGTATTTTACTTATTTAATAATTAAAAATAAATGTTTTTTTGTAGATGAGTTGATTGCTATCTTAATTTTAATTGGATTTTTTATTTTTAAATATTATAAGAACCTGCGTTATGTGGGGTTTTTTTTTATTATTAATTTGTCAGTAAATGAAAAATTTCCTCAAAGATTTATATATTTAGCTATAATCAAACATCCTAATCACATGAATTTATTTTATTTTTATTTTAATTATTTATTTTTTATATCAGAAATAGAAATAGGTTAGGCAATATGTATCAATTTTAGTTTTATAATTGCTAATGTTTTAAAAATCTTATTTACTACAACAATTTATTTTTACCAAACTGCTTTAAAATTTTGGAACTAGATTGGATTTCGTTTCAAATGATAAGATATTTACATAATAATATGCAGTTTTTGTGTTAGATCTGTATATTATGATAATATATTACTAAATAATAAAGGTTATTTTTAAAAAAATCAATATTTACTATCAATATAAAGCTATAGGCCTATATTTAATTGTTAAAAGATCAGTTTTATATTAATAAATATTTCTTTAAATTTTAAATTAGTGTAACTAATGGTATGATTGTAAATATTATTACTTAAATTTACTGTAATAATCAAGAAGAATAATGCCAATAAAATTTAAATGAAACATTACAAAAGGAAAAAAAAATATATAGGATAACGAATGAATTTTTATAAATTTAAAATATTAATGATAATTTTATATAATGTATTATAAATATGCATTTCATACTGTATTTTCTGCATTGCTTTTCATTTTTAAAAGCCTTATATTTCAGTATTTTGATTTTTCTCGGCTAAAATAGTAACGTATAATTTGCTATGCTTATCTTTTATATCAAAACAAGTTATAGCATACTATATCTTTACAAATTTTAAATCAATGTTTATTTGTTTAATATTTATATGCAATAAAATACCAAATATTGTCCGTATTCCGCAATGAAATTATTACAGAAAATCATAACTTTTATTATTTTTAAAATATTTCTTATGTTGAATCTATATCAATAAAATAAAATTTAAATCATTTTAAAAACTAAGAATATAATAATATAAAATTCCTCATATTAAATAAATATGTATTCTATATTTATTAACAAAAATGATATTTCGTATTCACATTTCCATGCCTTTATATTCTTAACTATTTATAAATTTAATAACTAACTCTCATTGAAGATGTATTATTTCGATTTAAAATTTATTTAAGTATATTTTTTCTCGAAATGAATTTATATTACTTTTTAAAACATTGGTTAATCTTCCAATATTTTGGTTAAAAATTAATATTTCGCAAGATTAAACAATGGTACAAATGTTAAACAAGAATAAAAATAAATAAAATTTAGAATATTGAATCCATTAAATCTTTTTCAAATGAAGATACGAAATCTGAATTTATTTATATCATTGGGGATTCTCTTATATTTACAAGATTCAGTAATCATGTAAATAGAAGAGAATTCCTAATGATTTATTCGAAATTAATGATATATAAATGGTTTAAAATTAAATTCTTTTTATTTTATATTAGCTTAGCATAAATAAAGAGTATGCGAGTCTATCAATTTAAATAAAAAATAAAATAAGAGCTATCCATTGTGATATCATACAGGCCTATTTTGTTCTCATTATAAAATATTTTAAAAATAAAATAGATTAATTTTTAAAAGAAACTAAGTACAAAAATATTTAAATAGCTGTTTTACATTCTCACATTAGTAACTTCTAAGGTTCTAGATTTTGCTATGAATGATTATTTTAATTATTCTAAATTTTCATCAAAGTAGGAACATTTTATTAAATTGATTATGAAAAATATTAAACCAATTTATTCCGTTAAATTTGTAGGTAGAGATAAAGTTTTGCAGGGATATTTATAATAAAAATAATTCTACTTGGTTTATTTTAAGTTTTTCGTGTTTAGATTATTATCGAATTTACGAATATATCTTTATTAATTTCTCTGTAAATATTCATAAATATTTGAGAAATTCTACATTTGAAATTAATAGGGTTACTAAAATTATAAAATTCTCAATTTTTTTTTTCTTTTTGATATAAACTAAAATTAAAATTATTCTAAAGTTTATTCGTCTCGAATAACTTCTTCGGCTGTTCAATTAGTTTTATTTTTCAGTGAAAATACCGAATAAATTTTTATTTTATTCGTTATTTAATTAAAGTGCACAAACAAATTAATATTTTTATTATATTACTTTTATTTTGACGAAATTTTCTATATGTTTGTTCTATTTCAGAAAAATAAAAATAATGATAATAAGCCTTATGTAAAATAGGCTAAAATATATGTTTTGCAATTATTGCAAACTTCAATTACGGTAATATTTAAAATTCTATAATATCTAATTGATAACTTTAGACGTCTTTAAAATATTTCAGAATATTATGTAATATCGTTAAGTAATTAAATGATCAATAACAAATGTTGCAAGTTAATCACTAAAAAATTCTAGAAGTTGTACATTCGAAATTTTCTTTTATTCTTAAAATTTAATTCAAATTATTTTGGATTAAAAATCATAAGCTAAAAATTATTTTATAGTAAAAATATGACAAACGAGATAAATAAATTAGTTTACGACAAAGACGTTAGATTTATAATATGTTATTAGAGAAAGAAAATATTAAAAATGGATTTTGTCATTTATTAGTTTATTCCTTTTAAAGAAATTCTCGTGGCTATAATAATAAAAATTAACAAATACATCATGTCAAAAGCGCTATGCGAAACTCGCCACCATTTTGTTTAGAAGGAATTATTCTTCTGATTATCTCTATAAGCATATTAACGCTGATTCTTCTAAGTTATATTTAACAAATTAGAACTTATATATTAAATCTACAAATTAATGTTATAATTATTTGAAGATTGATTTATTGTGATTCTATATTCTTTTGTATTACTGTGTACTATAAAAACCTAGACTAAATCATAAAATCATTAAGATCTATACCATTTCCATTTATCAAAACTGAATATTTAATTATTTAAATATGTGAACATTAATTTAAAAAATGATTGTTTATGTTTTAGATCACACGTTCATTACTTGATTGCACTGATGTGATTTTTGTCACATATTATTTTGTTTAGTTTATTAGAGTTTCGTGCAATCATCTCTTTTGTTGTAAAAATATAGAAAATATTTACATTTATCAATTTAAGTTCATGTATTCTTTCAATAAAAGAGGTGATTGCACGAAACAGTAATAGACTAAACTCAATAATGTGTTGTAAAAATTGCAACAATATAATTAATTAAAAATGTAATAGGCTCTAAATCAAAAATACGAATATCAATTCTTACTTAATGTCGAGTTTTATTAAATATTTTAAAATTTAGTTTGGATATTTATTTACTTATTTATAAAATAGACCTATAGGAATCCCCAATTACAAGTCTGTTTAACATTCAATTTTTATATTATATTTTTTTGTAACATAATAAACTCTTAACATAACATTGTAAGCATACAAGCAAAACATTTGAATTGAATTTAATACATAAGACACAAAAATTAAAAACTGTAAAAACATATTGAACATGTAAGAACAATTTTCGCATTAATTTTAACGTTTAATATTAAATATCTTGAGCAGTGACTACCGAAACTGTCGCTTATAACTGAACAAATCTAGTTGTGTCCAAAGTGATTATACAGTACAGTAAGTTTATGAACAGATATATTTTGAGCAATATTAGATTTATACAAAGGAATTTTAAATCTAAAATAGTTCCTAGTAAATACAGGCACTTGCAGATGTAATTGTTGTAACAAAGCAAGGAGCTTCAATTTCAGATTTGTAACAGAGATCTTAAAAACTGCATACATTGGATATTACAAAGCGTCATTAAAGGTGGAGAATACATTTCAGCCTCTTCTTGATTTAACATAAATTTTCTTCTACAATATCTTCTAATACGGTTATTAACTGTTTCTACTCTTTGTTCAATTGTCATCAGTTGTGTATTTCAGATCACTATTGCAAATAATATCTTCGAACAAACAAGAGCTGAATACAAAGATTTTAGTAAATTTATTTCCGGACATTGTCTCAAAAATCTAAAAAATCATTTCTAAAGTTCTAATAGCTCATAATACAGATATCTTAATTATAATTATTTATTTTAAGCTTTAAAAATGCAATTTTTAATTTAAGATTGTTTTTGTTCATAAAAAAATTAAATTTTTTATAAAAACATGATAAATTTACATAATAAGAATTAGTGTTTAAAGATGGTACGAGATCTTCGTAAAGACTTTAATTAGTTTTTTTTTAATTCTTAAAAAATAACAGTAAGGTCAATGAGCGGTGCATATAATAAAGGCTGTATATGAACGAGTCAAATTACAAAAAATGTATTTTAAATTACTATATGCCTCTACACTCATTAGAATAAGAGTTTAATTACAGTAGAGTTTAGATTTAAAATAAATAAATATTAATAAAAATAAACAAATAATTTATGTGTACGACTAAACATCTTGGATAGAATTAATAATATTTTTTAAAAATAGTTGTTAATATTTTATATGTTTTTTTTAAATATAAAATATCTCTGAAATTACATATTTGTACTGTACAGTACTGTAAATTATAAGCGTAATACAATGTCTAATATATTTCATTCTAAACTTCATCTTATTTTTAGAAAAATATTCAATTTTCTGAACTTACATAAATTCTTAGCCAGATAAATACTTAAACAATAGTTTAGAAATTTTAATAATAAATTCATAATTTTTAAACTATTAAAATATTTTCGAATTTAAAAATTTTTAAACTAAATAATCAATGCAAATATTTAGAAAAGTTTGAATTCTGAGTTCCATAAGTCAATTTTTACAAACAACTAAATTGATTTATTAACTGTTAGAAAATTCTGTATAAAGAGAAAATACATAACAAAAATATTTGTTTCATATATTGAATATATTGCAATAAAACAAATAATACAAAATAATTTCTCAAGTTAATTTCTGTATCTAAATTAAAACATTTTTACAACAAAGAATTGCATAAAAATGGTAAAATTAATTTTAAATTAAATAAAAAAAATCCGTAGCCATTCATTGTATATGCTAAAGATGGTGTAGGCTAAATCCAGAAGGAATGTGAAACGATTCTTCTGATTCATTGGAAGAAAAAGAAATATTTAGAATAGAAATGAAAGAGTTGTTGATAGTTCATGAGTAGACGAATGATGTCTAGTCTGAGCTGTATAATAAACAGAAAAATTAAAACCCAAAACCTATAGACATAGCAGAACTAATAATAAATATATAATAGTCAATCAACTAAAAATTCTAATATCTATCATTTATTTTTAAACACGACTATTTTCGATTGATAACAAACTTAAGACTTTACACAAAATTGCATTAATATGGTTTTATTAAAATAAACATTTTAACTTGATTTTATATGAACGAAAGATAGAAGGAGAAAAATAAATACTAAAAGAGAACGTAGATGTAATGTGTAAGAAAAACGTGTGATTTTATTTAAAAATTAAACATTTAGAAGACTTATAAATATAATTTTAATTGTTTTATATTATTAATTTGACAATAGAACTTTAAATGAAAATGTAATTGATTAAGAAGAGTGTTGTTTTGATTAATAAAGTTTATAATTATGTTATTTTAATAAATAAAAAAATTATGATATTTTATTATACTTTTTATCTTTTATAAGATTTTAAGTATGAATTATATTAAAATTTCTTATGACTAAAATCTTATTTTGTTTTCCATAATTTAAAAACTTTTTAAATAAGGAAGAAATCTTTTGACATTTCTACGAAGAGGATGATAATAATACAACCAATCACGATTCAACATACATCCAGGAATTCTGCTGTTAGTAAATAATCAATTTTCCAACAATTCTAAAATTGATTGTATCTTTTGTGATAAGATGATAATGGCCTTATTAATCAAAATTTTTCATTTTTATATTTATAAAAAAGAATAAATCTTATAAAATTTCGTTTGATTTTATATTGAATAGTTTGTGTTCTTAATTTAACTTAATATAAATTAAAATTTTAAATAAATAGCTTAAAAATTGTGATTTTTTGAGAATTTTCTGAAATTTCTCTTCTTTAGAATGTTGTAATTAAGTGATGTTAATATTAATTCAAAGCAAATTATTTTGCTTTAATTATTGTTACATTATTTTATTGGTTTATAAATTATTAGTCTTTCAATTATCAAAATTATATTTTAAAATTCAATTAAGCAACATTATATTTACAAAATTTTTTATTAATGATAAAATTGGAATAAAAATAATTCATCTACTTATTGATAAATAATAATACTGAATATTATTATTTGCCAAAGTAAAAAGTCTATTTATTTATTTATTTATTTATTTTCACCTGTTTTATTTCATGTTTTATTGATTAAATTAACTATTTTTATGTATAATTAATTTATTGTTTTCGAAAATATGTTTAATTTAATATTTTATAAACCATGTTTTTTAATCGGATTTATAGGCTTATAAGCTTAAAATTTTCATAGAAACAAAATTTAAAATTTAATTTGAATATAAGTAACGATAATTGTGAACTTAAAGTTTTATTAGTTTATTTGTCATTTAATTTTCTTCAGTGTTGATCAAGTTGGATCAATAAAAACAAACAATTTTACATACATAATTATGATGTAAATATTCTTTATTATTAATTCACACTATAAAATTAACGAGTTAATAATGAAAAGTACGAAGAATTAATAAGAAATCGAGGAAATGGTGAATTAAAATTCTATTGGTGAGTTAAAATTCATTCATATAGCAATAATAATATAAGCTACGAATTTAAACAAGTATAAACTTTTCCTTAATTTGAATTAAAATAAATTCTATAAATTATATTCAGTATAAAAAATAAATTAGAAGATTTATAAAGTTATCATATTTTAAAATATTTTAAGAAATTATATACCAAAATAGAAAATTATGAGATATTTTTTTATCTATGCCTTTAACTGGTGGATCTTTTTTTAAAATCGATAAGCATTCTGATCAGCAAAAGACATTATTCTGACTTTAGTGGGTTCTAATTCTTAATACCGTTTTGTATGCTTTAGGCCTGTGTTCTTCTTAATGCGTGCTTTAAGTAATACTTCTTAAAAGTATTACTTAACGAACACATTAAGTAATTTTTCCAAGGAAGTATTACTTAACGCGCAAATGACAGTTAGGCTAAACATATAGTTCCTTCAAGATTTATCAAATCGAATTTTGTGAAAATATTTTCAAAATTCTCGATTTATGTAAATGTAAAAACAATGAAATAATCTTCACTTTCTTTATAATAGAATGAAATACTTGTAATAGATGACTTATTTCTTAATAAAACTGAAACTTATGACGTACGATACATAAGAAATGAATATCTTAGGTAAGAATTTTACTGTCTATTTAGTTCATTAAGATATAAATCTTAATTCGAAGCAGCTTAAATTACAAATTTTATAGTGTATTATAGTGCTAACTTGACTTTTACCAGTTATGTATAGGATCGGCCATTTTGGATAAGGATTAAAGTGAAATTGCGATATGAATTATCATAAAATATCGAAAGTTCATATTAAATTTGAATCCATACTGCTGTAATCTAGACGTCAAGATAAAACTAATTATTTTAATGAAAGAATTTGTTTTCAAGTATCATTTTTTAATGCAACTTTAATGATTAAAATATATCGTGAATTTTTGAAATTACTAGCCTTGATATATTCAGAAATTCAGATAAAACTGCAAATCTGTAAATCTAAATAATCTAAATGCATTCATTAGTTTATGTAAAATTATATTATGTAAATTTGAAAATATTTTATTGTGTAAAAGAGCATTTAAAACAATGAATAGAATATAAAATACGATAGTAAAACTGTTTTTTATTCCGATTTCTAATTAAATATAAAAAAGGGTTCAGCAAACCTACGTTTTTCATTTTTTTTTATAATCTATAAAATATAATTTTCCAAATACTTTAATTATCTTATAAATAAAAACCGAATTCAGTTTGTTTTGTACATTTAATTTTAACCATTTTTCATCAATGGCTGCAAGATATTTACGATTAAATGGATTCCATTAAGATAAAAATATTTGAAACTGCATCAATGAAACTAATTGTGCAAAAAAATCAATTTTATAGGTAAATCATCCTAAGTTTAAATAATATATACGACTTTTCATACATTATAGTATTTTTCTATTGAAACAAAGATGCAATGCATTCATCTGACTAATGAGAAATCAAATGATTATATTTTATTTTAAATAATTTAAAATAAAAGCTACGAATAATTCATTATTATTTAAATAAGTTTTGTTTTAAATATATAATGTACTGTACTGAAAAGTATTTAATTAGAGATTAGACCATATTTGTCCGCTTCAGAAATTAATTTTTTGTAATAATGTTAAAAAACAAATAGTCTGCTTTTATTATTAACATTGTATTTATTTTCTCAATTCAAAGTCTGTATTTATTTATTTATTAATTAAATTATTATTATGTGAAACAAAATAAATCTCATTCCATGTTGAGATTTTTATGCTTAATTTCAATATTATACTTTTAATTTAATTATTTTTTAATTAATTATTTAATTTTCAATTATTATGAATGAGGCCTCTGTTTAAAATATTTAAATTTTATCTATATTAATTTTTAAATTGCTAGAAGTTTTAAGGTATCGTACTAATTAGTAAGGGCAGTCTACCTAACCAAAATTATAATTTTCGTAAATATATTTTTAAAATTGACGCAATATTGATGTCATCTTTCAGTTTAATATTTTTTTAGATACTACAAAAATTTTACTTCATAAATATACATATAAAATACAGTTATTGAAAGGAAGAAAAGAGTTATAAATAGGATTAAACTTATAAATTCACAGCTTATATGTTTTTAATGAAGTGTTTAATTCTCATACAAGCTAATAAATTATTCCTAAAACTTTAATTTTTAACGAATTTATTTAAAAAAAATTAATATACTAATCACATTTTGAATGTTTCGTTTTACTTTTATTTATTACGATAATTGTGTATAAGATAATATGAAAATTTAAGAACTTTTCTAAATTTTAAAATTAATTCCTTTAAATCAAAATGTCTTCATGATTTTTATAAACGTTTGAACTATAATACAGTTATTAGACTTGTAACCATACAGGATTTATATTAATATTCTATAGTTTATGCTTAAATAAGTGAATACAGAATTTATAATTTCTTATATCATAGCATTTATTTCTACAGAAATATTTTTATAATTAAATCTCCAGGAAATGACAGATTAATATTCCTTTTATTTTAATGTGATGAAACATTTTAACTTCTCGTTTATTTATTTTCTCTAATTATGCCATAATTAATATGTAGACCCAAAATTTATTCGAGTAGTACGACATTTCCATTTACAGATGGTAAACAATTCTCTAAAGTCCAACTTGCAATACTTAACAGTACCGTGAGATATCTCCTTACATAATGTTAAGCTCTCAATAGATTATATATTAAGTCAAAATTTAAATGACATAATTAATAATATTGATTTAAATTTTGAGTTTTTTTTAAAACAATCGTTACAAAAATAATTAGAAATTAAATATATAAGTTTAAATAAAATGGATTTTTTATTAATAGATAAGTCATAACTCAATTAGACCTATTATAACAGTGACATGTAGGCCTGTGTGCTGTATTTTTAAAAGGGTGGGTTTAAAAAGTAATAAATTATTTTATGAAAAAATAATGTTTAAGTTTTACAATACAGTGCAGAGTATATAATGTAATGCAATACAGTAGACTAAAGGATGAACTGAACAGGTAAAATATAAATATAAGTTATATACAATATACTATTTTACTTTTTATTTTCTAAATTTTTTTCCAAATGGGGGGGAGGGTTAAACTCCAAGAACCTTCTTGTATGTACGGCTTTAATAATATGTTATGATTTAAAACTCAAAATGTTACGTTTATATATAAGTTATATAATCAATGTTGTATAAATCAAATAGATTTTTCTCGTTTTTTGATCGTTTAAATAAGTTTTTCTATAAGATAATTTTAAAACAAATAATTAAATATATTTTCTAATCCATTACGTAACGAAGTTTATAATAGGTGCATAACAGCACGAATTATTAGAATATAAACACGTAACATATTTTTAAAAATATAAAACATTTACTATTTAAAGAATGAAAACTAACATTGTGTGTTCAAAGCCTTTCATTTCTGTGCCAGACATGAAAAGAGGTAGTCAGACAAGTGACTGGATATTGGAGAACAGACGTCGAATGACCTCCAAAGATTGTAGACGATCTAATGTTTACCTGTAAGTCAAAGATCCTAAATAGAAGATTCGATTTATGTACTTATCGATCTCACTATTATTTATATTCCTGTCTGACCTTCGATTTCACCAGACAGACATAATAAAGCCTAAATAAATATAATATTAAAAGTTCGTAGATTATAGATGCTTGTTTCTATGTTGATCATATCTATATTTTAAAACTTTATATATATTCGCCATTTTAGATAGATTTTTGAAACAATATTATAATATATCGAATCTTACATAATATTCTCAGAATAACAGCAATCGAAAATGTGATAAATTAATTCGTTATATGAATGTTATAATAATTGGAGTTGATTTTTACTGTAGTTGGTCTAATGTACGAGTTCTCAATATATAGGCTTAAATTATGTTTAAGCAAGCATAAAATATGAGAATTTGTTTAACAAATTTTAATTTAGAGAAGATAATGTTATACATAAATAATCAGATACATAAGAAATTGAATAAATATTTAAGGAATACCTGGAATTAAATGAACGATTTAAGGTATTCGGTTTAAATTGTTATTTATTTTATTAAGTTAGTTTTTCGTTGAATTAGGAGTTACTAAAATTAAATAAAATGTAAATTTTAAATTAAAAGTAATTAAATATAGCCATTTAAAAAAATAAAAACTCTTATATTCTATAAACGATACTGAAAAATTAATTACTTTATTTAACATTAAATATTCGAAATTAATTCAGTAAAAATTGAATATTATTGATACATTTTAACTTCGGTTTATGATTTTAACGATTTGTTGTATATTAAGAGATCTGTCGTGTCTGCTAACATAGTTGGTATGCATAGATAGTCGATAATCGATAAGACATAAAGATTTACCTAATAAAATTAATTTTATAGTTTTATACATTGTACAGTACATCGTACATTTATCACTTGATTTTATTTTAATTTTTAAATTATATATATATTATAAGTTTAATTTTATTAATACATTTATGTTATATTATAAGATATTATCGATTTATTTTCTCTACGTTCATAAATTTCAATCGTATATAAATTTTAGATTTTCAATAATTTATTATCGAAATTTAAAGTTTGAAGAGTATTAATAATTTATATCACACTTAAAAATCTCATTCTTACTTATCCTACATTGACCATTAATTTCATACGTGCAAAAATGTCCTAAATACTCAGGCTAGAAATATTTTGCTCAAAAGGTATTGCTGTCAAAAATGATAAATTTGGTGTAATGCCATTAATTAAAATAATGAAAGTGACATTAACCTCGATCAAAAACTGAATTTTTAAAGTAAATCAATCAGTTTGGATTAATTCTATTCTATTCTCTTCTATAATTCTCGTGGAATTAATTTATGAAATTTTAAGAATTATTTCGGATATACAGATTGATATTAATCTTTAGTTCAAGAATTTGTTTATTTTTCGAAAATTACTGAAAAATATTTATATTTAAATATATATTTTATATAAATAAATTAATTTAGATAATAGTTTAATAAATACTAGTGATTTATTCACATGACTTAAAACAAACGAATTATCCTTTTAAATAATAAGATTCAACTGAAATACATAAGGTCATATTATCTTATAAGCTTACTTAAATGCATACCTCGACAATTAAGATTATTTTTAATTATTGTATAAACTAATATTAATTATTATTTACCACGCATTTATATTGCAATAAAATTTAATTTGTATAAGTTTTGATATAACAAATAATGTTTAATTTCTTTTGAAAATTAACATTTTTATTAATAATACTATTAAAATTTTAAATTTATATTATGTAGATTATTCTTAAGTTGTAGAAATAATATTTTAATGGTTTAACTGTTACTAGCAGAAATGGCTTATTATGTTATGCTTGTTATAAGGAAAAATTAAAAATTTATTTGTTTTAAATATTTCCAATAAAGAAATCTACTAATAGGTTCCTAAAATAAGTAATTTGTACGTTTAATAAATTAATATTTCTACAAAATGTAACTTATTTACATGCTGAAAACAGATCTTTTCTATAACATTAAACTAAAGCTTTCTTCTCACAATCCATATTATAATAAATTTTAAGAAGAATTTTTTAATGTGTTTCTAAATTTCAAAATATTATTTCAAATTTCTTATTATAAAGTATACTTTCTTGTTATTGCAACAATTAATGACTAATCGTTAAATAAAATTGTATTCATTTGTATAATAATCATAAATTTTGTTAAAAAAACATAGTTTTAATTGTAAATAATTTAAATGTCATCAATTAAAATAAATTAAATACTGTATATCACGAAGAGAAAATAAACAGAATTAGTAACGTTCTTCTTTATGAAAAGTTATGTAACGCGAAATATCCTTAAATGTATCGCCACATAATTTACATTAACTTTTTTCCATTTGTAATTAATAATTCCGATGTAAAATAAATTATATTTTTACCTAAATGTAATTGAATTATACTTTCTGAGATTTACTTTATTAGTATGTTGACAGTAGAATATAAAATTGAGAGTACAAACGCGATATGAAGATTCTGCATCTCTTCTCCATTGCAAAAGCAACAACGAGGAAGACAGTATGGACGTGCTGTTATCCCACTTCAAATAAAAAAATTCCAGACAATTACCAAATGTCCATGGAAAAGATTTTATCTCCAAATATTTAATTATTATTAAAACATGTTTTAATTTTGAAATATTAAAAATGTTTCAATAAAATGCTATTTTAATTTTGTAATTAGTTTTTTTTAGTAAAACATTAAAATTTTCAGTTTAAATTAAAATTTTATTTAAAAAAAAATAATTTAACCATTCATAGTGTATTATTTTAACTTTAAATGTTGTTTATAAAATTATTGTAGACTTTTATCGAATATTTTATATATCAATTATAATCTTGTAAAAAGTAAAATAATCAAACTACTGTAAAATATTGAGAATATTTTAATAATTTTAATGCAATCGTCTATTCTCTTTTACATTTAAAATTTAAGAAAGGAAATTACTTAATATCAAAAATAAAAATGGTTTTATTATATTATAGTGAGTGATTCTATGTATGACTTTTTATTTCATTCAATTACTTATTTACTAGATAAAATTTAAAAATGAATCAAAAGTAACTTTATCTTAAATACAATATAATAAGCTAAATATATATTAGTTTTAGTTTAATTTTTATGAATCTTATAAATCTAATTCTGCAACATAATAATGTATCTATTTCAAGGCGCTTGGAATTGTAAGAATATAAATTATAAATTTGAATAAAATAATTCAGTAAAAATAAATAACATTTAAAGTAGGCCTACCCAAAGGATTTTTAATTTAATGTTAATTTTTCAATATAAGTAAACAGAGTAAATAGTATATTGTTTGTAACTTATATTTATTTTGTATCCGTTTAATTCCTCTGTCATCTACTGTATTAATTTTTTAATTCTTCTCAAATGGAATGGTTAAATCCTCCAAACTACCCCAGGCGTACGGCCTTAATGTATAAACATTAATAATGAATAGATTATATACATCATTATATAAAAATTAAAAAAAAATGTTTTATGTTTTTATCCGAAATTATTCATATAATTCCCCTAATAATTAATATTATTACAATGTTTTATATTTGATTGATGTATTCGTTTGTCTCAAATCATTCGTTTTGACTTCTCAAGAATAACAAATAAGTATTTAAAATCGAAATTTTGCAAATATCAAAGTTGAAATAATAAAATTTAAAACTTTAACTTCAATTTTATATTTAAATTCATAATTATACTAAATGTATAGATTTAAAAAAAATTAAAATGAATTTACTAGTTTTTATAATTTAGACTACAGCACAATTTTAAAGTATATGCTTTTGAATTATTTCACTTAAATACATATAAAATTTTTGATATTTTATTCTGGAAAAATAATTTTGAAATCTTTTTGATGAATAAAATAAATAATAATCTCTAAAATCAACTTTCTTTAAGACTTTCATTTATTTATTAATTTTTTTGTATCTCAGAATTTCTTCTGAACTCTTAATTTTCCTTTTTGATTTGTTTCATTTTAATAATTATACTGTACTATCAATTAGTTATTGTAATAATTATCTCGACAGAATCTGTGTTCTATTGAAGAATTGTATCTAAGCTTTTAATCCTATTTGATAATTATCTTATAATTGTACGTGTAAAAAATAAAACTAAAAAGTAACAAAACACAAATAATTTTAAAAATAAATGATATAGAAGAATCATTCAAATTTATTATGTAAATAGATATAATTAAAATCATATATTTTAGCTGTATCAAAATAAAATAGATATTTAATATAAGTGAAATTTTGCGGAAAAATAATCAGTGCGCTTATTAATTTATTAATTTTTAATTTATATATTAAAATATTCAATGTAGTTGCTGTATGTGATTTAAATATTTCAAAACGCATCCAAGGAAAACATTTTTGATCATTGTAGACCCATTTTTTCTTGTCAATACAAGTAATCTATGGACGACATAAGATTCTTAATCGAACTGATTTGATTTTATACAAATAGACATTATGTAGAGACAATAATAGCTTTATATTTGGAAATAAAACTATTTTTACTAAAAAATATTATTTATTTATTTTTTTAAATTCGATCACTTGAATTCTAAATACATTTTTAGATTAAAATTAATGTCTACAATAATAATTCTCTCAAATAATGTATGAAATTTAATGTTATTAATGATCTGATACCAGTTGAAAATTTTCCTTGATAAAAGTAAATTAATATCGTTGAAAATGTGCATTAGTTAATTATGAAAAATTTTTACACTTTATTTGGACAATAACTACATTAGAAATGACATTTCGTATCATTTTTGTAATGAAAGTTTATACTAGAAGTCATTTATTTACTTCTTGTCAAGCATTGTTGTAGAGAAAGATTTATCTTATATGGAGAAATAATAACCTTGTATATTAAAAAAAAAATTGAAAATTACAAAAAATAAGAGATAACACAATCTCAAAAATATTAGGAAACTTATTATTATTTTTTAATTTCTTATTCTTAAATTCTCTGTTTTTAGAGTAAAAATTAAAGTCAAACTTAAGATTCTGTTGTTTTAAGTATAAAAATCCATTGAGAAATTTTATTTTGTTCTAAATTTTATCCTTACAAGTTAGAAAAATTAAAATTTTCTAAATATAATTCGAATACTCTTTTATTAAAATGCAAATTGGCAAATTTGTATAATATTAATTGTTGCATTGATACATTACATATTAAAAAAATAATAATTTTTGAAATTCTTTGTAATCTTTATATTCTAATTCGTTATTAACTTAAATAACTTACTTCTATCTACGAAATTTATTTTAGTATAATTCTAATTCTTGCTACACTTCAACGATCTGAATTTAACTAATAGGCGTGATATTTTTTGTGATTATTCAAGTCACTAAAACTACCTCAAGTAAACATAAGAAACAATTTATTATTATTTTTATTATTACTAAAGTGATGTAAATTTTGCTTAAATTTTAATAACAAAATTGTAAAATGTAAATTAAAATTTATTGAATTGAAATAAGCGTGTTCAAACAAACTCAAGTAAAAAAAAAGTTTGACTTTCAATGAAAACGAATCATCCTTTGAACCTTGCAGATAAAATTTTAATCATTTCATATACTGTATATTTGATGTAATGCTTCAGTTTGATTTTTAAAAAATCAATCACTCACTTATACACATTTCTATGTTTGTGTTCAAGTAAACTTTTACATAGAGAAATGCTTTATGAACCTACAATCAGGGCCGTTGAGAGAGGAGAGAATTGGGGATTTTCCTCGGAGCTCGGAGAAAACTTGAGAGTCCGTAGTGTTTCTGTTCTTATAAATTAATGTTATTTTTACCGGCAGAAAATAAAATTTTTAAGACTGCTTTTTATTAATAAAGAACCATTCAATGTATCATTAATATATATATATATATTTTTAAAAAGGCAAAAGGGATTGATCTAACTTAGGGCTTCATACAAGTTCTCGACGGTCCTGCCTACAATAAAACAATAAGATTATGTTGATCTCTTCTTCAGTTTTCTGTTAGTTATAGCAGGTCAGGTGAGCACCACCTCTTTTTCCATGCTACTCGATCCTGCGCTTATTTAGCGGATTACGTTGATCATACATCGAAATTTTTGTCCTGTCAAACTAATATTTCGATTTAATTTTATTACAAAAAGTCTTCAATATTAAATTATAATTGAATTTAACTAGATAACAAGCACACACTATTTAAGCAACAGTTCGTATTTAAAAATAACGTTTAAATTGGCAAACTTCTAACAATAAACAGTATTTTAATTGCATACATCTTCAATTTTTAAAATGTAAATATTACTGAAGAAAAATATATACATATTTTGGTTATATCAACAATAAAGTATTGATACATATCGTGTCATTATAAAACAATGCAAAAATTTTACACAACTACCTGTAGGTAGACTTTACTACATTTTTAGTTGTTTTATTATTATTATTATTATTATTTGAAATTTATATTTTCCAATAATTAAATTAAACTTTAAAAATAACTTTTTTAAATGTAAGCCTATATATTTGTAATGATGATTTCGAGAATAATTGTTATAATTTTTAATATATTTATATTTAGCTATATACTTATTATTCTGATTTTACTTAACTTTGTAACTTACGATAAATCTAATAAAATATATTTTTCAAAATGATGCGTAAATTATTTCGTATTAAACTAATTAATTTTATAAAGTAAAACTTGATTGTCATTTTTCGATTAAAGTATTTTGAAAGACATTCAAATGACGCATTTCCTCTTATTGTTAATTAAAGTGGTTAAATAAAACAAAAGAAAATTACCATATAATAGTAAAAAGTATTGTATAATTAAATGAACATTGTAACGTAAACGAAAATCGTTGTAAAAATAAAAACCCTAATAGGCTTATATAATAAAAATTAGCATAGAATAGAAATGTCATTCATCCTTTATACATCTTAATATACAGTTTATTTGCATTTTTGCATATTTAAATATTGCGTGGATAAAATTATGCTTCGTATTCATTGAGACAAATGTCATTTTGAACTGATTTTTTAATAAAATACATCTATATTTCTTGCTCTGTATGTTTTGTTTATTCGCTATAACACTTACAAGTTCGGGATTTTCTGTAATTCGGGATGTTACGATTGTTTATCTTACAGTTATTTACTTCACATATGTTACTTAATACTGTAGTTTACCACTGTTTATAAGATTTTTCGTATATAAACAATGTAAAGTTATTAATTTTTAATTTTATATAAATCAATGTATATTGATATGTAAAGTTATCTAAAGAAAACTTAAATTATAAAAGTTTAAACTACATATAAATTCTCTTTGTCTTGATCTATTCTGTTTTTCGTTAAAGCTAGGCCTATGTATAATTTATAACCAAACACAGTTTTTATGTATGCATTTTTGAAGTTAATGAACGAATATTTTATCTTTCTAGATATAAATTAAACAAATATGGAAAAAGGTTTAGGTTTTGACAATTGATAAAAATAAATTTCCTAAGAATTAGAAAATATCTACTGTATTTTTAATTTCAATAACGATATATTGTTTTTATTAGTTAGAAACAGCAATAATTTGGTATACAGTTTCACAAATTTATACTACCAAAACAATGTTTGATGTAATAAATATTAGCAAAAATCAGACTTTTACAAAATCGCAAAATCTCCATAACTTGGCATCCAAAAAGTAAATAGAAGTTGAAGTTATTTTGATTGTAATTATAGCGAAATACTGATATAATGATATACTAGTATTTTGCTATAATTTAAATCTGAGTGTATTTTATAAACTTAAAATACATTCAGATTTAAACTAATTTGAATAACCCTAAGCTACTTTCTTTTTAACTGTAGACTATATTTTTTAAATGAATAAAAGAATATGAATGAATTACTTGGTTATAAAATAATACATAAATTTAAAAATGAATAACTGCTAAAAATGATCAAATACTGAAATGATAGTATTTCAGAAATATAAATTCCATCTATATAAAATTATGTTATAAAATAAAAATGAATTTTGAATCAATTCCTTTTCATTACTTATATGCATTTATGCCTATAATAGATCATATTATCTAAATATTTAATATCATAAAATATGATAATCTTATATTTTTATAATAAATTTTAAAAGTTGAAATAAAGTCGAATATTTTCAATTACAGTATAAATATTTAAGCGTCAAAAGAATAATACAGTTAGGCTTATTATTTACTTTAAAGTCATTTTAAATAGGTTAATTTTTTAGGTCTAAATCTTAAAACTTGTTTAATGGACTAAAATTTTTTACTTCTAAACAGTTTTTACAGTATTTTAACGCATTTTATGTTTTAGAATGGAAATATGACAATATATAGGAGTCTATTGTGATATCATGCAATATATAGAAAACCAGTAAATCTGCTTTTATACCAGATACAAATATTGACGAAATTATTACTAAATGCAGTTTTTTGTCTGCTGTACAGACATATTATAGTCTATAATAATTTCTCATTATTGTTAATATCACAGCAATTATGTTAGTTTGTCCAAATATGTCCAAATCTCGATTATTTATGCTTAACGACCCAACTCTACCGTAAACAAACACCAATTATTATATAGATGATCGATTTATAATTTATAAATTATATTTTTCTAAATATAGGAATATCATAGTAATTAAACGAGGAGAGGATATCTTAATATAGGAAACTTTAACACATGTTATACTTCTTAAAATTATTACTTTAATTAAACTAATCCCATAATAAATGTTGCAAGCAAAGATAGAACACTACATTCATTTTAAAAATTATAAAATTTTTCTTATCATTTTAACTTATTTATGTTGTCTATCGTTTTAAATAGAATACATTTCGTATTTAATTTCTGCTGGTAGAAATTAAATACGAAATTTATGTATAAATGTTTGCAAATGTTATTCAATCCTAGATTTATAACAAAATAGAGACCAGATCTGTTCATTTAGATATATAGTAAATACTGAAAAATCAAATTATTTAAATAAATCGCTTCCTTTTGACACAAATATGTCAAATTTAACATGTTATTTTAGTCTATGACAATTAAATATCTTCCTTTATCGATAAAGTCTAATATAAATGTGATATATATATATATTCAAAACAGATTTAAACATAAATTTTAGGAAGAAAATATTCCGAAATAAATTATGTTCCTATACATTTTACTCTAAGATATTGTTTCTTTGGAAAGTATTATTTCTAGCCTTATTGTATAATGCGATAAAATTTTCGTTTCTCACTATTAGAAAATAAATAGACGAAATGTAAAATTAAGAAATTTATATACTTTTAATGAATAATTTTATACATAATTTATATTTGTATAATTAGTAAAGTGATTGGATAAAGAATATTGGAAAAAACATTATTGATTTCTATTTTAAAAGTAAAAATTTATATAAATTTTCCAAATACTAGTATAAAAAACTGTTTATGTTTTGCCTATAGTTTATAATTACTTTTAATCATGCATTCTCTACAAAGAAATAGTAAAATTATACTAAACATTAAATAAATGCGCCTCTTTAGAGACAGTTTATTTTAAAAAGAGTGTGTAACGGATCACGTTAAGTAATTTTGTCTTTCTAAAACTTGGGTTTGATATTGTTTTCAAATATATATTTCACATTTATATTAGATTTTATGATAAAGAAAGATATTTAATTGTCATAAACTGAAATGCTAAATTTGACCCATTTAATGTCAACGATATGTGACTCATTTAACTAATTTTATTTTTAAATATTTAATATATATCTAAATAAATGGATCTCCATTCTATCCAGTATTGAATAATACAGTATATGCAAATATTTATACATAGAATTCGTATTTGATTTTGCATTTCAGATTTGAATTCGAATTATTTATTTTTCAACTTTCAAATTTATTTACAGTATTTTAAACAAGTTAAATGCAACAAACATATACAAACAAATGACACTTAGTCCTGTGACGAATTCTAATCTTTACATAACAAACCTAAGGAAAAAAAGAATGAAAATTCGGCAAATTTCATTTATTGTGCATGCAATATAATAATTATTTTTCATCAAAAACTTCTATTGGGAGTAAAATACAGTTCTATAAAATATAGAAAATATGCATATAAACAATTAATGGACTGTAGCTGATTTAAATTCAGATAAGTGAAAGTTTTAATTTAATTTTTTATGGTAAGTAATCCCTAATTTTTATTATTCATTTTATTTCTGACATGTTTAAAAAATATAAAGTAAAAATAATAATTTTCATAATGGTACAAATACTGTAAGAAACTCACTCATTTATTTATTTTTTGATATCCTAATAACAAAAAAAAAATATGATTTTCTAATAGCATATTATAAAAATCAAATTGTAATCTGAATATATTTTGTTCAGAATAAGATAATATATTATAAATCTACTTGTTTGTTAGCAACTGACATTATCGTTTCTGTGAAAATCCTTAAGATCAACAGAAAAAAATAGACTTTTGCATATTCTGATTTACTTACGTTGTTTTTTTCTTTTATTAATAAAAAATAAATATATTTAATTCAGTTTATCTTAACGTATAAACTAAAATTAAACAGAATGTATCCAATCTACTCATCACAGGTTATCATTGCTAAAAAAAATATAAATTTATTCACTTACTTGTTATATTTATTGAAATTATTTTGTTAAACGAGTAGAAAAAAATTCGAATTATGATTTACTAACCAAAATTAAAACCGAAAATAACATATTAAATTATAGTTTAGATTAATAAGAATTAAAAAAATAATCGAAATTAAAATTGCTCACTTATCTTTTTACATGTTCGATTTGTATAAGATCTATTCAATGATATATTACTATTCTAAAATTAAATTTATTCATATCGACATCAGAATTTATGAATTTAACCGAATGTATACCATAAAAGATCATCTCGTCTCAGATAATTTAGAATTATTCAATTTTAATTTTTTTCTAAGCCAAGTTTCTGTTTGGAAGTATTCTATATATATTACACTATAACTTCCTTTGAATGGCTTCATTCTACAACAAAATTATTTGAAAAGTGAACTTTTAATGCAGATCTATGAAATGAAATTTTTTAAAAACTATAATTTTATAGGAAAGTAAATTTAATTCATAAAATTATATATATATATATATTTAAAAAAAATATCAGTTAAAAATTAAAAAGGATCTGATAATAAAAATTATTTGAATAGTTATCATTAACCTGTTAATAAACAAATTGAAACTTACAAAATTTTCTAATATTATGGTTATTTCTGCTTCATAAAAAAATTATTCTCGTCTTAAAAATACAAATCATGAAATAAAATTCAAAATTTTTAAAATATAAAATGTTTATTTGAATCCATATCAATACAACTTACCTATTTGAATCACATTTAAAATTTTCCATATTATTAACTCGAATCACAGCAATATTTTAATGTATAGGCCTATAATAAATAAAATCATGAAAACCAATATAATTCTTATATCATACAAGTTATAATGAAAGAAGCCACAAACATTTCCCATATAATTTTTTTAAAATATATTAGGCTTTTATTTTTAGTCTTCTATTCAATTTTCTAAAACTTTTAAATTATTTTGAAGTATATAAATATATCAAATAAAAAATTATATTAATTTTGATAGCTCAATTTTTAAAATAGTTTGAAAGCTTTTTTATCACCAAAACAACCCTTTTTTAAAATTTAATTTTAAATTAATCATTTACGTTACTTGATGTAACATGATAGAAATAACTAAATTAATATTACTCATCAGTCATTTGTAGTAAAAAAAATTTAGTATTTATGATGAGATATCAGGTATAGATTACATATAAGATAGATACTGAAATTATTACTAAATATTAATACAAAATGTCATGCTTTTTCTAAATCATCTTCTACAGAAAACATGAAGATAGGCCTATACTTACATAAACTATTAAGCTATAATTTAATCAAATATACTTTGCAATATTTCTTCTAATCATACAAATTATTGAATGAAAATATACTGAATATCTTCCTTATAAATTTATTTTTAATAATCAACTGGCTGTTATTTATCTTACTCCAAAATCTCCCCTAATAAATAGGCTACAGGTATATTGTTGTAACAATAGCAGGTTAAAACTCTAATATTAACTGGGTTTTAATCGTTTAATTATTATTATTTTTTTATGTGTCAATAAACGAGATTTTTGGATAAATTCTGATCAAATATTATGTTTTTCAATTAAACTGGTTTTTTTTTCTTTGCGTAATATGATAGCCTATACTTATAAAAATTTTATTCGTTTAGGCTATCTTATCAAATAGCCTATGATTAGTTTAGAGTCATCAGATGACTAAGTCTCTGCTGACATTATTATTATTTTTTTAAAGAATAAAAAGGTACAGTCGGCTTGTAAAGAATGAAAAGCCTAAGATAAAAAAATAATTCGACGTGTCTAATAACTATAACAGTAAAAATGTCCATTAAAATACTGATATTTAATTAACTAAACTTGCGATTGTTAGAAATATTATGATATTTTGTGGCTTAAATAAAATCAAGATTATATTTTAAACAAAAACATTTTAACAATTAGGACAGAAGGGAAAATATTTAATGTGTAACAGATATATTCATATCTTTACAATATGCTAGGCTTCGAGACGGTCAAAATGAACGTCTTAGAAATCTAGTAGATTAATCTTTCGAATCTTGAATATTCGGGCGGCTGATTATGTCTTATCAGGATCTTCAAGATCTGCAAGATAAGTCTTTGACCATTTTTAAATTTCTAGTTATACTGATTAATATCAATATAGCCATAAATTATGCTAAAATAATTATTAAAAACTGTCTTAGATTGTCTATTAATATTATGTTTATATTTAAATTATGTTTGAATTAATAAAAACACAGGATTTAAATCTAAATAATATTTTTTATCTGAACTACAAAAATATTAAGTATTATATATTTCTCTAATTAGTATTTAAAAGCCAAAACAATTTCTGTACTAAAAAAAAAATAAATAAAAAGAATAATTATTTATTATTTTTCAATATCATTCAATATGATAAATTACTGAAAATATTCTGTATTTTGTAAATACATAGATTTATTTAAAGTACTAAATTTGAAAGCAGAATATTTCTAATTTTAGTTAGTTAAGCAAGGTAGTATATAAATTTTTAAACGCTTATACCACTTAGAAACTTTAGATACATTAGTTTTAAATTTTAATCTGTTATTAGGTCTAATTCTTGTTCTTGAATTAAATAAAATATCAAAAATATTTTTCAATATATCTTAGAAATAAATAAAAAATTAAATTCTGCCAATTATCAATTTGAGAACCTCTAAACTTGCGTATTAATTCAATTTAACATACAGCTAAACTCTAATTCTTATTTTTCTTATAATAAAGAAGTGTGAACGTTGAGAGAGAAACAAATTAAATATTTAAATACTATTTGTATTTTATTTAAAATTGTTAAACAATTAAATGAAATACTGCTCGAGCCTGTAAGCAAAAATTGCATTTATATTTGGAATAATTCTGCAGTTTTCGTTGTGTATGCAAATTTTTAGAGAATAAATCTCGATAATGATAGATTTTGGAAACATATACGATGTAATTTACATTATATACGTTATTCATCAATATTAAATATACCTTTTAAGGTTTTACTGAAAGATATAAAGTGATGTAAAGAAGTTTTCCGTATGTAAATTTATTGAAAATTTTTAATTACAAGAGCAAATCATAATTTACTTATAACTTACATTTTAAACACTCTCTAAAACTTTCTAAACATGAAAATGTTAAATATAATCTATTTAGTTAGATATAATTTTATTTTTAAATGACAAATTTTATCGAAAATATTTTTAGATTATTTATTATTTTTTAAGTAGGAAAAAAAATCCTTGTCGTGTTCTAAAGTATTATTGAAATGTTTAATAAACGAAGAAAAATTTAATGATGATTTTTAATTAAAGGAAAACAATTTTAATTGTTTACGTCAAGATAGACTTTATATACAAATAATTAAACGATTTAATTTATAATTCATTTAATAAATTTATTAGATTCAGTTGTTTTTAGAGTATTTTCTTATTTATCACTTTTAATTGGTTTTAAATTAAAATTTTTAAGTTTGATAGCTTTTTAAGTGTTTACTTTTTCTAATTTCAATAAATTATGTTACGTAGACCTATTACTTTTATTTTAAATATTTTATATTACTTATATTCTATTGTTATATTTCTATATCCGTATGTTATAAACAATGCGCAACAATTTAGCCTATTTATTTTTTATTAATTATTTAGATATTAAACTATTATTTGATTAAGAAATTACAGTTTAAGGCTATTTTTGAAAATTTTATAAGCATGAATAAGTCTATTTCTTAAAGACTAATCATTCAAACTATGTATAAAAATATTTTAATTTATCTTTTTCATCAATTTACTTTTTAGGAAATGAAAACGAATTTTAAAAATCGAAATTATCAACGCTTCTTCAATAAAGGGCATTTTATTGTTTATTATATAGAATATATATATGCTGTTTAATTCTTTCTAATTATAATGAGAAGGTTTGAAATTGTAAAGTAATTATTAATTAAAAGAATTACAAGAATATTAGGCTTTCAGCAGTCTCACCTGTGATGTTAGAGGTGCTGGATCTTTAGCTACTGGCCATTGGTTTGTGTATAGAGATTTTTTTTATCTGAGAAAAATTTCCGGTTTGAAATTAGAATAAGTAGGGTCTACACTCTAATCTCTAAAACCTGAAATGATTAAAAACTCCGCAAATTACAGCGCTATTTTTCAACACGAACTCTTAATTGTATTGTTTTAAGTATTCCTGTCTATTTTTGTATGGACAATAAGATATAAAAATGTATAGGTTTGAAAATAATAACCGCGATGTTAAAAAAGAAAAATAGAAAATGCATACAGTATATTACAAAATAACAAGAGAATAATATGGCAAAATGCATGCATTTATATCCTAAAAGTCTATCCAATTTCCATTTTTGTAAGTTTATAAGTAATTAGAATAAAAATTTATTATGTTATTTTTTAATACCAAAAATTTTAAAAGCGATTGAACAAAAAATAAAAAACTATAAAAGGATATTATGTAATTTAATATATTCTTTGACGGATGCTAATTGATATTACGACAATGCAAATATCCTTAATATGTTATAAAAAATAATTTTAATTCAGAATTAAAATAAAACCGTTAAGATTTGTATTACATTCGATTGGCCTATGGATATTAAATCCGATATCACAGCAGCGTTGTCTTTAATATTTTAATGGTTTTATATTTGAAATATTTCTGAATTTTTTTCCATTTATATATTTAAATTTATAAAAAGTATTTAATTAATATATATTTATTTACAGTTCTGCATCATAGGATCTTTATTATATGGTAACCTAAACAAGCATTTGCTAAAATACAGACTAAAACATAAACTGAGGTCATTTAAGTACTTATAAATTTTTAATTTATAAGATGCTTATGTAGTAAAATTTTCATAGTTTTAAAAATTTATATTTTTATACACAGGGTGAACCAAAAGTAGGTGGACAGTAGGCGAAATGTGGTTTGCGTTAGGATTATACTATAACAATAGCGTATATTTAACTTGGTTCTGGTTCTGGTTGAAAAATTACATCAGAGATGCGTTTAAAGAAATTAATACACAAAGATACGTGTGCAAAAACGTTTGTCGAAGCGTGAAATGGTGACTTTAAAGCTGTATAAATTGTGGACAGCAGTTTGAGCACCTACGTTGATAAAATTGTATTGTATTAATAAATATAATTTATATGTATTCTCAAAATTTATATTTATATGTAATCTCAATAAATGTTGTCATATACTGCCCATTTACTTTTGGTTCACCCTGTATAAATAATTTGAAAAGAAATATATAAATACATATATATGAAGAGTTTTGAATTTCTTTTTATTAATTTTAATTTATTCATATTCTACGATATTGTTTTCATAATTGATAAATTACATATCAGAATTAATATAATCTATTTTAAAAATATATCAAATCTAATATAATCTTTAAAAAACATGGCAATACAATCCTACTAAATTATTTAGACTTTTAAAATATTAATCACGATGTAATTTTTTTATTACTAATTAAAAGTTATTATGTAGGCTTAAGTGTTTCTTTAAATCTTTTAAAGTTGTACAGTTATAATATTAAAATTAGAACTTATTGCCAGTAATTAGAATTATTAATTTATAATTATAAATAATTCGTTGAAAAATTATTATATTGTTATAAAATTATGTTTAAATAACTTTTTTTAATCTAATGTATCTTATTGCTTACTAAAGAAGGAATACAAAATATAAATATGAAATCAAGTGTAGGCACATCTCTTGTTTTTATGTTAACTTCATTTATTATTTTAAGTTTTTATATTAAAATAGTCTATATGAGTATATCATTGCTAGTACTAGCAAAATTTTATAATAATATAAAAAATGTCAACTTTAGATATATTAATTACAATGGTTCTAATAATATTAATATTGTGTATGAAATTGCTCAATATTCGTAGAAAAAGAACATAATTATAATATTAATGTAATTACAATAATCAAAAAGTATATTATTAATTTACATTCCTATTAAGAAATATGTTAAATTTGTTTAATATTTTTATATTCCTGTATTATTATACAGTTAATTATAACATAAAGAGCGTGATGAGAAATAATATTTTCATCTTCGATCTAATGTTTGCATCAGTTATATTTTTCTAAAGAATTTTCTTTTCTTAAAGAATTAGAAAAATCAATAACTTAAAAACATAATAAATTAATATGTTTTCCTATACAGATGTAGGCCTATATCAAATTTTACAAATTCTTCTTCTTGATAATATCATTAATACTCTAATATGTTTAAATTTTCCTTTTATTAAAAGACTTTTATGTAAAAAATGTGATAGAAAAATAATCTTACAGACCTAATTTCTTAGTGAAGACTATACAGATATTTCAACGTATATTTAAACTTATAAATCATTTTAAACTGCATCAAAATACGCAAAAATACATTTACAGCTACTTATATTTGAAAATTTAGATCAAATCGTCAATCACGTCCAAATGTAAACTTTCAAAACTATAATAATATGTGTTTAATATATTATGAATATATTTTTTGATTGTAAAAACTTACAGGTTAACTTTAATTTATAGTCGATTTGCTTTTCATAAAATAAAAAGTATTGTCAATTTGATTTCGATCATTCATCCTTGATAAATTTCCCTTCCGAACCCTTAAATTATCACTTAATTAATCAGCAAAAACACGTCGCGTTTTTATATTCTGCAAGCAGTTCTAAATGACAATTACTTTTAATTATCTGTTTCTATTCAGTAGGTCTATTCATAATTACAGTTTGAGATCTCTATCTGAGGGCGAAGCTAATGATGTAATATATAATTTTTTCTTATTTAGAATTGACAGGGAATAAATGTCACATTCATTTCAGTTTCATTCATAGAAATTGTTATTTTTATAATAATTTTTTAATCAAAAAAAGGTTTATTATACGAACCGATAATTTGATGATTATTTAGAAAATATTCCGTTAAGAAAAAGCTTAGAAGGTGAAATCAGTTTCGTAAATAATATGAAAGGAGTATCTAACCTCTTTTATAACTATTATTACACTTTAATATTCATATTTTATCAAATTCAGCGAGTAGTAATATTTTTTATGCTTGCTTTGTTAAGTTTTATTATAGTAATATTACTCAAGTAGTCATATTATAATTTGGAATCCCTATAATTTATCATAATGAATGACATAATTTTGGATATTAGGTTTTTTTTAAACTCTGAAGAACATTTAATAACTATTATTACAATAACTTTTTTTAAATATTTCAAACCGAAACAATTGTGCCAAAGTTTTTTCTACTCGATTATTATTATTAGCGTATTGTAATGTTCTAAAGTCTGTAATAATGTTATATATATAAAGAGTTAACTAACTATAAAATAAATTCAAAGTCTAAGTACTTGTAAGATCTATAAAAGAAATTCAATCTTTTATTTTCAAATTTTTACATTAATTTCAGATTTTCGAATATTGAATTATTTAAAAATAATTCGAATAAAGTATTTTATATTTAATTTCTGTTAAATGCTTTGATAATTATAGAAAGGAATTTAAATAGTTTTATTTTTTGGTATATTTTTATTGATTTTTTTAAAGATTTAAATGAATAGTCATAATATTAGATACGCGCTAAAAACATACTAATTGTTTTAAATGTATTCTTTAATGAAGAATATTATACAAACGAGATATTAAAATTTAAATGTTAAAATTAAGAAACTGTATATTTAATTCAAAATTACTTAAAGATAAGAATTTAATTTTATTCAGCTACTATTTTAAAAATTTGATAGAATCAAATCATTCTCATATAACTTATCAGTTGTTAGATATTCATTATAATGAGGATAGCGAGCAATTTTCTTTTCTTTTGGAGAGAATCTGTGTATAAACATCCTTGCTCAAACTTAAGCTCTGTAAATTAATCGTATCGTTGCATTTTTCGTTTATATGATTACTCAATTAATCCTTGAATCCTTTAGCACGACAAAATAAAAAGTAGAACGGATATCACGCAAATCCGAAGCATTTTCATTAATAAATCAATTTTGTAAAAAAATTTTTAAAGTCGAATAAAACTGATCAACGATATAAATAAATGTTTTTTATATAATAAATTTCAATTAATGAATTTATTACGAAAGTTTTATTAATTTTAAAATTAATTCTGATCGATATTACTGACTTTTTAACATAAATGTACCTGATTTGAAGCAGGGAACAAGTTACTATTTAGAATGAACATAATATAAATGGAAGCAACGATTATGATAGGAATTTTTGTATTGTCTAATGAAATACAGTTAAGAATTTTTTATGACTTGAATTTTATTTGATATAATTTTTATGGTAATTTTAATCTTGAAATTTCTAAAAATCACTTAAAATTATGATAATTATTCAATGTTTAATATTATTTATATATTATTAAGTATTGAGTAAGTATCGTCACTTTAATAAAATCATTAATCACTTACAATAAATTATAATAATTCTATATTTATTTTTATATTGGTAATTAATGTGAAAAATCATATTAAAAATCATATTAATCAAATACTTGTGTATATTAATGAATAATGAAAGAATAAATATAAAAAAGAAACAGTTATTTTAATACAATTATATCAATACTTTTAGTCTATCTTTTTTAAATTATTAGTTGAGTTGTAATTTATATAATTTCATTTATAATATTTTAATTATGAATATATTTTCTTGAAATTTTATGAATTACTTAAAAAATATATTTCATATTACGTTAGGAAATTTTCCTGATTACTTAAGTAAATAATACTTTTCTTACAGAAAATTTTTAAAATCGCATCCAATAACAAACACATGTACAGTACAGCACTATCCTTAATAAAATTTATAAAAGAACTTGCAAGTTTTATTTTTAAATTTAAATGGATATTAACAACTTTTTAGATTTATTTTTAAAATGCGAATGATATAAATGTAAATATAAACAGAGATACGAGTCAGAAGTAGTAATTTTGAATATGGTAA
Organism: Centruroides vittatus; assembly: GCF_030686945.1. NCBI lineage: Eukaryota > Metazoa > Arthropoda > Arachnida > Scorpiones > Buthidae > Centruroides > Centruroides vittatus. The sequence continues at coordinate 584,722 of NW_027120741.1, forward strand.
AGAAGTTTTTCTTCCATTAGTGGTAACTTCCATCAACTTTAACTACCAAAGTTACCTTACTTGTGTTTATTTTAATCGCTCGTTTTCCATTTACAACGATATAAATTTCTACTTGACATTAATTTATGGTCATTAAGTGGCGGCCATAGCAGTGGTCTACAAGCGCATCTTTAAAGTTTATGCTTATCTTTTGCGTACTCCTTTTGTGGAAACACCCATGTTTAGTAGAATCTTCATACTATGTTACTACACAGAAATGATTGATATCCTAAAGTTACTAAACTTTTCTGAAATAAGAACTGTTGCAACAATAACAAGTTATTCTATAATTTTAATTATTTATTGCAAATAAATAATAATTTATATAATTTAATCATATCTTAAAGATAGACGCTAAAAATATAGCTATATCATTCGTCAATTATATTTATCTTACCATCTGGATTATTTAAAATTAATCATTAAGATATTTTAAAACAATTCAATTTGAATTAGTTTAAACTATAAAATAATGTCGAAAAATCCCAATTATAGTTGATTATAAAAATTTTATAATAATTAATATGCCTATTTAATTAAAATTAAAATATTTATTTGCATCAAAATATAAAAGATTACATATTATTAAAAATAAATGTATTTCAATTGTAATACATTCAAAGCAAAATTTTGATTTAACATTTGTTTTTAAACGTTTTATATTTTAAATAATGAAAAATATTATAATTAAGAAAATTAATTTTTAACAAATTACTGGATACCTTATATTAAAACATTTAATTTTCTACAGATTATGCATTTTTAATTTCTTTCAATGTTTGTAATTAATTGATTTATTTATAATTCATATACAGTACTGTACATTCAATATGTAGAGTAAAATATTTGTGAATGTTTTGAATGCTAAGTAAACTTTGTATAATTTATTATCTACTAAATATACAAAACAATAGGCCTATAGACCTATTGGCCTCTTTTACATTTACATTTAAATGGGTCTATCATCTTGGTTACTTCTTTCGATTTAATTTTTAGAATACAGGAAATGTAAAGATGCAATATTTTTCTTATAATTCGATATAATAAAAGTTATATTATATTAATTAAGATAAAATAATTATCTAGTTTTTCGGTTAAATTAGTGCTTTTACAACTTAATAATAAGAATAAATTATTTAAAAATTTAATAAGAGTTAGATCGTTTATAAAAAAAAATACTTATAATTTGTTGAAAACGAATATTGTATCTAAAAATAGTATATATTGACTAATCTGTCCAATGTCCATTCAAAAATGATATAGTAAAAAAAAAGATAATAGAGCAGACAGCCGTCTCTAGTGCAGAAGCAGAAGTGAAGCCCAGATCACGTGAGTGTCCTGAAACCGGTAAAGGGTGGATAAAAGAGGGTGAGTTTTTTAAGTGTCTATCGGGTCGCAAGAATCCACCGTGCCTTGATGTAAGCACACATAGGTTCTTGATTCCCAGACTAGGTTGGCCCACGTGTTTCTCTGCCATGTTGATTTTGCCCCACCCTCGTGCAACAGGCAAGTTTTACTTATTTACTTTTTTTTTAAATTTGTGATTCTATTAAAGTTTTAATTTAAAAAATTCTGTTATATTGATTTAAAGAATCGATAATTCTTCTTTTATAAATATTAATTTTACAAAACACAGACTCAATAATATTTATGCACACAGACTAAAATAAATAATTGGCATTTTAAAAAAAAATCTAAATCCTAGTAACTCGGATTTATATTTATTATATTTAATTTATTAAATTAATTATTTTAATATTTTGTTTAAAATAATTCTTTATGTAATATAATAACATGATTCGAAATTTTAACTTTGTTAATGATTTGCTGTTAAATAATTGTTGTTTCAAAGACTTGCAGGACTAAGTTAATAAAAAAATTTCGGATTTTAATTCGACGAAGACAATCGGAATAATATGCATTCAACATTGTAACTTGTCGATTTTAGAAGAAGGAATTTACATAGACGGTTCAATCAAAAACTGCGTTATAAGAGAACTGTAGGTCGCGAGGACATTAAATATTGCACGCGATTCATACACGCATTTCATTTTTTAATTGCAAAATCCATTTTCTAAATTTTTTTTCCTTGAAAAGTCGAATTGTCTAAATGATACTGCAGGCCTATAAATCATAATTATTCTAAATAAATATATTTTTAACGTTCATAAAAACCTTTGAAATATAGCTTAAAATTTCCGAAAACGTGCAATATGTCTATATTATTTCAGACGTATTGCTTTTTAATATTAAACTTCGGTTTAAATTTTACATAACATTCATTATTAATATAGTTTTTCATTTTTTTTTCTCGTATAAAGCAGACAGACAAACAGACTTGCAGTGAATATTAATGTAATATTTTGTTGTTAGTTAATTTTTTCAAAACGAAAAATCTTTAAAATATTTTTAAAACATAGCTCTTCAGTTTTCATTATATATATAATGAAATATTATATATAATATATATTATAAATGATGACAGTTTTTAAAATAAAATTTACGAATTTCGAGTTTAATATATTAGAATTATTGAAAATTTTTACTTTTATATTTATTTATATTTCAAAATTAAATATAAATTTCATACCAGGATGATATTCTTGTTAGTTATTTTATAAATTATTTAAAAATTTATATTTTATTACATTATACTCGCAAATTTAAACTTAGGCTATAACAGTGGTTTTAAAAAAAAACATTTGATTATTTAAATTATTTACGGTTATTTATTTATTCTTAATAAATATTTATTAATTTTTCTAGTTAAATATTAACAACTATTGCTGTATATATTTATATTTTAATGATATATTTTTAGCAATTAAAAATATATTATTTTTATGGAAAAAAGTTTGGAAAAAATTTTATTTTATATGTTAAAAAAATTTACATCTCTTTTGTTATACGGTTAAATGAATTGTGATAAGATTGATAATTTTTTTTATTTATTAAATAGCAATAGTTTATTTTTTTATCGTTTTTGATATTTATATATTTTATTAAACATCATTGCAATATCAAAAAAGTTCATAAAATTTGAAATTCAATAACAGAAATTAACTTAATAAGCAATAAAATATTAAATATAACATTTAATATTGACTTGATAAAATATAGCAATCAGTGCAAGAAGTAAGGAATAGAAGATAGCATTGCCATAATACTAAATTGCATAAGGAGTAAACTTAGAATATTTTTACGTTTCAGAACATTTACTTAAAATTTAATGAACCAAGCTACCAGTTTTTGTGCATAATATGCAGAATAATGTACAAACTTTGAAAATATGGAAATTAAAGCCTAAAAGAAAAAAAAATTCTTGTAATACAAGTAAATTTAAAATTAATTGAAATAAGAAAACTCATTAAAAAATTTAATTTTTGCTCACGACAATCTGGAACTTTTTGTTTACAGGAGAGTTAAAAGCTACTTAATATGTGTATTGCATTTTTAATTTTCTAGAAAAAATTACTAGAAATGAATATTCAAATTATAAGAAACAACTCTTTATGATGTTGTGCACGTTATGATTACACAAAATCTGTTTCTTCCTATAAAACTAGAACTTTTATGAAAGAGTCTCACGAATATTCAAAAACTGGCTAAGAAAGAAAAAAAAAAAAAATCTCTTCTTTAGATATAAATAAATATTCATGAATATAATGCATTCAAGTATTTTGAAAAAAGTATAATTATATAAATATTTATATTTTTTCTTATTACTTTCATTCATACGACGTTTTAAAAAGATCGTAAAGTATATTATATAGTATTATCGTAAAAAAGGGAAATTTATATTGTTATGTCTTGTTATAATTATTTAATTAATTTTACACGTTATAATTAATTGCATAAATATATGGCCCTATTATATAACACAGTATACATACATTTAGATGTAAATTATATATGTAGGTAGACAGAGCCATACATTTATGAAGCTAATTTTTTTACTACAAGCGTGATTACACTGAAATTAAAATCTAAACATATGTAAGTGATGGATTTACTAACTTATATCATAAAAAATAGATATAATTATAAATTGTAATTATTACAATTTATCTAAATGTAAAATAAACTTGTGTATATCTTAAATGCCAATAATGTACTGTACAGTACAGTACAGTATAGTAGCCTATCTGTAGAGGCGTATACAATCTACTATTAATAAAACGAGTAAATATTTTAAACAAATAATAAATGAATGCACTATACACAGTAAGTTATATATAAATGCTAAATTTATGTTTTAAAATTGATGTGTTTGTCTAGGCTCACGGGATTTTTAAAAGGCCAGAGTTAAAAAAATAATGATTTTTTTTCGTGTCATAGTCTATTAATTTTTTAGAGTAACACAATACAGTAGACTAAGGAGGAACTGAACGGGTACAAAATAAATATACGTTATATATAATATGTTGTTTCGTTTTAATTTTATTTAATTTTTTAATTCTTTCCGAATGGGAGGATAAATTCCCAAAACTTTCCATCTGCACGGCCTTGACTTGGTTCCTTTTATAGAGAGCATAATAAATTAGTTTTATCTACAAAATGTTACGCATATTTTAGAACAGATACGAACGCTATAATAAGAGGATAGTTATTTTTATTCTTTCAAAAGAACAAATGGTTTTATAGTATGTAATATCTCGCCTATTTATATATTAAATTAAATAATATATAATGTTATAAGTTTAAATGTATTTGAAAATTACGATTAAAATTGATAAGGATCTGAATCGGAATATATTATGTTTACGTCTAAGATTATTATTTTACAAAGACATTGTGTTTGAACTCTTGATCTTGAATAATATTTTTGCGAAGGAAATCATTAGGCCTCATTTATAATGGGTGTAAACGAGATACCTATGGTATAAATATATTTTAATAATAAAAATAACGTTGAAAACCATTAGTACTTTAGAATAAAATGCATTCGAGAATTATTTTTGTCACGTTTACTTTAAAAATCTTAAGACATTTAAATAATAATTAATTTTTTAAGATAAATTTTATTAGATATTTAATGAGTTAATTTTAATTTATTTTTCTTAAAATTTTGGGCGTAATTTATAAATAAGAGTTATTTTCTTGGACAAGATAAGTTAATAACGTATCTTTATTACTTAAATTAGTTTATAATGAATAAATTTATTAATTTTTTAAAGAATGATGATTTTAAATTAAAGATACCTTCCATGCTTTGAGTAATGAAAGCATTTAATGTTTAATGTATCATGTCTACCTTATTTAAACATCAAGTACAAAAATAAATTGTTATAACGTGATATTATAAAAGATGTAATGTTCCCTACAGGATATTTAATGAGCGTTATATCTATTAAAGCAATTAAAATCTAAAGCTCAAAGAAACAAAATTGTAAAACTCTCATAATCTTTTAAAAGATTAAAATACTTAGAATGGTAATTGTGCCGATTATTGATGTATTTTTAGTCAGCCAATTTATTATCTTAAGCTTCTCACATTTTGTGATGTTCTTAACATCAAAAGCCGGCCAACATATCCAGGATTTGGAAGAAATTATCTCACGAATGTTCACGATTTCTCGATCAAAATTAATCTTACAGTTTCTGGTAACGAAATTTTGTAAAAGACGCAGCTTAATAATTATCTATTCCTCTTCATCATCATAAAGACATTTCGTGACTGCTAAGTCGCGATAAAGAAAATCGTTAAACAAGTCGAGTAACACACGGAAATTGTATTAACCTGAAATTTCCAGAGCGCAAGAAAATTTAACGATTGCTAACGTTTCACTTTTTTTTCTCCTTCTTCTAATCAGCGGTTGAGCCTTCTGCAGGCTAGTTTGCTTGCTTGTCACGTGATGCTGATCATTAGCAAGCGTATCACGTGACTGTTGGCGGCGTGCCAAGAAACTTGGTTGTGTTTGCCGCATGTAATTAACAGAGGACGTTCTCTGATTCGTTAACAAATCTGCAACGGATTTGGGTGAAATTTTAATGACGCCAGCTTCTGACGAATGAAAGGACAGCGAACTCTCACATAACGACCCGTTAGCATACCGTAGTGTATAAGCGAAACTCGAATATTAATGCGCTCTACGTTGCAAAGGATGTGGGCGTTTCGAATTTCCAAGTGTTTGTTTGGATAGTAGTGAACATTTGAGTGCCCACTTTACCGTCCACGTAGGAGGGTCAACAGTTATGTCCTGTTCAGAAATTCTACGTTTTAACTCCGAGCGATTTAACATGAATTCTATTTAAGCGTAGCGTTTCCATTATATTATCAAAGAGGTACCGCGAATTGTTCTCCATCCTTAGTTTCTACTGGACCATCTCTAAGGAGCCTTTAAGACGATTATGTAGTCGAAATTTTGTTGATGCAAATCATTGTTTTACTCTCACTTATTTAATTAATATTCGCGAGGACCACGAGTAAAATCATAAAAATAAAATATCCATTTAATTATTTAACAATAACATTCACGTTAAAATTTGTATCAAAATTTGATACTTAAATTGAGCAATAGTTTAAAAAATTAAATAAAAATACATCATGAAAATTCATTTACTCCATTCGAAAATTTATTTTATCGAAGAATGAATACCATAGAATGATGCAAATTTGATTCATTTTAGAAATTTATAAACGTATTTTTAAGTATCATCAACATGGACATAACCTACAACCTATATCATATTCTATGTGTTTTTATTTGCAGTGAACTTTGAATAATTGTATTATTTGTTTTTCATATCAAGTGTTAAATTGCCTAGATCTTAATAATGGTAGATATTTATGCTTTATTAAATTTTAAGATTTGTAAATAACGATTGAACACCAATGTTTACGTTTCAATGAAATTCATGGTGAAAAATTTTCAAATATCAAATATATATTCGTTTAATTATTCTCAATTTCGTTTCCAAAATAACTTAAAACCATATTTTAAGTTTCTATCCATTTATTTGAATTTTTCTGAAGATATTACACCTTATAATTATAAGTTTAAACAAGAGAATCGAACGGCCTAAAAATCAAATTCTAGTCTCCAAGATATAAAAAGTTACAATTAATCTTAAATTTATATTTGTAAATATTTAAACATTCAATTTGTAAAAAAAATATTATAAAACTAAGTAATTTATATAACTTACTACAGTATCATTGTCATTAAATATAAGTATTTAAATTTGTAATAAGTAAAATTTAAAAATTTTCTTGATAAAAAAGAATTTAATGAACAAATTTTATTCCGTTTTTAATCCTAATAATAACAAATTTAGATCATTCATTTTTTATGCAAGAAAAATATTAAAATCATTATTATATTTATTTATATTTATATAAAATGTTTAATTACTAGACTACTTAATAAAATCAATTTTTCTTTAATGAAAATGAAATATTTATGCTTAATATAAAGGAAAGTTAGCATTTTCATCAACATTTTTAGCTTATGATAATTCGATTAACAATGTTTTAAATAAAATAACATAATTTCTGTTGAAAGACTTTGTATTACAGATAAAATTGAGTGCAAAATGTAATGTAGTTTAGGATAATATTTGTTATGAATCAAGTATTTTGTAGTGTATTTTGTATTCTATAAGTTTAATTCTCGAAAACATTTTGCCCTTTTTAAAAAATTACAAATGTCTAGCCTCAAAAGAAAACTTAATTATAAAAATAATCTTCTTTCAAGCCCAATAAAATTGTTGAAGTGGAGTAACAAAATAAATAAATAAGATATAAAAGGTTATTCTGCAGTGAAATCGCAGCAGCATTAAAATATTGAACTAAATGAAGAATGGCAGAACAAAAATATTAATATTAGTTTGTTATTAAAATTTAAAAATCAGAATTATAGAGTAATATATCAGTTAAAATTGTACTGTACAAGCGTAATATTAAATATAAACAAAACTTTGTTTATTTGCAGGTTTATTAAAATATAAAATAATATATTCTAAATAGATTTAATATCAATTCATATTATATTTTACATTAATTTTAGATTTTGATTGTCAATCATTTTGTTTAAATTATTATTTAATTTAATGTGAACATGAGTGTGGTTGTAGAATATTCTCGGTAGAGCCATAAATTTTCTACAGGAATATGAAATTTGGCCAGAAATCAAATGTCAAATTTCCAAAATTCTGTTTATAAATAGCTTAGACAATTGCATGTCTTAACTAGTGTAGGGCAGTTGTGGTTTAAACATAGTAGAGAGAGCGAGAGAGAGAGGCAGAATAGTTGATAACATCAATCTCCAGTATTATATATTAAAATATCGGGCCATATTTTAAAAATGAATCATTATTATTTCAGCAATCCGCTTTAAAACGAATTGCGACATTTTGATATTGTCGAAGTTAACGTGAAGTAGAAAAAAATCTTATTCGTTAACTGATTAAGGTAATGTAATTTTATTTTATTAATTATTTTTATATTCATTTATAAGAACAATAATAAAATACTTTTTTTAATTACATTAATCTGTTAAAAATTCAGATAATATGAACATATTTTATTATAAATGCCAGATTTTCCTTTGCTTCATAAACAATTATTTTCAAATCAAATTTATGTAAAATAATTAGATTTTATTAAATAATTGGTATATCGTTATGAAACATATTTGTTTTAATTTAAAGATTTTAATGTGTTTTCTAATGAGTTCTTTTCATAAGAAGAACGGAATAAACGATATTATTTTATTATTTATTTTTTAATAAAAAGTATACAAAAGTAATTTATTAGATAATACGATATTTAATTTATTACAATGAATCTTATATAGATTTATATAAGCAAAATTTAAAAAACTTTTCCTGAAATTTAATGGAAACTTTTCATAATCACAATAATTCGTTTGTTTACAATAAACATTTTAAGCATTTTTCTTATTTCGATTATTCTATAGTTCTAATGAATTCTACTTAAATTAATCAAAAGCATATAAAATAAACACTCAACTTTATTGCTAAATCGAAGATCTTGTTATCCATTTATAATTTACATACAAATCTCAAGAACCTTAAAAATAATAGTTATTATTATTAAATATGCAAATAAATACCTTCTGAATTTGTTTAAACTTGAAATTTTCTTTAAATTCAGCTTTTAAAATATTTCTTAACGGGTTAATCCGTTAACTTTACTATGAATATGAATATTTATATACCTTAAGATCAAAACATAGATATTTAAATAAAAATTAACAGATTACAATGACATAAATTATTCTCGTATTAATCAAAACTTAAGGCTACGCAAGACTTCAAAGTCCTCTATTTAACGAGAATGCCGAAAAGAAGTCGAATTCATAGCTTTTTAAATTATGTTGAAAAATATTCACGATAAAATATAAATCAAACTACAGGAATTTGGTAATCTTCATGTCATTTGCAAATTGCTGAATCCAAAGATCGGTAGCCAGATTTCCATAAAACTTTTCAAAGTTTTGATGAATTGGTTGCTTCGAAATCGATAAAATAAATTTATTTGCTAAAATCTTATTTATAAAATCGTATCAAAATCGACTAAAGTAATTATGGCAAAATTAATTTTAAATGCAGAACTTTGTTTTAATATAATAAATAAATCTTAAATTCATTTCTATACAGATTATATCTTACATTAAATTCAAAAGAATCTACAAGAAATTAAATAAGTCGGAGTAGTTTAGATTACACCCATTTATATTAAGGAAACTCTTCTGGATTCTCAGACAAAACAGCTAAAATATCCTTAATTTTTTTAAATTTATAATTTAGTTATAGTTTTAAGAGTAATGTCAGTATATACTAAATATAAATTTAATAAAATAAGCATTTTTAGCTACATTTTTTACTAGTTTACTACTATATTTTTACTACTGTTAAATAAATACTACTAAATAAATATTGCTCCTTAAGAAAATTCTCTAGTTTCTTCTGGGAATGTAACCTGAATATATTCCTTTGATATATCTTAATACAATACTTTAGTTAATTAAAGGCATGAGATGTGTTAAATAATATAAAAATACTTTAGATGGTCTTAAGAATATCAAGCATTTCTTGATTTCGGATCACAAATGATTATTACTTCTAGAATAATTTTACTCCATTGCTTTACTAAATTAATAAAATAAATGTAAACTTATCCTATTAAATACATATATCTACCTTTATTTCGCTGTTCACAATGGGAATTAATTTAATTCTGAAACTTCGACCTAATTCTAAATCTTATTATTAGATTAATAGAATCTACAAACCATTTTACTCGAATATTAAGTCTTATTTAAACAATTTGCAAATGGACATGTCTACTTTATGTTAAAATATTAAATATGAACTTAAAATTCTAATTTTTGAAAAATATTTTTTAACAAACACGATTTAAGAATGTGTGATAAATGAATAAACATTTATTGTATACTAAAACAGATTAAATTAACTTCTTATTTTGTAACATTTAGAGCAGATTCAAAAATTAATTTTAAAATTATCTTGAGGATTATTATTTTTAATGTATTTTGCGATAATCAAAATAAAAAAAAATCCAACGTGCAAAATATTTCTGTAATAATTTATTGAATTTTTATAACAATTATAATATGATTACTCTTTAAATGCGTAAAAAACCTTGGTCTATATAATACATGAAGGTAGTTTGAAATTCGATTTATATTAAATAAATAACAATTTTAATATGGATTATTTCGATATAGGCCTATATATTACTTATATGTTATCAAAAAGACAAAATATTGTCGTAATAAAATATAATTTTAAGGACGAAAATAATGAAATAAAAATAAATTCTCTCCATGATTTTTTAAAGAATTAATAATACACGTAACACGTGTTATTTTATTAAGGAAACAATGTAATAAATAGAAGATAGAAAGTATTTAATATTAAACAAATACACAGTTTTTATGATAGATTTATTTTTTACAATCATTAATTTACTCTTAACTTAAGTTTACAATCTACAATTAATTTATAAAAAGTGAAAATAACTCAAGCTATAATTTGTAGTGTGTAGTATGTAATTATAACATTAAATTTTAATTGATAAACCGGATTATAAGTCTAAATAATTGGTTTACATATTTATATAACGAGAAAAAATCAAAGTAGCTCTTGAAAATTTTTAAAGTCGTTCAGCCATTTAAAATTCGTTAAAATTACCGATCTAGGTTAAAAATATGAATGAAAAATAGATTTTATTCTTCGAAATGTTTAAAATTTTTTCTTTGATTCACATATAAACGAAATTTTTTTAAATATATATATTTTAAAACTTGGATTACTCGAATAAGATATTAGTAATAAAGAAGTGATAACTGGAGTATTAAATTAAACGTTAAAAGTTAAATAATTAAATACCAAAATTGGGTAAATCAAAATAGAAAATGTAGAATTTTCTGTTTCTTATTTAAGAAAAACAATTCATAAGAAAGTTAAGTTCATTAAGTTATAAATAATTCTTTAAACATGTTTATCATTTAATGTTTTATTAATATTCTATATGCAAAATTTTAAGATAGACAAAATTAATATGAATTTATCTTCTTTAAGAAAATAAAATGATCATTTATATACTAAATAATCTGTAGGCCTTGTTTTATTTTTATAATTTAAAAAAATATATATGAACTTATTAAATAAAAAAATTATATTTAAGGTGAAATTATTTGTATAGTAAATTGTCATCATCTGTATATGAAAAACTGTAAATATTCTAACCAGTTTGTTACTACTTAGGCTATATAATATAAGAAAATATAACAACACAATTTCTAAAATGATTAGTAAATTCAATAAGTTAAGTTTTTATTTTACTCCTGAAAAATATTTCACAAGAAATAATGCAATTTAATTAATTCTGGTGTAAGTTCTTTAACTAGAAATTAATAATTAGCTTAAAATAGGATTATTTTGAATAAAATTAATGCTAAATTAGCTCTTTAAATTTATTTTTTAAAGTATATTTGTGTCTATTTAAAAGATAGAAAATAAAATAGATTTTATGATGTTAGTAAGTGTTTTTCATAGTTAAAAATATACCATTTTAATAATTTGACTTAGAAATTCTATGAAAAAATATTTTATTTGATATATAATGCATAATTAATATTTAAGTGAGTTTACGAGCTTTAAAACATTAATAAACGTAGAAATTAAAAAGAAAATTTAAAATAAGTAAATAACAACAATAAATTTAAATAACGAAAAAAGAATCAATTAAATTAACTGAGAAATAATTAAATTTGAAACAGATTTTTTCACAGTTTTTAACTGAAAGGAGAAAAAAATAGATTGAATAATGCTTGGCATGTGTGCATAGTTCCACAGGAACAGCAGGTCACGAAAACACGGAAGTCAAATATAGAGTTAAAAACCGATAAAGAGGAACCGTCCCCACTTGTTCCCGGAGTATCGGATCACATGTTAATAAAAAAGAGCCCCTCTCCTGCATACTTAGAGGGGTGAGGCGATCCGAAACGCTTGTCAAAAAAACATTCGTGAGAGGGGGCCGTTTGGGTGAAGCGGAGCTATTTAAAACAAATTCTGCTATACTTAGTACTTCATGCAAAATGGGGGTATAAAAACGTCAACCGGGGGATTTAGGAGGGGATGTTTGTGGTCTCCCCTCTTTTAACAAGGGTGAGCGGGGTGTGTGGGGTCGGGAGAAGTGAAAAAACATTAATAGGCCAATTGACGTTTTTTCACGGCTTACAAAGGTCGATCCATGTCAATCCACCTTGTTTGTTAAAAGAGGGTTCACTTGTAGGGAAAAACGATTTATCAAATTTTAACTATATGGGCAGGCCTCTTGTGTTCCCTGGGGTGGGGATGTAATGGAGATGTTTTTCATCCCCTGTGGGGACCGTGACCGGTTTTTAGACACGCGGCCTCCACTCTCTTGTCACAATTTTGTGTAAAATGGGCGTTTAGGGTAGAACTGGATTTGCTCTTTTATGTTTATTGACCACACATGATGATCTCGAATCGCTTTTTTATTTCGTTTTTTTCATCTACAGCTATCAATTTGTTTTGCTTCTATTTAAGTTTTGATTGCTCTACAGGATAAAATGATTATATAACGCTTATAACTATTACACAAAATTTTAATTTACTCTTTCGTTGGAATATATTATATAAATTACTATATACATGCATATATAAAACATAAACTCGTGATTTAAAATTCGAGTTTATAGAAATTATGTTGCAAAATTTCTCCGAGAAGAAAAGTTTTTCATCTAAGCAAACAGAAATAAAATTAATATGTTACACTACAGTAAAATTTTATAATTATTTTGATATTAATATACATTATAATAAAGTTTGTTAATATTTATAAGGAAATATTAATTTACCCAATAAGTTGGTTCCAGTTTTTCACAATTACACAAAATCTGTTTGAGATAATCTTCTATTTAAGTAAATATAAATTATTTAATCACTTGAAATTTAACAATTTTTTCTTACAAAAACTAATTTAAATTCCTGTAATATTTCCTAATTGATCTAATTGTTCGGTAGATATACAGAAATAAATAACTAAAAATATAATAATAACCTTTATCGTCGTTAATAATAAGAAAATTATCATCCGTGTGAAGTTTTACAAATAAATATATGCATTAAAAAATTTGTAAGACATGTTAAATCAAAATGAAATAGTCTATAATTCTCGTCTCTACTTATGTATTAGTATTTCTCTTGTTAATTCAACACTATTCTAATTTTAGATTATCTGAACAGAATAAATAGACAATTTCATATTTAAAACGAGAAAGGTTTCATCCCTCTTTCTTCCACTCAAACTGAGAAATGTCAAGAATATAATTTTAAGTAAGGATTGTTCAATAAGCTTATTTCACAAAACTAATCCTTTCCTTTTTAATAACTCACATAATTAAATAGGGATAAGATCTCTTATCAGGAAAGTAGCACGATTGTTATGTAGCGTGATGAATTCGACACATGTAATCTTATTTTTAAAAATAATTCCATTTGTAATGTATTTTATTTATTCGTTTAATTTTTATAAAATTATTTTAGATTTTCACGTGCAATTTTTTTTAAAAATATTTCGAATATTAATCTCAGAGATTAAATATCCTTTATATCAACCATTTTAAATGATATGTCTGCATTAATTAAGATTCTTGGTATCCTAGTATATCATCAATAAATGTTTCTGGGTAAAAGTTTCCATTTTGGATGTACAGTACCATAATTTCTATGTGTCAGATGTAGTACTCTTACTTAATTAACAATTAAATATTTAGATTAAGTTTACAATTTAAAGCAGTTAACTTTGCAATAGAGCACTAGAATTCCGCATAGGCCTAAAATATTTAAAAGTTTAAACTTACAAATGTTTACATAAAATTGGAGACATATTACTTGCTTTTAATTTTAAATATGGAAAAGTTACTATGCGCATTAAGTTGTATTTGTTAGAATTTTTAAAGATAACACTTCAGCACTGTTCTAATAAAAATATGTTCTATATTATTCTATTTGGGTTTATTTTAAAGATTTCAACATAAATTTTTTAAAAAATCCATTAGTTAATTCTCTACAGTTAAGGGCTTATATTTAAATTATTGTTAATCTGGTAGATATATACACGAATATCTTATATATTCATGTAGGCCCGAGGTTATTCACAAACATTAACAATATTTATAAATAACTGGTGTATTATAAGTGCTCTTTAATATTTATCGTTGTTTACCAAAGAATTTAAAATAAAGAAAATTAATACAATTCTCTTGTTTGTTTTATAAAGAGTGCTTTTACATTTGATAAGGTAATTTCGATCGATATTATTTAAGTAAAAATGATATATTTAAATAAATGACAAAATAACCTGTATTTAAATTGAACTTTCCTTACTAAAAGTAAACCTTTTACTAATAATCAATATTCAATCTTCACTCTAAAACTGTAGTTGATTGCATAAAGATTTTAGCAGCTAAAACTTTTGATAGGCCTACTTTAACTTCATTAAAATACGATAAACCAGTAACTGTTGAATCTGTACTTAAGTTTTCAATAATATATACTCTAAGATTATGCTAAAGAGATATTTAATTGAAAATTAATTGGATTAGTATGAGTTTTAATTATCATTGATTGGGACTATGTTATTAAAAATATTGTCTAATGGCAGCATGAACACTAGTCGACAATCATATTTGCATAATACGCATTACATGAAAGAATACTCTTGCAGGCATATTTTCAAATGTCTTCAAGGCTATTTCTTCGATTATGCGATGTGGAAATAAGAAACAACGTGACCATCTTTCGTTTCGCATATGAACTGATGCTGTTATCTCTCACATGCCAATAGCCTTTGAAATAACTTACTTTCATTATCACGAATAAAAATGAAATATAAAAACTATGTTAATCATATTAATAATTTATTGATTAAGCATAATTTTAAATATATTAACAAGTCTTATAATGAGAATAAATCCGTTCTATTAAAGACGAGATACCATAATATTTAATATGTTACAAATTGTTCTTAATATTCTTAACAAATTCAAAATATTATACATGAAAGATTTGAATTATATTATAAAAATATTTATAAGAATAATTTTATATAATACCCATACAGTATTAAGTTTCTAAAGAATCATATGGAAACATTGCAGATAAATAGAATAAACAATGTTTAAATTATTGTTGCGTGGATTATATTTACCAAAGAAATCAAATTTTAATATACAATGTTAAAAAGTTTTAAAAAAATCAAACTTAAATTGTATCGTTTTTTCAATAAAATTAAATAAGAAACTTTTTAAATAAAGACTTCAATTAATAGCGGCAAATTATAATACTTTATTGTATTAATTTTCTTAAAATAATATTAAAATCTGTTAATTAACAATCGCAGTATACAGTAAATATAGGCTAATAATCAATCTTAAGATTCAGAAGAATGATTAATTGAAAAATCGCTGTTTTATATAAACTAACTCTATATAACAGATAGTTTTCTTTGTAATCTTCTATTTAACAAAAATATAAGCATTTTAATGAATTTTTATATTTTCTTACTTATAATTATGTAATAAAACGATGCAATAAAAAAATTGTTGTTGAATATAAGTGAATAAATAAGTTTTTCTCAAATATATAATACTAATCTTTACGCATTTATCTTGAATGACGGATTATTCCTTCAAAATTTATTAAAATAGAAATAATTTTAACTTCTTTTAAATTAAAATTTCTATCGAAAACGTTTAATAAATCACTTTCTTACTACAAAATAACTTAATATTAGTTTAATAATAATTTTTATCTTATTATTTAAATTAGATTATTACAACCGAAAGCAAAATATTTCCATGCTAAATTATATAAATTTTAATATTTAGGTTTTTATGTAAGCACTTTAAATGATCACTCAATACAGAATTATGTTTTCTATCGCCTACGCTATATAAACTAATACTTTTATTTAGATTTTAAATTCTCGAAACCTTTTAGAATATTCTTATTTGCTTATAAATCTTATAAGTCTTTCCTGAAACGTAAATATAATATCCGCATTGGATTTTGATGTATCGCACCATAATTACTTATTTGTATATGGTATAGGTCTACATTCTAAGTCTGATTTATTTACAGAATATTTCATTTTGCATAAGAATCTTACGTGTTAACTTTCTAGTTATATCGCTTGTAAATTTTAATAATATATTTTTTATTTGGATGTTAATCATAAATGTTTGAATTTATACGTTTGATAAATTTTTAAATATCACAGAAAATAGAAAATAATTCTACTTTAATTGTAATTTTTCATTTTGATTTTTAAGTAGGCCTATTATAAACTAAATGTTTAAGATTATATTGTCAAGTAATTTTCATTTTTACTACTAATATTTAACAATTTACTTATTAGCAGTTTGCTAAACTTCAATATTCTTATGAAAAGCATAAAATATCAAGCTATAAACCAAGAATAAGTTCTATTACTGAAATATTTTATCTTTTGAGCTTTAATAATTGAATTTTTTACTTCTCTATCATGCACATTATTAATAAAAACAACACTTAAAACTATAAAGAACACTAATAATTAAAAACAACGAACTTTAGAAAAAAAATAAAAGATATACTAAATTAGATTGGTGATGTTCATCAATACAATTTTCCGAATGTATTTCAGCTATTTCTAATTTTCTTCTATTTACAAATATTGGCTATGCTGTTACTACAGTTCTCCAAGTTTATTTAACTATTTATTATGTTGTTAATAAATGTAAACAACGTAAACACTAACACAAATAAGACGTAGTCTATGTGTACACAACCAAATAATAAATTTATTCATCATAAGAATTTTTTGATAAAAATTATGTAACTGTAATTCTAATTATTTCTATGATTTAAAAGAACTATCGGTCTTTATCTTATATTTTAATTCAATCAAATCATTTAATTTTTTTCTTGTATGCAGTATAAGACCGTGATAAATTATATATTCTTTCATTCTATGAAAGCTTTATTTCATTTTATTCTTGAGCTTATTTTTAAGTTGTTTCACAGTTATATATTCATTCAATAAACAGCCTTTTTAAATTTAATATAAATTTTCTATTTAGGCTTCTTAAACTTGTATTAATACCTCGTATAATATTTAATATACTTCTATAGGTGTAACTTTGAAACAAATCCTGATAAATCTTGCGAAGAATTCCCGAATGTTTGTAGACGTTTATCTTGCCTCTTTTTTTGGATTAAATTAAGCAATTCTCTAAGAAAGATAATGTCTTTTTTATTTTTTTGAAACACTTTTTTTTGTTCTTTTTATGTTTTGTTCTGCCTTAAGACATTCTCTAGACGTCTCAACTTCCATGTCACATTTCTATGAAAACGAATTATCCTTAGCGTTCTGGGTATTCAATGTTTCCCAATGTTTTTATGTCAAAATAATATAAAGTAGATATAACTAATGTATTTTTTAAATTACGATTAATTAGCTTTCTTATGGAAATCCGCCAGAAAAGAACATCGAGCAAGTGTTTTTCTCTCTTGCTACCGCGAAGACACGAGTTTGAAATGTTCCGAACGAAGATGACTTTGCATAAGTAGTTCGAGTTCAGTTTTGTTTTTCATTATACGTCTATATTCTTCAACTTTCATTTTAGATCAGGTCCACAAAACTGAACGTAGATAAATATTCGATTACGCAGAAGCTTTGAGGATAAACCTAATCTAACACAACAGAACAGTTTACTTTTCGAAAACTATTCTATGTTTATAAAAGTATTTTGTTTATATTTAATTAATGCATCAATAAATTAACTTAAACTTTTCAATTTGGATTATTAGTGAAATTTATTTTTCTAATAAATGATGAAATGTAGGCATTTACAGTACATAAGATTTTAAAACAAGTCATTTTTTTTAAAGATAATGATGATGCATTATGTAATTATTAGTTAGTTATGCAATTTTTAACGTTTATAAGTTTAAAAAGTCGAGTTACATATTAAATAAAAATTGCTATGCCTGAATTTTTAATCAAATTCTATTACTATTTTATAATCCAACCTTTGCAGTTTGCTTAGGCCAAGTTATTTCATGTATTAATAGAAAAATGTAGTATTATAACTATTTAGATATAATAGAATTCATATTTAGTTAACTCTAACTTTGAAATTGACTTAATAAACTTTATAAATATTAAAAATTATTAGATCAGTTTGAAATTGTTAGTTATATTTATCTAATTGAACATGTAACAATAAACGCAGATTAATGTTGAATTTACACTAATTTATATTAAATATGTAAATTTATATCGAATTTTTTTTGTTAAAAATACCATAAGTAAATTTCTCTGCTATTATTCTTTGTGGTATCTATCAATTCTTTAAGTTTTATTTAGATCTGCCGTGTTTATTTTTCCAGGCCTGCATTTATTATACGCTTGACGTGTTAAATAAATCTTTAAACATTTTTTGTATTAATATAAAATAAGATAGTCTTTATCATTTTTGAAGAGTTTTTGTTTGTTTCCTGATGAATTAATCTATATTTCCCTTATTTCTTTATTTTAAATTCTGTTGTTTTCATTATATTTTGATAGGCTATATATATATGCATATACACATGTATATCATAGTATCAACAGTAAGTAATCAAGTACTATATCATAGGCCTATATCCAGACTCAAGTATTTTAATTTTACTTACATAAATCTAGAGAATCAGGACCAACGAATGAAGACATATTAGATGTAATTTACATCCTGCACGCACAATAATAATGTGATACAAGTTTGTTACTTTTGGCAGGTATAATGTGATATCTGTTGAATTTTTTTTAATGAAAAATAAGAGGAAGACATTAAATACAGTTTGCTTTCTATCAGTTCGGTGATGGATGCCACTTTTAATATTTTGTTGTCTTCTAAGATTTTGTGGTTTTTATAAATATGGGTATTAGACGAAGGGACATCGGAAGAATATATTTAAGTGGTGTTAAGAAGAGGACTGTAGCAAAGAGAAGAAAACCGAAACAGAAAAAGAAAAAGGTGCATTTCATAAGTATTTCAGCAAACCTTTCTCAACAAATGTAGAAGAGCAAGTGAAGTCATAACACAGTAAAGTCTATAATAAACTTTATCTACAGATATATCTCCAAGACTTTATAGATCTTGGCTGCGAGCCTGGAAATCCGCAAAAATGTGTTTCCAATTGGGCGCCGCAGTTTCTAAGGCCAGCCCTGATAACATAGCCATTCGTAAGATTTTCATTTAATTCTTTATAACTAATCATAATCAGTTGTAGATAATTGGTATCAGAAGGAACCTTTTATAATATTTTATATTAATTTAATAAGAAGCTTTTGAGCGACGTCTACGTGGTACTCGTATATATGTATGGAATGGTATAGGCTATTTATTTCAGTCTTAAATTTTATTTAAATTAAAATATAAATGATTTTTATTAAAATCTGTTTAAAATAAATAAATACAAATTTATTTTATTTTTCTATTTAATATTAAAAAAAATTATGTTCTATTAAAGATAACGGTTTTGCGTTATTAAAGTATTTTAAATAAACATAAACTAATTAAAAATAGTTTTTCGTTTACTTTACTTTTTTAAATTTCTATTTTCATTCAAGGATTGTATATAGACTATTTAAATCAAGAATATTTATTGCTTTTATATATGATTTTCCTTCATTTGGGGTGATTAAATATTCATAAATAAAAAATTTATAAATAAAAACAATCGTAAATTATAATATTTTAAGCTATTTCATAATTGATAATCCTTTAAGGCAGTGTTTCTTAATCCTTTTGAGCTAGTACGCTCACAATTTTTGGTGGCACCCTAATGAGCCAGCGCTCTTACATTTATAAACGAAAACTTGAATATCTGCTATTTTTAACCTAAAAAATATATATAAATAATATTAAAAAGTAAAGAAATAATTAGTTTTTTAAATTATTTTTCCATATTTAGTGTCTATATATAATAGCTATATCATATATATAATAGCTATATCAATAATATTGGATATAGTACGAAGGCGCAATGGACTATATCCCGATTTCCTTATTTATTACAAGAATCTGTTTACTCTTACCATATACAGTTTCTAAGAGTTTAATTAATTTATTTTTAATGAAAATAATGTAAAAACCTAAACAGATTACTGTATTTTTTAATCAGAATTCTTAGAAATGAACGGACTAATGTTATATTTGATGATAAATATTTCGAACAAAATATTATTGTTTAGCAATTACAGCTTACAATAAGGTATTATTAAAAAATGTTTTGTTTTTATTAAATTTATTTTAGTTTAGTTTAATAAACAATAAATAACATTGTTGAATTACATTCATATTTATTCTCAGTATTAATCAAGAATTTAAGTTCCTATTGAAGAAATATTGCTGTTTATGCAACCATATTTTTATTTAATTTAACATTCGTAATGTTAGCATTATGTTACGATAACTTAATATTTGAAATTTATAAGTATTATAGCTTTAAAGATCAGTAATGTTTATAAATCCAATATTATAATATCCATAATAGTGTAATATACTAATAAAAGGTTTGAAATTTATCTTATTTATTTATTTACTAACACTATAAGTACTTATAATAAAAATAAGCGCTTATAAAAGTTTAGATTTTTGCATTAAAGATCTTTAAAGATAGGTAATATTTACAAAATCTAAATTTTTATGCAAAAGATTAAATCTAAAACATAGGAAATTAAATAAAAATTATACTTATTTTAATTATTAATCATTGTTATATATAGGCTATATAACTTACTCTTAATTCTCAGAATTTTAAAAACACTATCATGCTGTTATATTATAATAATTGAATTTTCATTTTGTTAAACAAAGATTTGGAATAATTTTTCTTAATAAATTTTCATGTAATTGAACATTCTAAGAGTTATTTTAAATGTCATTAATTGCTATAATAATTAATGACAATTGAAATACGTAGTCCGATATTAATAAATTAAAATAGGAAATCTTAAAAAATCTTTCTTCAATTACCTTTCTTTTTATTTATTTTAAATATTTAAAAAATATATATATATATAAGATAAAACTATTTTTAAACGAAGAGTTTTACTGTTTAACTCATAGAACACAATGTAGAATTCCTTAAAAACTCAGCCATTTATCTGATAAATATTAATTTGGTTAAATTTGATTTTTATTAGCTAATAAAAACAATGATTTTATTATAAATATTATAATATTAATAAATTTTCTAATTCATATTTCGAAAAGAAGTTCGAAAAATCAGCCTAAATTATTTTCAAACATAAATATGAGTAAATCTAAATTTGTAATACTCCAAGACCAGTATTTTGCTAATTTTTAAGATTCGTGTGTTATTAAAATATATTAAATAGAAAAAAAATAAATAACGTGAATGATTTTGTTTTATCAAACCTTACAATAAAATATTTAAATAAGCTATTTACATACAAATTTAAAGCGGAAAGAATAAATTTGATTTATCTATAGAAAAGATTTCATGAACGTAAACATAAAGTTTTATCGAAAAACAGATTGTATAATTTAAATCCTTATACTTATTGATAAATTTATAAAACTGGCGAAGTTATAAGCTAATTTTCTGTACTTAGACCTAAAAAATAATTAAAGCCTGAAAGAAAATTACAAGAAAATAAATATCAGATGAACTTATGAAAGCATTAATTACTTTAGCGTATCGTATTACTGTTTATTAATGTTTAATTATATTTTTATTATTAATAGTAAATTAATTGTCGGTATATTCAAATTTGTTTTCTTTTCTGCACTTATAAAATAAATAAACAAATTTTAAATATAAACTGTAATAGTCTTAATTATCACGTATTGAAACAAGAATTCGATCTAAAAAATGCGTTAATACTGGATATTAAACGGTAAGAAAGCTTGATGCTTGATATTTAATATTAATTTAAGTTAAATTATAAAAATAAAATAATATAAACCACTTATATACTACCCAAAAACTATAAACCAGACAGGAAAAAATACGAAATGTGCCAAAAGTAGAATCTGATCTTACATTCTTCAGCAACATGTTCTTTTAATTTAAATAATGGTGTAAATTCAGGTTTTTCTAGGTCAAGTAACTTATATTTCTTTTTACAGATCAAAATTCTTCATTTTGAATAGATATTTTATTCACATACACTTACTAAAGTTTATATTTTAGAAGTTATTTAAAATTGTTCAGAAGATCAACCATTTAGGTATTACGTGTAGTGTACTGAATTGTACTCTACAGTATATATAGGCCTACTTTTATTGTACTATTACAATCTACTGCACTGTGTGTAGAAATTTGTATACTTACATATAAATAACTCTTTAAGAATCTTAAAATTACCTTTATAAACTTTATTATATTTAAATTTTTCAAGGTCTTTTTATTAATACAAAAGATCTTAAAGAATACTTCTAAACTTTTACAGCAAATTAATTGTCATTATTGCAAAAGAATTGTATTGTATTAATCACGAGGATATTAATATATTGATAAATATGCATTTTATTTAAGAATTTTGACATTCTCTAGTGAGATTAAGACTTAATAATATATAGACATATATATATAAAAGAAAATTTATATATAATAAATGTGTAATTTAAATGTATAAAGCGAATGCGCATATGTATAGTAAATATATAGTTTTGTATATAATGAATGAACTTTTAAACGAAATATTTATAATAAAAATAAACAAAATAAAATTTGTTACATAAAAATAAAGTAATATTAAAAATACAACACATATAACTTGTATAATCGTTTATTTATAGATTAATTTAATGCAATAAAATTCCTTATTAAGTTGGGAAACAATTCCCCTATCTAAAGATATAAGTAAAATAATTTACAAAACAAAAATAGATAAGGAAATTATTTCATTTTTCAGTAAATTATTCAATTGAATCATTTATAGATTAATCAGATTTCATTAATAAAATAATTTCACAAAACAAATTTCAACGAATGAATTTTGAATGAATTATCTTAGTTGATCATCTAAAAACATTCATTAATAATCAAAAATAACTTATATTAAGCTGGAAATTATTTATATTTTCGATCAAAAATTTGATAAAATCAAAAAATATAAAGAAATCCATAGTTCTAATTACTGACATTTTGTTTTTTGCCTTGAAAAAATCTGAAAATAATTTCTTTTAAATAAACAAATAAATTATAAACAAAAAATATTACTCGTTAAATAATAAATTCACAGATAATACTTTATTATATATATTTAATCAAATATTCTATAAAATTATACTATAAATTGAAAAACCTCAGATATCCTTACTAGTTACATAGTTAAAATATTCTATTTCTGCATAAAACAATATTTAAAACGATGGATATATTCAGTTTACAATAAATGAAACCGGAGATTTATCCAACTCTTTAATATAGCATAAGTTATTTGAAACAAAATTTTTAAATTATTTAATATAATATAAATTTGATTATTAAATCTAAAATCTAAAAAGTTTATCTAGCTTATATCTTCAGTACTGAAATATAAAATTTGAGATAATGTATTTAACATTAAAGTTCGATTAAAATTAAACTAGAAAATTAGAAAATAAAATGGCATTTCCCTATGAATTCTTATATTTTGGAAGTAAACGAATTAATTCCATATATTTATATAACAGAACGTATAGTTTTCATATAGATATCAACAATCGCTTACTAGTCTTTTTCTAACTTATTGTATTAATAAAAATAAATTCTTAAGTATGAAAGCTGCTTTATGATTATTACTTTGTTACAGGATTCGTTTAATTGTAATTTTAAGGATTTTAATTGTAATTATATATTATAGTAATTTTATATTCGATAAATCTAGTAATTCAGTTATTAGTATGTGTTATTTCATTTTTCTTTAGTTATATATGCTATCTTTTTACTTTTTATTCTCCATGTTTTGTTTAAATTAAAATAACACGACCATTTTAATTAAAAATGTTTTAATTTTTACTTGAAAAACATGATTTCGATAATAATTAAACTAGTAACACTTTATATATATTTTATCTTAAAAATTTCTACATTTTTAATTTAAATTATGATTATTTTCTGTATTATTAAATTATAAATATTATATATACCCTATTAATGAAGTCGTTATTGAATTGTTTAAATTAAAATTGTATTGATATTAAGACATAATTTAAAAAATAACGATGGGAAATTATCTTGATTTTAGTAAAATTCGTTGGCTACAAATCTATTAGAAACAGATAAACTTAATTGTGTTGTTCATAATTGTTCCTCGTGTAATAAATTTCATAATTATAAAATTTCGTTTATTAATTTATTTTCTTAATAAGTGTTCGACTCGTTAAATTAATGCGTGAAATTTTATATAAAACTTTAGCATACTCCCTTCCGTAAGGAAAATTTCATTTTAGATACTTTGCGCATCTACATTCTCCCTTGACAGTGATTAAAACAAATTATTTTAACTTATCTTTATTCCATGAATTTTTAATGTTGTATTTGTCAATAAAAATGAATAATACTTCCTGGATTAATGCCTTATAAATTATAATCTTAAGTTGACTTCAATACAGTGATAACGTACAGTACAATATGGAATAGTAGAATGACAATGGAAATTCTTATTTATTGTTTTATTACTTTTACATTTTGTTCCTTAAAGTTAAAATAAATTCCATATTCGTTGCAATATATATATATATATAGTTCAAATTACTAATAGATCTAAATAATCACGAAACTTTCTAATAAAAATTACTTTTCTGTGATAAAAATTTCACTTTCATTAAAATAACTTGAACCTTTTTTTAAGAATTAAAAGTTAATCCCTCTAAATTATTCCATTAAATAAATCTAAATTCCTTTGCTTGTGTAAAATTCTATAAATTTAATATACTTAATTAACACTTCTCTATTTTTTATGGATAAAATTTTAAAAAAATCCTTTACGGATTTAGAAAATAAAATTTCATTTGTCTCAATGATAAGTCATTCTTTCTTTAAATTAATATCGAATTACAGTATAATAAGAATTTAAAAAATCGAGACGCAGATGTTTAAATGCCTATTTAACTTAATTAAGTACTTGAAAAAATGATTTTATAGCTAATTTGATCTTTAAATTACGAAATATATTTTGTAACTTAGTAGATATCAATTAGATCATATGTAAACTTTTTTTTTTCATAGCATATGCGAGACTCGGATTAATGGCTTATATGAAAAAATATTATCAAAAGATCATAGATATAAATACATGTATATTTAATTACACAGAAGGCGTTTTATTAAATTGTTAAAATGCAACGTAATCTTTAAGAGCGCATTCGATGGTGTTGTAGGTAGAATTAATAACAAAATATCGCGTTGAAAGTCGGAAAAAGCATAAAATTTAAGCCACTTATAAATTATGTTAACATTAAAAATAACATTTGAAATTATACGGTTGTATCAAATTTGATTACAAAATATTCTTCAATAATTTTCCGTTTTAATTTCTACCACCGCAAAACTTACAGACGGCCTAATATCGCGTTGAATTACTTTTAAAATAGTTTATAATATAGTGAATTTTTAAAAATAAAATAATTAATATAGATTTTATTATTATTTTGTTTATTTTACTTCCATTTCGTTCGTTGGATTAATTTCATTTTGTTTATTTTAGAAAATAATAAATTATATACAAAATTTTCTTTTCGGTAAGTCTATATTAATTAGTTTTATTTAATTTTCTTTGAAATTTATAACTTAGCAAAATAATTTCCATTTATTTAAAAAAAATAAATAAAATAAGTCCTAAATTTTAATAAATGAAAATTTCCATATTTTTATTACATAAAATACACAGAAACAAAACTAATTTTAGTGGATTTTCTTCTTAAAATACATTTAAATATTAAAGAATATTTTATTTATTTAAGTACATCTATTAAAATATTTGCATAAATTATTAAAATGATGTTTTATTCGGTAATTCAGTTATTACATTCGCCAATTGGAAATAAGCTTCTTGGAAAATTTAATAACAAGTAGAAGTAGGTTTTAAATGTTAAAATTTGGGCGAATTATAATTATAAAAGGCTACTATTAATAGAAAGTGCAAAAATATTATTCTAAAACTTGCGAATTCAGAAAGTTATGACAGAAAACCCAAGAGGATTGTCAGTTTCATATAATTATATATCTTAAGATGGCTCGGGAGGTACCTAATTCTGAATTTATGTCGTTCTTGATATTTTATAATTAGAACTACATTCCAAGTTAATAATAATAATAATAACGTAAAGATTGAAAGACATTTTTTAAAGAAGAAACTTATAGAACTCAATAAAATTATTAATTAATTAAAAGAAATATAACGAAAATTGAATTATACTGCAAAATCGTTAGAAATTTATCTAGAATTTACAGAAAAAGAAACTGAGAAAGTTCTCATTTTTCATTTATATTTTATTACAATAAACTTCATGCATTTTCTTTATATTTCGACTTATTAATTATTATTTATTTCTAGGCCTAAATTTTGATGATGTTTATGTATACTACGCACCAATATGACTTAATAATGAATTTAAAAAGAGCTATAAAAAGCTAGGCCTACACTTAATAATAAAGAGTAACAACTTCTCTATTAATTTACCTAAATATAAAGAAGATAAAGTAAGAATAATTTCACATTTTCGTTAAGTATTTTATTTTCATCGTCGAAGGAGAAGCAAAAAGTAAATTATCGATAACAAGAAATATAAATTTGAAGCTAAAAATCTCATTTGAGAATTTTAATAATTAAGTGGGATAATGTAAGCCGGAAAGCTGGATGTGTGTATTGCATCTATTTCTGTTGAATTGTAGTTTACATATATCATTTACAATTTTTCATTTTATTATTATAAAATTTTGTTTCTTCTTGCAGATTTTTGTTCATGTTAAGTTTATCAAGAACAAAATAATATACGAAAATCTCATATTAAGATTTTAACTAAAAGAATAAAATGAGTTATTCTTTTAATAAATTTTTTTTTATTGTAAGTTTAGGAACTTAAAACTTGAAAAGTAGTGTGTTAATAAACGCAGAACTTCTTCAAAACTGATATTTATTTTGCAATTTAGGCAATAATTACGTAAAATAAGCCTAAGCCCAAGTTTAAATAGCAATACGAAACTGTAAATATATAGTTACTAAAAATATGTTGAATTTTATTAGAAATAAATCAACTTCTTTTGGATACGAAGCAATAATAAAAAGTATTTCTTATCTCTTGATAACAATATTTCTCTGTTTTTAACATTTAATTTACAGGCTTTTATATTCGGTAAATGAAAAGAGATTTAACAAATAAAGTATATTATAGATTTAAAATTGATTTTCTTCAAAAAATATAAACAAAGCGCATAATTTTATTGATTGTTAACATCAAATAATTTTCTTTAGATTAAATTCGCGTAACAGAATAATAATTAAAATGAGAATAAAATTACAGAAACCTTTAATGTGTTTGTAATTTTAACAAAAAGTAATCTCCAAATTATTCTACAAATTAACCAAAACAATTAATTTATTTAATTAGTATTCTGATTATAATTGGACTTAATTCGGTAAAGTTTCAAACTCAATAGTGGCAAAGTATAATAGCCACTGATATCAAAAACATAATTTTGCTTAAGAGAATGTCAACTTTTACTACAGTAAATCATATTTCAAGGCTATCGTGAAATGTTAGTATATTTTTGAATTCATTTTGCAGTAAAACAATAAATAAGAATCTATAAATATTTCATCATTTCTGCTCGAGGTAATGAAGACTTTCCTTTTCTTGTTGCAAATAACTCAAAGCACGAGACTCGTTGACTATCAAATTGTTTATCTTCCTTCAATCAAATTAAAAATAATTTAATGTATCCCAAATTGCAATCTTAGAAATCGCCCTGCAGAAAGCTTTCCATGCTTCATGACTTACGTTTTAAATCATAGGGTATTTTAAACTCTAGAGATTTAGAAATGCATTGTATAGTGTAGAATAGGTCTTCACTAAATATTTCCAATGTAATTTTCTTATAGATAGAAGACATGAATTATAGATGTCATTTTAAATAGCCTATATATGAATTATTACAGACAAAAGACTAGTTTACATAATTTTCTCCAGACATACAAACTAATTTACATAACTTAAGTTTTAAAAAAACTTGTTTAAACCAGTTTAAATAATTTAAAATTACAAATTCCTTGGTTATTAAATCAAATATAACAATTAATATACAATTGCTTATTAAATTGAATTATAATTTCTCTTATTTCAATTAATCTTGTCTTAGTTTTGATAAGACAAGATTAATTAAGATAAGACAAGATGAAGATATTTGAATACAAATATCAGCTTTTTACACAGAATAAGTATAGTCTACTGTATTGCCAGAACTAAAAAAGTATTAGAATGAATATCCATCAACATTCATTAAAATTATTTTAAAAATAATATTAGAATAAAATATACGCATGAAATTAAATAGAAATATATAAATAAAATATTAGACAAGAAAAACAATTAATGCATTGGGTGATTTAGAATAAAATTCTATTCTAGTTGGATAAACGTTGTGTAAATATCAGATTATAAAAAAATTTTAAATAATTTAAACTTTTATTTGTCTAAATATACTAAACCTCATGCTTACAACAATAATTCTTTTATTAACTTCATATTTCTTGCATAAATGAAAGATTTAACGTTGTAAGCCCGAGGTTTGAGTCTGGTTATACTTCGACGATAAGTACTAATCGTCAAATAATTAAAAATATAATAAATCAACATCTAACCAACGAGGAGTTGAAATAAATTTATAATATAATTACAGTTACAATTATATTATATTTTATATTCGACCCAAAATTAGTAAATTTAGTTCTCTGTTATATTTTTGAAATTAAGATAGTACTTTTTATACTATTGTCAGTGTAAATAAAGGCTAAAGTTTAAAGACATTTTGTAAAAACAAATTTTAAAAAATTCTAATAGAGAATATTTTGTTTTAAAATTATTATAGTCATTTTATTTAAATAGTCCCTTCTTTTGTAGAAATCATTTCAGTTCTACTCACAACTAAAGAAATTTAATTTTATATTTATTATTATTATTTCTATTTAATAGTATTAACTTAAAAGGAAAACTGAAATGAAAATAAAAAGCGATAAGAATTAGAAATATATTTTTAATAAAGTTTTCGATATTTTATTTTATTCTATTCTTATATTAATGCTTTATTTTATACATTTATTATTTTTACTAAGTATGTAATTTATTAGTTTAATTTTTCCTCTACATTTTTTATTACTTCCCCGTACGCGATTTTATATACCGAATCTATACGCTTTTTTTCATATAAAACTTATTTATTGAAGTACTTTCTAGTTAATGTCAAACATAAATTTCCTTTGAAATTTCAAACTTGTGTAAAAATTGAAATTTGATTTGGGGAAAGTCTGGTAAATCAGAAATTTTGTACTAAATTATAATTAAATTTATTAAAAATGATAGCCTTTTCTATGTATTATTAATTTTCAGTAATTTAGCTCTTATTTATTAAAAATATTTTCATTATTTTTAATAAAATAACAAAGAAATTTCTTAAAATAGTTTTTCAGATGAAGAAATTTTTAGATTTTCAAATAGTAGTTATGTATACAAGTTAATAAAAGTCTTTCCTTTAAAATAAACTGAAAAAGATGAAAATATTTTGAACTTTTATTAAAGTTTCATGTAACATGAATAAGTGAATTACCTTTTGCATAATTCAAACTAAAACAATAGCCTAAAAAATGTATCAAATTCCTAAACAGAAATTTGATATTTTCTTCAAGTAAGAAAATATTTGCTTAACCCAAAAACCATAATTTGCGTTCGTTTAAAAACTTGTTAAATTGTTTATTTAGTCATTATTTAAACATTAAATTTTGTTTTTAATATTTAAGCTTTATATCTAGAATACGATTGATTTATTCAATATATAAGCATAAGTTATAGAGAACATAAAATGACTTAAAGTTTTATCAGTTAGATACATTGTTATAAATTATAAATTAGATAAATAATTTATATATAATATAAAAATTGTGTGTATTTTCGTTTAATAAGAAAAAAGGATGATCTATAAATGTTACGAATGATATACAGATGAATGAAACGACGTTTAACTTCCTTAAAAATACGAGATTTTAAAGGTTTAGAATTAATAAATCTTAAAAGAAAATTAAATAATTGAAAAGTAAAGCATTAGAATAAGTATTATATTTAATGATTTCAATGGTTTTTATAAGGAAAATCTATTTAAAATCAATTTTAAGGTTTTTCATTAATAAGATACATTATAAGATTAGCTTTGTAGGTCTGAGCTACAACGAAGTAATCTAAGAAATTTTATAATAAGCTAAGAGAATTTCTCTGTAATATAAAAATTATATTTCGCAGTCTAATTTTATAGTTTTCATCGAGTTTTGAATTCTACTTTTGTTATAGATTAATGCATAAAAAATATATTAAGCTAAAATTATATATAATTAGCTTACATAAATGATTTCGTTTCTAACTCAAAATGGAAAAAATTAGTTAATTATTTAATTTATAAGTATTTATAAAAAATTATCTTTAATGTAATCGTAAAATTTAAGTTTCTTTTTATTTGAAAAAATAATAAAATAATATTTTGTAATGTAAGTTTTGTATTAAAATTAAGAATTTTCAGAGAAAATCGCAAAACTGAATTGAAAATTTCGATTAATTAAATGAGTATTTAAAAATGAAAGAAAATTCAACAATGGTAAAGATTATTAATTGTATCTTAAATTTTAACGATGATTGAATTAAACCTTTAGACAATAAATTTTTTAACAGTTTGGATTCTCCTACGGAGCATAAGACGAATTTAAAATAATTAAACATAAGTAAATTGAGAAATTTTAAGAATTTTTCCCATAAAAGAACTAAACGTCACAATGTCTGATCATAAAATGAATGTACAGTACTGTACTGTACGTTATAAATTTTTGATTTTGTATGTATTTATTTAGTTTGATTAATACGTTTAAATATATTTATATAATGACACAAGATAAAGTAAATTTAATATTAAATTCAAGAATAAAAATCTTTGCCTTTTACGTTTACTTAAGAGTAGGCCTGATAAATTTTTTTGTAACCTGTTTTCAAGTTTTAGAGAAATTTAAAATGAATATATCTAGAAAAATGTGTAACGTAATTTAAATCTATATTGTTATATTTCTCTTATTATTATATTATTTAATATTTTTGAAAATTTGTAATAAATATTGCTCTTGTTTATAGAGACTTGTTTAGTTATTTTATGTTAATTAAATTGTTTGTGTCATTTATATACAGTAGGATATAAATATGAATATATTATTGTTATATTTCATTATTTAATTGTTTTGTTTGTGTTTATTATTCACGTATGTTTGTAGTCTATATATTTCTCTATATTTTGCATTTATTTATCTAATTACTGTATATTTTTCATTTATTATGCATGTATTTATTTACAGTTCTTATTAGGCCTATACGTTTAGGTATTGTATTTTCATCTTTGTAAATCCTGTTATCGTTCGTTTAGATTTTAATTAATTAATTAACTAATTTTTTATTGGTTTCTACTTTTTGATTTGGTACTGTATATAGCCTTTATTACTTTCGTACCAAAGAATTATCAATTATATTTATAAAACCTTTAATAATGGCATTAAGAAAATGAATTTAGGTTTTCAAACAACAATAAACACCTTATAGAATAATAATAAATGATATATTTATAATGTATTATATTATAAGTAAACAATCTTCTAAATTTCCGCATTATATAAAAGTTAGAAGCATACATTTAATCATTGAATATATTAAACGTAAATTTGCTTTCATTTTGCCAAAGAAAATTTAAACAAAATATTTGTTTTAAAAAGATTATACAAAGTTATATTTTTAAAAATATTTGATATTTGTACGTAGGCTTGCACTATAATTTAAGATCTATATATGAAAAATGTTGATATTGTTTATTCTATCATTATTCGTTCATCGCATGTTCGGTTGAGAAGTTTGAAGACTTTGTTCATTAGTAAAGTGTATATTATGATAAAATATAATTTTAAATTCAAGAAAACGAGCTTTGAAAAATAAATTGTTTTTATGTAAGTCGGAAAAATATTATTTTGTGGCATTAAGGAAGTAATGTAAACTTCCTTGATGCCAATTTATTAAAAATTTTTTATATTTTAAATTTATAGAATTAATACTCTATTTAAAAAATAAATTTTCAAAATATAAACATATAAAACGTCATTTTATTATGGATATTATTATCATTCTAGAAAACTTTTAGATTTCCTTTAATAAATTGTTTTTTGTTTGCTAATTCTGAATTGTTTCCTCTTCTGTTCTTTGCTTATTCTTGAACGTTTTATATTTATTTTTGCATTTAAAAAATGATTTTCAAAAATTTAAGTTTAATTATTTATACAATTTAACAAATCTTCGAAAGCGCATTATATATATATATAAAGTAAGCAATGATTTTCTAAATAATTTTTCTTAACTTTCTTTCCTAAAACATTGAAGCGATTGTTCCTATTACATTAGCTAAGTTTGAATATTTCAAATTCATTATTCATGTATTTTTTCGTTTTAAATGTTAAAATATTTATGTAATCTTTAAATTATTGTTCAAAAGTTATAAATACAACAATGAATTTAAACATTAAATAGTTGTAAAGAATTATGCTTAATTTAATTAATGCAGAAAAAATTTTATAGGGTCTATCCCTATAAATTTTTATTAAGATATTATTATAATTTTGTAGCTTTATAGAAGTATTACTTATAATTCTTCAATAATAATTATTATTTTGATTATTTTAATTGGATAATCATGCAGTTTTGAATTAATGCTTATGTAACAATACCAATTAAAATAATCAAAATAATAATAATTATTTAAATACTATTATGTTCTTAAGTTATTAAATAATATGAAATATATGCTTTATTCTTTATATATTTATTTATATAAGGCATACAAATTTTTTTAATGTCGAATAAACTTTTAGAATTCACTCGAAGGTTTATAAATCTATATTAATGTTTTATAGGGGACTAAAATTTATTTTAATTACGACTTTAATGTGTAATTATAAAATAAAATCATCTCCTTTATTTAAATTAAAATTAATGTGCACATTTATTAAAATAAAAGCTATTAGTAGTTATCAAAATTCGTTTAAAGTAACTTTTTTTTTAAAAAATCTTTAAAAAACAAATGCACTTTTGATTGATTCTCTGTTTGAAAATATGCTTTAAATTCATTGCTAAATTGAAATTTTTCGCTAATCAAATTATCAAAAGAAATATAATATGAGAATTACTTGTAATTCATTCGGAATTCCTCACCAAAACAGTTAAAATATATGCCAAAATAGTTTCGAATTTAACATTTGAATTAACAATTATTGGAATAAATAGTCTTTATGTAACTATACTAAATCCGTCTGTATTTTTAATTTAATCTTTTAATATAAAAATAAATGAATAAAATAATTCTTAAAATATTCCGAAGAATATAAAATAAAAGTTTATGATTTTCTGCACATTTCCATAGACGATTCAACAAATTTTTATATTAAACGAAGAATGATGTATTAGTAGTATCGATAATACATTACTGTATTTTATTTTAAAAAAGTAATGTAAAACTTAATAACTTGTAAAGTGCGCTCTGAGTGAAAGCCTTACATTAAATAATTTAACAACATAATGCTATTAATTGATAAGAAATTATTTTTATTTATAAAATTAATAGTAAACTTATATCTTAAAATGAAATTGAAGACATTTTAATTTATTTAATTCATTTTACATATTTATTTCTTAGAATTTTAGGCTTTTATAGTTAGATACTTCCTTTAAAATTTAGAAAACCCACAAAATATCTGTACTTTTTTCTTAAATTATCTAATTATAGATATAGAAATTATCTAAGGTATATGTTTTGCCTTAATAATATAAACAGTATATATATATATATATACACATGGATTAGATTATTCCATTAAACTATACAGTATTAAATATTAGACTAATATTAGGATTAAACATTAGCCTAATTTTAATGGTTTGTGTCTATTTTATATAATGATAAGATGTAGGCCTAATTTTTGTTAATATTTTCAATAAAAATAATAGTTTTACTTGTTATATCAGAGCTTTATTATAAACGAATTTATCTGAAGTAAGTCACATTTAAACTTTAAACAGTATTTAATATCCAAAAGAAAAAAATGGGAGTAGGCTATTTGTATTTAGTTATTTTGTATAAATACGTAGATCAATTTTAGAGTTAAAAGAAGTTCATAAAGCAATGAAGAAGCCAAAATTTAATGATTTTTAGTAGTTTTACAATTGTCTAACAAATGTTTTAACGTCACTTATTTACTGAATAACATTTGAAAAACTGGTTTTTGCATTATTCAAAACCTATATTATTGCCTTTTTTTTTCTTCTTTTTTGGTCTGAGATGTTACATTGAACATTGATAATATAAATAAAAGCAATAAGCTAGATATATGTTCCATTACTCTTATTTATTTATCTTTATTTTTGTAAAGAAAAACATCCGAACCCGTAGAAAACTTGAAAAACTTAAGGTCAATGAACCTAAAACTGTAATAGACTATATTATAGTTTTCGTTTGCTTGTAAAATACTTAATTTATAAATTTAGGAAATATTAATGTTTAATTTTTAATACTCGAATAGTCTAATAATCTAATTAACATCCTATTATTAATAGTTTGATAGATTTAATCAATTGGAATAAGTAATAATATTTAAAATTATCTAAAGTTCAATTTTTGTAAGTGAATATATGATTTAAGAACTTGAATTAAAACTTTAAAACTGTCTTATTTGAAATTTATAAAAGTGTTTTAACGAACAATTTATGTCTAAAATGCCCAGGCTCATTGTAGAATATATCCTAGACGTACTGTACTGTACCTATAGTTAATAGGCTAAATAATTGGCTTCTTTCATTGAATGGACACTGGGTTAAAGAATGTACTACCGGTAGTGATTTGAGTGATTTGTTTAGCTACTAAGAAGACTCAGTTATCCATAAATAACTTAGATAAATACGGATAATTGAAAGAATATTTGAATTGTTTGTTACATAGTATGGATAATGTCAAAGAAGAAAAGGTTAATGGTACTCTTTATCAGAAAAATAGAAATAGTTAGGAAGGAAATAGTGTAAAATAGCAATATAAAATTTGACAGTCAATAATATGATATTTAAATAAATATAAACAACGTATAATAAATAAACACATTAAAACTGATACAGTAAATGAAACTGATTTTTACTTAGACCAACGATAGATAACCCTTTTTCGAAAGTGGTCAAAATTGAATTCGAGTAATTAAAAATAATCATAACAACAAAAATTGCTTACAAATTTTACTTTATTTAAATTTTCAATCTATATAAAAAAATAACAATAAATTCTCTATAAGTAAAAATAAAATAATAATATGATTATAATGGAACCAAATATTTCGTTTAAATATTGCTGCTGTTTATTTGATATCGTTTCTACCCGAGGTTTATATATAATTAGTAGCCTTTAAAGCTTTACACGATAACCTTTACTTCCACGCTACATATAAAAAATATTTAACAGATTTTAAAATATTGCATGCTTTAAAAAACCTAATAATACTTTCTAAACATTCAATGCGAGCACCTTGAAATCATGGCGCAGGTCATAGGTTCGCCATCGCTGGTCTAGACCTCTATAAGGTTGTATTGTACTATTAGGTATAAAGAAGTATCATACTATAAAGCAGTAATTAATTATGTTCTCAACAAAAAATAGATTAGAACTGATTAGAATAATGTTTTAAGATATTTGAGATAAAGAATAAATACCTACAATTAGAAATACAAATTTACATTGAGGCCAGTTAAGAACATAAATAGATTAATTCTAACGGATTTAAAGATTTGAGTATATTATCATACTAAATACTAGGATGCTGTGAAATTATAATTGATTTTAAGAAGAGCTATACTTTATTAAAATGTATTAAGTTAGTCAGTTACTATTGGACGGGTGGTTATAGTTTTTGAATTATATGCATTTTGTAAATGTATAAAAATAAATTCGATCATTATTCTGTTTTAAAACTTTTAATTACATCTAATTATCCAAAACTTAGATTTAATGAATTCAAAATTTATTCATAAAGTACCTAACTACTTTAATTCATTATTTTCCATCTAAACTTTTAGAATATATTATTATTTGCATCTAAATTAATTTTTCTACTTTCAAAAAAGTTAGTATAGATTTAATATTTTATCATAATCTATTTGTTCCATGCAAGGCCAATTTAAAATTAATTTAAGTTTGAATGCTATGTAAGTTAAAAAATAAAAAATAAAAATGATTTGTATCTTATTTAAAATCATTCCAATAAAAATCTGAGGTCAACATTCTTATAAACTGAAAAAAAATATATTTATTACATTTTAACGAAGTATTTAATAAAAAAAATTAAGAATAAAAAGTAATGAATACCATTTTCTAAAAATATATATTGTAAGATGAAAAAAACTAATGTAAGAAATATTTTCATCTGGCATTTTTCTTTTTTTACTAACAGCTGATGTTTTTAAACAAGGAACTGATATCATAGAAACTCTTCATGTGTGATAGTTTTTCTTCTGTAAAGCTAATCAAAAGAATGAACAGTTGAGCACATAAAAAACTTAATAGATTATTAAGATAAGTATCACTTTAAAAAAATATCATTCATTATAAGTTAAATAAAAGTTATTATATGTATAAAAATAATTGTTAATAATTACCATTCATCCATTTTAAATAGGCCTACATGAAAGTGTTTAAAATATTTCTTTAGAAAAATATTCACAGCTCTCAGAGTTCAAATATCAAAAACCTTTGCTAAATAAGAATATTCTTAATTATTTATTTTAAAAACAATATTGGCTTTAAATAATCTTTGTTATTTAACATTCTGGATTAATGCAGATTTGTTATTATTTGTAAAATTAATTGTTTTTCTTTTCATCCTTTTTTTTCGTTAGTAAGATTCATTTCAATTTAGTCATATGGATTAGAAATTTGTATTTTAATTCTGATATTAATGTTTATATTTACATTACACTACATCTGTTTACAAGTATTTCAAGAATGTTTATGATCCGATGATTAATTCTTACACCTTTAATGAATTATTTCCTTTATTTGTACGGTTTATAGTTTTACTTTTATTATTTTTCTCTAGGCTATTTTTTAAAATTCAAATTTTAAAATTCTTTTAAATATTTTATATTAAGCAAATTTTAAGCAAAACCTTATTTTATAAACTATTTAAGCAAATTAGAATGAATTTTATGTAGGCCTATTATAGGAAAATTAAGCTTTTTTTCTATAAAGGTTGTCTGAGCATAAAATATAGCGTTAATTTAAAATGTCATAATTGTTATTTTATAAAAGTTTGCATATGTTAATCTTG
The DNA here is from genome assembly GCF_030686945.1 of Centruroides vittatus. NCBI lineage: Eukaryota > Metazoa > Arthropoda > Arachnida > Scorpiones > Buthidae > Centruroides > Centruroides vittatus. The sequence continues at coordinate 622,964 of NW_027120741.1, forward strand.
CACAATGTTACAGCTGCAACTTTTATTTATAAATTCATAGTTAATCTAGCAAATATGTCATTAAATTTATCTTCCAAATTTTGAAAATTTTAGTCCATATTTTTTTAAAATCAACTTTAAATTTTAATTAATGTTCTCTCGAATTTAAAACACTTCAGGCCTACTTGCAGGCCTAACAATTGCAAATAGGACTATTTATTCTAGTTTTACCAACGTATAAAGTCTAAGCATTTAATACTGATAAAAAAGTCGAATAAACTGTTAAAATGATTTATGTATATTAAACTGTTATCTATCAAAATACAATGTAAGTAGTTTATATAGTGTAATTTTTATTTCTGGTAAATTGTGAATGTCCAACAATTTACAGATAAAATAAAAATTTCTTATGAGGGTCTATCAACGTTGTACACATGGAGGATCTGGAATTTAACTCCTCCAATTTTGGAAGAAATGAAAAATTAAATCGAATTAAAGCTAAACAGTTTATGGACCATGTTTATTTTGTATTCATGCAGTTCCTCCTAATTCTACTGTATTGTGTTACTCTGTAAAACACTGCAAAAAGTAGTAAACTACACCATGAAAAAATGTATTATTTAACACATAATAATAATTATTATTATCATGTGTTAAAGGCTTGGAGCCTATGTTTATAACCGTCTCGAGAAAAATTAGTTGATGTATTTATTTTGATTTATGAAGAATTCTTCCTTCTCTTTTCAGAATTTTATCATTTTTTATCCGAAAATAACTATCATATTTATAATTCCGCTCTTACGAATTCAATAGGCCTAAAATGTAAATTCTATTCAATAAAAATATCGTTTTAAAACCTGTTTCGAAATAGGCTTACAGACGATATTTTACAACAAACAATAGATCATAAAATTTAATTTCTTTGACGCATGTATACATTAAATAGGCTTAAAATCGTTTTATAAAACCAGCAAATTCGTAATAAACAGAAAAATAAAATTTAGATACGTTTTTGCTAAAGATTTTCATTTAATCATATAGATTTCGAACGTTTAACTCGTCCAAATAAAGGAAAATTGGCCTATAATAAAAATTTAAGAAATTTATTAAATAGAGTATTTTTAAAAGTAATTATTTATATTTAAGACTTTATAAAATAATAAGTATATTTCTGCTTATGTAAAATTTTGTAAACGAACAAATGAGAACATGTTCTGTGACATTATAATGTTTTCTATACGTTTGACTGTAAAAATGAGTTATATTCGTCGCTATAAAGAAAAGAATAAACCAGATTGAGAAGAAGACATAGGTAAATAAAAAGTAGTTCTTAGTTGAACCCATGAAACTCAGACAAGGAAGCAAAAAGTGCGCCAAGAGTGTGGGAAACTTGGAACGGGATCTAAAGGGTTAAAGATACACCGTTGTGTTTACGTCGTCTGGTCACAGCGGAGAGACCAGTTTTTCTGATGGGCTCTGCATGTTACTGTATGTACAGCCTGAACTCTTTCTCTCTAACACAAAAGAGTCTACGGTTTGCCTGCTTTAACCTGGTCAGTTTGCTGTCTACAATGTCATACTGTAGTTGCGCCAAAGCCCATACTTTTAACAGCGAGAACAGGATCAGATAAAGAAAATTTCTCAACATATTTTATTGGTAAAAATATTATAAAATTTAAAATTTTAAATTAATAGGCTCTAAACTTATTTATTTATTTTTTTATTTCTTTAAATAGAATGGATTTTTGAAATTTAAAAATGTCTGATTAAATCTTGCTCCAAAAATTCAATTTTTACAGGATTTAACTCGAGAGATTCTTAAAGGATAAAAGTTTTTATTTTACAGAAACTTCAAAAGTTGAGAGATTAAACATTTATCTTAAATTGCGTTTGAAGTAATTTAAAAATTTTTACTTGAGTAGCATTCAGGTTTCCTTTACAGTGAAACACATAGAATTGGGATTTTACACAATCAGCACAGAAGATAGTTAATGATCATGTCCTATGCAGAAGTCTAGAGATTTACGTCATGACTGGTGTTTCTCCACTGGCATTGATCCTGTGCATCCGTTTTGTAATATTTTAGTGTCTGCATATTGTTGAAGGATGATGAAGAGTTGGTTAAATTTCGCTTAGCTAAATATCTGATTTTAATTCCTGAATATTCAGGAACTAAAGTTGGACTGTTTCATAATAATATTCTGAAGAATTATCTTTCCTAAATTACTATCGGTTAATTTGAAAATAATTTGATGCGAATTTTTTAAAATATGCTTTGTTTGAATATATATTAACTTTTTATTTCGATTTTAAACGAATATTTTTATTATTCTTTTTCTTACTTAAATATTTCATTTATTTAAATTTTATTTTGTTAAATGATTTTATTTATTATCTAATTTTATTTATTTATTTTTTTAAATCAATAAAAAGCTTAATATTTTATTTTATTTTTTAAGATTTAGCTTAAATATATAGGCTAATTAATATTTATCATATATCTAAGTCTAAATAGAATATTTAATAGAAAATGTATTTCTTTATATGCTTATATTTTAAAGCTTCATATAAATTAATATAGACCTATATAATTGTTTAATGATAATTTCTTAAAAATTACACTTTAATAATACGTAGAGTATTATTAAAGTTAATCAAGAATTAACTTTTATTTTAAAACAAAGCATTGTTGTTTATGCAAAAGCTTAAAGGTTAATTGATCATCTCGGCTTGTCTTGTTAAAGTGTTAAAAGATTCTTAGCCTCAAGGCTTAAGGTATTTTTTTTTATGTACTAAACCAGGTGGTTCTTGGTCTGCGATGTTTAACAAGTCTAGCCTTGGGCTGTTTTACTAGCTCATCCACCAGATGGCGCTCTTGTTTATCGCCATCCTCATCAAGATGGCGGAAAGACTCTAATCAAGATAGTGGAGGATGCACTTCAGCAGGATGTTAGGGGAAAAAAGTGGCCTTTCTAATTTTTACATAGTAGTTAAAGCCATTGTTCTAAGCATAAGCTTTTTAAACGTTACTTAATCTGATGATATAAGAGAAATTCGATCGAATAGCAAGTCAATGCTTATAAATGTGATACTAAATCAAATAAAAATAAATAAATAAAATAATTTTTAAAAAAAGATAATAAACGAAATAAGGGCAATTTTGAATCAATATGTTTTGTCTGATTCGACGTTTATAAATTTTAATTAATATTTAAAAACTAAGCAATACAAATTTTAATACAAGAGTGATGATTTTACAATGATGTAGACAGTTTTGTATTATTAATTTATTTTTCTTTCGAAATTCTAGGTCATATTTAAACATTGGTAAGTTTTTCTCAAACGAATACTTGTTAATTACAATTATAATTTATACCATGTTAAATTTTAAGAGAATATTTTGTATAGAAATCCCTTTATCTGAAAGATCATAAGTTTGAAACCTATAATTAAAAACAAGTAGTCATATCAATATATAACTGTTATAATTGATTATATTAGAGTCAATAGAAGATAACAATCTTTAGGAAATCTAAAGATGGAGAAATCCAATTAAAGAACATTTTAATCCATTTTGGCTTATAGAGTCAAACTGATTAAAACATTAGCTTCGATTAACTTAATTAGAATAAATAAAATTTCCACGGTAATTTCTATAATAAATGTACAGTACTGCGCAGTTTTAGTGATAATTCGCAGCAGAATTTGTATTAAGAACTCGTTTTATATGTAAAATAGAGAAATTCTTATTTTATGGAGGATTCTTTCTGTTTCTTAATCTAAGAATTAAACCCTTATCATGTTTTTTATTAGATAAATTTAGTAGATTAATCAACTATGTAACATAATTTCAATAATATAATTTATTTATGATTATACTAAAATGCATTTATTGAAAAATGTTGTTGTTATTGAAACAAATTTATACAATTTTATGTTATTAAAATTTTAAACATGCAACCTTTTAGTATAGTTTTTAAATGAGGAAAAAACAGCATAAAGCATAGTCCCTTATCTTGTAACTAATCTCCAACCTGTTCTTGTTATATTTTCTTATAAGTGATTAGAATAATAATTATAAATTTAATTCAATATTTTAAAAGTTTTATTTCACAACAATGTTTCTATTTATTTATATAAATATATATTTTTTTAATAATTAAGAGTTTCAGCTTGTTTATTGAAAACCTTCAGCGATGCTGTTAAAAACTAAATGATATTTATGTACAAAGTAAATTCATTTACATTTTATATTATTTTAATTAGAAAATTTTCGATTAAGATTTTGATAATATATAAACATTATTTATGTAATAAAATAATTATATTTGTAAATAGATAGATTAGAACTGAGAAATTACCATTAATAATAATAATAAAACGTTTAACTTCTGTATAGGCTTTATATATACAAAAAAACCCTCTTAATATTTCAAAAATATAATTCATCTCATTGGTTAATTTACTTTATTATTTCGAATTCGATTCTTCTTATCATTAATATAATTTTTTGTTTGTTTATTTTCCTGTTTTTAAAGGCTTCTAGTGTTATTTTAAGGCATCCTTTTAATCTATTTTGTAAATTATTATTACTAAAAATTTATTAACTTATATTTAAAAAAATATATAGACGAATAAATAGATTTTAAATTTGAATTTGGTAAGATATACAACAATTAAGTTAAATTATACTACATATACTGTACTGTACATGTATTGTACTGTAAATATAAGCTTATACAGTGATGTAGGCCTACATATTTCTAATTTACTTTTGAATTTTTCAAACAATAATTATGAGTCAACAAAAAAATATTTTTAATATTTAAAAATGATCATGCAATGAATTGTAACATAAAAATTATTTTTTAAGTTTCATATTTTATATAATTTAAAATATTTTAATTTATATAACATAATTGTTTGGCAGATGCAACTGTTTTGCATGCAATCTGCCTGAAAAAAATTATTAATATTTGTGCTAACAGTTGTCTTAAATGTTATTCTAAAAACTAATTTTAATTTAAAAATATTGATTTTTTTTTAAAAAAAAGTTGAATTTGTATTGTTATATTGTGAAATTTTTAGTCATAATATAATTTTAACATGTACTGTACTGTCTGTACTGTACAAGTTAGAGCATCTGGTAATTTTCTATAGAATAGCTATAGAAATCAATAATTGTTATGATATTTATTAATGTTTATTTATATATTATAGGATTATTTCTCATTGAAATATATATTACGAAAGAAAACTGAATTGTGGATCGATCCAAATGAGGAAATATCCTGATTGGTGTCACTACTAGAGTCTAAAAAAGTAAACTTTTTAATAATTTATAAATAAATAAATTTTATTTTCAATTAAATTTATATTAAGTTGTTTAAATTAAAAATGATAATAATAATTTTCATTGCGTGTTATTATAGAAAAAAATATATGAATTTATGCGAAAGCAATATCAGATGATTTAAAATCGAAGTGTTTTAATTATTCGTAATTATTTTTATTTTTTTAAGTTTTACCTGTTTCAATAACTTATGACTTATAAATAGGAAATTAATCAGCATTAAATTATCAAAAATAAAAAAAATTTCAAGAAATAAGCCAGGATTTTTCCTACTCATTTCCTTATTGAATAACATTAAACATTTATCATTTTTATGCTAATTTAAACTTATTTAAATAAACAAAAATTCTACCCTTGAATTACTTGTTCATATATAGCGTAAACAATATTTTTAAACATTAAGACCTTTTATAACTGTAAGTTAGTATAAATTTATAAAAACTATAAGCCTAAATATATATTAAATGTTAAGAAAAATTAAAAGTCTGTTACAACTTTTGTAAATAAAATTTTAAATTATTCATATAGATAAAATATTTGATAACTAAAAATGAACGATACAAATTACATTTCTAATATAAAAAGTTACAAATTATAACGAAAAATAATGACTATATCTATAAACAAGTTTCCTCATGGACATATTTAATTTGATCAATTCTACAATTTAAAAAATAATAAAATCTCATAATTACAGCAGTAATAAAACTATTTTAAATAATGTAAACACTATAGTAAGCATATGATCCTGTATTTTGTCTTATAAATTATTTTAAACAATAGAAAGAATAATTCTTTACTAATTTTATTATTTATAATAAACTGTAATACTAAACCTAGTAGTATAGGCTTAGCTTATATTGTATAATAAAAATCAATTTTTATATTGTCTAATTGTTAAAAACAAATACAATTTTCTATATATTTTGATCAATCTTACTGGTATTTCATCATTTAAACTATAAACTTTTAAAATTATATTTAATTAAATTCATTATATACAGACTTTTATATTTTAAAGTTTTTTATGATACATAAAACTAGCAATATTCTTTAAAACAATTATTTATTTATTTATATTTTAACTTCCATATGTTTCACAGAAATTTATATATATGAAATTCAAGTTTTATTTAGCTTTTCGAGTAATTTACTTTATTTATTCGTTTAATAATTAAACATAAGCAAAGTTGAAGAATTATTTCCTGTAGTATTTTACAGGAAAAATAATGTTAATAAAATAATAACAAAGAAATTAAGAGTCTGAAAGGAAGTATGTAGAAATGAAAATATTTAATTTATTATATATACAATAAAAAAGTAAAGTAATAACAGATGATTTATGTAAAAAGACACAGTAATTAGGTATCTGATAAGATGTTGTTTTGAACCTTTCGGTTCTATAATAATGTAATTTTTTTCCATTTAAATTTTAAAAGTTCTTAATATAATTTCCGTATAAAACATCTTTACCTGTGTCACTTTATTTGATAATTTAAATTCTGTACATGCAGACCATTAGTAAATTTATTTTGATAATATGCCAATATCTAAATTAACAAAAATAAAACATATATATATTCATGTTATTGTATTTAAGTAATTTATACGTTTATAATTATAAAAAATATTACGAATAACGTCTTTAAAATGCATATTTCGAAATTTTACATAAATTTTACATTAAATAGATTTGAAGGTTTATTTTGTAAAATATATTTGCAATTAAAAATTAAATAAATAAATAATTTTGAAACAAAAATTTTACAAGTAGTTTTTTTAACTTGAAGGTTTCTAATTTTTAAATGATTATTATTCAAGGTTATTTTTTATTTTTAATTATTCAACATTCATTTTGAAATATTTTATATTAAGAAATGCAATTTAAATATTTAGTAATAAAATCTAAAGCCGCTTTAGCCTATATTTCGAAAATTTTTAAAGCTATAATTAAAACTGTGCTATAAAAATATTTTTTAATTTGTCTTTTTGATATATATATATATACATATATTTTTTAAAATATTAGTTATATAAAAGGTCTATAATTAAATGTTTAAGAGGGAAAATTTTAATAAATTCTACAATAAAAATATAATTACACGAAGAAGAACCAAAGGATAATTTTGTCATCAGTCATGCTAATCAACTTATAATTATCGTGTTGTTAAAGGCAACATCAAAATCCAAATATTTTAGAAAACACTTTGAATAACGTTATGATTACGAAACATTTTTCACTTCTTAGAGAAAATCATCCAATGATTTTATATAAAATACATGGGTTTAAATTTTGATTCTCATCCTTTTATATATATATATATATAATAATTTAAAACGATTTTATCAATATTTTTATGAATTATTTGGAGAAGTTTGTAGGGCATTACACTTATTTACTGTCCTTTTTCGAAATTCTTGAATAGTCCTATTAGCTATTACTGAAGAAAAACTTGTTTTGATTATTTTTTTAAATATTATAACTCGAATAGAATAATTTATATGATAAAACTGCATCAATAGAATCTAATTGGGATAGAAAACATAATCTTTTAACTATATTTATGGCTTAAACTGTAGTTCAAACTTATTGAAAAAGTTTAGTTTAATATAATTATCTTTATTTGAAATTTATTTTTATAATAAATGTATATTTTATTTTATTAAAATATTAGTAAATAATTCTTGATTTAATTTATAATATTTTAAGACAGTTTGGTTTTAAATATTAAATATAATTATTTCTAAAGATTACTATAAAAGATTTAAAATGAAATATGTTTAATAAAAATTAAGATAGAAAAAAATTTTATTTTATATTCATATTTAATCAATAAAAATTTGAAAAAAGTAATGCAGAAGCATTTAAGAGATAAAAATGTAAAGTTAAGCAGTAACGATTTGGTAAATGTTTTGAAAGAAAGCACTTAGAAAGGCAGTTAGAATGCTTGGTTGCATTCTTTGCTGATGCGAATAACGAGATGGTAAAAGTGAACAAGAATATGACAACACTCCCTCTTAGAAGTTGTCATCGAGAGGCGGGTTTACGCATGCTCAAAATCTTATCTTCCGCGATGTCACATTTTAGCGTACCAATAAGAGAGACACCTGTTATTTGAATGACAGTACGGTTCTAAGATTCGAAAATTGCATCGATCTGTGTATTCCCTAGTTTAATTTAAATGTAATTACAGTTTGTGACAGAGAAACGGCTGCTAAAGAAAATATTTGTTAGCAAAAGACGGTAGATGGGGAAGAAAAGAGTAGGAATTACCATCCCGGATTATTAATACCAAACTACAACCGGGATGGAGATCCATTCCATGCTTACAAAATTCACTTAAAGAGATTCGAGAATGCAACGTAAATAAACAACGTTGATTAGACGAAGAAATGCGTGCCGGAAACTTTATTTTAGATTAACGAACATCTTCTGTTGTATTAACACGGCATTACATAAAGGGAAACATAAAAAATAAATAAATAAATAAAATGAACAAGTGTGCATATATAAGTAAATGCAGAATAATAATAATAATAATAATACTCCATAGAATTAACGATTTGGTCAGGCGCGAAGAAGAAAACGAAGTGCAGAAAATTAGTTTTATTCGTATTAAAACTCGAAGGAACCGGAAAGGTATAAAATATTTATGGAGGTGTCATGTGATTAGTCGATCTTGTCCAGGATGCTCGCGGTGCACGACGGGAAGGGGACGGTCCTTCCTCCATTCTCTGGTAAATAACGGGTCGCTTTAAGTGTCAACAGGGATAGCATCCCAGATATCAGGGGCCGAGATCAAAGCAACTTTACGCGATTAACTCTCTCACTTTTCTCAAACAATAATAAACTAGTTAAAAATTTAAAAAATCTTTCTCCGTTTGTTTATTTTCCTAAAATTATACCTTTCGAATATTCCAGCGTTTGAATTACATTTATTTCTTTGAATGTATTTAAATTTCCTCAAGCTTTTTTTATTTTGGTTTTTTATTTGTCACTCTCGAATGTTTATTTAGCGTACGATTAATAGTGTTTAGAAGACTTTTACTCTTAAAAGGATTTCGTTTAATGAATGAAAGCATCGAAGAGTATTGAATGCGGAAATTATCATCGCATTTCTTTTTAATGCTTATATTTGCTTAGTAAACAAATCCATCATTTGTTCTTAAACTAGTCTATTGTTTTTTCTGGTTTGATTTTTTAAAAGCGTTTATCAAACCTTCCATTAATTAAATGTATTTATTTTAGAATTCATTTTATTTATTAACCGTGAAAAAACATCGAGTAAAGACGGGGCTACGCCGAAAACCCAAATGGAACGCAGGCGCCATCTACCGGCCGTCGAGAAAACTAAACAAAGTATTGAGCTAAATAAATAACTCGTACCCGTTCGTAAATACATCTTAGGCCACGAAGCGATTTCTTTTTCTACTAACAATTTTTTTTTTTTTGCCTCGGTCGAAGTTATTTTTGTAATAGTTTAGTCTTCATTCCGCTTAGTTAGGTGTACAATGGAGTTGGCTATCGATCGAAGGCACGGAGCCAAACTGACTCGAATGCTTTATCAATTAAACTTTTTATAGCGGCAAAGAGAGCCTTTTGTTAACGTGATTGAGAGTGCGACTCCGCTTCAAAACATTTGTTAATAATTTCACAAACTTAAAGGAGTTTAGTTTTAAGACACAGATAAGACTCGGCCAAGAATTTAAAACCGATGCACCAAAGTAAAAAGAGAGGAGTTTAGTTTTAAAAAAATAAAAATAAAAAAAGTTACAAGGGTTTTTTTTCTGTAAAGTTGGCAGTTAGTACGGAACGTGACTCGTTTCTGGTTCGTAAACGGGTTCGAGTTACGGCAGAGCTGTCACTGTCCATCTGACCGTGACCGACGAGACTAATCCGCCATCTTTCGAAGTCCCGCGTCCAGTGACGTGGGTGCATTAATTTTGGAAAACGTTGGAGTTCTCGAACCCGTCCGGCCGTTTACACCTTAGAAGAGAGTATCCGTCGAGCGTTGAAGATAAGGCGTAGTTGTTTGGCTGATGCTTTTGAACAGTCTCTTAGATGCGATTGTTGCTAACAGGTCAAGTGAAGTCCGTTAATAGCGAGTGGACTGCTCTCTAGAATAATGGAGTATAACCGCTTTAATCCGACCTCGGAAGTTGAAGAGATATTCTGATTTATCCTAAAGCCTCGCTTAAACGAGACAAATAACATCGCTTCAACATCGATGTCGTATATCTGATGATAACGCGCCAATTTAATTACATACTAATTGTGCGCTTAATTTCGTTGTCTTAATTTTAAGCAGTTCCAAATAGCCCCATTTCCTTCTGCGATTTTTAAAAACAATAACCGAAATAAATCTCTCCTCTTTTTTTTTTGTACTTTTAACACTTTCTAACTTGTAAATTTGCGCTTGTAACTTTATCGCTTCATTCTTTCTACTTTTTTCTTCTTCTTCTTGAGCAAAACAAATCTTCGAACCTTGATACTTATCTTTATTGCGTATTTCCTAATCGTATTTTTTTATTTTTTCTTTCTTTAAGTTTAATATACCACACGGCGTTTCCTAAGTGATTTCCTCACTTTATCTTTCTAGTTTGATTAACAGCTGTATAGAATTTCATTAAAACACGGATGGAAATTTTTTAACGTACAAAACTAGTTTAAATATTATAATGTGCGTATGTATTATGTTGCAAAATAAATGAATAATGTTTGGTGAAAAAATATGAAAAAACTCATCGGACAATTTTACATTCCTTGGAAAATGCATACAAATTTTCAATACATCTTAAATATTACTTAGCAATTTTCTAAATAATGAAATAATATATGAATAATTATAATTTTATAATAAATACATCGATATAATGTTAAATAGACGAAGAAATTTTGCATTTATATTAATAACTCTGCAGTATCAATCATCATCAAATTATTTTTTTATATAGGCCTATATACAATATATATAAAACGTGTTTAAATTATTATAAAAATAAAATTAGATATTGAAATATATGTGCTTTTATTTTTATTATACTTATATTATTTAATAAAAATAATTATACAGAATGAATAAAAAATCCAGACTAGAATAACCTACTTACAAGTAATTATTACTGCAAAACTATCTTCGCTAAATGTCAAACTTGAATTATGACAAATATTCGATGCTAACAGGCCTACTTAGCCCAGGCCCTTGATAAAGAGGGCTTGCAAAATTTAGCCTTTTACGTAAAAAAAAAGTGTGCGTGGTGAAGATTTTTTAAATCACTTTCGTAGTAAATCCACATTTGTTTTAATTATATAATCTTAAGGCTATTAAAGTGAGGCGAGGCCTCACATTTGATTTATCCAAGGCCTATCTTATTTCTAATAAGCCTTGCTCGAAACTATTTCTACATTCTTCGAGCGTTTTAAAAAGATGTAATTAATTAGAAATCTAAAAAAGTTGTATTTATGGCTTTTAATAGTTAAAATAATCTCTTGTTTGTGATTTTATCTGCCGGTCCAGCAAAAGCGGACACGAACACACACACCTTGAAATATAATTAGGAAGTTTGACTAATAAGAACAGCGTTTTTTTTAATGACTACAACTAGCCTTGTTATTCAAAAAGTATAAGAAATGAATACTTAGTAATTTTTGCATTTATATAAATGATTAAAAAAAAACTGCACGTTTTTCATAATTGATACATGTATACATGGATAAAAGAACAATGTACTTAGCTACATAAATGTTTATTTCGTATGTCGGGCTTGTATCTATATTGTAATAAATGAATTTTATTTTCTCATTTACCTTTACCTGCAGAGAAATTCTTACATTATATTTAATAAGATCTTTGCTAGAGTATGTTTGTGATTTTATCTTCCGGTCCAGCAAAAGCGCGCACAAACACACACACACACACCTTGAAATATAATTAGGAAGTTAGACTATTAAGAACAGGGTTTTTTTTAATGACTACAAGTCAAAAATTATCATAAAATTTGCATTTGAAAATCTTTGATTTGATTAAATCAGACTATGTCAATTGGTTTTTTTACACGTACGAAAAAACGATAAAAGTTTTGTATTTTTAAGAAAAACATTCGAAATTATTTGGATTTTTTAAAAAAACCCTCCGCTTAATTAATTAGGTAGGGTCACCAGGTACAGTACAGTGCAGTATTTTAGGAAGAGCATAACAGGAGAAAAGGGAAATTGTTTTTTGGCGTAGATAAAAACGATTTTTCTGCTTATAAACAGATGTTTGTATTTACTGTTAGGGGAATATTTCTCTTTGGCGATATTAAAATATTTGCATATAATTTACGTTCTAATTCGACGATTAATTTCTTACGTTACCTTCGAGCGCCTTAAAGAACTTTAGACAAAAGCGTTCGAATTACGGACTCGTTTGAATCTCGATAGAAATTATCCGCTTATTAAAATTTCAATAATTAATTCGGCGAAAGTATTTTTAATTAGAGTATTAGGAAGTTTTTATTCGGATCTATCGTTTCTGGAAATTCGACCCTGAGACGTTCCAGAGTCCTGTTCGAGTTAATTTCGACAGATTTGTCGGCTCTGCCAGCATATTTTATTAAGTAATTGATACTAATTACTTTACGTGACTTTAGCTGTTTGAATAGAGTTATTTACTTTTGTAAAATACCCAAAAAATTCTAGAAAAATGTTTATTTCCGTTAAACATTCTTTACAGGAAGAATCAGTCGATTTACCTTCTAAATTGACCAATTTAGAAAATAAATGTTCGGATTAAGAAATAATAATGCGTATAGGAAAATTTTTACCCCCACGGAAACATGTAAAAATTTTTCCATTTATTTACCGCTAATGTAGCGAATTTTTAATTTAAAACTTAAAAAAACTTTGACATTTTTTTCCATAAAACTTTTTCGAAAATGTAATTTCGACCGAGCAGTTAGAGAATATGAAATTATAGTAAATTTAAAACAAATAAATTTCCTCGAGAGTAAATGATTTATTCAGAAACACATCCAAGTCACGGTTGTAGTGTTGTGTTAATGAATTTTTTAAACACAGTTGGAAAAGAATACTCGCTATTTTATTATTCTATATTATTCATTTATGGCGAAGATAATTAAATGTCCGAACCGTAAAGATCAACACGCATTTATTTTTTATTTTTTTCGACTTTCCGCCTAACGAAGAGAACTTTAAATTAACGCGTAAAAGAATTTTTCTTAATGCTTTTAATATAAATATGTTAATATTATTTTTTTGGAAGGGGGCAAGTTAATCGCTTAAAAAACGGCATTTACCTAAATTCCTTCTGGTGGCATTTTTAATCGCCAAGCATTTAATTGGCAACACGTTAATTCGCGTTTTCAGCGGCGATAAAAGACGCGCAACACTTTAGGAATATTTCGATAACGACCGAATTTTTTGAAAAGCGAAAAATCGAATTAAAAAAGGGGGAGGAAGAAAAAGCGCAAAAATTAAACCGCACGACTCGATATAAATAAGGGAAATTAAAGTAAGTCTTATTAAAAGAAAGGAAAGTAGTTTGCGAGCCGCCGGTACTTACTAATTAAGGCCGAAACGTCGCGAATTTCAAAACATTGGCACGCAACCCGAGTTAGTAGTAACTTTGGTCATTTTCCCTCCTCCTCCTCCTCCACCAGGTCGGAATGGCCGAATCACGTAAAGTTCTACTCGCCAACCGTTCTGTGTTTACCCGAATCTCGACGACATGCCATCGACTTATTCGCACGAATTCTAAAAATACATTCTTCTCGCCTTATCGACTCCGAAAATTCGTTTTTCGCCCGGCAAAAAACAAACTCAAAGTTACGCTTTGTAATCCAGTTAACTCCGATCTTTACGGATAAACCGAACTTATTATACTCTCGGTCGATTTCCTGGTTGAAATTATTTTTTGTTTTGCCCCCCCCAAAAAACCACTAATAGACGCTTCTTTTAAACTCTTAAAGGCGTACGAAATTACGCCACTTTATTATAATTAAGTTTAATAATAATAACGCACGTTTTGAAATTTTTATTTCAGGTTATTGTTTGCGCCGATCCGCGGAACATTCCAGCTCAACGAGGTGTGTTATACCCTTTTCGTCGAGAGCCACATCGGGAAGGAATTTCTGATCTTTATAAGAAGCATCCACGCAGAAGAACAAACAAACGTCGACGGAGAATAATTTGTTAATTAAAAATTACAAGCAATGTTAACATTTGTTCATTATCCCCACTACGAATACGAGGAATTTATCAATATCTTTTCGTATCGCGTTTCGTTCGAAGGCGATATTGTTTTTCGGACCGACGAATCCGTCACTTACGCTAAATGCTCAGTTAAACGAACCTCGCGACACTCCAAATCCCCTTATATCACCACTCTCTCTCCTATCCCCGCATCTTACGTCTTTTTTAAAAAATATTTTCCCGGATATTTTGATGTCGAAGCGACACCTTCTCTTTAACGCGTTGCCACTCGCTCCCGTTTTCTTCCGCCGGTTAAATAAACCGCCAAGAAAAAAAAACCGGAAGACGCGAGAAAAAAATCCGACGATGGCGTGTCACGCGAAAGTAACGCTTGGACTCGATTCGATCGAGCCGTTATTCGAACGATCGATCGAATTCGATCGCACGAAACGGTTTGTCGCGCGAGAAAAGGCGGCGTCGGACGAAGAGAGAAAGAAAGAACACTTTTTATTGCTATACACGAAAAGGTTACAGGTGACGTAACGGAACGGAAGAGACTAAGAACCGGCGTCCTCCCCCCGACGGTGGACCGGACCGGGCGACTCTCCGGTGCCGGCCCGGTTGCTAGGGGAACTCGTCGTCTTCGTCGGCCATCTCCTTGGCGTATTCCAGGTCCTGCTGCTCCCGCTCCCGACGCTCCTGAAACATAAAACGCAATCGTTAATCGCTCTCTCCTTCCTTCCTTCGCTATTTTTTTTTCCGGGGCGGATGGACTTTTTGCGCGCTCGTTGCTTGCGCGCGCCGCCCTACCTCGGTGCTGTGGCCGCGTCCTTTCCGGGCCGGACCGACCGGAAGTCGGCCGCGCGCCCGTTTTTATCCGCAGTCCGGACCGGGGTGCGGGACGGGCGCGGAGCGGCCGGCGCGATCGATGGCGCCAAAGGGTTAGAGGTGGACGAGTCCAATCGCCGCGGGGGCGTCGGCTCTCGTCGAAGGTCGACTGAACTCCCCGGTCGGTGGACCGATCCGACCCTCGGCCAAATATTACGGACGGCTTCTTCCTCCCGCATCGTATTTCCCCGGGGCGGCAGACGCCGAATAATTGGAGGAAATCGCGTAACGAGTAGAAGGAATCGATACTACCCTTCGGTCACTCGGCCCAACGCAGTAGATTCGTCCCCTCCGCCCGTCTCCCCCTGGCATTTAAGACGACCCGATCGAGTTCTCGCTCCGATAAGTTTCTATCGACGTGGCCTTTTTATGGCTTTTAAACGACACTTTTCCTTTCCTCGCTTCGTTTAAAAAACAAAAAATGGAGAAATTTCAGCCGGTTTTTGCCCGGTCGACACCACGTGGCGCTGGTTTTCGTCGACCCGAGACAATAAAATGCATAGGCGAAAAAAATAAAGAGCCGCTCTTTAATCAAGAGAAAATCGAAAGTTTTTAAAACCGGATCCGATTTCGTCTGCCGTCGTGGACGGACCGGAAATTGCTTTCTGCCAACGGAAATACGTCGATACCGCCGCGCGTATTTTCCTAGACGAGAGCGGGAAAACGCGCGCGCTCTCCGGGAAAAGCTCTCGACCTCCGAACTTTCGGCGGTTCGATCCCGACCGCCAAACCTTCAAAAGCGGCAAGGGAGCGTTTCTGAGTGGGCCACCGTCTCGACTCGACCCCTCGAGTACGGTTTCAAAACAGAATTTCGCCAAGAGGGTCGACAATAGCTAAACGGCTGTACTCAGTCCACGTTGCCAGGTAACGTAGGAAGAAAGACTTGCATCACGAGGGAAATTATACGGGAAACGCCCTCTTTCCAAGATTTTAGCCACGACCCTAACAGAATTACACACACAAAAATTTCTTCCCTCTTATCGTATCCCTTCGAAAACAATAAAACTCGCGTATTCGCGGGCAACGGTTCGTCTCGGAACGAGCTCTATTTCCCACACAAGTCTTAAATTAATTATTTTTCGAATGGCCGGTGAAGTGAGAGAACGACGTAAAAGGGGATCGATGTAACTGCCGCGATTTTACGAGCTTAACGACGTTCGACTCTTCACGAATTTTCTGGTCGGAAAATCGGAAAGAAAAAAAGAAATAATAATAATAATCTTGCGCGCGTCTATCGAAGCCAATCCTATCGATAAAACGCTGCTAAAACGACTTCCCCCTTACTGGAAGGGGGAAAAACCAGACGGACGACCTCTCGTTCCGTCAGACGAAAACACTTCTATAACTTTATATAATGGCTATAGGTTCTCGTCACGTCCAGATTGATTTAGTAGGATTTCCCAGTCGCCCCGACCTCGGGAGACTCTTCGTAACCGCTCCTACGAACCGCCGTCGTCTAGGGTTTCCCTTTCGCAACCGAAAACTTATTTACGTTTTTACTGCCCGAGAAAAAACTGCAGATCGTTCCAAAAATTCGCCCGACCTTGCAACGAGGAGCGATACTTCCGTTTGTTTTCTTTCCTTGACCTAAATCACCACCGAAGGAAGTACGTTTTCAATAATCGCCAACCCGGACGACGTAGTTGCCGGAATGACGGGAGGAGGGGGAGAGGGAAAAAAGGCGTTTAAAAATAAAATAAAAATAGAAATAACCCTTCGATTAATTAATCAGATCCTAGATATAATGGAAAAGCAAATCGGGCGTGTAAACTTCGGGTCGAAGGTGCGGGAATCGACTTTAATCTGTCGGAATGGTCTAGCAGAACGTAACACAGAAAACGGCATTATTATAAACAAATATTCCCGTCCGAAAGTTGGCCTCTATTGTTCCGTCATTTATTGACAAAACTGACAGCGTCCACTTAACGAATACGGCTGCAGTCATTCGACGGTTCATGAATAAACGATTAACGAGCGACGACGAAGGGTACGAACCCGTGTCGCCATCTGTAGGACCCTGCCGTTACTACCACCTATCGAATTTCTCGTCTTTTCTCACTTCCGCGATACGAAACAATTTTTAAAAATAGGAAATAAAAACTCGTTAAGACGAATATGAACGTAAATAACCGAAGAGGAGGAGCGGAAAACAGCCGGTTCGACTTCCGTTTTGTAAAAGTTGGTTAAGTAGGAAGATAAAAGCGAAAATTTCTTTAGAAAGAGAGCCACTCGAGCCGACGGAAACTCGGAGCCTGCCAATTAATAGCTAATTGATGCCCGAGTCGAGGATCCTCGAGAAGAAACAAAAAAGTAGCACTTCATTCGATTTAAGTCGTCAACGGGCCGGAGAAAGCCCGAACATGTTCGGTCGAGGACTAAACATCACGAACAACGCCTTTTTTCTCCTCCTCCCTCCACAAATCGACACTTCGCCAGAATTAAAATTAAAATAATTTGCTTTTTTTCCGCCTCGTCGTAATAAAGGAGACGTTTGGCGTCCAGGTGGAGATCGAATCGATCGAAACACGACCGCGGTCGAAAACAAAAGGTATAGTATCATAAAGGAGGGAAGCCCGGTCAAAGACGGAAAATAATTAGCCAACGTCAATTACGAACAGGTATAGCACGAAATGAAGAGAGTTTGAAGGACGTAGATTTCATTTCTTTCTTTTTCTTGACTGTCTGGATTCCGTTGTCGTCTTCAACGGGATACTTTGTATACAATCAGCGACAGGCTGTCTACAGAGAAATCCCACATCCGATCCGATATCCTTGACTTCTACCAATGATAAATGATTGTCTCTTTGTGCCATTGGCTCCGAGATATTACGTGCAACCTTCTTATTTATATCCATGATAAATTTGCATGTAGAATAAAAGGCGATTTTCACTTTAAAAGCGTCACAAAATTATTCCAGAAAAATTTCACTCTCGAATTAATCCAGTAAAAACGGATATCGATAGTTAAAAGATGCTAGATAATAAATAACATTATAATATATTGCCTAGGCCACCAACAACAGTGGATATCTTCAACCAAACCAATAATGCCCCTTCAATTATCATCATCTTATATAACTTACCCCATATTTTAATTAGGAAATGGGCCTGTAGCAACAGTTTTTGACCCCGGGCCGAATTGGAAAGAAAACTTTTTTCACGGGCCGAACGAAATATTAAAATTAAAAAATGTTAAATACAGAACGATTCATTTAAGTAAATAAATGTTTAGATATATTAGTATTATATTTCTGTCAAAGCACACCCATTACTAAGTTAAATTGAATATCACCTGTATATCTTGAATTACTGTCTAACATATATTATTCTATGATAAATATTAATATTGTAAATTTATCATTTTCTTTTTTTATTCTGCACTATCACACAGACGAGTACAAAACTTGTAAACCTCTACAATGGAATTTTTTTAAAAAATAAAGAAGTATCGCGAATCCATTCGACCAATTATTGGAAGTTAAGAAGCTAATATTGAAAGATTAATTGCGGGCCGCATAAATTCATTAAGTGGGCCAGATCCGGCCCGTATGTTGGCCATGCCTGGCCTATAGTCTATTCTATTTTACAAAAATCAAATGTTTAATGGGTTCCAAGAAAGAAAATATACTAGGAATTTATATATATATATACATATACATACATACAGTAATAATTATTCACTATATGTTTTTTTTAATTAAGAAATTGTGAATAAGGAAAGATAGATTTGAAACTTCAGTTTTCCTGCTATTTCATAACATCAAATGACTAAATTTGATGTTATGAAATAGCATATGTTATGTAAAAGTATCTATTTTTTCTTTTAAACCTTTATTATTTATGTATATATGTATGAAAGTAAGTCCTCAATTTAATGGACTAATTGGAGGAGGAATGTCCATTAAATTAAATGTATTTTAAATATATACATTAATAATGACTTGTACTATACATGAAGGAATTTATACTCATTAACTCAATGACCCAACCTTTTATCATATTCTATTCACAAATAAAAAAAATAAAGAAAAAATTTTTTGTCCATTAAATCCCAGACTTACTGTATAGTCCTTTCATAGTAAAAAAAACAATGTTTATATTTACTACACCTAATAGACCTATTTTCATTTAAATCTATTCCTGAATAAGGACAATGAAAAATAATAATAAGTATTACTACAAAATTACAAATATGTTTTGTCAGATTTTTAATTTCTAATGAAATCTGTTTCACTTGACAAGAATTTCTTATCCTTGTTTAACAACTTTACAGCATTTTCTGTATCTGATGGCAAATGAATGATAAAAACATATATTAAGCGTGCAATGCTATGATATTGTAAATGCCATTTTTCTCTAAATACATTTGACTGAAGAAATGCAATGTTTTTCTGCTGCAAAAAATAATATGGCAATAGTGGCACTGTAAGTGGCTGTATTTTGAATTTAAATGTATGTGCAAAGCATAACAATTTTAAGTGCTGAAGTGCAATTCATGTGACTTTTGGCACTTAAAATGATATAGTTTATGTTTAAAATTTATAATTTGTTAATTAAACTGAAAAATAATCATTTATTTTATCAATTTTGTACAACCACATCATGAAAACAAAAAAAACAACCTAAATGTAACAGTAATGAAGTTCAGATATCTATCAGATATTTCTGTAAATAAATCTAAAAGTAAGATGTACAGTACATATTCATGTATACTAGATTTTTGTTTTGTCACTCATAATTTGGAAGCAACTGTTTTTCTTTTGATTTTGAAGGAAATTTCTCCAAAATAAAAAAAAAATAGGCTGCAGTTGTCTTTTTTAAATGACAGAGTGGTTCATTGTTATGATAACAATGAAGAGTTTATCCCATTCATGGAATTGCATTGCCTAAAATACAGTTCTAAAATAAGGCAATGATATAAAAATGTAAATATTTGTTTTTTTTTTAAAGTTCTTTGGATTATTTATTATTATTAATTATAAAAAAAGCTAAATTAGTTTCATTTTATTGTCAATGTTTCAATCTGGCTGAATACATTTTCTAGATTATACTTTTTCTAATGATAAATAATAATTTTTATTAATAGATAAGTTTCCAAAAGTAAGATTGTTTATTTTTGTCATCAATATTATGTAGTGAAATAACTTTCTATAAGTCCAAAATTTTTTATGACATATTTCACATTTGCCTAATTAAATTGCTTTTTCCTAACTATTAAAAACACAAGACAATCACTTTAACAATCATATAATGAAATTATGGGCTCAAAAATGTACTCTTCATTGTGTTCTCATGCAGATTAAAGTATCCATTTAAGAAATTGCCTCACAGGCTAATAATCATTTTAATTTTATCAATAACTGTCATTTGTTTATCAGAAACAAATTTATTTCCAGTGATATTAAATAATTACTAAATAAATATTTGTTTAATTCCACATATTCAAATTGTTACTTTTCATCAATTTTTATCTGTCATAGCCTAAATCTTCATAATTCAATTAATAAATAAAGTGATGGGTAGCACACCTGGTTCAATCTTGTTTCATTAGAGTAAATGTCATGATTTCAATTCCAAAGTTTCAAATGTTTCAGTTAATAAATAAAATCTTGAATAATTCCTGTACCAACACATTATGTAAGAAAAAACATGGTTGTATTATCTTATAACAACTTGTATAAATTTAAAAATTCTAAAAAATAAATAAAACAGCATTTTCAGAAAAGCATTTCAGCAACTGACAAAAGATTCACTTTAACAATTGAATGATCATAATTTTTATTCATTTTTAAATGAATAATTAATAATGACTTTAAAACAGACTAACCTAAGAATGCTTCTTATAAAATAAATTACCAATAATCTTTTCTAACAAGAACTAAAATTATGTCTAAATAGAACATGAAAATGTATGATGTTCTGACATACAGGGTGACACAGACCATCTGTCACCCCTTTTAAAATGAAGGAAAGAAAGTTTCACCAAAAATCCTAAAAATTTTGATAAGTAAATTGAGTATCTCTATCAAATAGTGATATTTTCAACTTCCAATACTGGCTGAAAACAAATTATTTGGGTCGAAAGTTAAGTTTTTAAATGGACCATGGTATTTTGAAATTTACATTCCGACTAAACTTGAAGAAAAATCAATTTTGTCTCAAACATTTTTTCTACTTGCATTGATCATAAAATGATGTTGAAAGTGTGATGAACTCTTCTCAGCAAAGCTGTTTTGTCACACTATTTTTCAGCTGGCTGAATGTTAAGTGTCAACAAATGTAAAAATTACACTTGTACTTATTTTTTATTTCAAAGAAGCTTTCATTCCCAGTCACACATCAAAGGTATGATCTAAGTAGCCATGTCCTATGAAGTTCTTTGAACAATAAATTCTTTTTCAAGCAGAACAGAAGCTTGCATTGAGAAAAGTAGTTTGAAAATTTTGATTGAACAACAGTTAAAATCAGTGCCAAATAGGCTATGCCTGAAGAGTTTACACAAACAAAAATATTATATAGCAGTAGTAACAATTTTTGTTAGTTCAGTATCAATACATATGATTTATTGTGCCAACATTTTTATTATGTTTTGCCTACATCAACAGTACGTTAAAAAAATATTTTGTTACATAAGAAAATTTGACTTTTGGCCTAGATATTCCATTTCCAGCTTATAGTGGTAGTTGAAAATCCCATAATTTGAAATAAAGTACCTGATTTACTTATTCAAATTCTTAGGAGTTTTGACAAAACTCTTTAAAAGAGGTGTATGAATAGTGTATATCACTCTAGTTAGCATTGGCTATTATGTATTGTCTCCAAAAATTTTAATATGTTATATAAAAATTCCCAATACTTCTCGGCATGAATAATGGAGAAAGAATACAAAAAATACTTTTGAACAAAGTTATAATTAGAATTACATTGTATTTTTAAATATACTGTTATTCTAAATTTGTTGTTTTATAAAATTTAAAAGTATACTTTTAACAAACATTAGAAGTGCTGTTTCATACAAATGCAAATTTTAACTATGGATTAAAAGAATATTTCAACATTTTTTAAAAAATATTAACACATTGCAAAAGACAAAGATTTTGCATGATTTAATAATCAAGTAAAACAGAAAACTGATTTGAGTTTTTATACAGATAAAATGTTATATATATACACAATAAACTACTTGAAAATTATTAAAAAATTATAGATAGAAAATGGACGGAGAAAGTCCGTCCATTTTCTATCTGTAATTTATTGATATTATTCAAGTAGTTTATTGGATAATTATTTTCTATCTACCAATACCAAATTATCAAAAGATTCAAGAAAGTTAAATCCTCCATTTAGATGAGAGTCAATAACACATATTTTTCTGAAATGAATTCAAAACCTGATCTGTCACAGCAATACATTTATCAGATAGTCATCCAACTTTTCTACTAAAATAAAAGTATAATTATTCTCCAATTTAGATATAATCAAAAAAGATAAATCATTCTAATAATGTTTGAAACAAATTAAAATTTTCTTCCTATTTCCTATATAATATAATATATTTAGATGTAAAAATGTTATTTTTATCTTTAAATTTTATAAATTATTATCTATATTAGATAATTATTGAAAATCTAAAGCAGTTTAATTTTAGGTAATCAATAGAATTTAAATAAAAGAAAAAAATGAAAGTACTTAATAGATCAATATTTTTAATATAAAAGAATGTATATTAAAAGATAAAATTTTATATATTTAATTGTATTTTAATCTACTTTTGGTTTATTCTATCATGAAGTCAATCCAAAACAGGATCAAAAATATTTAAGTAACAACTCCTCTCCCGAGCAATCTCAGACTAGTAGATCATCATCTACATACTGAATATAAAGGGGTGGATAATGTATTGTGAGAGGGGAGGTGAATATCTTAATTCCATTTTCCTCATAATTAATTCTGCCAATATGACAAATAGAGGAGAACCCTTGGGAACACCCTGTTTCTGCAAGTAAAATTTGTTATTAAAACAAAAGTAATTGTTTCTGTTATCAACAAGAGGCCTCACATATATGTAGCACTTGTTATACAGTAAACCCTTTCTTGAACAGTAGGGCATTCAACAACATAACAGCTTCAAAGTAAGGAACTAATGGGTATAAAAAACAAGGAAGATGAAAAAGATAATAAAATTACTTTCTTTGACTTTTGTATGTAAGTAACCAATCTAAATTTAGTAGTGAAAAAAATTACTTTTAAGAATAATTTGTGTTGCTATTTGTTCATCACATAACACAATATACATTATTTTCCATAAAGCGATATTTAATATAACTTACCTCAGCAGATTCCAAGTCTTTGTTATATGATTTAGGAGGAAATCGCATAGCCTGTTTAGAATAAATTATTATTAATAAAGAAATATGATGATAAAGTAATATAAATTAACTAAATAAATTTATAGCTTAAAAGAATTAATATATATCTAAGTTAATAATTAGAATGCGAACAAAAAATAATTAAAAATTTTATGTTTTTACATTTTTATTATTCACTTTATAAACACAGTGTTTTTTTTAACAATGAAGTAAAATATTTATGCCATAAATAACCACAGATCTTACACTTGTCTATCTATCGTATCTTTTACAAATCTACCTTATAAGAATCAACTATAGTAGATCCTTAATTTAACAGATTAATTGGGGAACATGTCTGTTAAATCAAAATATTTTAAAAACACACAGGTATTAATAATGAACTTCTAACTTACATCATGTATTAAAATGTTATAATTTATAAGTATAAATAGATTATCACTATCAATATAATGTACAGGGTGTTTATAATTAAAGTTCCACTTTGAAATGGCTATAAAATGAAAAACTACTGGACAGAATGTTATCAAACTTTGTAATAGTGTACAGGACGTCATGGGATTTTATTTCATGTGAAAAAAGTTCAAAAACTCACAACCAACGGAAAATGGTGCTGTCTGCAATATTGTTAAATGAAATAAGACATGAAGACGTTGGTTGAAAATGTTTTTAATTGTTTCTAAAACACGTAACAAAGCATGTTCAATGTGGCATCCACCATTTTCTGAAAGCAAGTTAAATCACATTACTGTGTTCTCAACAGTAGCTCTTAACATATCAGGAGGAATTTTACTTGCTTTTAGAAAATGGTGGATGCCACATTGAAAATGCTTTGTTACGCGTTTTAGAAATAATTAAAAACATTTTAAACTGATTTCTTCATGTCTTATTTTGTTTAACAATATTGCAGACAGCGTCATTTCCCGTTGGTGGTGAGTTTTTGAACTTTTTTTTTCACGGGAAATAAAATCCCATGACGTCCTGTACACTATTACCAAGTTTGACAACATTCTGTCCAGTAGCTTTCATTTTATGGCCATTTCAAAGTGGAAGTTTAATTATAAACACCCTGTACATTGGAGAATTTATACTCATTAACTCATCTTTTAGCAAATACCTGCAAATAAAAAAAATTTTTTTTTAAACAGAAATGTTTTTGTTCATTAAGTCAAGGGTCCACTGTATTTTAAAATTTTATAGCTTTGATAAGCTTTTTGAATAAGTAAAACTAATCATCTTTTTACATTTACATAAAGTTCATTTGATGATAGATAATTAATATGCAATATATCCTATTAAAGAAAGTTACTTGGCACATTGAAAGTAATAATTTTAAGCAAAATGTGTGAAATTATTAAAAATAATCCTTTCAAATTTGATGTTTTTCAACTAATAAGGAAACTATATTGATAAATTTATATATTGGAAATCAAAAAATATCTCAATAGTAAAGGTATGGACAATAGATAACAAAATGAATGTAAACAGGAAAAGAAATTCATAGATCAGCATCATCATTAAAAAGAAAATTTATTATAATATTCAAATATTATAACATGTGTAATCTAAAAAAATTAAAAAAAAAATCTAAGAAAGACTAAACTTTTTCTCTAGATTTTAGTTTATTACATAAATGTATATTCATTATATTTTTTACATCAATTAACAAAACTACTTTTAAATCATGTGGAAGTGGCAATATTCAAAATACATGTTTAATTTCCATTAATATTCATGCATATTATTAATAATTTCAATTTTTTTTAACCTCTTGTAGTTAATATGAACTTGTTAAGTCTGTACTAGTGTTAAAAAAAAAAACAACTAAGTAAAATTAGTTTGGATTTTATTCTAATTAATGAAAAAGATAATTCATAATTTATTAAATCATATTTTAAATATTCAGACAAATTTCTTTTTACAAAAATAAGATTTGTCATTAACATTCATGGAAAAATAAATTTATTAAAAAATATACTATTTTTTAGTAAAATTTTAAAAATGTAATTTATAAAAACCAATTCTTCCCCCTATTTTTTTTTTTTGGCTAGAATTTGCTCTCCTCTTTAGAAAAAAAAAATTTACTTTTGCAATAATTTTTAATTTTTCCTGACCATTAGTAAAATGACAAAACTTTTAAACAAATTAAAATATTCAATTTTGGATTTAAAATAATAATAATAATAATAGAACAACAGAAGAAAACAATCTTCACTAATGACTACCAGTACATATAAGAAGTTCTTCACTGATGCCTTTTCATCAAAATACAGAATTATTACTTTGTCTTAAGCAGAAACCTGTTAAGTGGCATCTTTTAGTGTTACTGTATTGAGAGTATTTGTCACAACAGTACTTACTAATTATTAGGGTTTCGCCAATGGGATCCTGGCTGTTTTTTTTAACCCAAGAAATC
Organism: Centruroides vittatus; assembly: GCF_030686945.1. Classification (NCBI taxonomy): domain Eukaryota; kingdom Metazoa; phylum Arthropoda; class Arachnida; order Scorpiones; family Buthidae; genus Centruroides; species Centruroides vittatus. Next base: position 649,162 of record NW_027120741.1, read on the forward strand.
CTGCAAATTTCTCAAAAATACACTGTTTTCTTATTTTGTGTCAATGTTGAAGAAATTTTGCAAATAGAAAGTATAATTATTAACCATAAACTGTCAGAATACATTTGTATTTATTAATTTTAAGCCTGCTTATTAGTTTAAATTTTTGCTAGTTATGACATGTCAGATTGTCAATAATCAATATGTAGCCTATTTGTGACAGGACTCTGAAAATTCTTTACTTGTAAGAACCTGTAATATCTGGAATAATTGTGCCGATGCTGTCTTAATTTTTAACCATGCCCGGTATCTTCAATAACTGCATTATGCCAGGTTATGAAAATTAGGCCAGGATACCAATGAGTAGGAAGTATGCAAGTATAAAGTTTTTCTTCATAAACCCGATTATTAAAGCCAAACTAACTCCCAAATTATTGAGCTGTAAGCTCGATGCTGTTATTTAAGCAGCCGAGGTAGACAAATCAAGAATACTAGATGGCAAAAGAAATACTGGAACGCAACTCTAAAACAAACTAGAAATCTTCCAGGCTATGGGTAAAAAAGCACATAACATCCATCTTCTTTTAAATGCATTAAAGATGATTCCACCCACATCAATTGAATTGAAAAGGGAATTCTCGGTAGCAGGACTTTTCTTTAGTAAAATAAGAATCAAATTGAGGGATCAGAGTATTGACCATCTATGCTTTTTAAAATCTTATTATAAAAATTTACAATAATATTTTGTATTATGCTTTATTTTAAATAACGAAAATTTCCTTCTAACTTAGAAGTTTGATCTAAGTTCATTTTTTCTTTAAATTTTCAACTCAATTCAAAGGCGCTTTTTTTTGTAAGCAGTTTCTAACAAACTTTAATAAACTTTTTCTATTTGTGAAAATTTCTACGTAATTCAAAAGTAATTTTTTATACATATTTTACACAGCATTACTATTATTATTTTGAAGATTGCAGGATGTATTAAGTTACTTAAAAATGAAAAATAATTATATCATTCAATTGTAAGATTTATTTTATATCTTAAAAATAATTAATTACATCCTAGGATCCCAGGACAAACAAAAAACCAAGAAATGAGAAACCCTAATAATTATATTACTTTATTCTAAATTTTTAGTCATTGATGAAGCAGAGATTGGTTGTTAGATATTTTTCAAGTAAATATTTTACAAACACAATGCCTTTTACTCTTTTAAGAGCATAATACCAAGGACCAAATAAATTCATTTAAAAAAAAAACTTTTGACTACATTCAAATAAAAATTAGATCAAGAACTATTTTCTACAGGAATGAATAATTTTCAAAGCATTAAATGAAGCAATCTTTTGTATAAATGATCTATCTATTCAGGATTAACTATGACATCAAAAGACATCTGCACCAGAGTGCATGATGCCATATCATCAGATCCTAACAAAGATTTTTATATTTTATATTATAAACAGTTAAAACACTGTCAAAATTTGAATTTTCAGTTAAGTAAATTTAATATCAATTATATTAGTATATAATAAACATATACTTTCATTTAGACTCATGTAAAGTAATTCAAATTTTACATAGAAACAAGTTTCTCTTGATAAAATATAGTAAACACAGATAAAATCATAATGAAAGGAAACAAAATGACTACCTAACTTTTAAATATATCATACATAACAGTTTATGTGAAAATTAAACCTATAGGTAATAATCAAAAATATCAACCCTAAGCAGTTTTGAGAAAAAAAAGGAACCAATTTTCAGCTATTGAATTTATATATTCTAGCAAAAATCTGTTTATGAGAGGAGATCATGTCTTACTCTACTATTCATTTACGTGCTTATTAATTCTGTATTTCTATTCTGTTGCTGTTCTATTTTAATTCTCTCTTATTCTACTTCTAATATACTTTTATTATATTTTTGTTCATTACCCATTAGCTCAAATTAAAGAGAATTGAAAACATTCTTTTTAACTGAGTGTTGGAGATATCACAGCTGTGTTAAACTTACAGTGAATTGTAAATGGAAATCAAATACAGTCCTACACCTTACAGTTTTTCTGTTTGACTGTGAGTGGATCACAAATACTTCATTACAAAAACTTAAGTTTTTGTAATGAAGTATTTGTGTTCAATTACAATACTTCAATACACAAATAGTGTATTGAAGTATTGTAATTGAAGTATTTTAGTGTATTGTACATTTTTGGACAAACTGAAGAATCTTTAAAAATGGAAAATTATTCTTTACAATTATTAATAAATCCAATTGAAATATACACAGTCAAATCTTGATTTTTGAAAAAATTAGTTCACAAACAGAATTTCAAACTCATAATTGCATCGGTTGCTATATGATAACATGGTTGCCAAACTAAGATTAGAGAGAGAGACAATCAACTCCCTATACTTCCTATGTTAAAGAAAGTAGATGGCTTGACTAATCAACGACAGTATTACTGATTCAGAAGTTAGAGGCACTGAGATTGCCTTACATCATTAGATCTCATGACACAAATCATTAATGATACCAGGTGTATAAGCTTAATTCCGCTGTTTGCTAATAGATGGCATTAGTGAGCGTATCAAGCTACCATGGAGATGCCATACCTTTTTTTTGGTGATTTTGACATCTGTCAACATTAATCAGTGCTCATCATCAAAAATTTCAAACAACGACATACATTTTTTCTTTGGTAATCATGTCTAGTTTTGTGCCAGAAAAAGAGCATATGCAGTAAGCTCTGCTTTTCTGCTTCAATTTGAAGAAATCGGCTGCCGAAGCACATCAAATGCTTGTGGAGGCCTATGGCGACAGTGTTTTATCGGAAACCACATGCAGAGATTGGTTTCATCAGTTCAAAGACGGCAATTTTGACCTGAGTGACAAAAAGTGTGAAAATCGGCCCAGGAAGGTTGAGGACCATCAATTGCAGGCTCTTTTGAATGAGGATGATACCCAATTGCAAAAAATGCTTGCAGAGCAATTGGGTGTTACTCAACCAGCCATTTTAATGCATCTATGTGCCACGGGAAAGATTCAAAGATCAGAAAATGAGTGCCGCATGAATTGAACAATAGGCAGATGGAGCAACGCCAAAACACATGCAAAATCTTGCTCGCCAGACAAAAAAGAAAGTAATTTCTTCATCGGATTTTAACTGGCGAAGAAAAATGGACATATTTTGAGAATCCTAAACACAAGAAATCGTGGTTGATCCAGGCAAACCATCAACATCTTCCCAAGACAAAACAATGCTGTGCATTTGGTGGGATCAGCAGGGTATTGTCTTCTATGAGCTGTTGAAACCTGGTGAAACTGTCAATGCCCACCGCCACCACCAACAATTGATCAAATTGCACCATGCTCTGCATGAAAAAAGGCCAGATTATCAGCAAAGACAAGACAACGCACCATCACACGTGCCAACATTGGTCCGAAACTACTTGGAGACACTCAACTGGGAGGTGATACCCCATCCTGCTTATTCACCAGACCTGGCCCCTTCTGACTATCACCTGTTTTCGTCGATGGGCCACGTGCTCACTGAGCAGCACTTTGATTCTCACGAAGACATCCGAAAATGGCTTGATGAGTGGCTTGCATTGAAAGAGAAGGAATTTTTTTGGCATGATATCCACACATTGCCCAAGAGATGGAAAAAATACGTCGCTAGTGAAGGAAAGTACTTTGAATAAATTTGTTTTTGCTTTCTATGAAAAAAACACGTGTTTTTCTGACTAAAAAACAGCGGATTTAAGCTTATACACCTGGTATTGATACTTAATGTGCTTGCGGGAAAGATACTACTTCTGTTTTTTGGCACATGCCACAGCTGAACTTAAATCAAATTAATTAATAAAAACTGCTTAAATTAACATTCATGTAATATAAATGACATCCAAGAATTAGTGTTTAAAAGTGTTTAAGTCAAATTAAATAAGAAAAATTTATAATACATAATACAGTATTATATTATATATATAAGGGTACTCCTCACTTTACGACTAAGTTCCGTTCCAATGACTACATCGTTAAGCAAATTGGTTGATAAGCGAGGAGCTTGCGCCGAGAATATAGGATCATTGTAAAATTATACAAATTATGCACAAACTTCAAATTTATTCAAAAAAGACATGCATATGTACATATTATCATTTGTTTATTTGGTTATCTAGAGCTATAGACAGTCCAGGTAAGGGAGATGACGATGATGAAATAGAAGCTGTACCTTCAAGAGCGGAGGTTCTGGATGTAACAGTTGAAAAGAAACTCTTAAGTGCGGTTTGCTTTGTAATCTTTTTTTCTTAATAAATTTCTCTATATCACTTCAAAAGTTCACTCATCCCATGTTCAACTTTACTAAAACGTTCAGTATTTGGATCCATAGCCTCAAGTTCCAACATAGGTGCATTAATTTTGGAGAACACACCAGCTAACCCATGTACCATGAATTTCTTTTTCACTTCTTCAGTTCTTTCCTCTTCCAAATGCTGCATCACTTCTAACTCTATTAAATCATCATTTGTTAGCTCTCCATTGGCATAATCCACTAATTCAACAATGTCTTTCACTTCAACATCTAAATTAAGTGCATTGGCAAGGTCCACAATTGTTTGAATTACATCAAATTGACTAAAAAGTGTATAGTAAGCCTATAGTATGCTCAGTTTGCATGTCACCAATTGCCACTGATCGACACTCAAGCTGAGAAAGGGGATTCCCCGAATTGCAGGTCGAAACACGATTGGTCGTTAAGCAGATAGGTTGTAAAGTGAGGAGTACCTGTAATACTAAATTGCATTTGTAGTTATTTTTATGCTTGAAATACAGCTAATAAGATTTTTAAAAAAAAGGAAGGACCTAACAGATGGCATAATAAGTGTTAAATGATATACATATACTGTATTTACTTGCGTATAAGATGAGGTTTTTATTCATTTATACCAGCTTCAAATTTCTAGGTTGTCCTACATGCGCGAGCAAAAGATTTTTTGCGTTTTTGCAAATAATTTTTGTGAACTGTGTATTTGCATTTTTTACTGGATGCTTACCCTCTTGTATTTAAAAACAAAGTATTTTATCTGGGTTGTTTGAATTGTTCTTGTATATTGTCAGAAATAAAGATGAATAGCAATAGGAAAAGCAAAGCTTTTGAATTGAATTCCAGATTGAAATTCCAAAATCACACAGGAGCACGATATAAGTTTTAATCCATTCCCATGTGAAAACAGATGATTATTCAAAAATCAGAGAAGTGTAATTGACAGAGTGGATTCAACTGTTAAGAATTGGCAAAAAACGGTTCCTGATTGTCCAGCTTTACATGAACAAATTAGGTTGTCAATTTTACAAGATTTTTTCTTAAGGTTTAAAATGCAAGTAATTTTTGCTGGACAATGTGGTGCATTTACATTCATTTGATATTTTACTTGTGATTAAATGAAATAAAATTAGAATTGTATTAATAAATCTAATTTTCTTTATTTTGATGTTTAAAGTCACACCTCATCCTATATGCGAGGTCATCTTATATGCAAGTAAATATGGTATATGTAACTAGTGATTCATGATTCATTACTTGTTTTTATAAATCCCCTATTTATGAGTTTTAAAAATAAATTATAATGATGTACTAAGATATAATAACTTAATAATTTATCCTTCAAATCTCACTACTATGGATCAGGTTATAATAATCCAGAAATATATCACAAATTTAGAAAACTAAAAAATGCATTTTTCAAGTCTCAATGTTAACAGCCATATTTCTTCTGACCGATGAGGACTAAGCAGACAAGGATATAATCCAATATATATATATATATATATATACTGGAACCTCGGTATACGACCTTAATCCGTTCCTGATGTTTGGACTTATACCAAATAGGACGTATACCAAACAACCTTTCCCATAAGAAGTAATGTAAAAATGATTAATCCGTTCTCATGTAAAAAAAACCCTCTTGATATGATATATTAATGGGGTTGTAAAATAATTTAAACACTGTTTGAGCACATTAATAAAAAAATAAATTTTATTATAGATTTTTAAAGTTATTACAGTATATTGTATTATATTATTTAAATCATTAAATCAAAATCAAATCAAATCAAACTCTCCTTAATACTAATAATCTGTTTAGAAATTGATTAAACCCCTTTCGCAACGTTAGCAGATTTAATAATGTCTTTATTTTTCACGATTGTCGATATCGTCGTTCTCGGAATACGGTATGCAACAGTTAAATCTCGAACACCCATGCCACCTTCATTTTCTCAACAATCTCTTTTTTCAGTTCCATTGTGATTCTAGTCATTTTTTTTAGTTTTCTGTTGCTTTTCATTTGCCTTTTTGCAATTCATGATTAATAAAAATAATAAAATTTTACTTACAAATTAAAATCAGAAGAAATTTAACAAAGTTATAAACCGTGGGACTGCGAACGTCTAGTCTGGTCTAGTACACCGATAGTGCTACTTGTTCATAGATGGCGCGTATAATTGAATTAAGTCGTATACCAGAGCAAAATTTGTTTCGTCCAAACAGGACGTATTCTAAAGCAGACGTATACTGAGGTTCCAATGTATATATATTCCAATGCTTATCGGTTACAATGTTAATATCAGTTATAAAAAATTTTATATGTAACAATTTTACTAATTATGTTATGTAAAGGTATGTAGATGTTTGTTTTTATTTTATGTAATTGTTTATTCAGTTTATTGTATCATTGCAAGCATTTACTGAAGAGGGGCTAAAGCTCAAATGCATTTATATTTAAGAGTGGTATTAAAATATATTGGATGATATTCTTGTCTGCTTAGTCCTTATCAGTCAGAAGAAATGTGACTGTTCACATCAGGACTCAAAATTTTAAGTTTATTACAATTTTCTAAATTTACAATGTATTTCTGGATCATTTATCCTTCAATTTTTTACATACAGACAGAAAACTCAAGAAAGCATTTTTTAAATATCAATGTAATGATGTATACATCTTGATATTAAATAACCATAAAATTATAATAAATGACTTACTTTTACAGATTGATTATGGATATTTAAACAAAATGTTATTCTTTGATGAAAAGCTGTTTGAGGTTCTCTAGTGCAGTAAACATCAATATTTTCTTTGGATTGCATATATCCCTTATGATGATCAACATTAGCTTCAATTACACCGTCACGAATATCCTACGAATATATCAAAGTGCTCTCATTTAAACTGAAATATTTGTGAAATAAAATTTATTATTTTTAATTAAATTCAATAAGTAAAGTTGAAATAAAAAAAATGTGTGTAGATTCTAATAAAATATTTAATAGATATTATTTTTTTTCATACAAAAAAAAAAAAAAAAAAAAAAAAAAAAACAAAATATTATATCCATAATTTCTCTTAAAATATATAATTACAAAAGTTTAATAATTTATTTAAAATACTTATCAAAACTCATTAAATTTTCTTTCTGTCAAGACCATCTATTAAAAAATAAATAGATGTTCTTTAGACAGCAGAATACACTTTTTCAACTATACACTTGTGGGCATTAGTGGAACATTGTGAATATATGCCAAATCAATGTGCTATAAAATGCTACTCCTACTAATGTCAATAAGTCGTTAATTGTTTTATTGTCTTGTAAATGAAAACTCTCTTCGTGAATTTAAGTCAATTAAATTACAATGTTATTATTTTATTGTACTTCAAAGAATGTTTTCTTTAATGTTTAATTAAGAACTAGTTTTGTTAGATCTGATTAATTTTATATTTTAGTCACAGTTTAACCAGCATGCTGGTAACCACAGGGGTAACCTTTGTTGACTAGAGTATCAATGTGTGTGTACCCCAAGATCAAATAAAATCACTAGGGTACCAATTCGTCATTACTCTGGTAAAATCTGACACTTTAAAATATTAACAGACCACAGATGTCAGCACTTGACAGCATCATATTGTCCATCCTTTGTTTCACATATTTTTGTCAGGTGATGTTTTGTTAACCTATAAAACAGTTAGTGAATGCTTTTTTTCCTACTTTATTTCTTCATGATAATTCTTTTTTTTATTTTTAGCATATTCATGCAATAATATTACTATAATAAGTTCATTCATGCTATGATAAGTTTAACATGTCATAAATATTTAAATTGTGACCTTCAGTTGTGACATTTTATAAACTTTTTATTTTTTAAAAATTTTAATTCAAAATATCAGCAAATGTCACTTAAATTACTACTGATAATCATATGTTTATTATAAAAATTTTGATTTAAGTACAATATCATGTGAATAAAGTATATTACTTGATAGCAAAATAAAAGTTTTGATTCCAAACAAATGTTTGATATGTGTGATAATTTCGAAACAAAAAAATGTACACACACAATGTTATATGGAGTGGTACAAAACAATAATGTAACCAGAGAATGTTAAATCTGACAAAAAGTCGCAAATTTTCAAGTTGTAAATTTCAGTTCTAATGTATTATTTTTTTCTTTCAAATTTTTAAATAAAATTTATTGCAAAATATTTCATCTGAAACTAGATATATTAATAAATATATTTGATTTTTTTCATATGAATATAATAATAATAATAATTGATTTTTGGTAAATTTTTTAAATAACATTACGTGAGTGACCTATGTTTCCCTTGTTCATCTTACAAGGTACACGGAAACCGGAAGTCAGTTGGAAAATAGTTTAAAAGTTCTGTTCAAAAAATTTTGAAGTAATGGATAAACAATGTATGGGGCACTCAAATAATGTCGACAAAGAAAAATTGCAGGAAGAAATTGTTAAAAAGTGATGAAAAACACACAATATATATAACCAAACATATCAAAAACTAGCAGGTAGAATTGCCCAGGCAAAAAATAAAAATAAACTTAATGGTTATTTCATACTCCTAACCCTTCTATTATATTATAATATTTGATTTATATTTACAAAGGTTATATTATGTAAGAGTTCATCATATCGAGTGCCCACTCTAACACATTTTAAAAATTCTTTAAAGTGTGTACAGTAGAGGAATAAAGAATTTTTAAAATGTGTTAGATTGGTTACCCAGTATGATTAGCCCTTACATAAGATAATCTTTGTAGTTATATAATATCAAATACTATAATATAGCAAACATTAAAACAAAAATCATATAAAAAGTTTGGCTATTTCAGCCTACCATCATCACGTTTATTGCGATACTCAGATGATACGAAATGGCACAATTTCATTGGTCAAGTAAATACCAACTGAAAATATGAAATCTTAAAAAATTCAAGATATCACAGTTTTTCCTAATGTTAACTCTAAGAAACTGTACCATTCACAGCTGATTATCAAATGGTAATTTGCCAACAAATAAGATTTCAGAAAAAATGGACCAAATATTTAAACTTGACACACTTGAAAATCATTTAAAGCGTAGTGTGTTATCAATTAACGAACATAATCTGTTCCAAGACTTTGTTCGCTATCTATATTGTTCATTAACCGATTATCAATTTACCATAGGTTTTTATGGGAATTTGATTAATTCATTCTGGAGACCCCCAAAAAATAAAAAATATGTACTTTCTTATTACATTTATTTATATGTAATAATAAAATTACACAGTTTTGCATTTTTATTAGTCATGCTTTTTTCCATTTGTGGGGGTTAAAGAATCTGTCTAATGTCGATTGTTTTTGTCTCTTCTTCAGGATTTTTCAGAAGTAATTAATAGCATTGTAATTGTAGAGATCTCCAAGTCTATTAACCTCACCCTGGTTTGGATGCCATTCTCAGATTGTTGTTCTGACATCCTCCCACATCTTCAAAAAATCTTTAATAGAAGATATTGGCATTAATCCTCTTTTTCAGAAGAAAACATATCTCGCCAAGTTTCTTGGTGTTCTTCATTCAAAAGTTCTTGGCATTCTTCTGTCATCAGATCCATTTCAGGTTCCATTATGAGCTCTTCAATGTTCTTTATTTCTCAGATGTGATTTTTGTTACTCCTTTAGCTACTTGACTCTTCTTGATTATATTGTATCTTTCTTAGATAAGATTGAACTGTGGCTTACTGTAGACCTGTTCAAGCCATACTGCCTAGCAACATCAGACATCACCTTTGCTATTATACTTTCACCTTTTGAAAATAAAAATTGATGCAAAACTTAACGAGTGCCCGCCCGACAGTCTAACAAATACTATAAAAGAATTGTTTCTGTCAGAAAAATAAAAGGCTGGAATCACAAGAGAGAGTTTCAAAGTTTGGAGGAATACTATCTGATCAGTATATACCGGGTTGAGCGTCGGTGTCGACATCTCCCGCGCTCTGAAAAGTTTCGAATTGTTGCCTGAAGATAAGAAAGCTGAATCGGTATTCATTATTTTACATTGCTTCTTCTTGTGTTTGTTCTGTGAGGTGTTTGTTGTCCAAGCATAAAAATCTTTCGCGAAAGTGTTCATCATCTGATCACCCACTGTATCTTGTGCTCCCTGGTAACCTTGTATTATGTAATTTTCCTATTCAAATGTCACCACACCACTGGTCTGATAGAAAGAAGAGACTGTTGTCGAAGTAACTTGACCGAAAGTAGTCGTTGACCTTCTCTGTTCTGGGAGGAGGTCAACGACTATTAATTAATACTGATCTACTATTAATATTTGAAAAGTGATCAGTGTTAGACAGATTGTGATGGCCCTGCAGGTGATAACCTAACATCCGAAAGACTTTGTATGACTTGTTTAAATAAAAAAATTCTTGTAAAAATACCAAATAATTGCATTTTATGTGATAATAAATGCTTAAAAATTTTGGCAACAGATTGTATAAACTACGTGGAAAGTATGTTCTCATAAATATTGCATTTATGGAAAAATTATTCTGCTGCAATTTAAAAAAATTGTACACCAATAAATTCCCACTGTTGTCCTCCTATCTAGCTATCCTTCCTTAATCTCAGGAATGGAGTTAGATAGATGAAACTTGAAACCAGACATGAAAATTGTAAGAGAAAAGGACCAGATTACCTATATACAAACTTCTGATTTGTACAGCAAGTCACATTATTTCAATATGAAAATTTCCCCTGAACAGAGTTAAATACAACTGGCACGACTCTATTGCTAACAGGAAGATATGATGTACAAGTACAGGGGCAAAACACTATTATACGCAGGCAAGTGATATGTGCTACCAGTCGCAGTAATGGCGTAATTGCGCAAAGTAACATTACTTGTTCTAAATATTTTGCGCTATATCACTGTCGCAGTACTTCAGTGAATATAAAATATATATTTTTTAAATTATATACTTTTTTTTGTAAGAATTTATATTTAGTTAATTATTTTATTAACTTTTTTGCCAATAGATGGTACTACGTGTAATCCAGAAAATCAAATGTAAATAAAAATTAGTTGATTTATAGAAACGCAATTGATATTTCGGGTGGGATGTACAACATGATCTAAGTTAGAAGTATTTGAACGTAAATACTGAGTTTCGTAGCAATTGGTCAAACAGCCTAGGAGTGTATAGTGAACAAACAAACATCCTCATTTATATGTATTTATGAAGCAAAAAAAGCACTGAAAGCATACAAGCATAATGCAAGAGTGAGAGATGACTTGCATTTACAATTTAAGTGCATCATTTTTTCAGTGCAAGCACAGTTTGAACTCTGAAGCATAATTCAAAATCCAAGGCAAATTTTTGTCAAATTTAGTGGTCGAAGTTAGTCATTTGAAGTATGAGGTACCACTGTATTATTGTAAATAAATATGAAATAAATCAAATATTAAATTCTAATATATATTTGTTATAAAAAAAATAAATAATTAATAAATTTATTAAACCTAAAAATTATCTAATAATATGAAATTATACACAAATTCAAAAAATTTCATAAATAAACCAGAAATGAATTGCTTAACTTTCCAAGCAACATTTAAAATTTTGGTGGTGCACCTGTTATCATGTTTTATTTTAAAACTTTTTTATATTTTTAATTATTATAAAACTGCAAAAAGCTTAATTTTGAGGGTAGGGATGAGTTTTATAAAAATTGTAAATGCTAATAACGAGTAAAATTGTCATTAAGTCCAACCCTACTGAAGATACACACAACCTCTTATCTCCTCACCCCTTTGACCTTTAACCACCAAAATTTAATAGCATCAATCTCCATAATAAACAAATCTTCCTGCAAAATTTCAGAAATTATTGACAAAAAGCACAGGAGTTATTAAGTTTCAAACAAAGTGAACAAAATCATGCTCCCCACATACACACACTAGCATCCATACATACAGAAATTATCCCTAAAATTTTTGCATTTTTCCATGTTACAAAATGTCCTAAATCCAACAAGTAAAACGGCAAAGCCATTCTTGGGACGAGACTGTCTCAAAGAGTACGAGCAACGCAAGCGCAAATGTTGCACTTGTGCTTGTTTGTAGAAACAGTCTCACCATTTTGTATTTTATTTTGACCTGGTTCTTGGTCCCCTCACTATCTACAAAACTGGTTTTTTTTTATGTGCACATGATTTGGGCACCAAACACTCTATGCCAAATTGCAACTGCTGACATATACGCCTTTATACCTCTAAGGTCTCCAGCCATTGACAGCAGTGCAATTTTAGAGACGAGACATAGTCTTGTCAAAAATGTAAAAATCTTGGGAGAGGATAGTCATTTTTGACCGTTCAACATACTTTCCCTCTGTTATATATAAACAGCCAGGAAAGTAAAAAATCAAAATAAATTTTATTATTATGAAATGATTGCCAGATTATATCAGGCTATAATAAAACTACTATTTAATAATTAAATATCAAGTAATTTGGCCTCGACATAGGTGGTTAGATGCCATCTTTTGATAAATTTAACAATTAATTTAGAAAGTTCATTTGGCATTAATCTAAAAATTAAGTTAACAGATTTTTATATTTGTAAATCATATTACCTTAGCAACAATGAATTCAGAATCTTCTGAACTATCCAATTGTAATTTACTAGCAATATTAGCAAGGGAGATCCGAGAGTAAGATAAATTGATCATACGAACACCAGTCTTGATTACATTATGTCGTAGACGAATAATCAAAGTAAATGTATGATCATCTTGAAATGTCTTACTGAATCTGTCCACCACTCCATTGAAGTTAAACAGATTTCCTTGACGAACAGCTATAAAAAATATAATTAATTAATTCAAACAATAATTACAATACACTGAAAACCTAACATTAAAAAGTAAATATAAAATGTAGTGAATTTTTAAAATTTTTTCCATTTGAGCTCTGTTGAGCATTTTTCTTTCCCCGATGAAACATATAATATAAAAGTAAAATTACTCTCCTAACAAAAAGTATTTGATAGGTTGGTTGTTTCTTACTTCATTAAATCAAACTAAATAAAATTATGCAGTGATATACTAAAATCAAGTTAATGGCTTTAGAAAAGAAGGAATAATGCAACACTTCATTTTGCAGACACTGCATCATCAAAAATGATCATGATTATCTCAACCTATTGATAGTATAAAAGTAAAAATGCCTGTCCAGACAATCATCAGTTTTCTTTACTTTACTTATATGTTTTGGTACATGCATTATGCCAAAAACTTAACAGCCTATCCATAAAAAATAAAAAATAAATCATTGAAATTTTACACAATTCTGCACAATTGAGGCTATTCCTTAACAAAACTTGTTCAAAGTCTTGGATGTGATTAATCTACTGTTGTCTACAGCCTGAAAAAGCTGAAAGAAATAGCAGCACAGTAAATAATATTCATGTAAGAAATGTCCATCTGTAAAAAAAGTAGTAACCATTTCTTTACATCAGAGCAATTGGAAAATGTGAGGCAATTATCAACTTGAGCCTGCTCATCTATTATCCAAAAAATACTAACATGGATTTAATTGCTTATTGAACAAAAAGAAAATGTCTTCTTGTTGCTGCAATGGCAAGAAGTTATGTAAAATTCACTGGATCCAACTAGAAAATATTTATGATCTCCAAAGAGTCTCTTTAATGTCCAATGATGATCTCAGATTTGTACAGCAGCATTCCAGGAAAGAGTCAACTGACTGTGTCATTAAAATTATTAAGAAAGGAAGTGAAAGCATGGTTTGGAAAAGCATTTCTTCTCAAGGTTATGGCCAAATGTATTTTGTGAATGAAACAATGAATGCTGCACATTAGAAACAGGATATCAAGAGAGAAATGATGCAACCTGTAACAGACCATTTTCCAGATTCATCTATATTCCAACAAAACCTGAATCATGCCACACAGTCAGAAAGTTAAGAATTTTGTTTACCTTTGGTTTCATACATATCCACTACTTAATGTTAACAGGTTGAGTTTTTTCATTAAAGCTAGACTCTTAAGTTTTAAAATATGAGGTATAAACAAACTTCATATACCTAAAAAAATACTGCAGATTCTATACATACATACATATATATATATATAATATTATTTATAAAACTAGTGCTAGATTTTAAAAAATGCTTAATTTAATTAATATGACTATTTAGGTTGGTTAATGCAATTAGAATGCATTATCTGATTGAAATGTTCTAAAAATAGTTTTCTTGCTTCTTACAATTTTTTGAACCTTAAGCTACTTTAAATTGATTTATTTGTTTAAGTTTGAAATCAAGGTTTATTTAATTCTAAAGGTTCAAATGCTTTTGCTTTATTTCATTTAAAACTTTATTACTTTGTATTTATATTCATCTGAATATTATCAATTTGTATATAAAATTATATTTTATTGGTCAAATAGCACTAATTACTATTACCCGATTAATAATTTGCAAAAAACTTGCAGTATTTACATATTGTAAAATGACTAGATAAAATCTCTATATTTTACACTTTTCTGATGTTGAATCATCTTGCTTCAGCAAATATCATTAGTTTTGGATCATATTTTATAAATAAAATGGATATGATTTCACTGAAGAATAAAAATAAAAGATAAAATTTATAATATATCAATCAATTACCATTTAGGGAAATCCCTATCATCAAGAATACATAAATAATTACAAAAGCTTTTTGTAAATTCAATAAGAAAAATTATATAACAATGTATTAATAAATCCATAATTTCAAATATAATAAATTTAATGTTTCATGCATGATTATATTTTATATCTAGATTTTTAAAAATTTTGCGATAAAAATTTTATATTATAAAATAGCAAATTTATTATCTATTAGTTCCTATTGTTATGTTACTTTACAATGAAAGATAGGAAAAAAATGAAACTTTTTCTAGTATTCTTTCTGTAGGATAGAAACTTCAAAATTCAATCTTTCAAACTTTTATAGTTTGACTTTTCTTGCAATGAAATATTTTCACACAGATGATAATGAAAAAATAACAGATAAATAAATATACTAACATTACATTATTGTATCTCTATTTATGTTTTAAATCATTTGAAATTTTTATGAGTTGTTAATTAAATTCAAAATTAGTCCAATTACATACAGTATATATAAAGTATTACTACTTTACTAAATCAAAACATTTACCTTGTGTTAACTGGAAATATGGTGCAAGAGATTTTCGAAGCGTTGGTTGTCTAAACAAAGAACGATCTGGAATTTCTCCTAATAGTAATTCAACTGTAATCGCTAATTTGTAAGCCTAATTAAAAAATAAATAGCATGCTCTTTAACATTTTATATTTATACTTTCAACAATTTACTTTTAAATAGATATAAATATATATACTTCTACATTACCATATTTCTTAAATTTTTTAATATGCCTTTAATTCTAAGATGCATCATGAGTTTGAGATTAA
Source organism: Centruroides vittatus (assembly GCF_030686945.1). NCBI lineage: Eukaryota > Metazoa > Arthropoda > Arachnida > Scorpiones > Buthidae > Centruroides > Centruroides vittatus. Next base: position 664,980 of record NW_027120741.1, read on the forward strand.
ATTTTAAAATGTTTTTATGAAGGAAAACATTTTTAAATTATCAATTTTATTAATTTTTCTTAAAAGCAATACAAATGGCATAAAACAGGTAATGTTAAACAGAAATATTCCATGCTCCTCTGCATACACTATACAATAATATTTGTTTTAATGCTGCATTATAACTTAAAAAAGCATTTTAAACATTAAAAAGAAATTTAAATTAAACACCAGCAAAGATAATTTAAACTAATGTGGCTATTGAGTAGTACACATGTATTTATTATTGGTGCATAATGTTTTGAATTGCAAATGTAAGATTTCATTGATTCTAAAAAAATATCTGTTTTAAACAAGTAAAAATAAGAAAAAAGCACATCTTAAAATTGAAAAAATATGGCAAATCTAAAATTTAAATTGAAAATATAATTAGATATAGAATTTTTCATATATTAGCTGCATGTGTAAAAAAAATATGATTTAAAAAAGGAAGCTAAAAAAAAAACACGAAAATTTTTAATATTGAAATATAATGCGTTTGTGCATGCCTTCTTTTTCAGTTTACAATTAAAATAATATTTGCAAAATAAGTTCTATACTAATACAATATAAAAAACAGCAATAGAATGAACTAAAAATATCTTTTGCAATATTAAACTAAAATTAATCAATAAATTTCAGAAAAAATTTCAATAAAAAAGAAATATTTGTAGAAAACACAAACTAGATAATACTAAAGAGAGGGAGGGGGGAAAACCTCTAGCATAAAAAACGTGAATTTGATGAAAAAATGTTTTTGATTGTTGTTTCTGTAACCTGAAAATGACTGCTTAAAGCAATCAAATATGTTTGTTTTTCATTAAATCTATGTCTTTTATGCTGGAGTTTTGGTTTTTGTTGGTGTTTCTTGAGAAATATTTGTTTGAATAACTTGCAACAAAAATGCTAATAGTAACATGTAATGCACAACTAACAACTTTGTAATATCACAGAATATACACTTTTAAGAATTAATAAATTTTAAATTCTTTTTAATATTCATATATATAACTTATGTAATAAAGTCCAGATTCTGTTTGCTAGGAATCATTTGTGACAGAAATGAGTAAAAATTTTTGTTGTTTATATCACCTATTTCAACTAAAATAAAATAATAATAAAAAATTTTAATTTTGTTATTACTCCACATCTTAATTCTACACACAAGTAGGGTCGCCAGATTTATGTGACTAGATTAAAGGACACTTAATATGACCATTCTCCAACTTCTATTCCATCCCATTTCATATCAAAAAAGTAAACTTCCATTATTTTTTTAGTTAATATTAATACTAAACATTCTGTTTATATATTTAAAAATTTTTTAAAAATTTTAATTTAAAAATTATAGTTTTCATAATGACTATAAATACCTGTAAAAATTTAGTTTAATTTTGAATTTAAAATATTTAATAGTAAACCAATGAGAAGATTGTAAGCAGAGTTTAAAATCTGCTATTCATTAGCACCCCTTCCCATTAACTCCACATCTGCGATGGTCAAGAATTCGGAGAACTGAGGGGTCACGAAGGGGAAGGAAAAGCTTGGACAGAGGAGAGAGGAGAGAAAGGTCACCACTTTTTGGACCGGACATGTGTGTAACAGACGTTGAAGTCATCTGTTCTTGTGATCGCCTTACTTTTTAGTTTAATTATTATATTATTAAATTTTGTAATATTACAAAGATTATATACAGAAAGGCATATGGCTATGAAGAAATCCTCCACTGACATTACAAAACAAAGACATTGAAAAATGATGATAAAGAACAAACTGTGTCCTTTCTCGTTTCAATAAAAGACAAAGAACAGTTTTTCTAAAATAAAATCCTACACACAACTGTTAAATAATTCACTATATAATTAATAAATTATTCAAAATTTAACAAAAATCGACATACTGTTTGTTTGAATCCAATAGCGGTATGTTGTGGAGCTTTACGAATAGCTTGCAGTAAATTTTTATGAGCTTTGGTATACTCTAGTTGAATTGCATTAATACGACCTGAAAAAAATTAAATATATCAAACATGAAAAATTTATTTATTTTTATTTAAAGTTTTATACATTATTTATGTATATAAATATGTATTAATATATACAGTATAGCCACCAAATAGCGGACACTGTTGGGACCAAGAAATTTGTCCGCTATTTAGAGGTGTCCACTATTTGGAGGTATACACCAGCGACCATAATGTATTTTAACCCAATCATTATAAAGTGAAGAATATGATGGATTATGAAAACATGAAATTAGCATTAAGAATGTGAAAATACCAAAAAGTATACATAGAATATATAATTAAAATATATATACAGTATATTGTTTTATAATATTTATCTTTTTACCTGTAAAAATCCCATTTTAATTAAATTCTAAATAGCAAACAATTGTATAAGACATTTGCATTAAATGGAATGTAAAAACTACAATACAATGTAAACGTTGATTAATTATTAATTCATCTACATGTGTTGCCTTTCACGGAAGGGCTGCTATCAGCCATTTTCCAGCAAAATAAAGCTTAACCACACAAATCAGGGTTCTCCAGGAATAGTTCCATCATGTCCTTGGTCTTTCCAATCTCCAAAGTAATTGACAAATCTCCATATGACACCCATTTGTGAGATTAGATGGGATGCCAGCTTTGGCCATCTATAAATGCAAGGGATCTGAGGCAGCAGTTACAATATCTATAGGCAAATCTGTTGCAAGATAGCATAAAGTACCTACAGTATATCCACTAGCACAGTGTTTCTCAAACTTTTTGGTCCGCGACCCCCTTTTGCACTTAAAAATTTCGAAGGACCCCCGAAGAATGAGTATGTGTAGAAAAACATCTCGGAGAGAGGGGGTTAATTTAAATTCAGGAGGAGTTCATTTCTTTTATTTAATTAATCTATTCCATGTTAAAATTTCTCTTTGTTGCGTGCCGCTTTGCATTGAATTTTGTCAATGTTAAGACTAACGAAATTTTTTAAAAATTATTTCTTTACTGTATTTTTCACAAACAAAATAAATATATTGAAGAATATAAAAACAAAAAAAGTTATATTTCGGAAGTTAATCTCGTCTCAAAACGTTCCGATTCAGCACAACACAGTCCTCAGAAAAACAAGCAAAACTTACCACTCACGATAGGAAAAAAGTCTCATTCAAATACTGGCGCGTCCTTAAGTACCCTCTCATGATCGCGCCAGTGCTGCCAGCTAAAAACACATATCAACTAAAATAATATCTGAGTATCCCAAGACATAGCAAAATATTGCAGCGCCACAGCACTAGCGGAAATTCGAATTAGCCTACTGAAACGCTTTCGGTTGATCGGTTTTCGGACAATAGATGCTCTACTGTATTTCTAACTCGACTTGCCTACAGATGCAACGCTGCTAGTGAACACCGTTCCAAATGACAATGCTGTTCTATCATAGTTTAGGCGGAGAGTGGAACTCGGGGGATTGCCCAATAGCGCACAAATTTATAAATATTATATTTAGGCTCGTATTTTAATATTTATATTGTTTTTATTATTTATATGTGCAATAGTAAAAATTAATTTATATATTTTTTATTTCTATTATTTCTAAACATGAATCCATAGTAAATTTATAAAATATTTGAAAAAACATTGATCTGGCATAAATTTTTCAGCGACCCCCCAAATATTTTTCACGACCCCCTTGGGGGTTGTGACCCCCACTTTGAGAATCACTGCACTAGCACATGTATCCAGAAAGAGGTTGTCCTATAAGGTACTAAAGACTCCTCCAAATTATACCACTGTTACACAAATAAATGTTCCTTTGCTATAATACTGTGATCACTTATTACCTTAATCATTATATATGCACTAAAAAAGTTTAATTCAATTACAATGCCTCCTCCTTGGTGCATAACTTTTTTGGTTCAATAAATGTAATTTCATTTTCAATTCACTAATGGAAAATAGAACTAGAAACCTAAGCTAATGCTAAGCTATAAAATACTTTCTCACAATTTATAATAAATTTATTAACATTTTGATATTTATTTTAAGCTTATTTACTAGCTTAACTATTTAATAATACAATAATAAATGACATAATAAAACAAAAAAATTTAAAAAGCAATTCTTAATAAATTTCTAAAAAATAAGAAAATTCAATTACATATATCTCTGTTTACAGAATTTTCAATTTACCTACCTAAATAATAAAGGAATCGAGCCCATTCATTATTTGATGCTACTTCTGGGAAAGCAGATTTTTCCACAAGTTTGAATGCTTGATAATATAAATTATAATGTAGATAATTTCTTAATAGGCAGTTTAAAAGTACTGCTTGACCTTCAAAATCATTTCTCAATGTAGCTGTTCTCAAACGACCATGAAGGAAACTAAAATGAAAAACACAAAAATGGCTTATTCTTTTTACTCATCCCATTTTGAAACATTTATTAATTTTCATTATTGTTGATTAATTGAGATTATCAAAGCTATTACTACTGATAACAAACACTTCAGTGATCAATAGTGGTATAGTAATTAAAAGTACAGTCAAACCTTGGTTCTTGAACATAATTCAATCCTACAAGTTGTTCTAAAACCAAAACAAATTTTCCCATAAGAAACAATATAAAATAGATTAATCCGTTCCTGACCCCCAAAATAAAGCCTGTTCTTTTTAACCTTTTTAGCTATATTCATTACCTTTTGATAAATGTTCATTAGACATTCTTGCATTTAATTAATAAGGTTCTCCACGAAAGTATAGAACCACTGCAAATTTACTATACGAAGGTCAGGAATTACACATATGATGTAGCTAGCTTTCTTATATTGTTCAGGATTTATAAAAACATAATTTCTCAAAACTCATAGTTTCCTATATTGCAGCAAACAGCAGAAATTGAAAAAAAAAAAAAAAAAACTGACTTTAAGCACCACAAAAATATAGAATTAACTAGTAAATTAATGCAAAAAGAATTATATACTACAAACTACAGTAGAGCATCGATTATCCGACCCCCGATCAACCGAGTTATCGGTTAACCGACCGCGTTCTAGTCGACAAATTCAAATGTCCGCTAGTGATGTGGCATTACAATATTTGGTTATGTCTTGGCTACTTTAATATTTTTGTTAAATTTTTGCATGTTTTAGCTGGCAGCACTGGCTCGACCATGAAAGGGAGGGCTAGTATTTAAACCAGGCCTAATACACTATACTAATAATGTATTTTTTCATACTTTTTGGTTATCCGACCAACCCCAGTCCCCAATTAAGTCGGATAATCGATGCTCTACTGTAGTTTAATTTAGTAATTTATTTGTGCACCTCCTTTACTGATAACATCAAAAATGCAATTTGGCATGCTATCAACAAGGATTTTATGATCGATGCCTAAAAGGAATTCCAAGTGACAATTGCTTGTTTTATGTGTTCAACGTTGGCATATTGACAAAATATATGTCATAAATTCAGCCAACATTTTCTATAGGGTTGCAATCAGGAGAATGAACTGGCCAATCAGTTTATTTTCAAACCACTATTTCATATCTTGTGATACATGGATAGATGCATTGTCACGTTGGAAAATAACAGGAATATAGATATAAGAACTCAATCCAAGACTAGAACAATTACACTTTGCATCCCAAATTTGCATTGGCACATTCAAACATCACTAGACTCAATGGATTTTATTGTGAAACACCGAATTTTTATTGGCAGAACTCTAGGGTTCCACAGAATACAAGTTGGGAACTCCTGTATTAGATGAATGTCAATTAATGCAATTTTTATTAATTTGATTTAAATTCAACTGTGACACATACTGAAAAACATAATTAGTCTTTCCTGCAAGCAGATTGAAATCTAATTTAAGTAGCAACATCATCGATGATTCATTTCATAATGTCCAATGATGTGAGGTGATCTTGGCACCACTAACTTCTGAATCAGCAGTCTTGTCATTGACTTTCTTTAACATAGGAAGTAGAGGGAATTAACCATCTGTCTCTCTGTAATCTGTGGCCAGCTCTTGCCAAGGAAGTTGTTCAGCAACTGGTGCAATTGAGTTCAAAATTCTGTTCGTGAACTGTTTGTTCAAAAAGTGAGTCATTCAAAAACCCAAGGTTTGACTATACTCATTTTCTTACATAATATAAATTAAAGTATTTATTACATAACATGAAAGCAACTTCAAGATTGAAATGATTTTTAAAATAAATTTTATTTGTTTTTGTAGATTATTAATTAATTTATGAGTGAGTCACAAGCACATCATTTAGATAGCAACAAATTTCATCCAGTATAAGACAAATATATAATGGGAGTAGCCAGCACAGGATAAGAAATGATGACTAAAGATAAGTTAGAGTAAAAGAAAAATACATAAATAAACAAACATCACTTTTCAACTCAGAACAATTAGACCAACAATATTCTAACTTCTTTATACCTTCAGTACAATACAATTTCTCTAACTCAGCAAAATAAGCATTTGTCTGAGCTTTGACCTCTATATTTGAAGTAAATTTTTGTCCAATGAATCATTTTTCCAGATTTGTGAAAAGACAAAAGTCATTGGAAGCCAAATCTGGTCAGTATGGTGCAATTTGAAGTGCAATTCATGAAGCTTTACAACTGCAATTGAAGAAGCATTGGGTGCATTGTTGTGATGGAGAAGCACTTTTTTTCTTTACCAAATGCAGACGTTTGGTCTAGTATTATGCAGCATTTCTCTAGTAATACTGCCTAATATGCTATTGATGGTTTTTGCCTTTTTTTCTACGTAGTTTGAGTATCACACTCTGAGCATCTCAAAAATAGTGAAAAACTGCAGAAACTTGGAGGAATTGCACTTAAGCATGTTCATGTCCTGAAAAATGTTCATTTGAATTTGTTTCTGGTCGACTGTTAACATGGCACCCATTACGCTGAGATTTTCCATATGCAAATGTAAAGATGATCTATTGAGAGCTTTTCGATATCAGCAAGCTCACATACTTTTGCTCACTGATCATTTAATATAGCACATGGATTTTTGCAATGATTTCCTCAGTCATTGCAGTTTTTGAGTGATCAGAACATTCATTGTTGAAAATGGAACAACAACCATGTTTAAATTCAGCAGGCCCTTTCTTCACCATAGAAAACAATAGTGAAGAGTCTTTCAAAGTGGAATCCAATTCCTTTTTTATATCTGTTGGTGTTAAACCTTTTAGAACAGAGCATTTTATCACAGTGCAAGATTTGATTCTATCCATTTTTTCGAAAACACCAAAATTTGTTTGCTTTGTATAATAAAGTACTAAATGTATGTAAAGGCCGAATATAAGAATAACGAGATTCGATTTAAATTTTTTATTTTATTTACCAACCGATTTTCGAAAGTTAGCGTTAAATCAAACACAGAAACAAAAAACGGAAAAACACCCGACAAATTTTCTTGTAAAAATTAATCATAAACCTTCGTTCCCATGGTAATACTTCCTTGTAGAAGATGAGTTAACTGTTGAAAAATAATTATATCATGTAATTCACTATTGGTCAAAAAGGACTTCCACCCTTGACGTGCATCGTGAAATCTCGAACCCGAGATCCCGGAATAAAAGGAAAACGAATGATGACGCAACCGGAGAAAAGTTTCCACAACCGTCAAGTGTGTGTGTGTCGTGGATTATCGTCTCCCGCTGTTGAAGCCGTCCATCCCATCTATCTTCAGTCCATTAACTCTTATATTCAAGCGAACCCTTGTTCCTCGGACTTTGTGCAAATCTCAGGATCACTAAGGTATTTATCCTACTCGCGATGTTTTGTAAACTCTCTCTCTCCAATCACCATACTTCCAAATATGTTAATTGATGTATTTATAGTAGCAGTAGCACAAAGGGGATGAAGATCCAGGACTACTCATAGGTATTGCCTGGGTGTGAAAGGGGGATAGGAAAGATGAGAAGAGTTGAGGAAGGCGGGAGGTGAAGAAAAAGATAGGATAGGATAGATGGTGAAGTAGGAAGACTCATCTGCGCCTGTATCGCATTTATTAACCAAACAAAAGATAATATACAAAATATATACAATGAATACATAAGTTACAAGTTGAAAAAAAAAGATGACAAGGAAAAAACTAAGTAAGGCGTAATGGGTGCATTAATACAGTAATAAACATATAAACATTAATACAGTAATAAACATACAAAAGGTCCAATAACAGTAGGACGAACTAGTTAAAGGTAGGGTCCAGTGCGCTGGTAGCGCGGATGAATTTTTTCTAGGGCTGCAAAAATATCCGGATCTTCCACGAGAGCTTGTGGTGGACAGGGCTAATTGAAGCCCTTTTTTAGCGTTACTCTTTCCAGATTAATCCGGTGATTGTCATGTTTGGTGCAGTCAAAGATCAAGTGAGTGGCATTCTGTAAGGAGATGGCATCACAGTCACAATAGGGATGTTCCCTAAGTCCAAATCAATGTAGGTATTGCCGGAAATTTCCATGATCTGTCAGGAGCTGTGTGTTATGGAAGTTGGCGCAGAAGTTCTTGTTTTGAAGTCTGGACGAGATGTTTGGAAAGTATTGGTAGATGTATTCCCTATCAATCTCAAAATAAACGGGTATTTTTGTTTAATATTAGAAGAGTGTGCGTTTCTTCCTCCATTGCCATCATCCGGCATCCCACGATTCGGAAAATAACGCGTATCTATCCGCGAGAAGTTTGATAGATTGGTGTCAGTTCCTGACGTAAACAGGATCCTATGATCCTCGTCCATAAATAACTTTGACCGCTCGATCCCTAGTCATCCTTTCGACAAACGAGGTCGGACCTCAAGGTCTTGTGCCATTAAGAGGTAGAGAAGGTAAGAATCATCTTCCATCTCCTACCCTCGGTTAACCTCACATGTACATGTTTGCAATTTCATGGTATGCCATCTGATGAATCACACTTGAGAAATGCCCTTGTCATTTGATATTTCCAGCACCATCTCTACGTCTTGCCAAGAGCTTTTGAACTACACACACACAAAAAGTTTATTACTCACAAATTGAAATTGTAAATTTATTTTTATTTGGAATATCAAAATCATACAGACATGAAAATTTTGTTATAAAAATTTGATATGCTACACATTTTAACCTGTCCCGTGTTATTTCCAAGATATCTCGGGTCACGACCTACTGGCCTTGACTGGTTGACCCGAGATATCTCATTTCAGCATCAGAATGTTTTTGAAACTAGATGTCGCTAGTCGTTATAATTTTTATATTAAAACTAACTTCTGAAATATAATTTTTTGTTTGTTTTTACATTTATTAATATATTTATTTTGTTTCTGCAAAATATAAAAATAATTTCAGATGATACAATAGCCAAGATTATTTTTTTCAAAAACGTGTAATTTTGTTAGGCTTAACATCAACGAAAATTCAATATGGCACAACACGCAATGGAGAAAAATTTAAATATCAGATAGGTTAATTCCAAAACCATTTTTGACGTTTTTAATCTATTACTATAAGAAAGATTTCAGTATGCATTAAAAAGCAAAAGATTTCAACTGTATTTCAAAACTAGTCAAATAGAAAGAGAGAGAGAGAGAGAGGAAAAGAAGTTAAGTAATCTAATAAAACAGAAAATATTTTAAATAATTTTAAAATAAAATTAAATTTCTTACGTTCTAATTTCATGTAATCTTCCAGCAAGTTCATAACATCTAGTATGATAGAAATAACATCTTGCAGCCAGTGTGTCTAATGTACGACGATTTTGACCTTGTATCTTTTGCATTAGTTGTTCAGAGCAATTAACAGCCTATTTTAATAAATATTAAAAATAATACAAATTTATTAAAACTTTTAGAATATGCAAACTTCTCATTTCATAAAATAATCTTTAAATAATTTAAATGAAAATCTGTTAAGCAACAATAAATTTCCAATTAATTCAACAATGTTAATTAAAAGTATAAGGATTTCAAATATGAAAATCTTATTGAATAAACATTTCATTATTCTAGATTAATAATTATTTTGTCAAATGAGATTTAAGATTCAGATTTGATAAGGACTATCTATTTTGACAACTGATAAAAATTAGAGGTTCTTAAAATTGACATTTTATTTATGGCTAACAGGAAACTCATAAAAAAAATTTTCTACTAACTCTGATCTTTAATAATGTTTTGCTAATTATGCAAAACATACAACCACTACATATTTAAAAAGCTCATTTAATTTGAAGATAATGATCATCCACAGTAACTTTCTTTCTATATTTGATGCTTTAAAATTATTATTATTTTAATAAATCATGTATGCTGGAATACATGAACAAATCTTGAATTCACCTCAAGACTAAGCTCAAACCTCTGATTTAGACCAGTACTAACTCTTTAAACCAGTCCTCAAATCTACAGTAAGTTACTAGTAGGCTATAACTAAAATGTGATACACTACCCCATACTAGCATGTAGCATAAAAAGTTGCTCAGGCATTAACCTTATCATCTTTCAATACATGATAAAAATAGGACAGCCTACAAAAGGAATGTGGCCAACAGAATCTACATATGGCATTACAAATTTTCATTATTAAGTTGGCTTGGTAAGAATTCTACAGTACTGTACAGTACATCAGATCTACAAGTAAACACATTCCAACTGAAATCAAAACTTCCAATAAAACATTAGTAGTTTACATAGTATAGCATCATGACAGCATTGCTACTCATGGTATATGATAACAGAGTACTGTGGTATACTTTTGCTTATGCTCTACTGCTCACATTAGTGACATGCAATCAACATATCAGTTGTTGGAAACAGTATGTGGCATAGTGTTCATTTATAGAGAATTATTATTATATTAAGCTCTACATTAAATAAATTCACAATACACAAGTTTCAGTCATAGGTGGCAGCCTGCTGAATCACAGTAATTAGTACAAAGCAATTGTTAGAAGCACTGTTTCATTTGTTTATCATTTTGTAATATGAGTCATATTTTATACCCAATGTAAAAGTTAACCCTTAGTTTTGGAGAGAATTTTTTCATAGTTAGAAAGCTAACTTACATGCTAGGATATACAGTGCTTGTAACATTCATAACTGCTCTCAAATATCCATGGGAAACAATATCATGTGAATGAAATATCTAGCCATGATGTAAGAGTAGGCATTTCTTTCTCAATAGATATTTCATTCATATTTTTCCACAACATTTTGAAAAAAATATGATATTCTCAGAAGTTTATTTTAATCAGATATGTTTTGGTTTTCCAGCATCTTATCATAAGTCAAACCAGACAAACTAATCTTTCAAGTTGTCATCATGATAAGTCACACAGTCACAATTACCATTTGAACTTTAAAACTGAATCCAGTATTTTTGATGTAAATCTAGCCTTATTCTTTACAATTTTTAACTTTTAAATTTACCTAGTCAAATTGTTTTAATGGAAAGAACAAATAAATTTTGTATATATATATATATATATATATATACACATACACAAAATTTATTTAATATATATATATATGACTATATGAGCTGTTTATTTTGAAAGTGGCCTAAGTGCATTTATGTTAAAATCAAGATATTTAAGGGTTTACGTTTTAATAAATTTAAAAATATTGGTAACTAATAAAATGGTAGTATAATGTTTGTGTTTCTGTGTTTCTAAGGGTGTATAATTTATCAAGCCAATTAGCATTATTAACATTGTTTATAAAAATAATGTGTTTTTTGATGGCTATAAATGGACTTAAGCCACTTTCAAAATTAATGAAATAACTTTTCTAATTTTTAAAAAGGGATAAGTCCATGGAAAAAATAAATTTCCCTTGAAATAAAAAGAAATATATACTATGTTATAAAATTTAAAAATATTCAACTTTTATTCACTATTAAAAAAATGTTACATTAAAATTAATAATCCTTTGTAACTAATTATTCATTCTTCTCAAATTTTTGTATGCAGGAGAGATTTAAAATAATTATGATGTGCGGAGGGTATATAGTATAATAGATCCATTAAATCATTGTATTTTAGCATTGCAATTGGCCTTGTTTTTTTGTACATTGGTGTCAACTCAATATTGTTAAAGTTTCTTGGTCTCCCCCGACACGATAGTAAATCCAGCATTTTGAATAGTGCATCATCATTCATTGATGTCTTATAGAATATTTTATATGATTGAGTTCTCAAAAATCGCATCCAACATATTTTTAACCAATTTACCCTTTCTCCATTAGTATTTTTTAATCTTCTAAAAATTGTGCTCTCTAGAGGCTTAGTTGAAATGAAATCCTCTTGTTTCACTTCATTTAGAATGAACTTATTTTCTAGACACTTTTTTATGACTTTGACAGACTATAAAAAATTAATTTTTCTATGTAATATTCTTAATGGTTATTAATTTGCTATTACAAAGGATTTATCAAACTACAAATACATAAATGAAAACATCTGCTGAACTTGGTGTTGATTTATGATTTCACTCCTTTCTTAGAGTGAATTCTGTATGTACTTGGCAATTTTTTTTTATACCTTTTTAAGGTTTTTTAGGGGGTAAAATTATCAGGAAACTCAAGAAAAGTAGATTGCAGGTGCACAGTAGGGTTACCATTATCAATTTGCATCATATTGGTAATCTTTCTTACTTGCTTGTTTGTGTTGATATATTATATTAAAATTGTATATTTAATGGAATTATTACCTGAGTTAATCAAGCAATACTACATTAATAATAAAACATAAAGCTCTTATGTCATAAAATTTTACTGCATAATATACTCCATGTCCGTTTGCAATTCTCAAAATGAGACTTACGGCACTTTCAAAATAAAAATTTTTATCATTCTATTAACCAGCTAATTTTTGTTTTACAAAATCTTAGTGATTTTAAATATATTATTTACAATTTGTTTCAAAATGAAAAGATAATGTAGAAATGTAAATATTAAAATAGCTAGCTTAATTTTTTTTTTTAAATGGACTTAGACCACTTTCAAAATAAACAGCTCAGATACGAAATAAATTCAATGATATTTTATTTGCTTTTTTTTCTTTAAACATGTATAAACTGATTCTTCACTTTCCATCATTTCTATATGATGTCCATTCACTCTCTGACAACAAATTGTTTTGCTTTCCTAATTAAAAAGTTGTTGTTATTATGTGTTTAGTGTAAAAATAAAAACGAGCTCATTAAAATTCACATTGTAAGAAAATAGATTCAAAAATAAATGAAAAACAATAACTTACACGTTTCATTCTATCAGGATTTTTTTGTGCTTCTTGACACTCTGAATCAATTAAGTGGAGAAGTACCAGAAGATGTATGTAAACATCTAATTCTGTTAATAGTGGTGTTTGAGCTGCTCTTCCACTTCTTATTCTAAAATTACTGACAACTTGATTGTCAACGTCCATTTGCTATAAATCAAAACTTATATGTATTTTAACAATTCTAGAATAATCCACAGAATTATATTTTAAATTAAAATTGGAATCCATATTTTTTGTAACAAAAACACAAATTTTTTAAAATTTCATTGAACATTTATTAATATTTACTAATTTCACTTTAATATAAGATTAAACAGTAACAAAATAAATATTCTTATAACTTACTACTAAATACAAATTTTAACACTTGAAAATATCATTTATAGACTACTGAATTTATTCAATAACTAAAACACTACAAAAATAGTTATAAACAAAATATTTATCAGTAATCAAATAATTCATATTGCTTTAAATATTATCATCCATAAAAAAATTACTTCATGAAAAAGCCTATATAGATTGTTTTATGAATTTTGATTCTAGAAAAGAGCTGTAATAAGTACTTTTACATAAAGTAATAATGTTTCTTAAAATACATAAACAAATATATATAAATTTCACTGGCCTAATTAATGAAGAAAATGTTTAATGATGTTTAGAAGTTTAAAAACCTAATAAAGCGAAACCTGTCTGAAACAAAACCCGAATAAACTGTTAAAAAATTCTACATTCGTAACGTGGAAAATATTTTCTATTTTTCTATGTTAAATTTGAGTATAAGTCAGAAGCCTGTTCAACACAAAACAGAAGAGGTTTTTGGTCATAAATAATGTAATGTAACCTGGATAAAGTAGAAAATTAACATTCCATTTTTAGACAAATAAGTAAAATTACCTACAGCTTTAACAGTCATCACAGAACAAGACAAACTGTATTCAGAGAATGATTTTGAGTGTTGTCAGAGAAACGAATGTCATGTGACAAGGCAACATATGGATACAAGGTCTTTGTTAGAATTAACCAGGAGTAGAATCAAATGAGTTTCCAAGAACAAAGTTCTTTATAACAAGCAACAAATATAATTTATGAAAACAATGAGAGCAAGATGTTGCCCAATATTTCTTACTGGAATACACGATGTCTAAAAGGTTACTGTGAAGTGGAAAACGTTTAAGAAAAGTTCTAATAAAATTGAAGTTTTATACAATATTGAAGTTTCTCCTGTAGTGTGAGAATGGGAGGTTCCAATCTACTCTGTCTCACAGGCCATCTAAATATCGTTGAAGTTTATGAATACATGAACACCTTTATGGATTATCATCAAGAGTCCCAACACCAGTTAGGATAAAACTATTCCCCGTCCTAAATTGCAAATTGGTCTTTTCGTATGAAAAAGTACATTAAAATTCTACTAGAAATTTAGAAGGGTATAACTTAAACATTCATAATGAATACATGGGAATTGTGGACCAGCAATGGAGTTAAGCACTAATCAAATCTAACAATAATAATTAAAGAATATATTTATTAACCTGAACAAATTTATAATACAAATGAATTAAATGCTAATATATTATAAAATAACATATCAAAAAAATAAACTGCTAAACCTAACTGATTTTAGAAAGAGATAAGATGAATGGCAATTCCTTTCCTGACAGAGTTACAAAAGTCATATTACCTGTGAACATATATATTTGACATTGAACATTGAAACTCTTGGAAGAAGTCAAATGTTCAATTATGCTTTCTTCTGTCTCGTCTTGGTGAGTGTGAGAGAACTAGATGATCAGGAGCACAAAAAGAGAGCTGGGGAGAACAAGAGAGAGAGCCTTTGGAGGTAACCTCTCACCTTTTATACAAAATTTCCATCCAATAGAATTATTTGAAATAAACCCTCCACACTTCCAATGTGTGACAGAAGTCAGGCGGTCTTGCAGATAGTGTGAGATGTCTCACACTAACTATTGCTTTTGGAGGAACTAAGTTGTTTCCTCCTGTTGAAGAGGAAACTCCTTTTTCAACTTTACTTAATTTTAAAAGATAGATAAAGTTTCTATCGAAATAATTTAATAATTATTTTAACAAAATTTTCTAACAGAATAATCTCCCAACTCCAGATTCTCACATACAGCAAATGCTGGAAATGTCCCCTGGAAGACAAGGGAGTGAGGTCTGAAGATTTAGCAGGCCAGATTTCATGAGAGGTTATTAATCAGCAAAGAAGTCTTCCAAAAATCAGATCTGTAAGCAAGCAGTAACATCATCTACTGCAAAGTGGAAACACAGGACATAGAACTTGCAGGTCTTGTACACAATGCTGTACATACAACTTTAATGTCATTACAAATTTCTCACAGTAACTCTTTGAATACCTGTATTTATAATAAATAATGAACACCTTTAATTTTTTGGCATTTAAAATATTTCAGTAAAATAAGCATTAAAATTTATTTCTATGAATTAAACATCACGATGAATCTAAAAATGGCCCTTTAGAAGGATTGAAAGTACTAATACACAATATACAACAAATGGTGGAAAATCAAACAATTATTATTGAAATAGTTAAAAAGAAACAATTATAATTGAGTTTATAAAACTAAATCTGTTTTTTAAAAAGAATTTAAGATATTTTTGTTTATAACTTAGTTATGAAAGTTTTCTGTTTAAAATTTTTGAAGATGGTAGGTAGCTAATTTATCTTATTCTCATTTGTTCCATTTTTACTAAAGAATGAAATTTTCCAACTTAGTAGTTCATCTTTCTTATCATTCTTTTATGATTTTACTAAAAGTGATACAAAATATTTTGCAAGAAAAATTTCATAAGTAACTTTTCCAAACATTTCATTAGTTTGTGTATGCAAATATGGCATTTATAAATCCAATCAAATGACTACTTATAAATTTGTCTAAAGCTAATGGATTGTTTGTTCTGATATTTTTTTTGTTGTAAGTCAGATACGATGCTATTTCTTTTCTATTAAAGTATAAAAAATGATTTTGTTAAGTTTGCAGATAAAATTCTCATTTAGTTGTTTTTAATTTATTGGCTGAATGTAAATTAGTAGTCAATTTGCAACAGCAAATATTTGCTTGTGAAGTTTAAAAAGTTATTCGAATTATAATTAATAAGAGTCATTGCTACAAATTATTTCATTTGGTATGTGAGGTAGGTAAACTTTTCTTGATTCAGTGGAGTTAGTATCTAATTTGTATTTATCTACTGCTTTTTCTACCTGAAGCTGGATTGTATGTACAGTACTACTACTTTTGTAGATGTTGTTTAAGGATTTTCCTTTTGTTTTTGTAAATACATTCTCAATTTGGATTACAAGTGCAATTATTTATGAGTTTTAATTTGTAATTTGGTTTTATAGTTTAACATTTTGTTTATAACTTGAGTTGTCTATTATGTGATGTGTATTTTTTTTGTGCTATGTCCCCAAATCAAGGGAACTCTGCTATGGAGAAATTCATAATGCTAGACAATAATAAGTAGATGTATGTTATTGTTTATAAATGAATAAACAGCCTTAAATTTACAATAATAAGATGCAAATAAAAAAATTTCGATTTTAATACTAAAATTTTTGATACAATTTTATGTAACAAACGTCTTTATTTACTTAAAATAAATTATATTTTACAATTTTAATTTTAAAATAATCAATAATTTCACAAAATTTTAAAGCTATTATTACCTCTTCTGTTGAAATAAATGATAAGAGAGCTTCTCTTTGTGCTGATGACTGTGTATAAAATCCATTAACTACAGTTTTCAATACTCTTGGATTCAATCTTTTCCGTGTTGATACTAATACACGAAGAACTCTCAAAATAAATCTAGGTTCTTTGGACAGAACTGCCTTTTCAATGTGTCTAGCATGTTCTTTAATATCTGAAATATTCAATAAAGTAATTTTAAAAACATAGAATTTTAAATTAATTAAAAAATTTGGTAGTCTCAAAAATGTTTATTTAGAGAGTTAATTGTTCTAGAAATTCCAGAATCTATATACATTTTAAATATATTTGTACAACACATTATATAAATAGTTACTTAATATATGTACAAGTATTTAAATAATCACTTTATTATAAATGTAAGAAAGATTTCAATATGGTCATATATTTTTTCTATTAGTAGATATTGGTACCTTTCCCACAATGGTGTGTAAATTCCAAAATGTGCACTACTGGGCATAACATGCTCCACAATGTACATGAAATACACAACAATAAGTACATTTTACACTAAACATCTGGTATAGTATCTGGAATGAGCAGATTTTTCATCACATCCATACTCATTAATGGAACTCTGACTAGTGACTGCCATCTTAACATTGTAACACGATAGTAAATAAATGAGTTGACAACTTGTTATTGGAACAACTTCAATAGGTTTGGTATTAATAGGATGGTGTATCAGCTCATTCCTGAGCAGATATATGTTGGTGTTTCACAGAATGATTGAACAACTGACTAATAGGATAATGCAGTTATATTCCTAGACCTGACCCAGTGGATTTTTTCTATGAGGTAACCTAAAAGCATCAATTTATGATGCATATCCAGCAGTGCCAGGTGTTATTGGCAAGCTGCAAAGGCAAATATAAAGGGCTTGTAGGACAATGACATTAGATATAATATATGCCATTCATAATGCCACTGCTAATCATATGCATCTTTGTATTGTCACAGTCACTTTAAACATGTACTATAACAAAATGAAGCTAACTGTTCCCGTATTCACATATGAGTGTTATTTTTTTAGAGTCAGAGATCCTTATTCTAAATCAATGGTGTCGAACACAGTCACATGTGGCTCTGGGGACTTTGTAATGAGTCGCATGGTCCTGAACTTGATGATGATGTTACTAACATTCATATTAAAAACATCATTATCATAAAAAAAATTACATCCAATATTGATAAAATTGTTTCTGCCAGATGATGCAATGTTTCTAGTAAAAATAAAATTAATAAAAATTTTTAAAATTTCTCTAATTTTAAATTTTTTTGTAACATTTGATGATAATACATAAAAATAATATATTTTTAAAATTTTTGTAAATTTATTAAAGAAGAAATAAATGTAAAAGTCAAATGAGTTATTTTCAAATACACATAAAAGACCTTTTTTTGTCTGTGGCCCACAGACTCCAAAAAACTGTATTTGGTGGCCCATGATCTTTTATGAGTTTGACACCACTGTTCTAAATCTTAAAATCATACTTTTCCATTATCCTTGTGCTCAGGAGAAATAGGAAAATTTTTGTATTGCCTTGGAACTATTGTGTGATTTATACATGTTTTTTTTTTTTTTTAAATTACTTTATTTTACTGTAAACATCATAGTGGGTGCCTTAATTAATGTATCCAAATGCAATGCTGAAAAAAATCTCTTTGCATCTGGAAAACGCCAAAATGAACACCCTGTGTATGTTCATTATATATATTATGATCATATACAGTTACGATATCTCATCATTTTCTCCTTTTATATATGAGTTCACAAAAATTCTAATATTTGAATAAAACCAATATAAGTTTTAAAACAGCAATTACAGATCCTTTTTAAAAAATTAATTTCAGTTCTCCCTCATTCAAAAAAGCAATTTTAAAAAAATTAACAAATCCTCACAATGTAAATCATATTTTAGATATAAATGAATAATTATTTTGCTAGTCCTTAAATGAAACTTTCAATTTACAAATAAATTCTCTAAATTAGTGTAGTTATTATTTAAATCAACAGTTTTCAACATATTATATTTACTCTAATTAAAGTTTTTGGAAAAATTGACAAGCTGTGTAATTTTGTGATTAAATCTGTTAGGAAGTACTATGTCTAATTTTGCTCACTTCTATTTGCACTTCTAGGGAGATTTACAGTGCTAAAAATGATAAATCTCAAGCAATAGTTAGAGGAACAAAAGTTAGAAGGATAGTTATTTGTTATAAAAATGTGTTATCAGTTATATATACCAAGAGTGATTTTTCAGAATTTATTATCTATATTTTTATCATCTTAACTATTCTCTTAATTCCAAATAATCTAAATTGACATTTTTTAATCTGTTCCTTGCAACATAGCCATTTAGTTTATAGCTCTTCACTTCATAAAAAATTTTGTATTTAATTTTTATTAAATAGAATATTTCTTACCAATACAAACAAATTTCTCTGTATAGCAGACACAACCAAAATTTACTTCCTAAATGAAATCTTTTTATAACAATAATTTCAAAACAGAATGAAATTAAATATTATATCTCTGTGAATAAAACAGATTGGCTTTATGATTTAAAAAAATTAAATCAGATGCCAAATAAAAGCAAGTATACAAAACATTATATAAGGCACATTGAAACATCTGATCAAATACTTAATAGTTTAGTCTAAAAATCTAAAGAAGAATGATTGAAATAACTGTTTTTACATGTTTATGATTAAGAATACATTGAATCACTAAGTTATTGTCTAGAACTTTCCATTCTAATATCTTTCATTTAATCTTTAAAATCCATAAAATCAACTATCAAAAGTTTTTAAATTTATCTTAAATAAATTTCAATAATTGATTTTAGTAAGATCCAAACAGAAAACATCTGAGATGTAAAAAGATTGTGCCAAGTAAAAATTATAACAATTTCAATGACAGTTCAAGTTTTTTCTTAGGAGTTTCTTTTTGGTAAAAGTAAGCTTGGCACTTCAAAGTGAAATGTAAAAAACATTTATACAGGTTAAAAATCTTGTGAACACTGCTATAAAATGCCAAGCTTATCTTTATCAAAGAAAAAAAATTTGACTGTCATTCAAACTGTCCTAATTTTTTACTAGGTGCAACTTTTTTACATCTCAGATATTTATGTTTGGATATCAATTATTTTTTGGTTAATGAAAGGATTCAGTCAGCAGCTGTCAACTGAACACTTTAAATATGACATTAGTAAAATTATAAGGTTTTAGTTTGCATAAATTTAAGCTTTTAATATTCTGGATAACATTTTGAATGAAAATCATTTGTCTTGATGTAATTTTATCTTTACAAGTGTAAAATTAAGTGATAAAAGTAAAAACTCAAAGGGAGACCCCCCATGAACTTTGACCTATAAGTTTCACAAGCACCTCACTAATAACAAGAAAGGCTTAAGTTTAAAATTTGAGCTTTCTAGACCAAGTAGTTTTTCTCTAAGAGCATCTGCAGTGCTGGACGAAAAAAGAAGAAAAAAATACAGCTTTTTTGGTGATTTTTGCACTTTTCAATTGCTTATAATTTGGCAACTCTTTTATAGAAAAATCTGAAATTTTGCACACTACCTAAGAAAACATATCTTTCAAACAAGATATTCAGACTTACTATAGGCATTTGGGGTGAAGAAACTGACTCCTAGAAATCAGAAACACTGATTCCTGTGTATATATATACACATACACAGTCAGTGAATTCTTAATTTGTATGAAATGTCTTAAATTATAGTTAAAATTAATAATTGAAGATCAAGATTTTACCTTCAAGAGTAAGGGTATCCACATCTTTAGTTTCAGTATCTTTATTTTCATTAGTAATATCATCATCTGCATTTCTCATTTCAACATCATTTGAATGTTCTGTGACCATCTTGAAAAACTAAATTATTAGAAATAAAGAATTTTATTTTGTTTAATATTGTGTATGGACAGACTTTAAATAATATTAATTATGTATTAGTTATAAATGAATTTATAATTTGTAGATTAATAAAATAAAAATGATTACTAGATATAAAATTACAAACACTAATAAAAAGAGAAAAATAATATAAATCAGACACCTTCTGTGCTTATTCCAGCACAATAAACATACCTGCTAAAGGTATAGAACATTTTGTTTAAAATTTTTTTGATTAATTGCATTTAATTTATGGAAAAGAATAATTTTTGACAAAGGTCTCTGAAAGCGTCTGAAAACATTCATTTTTCTAATAAACATGCCTACTGGAATAAATACAGAAGGTGCCTGTGAATTAATAGAATAATAACTTATTAATTTAAATACATCTAGACATACAAAATTAATTTAACAGAGAATAAAGATTAATTAAGCTGAAAAGTATTGGTGTTAAACTAAGTGTTAAACTTTATTTTGTATTTTCTATTCATATAATAACTAGATAATGTTCGATACATTAATTCGCGTAACTTCTATCATTAATTAGTAAAACAATAGTTTTGTTTTCAAAAACAATTCTTACTTAATTGTATTGTAGCGAAATACACGAAAAATCAATTTTTTCTCTATTTCTCTACAATACAATTAAGTAAGAATTGGATAAATAATTATTTTGAAGTTTTGTTTTAATTGCTAATATTGATCAATGCAAATTAACAGTATTATTTTAACACAAAATTTTAAAATAATTTAATGATACGTTAATTTATTATAAATATTTAATTCCTGTTTGATAAATGAATAACTATACAAGGGCGTCGCCAGGGGGAGGGGCAGAGGGGCAGTTGCCCTCCCCTAGAAATTCGAAAAAGTTATTTAAATGCTAATTTTTAATTAAAATAATCTTCTTAAGCTTCTTGTAAGTTAAAGAAAATGTTTTATTTGAGATATTTCTTTTCCAGTACATAGTGAATGATTAAAACTTTATGAATCGTTTTTATTTTACCTACATACAATTCATATCCTCTATCAATTTACATCATCATGCCCCCCCTTTACCCATTGGCTGGCATCGTCCTTGTAACTATAAATGCATAAGTGTTTTTAAAAATTGCAAACTCTTGAAGGCGGATGGAATTACATGCAATTTGCAGTTTAAGTAAAACAAGGTGAGACATGTAAATACAATCAAACTTCCATATTACGACCTTCTATATAGTGAATTTCTTTGTATAACAAATTTTTGCACCATGCACTGCTCTTTCAGCCCAAAATACATGTAAAATTGCTTGTCATAATGTTTTGTCAAACTTTTTCAATATCAGATGATGATGATGATGCCAGTTTCTAGTAGGTGGAGCTGTTCTATCAAGATCAGTGATGTTAGAAGCCTCTCTGCATTGGGAAAGAATACTGTATTGCATCAGACACCATCGTCTGATGCAATACAGTATTCTGAGTCTGATATTTATTATTGACTCCATCACTTTGCTCATACAGTTTATTAGGGCTAGTGGCTGATAATTTTGTGGGTTTATTATACATTTATTTAGTTTCTGGATTGTGATAATTAGTGCTCTCTTTCAGGAATGTGGACATTTCTATTCTATCTACAAGCAATTAAATATAGCAAGTGGAGACAATTGTGCTGTTGAGGATAAGCATGTGGAGTGAATTTGATCTGGCCAACTGTTGTATTCCTGATTTGCTTTAATAGCTGCTATAATTCATATATTGTGAGTGGACTGTAGGAGTATTGTAGGAATTTGTTGGTATACTACTGAAAAGTCACTCTGCACTTATATATTTATTAACAGACATGTTTCAATATAGACTACAGGAGGTAAATATGAATGACAATTATAAACAATGTTGAAAGTGACCCCCCCATTAGCATCAATACAGGCTTGGATCCTTTTGTTTCTAAATACCATTATCAGTTGTTCGCTTGAAATAGACTGAATGAATGCTGTTATTGCTGCTTTCAAATTATCCGATGTGTGTGGATGATTTCGATACACTGCAGATTTTGCTGCTCCCCATAGATAAAAGTTTGGTGGATTTAAATTTGGTAAGTGTGGGGTCACATGTCTTTCAAAATAATGCAAAAATATGATTAGAAAAGTGCATAGTGACTTTCCAAACACCCTATACAAACCATATCAAAGTTTATTCAGCTTTTCTTTTCAGAAACTAAAATGATTGGGTATACATAGCTGTGCTTGAGTTGAATGCAAATGTTCTGTGTTCTGCCCAAGCAGTTTGTTATAGTTTGTTTATCTCCTAATTTACTGCTGTATTCTGTCAAGATTGGGATTCATTAAGTGGTGGCGTTTCTCCTTATGGCATTGATGCCATTCCACAATTGACATTGTTCTGCTGTTTCGCCTAATAAGATGATGAAGCATCCAAAGATTCTTTTTTAGTTTTTCGGTATATCTTTTTGGCATATGCTTTCACCTGCTTAAATCTTATGTGGTTCTCTTCTGTTGGTGGCACTTGAACTTATGTCAAGCTCTGTGTTGAGCATATTGTGCTGATATGCAATCCAGATTCCACCAGGATTTATAGTCTTGAGATACAGTGTGTTTCAGAACAGGACTGACTTCCAAGCTGCCTGTAGAATTGTCTCTGTGGTCTTTTATACTTCTTAGTGAACTGTATGGTTCCTCTGCATATCTGCATTTATTGTTAAGTTGACATAACTCTAAAGACCCCAGTTATACTTTATCACTGACCCAATATTGTCTAGTGTCACAGTCAACACTCCTCTATTTTAAGGAGGTGGAGTCGGTCAGGATGGCAAGATGATGTGAGCTGTGTATGTGTGGTGGCATTAGACACTGAGGCAAGAACTCTGTTAACAATTAACACCTGTTTACCTGTTTACCTGAAATACAAAAGACACTTTACAAAAGTTTAGATCTCCTTTTCTTATACACTAACCCAACAGGATACAAAGTGAGTCCAGATGACAGTGATGGGTTGGGATATGATGTTCCAGTACAGTGACACAAAGTTCCCAAGGTTTGTCATTCCTAATCAGTGGGTCAGTGTTCTAGACTAGCAGTCACTAACCGGTGGTCCGTGAGAAAATTTTGGTGGTCTGTGGAGAAATTTAGACATTGATCAACTCAAGGTTACATGAAGCATTACGAAAGAAATGCAAAATGCTTGGTTGCTTTTTCTCACTCATTGGAGGTGTTTTATTCTAATCTAAAACCAAATACAAAATGACTGTTATCAGTAAATAATCAACAATAAATACTGTTGTGAATGCAATTGTCATCCTTTGTAGAAAAGAGCCAAGAATCTATAAACTTATTTCAAACAAGCATCAACAAACTTCACACTAATTTGTTATATAGTAGAGAGTCGTTAATTGGAATCAATTGGGGACTGGGGTTTTCAGATTAGTGATTTGTTCCGATTACCGATTATGTACGAAAAAATATATTAACCTGTCCGATGTTCAAATTTTTCTCCGTTGAGTGTCGCTTCGTGTTCAATTTTCGTCGATTTTAAGCCTAACGAAAATTTTTATAATAATAATCGAGGCTATCGTATCGTTAAAAATTATTTCTGCATTTTGTACAAACAAAATAAATATATTGAAGAATATAAAAACATAAAAATTATACTTTAGAAGTAAATCTAGTATCAAAAATGTTCAATTCAGCACGACACAGTCCGACTGAAAATCGTTCCGATTACCGGGGTTCCGATTCCGACTCTCTACTGTAATTAAACAAATGAATTTCATATTAATAAAGTAAAATGAAACTTTTATGATTATTCTATAGATGTTTGTCTTGTTTAAAAAATTGATGTTAGTGGTCCACAGGATTCAAAATTGTGAGTTTAATGGTCTGCGAGGCCAGAAAGGTTGGCAACCACTGTTTTAGACAGATAGTCCACTGATAAGAGAAATTAAAGAACACAGTTCGTTGGCAATATGTATCACTTAATTAAAGTTGACTGTGTTAGTGGAAAAGCTCTCTGCTGTTCTTGTGTTTTAGGCATAAACATTTCACATTTCCAATTGGATATTCTGGTTGGGTATGATCTCCATCTTCCTCTTTTTTGATTGGCTCCTAGTTTGTTGCCAGGGCTATTTGGGACCGAATTCAGAGATTGGACACTAGGTGGAGATACTTATCAAATTTGTTGAGATTTCTGCCTGTAACTCAGAGTTAAGCATTTTTACCCTGGTTATAAATGCAGTATTACCAGCTGCACTCATGTGACATTTAGTATCATTAAACATTTTATTTTTCTGTTTTCATAATCATAGGAGAAAAACTTAAATTTTACTTTCTACTCTTTCACAAAACAACTTTTCTTACAATGTTTTATCAACTAAGAACATTTTTATATAAAACAATTTTCTTCTTTAAAAACAAACTTTGGTTTGGGTTTCAAACTCAGGTTGAGACCTCACAAAATTCTTGTCAATTTCTCCAGATTATCCATTTTGGAGTTGTACCTTCTAACAACTGATTCTTTGTGGCAAAAAGATATGGGGTAGTAGTTACAGCTGCTAAGATTTAAATTTGAATAAGTCCACATCCAATTTGCAAAAATTTCTGGCAGGCTTATAGTAAAGTCTGAAGGTGAATAGGAGAAGTTTGGATAGTAGAAATACAGTTGCCAGTGTTGTACAGACAGAATGTGTGGCAAGAAAAATTTTGATAATTTGCCCTCTGTGATCAGTTTATTCCATATAGTTTTTATCCCAGCTTGCACTGTGGCTGATAAAGTCTCCCAACAGTATCTAGGTTTTTGGAATTGGTTTGTGAGAGATTCTAAGTTTTTATCTACTGTTTCCACCAGAAGAAGATAGATGTTACCCACTGTTATTAGTTCCTGATGATGAATTTGGATTGCTACTGCCTAGAGTAATGTATTCAGAATGCTGTCAGGCAGATGCTCACCTGATCCCAAAACCCAGGTGTTCCTCTCCCTAACCCCCTCTGCCCAGGGCTCATCCTGCTGACAAAACAGCAAGCTGATACAGGATCAGACCATCCCAATGACCAGGCTGTGTTAGACCTGGCTGTCCATCTACAGGGCAGGGCCAAAGAATCATACTGGGCCTGGTTTTCTTTTCCAAGCTTTCTTGGGAGCCATGCCCTCAGCTTCCAGGATCCTCCTTTCTGGCTTATGGGTCACTGCACTTAGTCAACATGCATGTAGGCTAGAACTTAAGCAGTGTCTAGCAGCTTACATCTAGGTCTAAGCAGAAGATATACAGATAGGTGGTTTTCCAAAGTCTAGTAAGTTAGTGCTAATCTCTGAGAAGACCATGATATTGTCCTCCTACTGATGACAGTGACAAGAGCATAGTAAGTGTCCAATGGCTTGGGTTGTAGGGGTGCCACTCCCTAAACACTGCCAAAGGAGTTGCCCTGTATAGGGAGAAGTGAAAGTAATGTGACTAATAAATATACTGCATGTACTGATTATTCAATAGAATATTTGATTGTGATATAAGAATGGAAACAAATGAGAAAATACAGTAAAATTATGTGATAATGAATTTTAATGTTTCCAAGTGTGTAATAATAACTTACATAGAATACAACATGCCACTCGAACAGTTTAACAGCATCGAACGTAAAAGTAACTTTTACATTTGTTGCTGTTAAATGCATAATTCTGTTCTCTTTAAAAATTGTTCCAAACAATTCTTTACCTGAGGAAAGGCCAAGGAGGGGTCTGAAAGCATTTGTAGTGACTGTTAAATTTTAATTTGCACTGGTTAAAGCTTTTTTGTGAGTGGTGTGTTGTACTGTAAACCCCCATGCATAGTTGTTCTATATTATAACTTACATAGAACTTCTAAAACATGAAAAAATAGAGAATTTAATAATGGACTAACATTTTCAATCCTTTTTTTTCCGGATCTTCCTCAGATCCAGTTTATCTTAGAAAATTACAAATCCAAAACGAAACATATTCACAAGTTCCAAATGCATATTCCTTTTACAGAATCAACCGAAAACATATGATAAAAAAATATGCATTTGGAACTTGTGAATACATTCATTTTCGATCCATAATTTTCCAAGATAGACCAGATTCGAAGAAAATCTGAAAAAAGAGAAAGATCGTAAACGTTAGTCCATTTCTACATACATGATAAATTGGAAGCAAGGGTTCTCAGGTGCGTAACCCCTGGTGATCTATTATTTCAGATTAGGGAGCTCAATGCAACAATTCCAAGGATTTTCTCTTAAGATGACTCAACTGTATTTACTACATACATAATTAAATGCATTACATTTACTAAAAAATAACAGATTGGTTTCAATTCTTTTTTTGTTGTATCAACTATTCTCATCGACCTAACATATATTTCAAGTTTTTTGGATTACATATTAATGTAATTATAATAAAAACGATGTAATTTATATAAATAAAAGCTAGAAATTAATTAGAATTTAGCACTTAATTATTCGAATTTTAGAAAACTTTACTCGGATTATGTCTAATAAAGTAAATAAAATCTACTAAGACACGAATCAAAATCAGATATTGAAAGTATTTTAAACAAAGCTCTTATAATTAAATTAATCATAAAGCTTTTATCTCTTTAACAGGTAATAACAGGATTCATAATAAGTTTATGTCGCTATTTACCTTTACACGTTTCTCTTCGAAGTCTACAAATCCTCAATGACAACTCAAAATTTTGCCGAGCAATGGCGGGTGACTCCAGCGCCCTCTTAGACATTTAATATTATGTGAAAATATTTAAGAAAAATAATTCTAAATTTTATGAAAATATTAAAGTAATTGATTTTATGATAAAATTAAAATTTATTTTAATCTATGAAATTCAATATGTATAATTTACATATTGTGTACAGTACATATTGAATTTTACTATTACGACGAGGGACCATAAACTTTAAATCATGGATTACAGTGGCGTGCCTTGACATTTGATGACAGGGAAGCTGTGGCGACCGATGGTGAGCCAGTGATAGTCTGAGTGGGTAGGAAAATTATGCCAATCAGTGTCCATTTGCTTTTTGATATCGGTGTTTATGATGCTGATGTAATCCTCCGGTGTGATATAACGGGTTTTCTTGGTGTCATTAGGAAGGCTCTTAGCAAGTTTGTCCGCTTGTTCATTTATAGTTATTCCTTTGTGTGCTGGGGTCCATACGAGACGTGTCCGTAGATTATCTTTATTGCGACTGTTGATGTGATTTATGATGGTGTAAATGATAGATGACGACTTATCCTGATAAGCGTTGATAGCGGTAAGGATAGCTTGGGAGTCCGTGCACACAGTAATGTTGCTGTTATTCTCAGTAGCGTGTTGCAACGCACATAGGATAGCGAAACCCTCCGCCGTGAAGATGGTGGCCTCAGGGTGCAGGGTGTAGTGGGCTTTGATGCTATTGGAGTAGTCGGTGAACGCTGACGTGACATTCGTGTCGGTTTTGGAACCGTCGGTGGCTAGGAAAGTAGAGAGGTCTTGTGCCGTTGCCCACTCGTGGAAAGTGGATTGGATAACAGGGTTTGGCAGGGAAGAGTCCTGGAATGGAAGATCGCCGATATGTATGTCGAAAACGGTGGCGTCCGGGAGTGTAGAGTTTTGAGCCGGGTGCTTATTGATAGGGATGTTATGCATGTTAGTCCAGTTCCGGATGTAATGGGTAATGGGACTTTTCACAAGGGTGGCGCCTTCGTTGCTGTGGATCAGATGTATAATTTTCCGGGAAAAGTTGTCCCTCGGTGCCTTTTGGAGATAGGAACTATAATGTTTTATAAGATACTTTCTGTAGCGGCATTCTATAGTAGTGGTGTTGGTCGCTCTGCGGGTAAGAATGTTGTTTGCGGTCATAGGGAGACCGTAACTGAGTTTAATAAATTGTATCTGTAAGGATTCTAGGATTGCCATTTGGGTTTTTTTGTTATGGTTGTGATGCTGGGGATGACGTACATGAGAAGGCTGCCGATGGTGCTGTTGGCGATGCACAAAAAATCCTTTGGTTGGCCACCGTGTTTTTTGTTGCAATAAATTTTAAAGATGTTTAGTAACTTTCTGCTCTTGTCCCGAATGTATTGTATGTGGGCGTTCCAGGTTAAACGTGCAGTAATGTAGACACCAAGAAGTTTAATTTTGGAGACCTCTGGGATTGGTTGATTATTGAGAATGAAAACTTGGTTGCCACGTATATTGATGGGTATGCGCATAATTGCGCACTTCCGTGGCTGGCACTGTACAGAGTTTTTCTGAGCCCATCTGCCAAAATTGTTGAGAAATTGGACCGTGTTATAGTGTAAATGAGTCGGGTCAGTACCATGCGTGACAGCTGTAACATCGTCTGCGTATACATAGATTTTAGTGTTTTCATTTTCAAGATGAAAGATGTCATTCATGAAGATGGCAAACAGGAAGGGGGATATCACACTACCCTGAGGAATTCCTAAGCATTGGGTACTACTATGGGAGAGGTAGCCTCTCCATTTGATTTGTGTCTGCCTGTTGGACAAGAAGTCTTGAAGCCAGAGAATTGAGTTGCCTTTTAGACCTTTTTCTAGTGTCTTCCGTATAATTAGAGTGATTGACTTTATCATAAACACTACAAATATCGAGAGTAGTAATGTTGATGTAATAGCCTTTATTCCGGAGGGTATATATTTGTAACATGAGGTGCGTAAGTAAGTCCCGAGTGCCTTTGCCGGGTAGGCCTCCAAAGTGCTTATAATTAAACCAATTATTGTGAGTGGCTATGCGCTGCCATCTGTTTAGTATCATCCGTTCCATTGTTTTCATGATCGTGGAAGTGAGCGCTATTGGCCTATAGTTATCGATCATAGTCGGATCTTTACCATGTTTGTGGATGGGGAGGATTATGGTGTTTTTCATTTTCTGAGGTATGTTGCCCGTCGACCATATGGTGTTGTAGACCGCCAAAAGGTGGCTTCTGGCCTGGTAATCAAAACCCTTTAGCATGTTTGTCATGATGCCATCGGCCCCGGGAGTCGTGTTGCGTCCTTTTTTAATTGATATATCCAGTTCCCTGTTAGTGAAGGGGAGGTTGTAGGGATCTTGCTGATATGTAGTATTTTTAGGACGACTGATGATTGGCTGCTGATCTCGTAGTTCAGGGATGAAGAAGTTGAGGAATTTGGCTGCTTGATCTTTCGGAATTATTAGTGTGCAGTTGTCATGCTGTAGGATGAAGTGGCTTGTTGGGGAGTTGTTATTGTTGCGAAGGCGGCGGAGAATGCTCCATATGTTATTCTTGTAATGGGGAGAGGACGCCATGCATTCCCAAAAAGCACGCTTCTGGGTGATGATGCAGCGTTGTAATTCCGCTGTGGCTTTTTTTGCTTGGATCCAATTGTCACGATTGATGTGTCTTTGATATCGATGATAAGCCTTACGCTTGGAGGCAAGTGCTCGTTGGCAATCGGAGTTCCACCACGGGGGTTTAGGTGGTCGACTGCTCATTCTGCGATTCTTCCGCATGGCGAACAAGTTATCATATTGTTGAACGAGGTCATCGTAGGTCCATTCGTTATGTGCTGCCTAGGTGATAAAGGTATTCATGGCGTTTACGTCATTCGTGTTACCACTTCTGTCAGTCTGTTGACAGCTCTTGGTCTTGGCAGGATTGGGCGCGTGGAAGTTTGGGTTATTGTTGTTACGAGATTGATTAGGGTGGTGAGAGCGAATGAGAGGAAGATCAATAGTTATCATACAGTGCTTGCTACCATAATCTTGGAAGTAAGGATCCCATTTCACTTGGGGTGCGATATCGGTAATGGTAAGAGTTAGATCGATGGCGGTGCCTGGACCGTTATCATTTAAGTGTGTGAGACGTCCATCGTTGAGTAGGCACAGCTGGGAGAGGTTGATGAGGTCAGCCAAAATACGACCACGTGTGTCAGTGGAGCGATTGCCCCACATCACGTGATGGGCATTAAAATCTCCATCTAGTATAATAGTCTGGTCCGATAGGTGACGGAATAAGTCGTTAAATAATCCTGGCAGAGATTGAGGAGGAAAGTACGCATTTATTACCTCAATCGCTTGTGGTACGTAAATTTTAATACTGAGCCATTCTGGATCATCCTGACCATTTGAGGTTCGGGAATCTTTATAAGAACACGGAATGGAATGATGAATGTAAGTAGTTAGGCCACCTCCTGTGGTGCCAGTACGATGAGTATGGAAGGCTGTATAACCCGGTAAGTTGATGTGATTGCTATGTTGGAACCAGGCTTCTTGGATGAGTATGATTTGATAGTTTTTCCAAATACAATCGGTGTTTAACTGCATCATTTTGTTTCGGAGACTGTTGGCATTCCATTGTAGGATTTTCATGAACGTTACGATCGAGTGTGGATGACAGGCGTTTGTGAAGTCATGGGTGGTGGATTGTTGCTGATTTTCCCGTTTTTGTTTTTGGGTTTTTTGGTGGTTTTATTTGGGTTCTCTGTGGAGTGATCGGGTGGAGTCCCTCGGTCGTGTCGTTTGGTGGTTGTTGTTCTTCCTGAGGAATCTTCGACTGTGGTCCCCGTCTCGTTGGGTTTCGTTTGTGGTTGCAGTTTGGGTGGAGAGCACTTCAACTCCGTTTGTACGTTGCTAGTGTGAGCGTCAGGTTCCGAATAGACCTCACAGGCGGTCTTGTTGTGTTGTTGGATAGTACTGGGGGTAGTTTGAATACTTTGTTTGGTGAGAGACGCAGTGAGTTTGCTTTCTTGTAAGATTTGTAATAACTTGGAGAGTATGTCGTTCTGTCTGGCTATAGCTTGTTTTATAGTGATTAGTTGTTCCCACGGGTCGTCGGTCGAGGTTGGTTGGGTCGCTGTTTGGCAAGGCCGTCCGTGGGTTTGATACTGTGAGTTGGTTGACTGTTGTGTCACATTGCTGTAGGAACCGCGAATGTTATCAGAAAGAGGGTGCATGGCAGCCCGGGCGTCCTTTCGTGAACAGTTGTACATACGTTGATGACGTAGTATGGCTTTTTCATGTTGGATTCTGGAGCATTGTGGTGAGGAGAATGAGTGATTGCCGTTGCAGTTTATGCAGCGAGTAGATTCAGCTGTACATTGTGTTTCATGTTGTGGATCTCCACACCGTGTACATCTTGGAATGCCTCTACAATAATTTTTGGTATGTCCCAGTTTTCCGCATTGTTGACAAATTCTAGGACGTTCCTCGTAAGATTCCACGCGATACGCCATCAGGTAAAGCCGCAGATGACGAGGGAGATCAGTCGTAACTAGCGAAACTTTAATTGTTCCGGTTGGGATCATTTGACCGTCTACTTTTCGACTAAAACGTTGTACACTAATTGGGAGTTGGCCGTCCTCTTTGAGTAATTGGTAGATTTCCTCTGCGTGCAGCTCTAATGGGACGCCTTTTATTATGCCTGTGAAGGCATAGGAACCTCTAGTGAGACTAATACGTACCGGGATATCGTCGATCTGAGAAAGTTTTAGTAAAGTTGGGATGAAAGATTGGATCGCTGTTACATAAATTTTTCCAGTTCTGGTAATAGTGATGTTCGATATTTTCCCGTGTATATTTTCATGCGAGCGTTTAAAATGTTGATAGATTCGTTTGCCAGTTAGAGAGGGGTGCGTTCTTTCCGTTTGTAGGACACATGTCGGGTTGTTTAGAGTAACAGTTCGGGAGTTTATCCGTTGTAGGAGGTCCGCGTTAGTTGGTTCCTCATGATAAAGCCAGTAAGTGGGGTTTGGTTGGAGAGACTCAGTCGTAGTGGTCCGCGGGGAGTCGACTGACCACATGTCACGTCCGTTCGGTTGGGGAGATTCCATGAATTCCTCTTCCTCCTCCTCCCGACCGCGGCCGCGGGGGGATGTTAACATAAAATTCGTACTTACAGTTTCTTTGATCACTGGTTATCTTTCGAATTTGCGACGAAATCCAATATAAAAATTTAATTTTAGTAAATTTTTAACGGTTCGGTTCGATTCGGTCTGTTCTGATTCGGTCCGGTCCTAGAACACCTGCCGACACGCTACTCGTTTAAAATCACACTATTTGGGGGCGATATCAGGAACAAACTTTGATATAATAGAAAGCCTTGTCGATTCGATCTGATTCGATCCGATTCGATTCGATTCGATCCTAATACATCGGGCCAGAACCAATTCTCTTATCACTAATTCCTTTCTTCACAAACGTAACCTGATGAATACTGATCGTTGCAGATTCTGCCCGACAGAACAAGACACTACGAGACATCGGTTGGATAAATGTTACCATTTGACCCCGTCCGCAAAAAAATTCTTAACAACAATAATATCAGACGTTACAATATCTTCAAGATAAGCGATTGTCTAAATTTTACACCCATTGAGATTTGTATACAAAGCATGATCACTTTTTTCACCGTTTATAAGCAGACTTATAAATACTGAGGAAAATAATACTGTAGTATCGTCATCTTTCACCACCACGGGGCGCAATAGTCCGAGTAACTGACGCCCAACGTCAACCTTAAGACCTAAGACCCAGGGAAGCTGTGTTTCTGTAAGAAGCCGACTTCCAGGGGCAATCAGTTAATTGCGCGTAAGTGATGGTCTAGGGCAGGGATGGGCAACCTGCAGCCCGCATTCATATATTTTGCAGCCCGCGACGCATAAAATATGAATAAATATATCAATTTCCCAGCTTAAAGAAGTATGCAGCAAAACTTCAAACGTTATTTTCTACAACTTAAGTATGTGAATAGTTTTTCCTAGAGTACCTAGATATCAGAGTAGCGACACACGAGTCACCGCCGCCATGTTCTGTCGACTGTCATCACGTAGTCTATGGGTTTATATTAAGAAATGACGATTTTTTTTAGTTTAATAAAGCATTTTTTTCGTAAAAATGCTTTATTAAACTTACTAAAAGAAAATTAAATCGTTCGTTTTGAGCAATACGCCCATCACTTTTCTCCATTTCCATACAAAAACAACTATAATACACCTATCCCTCGTTTTACACGGTACTTCTTTTACACGTTTCGCTTTTACACGGTTTAAAAAATAAATGTAGAAAATAAACTGGCTATGATCAAAAGGACCAATTTTTAACTCTAATCTACATCTATATTCCAATCCACCTTAATTATATGTTATAGTTGACATTTAGGATAATAGGTGACAGTTTTATTTGAATCCGTCAAATAGTAACCGATAAACCGATATGGGTACTCCCCCATACGCATGAAGTTGCATTCATTGCACATAGTTTTAAACCAGAAAATTTTAATTTTTCATATTCATAAGTAATAAACGATTACATTATTTTTAATTACATTTTTTACATTACATTACATTACATTACATTACACAATTACATTACATTTTTATGAATCTTTCAGATTTTATTTTTTGTTCCTTTGTACTTTGTATTTAAATAATAAAAGAATATTTTTTTGCCTTTCAATATTTTTGTTTGATTTATGTACCTCTAAAAAATTGAAAAAATTCATAATTAATAAACAACGAAATTATGCGTTTTTTGCATACTTTTCGATTTACACGGTTTTACATTCAAAAAGATACAAATTCGATTTACACGTTTTTCTCAGGAACCTATCTTCCGTGTAAATCGAGGGATAGGTGTATTTTGATTCCTTGGTGTAAAATACGTACACGATATTTTCTTTGGGGCTGGTAAATTTATAAAATTCGCTTATTTAATATATAAGTCACTTTAATTAACGTTTACGTAACTAAACTATAGCACGCATATTTCATATGACGTCAGGTAACCGCTTTTAAAA
This sequence comes from Centruroides vittatus, assembly GCF_030686945.1. Classification (NCBI taxonomy): domain Eukaryota; kingdom Metazoa; phylum Arthropoda; class Arachnida; order Scorpiones; family Buthidae; genus Centruroides; species Centruroides vittatus. Next base: position 699,709 of record NW_027120741.1, read on the forward strand.
TGGCGTCGGATAAACGAAATATTACGAAATTTAGTAAAACTTGCGCTGTCGGTCAATCGGAGAATACTGGACGAACGAGAGGAATGATTTGTTCTAGTTTTGGGGTGGCGAGGTAAAGAAGACGTTCGATTGTAGAAAATCTTGTTTCTAACTCCTTGTGGAGAATGGAAACGGAAGGCGCAGTAGCGTAGCGTGGAAATCAGACGCCCGGGGCGGAGGAAAATTTTGCCGTCCCCTTATTTAGGTATCTCAGTTTAAAAGACTAAAATATACAGTAATTCTAAAGAACATTTCGGCAAGAACAATCATCATTATTGTGTATTGTACAGGTTACAATAAAAAAGTCATGTATATATGTTTTGCAATATGATAATCACACATTTTTATTACAAAAATTTTTACAAGATATTATTATTATTTATTGTGAAATTTTGCCGTCCCCTAAAAGTGCCGCCCGGGGCGGGCCGCCCCTGCCGCCCCCACTACGCTACGCCACTGGAAAGGCGGAGGGTGGTAGGGAGTCTCTCGATCCCAATCCGTCATCATTAGGGGATAGAAACGTAAAAAATGCAGATACTTAGCCTTAAAATTCAAAACGAATCCATTACGTCAATCGCATTCGAATTCGTTACGCGCTTTCTAATCTCCATAGAAACGGCAATTGTTGCCGTTTCTATGGAAACGCGTATTGTTGCAACACGATTTTGCGTCACTTTGCACGTTTTTCACTTGCCGAACGGACGTGTGCTCTCTTTGCTCTGGTTTTCGCTGTGTTTTTTGCCTTTTTCAGCGTTCCTTGCTGCCCGAACGAGGTTTTAAGAAGACTTTTGGACTCCGACATTACACCAAGTAAGATTTTAATTAGAATTTTGCTAGCTGTAAGATTTTATTTTCGTTTCGTTTAGTCCAACTTTCGGAGACATCGGCCGACATATTTGCGTTTAAATTTGTGAATTACGATTCGAAACGACTTTTAAACGAACCGCCACATTGGAAAGTGACCGAAGCGCCGAAAACGGATTAAGTATTTGCTCATTGGTTTATTTTCGTAATTAATTCATTTATATTTTATAAACACGGTCAAAGAATAAGGATTATTTATAGAAATTCAATTAAAAATTATTTAATACTAACTGAAATACGAATTCCATCGTAGTTTTAACTAAAATATGCTCTGGTAACATTGATGGACCGAGACCGTATTCCGAAGCATGGGATGTTCCTTGGACAGGTCAAAAATTTTGCCCTTTGACCTCCGACTTCTCCATGCAATTTATGTATTAGTAACAACGCTTTTTAATGGCTTATTTTGCCAGAATTAAATTGTCTGCAAACACATCTAATACTAATACACTTAACAGTTATCTATACAGGCTGGACACAAAGAAATCTTTTCCTTAGGCTCTTTGTCTTTTCACCAGGTGGTCTTTTCTGAGTGCAGTCGATCTTCCACACTTACGTAACCCTCTGCCAATGCTTTGTGCCACTTAAACGTTCGTGTCCCGAATGGCGAGTTTCGCTTCTTCGTGCGTTTGTCTTGTATTTTGGTCGACTCGTTCGCAATTTCTTTGCACGAAACTCTTTTAAATGCGTTTATGTGACGTACACGTTAGGGTAAATCGCTCTAGAAGGAAACACTTGTTTCGACTTGGGCTCGAGTGCCTTTTTCTCATGGCTACGTGCGGCGTGTCTTTAATTTACTGTCGTACAAATACAAATTACACGTAAGAGAGTTTCTTCGTTTCGGGTCGGTCGTCTCTACTGCAAATACAGTCGGAACGTTCTAGCAATTTCCGGTAGGATCTAACGCGAGCTATCCGAATTCTGATTAGTCGTGCGTATAATCTTGAACTTTTTCTGCGTTAATATTACTTGAAGAATCTCGGCACGTCGTTCGATGGTCGGATTCGAATCTTTTAGATTTAATAGATTGGTAGATAAAAGGGGGGTTACTATAATTCAAATCTATTCTTTTTTCGGTTCGAAGGATCATCATAAAGTCGAAATTTTTATTCACATTTATACAGACACGAAACACGAGAATATTAGCTTTTTGAATTCATATTACTGTTAACATGAATGTATATGCAAGCAGTGATCCGCGAAAATCTGTCTCTTCGGCGACTGGGAGGCGCAAAAATCACGAAATTCGGTGAAAAGTCCAAACGTCTTACATTAAATTTCGTGGCCACGCAACAATAAATCTCCTACAATTTGTTGCGAGCGGTCTGATTTTCTGTTCGTGCGATTAAAAGTGATTTATTTCAAGCGTTTTCTGAGTTTTGCATCATTTGCAGCGATTTCATCGATAAGTTCAGACCACGAACTTTCTAAATTTAGGTAATGTATTTTTGAACATTGTTAAATCGAATATCACAATTAGTGGCAATGATTTTCCGACAAAGCTCCATTTAGATAACAATTGATTGTTTTGGCACAGAGACGACGAATGGGCCTTTTCACTTATTTTGAGAAATACTTTTCACTCTTTTTACTGTTAAATTTTGTCCAATCGAATTGTTAAAGCAAAATGGGAATTAATAAATATATTAAATTGTTATTCCCCGCTATGGTTCATATACACATTATATCCCGCACGGTTTTAATTTATAAGAATTTCTCTATTTTCACAAATATTTTGGGTTGTGGCAATGGACAGTATTGTATAATTTTTATGGACAGATTTTTTAATTATATATCGAACATTAAAAGTCGTTGGAAAGATTAAAATTACTATATTTAACAATTAAAGATTTTATCATAATATTGATTTGTGACTTTGAAACTTTTATTTTAATTAAAACGACCATTTTTTACAATCTTCTGTTATAAATCTTTACTTTTACATAATGGGTTCACTATGAAAACTTCCAAAATATTTCAAAATTAACACAAATTGTGGCAAAACATTTATTTATCGTAATCATTCTACTAATTTGCAGAAGTAAGCTATCGACAACGTCGTAGACGACAATTAGTTACGAGCTTTTTCCTGATTGTTAACGAATCAACAATACAAATTCGATTGTAGTTTGTCGGAATCCAGACGCCATTTTTATATCGCTGGCATTTTCCAAAAAATACCGAAATTTTTGCTAGTTTTAGAAAGGAGGAGCCGAGAAATGGCAGAATAATTGTGGGAAAGACGGAAAAACCGAATTTCAATAAAGGAAACGAAACTGAAATAAAATATTTGGAAGCCGACATTAGCCAAACTAACAAGAAATTACTATGGAAGGAAGACATTTTAAACGAATTCGTATTACCGGTAAGTCACTTCCAATGAACTAGAATATACTATAGAGTGGCTGTGACTTTAGATACAACGCTCTTGGTGTCGATGACGGGTAATATCGACTGCCATTTTATTTTAAGTCAAAACGTTGAAGTCTAAACCACGTGTTGGGCAGGATTGTCACTTTAGAATCTATTTCTGCCATCTAAATCTGGATTGTTTTGTTTGCTCCTAGATTTGACATTTAGGCAATAAAATAAGTGATATAAATCTAGATTGTTTCATCTCGAATTTAGCAATTTTGTAGATTTTATTTAATTATTATAATGAAGGTAAGATCAGAGTTTTAAGTAGTAAATGTATAATAGTACTTAACCCGGAATATAACAATATTTTTTATAATACGAGTTGAAGAGCTTTACTCTTAGCAATATGATTATTTATAATATACTCAGTTTTGGTTTCAACTTGTTATTATATTAATATAACACAGGATCGTAGTACTTACTGATAAAAACAAAATTATGTTAACTTTCGAAGTACAGTAAGACCCCGCTTAACGCGGGGATGACAGAGCGCTAAACGAAACAGCGTTAAATGGGTCATCTTAACATGTAAATAAGGGGGATACGTGAAACAGAACAGAGAATAGAAAAATTTATCAGTTTTTTTTTGTTTTATTTTGTAACATTTATTATTAAATAGTTTTTTTATTACATTAATTATAGACTTATTTATTACTAATATCGATATTTATTCATAAAACATTCATAAAAATAAAAAAAAAGTTCGAGTAAAGAAGTTATGTTTGTGATGAGGAAGGTTCTTCCTCATTTGACATCTTTTGTTTCTTTGTGAAGAAGTCATCTAACGTCGTTTGCCGTTTCCTGTTTCGTTCAGCAAGCAGCTGTCGATAGCAAGACATCACATCCATGACACTTCGTCTTGCCTTTGAACTTCTATCAAAATTGAAATCATTTTGTATAAACTGATCCATTATTTCCGTTATACTGGCTAAACTATTTTTAGAAAATCCGTTGAAAGTTCCTTTTGTTCCTCATCTTCAGAAACGCTAATTTCTTCATCTTCGTGCACCTGTTGTTCTACTAATTCTTCTAGATCGTCGTTGGAAAAACTTTCTCCAGTTGTAACTTGCAATAATTCTTCAATATCCTGCGCATTTATATTATCCAATCCTGTTTCATTAGCTAGCTTGACAATTTCGTCGGCATCAACAATGGATTCTCTTGTGTCAACATCCTTGCTTAGCTCCGGCCACACATTCTTCCATACTCCTTTCAAACATTTCTCGGTCACCTCATTCCAGGAAAGATTGATGTTGTGTACAGCATCCACGATATTATAGTTTTTCCAAAATTCTCTAATTGATTGTTTATCTGCTCCATCTGTTTTATTAATCAGTTGTCGGAATGTCCGCCGCAGATAATAAGCTTTAAAATTTGATATTACGCCCTGATCCCAACACTGCGTGCGATCTCAGGTAATTCCAATACTACCGCGTAATACCGAAACAGCGTTAAGCGGGGTCTTACTGTAAAATATTTCAAATCGATTAATGTTTTGACGTAACGCGTGACGTATTTACCGAATGTTGAACGTTCGAAACAAGCTAATTGTTCGAATTTTCTATTGTTGGTCGCCATCTTTAAATGGAAATTTTCTCGTTTTTTCCTGCGTTTTATGAGATTTTCCAAAAGAATTTTCATTATAAATGAACTTCGGTAAGTAAGTAAATTGTTATTTATGATTTATAGGAAATCAAAATAGAATTATTGGCGATAAAATGTTAAATTTATAGTTTAAGATTTCGAATTTCATTTCAAACGTGAGATTTTTGGAAATTACTTTATCAGATTACGTATAAAATTTGATTGGGAATAGTCATACATCAGTTTGAATGTTATAATGAATAAACTCAATACGTTCTATGTATGTTGAAGTTGTCTCCTGCTTCCGTATAATGTCGTTTTAACGTACAGTAAAACCTGACTAAGACGAACTGCGTTAAGTCGAAGCTGTGTACAGCTTCCTGTCACACAATATGAGGATATTCCATAGTATCTCTGGACAGTAATTTTAATTAGGACCTATTTTCCCCAGCGCTCTCCATTCTTTCGTAGCTATATAATCTTCAATTTCTCCTAGATTCCGTGTATATGCAAACGTATAAACCTCTATATATCGAAACCAGTTTATCTCGAATTTACTTTCCTTCCTCGCAAGCTTCCGGATAGAAAAGTTCAACTATACGAAGTTTTTCATATTCCAACATTCGCTGAATTTTTATGGCCAGACAACAAATGATATATTTAGATTATAAAGCCTTTGTTTCGATACTTAGAATATTTTAAACAACTCGATTTTAAAATTTTCTTTTCTAACGAAATTTCCTTTACCCGATTAAAATTACAAAATATACGAAGCATTTATTAATGTCGAAAACAACTGAAAATAACAAATGATACTTCCAGGTAATGAGATGTGACGTGTTTACTTGATTCTGACAAGGTACCGATGCAGCCGTCAACCCCTTGATACAAAGCCCACGTAGGGCAAAGAGAGAACAGACTCTTGCGAGTCGAAGACAACCGTCTACCCCGCAAGATTAAAGCCCGCGTAGGGCGAAAACCGAAGACACTCTTGCGGGTCAAAGGCAGCAGTCTACCCCGCCAAATTAAAGCCCGTGTAGGGCAAAGACTCAAGACACACTTGCGGGTCGAAGACGGTCGTCTACCCCGCAAGATTAAAGCCCGCGTAGGGCGAAGACAAAACACATTATTGCAAGTCGAAGACGGTCGTCTAATTCGCAAGATTAAAGCCCGCGTAGGGTGAAGACTGAAGACACTTTTGCGGGTCGAAGACGGCCGTCTACCCCGTCAAATTAAAGCCCGCGTAGGGCGAAGACTGAAGACACTCTTGCGGGTCGAAGACGGCCGTCTACCTCGCAAAATTGAAGCCCGCGTAGGGCGAAGACTGAAGACACTCTTGCGGGTCGAAGTCAGCCGTCTTACTTCACAAGATTAAAGACCACGTAGGGCGAAGACTGAAGACACACTCTCGGGTCGAAGACGGCCGTCTACCCCGCAAGATTAAAGCCCGCGTAGGGCGAAGACTGAAGACAGGCCCCGTCTTTGACACACTTGCGGGTCAAAGACGGCCGTTTACGACCCACAAGATTAAAGCCCGCGTAGGGCGAAGACAAAACACATTCTTGCGGGTCGAAGACGGACGTCTACCCCGCAAGATTAAAGCCTGCGTAGGGCGAAGACCGAAGACACTCTTGCGGGTCAAAGACGGCAGTCTACCCCGTCAAATTAAAGCCCGCGTAGGGCGAAGACTGAAGACACGCGGGTCGAAGACCGCCGTATACCTTGCAAAATTAAAGCCCGCGTAGGGCGAAGACAAAACACATTCTTGCGGGTCGAAGACGGACGTCTACCCCGCAAGATTAAAGCCTGCGTAGGGCGAAGACCGAAGACACCTTTGCGGGTCGAAGACGGTCGTCTACCCCGCCAAATTAAAGCCCGCGTAGGGCGAAGACTGAAGACACACTGGCGGGTCAAAGACGGCCGTTTACGACCCGCAAGATTAAAGCCCGCGTAGGGCGGAGACCGAAGACACTCTTGCGGGTCAAAGGCGGCAGTCTACCCCGCACACTTGCGAGTCGAAGACGGCCGTCTACCCCGCACACTTGCGGGTCGAAGACGGCCGTCTACCCCGCAAGATTAAAGCCCGCGTAGGGCGAAGACAAAACACATTATTGCGGGTCGAAGACGGTCGTCTAATTCGCAAGATTAAAGCCCGCGTAGGGTGAAGACTGAAGACACTTTTGCGGGTCGAAGACGGCCGTCTAACCCGTCAAATTAAAGCCCGCGTAGGGCGAAGACTGAAGACACTCTTGCGGGTCGAAGACGGCCGTCTACCCCGCAAAATTAAAGCCCGCGTATGGCGAAGACTGAAGACACACTCTCGGGTCGAAGACGGCCGTCTACTCCAAAAGTTTTAAGCCCGCGTAGGGCGAAGACTCAAGACACACTTGCGGGTCGAAGACGGCCGTCTATCCCGCAAGATTAAAGCCCGCGTAGGGCGAAGACTGAAGACACTCTTGCGGGTCGAAGACGGCCGTCTACCCCGTCAAATTAAAGCCCGCGTAGGGCGAAGACTGAAGACACACTTGCGGGTCGAAGACGGCCGTCTACCCCGCAAATTAAAGCCCGCATAGGGCGAAGACTGAAGACACACTTGCGGGTCGAAGGCGGCCGTCTACCCCGTCAAATTAAAGCCCGCGTAGGGCGAAAACTGAAGACACACTTGCGGGTCGAAGACGGCCGTTTACGACCCGCAAGATTAAAGCCCGCGTAGGGCGAAGACAAAACACATTATTGCGGGTCGAAGACGGCCGTCTACTCCGAAAGTTTTAAGCCCGCGTAGGGCGAAGACTCAAGACACACTTGCGGGTCGAAGACGGCCGTCTACCCCGTCAAATTAAAGCCCGTGTAGAGCGAAGACTCAAGACACTCTTGCGGGTCGAAGACGGCCGTCTACCCCGCAAGATTAAACCCCGCGTTGGGCGAAGACAAAACACATTATTGCGGGTCGAAAACGGCCGTCTTCCTCGCAAAATTAATGCCCGCGTAGGGCGAAGACTGAAGACACACTCTCGGGTCGAAGACGGCCGTCTACCTCGCAAGATTAAAGCCCGCGTAGGGCGAAGACTGAAGACACACTTGCGGGTCGAAGACGGCCGTCTACCTCGCAAAATTGAAGCCCGCGTAGGGCGAAGACTGAAGACACTCTTGCGGGTGAAGACGGTCGTCTTACTTCGCAAGATTAAAGACCGCGTAGGGCGAAGACAAAACACATTATTGCGGGTCGAAGACGGTCGTCTAATTCGCAAGATTAAAGCCCGCGTAGGGCGAAGACGGAAGACACACTTGCGGGTCGTAGACGGCCGTCTACCCGCAAGATTAAAGCCCGCGTAGGGCGAAGACTGAAGACACTCTTGCGGGTGAAGACGGTCGTTTATTCCGCCAAATTAAAACCCGCGTAGGGCACGATTTAAAAAAGTTAAACAGTGTCAAAAAGAATGAGCAGTAATGCTCATACGTGACTTATGCTTACACGAGCTGAACAGTTGGCAAGTCCATTATTTTAAGCCCTGGTCACACTGCGATTTCCAGCCGCGCGGGCGACTGCGACCGCGACGATTGTTCCCGTTAGTTAGCGGAATGGTAAAAGCTGTTCGGATTACAAAGTATTCGGATTAGCACGATTATATTGTATAGCATATTTCTTATCAACTATATACGTATGTATTTATACATTTTTAAAACATGTAATTGACATATACTTTTGTGATAATCCGACTTTTCCCATATTTCGATCGTCGATGTCGTCATACTTGCTCAGTGGTTGTTGTCATCTACTACCTGAGAGAATCTCTTACATTCGACTCCTTTTACACTTTCTCGACGGCAAAACGACGCATTCCCGTGATCTGCTGATCTCTTGGCCGGACGGTATCGTACTGATATCGAAATTGGCGGCCGAAGAGTCAGTCGTCGCCAGATCTCTGTCCTAAGCTCTGCAAGTCACCACCCTTTTCGGATACGTCTGCCCACGAACATCTGCAGGATACCCGATCCTAAATTTTCTTTCGTTCAACCAGAGCGCTCCAGACCAAGACCCTTCACAAGATCCTCTATAAGGGTGCGACTATGCAGACGCGGTCGCTGAGCGATCACCCTCCTGTCCTCCTGGAGTACAAGCGAATAGTATGTAGGGCAGAGGGCACTCAACAGCGTTACCATTCCGGATAGATATCCAATTCCATTCATTACAGATTGCAACCACATTCTACATACTATTAAGATCTTTTCATCGATAGATCTGGTACGTGCTTACCAGCAGATACCCGTACATGAACCCGACATTCCTAAAACCTATATCATTACTCCCTTTGGCCTGTTCGAATTTCCCTTCATGACTTTCGGACTACGAAATGCAGCTCAAACCTTTCAGCGGTTCATGAACATGGTGCTCACCGGTCTTGACTTCATTTTCTGTTATCTAGACGACATTCTTGTCGCTTCGCCGGATGAAGAAACGCATCAACGACATGTTCGCACTCTCTTTAGCAGATTAAACGAGTACGGGCTGTGTATCAACCCTGCTAAGTGTACCTTTGGTGCCACATCTATACAATTCCTAGGATACATGATAACGCCAGAAGGCCTGCGTCCTCTACAATCGAAAGTGGACTGCATTCAAAATTTCCCTCGACCAGAGACAGCTACAGCACTGCGACGATTCCTTGGAATGATAAACTTTCATCATAGGTTTATCCCAGTATGCGCTACGTTGCAGGTTTTTCTTAACGACATGTTAATCGGCCATACCAAAAGCAGCACTAAACCTCTCGTCTGGTCGGAAGAAGCAAACAGCGCCTTCAACAACATGAAGGACGCCTTAAGCAGAGCCGCTCTTCTCGCCCACCCAGCACTGGAGGCCAGAATTTCCTTAACCACAGACGCATCAGATGTTGCCATGGGAGCCGTCTTACACCAAGAGCTCGACGGCGTTAAACAACTCCTTAGTTTCTTCTCCAGAACCTTCACCAAGTCTCAAATGAAATACAACGCATACGACCGAGAACTGCTAGCCATCTACTCTGCTGTCAAGCATTTTCGACACCTTGTGGAGGGGAGGCAATTCATTATCTACACAGATCACAAACCCCTCACGTTCGTCTTCCTCCAAGATTTGGCCAAAGCGTCACCACGTCAACTCTGTCAATTGGACTATATATCGCAGTTTTCAACCGACTTACACCATATATCCGGCAGGGACAACGTCGTAGCAGATTCTCTGTCCCGCATAAACACGATTGGCACACCATCCATAAACTACGACGCCATCGCAGACGCACAGCAGAACGATGAACTGTCCGAATTGCAACAAAACCCAAGTCTAAAAATAGTAACGATGCACCTCCCAAGCTCATCAAAACCCCTGTACTGCGACGTCTCTACCGGTCACTGTAGACCGTATATTCCCCCTTCTTTCCGACGGGAAGTGTTTTCGGCCACTCACAACTTATCACACCCAGGAGCCCGTGCAACATCCAAGCTGGTCACTCAGAGATACATCTGGCCAAATATAAACAAAGACTGTCAGACATGGGCACGATCTTGCATGGCCTGCCAAAAGGCGAAAATCCACCAACATACACGTGCACCTCTGTCGAAGTTTCTTGTTCCAAATTCACGATTCGAACACATCAACATCGACTTAGTCGGTCCGTCACCACTCTCAGAAGGATCGCGATACCTTCTCACTGCAGTCGACCGATTTTCTAGGTGGGTGGAGGCAACACCCTTACCTGACCAGACGGCGGACACAGTCGCCAAGGCACTGATCCACACATGGTTTGCACGTTTCGGCGTCCCTACAACGATTACAACGGATCAGGGCAGACAATTTGAAAGCCAGTTGCTCAGATCTCTAAGCAACTACCTAGGCTTCCAAATCAACCATACCACTGCCTACCACCCCAGGCCAACGGGCTGATCGAGAGACAACATCGCACTCTGAAGGCAGCCCTGTCAGCGCATCTGCAACGGTCAACCCCTTGGACGGCGGCCTTACCGCTCGTCTTCCTAGGCTTACGCTCGGCCATCAAAGAGGATATTGGAGCATTCCCAGCCGAGCTGCTGTATGGCACTCCATTACGGCTGCCAGGCGAACTTCTGGTGGATTTCTCAGTGGTAGAGAAGACAGAATTCATGCGACAGCTGCAACAATTTCTCCGCACACTAAGGCCGTCTCCAACATCTCAACATGGGAAGCAAACAACTTTTGTTTCTAAACGGCTATCAGACTGTTCGCATGTCTTTGTGCTCAATCCAGCCGCACACCCTTTTCTTCGTCCAGCCTACTTGGCCCGCACCGTGTACGCTGCCGCTTCGAAAAGTTTTTCGATATCGACGTTGCGGGCTCTCCTAAACGGGTTTCGGCAGATAGACTGAAACCCGCATTCCTTCTAAGCGAAGACACCGCTACTGGAACTTATCCTACAAGCACGGAGACACCATCAGACTGCCAACATACAACATCACCCGCCAAGACGACCGGAAGACAAACCTCATCAGGGCGCGCTATCCGACTCCTGGATGTGATACGTTCGCCCACTGGGGAGTGTGTAGGGCAGAGGGCGCCACCGCGATTTTGGCGCGCTGACCGAACTTGGTTCTTGGACGCTGTCAAGGAGAGATGTTTTTCTTTTTGTTCCGTGCCGACCTAACCTACTGTAAATACTTCTTAATAGTGAATGATACTACTGTATATATCTAGCAAATGTGACAAATAAAATAAGATACTTCGCGAGGATCAGTGTCTCCATTAATCCTCACAGGCGAGCAAAGGACGCGCCGTCGAGATCGAAGCGATCATCATCCAAGGTAGGACCAAACTCGAACCAATTCTACCGAAACATGCCGACGGATTTTAGTCACATCGCTAAAAGCAATACACTATCGAGAACGAGAACGAACACACAAATGAATCAAATTCAAATTTATTTAAGATAAAAAAAAGACTTATGAATAATATGGTGCAGAACATATTTTATACAAAGGGTTATTACACATTGTACACAATTTAGCTGTTCTTTTTCAATTTTTTGTTCTAAACGTCTTGCACACTTTCTTCTGATGTTTCCTTCAACTGAATGTGATCTCATATTTTGCCCATTGTTTTCCTTAATTAAGAAAACTGCACAGAACATTTCATACGTTCAACTTTTCCTACAGCCATTAGATTATATTCCAAAAAAAACGAAATGTCTCAACAAAGGCATAACTTAGTTACGACTGGTCTGTTTGCAAAGGATCCATGTGTTTAATACTGCTATCATAAGCAGTTCATAAAATATCTTTTTCCCATAAATTTTGACCTTACAATCGAAGTTATAGACACTGACACATTGGTCAGACAAATCCACTCCTAACTCATTAATTGATTATAAAAATGCAATTGCCTTTGGACAGGCTACGTAAACGTTTTCAGCAATTTTTTGACTCCTACTTACAGATGTACTTTCTGGATTGTGGCAATTGCTGAATAATACGACCTTCTTACTGTTCATCCATCGAAATGCTAATATTCTTGCATCATTATACAAAAATTCAAATTCTTTCTTTTAAGTTTGCTTACAAGTTTCGGCATCATTTTTCGGTTATTCATAAAAATGCTAGCAGCAGGAAATCTTATTGTATACGTCAACATTGCAGTTGTAGAAAACTGTCGAACTCTGAGAATACATCAGGACTGTTTATAGTCAGGGCCGGATTATCGAATAGGCAAAGTAGACAAATGTCTAGGGCCCGTAATCCGGAGGGGCCCGGCTTCAGTGCAGAAGATTTCTCTGTTCCGATTTCGAAACTCAAATCGAAATTCGATAGGACAGGAGAGGCTGTATTTAACAATTCTTACTAAGCTCCGCTCGACTAGCCATTACCTAAAAAAAAAAAAAAAGGTCAACAGCTACCCGTGCGTCAGAAGTAATGTACGCCACGGGATCTCTCGCGCCATCTAGAAATATTTCTAGGGCCGCGTCTCGTGGTAGTACTGATGTATGGATGGTTATGATTTATTTTCTAAATCTACACTTATACGTCGCGACATCACATATTCGATATAGCGTTCAAGTTGCTCGAGTGCGAAGATATTACAATTCAATAGTGTTTTATAAAAGAGTTAAATAAGTTATGGGTGACACTACGATATCCGCACCGGGTGTCACTGATGCTAGCTACGCTAATATCACATTATATAAGATTTGTTTAGATGCAACTTATTTAAATGGGGCCCCAATTTAAATTTTGTCTAGGGCCCGCTAGAGGCTTAATCCGGCGCTGTTTATAGTAGAAAACAGTTTCGGGAGTACTTTCTGGTAGCAAAATGGTTTCAGATAATAACATTTTATTTTTTTGATCTTGAAAAAATGTTTAGTCTAAAAATAAGTTCGAATTGACATTATAAACAAAGTATTATCAGAACATCGTGATAAGTATGTTCCGCTTTGAAATGTTAATGCGAAACATTTATCACAGATGTGAAATAAAGTGTATTATTTTCTTACCATGGATTTCAGATTACGAAGAATTCTCGTCACAAGCGAACTCAGAAATATCAATACGAAATTCTAACGGTACGAAAAACACTTTTAATTATCGCAGAAAAAACTAAAAATGCATATTCAGACAAAAACAATAAGTAATTCAACTATGACAGTTGCATTAGTGGTGAAACCTCTATAGAATTAATAGATAAATATACAGTATATCTAAAATTTTCAACCTTTGTGCGTCCTAGTAAGATTTACCAGTGTCTGAGACATGTGAGTCGTTGGTAGCAAATAGGTTAAGGTTGAGAATTATTTGCCTTTTTAGTACAGAAAAGAACCAAAGTGCGTAGCGTACAGAACGTGATGCACGAGGTAGTGCATATGATGCAAAGGCGCCATGCCTTACTTAACGACTGGCTAGAGCTTTCAATAATGTGAAAATGTTTTATGAAATTAGAAGCTTTTATACTACAGTAATTGGAATTGAAAAAACCAGTGGCGTGCCGTCATTGGAAGCGGTGGAAGCGCTGCTTCCACCTTCCAATGACCTTCCCTTGTAGTTTATAAAATGTAAATTTTTATATTTTAACGTACAATACTTTGAATTAATTAAAATTAATATTTTATTATAACCGCATTATGTATCTTATTACAAATTTCTATACTACATATGAAAAAAACGACAAGATTCCTATTGTATATTCGAATATCAGTGGCGAAATGGAAGCGCTTACGAGACAGCTTTCACGGCGAGAATAACTGAATGGTTTAAAGCAGCCAGAGGGCATTGGCGCATGCGCTTTACAGAGCACCAACCTCAGCCGGTTTAGCTGGTGGAAACTACACACGTGTAACGCTTCCAACGATTCTATCCCTTAGCCACTGGGTAGGGAGCTAGCTTACTAAGAGTATTCAATGTTATTTTTATGTACGTGTTTTTGCAAAGTTATATTTAATTACAGTATAATTAAAAGAAAATTATAATTATATTGACAGATTTCCAGACATAAAATCTTTAGAATTTTTATCATTTTTAGATGTTTTTCATAATATTAAAATTATTAACAATTTTTCCAAGCGTGTTTTAATTCTTTAAATTAAGTAAATTTTATGGGAAATTTTTTGATTTATCTAAATTACGTAGTAAATCGCAATATTTATATTCGTGTCCGGACTATATTGACAAGTAACTCTTAAACATAAAACATATTATAATTAATGTCGATCCGAACAAAGACGTACTAAAAGAATTATACGATTTAATATCTTTAATTTTTACGGTTCCATCTACCAGTGCGTCTGTTGAGCGCAGTTTTTGGACCACGGAGCGAATTTATACATGGCCAGGAACACTCGGTGGGAGGAAAAATTGTCGTCGCTAGCGTTGCTTTCGATAGAAAAAGTGCTTTTAATTACGTTGATGGAGTCGACGACCAGCGACTTTTATGATAAAGTAATTAACGACTTTGCGGAAAAAATCGCCGAATAGAGTTAGTTTATAAAAAATTAAAAAAACAAGTTTTTCTATCATTGTTTGTATCGTATCAATTTGTATTACGTATGCATTATTTGTATTTTAGAACTAAAATACATAAATTGTTTAGTTTTGTCATTTCTAGTATTTGTTTAAAACTTCTATGGAAATGTCATGTACCGGGCAGGTGTGACCCGTCACGAAAGACGCGAAAAAACGGTTAATTTAGAGAAAAATTTATTAGTTTAAAAAAACATAGGTAAAAGTCGTTCGTAGTCGAACACCCATTGTTTATATCAAACTGCCAGGCAGAAACCATAAATTGTGGAAGGAAGTCGTCCTATGATCGGTGAAAGATCGAATTCGTCTTCGATTTTGACTTTTCTCGCGCTCCAGGCAAGAGTCTCGTTACGCTCAGTAAGAGCCGCCGCAAACTAGCACTTTGCGAGAGCAAAATGCTAGCAAACGTGCCCTAGCACAACCGATGACGTCAAAGGCTCCGCTTCTCTCTTTTTGCTCACGTGATTTTTCCTTTGGTAGAGCAGCGATACGAGAGTACTCTCGCTGTTCACAGAATTCAACAACGAGAGCATTACGCTAGCAATAGAGAGCAGCGGAAAATGGATAACTACATAAACATGCCACACGTCGAAAAAGAAATACAGTAGAGGCTCGATAAGTGGAACGTCGGTAAGTGGAATAGCCGGAAAGTGGAACGATTTTCAGTCGGACTGTGTCGTGCTGAATCGAATGCTTTTGATACTAAATTTACTTCTAAAGTATAATTTTCATGTTTTTTATATTCTTTAATATATTTATTTTGTTTGTACAAAATGCAGAAATAATTTTTAACGATACGATAGCCTCGATGATTATTATAAAAATTTTCGTTAGGCTTAAAATCGACGAAATTTAACACGAAGCGATACGCAACGGAGAAAAATTCAACAGGAAGCGATACGCAACGGAGAAAAATTTGAACATCGGACAGGTTAATGTATTTTTTCGTACAAAGTCGGAAACTGGAACAAATCATTAACTGGAAGGACCCCAGTCCCCAATTGGTTCAACTTTTCGACGCTCTACTGTAATAGAATTTTATCGATGTACGTAAATTACATGATTAATACATTCAGTATTGAAAAGAAAATGGTATAAACATTGTATATTAAAATAGTTATTTATAAATAGGCTTAAGCCTACTTAGGCTTAACTAATAGGCATATTTTTCCCATTCTGTTTCAAAGTTCGGAACGAAAACTGACAAGTGTAGGTTATAATAAAATCTTTGTTCTATAGCCAATCCACATCTGGATTCCACGTCACGTGGACTAGTTACGCGAGCAAACGTTGTGTAGTTTGCGGCTGCTTCGTGCTCGAGTAGCTTACCTAGCAAAAATGACCCATAGCATCATGGGAAAAAAGGCGGGACTTAGGAGCGCGACCGAGAGTACGCTAGCTCTTGCTTCCTGTAGTTTGCGGCGGCTCTAACGAGGGACCAACCACTCGGGAAGGTGATTGAGGGAGAACGACCAATCAAAATGGATAAAAGAAAGAACGGAGAATGATATAATCTCCGACAATCGAGGACACCTGGCACTCGGTTAACGTTCCGAATAACCAAAACGCCGTGTGTCAACGCGCAAAGAAAAAAAAACAAGTCTATTGTGCCAACCTGTCACCCGTGCCACTTCGGATTTAGACCGTGTCCCAGACGCAAACAGAGGAAGTCTCCCCGTACCCTACAGACTTGTAAACGCCATTGTCCTGGGACCACCTTCGATCGACCATCGAAGAACCACATCGAGCATAGGATGTCCGAACGGCTGATTGTCCTAAAGCAAACTATTTTGTACATAGTATATGTTTATTTTATGTTTCTTTTTTGTCGGTTTTTGTCATATACGTCTCCTCCGCTACCACGCACGTACGAATGGATCTTAGGCCATCACTGACGCGCAATAGAGAGGTTTCAAGGTCGCATGTCACGTGATAAAACACACGTTTGCTCCGTCCATTCGTCATTTTTGTGGTAGTTTTCGCTCGCTTAGCTTGCACGTGGTCTGTTATTAGACGTCTTTTTTTAGTTTAAACGTACAAAAATACTGCAGTTCTATTATCATGGATTAAGTTAAAAAAGATTCTTTTCTTGCGGGCTATTCTAGCAGTCTAACAGGACGAAATGCAGCTCTGTACGAAGAGAAAATTTCGTTATTTCAAGGCGATCCATACGAAGCCAGTTTATCAGACTTCGTCGTAGATCAAGAGTTGTAGCCGAAAGTAGAATTTGGTGACATTATAAACTATTTGGTTTTGACAACAAATTTCTACACCCTGTCACAAATGAAAGCTTATAAATCTTTAGAGGCCCATAACTATTTAACAAGTGGCTGGGTTTCTCCTGATATAAAAGTAAAAGTAATGAATAACACGAAGTAATATTGCTCGGAAAGATATGTTTTCTTTTGTTTGTTTAAACTCGTGTTTTTACGTATTTCTTAACTAAGAATTTTTGTCTGAAAGTAAAAGTCTAATTAAAAACAGCTGTGGAAATTTTTTAATTCAAATTGTTCAGTACCTTTATTTTCTAGTTGAAACTAGCATATAATAAGCCTACTTGCTTTTAGTTTTAACGTGTAATGTTTATAAGTTTGCACCAGCTAAAGCCTGAAATTACATTAGTTATTCGTTTATAAATGCACTATACCGAGATAAATTAATATAAGCAAATCAGTAAACTCTTTTAGGTTTTAAAATATAACTTAGTGTTTATTAACGTAAATATTGAAATGAAATGTTTCTGACAAACTCTTGTATTGATATTCACTTCATACGTAACGAAATTTTTCCGGTTAATTCTCGAGAGCCATGCAGTTTGCCTTCGTCGTGAAAGCTCCTCAGTTTGGGATCCTTGATGACAAATGATGCCGGGAATTTTAAAAAATGATGTTCCTTTGTTCTTGAGTGAACTAGCATTACACCCAATTACACAACAAATCACCGTAGTGATATTCGCGACGAAAAAAAAAAAAACAACACGAACTCCAGTTAAAGCGTACGTGAACACACACAAAACGTAAACAAGTCACAAAGATGGCGCTGGACAATTGCGCATGCTCATGACGTCACTCGTGATGTCGACATGAAACCTCTATTAACTGATTGCCCCTGGAAGTCGGCTGCTTACAGAAACACAGCTTCCCTATCATCAAATGTCACGGCACGCCACTGGAAAAAACCCGATTATTACTTACTAAAAACTTTAAATTAAATATTACGATATTAAATGAAAAGAAGGTGTAGAAATTATGCTACTCATCCTGATTCTACTGTCTGGCGTCGGGAAGAAAAATGTCCAAGTAAAATTCTAAGTTGAACGTCGTTAACCTGAAAGTAATATTCTTGTAAACATTTGAAAAAAGTTTTATAAGACAAAAGATGATAACTTACACAATTGATTCTACACGATCATACACGATTATATAATCAAGACGTTGCTACAGAAGACGCTTTCTTTTATTTTCTGTTTCGTGTTTGATTAACAATACGAATGATTTAATTAACAATACGAACAATATGTTAATCAATACTTCGTAGTGTTAATCAAACCCGAAATATAGCTTAGAAGTCTCGGAATCAAACTACACTGCATAGAAAATTATAACGTACAGTACATAAAATATGTTAAGAAAACTAAGATTATTTTTTCAACTGATTTCTGTCTAAACTATTGCACATTTACCGCACCTTCATTTTAATAATTTGAGGGTAATTATCTCAATTTGAACGAAAAGAAGCTCGAGCCTAACAAAAATCTGTCTATAAATCAATCTCGCTAATTTAATTCAACAATAATTTGTATAAATATCTTAACTTCAAGACATAAATATGTTTCGGGTCGATGCTCTATTAGAATTTATACTCAATATTAATTACATAAACAAAAACAAAGGATTAGTTACTTCCGTAAGACTTGCCGAAACAGAATTTTGCCGAAAAGTTTCTGAAAAGAAATAACAATAAAAATCATATTTATTTCGGCTACAAACAATATGAAAAACAACAATTGTAAAGTATTGTTAATCGAGTATTACGTCGCATCAAGCGCGTCACTTATTACGTCGAAATTTCTACGATAAATCATTTAAGTCATTACTACAAATATTCAATAAGCTTTCAATTTCGTATAATTCAGATACCAGGGATTATCTGTGCACGACATTTCAATCATGTTTACAGTTCGTAACGTCGTAAGGAATAGCGTAACGGTAATTTTACGTCCCTTCTGTTAAAAACTTGTAGGGAATGCACCGGTCAAAGGCAATAAAAGCGTAATTTGTTTCAGAATGTTATCAAAAACGAAAAAAAAAAAGAAAAACAAATTGTTGGCGTCGGACTGTTCGGAGTTCGAAAGTTTTCGGAAAATATGTCACTGTGACTAAGGTTTCGAAATAGCAGTGTGACAAAATGTCGTCCTGTAACACACGTCGTGGTACACATATTGTCCGATAGAAAGCATAAAGAGATTGTACTTGAGAAGAGGTTGTAATTGGAAGATAGTAATAAATTTGCGAAAAAATGTCAGTGTGAGTGGTGAATCGTGGAAAATCGTATGCATTATAGAAAATTACAAAAATATCTATGAAATTTTGTTTCAAATATAAATTATGTAGTTATATCGGAAGAGCTCAGAATAGGTCCCCAGGGGACCTATGCTGAGCTCTTCCGATAACTCAACAAGAGCGATACACGGGACATTCGATAAGTCCCCGTAGCGAAAGGCAGTTAACAAACCTTAGACAAATCGCTATTCTATGCTCCACGTTAAGTGAGTTTCGCTACGGGTAGTCAGTCGTAATGCATCTGGGTTCCATGTTATCGATAGCCATTACGCTTTAACCAATCACAGTTGCGGCCGGATGGCCGAGCGGTCAAGGTTAGCAGCCTGCAGCCCTGGGGGCCCCGGGATCGAATCCGGACGGATCGAAAAATCCCCAAGAATTTATCGGGGGTGGTCCGTTCGGATATGTCAGGTCCCCGTCCCTCACCACCCGGCCGCCCCATTGTGGGCCTGGCCGAACCCATAATGGGCTTGCTATAAGAGGCCCTCTTAGTGCCTACTGGGCGAAAAGAGTTACAAAAAAAAAAAAAACCAATCACAGTTTAGTTAACATTGTATTTTTGCTACGTGACTGGAACCCGCCATTTTCAAAGTTTTTAGTATTCTGTAGCCTAAGATTTTGTTAAAATGTCATCAAAGAAGGGATAACACAGCCAGCGAACTATTGATACAACTTGTCAGTTCGAGATATTAATTAAAACACTTCGGTTCTTGCCAGGGTCGGATTTAGGTATTTCGAGGCTCTCGAAACCGTGTGAGACCCTTTACAATTTTAGAAGTCGATCACACAAAAAAGATAATTAACATAAACATATTAATTTTAATCATAAATGTTTTATTGTTAAAAAGTATTTGCAACATATTAGAAAATAAGGTACAATCAAAAAGGAAAACACTAAATTCGTTTTCGTCGCTTTTCGATGACAAAAAAGCTGCTAAAAAAGAAAATTTACCTATAAAAGAAAATTTACCTATAAAAATTAAATAAATTTTATATTAAAAAGATGGGATTACTAGAAATATAAACAATATTGGTTATTAATATAATTAAATACTACACAAAATAAAAAGTAA
The DNA here is from genome assembly GCF_030686945.1 of Centruroides vittatus. Lineage (NCBI taxonomy): Eukaryota > Metazoa > Arthropoda > Arachnida > Scorpiones > Buthidae > Centruroides > Centruroides vittatus. The sequence goes on from NW_027120741.1 coordinate 720,260, forward strand.
CGTATATTTTGTTGGTTTGTAAAAAACAAATTACAAAATTTGACTTTTTATTTTTGTAGAAATTTTTGAGCTCTTTTGAAACGCGAAGTCCTAAGCCATAGGTTACATAGCTTACTTGTAAATTCGGCCCTAGCTCTAGCTTTTTTCGTAATTCATTGCATAAATGTAATAGTAATGGCTTCGAAAAACGACAAAGTTTTTTAAAGCTTGTATCATTCAGCCGAAAAGCATTATCTCGAAGACGAAAAACCAAGATTCATGACGTCCAATGCTAATTTTCTCTATCTCCAATTGCTCGTGAAGTAATATCATCCTTACACCTAAAGTCGCCATGTTCTTTTTACTTTCGTTACGTTCCTAAAAACGGCACCTCGAGAGTGATCGATAAGAAAAGCTTAGTCATCGCACGTGGCTATAGGAACCGAAAACGAAACGTACGGTACGACTCAGAATAGCATTTTCACAGTTGATTAAATGCCAATCACGTGGTTTCGATAGAAACTGGTTTTTATCGTATTCGTTGGTTTAACGATACAACTCAGAACAGGTCCCGTGGATAGAAACATTGGAAGCGTTATACGTGTGTAGCTTCCACAAGCTAAACCGTGTGAGGTTGGTGCTTTGTAAAGCGCATGGGCGAATGCGCATAATTTGACTGCTTGGAAGCTGACCCGGTTTCGACAATACAGCGCTTCCATTCCTCCACTGATATTCGAATATACAATAGCAATCTTATAGTTTATTTCACATATAATATAGAAATTTGTAATAAGATACATAATGCAATTATAATAAAATATTAATTTTAATTAATTCAAACAACGTTAAAATATGAAAATTTATATTTTAGAAAATACAAGGGAAGCGGCGCTTCCACCGCTTCCAATGACGGCACGCCACTGCTGGATTATATGTTATTCTACATAAAAAATAAACAGAAATGTGTCTGAGGGTTTGTACTAATGGGTATTAATTAACGAGAAATAAAGTGCCAAAATTAAATGTGCGAGCCGATTTTCACCAATGATTACGGTGAATATTCTGTCCACATATAAGTCAGGAGCGTCGTTATGTAATGGCAATCTGCCAAAGTGGGATGACTTTCGGGAGAACTTTTTATGGAACCTGGCTTCTATTTAGATGTTAATAGTAAAACCGGCTTGAATAAACCGCAGAAGCTAACCTATAGGCTAATTCAGATACATTTAGTACTTTAATTGAATGGCAAGTAATTCAGTAATGTATCATGTACGGACAGAGAAGTTTAGTCGAGTAGTTTAGTAAAACGATTTAGTTTAGTACATTCATTTAATTCTATTTTTCTAGTCGAGTAGGCCCTCGTTGTTCTTCACCATCCGGACTCTTCCATTGTGAACCTATACAAATCCACGAAGGGTTCGACTTTTTTCTTTTTATTTTTGACTTTCAAAGTGCGTAAAACCACTGAACACTGATAGTTGATCATGGATTCCTGCCTCACCAACAAACTGAGCGCAAGAAGTTTCCAAAGTTTTCTTCGGATGTTTAAACGAATCATCGCACAGGGGCAAGAAGCTCCCACTTGGGGTCTTCGATTGCCAGGGGCTTTCGAAAATTAACAGAGGATATAGTACATTCTGCGTACTTAAATGAAGATTTTACTCATTATTAGCATTTACAGTTTTTTTTCCTATAAAACTATTTTCAAAATAAAGCCTTTTACCACCTTACAATAATTAATAACATAAAAATATTTAAAAATTAATCTCATAACAGATGGCTACACAATTTTAACCTTTTGCTCGGAAAGTTTCGCAGCTGAATATTTTTTTTATTAAGTTATAAATTGATTGGATAGCGTTACTTAGTATTTAGAACAAAGAAGCGTCAAAATCAGCTTGCGCTTGGAGCCCACTAAACGATTGATCCGCAACTGCCTGAGTTAAGATACGTAGCATCGCCTTATTCATAAGCAAAGAAAAGATAGATCGTTAATTAGTGTTAATTAATAAATTTTTTAAATGTTTATATTGATACTATTTTTATAAGTATTTACATAAATACAATATGTGTGCTTATATATGATAAAATATATACAGTATCTATTTATCTATATGCACAGTACATAGAGCCTACATGTAACTTAAACAGTTATACAGTATATATAGGAGCGCCTAAATTTTCTTTGCCTAGGGGTATCAGAAATCAGACACTCTTGCGTCGGCTTTGAGTTTATTTTTATTTTTTTAAATATCGATTTGAGTATTTTAATATATTTATTAGGATTTAGCCGTGTTCAAAGGGATCGGATGATAAAAACTGGGCCCTGGTGTATCCGGAACGAATCATCCATGAAAAATTATTGAAAATTGGCTCGAAATCGAATCCAGATCCTCAGAGCTGTAGATTGTTATTATCTTTGTCGCTTCAGTTATCGTTTATCATATTCTTCATCAATTATGAAGAAATTCGAGTAAAATGAAGCAATAACAGTTTCAGAAATAAAAAATTTACATTATTCTAGCAAATTAATTTGGCATAAATACGTAATTTAAGTAATAACTTGTTAAAATAGAATTGACTATTATTAGAAAAAAAATGAAGTACGTCATTTTTTCATATTTCATAATACCTTTATTTACAAAGACCTCTGCCCCGCAGAGCACCGCAGAAGTTAAAATACAACTATAAATGAGATAATAAAACAAAAGGGTTACATAATTACTGATACATAAATACAGTTATAAAATAGAATATATATATATATATATATATATATATATATATATACAGGATTAATCACAGCGCACTATATACACAACTGATACAAAACAATACTACTAGCAAAATAAAATATACTTACACAGGAGAGGTAAATTTACCAAAATACCGTAATGGGCGCGGTGAATTGTAAAACATAAGAATTAACAGGTAAAGTACGTACTGTACATGACAAGGCACATAATACGCTGCATAACCTAGGAGTAAAAGACGAAGCACGGAAGCATAGAAATACAATAATAATCTTTCGAATTAATTAGTGAGTGACATTAGGATAAAGAATAACACACGTGGCTATCGATATGACAATAAATAAGTACACATATAGATGAAGGTAGCACTACGGTGCTACTAACAAAACATACAGATTACATATATACCCTTGACAATGTGATAACGCTAGAAAACACAGCACCTTATACAGGCCTTCTATTATTGCCCATACGGTTAAAATAGTCTTTGATGAGGCTTATGAGTTCCTGAAACAAAGTGTCATTCCTTATGAACTCATGTGGAGGGCAAGGCCAGTGTAAGCCAGCCACGCCAGTAAGAAGTCGTAGCTTCAACCTATTGCTTTCAATCACTGGGCACTGGTTGATGTAGCGCAGTGGCCCATCATCCATATTGCAAATGGTGCAGTTACCTTCTTCTTGAATTTTGAATCTTCGCAAGTAGCAGGCAAACAACCCATGTCCAGTCAGAAACTGGGCTTCCTCATGGGTGAAAAAGCATCTATTTTGGGCTATGTTGTCGAAGATACTTGGGGGAAAAAAGGCAAGTAGTTGCGCTTGTGTTTTCGCTGTTCCAGTTGTGTTCCCAAATGCGGTTACACTCTCTCCTGAAAATAGCTCTAGCACTATTCTTTGTTATTGCATTGTGAGCATAAACACCTTTACTGTCCTCAGCAGCCTGACTGGCCAGAGCATCTGCTCTGTCATTCCCAAGCAGGCCCTGGTGCCCTCTAATCCAGGGAAGGGCGTAGCTGTTGTTACTCTCCAACGTGAAATGATTAATTTTGCTGACAGTACTTAGAGTACATTTGATATCCTGGATGATGTGAGTAGAGGAGGCTGAGTCAGTATATATATCGATAGCTTGACGGTTAAGATTGTCATTGCACCAGGCCAGGGACTGATAGATAGCACACATCTTTGCCTGCAGGACAGTGCAATTGTTGTTTAGATGGCACTGCTTGTGAAAAATTTCCTCACCACTTTTGTACACCACAAATGCATACTCCCACCTTGTCGTTTAGCTTAGATCCATCAGTATAAACACAAATGTCACTGTCACTGAATGGAACATCAGACAAGATAGGCCACATGTAGGTAGATGGAGGGTTCCCAATTCTGACGTTTTCCTCCACTGTGTTGTTTCCTAGCAGGTGGTTGGTGATATTGCCATGTGAGGCGAGTTGTGTCCAGGCAATAGTCTTGATGGTCAGGTAGATTGGCTGCTTGCCTGTAATCACCTGTAGGGCTGTGTTTGCAGTCATCCTGTGGTTCTGGAAATAATGAGCAAGGCCTTCCTTTGGGCGGTCATCAGTCGCCTTCTGATGTGCACCTTATTAATGTCTTCTATGAAGACAGCCGAGGCATAGCTGATGATGGGCAAAAAGAAACTCTCATAGATCACATCCAGGGTTTCACTTGTAAGCTCCCAATTGCACTTGGCATGTTTTGCAAGGTCATTGAAAATCATCGCTGTTCTGTCAGTGATGTGCTTAATATGGGGGGCCTATGATAGCTTGTGTGTAATGAAGTACGTCAATCGTTCTAATTTACACATGACTTACGTTAGTTTTGCGATATTGAATTTTATTTTACTCTTTCCGCCCTGTGGACACTAAGAGGGCCTCTTTTTAGCAAGTCTGTTATTGGTTTGTCCAGGCCCACAATGGAACGGCCGGGCGGTGAGGGGCGGGTCGACATATCCGGACAGACCACCCCCGAAAAATCCCTGGGGATTTTTCGACCCGTCCGGATACGATCCGGGATCCCCCAGAGTAGTAGGTTACCACTTTAACCGCTCGACCATCCAGCCGTCCGGTAGAAGCAATCTGCAAAGAAAACGTCTCTTCTTCTAGGGGGCCAGCAACAGTCTGCTTCTAAATTTTAATAACTCCAACCTTTTCCATCTCGCCAGCTACACATGCAACTTCCGTCCAGTTAAAAGGAAAATTCTGCAGAAGTTCGAAGATGATTGGTTAGACCTTTTATCCCTGCCGTGCCCTCGTCCAATAAACATTTGTGACCATTTGTAAACACTTGTGAAATTCTTTGCCTTCTTAACGAAGAAAATGGCCGAAGTTCCAGTAGATCAAAGTGGTGTGGGCCATCTGCAAACGTTAACCAGCTTCGTCAATTCATTCAAAGTGACAACTGAAGTATTTTTGTACATATTGTTCATCACACCCCAAAAAGGAAGACAAATCAATATCCAGAGCAAGGTGATGCCAGAGTAGTCAAATGCCTGACAATCCGGCGAAAAACCGGACGTCTGGCCACTCTAGAAGGACCACTCGAAAAAATTTTTCGACCCAACCGGATTCTTCTCAGGTCTCCCAAAGTTTGATTGCTGTTTGGCCGAGCGTAATAGCTTACCGCTCTGGGAAACTCGGAATCGAATCCCGATGGATCAAAAAACCCCAGACATTTCTTGGAGAATGGTTTTCTTAGGATATGTCGGGCCCATCCCCTCACCTCCCTGTTTGAGCCTTGGCCTAGCCGAACCAACATCGGTCTTGATTAAAAAAGCCCATTTAGTTGCCACAAGATGGAAAGATTAAAAAAATAGGCCGACTGGCTCTCGTAAACAAATCATGAATAGGCCGCAATAGGCCTCGGGCATAGGCCGAATGGCCGAGCGGTTAAAGTGGCAGCCTTCCCCTCTGGGTGACCCCGGAACGTATCCGGACAGGTCGAAAAATCCCCAGAAATTTTTCGGGAGTGGTCTGTCCGGATATGTCGGGCCCCGCCCCTCACCATCCGGCCGTCCCATTGTGGGCCTGGCCGAACCCATAATGGGCCTGCTAAAAAGAGACCCTCTTAGTGCCGAAAGAGTTAAAAAATCTCTCGGGCATCCGGCCGTTGGTAATATTACTTTCAATGGAAACACCTTTATACATAATATTCTAATCTGCTTTAGTAATCCGAATCCTGACGTTTTTAATAGGTCAAAAGCCATTTCCTACTCTTAATAATTCGTCCATTGCATGCTAAGCCAACTAGTAATGTGTGAAATTAAAGGTCTGTTCGATTAGTTAGGGTTGTGCACATTTTTATGTAAATTTGACGTCATTCTTTAGAATTTCTTCTTCTAAAACTAAAGCAATGACGTCAAATTGACGTAAAAATGTAGACTATCCTAACCAATCGAACAAATCCAGTCTTCAATTTCGTTCGTTGCGAGTTTGATACACAATGGACCAATTATGCATAGTAAAAATTTCATAATTTAAAATTGTAATAATATCAAAAATACAGATATTGCAAATGATTTTTTTAAAATGGATTCTTGATATTATTATAATTCTAAAGTATAAAATATTTTACTTTTCCCGCCATTAAACAGAGAGAAAATATTCACGAATAGAATAGAATTAATTCAATTTTATTCATTGTTTATCTCAAAAACCACGTGTCATCATCGTATGAGTGAAATATACAAGTATTAATTTATTATATTCATCAGTTTCAATATTATTTTTAAAGAATTTATTCATATTTATATGATACATTTATAGCATCTCGATTTTTAATTTATTATTTAAAATAATTTTAATTAAACATTTAGTGTATTAATTATCGAATAAAAGCAAATTTCGCCGGAAACATTCTTGATTTTATGATTGAGATGTTTCCCACTAATTGCCGCTACTATATTTAGCAGGAGCATCTCTGAATTTATCCGCAACATCCAGATCGCTCCCGAGCGCATCTCTATTCACATCGCTGATCATCATTCTTCGCAAGATTTGATCCTTGGAATGGCAATGGTTTTAATAAACTCCAAATAATTCTTCTTTTGTAAATTAGTAGATTTAATTCAAAACATTATTTTGCTTTCGAAATTTCATTGATATATTCAAATGAAACTTCAAAAGATTATGGCTGATACTAAAGCAGGAAACTTTACGAGGGTCATGCAAAAGCATGCGGGACGAGCCAAAGAAAGGGTAAGTGCTGTTAATTATACTTAATATTATTTAAAATCGTTAAACATTTACTCTAATAAATAAAAAAAAGAATTATTTTAAGAATTAATTAAAATATGCTGAGTGATGAAAGCTAGTTTGCAGTTGGATATATTACTTAAAATAGAATTGTGAATCATTTCGTATTTTATTACTGCTGCAGAATTACTTAATAAGTAGCAAAAGTGTTATTTTCCAGATTCATGTTTAACAAAGTTGTAAATTCGAGTTTTATAATATATTTGAGCAATGAAGTAAATTTATATGAGTAATGCTAATAAAAAGTATATTTATTATTAGTTAATTAAGATATAATTAATTATTTATATTTATGAACTAAATTTTCATGATTTGTTTACATGAATGACATAATATTTGAATTTGTAAAATTTTATAATAAATTTTTTTAATATTGCATACATTACAAATGTTTCTCTTAAGATGAATTGACTTAAAATATGTTAAGTAGTTTTAACACCAAATTCAAACTAATTAGGTTTCAGATTTAGTACAATTATATTAACTAAAATCAAGCATAGTACTTGATTACACAAAAGTAATTTAAAAATATAAAATGTGCATACTTATAATAAGCAAATAGGGTTGCAACTCTCCTGAACTCACTGGGGACTGAAACTTAGCAGAAAGTTTTTTTAAATTCCTGAATTTTGGTCTATTCCTCCTGTATTTATCCAACAAGATAATCGACTTCTGAGATATATGTATTAAAATGAATTAAAAAAATAGATGGTAGCATTTTATATTGCTGAGAGTAAAAAATTTAAAATCTCCCAAAATCTTTTATTCTTGAAATGAAAATCTCCTACATCAACTCTTTGAGGAGTTGGCAAGCTTATAGACGATGCTATAACAAATTCACTTTGTAGGGATCAGTTATAACTGATCTGTACAAAATGAGTTTGATATAGCATTTGCTTATCATGTAGACTATGTATATTTGTCTTCATTATGCTTGCTTGCAAATTTTTCATCAAATGAATTCTATTTGCTAAGATAATTAATCATTGATATCCTCTTTTGACTGTTAATTTAAAAGATCAAAGCAACCTTTTGAGGAAGTCCTGAAGAAGTCATAGAACTCATTTTAATATTAACGACAAAAAACATTTTATAATTATATTAATCATCAGCTATATGTATTTTTTAAATTAGATGAATAAATCTTATTACAAAATTAAATTATAAATTAATAAATTTGATAATTTTAAATTTATAAAAAAAAACATGATTGATAAATAACATTATTTCAATTAGTGTTTGAATATTACATGCTGTACTTAAATGTTTCACATTTAAATACAGCATGTAATATTAGGCATTACATAGAACCAACATTCAGCAAGAAAACACGAAACAACATGAAAACCAATCATGATGGATAGCAATCATCTGATCCAAGTAACTTTTCTGTTCAAACTATGAAGGTCAATTAGCCTGATGACAACCATTGACCATTCAACACTGATGAAAATGTTTAGTTTTTATTTAGTTTTGTATTTTCTTGCTGAATATTGGTTCTCTGTATAGTGCTTATTTACATATAGCCAGTTGGAGTACTTGAATTTATGATGATAAGAAATATGTCACAATTTATAGGTGTTTTGTAATATATTAGAAAATTACTCAGTTCAGAAAATTTCAAATATTTTATATTCATATGTGAACTTTTAAATTTTATTAAGCAAATATTTTTTAATTACAAAAATCAAACTGGTTATCATTCAAATAATAAAATTCCAAACCTTATTTCTCCAGCATCTGAAGACAGTGGACATTTAATATATTTGAAAAGATTTGCATGTAAGAATAAAACTTTGTTGGGGAATAAGGTGTGGAATTTTATTACTTTTACTTGTTCAAATGCAACTTTTCAAGTTCAAACTTTTTAACAATTTCCATGATATTGATAAAGATATAACTTTACGTAAAGGCTAGACTCGTAAAGTTTGTATTTGAAGATGTAAGTGTTTGTTTAGTAATTAAAATCATCTAGCAGTATAACCAACTAAAGTTCACTAAAACTTTTGTATAGAGTTGATTGTAATAAATTACTGCTGTTTATCTACCTCCTTTTTTCAACCTTGTCGGAAATAACACCCCACTAATTCAGATCTTTGTAAGTTTGGACAATCTTTACTCCCTTTTAGCCCAGATTGTATTTACTGTAATTATTAAATTTTAATTGTCTATGTGAATTCTAAATATTAGTTTGTAATGCATTTGATTTAAAAAAAAAGAGTGAAAACATTATACCTAAATGCATGATTAATTACTAGGATAGACAACAAAGAAAATATTTAAGAGCTTTTTCTTAAAAATGGAAGATTTTTTTTTAGCAATTTTTTTTCTCAAAAAAATATATTTTAACAATAAATTAATAAATACTATAATAACCTAATAAACCAGCAACAATATTTTTTGTTTAAAATATTGTTTATTAGGTTATTAATGCTGGTTTATTAGGTTATTGCAGTGTTTATTAATGTATATTTTAACAATAAAAATAAAAATGCTAGAAAAAGTGAAAGGTAAGTTTTAATAAAATGATGTTTGGAATAATGTTAAACCTGAGGAAGGCTATTCAAAATAGCTGAAAATGTTAGTTCATTTTATTAAAACTTGCTAGAAAAAGTGAAAAAAGGTGTTTATTATTATTATTATTATTATCTAGAAGTTCTAGCTTACAGTGCATAGAACTATATTTTAAGAAATTTTTCAAATGCTTTTTATTTTCTAGAAAGCATTGCTATGAATTTTATTTGTATCAGTTTTATATATTAAATACTACATAGTTTACATTATAAAATATATTGTTATATAGAATTTTGTTTTTATCCTTTGTAAATATAGACCCTACTTAATGAACTATCAATACACCTGTTGCTGAGAAGTGTTTAAAAAACATTTCTCAGCAAAAGAATCTAAATTTTATATTATGATTTCTTTGTTAATCTTATCTAATATTTTAAATTTAAATGTTTGGACATTCTATTGTTAAAATGTTAAATTTTTGAAAAAGCATTTGAAATCAGTTACACCTGAAGATGGCCTATTGTATTAGGCTGAAAACATTTGTAAACATTTAAATTTAAAATGAAAATATTAGATAAATTAACAAATAAATAATAATATAAAATATATTAAATAAACTGAAACAATAATGATATAAATAAAATAAACCCTACTTTTTAAAAAATATCATGGAAATTTTGTTTGCATGCTATAAAAATACATAGAAACAATTTAGTAGAGAAGCAATATCAAGAAGAATAGTGAAAACTATAAGGAGAAAAGAAGAGAAATATAAGAGATTAGGCTAAATGAAGTTAGGAGGAGGAAGGAATGGTAGTGATATGAAACATGCTAGAGAAGTATAGTTGTAGTATGTAATATGAAGATAGATAGATAGAAAAAATAGGAAGAAGTTTAATAGAAGGAAAGCTTTCAATAAGAAACATTAGCTTTCAATGTGATGATGATAAAGGAAAAAAGTAAATTCCACTTTGTTTATTTTCAAATGTTTATGCAATAAGATCACATAGAACTATATTATAGAAAAAAAAAGGATTTACATATTCTCAATTCTAAATCTTTATAAATTCAGAATATCAGATTGTTGTGAATTTTTCTTTACACCTGTTATTCCTATAGAATTTTTTTGTGAATTTTTTTGGTAATCACTTAAAAATGCAATTGGCCTTATATTTTTGCAACATCATTATTTTTATAAATTTTTTTATTCAAAAAATCATTTACATTTTTATTTTTGATTTTGTAAATAGAATAACTAATTCTTTTACATCTACATTTATTGTTGTCATTAGTTTTATGCTTACGTGTGATAAAAATTTATTATTCCAAAAAGTTGGGATGGTCTTATATTTTTGCAATGCACCTTAAATTAAATGATATGTAAAATGCTTCAATTTGATGATCATACTTGAGTTCTCTGTACCTATTCCAATCACTTCCTCAATGCTCTAAATTCTTTTCTTGAAGGATGATTAAGTTGAGAAATGCAAACATCTATGAAGATCACCAACATCAGCATCTACTTTACAAACCCAAATTGCACAAAATTTGTATGATTATATTGTGGCTGTACGCCATATTTTTGTACATATGAATTTTAGATTTAATTAGTTTTAATAATTTTCTCTCCTTCTTAACCCTTCTTTCTAATTTCCTTTGTCCATTGTTCTGGCTTCTGGGAACGCGGGCTTCCCACTCCCCACCCACCAGGGGGTCGTGTGGAACAAAGAGTTCGAGTGGAGGACGAGTAAAATCTGGGTCATCGAAGAGTCACTTTTTCTCCGGCCGGACACGAGGAAGCACGGACGAGAACGGCGAGCTCGTGAGACGGAATTCTACGAGGGCCGAATAGAGAGCCGTGAGGTGAGGATCCGGACCGTAGAGTCAAAGACACTGACAAGAAATTATCCTAAAAGGTATTTTTACAACGTTGACGAACCCAGAGATACGCAGAATAAACCACCAGCCGGAATCGGAGTTCAGCGAGAACAAGGGTACCCCACTATCCTATCAATTCTTCTCACTTCCTACTTTTATACTTTTCTATCCTTTTAGGTTTAAGTTAGTTAAGAATCGCGCGGGTTTTATTGTTACAATCGGACAACAAGAGAAGTTGGACTGAGGGAATCCACAAAGAACTTTTTGTATATATTATTAATCGCGAAATTAAATTTGTTTTAATTGAATTCACGTGTCTGTGTATTCCTATCGCGCTTCACACTTTACATTGGCGTCCGCGACAGGATTCCCTCCTCGTTGATCCAATTCTCTGTATAGCTGTACTGATTATCAGCCATCGTTGTAAGTTATATGGAGGACAAAGGTACTCCCAGTATGAGTTTGGTGGCAGAAAGCCACAGTGAGAACCCCCCACTCGTGGTTACTGGATTCTTAGGGATGATCCCCACTTTCTCAAATTCGCCTAACGACACGGTAAATATAAATCAACTATTTAGAACCATTGATAATGTGGCTAAGTTAGCCCAATGGGGGGACGAGGTTAAGGTGGCTGCGTTGCAAGCTAAACTAAAAGGTGAACCATTAAACACTTTCTTTTGTTTATTGGAGCAATCGCCTGCACCAACGTTTAAGGAAATTGAGCAAGATCTAATTAAATGTTTCCAGAAGCACGAAGGGAAAGGAAGGGGCTTACTCGATCAATTACTAAATTTGAGGCAAGGAGGAAAGGAATTAGTCAGTGAGTATATCATTAGGACTAAAACCATAATGTCTAGGGCTATCCGGAGTAACCCAAATATCGTGACATTCAAAGATGAGATTATCAAGGAGAGGTTCATCAGGGGATTAGACATAAGTATCCGAAGTCACGTATGTCGCAGGGAACCTGCTACCTTAGAGAAAGCTTTCGAATGCGCTGAAAGGGAGGAAGAGCTAGAAAAGGAATGTAGTAATCCTAGAGACCTCAAAACGGTCTGTTATAACTCCCAAAGCGAAGTGGGTGCTGAATGTACTAGTCCTGAAGTAAACCCTGACAAGACTCCAAAAGATGAGGATCGGTTAGCCAATTTAGAAAAAGGGTTGAAAACCCTGTTCGAAATAGTTTCCAAGATGGCCGAAAACTCGACCCAGACTACTAAGTCGCCTAATATTAACAGCAGACTTTGTTTCGTTTGCAATAGCCCAAATCACTTGGCTAGGAAATGCCCCAAAAGAAATAGTCAGGATTTAAACTAGTCCGGGAACCTGATCAGGGTCAGTGTCGTGTTCCCATCCTCATCTTTAAACTGACCGAATTTTCACGTTCGGAGAGGGGACTCCCATTAATATGTGGCAGGGTAGTGGGGGTAGAGATTAAATTCTTAATTGACTCTGGTGCGGAAAGGTCTTTAGTTGATATAGCGCTGACTCAAAACGCGAAATTGGCTAAGTCCTTCCAGGTTGCAAGAAGGGGTGAGATCACCCATATCAGAGGTATCAACGGCACAAGCTCCACATGTAAGGAAGTCCTAAAGGGATCGATAAGCTACAAGGATGAGATAATACCCGCTTCCCTTTGTTGTATGGAATTCCCGGATAGGCTAGAATACCAAGGGATCTTGGGGATGGATGTCATCAACTCAATCCCGTCATTGATAATTGATGGATGTACATTCATCAGTCGTGAAGCTAGAGTATTGAACCATAGTCCTCGCCCATCGATCATGTATTTCGATTGCTTAAGTAGTACTCTGGTTGGCACCGCCATAACTCCAGGAACTACAAAAACGAATGACGAAAATCAGGTGACTCGCGTCCTCGATAAGTATCCCGGTTTGTTTTCGGAGGGGGTCGAAGATTTGAAAGGCACCGATCTTTTTATGCACAGCCCTGAAATAGACACTAACCGGGTAATCAATACCCGTCAATACCGTATTCCGAATTGCTACCTTGCCGAGTTAAAAAAATTGACTGATGCATATCTTAAGGCAGGCATCATAGAGGAAAGCCATTCGGAATGGAATTCCCCCATCCATATTGTGAAGAAAACCTCGGGTGAAATCAGAATGACTTTGGACTTACGTAGGATTAATGACATAACGAAACCACAGGTGTTCCCGCTAAGTAGGGTGGACGAAATACTCACGACCTTCCATGGTAGCAAATACTTTTCCGTAATAGACCTCAAATCCGGTTACTTCCAGATCCCGCTTGACCCCAAGGTTAGGCATATATTTGCATTCACTACCCCTTGGTCCAAATATCAATTAACGCGTATCCCACAAGGGGGGAAGAACAGCGGTCGGTTCTTTCAATATTGTATGTCACGTCTCCTCGCCCCCTTCATCGGAAACAAATGTTATGTATTTCAGGATGATATCATCCTTTTTTCCCCTTCTCTGGAGGAGCATTTAAAACTTCTTGATCAAGTGATAGGGATCTTACATAAGGCAAATCTGAAGCTCCACCCTACCAAAAGCAAATTTTGTGTTAGAGAAATTAAATATTTAGGTCACATCATTAGTAGTGATGGTATATACCCTGACCCAGGCAACGTCGAAGCAATTAAGGAATGTAGAACCCCGCGTAATGTCAAAGAGGTTCGCAGTTTCCTCGGAATGGTCGGTTTTTTCCGCAATTTCATCCCCAATTTTTCCGAGATGGCGCTGCCCATGACTGAACTAACAAAAAAAGGGAAACATTTTGTTTGGGACAGTAATTGTCAGTCCAAGTTTATGAGGTTCAAGGAAGTTTTATCAAACCCCCCCCTTTTGGCACACCCAGATTTCTCTTCTCCATTTGTGCTATATACCGATGCCTCTGATAGTTGGCTAGGTGCCGTTTTGGGACAGCAACGGGATGAAGGCGTGGTCCCACTCGGATATTATAGCAGGAAGTTTAGGGGACCGGAATTGAGGTATTCAACGATCGAGAAGGAGTGCCTTGCGATTATTCTCTCTCTCCGGCACTTCAAATCGATAGTTCTAGGTCACGAAGTTTCTGTATATTCGGATCATAAGCCCTTATCTTACTTGAGGAGTATGAATAATCACAACGACAGATTAATGAGATGGGCCTTAGAATTGACGAATTACGATGTTACGATAGCTCATGTTAGGGGTAAACACAATCCGGTGGCCGACCTTTTGTCACGCCCGATATGTTGCGGAGAGAGACCTAACTTGGTCAACCAGTGTTTAGATGTGCATAGTCCCAGTTTCCACCATAGAGTAGTGGAATCACAAATGGAAGACGATTTTTTAAAAAAAATGAAACTAGGTCTTGCGAAGGCTCAAAGGAACATGCATCAGGGTCTTGCCGGAAAGGGTGTCCAGCCAGAATTCCAGTTGGAAGGAGGTGTGTTGGTCCACATTAAACCGGGAAGATATGGACTATATAACTGGAAGCGGATATGTGTAGGTCAGAAAATGGGTGAAGAGGTTGTTAGAGCGTTCCATGAGTCGGGCCTTGGGGGGCACTTGGGCATAGAGAAGACTTGTAATACCGTTGACAGGCATTACTACATACGGGGTCTACAATCGGTAGTCCGATCGGTAGTGAGGGTGTGTAGGACATGTCAGAGGTTTAATTTACACAAGGGAAAGGAGCCGTTCCAAGAAACAGAGTTAGCTGGCTTCCCTTTTCAGAAGGTAGCTATAGATATAGTCGGCCCACTCATGGTTACTCCCAGCGGAAATCGGTACATTCTATCTATCATTGACGTTTTCACCAGGTATTCTGAAGCAATTCCTATTAAGGACCAGACTGCAAAGAACGTAGCAGACGCCATATTCCAGCATGTGATATGCCGTTACGGTTGCCCCGAAATTATTATCTCAGACCGGGGGGCTAATTTCACTTCTTCCACGTTTCAGGAATTATGTGGCATACTCCGTATCAAACATAAAATCACTACTGCTTACCGTCCGTGTGCGAACTCGGTTTGTGAGCGGTTTAATAAGTCTATATGTAGTATTATAGCTCGGATCTCCAGAGGAAGTAATGGGAAGTGGGATGAGCATCTTGCTCAGGCAGTGTTTGCTTATAATAACGCCACTCATGCATCCACCGGCGAATCCCCTGCCTTCCTTCTCTTCGGTTTTGACCCCAGGTTACCTCAGGTCTTTCCGACGGGCGTGCCGGCCCACCATAATTTGCATGATTATCGGAGGGAGCTGTTAGAAAAATTGAACACTGTTCGTAACTTGGCTTATTCACGGAGCAGGCAAAACAACTTAAAGAATAGGGAGCGGTGCAATATAAAAAGGAAAGGGCGTGGCTTTAGTGTTGGTGAGAGAGTGTGGCTGTTACGCAAGCACCAGGGTAGGAAGTTCGGAAAATTTTCCCCTAAGTATTCGGGTCCTTTCCGTATTACGAGAATTTTAGGTCCAGTAACCGCAGAGTTGGGTGGTAGTGATGGAAAGAAAAATTGTATTGTGCATTTCGATCGTTTGAAACCATATTATTCATATGCTGTATATAAAGGTCGAAACCATTACCGACCCAACAACAATGATTCCCCGGATATGTCTGATGATGATGGAGGTGATGAGATTGCATTACAGTACAGGAGACAGCCGATGATACCTATCAGGCGGCAAGAAGACGATGCATCACCAGAGAATCCCCTTGAATCGGATGACGAGCATCAAGCTGTTCCCGCAAGCGAGGGTCGATACCACCTTCGGAAAAGGAGAGTAGATTACTACAAACTCCATCATGGACTTTGAGCCTTTCCGATGGGGCGTATGTGGCTGTACGCCATATTTTTGTACATATGAATTTTAGATTTAATTAGTTTTAATAATTTTCTCTCCTTCTTAACCCTTCTTTCTAATTTCCTTTGTCCATTGTTCTGGCTTCTGGGAACGCGGGCTTCCCACTCCCCACCCACCAGGGGGTCGTGTGGAACAAAGAGTTCGAGTGGAGGACGAGTAAAATCTGGGTCATCGAAGAGTCACTTTTTCTCCGGCCGGACACGAGGAAGCACGGACGAGAACGGCGAGCTCGTGAGACGGAATTCTACGAGGGCCGAATAGAGAGCCGTGAGGTGAGGATCCGGACCGTAGAGTCAAAGACACTGACAAGAAATTATCCTAAAAGGTATTTTTACAACGTTGACGAACCCAGAGATACGCAGAATAAACCACCAGCCGGAATCGGAGTTCAGCGAGAACAAGGGTACCCCACTATCCTATCAATTCTTCTCACTTCCTACTTTTATACTTTTCTATCCTTTTAGGTTTAAGTTAGTTAAGAATCGCGCGGGTTTTATTGTTACAATCGGACAACAAGAGAAGTTGGACTGAGGGAATCCACAAAGAACTTTTTGTATATATTATTAATCGCGAAATTAAATTTGTTTTAATTGAATTCACGTGTCTGTGTATTCCTATCGCGCTTCACACTTTACAATATGAAATTTGCAAATAAAATGGACATTTTTAATGTCAACCATTTCACTTTTTTTAGCACTTCTGGTATTTCATCTGCTCGAAGATGTCTAGTGTAAGATTTGCCAACTTTAAAGGGGGTTTTGCCATTAATCCCGCGTCAGAACTAGCCCAAGGGATACCGTGTATGTGGGCGGTTGCGAAGGAGACAAATGATAACAAGTGTTTACATGCGAAAAACCATTTATTTGGATGAATTCATGCTTACATCGAGTAGACTATTCCAAATCTCGACGATCTTCCGAAACGTGAGAGTTTGGTTGGTTGATCGTAATCCAGTCCTGGGCGGATGAGAAAGACTGTTGGGCGATGGGGACGATCGGAGATACCCAGAGATGTCTCGAGTGATGGGGACGAGCGGAGATACACAGAGATGTTCTGGGCGATGGCACAATACACACCGTCGGCTTAATCTATAGGAGACCGTTCTTAATTCGGAAGAGACTCCCCCTTTGACCTTGAAGTCCCAGTTTTTATACTTTTTTCTCATGTACTATCCACCTTTCGGATTGGTCCCTCATCCCTTTCCTCGCTTCCCTTTGTTTCCAAGTGCAAAACGAAACCATGTTGGGTTGCGGGAGAGGTCCGGTTCGAGGTGTCTATTTGACACCCTTTGTCGACTATGCTCAGAGATTGCTGATAGAACCACAACACCTGCACTCATAATTTAATCCGTTGTTTATAATTGATGTCATTTTGGAATTCTAACGATCACACGATATTTTTCTACCCCTCCAATTTTTTCCTTTTTCTGAAATTGTTTTCCTAAGTTGAATTTTTTTCTTTGAGTACTTGTGTCAAACTTATACCTATTTATGAGCGTGTGTGTCAGAGTTCTACCTTTGGATTGAACATTAACAGGTCGTTTAACACGTGTTGGCGTTGTCCCGAGACTCGTTGTTTACATTTTGCGTCACATTGTTTTGATCAAGAGTTTTTTCTTTCTCTCTCTCTCATATAATTTATCGTTATTTTTACACCAAAGAATTCTGCATTTTTCGGATCTCGTTTGGGTCCTCACACTAGATATTGTTTTGCATTCTTTGTAAAGACTACTGTAGCCGAATAATAAATAACTGAATCCGGAGAATTGCTTGACATTGATAAAAATTTAATGGCTTCAAAATTATTCCAAATCCTGAATATACAAATATTAACGCTTACAAACTATGATATACAAATTAACTGGAACCAGTCGTTACAATACAACTGACAGGTTCCCAAGCAGTGCCATAACTAGGGGGGTGCCAGTGGTGCTCAGGCACAAGGTGCAGTCCCTGGGGGGTGTATAAATGACCTGGACCAAGTTTTATATCATAGTTTTGGGGAGTAGTTACAGAAGCTCGCACCGGGCACATAAAAGACTAGTTACGACTCTGTTCCCAAGTACTGACAAACAAATGGGCTTACTATAGCTTAGGTTTAACTTAACTAAATTATACTAATATCGGGCCCAAAATTTAGAGTAAGATATAAGAGTCATAGAATTATACAGAATGAAAGGTTCAAAGAGGTGACTGGCAATAATAAAAGAAAAAACCTCGGATCCGTTCCTTAGTAATTGTCTTCTTTATGTACTCATCCTCATGTATCCTCTGTCCTGTTTTCCTCTCTTTCTCCAAAAGTGCCTTCCTTTGTTCCATTCGAATCTCCCTCCGTCCTCTGCCAGCAACCTCTCGACCAAACAGGTGTCACCCCCTTTTGTTTTATAACAGATAATACCACATGGGTCAACTAACTACAGTGTGGTTAGGGAAACAGAAGCTGGAAGTACAGTTTTACCGCAGGAAGATGGTATAAGGAAAATAAAGAAAAGAAAAATAAATAACAAGGCTTAATAAAGCCACACTACACAAAAACAACTGAAAGTAGAGCTGATATGCAAAGGAAAATTCTACATGAGCATGCATATATTATAAAAACTACATGTCTGCCTAGTTTGTTTAATCACCCCCTCCTAGTTCCCAATCTTGAATGTACTTAGAGGAAGTGTTAAAGGAAAAATACAAAGGAGTGAAATAGCCTAACCTCCACCTCTAATAGAAATTATAAAAAAATAACATTGTATTTTTGCTTTCTCAGCTGTTATATATAACAGAGAGAAGGTATGGTGATTGGTCAAGAAATGACCCCCAAGACTTGGGACCTTGCAACATCAAGAAATGCAAAAAAATTCAGGGGTAATTTCTGCGTGTGTTTATGGAGCACAATTTTGTTTATCCTCTTTGAAGCTTAATAACTCCTGTGCTTCTTGTTTAAAATATCTGAAATTTTGCAGGGAGATTTGTTTATTAGGGGGATTGATGCTATTAAATTTTGGTGATTAAAGGTTGAGGGGGTGGGGAGATACACAGCCCTTTATCTCTAGTAGGGTTGGACTTAATAATGATTTCACTTGTTATTAGCATTTACAATATTTTATAAAACTCAGCCCTAGTCTCAAAATTAAGCTTTTTGCCATTTTATAATAGTTTAAAAATACAGTATAAAAATTTTTATTAAAAAATATAACAGATGGCACCACCAAATGTTGTCGGGAAAGTTAAGCAACTCATTGCTGGATTTTTTATAATAGCACAAATGCTGAAAATTTATATAATATATAACATAAAAAAGTTTTTGGTAATTTTGAATTTAATTGGAATATACTGTATATATATTTTTTCAAATATATAACTGTCAAATGTCTGATTTTTGAATGTGTTTCTTTAATAATAGAAGTTTGGTTTTTCAAATATCAGCAATTTAAACTTACATCTGTTCCTTATATGTCCTGAAAATGTTCTGGTATAAACAATTTTTGGCTCTTTGGTGAAGGTTTGATGATTTGCAATTTGGAAGCTGATTTTTAATTGTTTTGTTAATATAAAAATCTGTGATGATTATAAACAAAATTATTTTGATTTGTATTCTGTCAGGAATCAAGTAAACTTTAATAAGATGTGTGTTTTTGACCCTTTCTTGGACAAATTTCAGCTTTTAAACATTTAGAATAGAATATTTAAAAAAATACTTAAAATATAATTATATTTTTGTATTTTTAAAAGTTCCAAACACGAGCTTGTAAGTTGGAGCTAATCCAGGAAGAAATTGAAAGCATTAGTTTATTTATATTGTTTTATGCTTTTTAGAAATCCATTTTAATTATTTTATTTTTAATTGCTAATGTAAAAACTAGCGAAAGGAAAAATATTTATTGAATCTGAAATATTGTAATTTAAATCTAGAAATAAATATTTTCATATTTATTTTTAGATTGTTAAATTTAAAAATCAATAATTATATAAATGTTAATGTTTTAAGTAAATATGAATTTATATTTTGAATATTTTTGTTTTAGAAAACATTTGAATTTACATCATTTAGAAAACATCATAAATTGAATGATAATATCAGTACAGCAGTGTTAACAATAAAAATTATTGTTAGAACTCAGTAATTACATAATACATAGACTCAAATTTTGAATTGGAATTAATTCAAAATTTGAGTCTTTAATTTATATTTATGTATAAAAAGTTATGAGTTTCAGTTAAAATCTATGATGTATCTATTTTGATAACTTAAAATTTGATAAAAAAATATCAAATTTAGAAAAAATATTTTAAAATTAAATATTAAATGATGTAATTAATAAGTTTATAAATTGGTAGTTAGTTGCCTTTTTTTTTAAAAGTTAAATATTGTTTTTCCATTATCTGTTTAAACTAAAAACAAAAAGCTAATTTTTATTAAGATTAAACTATACTAACTATAAAATTAAAATGAATAAATTCCCAATGAGTCCAAATAAAACAATAATAATTTTGGTTGAATTTAAGTTAAAATTCCTAATTATTTTTAAGAATTAAACATTACAAGTAGCCTTGTTGCCATCTGTTAAGAAATTTAAATCTACAACTCTTGCAAAATCTAAATGAAAAAGTTGGCAAAGTCTGAAAAGTCAGTTTAATAAAATGTTAAGTATTGTCTGGTATCATCTTTAGATACAGTCTATATTTAACTTTTAAAGTTAAAATTTATAAAGTTATAATAATTATTTAAAAGTTAAATTATTACTTTAAACTAATATCAAAACTATGAAATTATTTGATAGTTGATTTATCAACATCTTGGCTGTCTTTTGACAAAATATGGTGAAAGCATTTTGTAACTTTGAATAAATTGTCTTGTTTTTTGTTTCTACATAATATGCAGTACATAATATTTTTCAGAACTAACTATTAAAAAGCAGTGATGTACTCCCAAATGTAATATGTCTGATCATCCCATAAGTGAGGATCCTTACGTAATCCATTACGATCTTTACGATGATCCGTCTCGAGTTGGTTCTTATGACTCGAGAATGTCTGTACAATGGTTTGAGGAAAGCTACACCTCCACACTCAGTCCAGTGAATATTTACAGTTTATTTAAGTAATGTTCAAAATAACCACTCAGTCGGTTTAACGAAACACAAAGTTTATATTTATAATACAACTGTACAAAGTACTACAAATTAGAGTTACAATTAAATATGCACAAACACTAGTCCAAACAACAACCGACTATACTCGTACACGTTCGTCGAAAGAAACTCCTTACGACCTCCACAAACAGACTTATACTTAACAGCACCTCCGAGTCAGGAACAAGTTCGTACTAAAACACTGGAGTTTACCTTCCCCAGATTTCCGTAGCATCCAACGAGAGAGTTAGTTAGCACTTCGATAACGACAATCTCTGTCTGATCCGATCCTCCCGATACAAGCCCAGCCGATCCCGATACGAACCACCGTTCCCGCCGAAACTACTTCTTAAATAGTGTCCAACGTTCGAACCCTCCGCCAATCAAATTCGAAAGTTTCCACAACGTCCGGCCAACGGTCACTTGCCGCCAGCCAATCGTCCGTCAATCGTCGATCTAAAACTCAACAGATCTTTCTAACGAATCTTTCTAACGATCGTTTCTAACGGTTTTCCCGTTACGAAAGTTCGTTAACTTAAACCAGGGCGAGAATCGCGCGCCTAGGCGATTCCATACCTTACAATTTACAAAACAAATATTTACAGGATGTACAAGTTTGACAACATTACATACACTATGCAACAAAGGTGTGGTGTCTCATGTCAGCTTGTCTGTTGGGGACTATTAGACTCTGGGGAAAACTCCGGTCGGTTTGTGGAGTTGGCTCAACCGTGTGGTTGTCCGGTCTCTACACTAACCCTTCTCAGAGGAATTCCTAAGAGGAGAACACTCTCTCTACACCTCATGGGCTTCCTAAGTGTCAGAGACTACCACGTATCCGATCTCTTGCCCTTCTCTCCATTCCTCTCGCCCTCTTACAATTTAAAAGAGTTCCATGGCGACAACTTGCGACCAATCGGGTTCTTCTTTCCCCTGGGAGCTTCCAAAGACGTCCGCCCTCCTCCCGACGACGCAGCTTACAGTCGCGTCCGTCCCTTGTTTACGTTTTTCAAGTCGACCAACATGTGGCAAACACATTGACGTGTACCCATAAACGGAGACGCTATCCCTTTGTTCTTCCCGGCCGTTTATAGCCCCGACGCCAGGTGGGACCAATTATCCCGGTCGCGTGACTTTTCGACCTGCTACGCTAAAAGCGGACCTTTACACCATAGATAAATAAATAAATTTTTCGTATCCAAAAGCACAAATTATTGAATTACAATGATAAATATTTTGTTGCTATTTCATTTGAGTTATATTTGGGAAATTACCAATGACCTTGCATTATATTTTGCTTAGAGATAATAATCAAAATTATATAAACTTAAATAACTAATCAATAAGCAACATATTTATTAAAAACAAATAATTTTTATTTAATAAAATTTTTAATAAAAATACTATATTTCTAAGTTTGTAGCAAAAATGTTTGGTAAGTCATTATTTATGTTACAGTCAAAACCCGTTTTTAGTTAAATGCGTTTTAACTAGTTGAAACTAGTTTATACTGGATGTCTTTGTTAAAACCCGTTTTGTCTAGTTAAAACTAGTTTTAACTGAAATTCATTTTTGACTAGCAGTAAATTCTAGTTATAACAAAGACATCCAGTATAAACTAGTTTCAACTAGTTAAAACGCGTTCTAACTAAAAACTGGTTTTGACTGCAACATATAGTGATTCGGGGTAAGATGGTAAGCAGGGGAAGATGCCTACTTTTTGATATTTTCAAACGGTGACGTCAGATATTGTCATGTGTTTGTATGATGAATCGTTGGGCCAATATTGAGTGCGGAAAGCTGTAGTTGGCTACCGTTACCTCATTTTCTACATCCGTGAAGAAGAATAAAAGCAAAATAAGAACAAAGTTTTTGTTGTGAAATGTT
The DNA here is from genome assembly GCF_030686945.1 of Centruroides vittatus. Taxonomy (NCBI): domain Eukaryota; kingdom Metazoa; phylum Arthropoda; class Arachnida; order Scorpiones; family Buthidae; genus Centruroides; species Centruroides vittatus. The sequence continues at coordinate 743,493 of NW_027120741.1, forward strand.
TCTAGAATCATTTTAAAACTAAAAGTTAAAATAGAATTTATTAAAAATTGCGGAATTAATGAGTGATGTAGTTAAGGTTCTAAAGTTTCCATTGTGAGCTAACGCCGATCCCGATCGGACATGCTAGAACATGCGACTCCGCCAGGCATCTTACCCCGACAAATGGGAAAGATGCTACATTTTTCTTGGGGTAACATGCCTATTTTTTGTTAATTGAATTCCAATATGCCTATTTTTAATAAATTTTTGTTTTCTCGTTTTATTTCAGGATATGCATAGAAATTATATAAGGACTTCTCAAAAAGGTTTTTGGACTGAAAAGTCTAAAATGCCTAAAATGCCAGACAGTAAAAAAGTCGTCATTGCAAACACAATAAACAATTATTTTTCATATACTCCAAACTTTTATTTGAAAAACATGCACAAGAATATGATATTTTTGTTAGAGGCCTCCAAAACCCAAATTATCGCTATAATTTTCTTCATAAGCAAAATGTTAGGCATCTTTCCCCGAATCACTATACATAACTTTATTTATTTCCCCCAACATATTTATGTAGCTAAAATTAGTTTTAACTAAAATCAAAACATGTACAGTAGTAAATTAACTAGACAAAACCCATTTTATCTAGTTAAAACTAGAATTTACTGCTAGTCAAAAATGAATTTGAGTTAAAACTAGTTTTAACTAGACAAAACGGGTTTTAACAAAGACATCCAGTATAAACTAGTTTCAAGTAGTTAAAACGTGTTCTAACTAGAAATGGGTTTTGATAGTAACATTTATAAACTTATAAATCTGGAATTTGAAGGGATCAAAAAATAGCCAGTTTAAGTTATGGAGTGTTCCACATAGGTATATGCAGTAATTGTTAATAATAAAGGTGTTTTTATTTTTCAATGTAATTTCATTGTGCTAATTTAAATGTTTAATGTATAGCATTAATGAAACATAACATTTCTAGTAAAAATGAGTCACAGGAATTAATAATTATTCAGGCCAATATCAGAGTATTTATAGATAATTTGAGAAAAACATGTAGTTCTTGTTTTCAATACTGTATTTTTGCTAACAAGTTTTGACTTTTTTACAAAACCTGTTTTTGTAACAGTTATCTTTTTTGGGTTGCAATTTGAAAAAATTACATACCCATAAATGCCCACTGTCATCTGTCTTTTCTTAATCTTGAGAATGGATTTAGATAGATGAAAGATGAGACCAGATATGGAAACCTTAGGGGCAGGAGGCTCCAATTGACTATATAGAAACTTTTTATGCAAACAAAGTCATGTTTCAATTTAAAAATTTTCCCCTGAAAGATGCTAGATAGATGACCAACAGGACTCTATTGGAAAAGTATGATGTACAGAGACACTACAGTACTAATTTGAGGTGGAGAGCATATACTTTAAATTAAATAAATTAAAAATATGATTATAAATTGCAGCCTGGCATTGTGACAATGTCACAATAAAATAATTGCTTGTTGGAACTTACCTTTCAGTTCAAGAACAGTTTTTTAGTATTTACAATACTTTAGCCTATATGTTCTCCTTTTGCTATTGTTCTACCTTGAGATTTTTGCTTTATCATTTGACAGAGGAAGATGAATGCATTAATGAAATTAATATATCATAAACTGTTTGATGGGAAACAATTTATTTATATAACAGTTTTCACTAAATTTCAATAGTGGAAATTCACCAGATCTTGCAGAAATAAACTGGCAACTCTGCTCATGAAAAAAGGGTGCATCATCTCATAAAGTGGTTTTTAATACATCTGGCTAAGCAAGCCAATGATGAATCTGTTTCATTTTGAAATGGACTATTATTTGCTTGCTTAAAACTGTATTAACCCAGCACTATTTGTGGTTAGATTTGTAACACTGTTACTTCAGGGTGAGTGTCATGCTCACCCTACATTTTTTCATATTCTCAATGATTTGTCTTGAGAAATTTTACTTAGATCAGGAAGTTTTCTTATGAATAATACATATAGTTTAATGTTTATCTTACTTTACTTCAGTTAGAATACATCAAAAGAAATTTTGATATAGAAACAGAAAATTTATATCTGATCAGATTGATGAAAACAGAAATACAATATCTGAAATTATTGTTGAACTTAATTATAATTTTTATTCAAGTTCTGAATCTGTTTAGTCTGGATTTTTAAAATGACATTGTTTGGAGATTGTTATGGAGTGTTTGCAGATCAGTTCAGTAGGCTACATGTTATGCTCTTGGATGCTGTTTTCCTATTCTTTTTTGGTCAATATGCACACTTTTCTCTTGATACTGATGTTGCCTGTGGAGGATCTGGTTTCTTTTTCAACACTTCCAAGATTTTCATATGGAGATCCTCACTCTCATTGTCTGAGAAAGTAGCCTACATTTTCTTTTTCAAACTCCTCATCAAGTCATTTCAGAAACATTTTATCATGTTTTATGATAGTATGTATGCAATATCACTTTACAATTAGAATCATACCACTTCAAATGTGGAAAAAAAGGGATTTCTTGTAGGTGAGCACTGTGCTAACTTGTCCAATATGACTGAAACAAAGGCTGCACCAAAAGCGTTAGCAATGACTATTATTTCCAGTTTTGGTATCCTGTAGAAGGGGATACTTGGGAAGGAAGGTATACTAGAGATTGGCCACAAAACTTCCAAGAAGCCCAAGTTACAAGCATTTGAAAATAAAAGGTTAGCACAGCACTCACCCTCAAGTAATGGCAGGTTAAGGCTGCTTTACCAGGAAACATGCTGAAAGGATTTATGGAATTTAAATCTACACACAGTTGAATTGCACATGCTGAATTTGACTTAAGGAGGGATAATTTTGAAATATATATTTATTTTTTAACTCCAAAGTGACTCCAAATTTTCATTATTTTATATAGGATGTTTTGCTGGAACCAACAATTCAACTTAGAGGAATTTGAGGAAAAGAGAGGGGTTCAAGATTATAAGTTTTACTATATTAGAAATAATTGTCCATTAATCTATACAAATATTATCTTCTATATATACAAAAAGTTTATTTTATAGATTTACATGTAATAATCTTTTTTAATATTAAGCAAATGTTTTTATTTATAAGTTTTTTTTTTTTATAGAAGTTAAAATTTATTACTGGATTAAATGTATTTCAGAGCTGCTCAGCTCAGTCTTCACATCTGAATACAAAAATATATGAATTTAAAATCCATGGAATGTTAAAAGGTAATATTGTTCATTTGTGGAAGAGAAGCTCTAAAAATGATTTAATTTAGTAATAAATTTTTGACTTTTATAAAAAGAAAATAAGCAAATGTTTTTCTTCTTAATTTAAAGAATAGAAAGTCAAATTTATCCAAAGAAATGTTAATATTAACTTTTTCTTTTTATAGGAAATAGCAGTAAATTGTTTTTAGAATTTACTTACTACTATTAAATAATTTTAGATTTTTAAAGTATTTTATATTGTTCAAATGTTTCAATATTTTAAAAAATTGACTTTTTTTTTTCTCTAAAATTACACTTACCCTGATTAAACATGACATTTTATTATAAATTTTAAGTCAAGTCAAGAATTCAGAACTTTCTATTATATCAAAAAATTTAAGGAATAATAATAATTTTTAAATTATAAGTTAAATGTTTAAATTAAAAGTATAAATGCTAAATATAATTATGAATCAAATAAATTAAAGTGTGCTAGATTTATAGTGCCACAATTTAATTTATTGTAAAAAAAGAATTAATCTCAACATGTTTTTTAAAAATAATCATAATTGAACAGATAAAATTTTAAATTTGATATATTTTAGGATATTATTAGTGCTTTATATAAAGTTTGAGATAAGAATTTCTAAATTTAATTGCATTATCATAATAGTCAGAGGTTCTTGACCATATTAAATAAAGAAGGAAAAAAAAAAAACAATTGGATCTCAAAGCCAAGTCTGCATTCACTTGTAGTTCCTTGCCATGTCTTAAATATTTTATAAATGAAATTAAAGGGTTAACATAATGTTTGAATAAAAAAAAAAATAGTTTTAGATTTTGAAAATATATATAGGTTTTAATGACCAAAACTCACTTATTGCTATTGTAGAAAAAAATGAAGCTTAAATTTATTATGGTTTTCTGAAAATAAGTTCATTTTTCCAATTACATTTAGATGAAAGCATATGTGTGATGTATGCTTTTGGATCAGATTTTTTTAATGCTTTTTTTTAATATTAAACATTTAAAAAATTTTAAACAAATTTGAATTTTAGAATATTCAATTTAAAAATTTTACACATTTTAATATTTAAAATGTTTTAAATTAATTTTGTTTTACTTTTTCATTCTGTTATATTTTAATTGTATTTTTATAACTAAAAATCATACATTTTTTTAAATTCTATTTCATTATGTTATGTAAAAAGATATATAAATATCTTTTTTGAAGATAATGTCTTCAGGAATAAACAATATTTTACCTCATAATTTGTGATAACTTCTTTAAAATAAATCATAAATTATAAATTTTTGTCTAAATTTTTTTAATGGTGGTTTATAATTATATTTGCCATACATTTTGAATCAGTCTGCCTAAGAAATACCAAATATATGGGATTCCAAAATTTATTATTAATGAAGTACTTAGAGGAATGATTTTATGTCTTCAGTATATTTATTCAAAGATATTTGATGGATAGTGTGCACTTATTTTTCTTCAGAAAAAGTGAATGATAGCACATAATAAACAACTACTTTACCAGAAAACTGGAACTGTATATGTTCCTGAAGAGGATAAAGTAATGGCCAAAAACGTTTGAATATTGACTTTGGGTGTTTTTGCTAAAAATTTTGCATTTAGGTGTGATTGTTGGCACACAATTCTATTGAATGTATCAGATTAGGTGAAAAATAGAGAATTTTGACTTTTGTGCTATTGCCATTTGGTTTAGTAAAATACATAACCACAAACTGTTCTGATAAGGTTAATGGTTGCTTGCTGACCTCTCTTTTTTACAAAATATACCATATTAATTCTTATTTTGTGATAATGGTATAAACACTAGGCTTCTCTTTTGTATAGTTTTACTATTTTTGGGCAGAAATTTTGCAATTTTCCTTAAAAATAATCTTGCAATTCTGCACACAAAATGACTAGTGACTCATTTTTGTGACTGGGAATTTATTTTCTCATTTCTTCAGTTTTGTTTTAGATCAGTTGGTAAATATAAAAACACACAAATGCAAAGGTACAATTATATATATGAAATAATTATTAAATTTAATAAGAGATGGTGCCTAATACCTATCTCTAGTAACAAATTACTTAAAGTTTAATTATTAGCAGCAGAAAAAAATAGCCTGATGCATTATGGCAATCATTTAGCTTCTATGCACAATCAGTCTAATGACCACGATTTCAATTTCTTTATCACATTTATGGCAAACCTACTTATAGTTAGTGCATATATGATTTGCTATAATATGTTATTATTTTAATATATACTGCCACAGAATGAATTTTATTATGAAGCAGTTATAACTATATTATAGTCTTGAAAGTATGACAATAATATAATGAAAGTGCTTCTTAGTAAAAATATCAATTGACATCATTTGACATATTTAAAATGATGCAAAATAATAGGATTTGATGTCAGATGATATGGATGGATTTGTTAATAGAACATTTAAATTAATTCCTTTTTATAAATTCATTCAACTCATTTAATTTTAAATGTAATAGAGTTAACTAAATCATTTGAAATATTCAAATCTGTATAGATTAATATAAGTACATTTTAATGAGTACAACTTAATCGTCAATTTAATTGTCTAAAGCTTTACATAATTCTCTTCCATTTCCATTATACAGACATTGCAAAGATAATATAAAATAGGTTTGTATTCTATATAATGCAATGGTATTAAACATTTGGAACCTGTACCAAGTTTGGAAATTAGAGAGATATAAAATTGATGTAGTTTGCTAATTAAGATACTGCCAAATAATATTTTAAAAAATTAAAATAATATGGATGAAACAAAATATATAAATATATTTCTCATTTGACAATAAATATTACTGAAATCATAGGATGCTTTTGAAAGTTTTATTTTATGTGATTAATGTTTGATTCTTTATGGATAAAATTTTTATAAATTGATTATAAAATAAAATGCACAATTGTTCAGGGAAACTGTTATAGCAAAATTTTAAATCTCTCTCTATTATGTCTTTCTCTATTTTGATGCAAACTTGATTTTCAGAAATTATAATGTTATTATAAAAACTTATATTCCTCTAATCAAAATTTATTGATTATATTATTCAATGCATATTTCTCCTTATTTAATAATAATTGTTTAACTGACTTGTTTAAAAATATTACATTGTTTATGCAATAAGAATTTTTTGAATATTTTATATTTAAGTATGATAAGAGTACAAAATGTGATGTCGACATAGAATTTTTAATACTGTATTTGACATATAATTAATGATCAAAATATTTTAATAAAAATTAGAAGTAACCTGATGCATAACATGTTTTGCAGCTTTAATATATATTAATATTTAATCATTGATATTTTCAGAACTAAAAATATTCTGTGTCCATAAATGATTCATAACACACAGCCAAATTTGTTAAAATATATATGTTATATGTATTTCTTTAATACTTTGAAACGTGGCATTGATCCTTAAGGTACAGGGGAGACATATCTTCCTAATATTTTGGTGCTGGCAATTATTTCCAATGTATTTTTATTTTATACCATACTATAAAAATTATTAGCAGAAAAATACTGTACATGACTTATTTTTGTAACCACTCAAAACTCAACAATGAGAAATTTTTCTTGCTCATTGTCACTGAACGAACTCTTCTCAATATACATACAGATTGATGCTGATGCTTTGAAATTTGCCAATATAAATAAAATGAATTGATTTATATTAGTAATAATAGTAATAATTTGAATATCAATTTAAGCTAATAACATTAACATTTCCTTTACAATTGTTTTGTATATTTCAGACTTTGAAATATACAAAACAATTCATATTAAATGCCATAAATTGACAATATTTTAAAGGATAATGATTGATATAATTTAACATCCGTTGACATCGTTTTAGTTATCTTAATCTCATTCTGACATCAGATCATTTCAATTAGCACAATTAAAATCAGTTAAACTATTTCAAATGATGTCAATTGATGTTTTTACAAGGGTTTAGTTGAAAATATTTTTGTTTTTTCAATATATGATACCAAAAGATATATTCTTTTCCTGATATCAAACTTATTTAAAAATTTTATAAAGTAAATTAATTTTTAATTTATAATGTTTTGTTCATTCCAAAATATATTGAAATGTGTTTAATAATTTAAATAAATACTTAAATTCTTAAAATTCATTGGCTTATAAACATGCAGTTGTTGTTGGTTTATTTATTTATTTTTTTTACCAAGGTTATATAGTCCTCATATATCTACAGAATTTGTTTTTCTACTCTGTACATTTGACCTAAATAGATACCATTCCAATATATAGGACCATCAGAGAACATGATTATAGTATAATTCAAAAATATATTATAAAATTTATAATCATTGTTTTTAAGTTTCTTTAAAACTTTAAAGAAGAGCTTATTTTATTTATTTTTAAGATCTTATTTTATTTTAGTCTTAATCACAAACTTTTTTTAATAAAATTTGTATAACAACAATAAAATTTTCTTTCAAAAAGTGTGGTTGTATAATAATACAAACATTTATTAGATTTATAAAATTAATAATTCAAAACAATTTTACTCTATTTTATTAATCTATATACTTAAAATTTCTTATTCAAAGTAATCATTTAAACTTTTTATTTCAAAAAAGAGACTGCTTATTGAATTTTTTGTGTAGCATTTACATGTGTAATTAGCTTTTTGTTTTAAATTAGTACTACTTTTATTTTATAATATTTTTAACTGCTAAATAATTTATATATTTTCAAGTAAAGTAGATATGTTTCATTATTCATATTTATACATATATTTTAAATATAGCTGAGTATGAATCAATTAATATTTGGCAACATTTAATGAAATAATTTTTGAAATTATACATATGTTATAAGTTGTATAGTTTGAACAACAAAAAGTATACAGTTTAGCATTTAAGTTGCAGAATTGAAATAGGCTCTTCAAATTTAAATTGGCAAGTTTTGATTGCTGTTTTCAAGATTATTGGCCGTTTTGATCGTAGAGGTGATAATCAATTGTAAAAATAGTTTGTTGAAAAATAATTGAATGATATACATTTACAAATATATGTTAGTCTTTTATTGTTTTACATTAAGATTATTTGAAATGATCAGTATTGAGATGTAATAACTAGTAAATTAGATGATTATTATTCTTAATTATAATTATAATTCTACAAAAATTGCTTTTTCATTATTATTAAATAATGATTCAATTCAACTCAATGATGATTTACTTTTATGCAATTGATAAAGCAACCATGAAAAAGTTGTTGAATTAAACTACCAATTGATGTCTCTGCTAATTAGCAGAGACATCAATTTTAATTACTAAAATTAAGTTACTCAGTAATAATTCAAATTCAAAAAATGAAAAAATTGATGATTATTGAAAATCTTTTTGAACAGGGAAAGGTCAATGTCATTCATTTATACCAGTATCCTTTTATATGATCAGCGACTTCAAAAGAAATTGTTTCCTAGTGCATGTGTGAATTCACTGTCTAAAATATCTTCAGTTTGATACTCATCACTGTCTAACCCTATAGCCACATCCTAAAATAGCAAGTTAAATCTGAAATCTGGCAATTTGCCTTTCATACATGTGCACTCATTTAATTCAAAAAATTTAGGTCAATGAAAACAATGTACATTGAACAGTTTATTCATGATCTGTGAACATTTTAAAATATAATGATATTCCATAATATTTAACATAAGAAGATATTTTAAAACTAAGAATGTATTTACTAATTTAAGCAAATTATTATAATTTCTTTTAAAACTATAGTATTACATAATTAAATAATAATCATTAGAAATTATCTAATTTAATTCTCAATAAATAGAATTTGATAGAACAATTTGAAAGAGAGTATTCGTTCTTGATATTTTTTGTTAATAAATCTTTAGAAAATATTTTTCATTAACAAAAGTTCAAAATGGATATCTTTATAGTTCCTAGATCAGACAATATAATCAAAATGTTTATTATCTGAAATAGAAATTTTTGACTTTACATACATAAGTTTATAAAAAATATTTTGTTGATTAGGAAAGTTTTTAAAAAATATAATGAAAAAATTTGTAGAATTTTTAAGAACATATGTTAATGATGCTATTCAGAAATTTTGTTTATTATTGAAATATAAGCATGTAGTCTTGTTCTGATTGCCTAATCTATTTATATACATATTTTGTCTTATTCAAAATCATGTTCTTAATAACGTGAAATTACTGATTTAATCATTTTAAAATGTTTTAGCATGGATTACACAAATAAATTATCTAAGGAACATTGTGAAGTTTCGTGTCATCATCAATGTTGTTATTGATGATGACATGAAACTTCAAAATGTTTCAAAATTAATTCAGATCATTATTATTGATGAAACTAAGATTGACATTACAGATGTATTAATGATAAATTAATATTTATTAAACAAATTTATTTATTATTGTAATTTTTTCAAAATTATGTAATTTGACAAGTAGACAGTGTTTATTATTATATTTCACTGTTAGTTTGTCTTTTCACACAAGTGAATTGTTCAATTTAAAAATTGAGTGAATGAAAATATAACACATTAATAGAAGATAGCAATTCAATTTATTTTGGCATTAGTATCAGAAAATAAAAATATATTAATTTTTTTATGATGTTTTTATTCGATTTCAATTTTTTTCTATTTTTCTAAGCTGATTTTAAACTCATACAAAAGCTGGAACTATTGATCAAAAGCAAAAACACACCAACTGTACATACTCCAGCATGCTAATTTTAATGTAAGCAAATATATAAATTCTATAGAATGGCTCTCTCACCTGATGAAGGCCCATAAATATGGCTGAAAATGTTTGCTACATTAAAATTTCTCTGCTGGAGTATGTATGATTTGGTGTTTTTTTCCTAAGCTGATTATCTAACATCAAAATATTCATTCAAATTAAAAATTATTATAATCTTTTTGTAAGCAATCCTTCATAAAATTTTAGTTTGACATGTTTGAGTATCCATGAACAGTTTCTACAACAAACTGCTTCATTGTTGGGAACAAGAACTACGAAATCTCAATGTATTGATGTATTGGCTGTGCCATATGTTTGGTTTGAATCATAGTTGATTCAGTCAGTACCAGTATCACTTGTATGATATCAGATATTTGTCAAATAAATTCATATTGGTATGCGATTCTTGCAAAATAGAGGGAAAATATTTTCTTTTAAAATTAATTAATCTTAATAGTGATAAATTAGCATATTTTATATATATTTATGTATTTTAAACATAGTTTTGCTGAATTGAAATATTTTAATAATAATTATTTAATGTACTGCTTCTGCAATTCTTGCCTTAGTTAATGACATTTGTTTGCATGATTACTTGATTTTGAGATATGATTGTATGTATATTTTTTAGAGATGCGTTAATTATGGAATTATTACTGATCTAATCTCACTAAAAATTTTTTGATTTATAATTAGATAGAATATTTTTTTTTTATTGTTTAAGCTTAGTTAATAACTAAGTTTCAAAGGTACACATGGGTGATTCTTGGGGTGGTAACTTACCTATTTGGCAATTCAAACAAAAAATGTTATTGTATTAAACATAAGCTATATATTGTACTGTTTTATTATTGTTTCTGTTCAGTTCCTCCTAGTCTAGTGTATTGTATTACTCTATTAATTTTTACAATAGTCTACAGTATAAATTATACAATCTAAAGTAATGATTTAATGATCCCATTATTTAAAAAGTGTTATTGCTTTATTGCTCATATAACTAACATACTCAAAACAAAGATGAATTGTATGTAATCAATGTGGAATTAAAAAGATTTGCTATTTTGTTCAAAAAAAAAAAAATGTTTAACAACTGAGACCCCTGAAAGCCATGAAGTCTGACTTGAGCAACATTGAATAAGAATGGTTTGTCAAGGGCCTTAATAAGTAGAAACTTGAAATCTCTGCTCTTCTCATTCTTTAATCTCTACTTTCTCTACTTTCTCATAAAAAGTATTCCATCGTGCTTGACGGAGGAATTTCTGGTATTATTATAATATTTTAAATTTGTTTGTTAACATATCTGTAAAAATAAAATAATAAATGTATTTTTTTTTTTTTTTTAAATTTTAGTAATGAATGATACAATTTTTTGAATGCACATATAATGATCTAATTGTTAATAATAAACCTTAAAGATCATCTATTGATTACAGGTACTCCTCACTTTATGACCTATCTGCTTAACGACCACTCGCACTTACGACCAATTGAGTTTCGACCTGCAATTCGGTGAATCCCCTTTCTCAGCTTGAGTGTCAATCAGTGGCGAATGGTGACATGCGCACTAAGCGTACTATAATAGGCTTGTGTGTACTATAATTGTCTTATAGTACTATAATAGGCTAATAGCATACTATAATAGTCTTTTTATGAATACATTTGAAGTTTGTTGCATAATTTGTATAATTTTTACAACGATCCTATATTCCCGGCGTTAGCTCCTCGCTTATCGACCAATTCGCTTAACGACGTAGTCATCGGAATGGAACTCGGTCGTAAAGTGAGGAGTACCTGTATATAATTATCTTTTTAGTGTATACATTATTGTAAATATTATGTATTTTACATGCTATTTGGAAAATAAATCACTTCATACCATTCAGGAAGACAGAATATAGATTTCTGAAACATATTTATCTTAATTATTTAATTTAGACTTTTTGGAGGTGGTAAAGTGATTTTATTTTCTATATAGTTATAACAGTGATGGTGCTGCTAAAGTCAGTAATTGTAGTGCTTTAATCAATAATTTTGCAAAATATTTTCTAAAGTTGTGGCATTTATATTGATAGTCAAAATATTAATTGTAATGTGTGTTGATAATAGCATGATAAACCAAAATAATAAGTAATAACTTGTATTTTGAATTTGGTAGATATGATGATATTTTCAAATTCAATTCTTTACATAATTATTAGAAATTATAATAAGGCAAGAATGATAACATTAGAAACATTTATCTCTCATGCTTTTTGGTAAGTTGTTAATAAAAATACCTGTTAGTTTTATAAGTTAGGAAATCATAATTGTTTTATGAAATTAATGTTAAATTAGCTTTTTTAAATTTATTCTATTGTACTTAATTAGTTTTTAAATTGATTTTTATAAAAATTTAAAAAGTTTTTTTAATTTTATAAAAAATTGCTGATTTTTTGTTGTTTTATATTTTAGTTACTACAAAATCTTGGAAAAGCAGATAGAACAAGAGATGAAGTTTTTGAAATATATCTAAAAGATTTCAACAAACAACAGGTAATAGATTATAAAAACAATTACCAGTATTTTAAAAGGAAAATGGATGAAATAAATTCTGTATTCATTCATTTCACTTAATAGTATAAATATTTTTTATTTATTATAAATTATAAAATTTTTAATAAAATTTCTAACATTTTGAACTGTGAATTTTATTTATATCATTACTTTTTCATACTATTCATATTTTTTAAAGTAAAAGGTAAAATGATTTTGTAAACCAGAAATACAGAGGATTAACATCTAAATAAATTTTTTGTATTTTTTTCATGTATTGAATGATTATTTATCATACTAAGAGCTATTTTCACAACCATTCTTCTATTGCCTATTGTTTTTATAATTTTTTTTTGTCATATTCCATAATCATAACTAACACAGGAATCTCAGTACTCGCTCCAGCATTCGATTTATTAATCACAAAACATTTTTTAATTAAAAAAAGTTAATGATGATTTTTGGACAATTTTCTTTGTGTATGACATTGAGGGGGAAAGCTGAATAGGATGAAATTGAGATAAATAGCATTCCAAATTTCAATGTGTACAGTACATTATGATGTAACAATGTTAGAGTGCTTGTAGGCACTCTGTAAGCATGCACTCTGTATTTCAGTGTGTTTTTTAACATGCATACATGTATTTAGTACACGCATATAGTATTTGTCAGCTGACTTTAATGATTAACAGTCATGTGGGATGCATTAAAATGGATGTCTATATTTATGATTTTATAGAAAAATAATGTAAAACCATACATGTATGATTTTGATATTTGTACATTTTATGAAATTTTTATTGATAGGTTTTGTTTAACAGTACTTAAACAGTTTACTCTGGATTTAATTACAAGCAAAATAATAATTCAGCTGTTGTAATTTGACATTAGTGTAATTGGTACTCCTTTTTTCCTAAGAAAATTATTGTTCATATGTGGTTCCAGAAAGGGGTCGAAACAAAAATTTAATTTCAAATTACAGTAGTGAGTCGTTAATCGGAATCAATTGGGGACTGGGGTTGTTCAGATTAGTGATTTGTTCAGATTACCGATTATGTACAAAAAAATATATTAACCTGTCCGATGTTGAAATTTTTCTCCATTGCGTGTCGCTTCGTGTTGAATTTTTCTCCGTTGCGTGTCACTTTGTGTTGAATTTTCATCGATTTTAAGCCTAACGAAAATTTTTATAATAATCGAGGCTATCATATCATTAAAAATTATTTCTACATTTTGTACAAACAAAATAAATATATTGAAGAATATAAAAACATGAAAATTATACTTTAGAAGTAAATCTAGTATCAAAAACGTTCGATTCGGCACGACAGTCTGACTGAAAATCGTTCCGATTACCAGCGATTCCGATTACTGGGGTTCAGATTAACGACTCTCTACTGTAATTAAAAGCAAAAGTGCCTTTGTTGAGTTGGACTAAAGTGTTAGTTATGTAAGAGAGAGTAGAGAAAAAAACTAGTTTTTAAAACAAATGCGAAGACGACTGACATAATGGATTAGGTGAAATGTTGGCCGGAGAAGATAAAACTCTGATATGGGCGCTCATAAACAATCGATCTAGGTTAAAAGGTCAATAAAGGAGAAAGATTTGATGGATAGAAAAACATTGCTTATGATTGTTAAAGTTCTAAGACGACAGAAATCACAAACAATGGGCTAAATTATTAGCACAAGGTTTTATGGTTCTATCAACAATCTCCGGGTGTAGTCGACGAAAAGGTGTCGAATAGATGCCTTGAATCGGACCTTTCTTATGACCCGATCAAGTCCAGTTTTCACCTGGAAACAAAGGAGAGACCAATTGGGAAGTGAGGAATGGGATGTGGAGCCAATCAGAAATGCAGGTAGCGGGAGAAAAACTATAAAAATTGTTAATTCAAGATCGAAGGACTGTCTTCCTCTGGATTAAGCCCAAAGTCGTGCTCATTAAGTTGTGTTGTGTTGCCATCAACCACATAGGACGCTGCTGCATCATCACCGATCATCTGCACCCATCCAACAAACCCTTATCGTCTGCCCCGGGGTTATGACCGAAAGACCAAAACTCTGCCGCTTCAAAGGAACACCAAGATTTGGGATGCTAATTATCGATGTAAGCATAAATTTGACAAAATAAACAACTTTTTAACTTTGTAAGACCTTGTCATCATTCGTCTCCTCCGCCAGAACCCACATATGAACATCCCATAGGTGTACATCCTGACACAGAATAAATTGACTCCCCCCTAAAAGTCGGCTTTCTTACATTCATATAAACTTTGTGACTAAAAACAAAGTAACTAAAAGACATTTGTTTAATACTACTAATTATTTATTTTCTTTTTTATAAATGTAAACATTTATATTGTAGTATTTAAGGTACTTTCCAAATTTTTTTTGTATGTATGCCACTTTTCGTGTGTATTTTTTGTCTGCACTTTTCTGATTTAGTGTTTCTCTTTTAGTAACTAAATTATTGTTAGTCTGTCAAAGCTTGTTATTCCAGAACATAATTTAAATAGTTTGTTCTTTTTAATTCAAAAGCTGATTGTTCTGTTTTATCTAAGCTATTCTTAAAGTTTAAAATTGTTCTTAACTGAAGATGGCTGAAAACATGCTGAAAGTTTAAAAAAAAAAAAATAATAATAATAATAACCTTAAAAAGCGGTATGGGTAATATTTTAATAATAATAATAATTATTGTATTTATTTATTTATTAAAGAAAATTTAAAACTGCTTTTTCACTTGAATAATTTAAATAATTTTTGTAATAAGTATATTATCATAGACACTGCTTACTGTAATCAATTTGAGACTTACCTATATTGATTATAATAACTGTTAAACAGTAAGTACGTAAGTAGATAAGACTAAAATTAATATAAATTCTGGTTTTATTGACTCACATTAAAAGGACATATTAAAACAATTAATTACTATTAATTCATCTGATGTATAATTAAAGTAAGAAATACCAGCAGTTTCAACTACTACAGTATGAACAGGTTTTTTTAATGTAACTAATTAATATTGTTGATAATGTGAAATTGTTATCATGTGTTGACTCTGACGGCTTGTAAAGATGATTCAAAAATGCTTATTTATTGTAGATAATGATGGCTATAATCAAGTTTAACTCATGTTTTGCAATATTCTAATTCTGGTAACATTAGTAACTGATAACAATATCCAAGATATACAGTAAGCAGGCTCTATTGTATTTACACATATTTAGCAGAAAATAAAAAAATTTTATATCTATCTTTATTTAGGCAGCAGCAATGAAGTTACATAAAGAGTTCAAAAATTTTGTGTCTTGTGCTAGAGGTAAGTTTTTAAATAACTTTTTTTAGAAAAAAAGTGTTAAAGGAAGAAAAAAATGAGTTTAGTCATCAAATCTTAAAATATTATCTTTTTTAATTTATATAATTCTTATGTATTGAGTGATTCCGGTTAAGTGCTGTTGTGTATTATTGCTTAGAAAAGTATGTATATTAGCAGTCTAAATGCAACAAAGTTTGGTATGGTAACATTTCAGAATATATGGAAGACATTGCCATAAAAAGAATTAGTATCAAAACTCACTAGTATGACACTTTTGATACTGCAGATAACAAGCATTTTATTTGTACAAAACACTCATGCTAACAGAAATCTGAGTGGTATCGCCTGCATCACTATATGGTTCCACTATATAGATCTGATCCTAGGTGATCCTCTGTGATACTTCTCATGAGCAGTGTGATTACTGTTTTTTAATGCTGCCAAAATTTGTAACATATCCTCAATAAATCACACTTTTTAAGAGTGTCTACAATCAAAAATCGCATAGATTAAGATCCAGAGGTGATTAGTTAGTAGGAAACACATGACTTATTTTGTTATTTATGTAGAAACTGCTGTATGCAGATATGTGGAGATGCTTTATCTTGCATGAAAGTGATTGACAAAAAGCATTATTGCTATTGCAATTGGAGTATGACAAGTATTGAACATTTCTTTATCTCTGAGCCATCATAAAGCATGTTACGGGCCCATTGGGGCTTACTTTTTTTTTTATAAAGAATGATACAAGGAAAAATGTGCCCATGAATCTCTACTAGACTAATTTTATGCAAGTACAATAGACTCTGCTGGAAGACAGATTTTTCTCATGACTCAAATATGACAGTTACATGTGTTCACTGTTCCACTGAAGTAAAAATGTGTTTTTACTCCACAGAATCTTCCATGGTCACAGTAAATCCACATTATTGTGGAAAAGAAGGGTAATGCAAAGGTTAGTCAGGTTTTTCTGTTGTCAGCAAAGAATTGCTTGTGTTTGATCTTAGGATAAGCTCACATTTGCACAGATGGAGCAGACAGAATTGCATTGGAATGTGCACATTTGGAATGTGCACATTTGCATTGGAATGGCAAATCAAGCTAAATTTAGAACAGAAGAAAGAAGAGTGAATGTATTCAGATGAGATGGTTTTTTTTTCCTGGTATGAGTAACATCCATGAAGAATTATAGGTAGTGAATTTTCTATTCTAAGAAGTAGATGATGTAAATTATATAATTTTTTTATAGCTTGTACCAGAGAAATTAAAGTTACATCTACCATGGCAAGAAAAGTGGATACAAATGATAGTGTTCTTCCTCAAAAATGAAAAAAAATTTATGTGAATGAATGGAGTGCCAGGAGGTTTTTGACACCTGGGAATCTAGGTTATTGACCTTGATGATTCAAGGCAGACAGGTGAAAATGTTGCCTCTTCAAGAATATGAGATTGTTTTCATTTCATTTGATTTGTCTTTTTCATCCATCCATCCATCTGTCATCCATAATTTAAAAAAATCTTCCAAATTATAAAACATTAATTTTATCTCATTACATTAATAATGAGATAAAATTAATGTTTTAGAAGTTGTTTATCCTCCATAAGTCAGAAAATAAAGAATATTTGAATTTTGGTGTATTTTTCTACAATACAATTATATAAGATTTGGATGATCATAACTGTTGGAAAAATGGATTCAACTAAACTAATTGGATGAAGTTACAATGAAAGAAACTAAGATGTATTGTCCTAGTATTTCATGGATCTCTTTGCCTTGTTAGAAGATGCACATCTGTCTGGCAAAGACTTAAATTCTGAAATTTTATCCAGGTGATGGTAGCAAATATTGATTAGCATTTTTTGTGTCTGTCTACACAAAGTTTTATGGGTTTTCTTTGTGATTGATATTGAAATAGGGTCAGTTTCTTATAAAAGTTCTTCTAGGAATTATCCCCTTTGGCAGATTGCCCATGTCTTACTGTGACTGAACAAATGAACTGAAATAGAAACCTGTAAAAACCATTTATATTTGTAACTAATCTTGTTGCAAAGATTTCATCCCAATTCCTTGTTCCTGTTTCCCATCACAATAATTTCCCAAACAACTTATTTTTTATGTTCAATCTTTTGTTTTATATATATGCAAATCATTAGCATAGACATAATTAGAAGATAATACAGGATGACTGAACTGTTAGAAATGAGTCATTAATAATAAATATCTTATATCAATTAATTAATTAAAATTGAAGACAAAGCTGTTGAAACAGTCACCTTTTATACACTTTTATATTTTGGAATAAGTCCATGTTGACCTGACCTTTTCTTTTAGGCTACTTGGTCACCAAAGTTTAAAAAGTTTCCTTAAAACATGAAGTATTCAATTAAAAATTAAAACATTTTCTAAAGCTAGAATGGAAACAAACATATTCTGGAACATGAAAGTGAATAAAAGATGACTGTTTCAATGTCCTTTGTCTTCAATTTTTAATTAATTAATATGAAATGTCACCGGAATAAATATTTATTCTGAATTTTATAAATAAATATATCTAGTAGTTAATAAGAATTTTAAAAATTCTATATGAACACAAAATAGAATATTAAAAAATCTATTAATATAAAGTTTATCATTAAACATTTATGTATAAAAATAATTTTGATTTACTTTATTATAACATATATAACACTAACTTTGTTAACTTTACTTGTTAACTAACTGGATAAATTATATAAATCTATATTTTTAGAATACAGTGATACCTTGGTTTTCATTGATAATCCATCTGAAAACAATCGGCGAAATCCGAAACTGATGAAAATCGAAAATGTTTTAGCTGGCAACACTGGCTCAACCATGAAAGGGAGGCCAGTACTTAAACCAGGCTTAATTTTCTATTTTACTTTATTTTTGTATTTATTTTGTGCAAAATAAAGAAATAATTTTTAACGATACAATAGCGACGATTATTATTTAAAAAAAAAATTTTGTTAGGTTTAATGTTGGTGAAAATTCAACGCGAAGTAGGTTAATAGCGATATACTAATATACTATACTAATAATGTATTTTTTCATACTTTTCAGTTATCTGTTTTTTCAGTTATTTGACTAACCCCAGTCCCCAATTGAGTCGATAATCGATGCTCTACTATATTTCTATATGAATCAATGTAAATCCAATTAATTCATTCTAGACACTCCAAAATACATACCAAAAACACATTTTATAGAGAATTAATATAGTGTTAAATACTAAAAGCAATAAGAAATTAACATAAAAGACTAATCAGCATAAAGATAAAAGCATTAAGATTAAAGATAAGATAATTAGCATTAAGATGAAAGCAATGGAATTGTTCGGCTAGACATGTGGGGTAATGTCTTATTTTGTAGAAGCTAGTTGGACACGAGCTTCTAGCCTATATCGCCCCATGGTAAAGTGTGACATAATTGTCATGTAATAGTAGTTGTATGCGTTTATGATAGTCGTATTGAGGGGAATAATGCCTTTTGGGAAATCTGTTTAAGGGTAACTGGTCCCTATTCAGGCATTACAGACGTGGAGAAAATCCAGAAAATTCACATAGCCAGACCGCTCTGGTGAAGTGCGAATCCATGACCGAACTCCAAGTATTCAGGGAACGGAACCATTGGCGGATGGTGGGCTGTCGCAGGGTAATGTTCACACAACAAGAAATAACGCTACACTGTGCTGGGAAATGCATGGGTCGCCATTTGTTTTCACGAAATTAGCAGCTAGGTCACTTGAGCACACTGATGAAATCTGAGGCAATTGACAAAAACTGAGACAAGTTTTTCGCGAAAAAATTGATGGAAACCAACGATAACCAAAGTCAATGAAAACTGAGGTATTACTGTACATACTTTTGAATTATATGAATTATCTGAATCCAAATTGTGTTTTACTGTATTTGAATATTTTTTAAAAATTAATAATATCAATTAATATGTGATTTATTTTAAAAGTTATTTAATAAAGTTCAAGTTTATGTAATTTTTCAGCTATGCAAGCTGCCAGTAAAGGTTTGATTGATGCATTGAGTCAAAATTATGAATCAGACTGGGTAGGCTATGACCAAATTCATGCAAGATCACAGGTGAGTTTATAATTTTTTAATATTATTTTTATTTGATTTAATTATATTCAATTATGTTTTTACATGGTAGATATGGAAATTTTGTGTAAAATTTGTGTAAAAAAGATAGTCCATATGAAAAAAAAAGGAAGATTACTGGTTTTTAAGGTCTGGTACCAAAGATAGCAAAATAAAATCAATTAATATACTAAGATGTGTTTAAACAGATCGTTGTATAATGATACACTGTAGAGTTACTTTATGAATCAAACAAAATATTTCAATTTTAGTTAAAAAATTAGAGAAGGGACAAATGTAATTTACTTATTAGCAAAATTTAAATTTGTTACAGGCACAGATTTTTTTCAATTTTTACGATTAAACACTAAATGATGTACAAAAACTATTCCACATTGAAAGAAATCTGAAGAAATGCAATCATACAAACAATTAGTTACAAAGTTGTCAAGTAAATTTTATCATAATCTTATAAAAAAGAGAGAGACAAATGCTCAGTTTAAGATACCAAAAAGATTTTTATATAGAAATGTTTTTGATCTGTTTAGAGAAAAACCTTGGCTCATCTTTGAAAAAAGAATATCAGCTATTTTAAGAAATTGTAACAGATTGAACAGCATATGTAATCATGGATATTAGGCTATAACAAAGTGGAAATAAATAAGTGACATATATTAATATTTTACATGAAAACAAGAAGTATGATATGTGACCATAATGAAAGACATGTAAATAGGGACTATGGCAGGCCATGTTCTGAGTTGACCTTATTAAACTTTGCTAATAATTTAATTATCAGAGTTTTGGTTGTGTAATTTTAACTTTATACATGAGGTGGTCTTCTTATACATACCTAAACTATTGTTAAGTGTGCGAATACAATATACAAAGAAACTAAAAATTTTTAAAATCAGAATCTTTAATTTGCGTAACAGGATACAGGAAATTTTGTGGGATGCCAGCTATAAAATCGCTATCCTCAACAAGTATATATATTAGTATAGTGACCGACAATATAAAGAGAATACCTACATAAGTTTAAATCTTGCGATGATTCTTTCTTTACAAAGATAACTAGTCTACTAAGAGTAATTAAAATATATGTACATCTTACTACTAAACTTATAACTAATTATAATTAATGTAGGACGATAGATAAATTTAGAACAATAAAGTAAGGAATAGAAAGAAAAAAGAAAGGGGTACCCAAGAATTTTGGTATTATTCACGGTGTGATATATATAAGTTGGACAGATCACTTCCTATTCATGAAGAATGTTAACTTTTTCTCTAAAATGTGGATTACTTAACAGACTTGGACAAAAAAAATATTCTTGTACGTTTTCACTAACGGGATTTTCACTCCTTTTTCTCAGACCTCTGTTGTCCTCACGCAGTTCCAAAAACGTGATGGAGAGCTCCCTTTTGCATGTCTTTCCTTGCCCAGTCCTATCCAAAGAATGACCTCTTGTTCCCTGTTCTACCCTGAGGGCCGCATACCGGCCTATTGTCCTTAAGAGACCACCTGCTGTTATGTCATTAAACACCATTTGGGAGAAAATTCCAGGAAGGGGAGATAGTAGTAATAGGAAGAAGAAAGAAAAGGGAAATATATTCTAATATAAAATTAAATACAACTGTACAATAATGGCATTTAACCACACTACACATCTTTGATAGTTAAATTATTAGTGTGAAATCTGGAAGTTAAAAACCTAGAAATTTCTGAATTTGTTCACTCCAGTTATAAACAACTTAATCAACAACATTCCATACCCGGGAAATTATTGACCCTCGAATGGCAACGATTGTCCCCTAACTATCAACAAACCGTTATTCCTTCGGAGCAGGTAGATCATCTTGCACGATGGTTTATAGTTAGCGTCCGAACTAGTCGTTTATTTAATATCCCGGGAACACCTATGGCCCTAATAGTGATTCGTTTTCGATCACGTGACATGTTTTCCCATCCAAAACTTATAAAAGACGCTTCCTTCCCCCCCAAAAGGGCTCTCCTTCGTCTCGCTTTTACGACGTGCACTACGCCATCCGCCGGACTCTCAAAAAGTTTCTAAGTTCTTTAAGTGCCATTGCCCTGTCTACAAATTCTAAAGCTCTACGTGCCATCGGCCCATTAACGGACTCTCCATCAGCCAAACTTTATCGTCACTTCTGAGTGAATATCAACCTACCGGGACTTTCACCGGACTCTGTCTATTACGGACTCGTTAAGAGGTATAAGCATATATTTGTAAACTCTCTCTCTCAAATCCCCCTTTTGTTTATGAGGGTAGACGTGTAGTTTTGTTCGTTTCGAGTTTAATAAATCTTGTTTTGTTATAAAATGGTGTCTTTCTTGACTGTCGGCTTCGCCTTATCGTCGGCCCCAATCTTCCTCCTCATCCACTCGCGTAACGCGTAACGCGCCGACAACGTAACAGCCATCCTTGACAAGTGAGACACCGGAAAAAGAGGTACGACAAACTCTTACCCCCCCGGGATCTCACACATTGGTGACAATCGAGAGGGGTCCGACTTATTCGGCACCCCCCGATTTCACATATTGGTTTGCAGGAGTGGGGTCTCGACTTTTTCGAAAAATCGATAAGGCGAAAAACAGCCACAGTCGGGAGAGAGGTCGAATTGAGTTGAATTAGGAATCATAGGAGTAGGGTCGTATTAGAATCTCTGACCTAGTTGTAAGAACTAACGAAAACCATAATGGAAGACGATCCCCGCGATGCGGCTGGGCCTGCCCACCCAAATCCTAATCCGGCACCGAATCCCCTTACATTGGGAGGTTTAGGCGGAATAATACCCCTATTACCCGTATTCTCGGGAGAAGCAGGAGGCCCTCGGGTAACGGACTTTTTTGATTCGTTAGCCGATGTTACTAAGGTAGCGGCATGGTCCAAGGCCCAGATGCTGGCAGTGGCAAAATTAAAACTTACGGGTATCGCGAGAGAATTCGTCCGAAAGGACCGAAGAATAAAAGAAGTGGATGACTTCGACGAATTCAAGCGGTTGATGATAGCGCGTTTTGAACGGGAGCCATTTTCCTTTCGATTATCTAAATTTTATGCGTGCGTGCAGAAAAGAGACGAGGACGTACAGACTTATGCTGCTAGACTCCAAGCACTGGCGATGGAGATAGAAATTACGCCGGAGCCTGGCGCGACTGCCGCCGAGACCGCGATTATTGAACGAGTTCAGAGGAAGGAGTTAGATGAAAGGCTTAAAGCGCAATTTTTGAACGGAATAGACATAAGAATCCGGCAGCGCGTAATGAGCCGTGAGGCTGAGACATTCGATGAGGCTCTAAAAGCCGCGATCAGTGAGGAAACAATCGAAAGTCTCACCGCGCATCCAAGAGGAATCATGCGAACAGTAAGGGAAAGCGATAAAACCTCAGCTCAGGAGGAGTTAGCGCAAGTAACGTCAGCGATGGAGGACTTAAAGGCTAGAATGGACGGACTAATCCGAAACTCTCCTCGTTTCGGCTCTAGAGATCCTATATCTCGCCGAAATCATCGAGGAGGCTATACTCCTAACTCCTACAATAACAATCCCAATAATAATCCGCATTTTAGGCGTAACGCAAATCGGTCGAACTCCCCTAATCGCCGAGGTGACCGCCCTTTCGGTCAGTCAAAATGGAATCTCAATCAAACCCCGAACCAACGCTCGCCCGCTTGCCGAAACGGCAATCCTAGCGACCGCTTTATGCGAAACGATTCACCCAGGCGACGTGAACCCGAAGGGGAGAGGAATAGGGTCAGATTTCGATCGCAGCCTACTGAAGAAAATCGAGGCAAATGGAAGGGCAATGTACGTAGTGTAGAAGGACGACGACCTCGATCTAACTCTAGTAAAGCCTCTAGGACCCCTCCTTTTTCCTCTCGAGAGATCCGAGGCTCAAACTTTGACTTAGAATGTCCGCCTTATAGGACTCCTTCGAAGCGAAATCGAAGAACCTCCTCAGTACGAATCACTAATTATACTTCCGCACCTAGCGAAGCTACATTTGACTGTTACATAGGTGGCAATCCCGCTATAGTGCAGATAGATACTGGTGCGAAGGTCTCACTTTTATCAAAGGTTTTCGCTAACTCTATGAAAGAAAGAGTACATATAGATCATAACAAAGACACAGACCTTAGAAGCGCTACGGGACATGTAATTCAGACCTACGGTATTATTAGCCCTACTTTCCAGATAGGAAATCTGCGCTTCCCCTTTGCCTGTTGCCTAGTTGATCACGATGTCACCTCTCCCTGTGACGGCATCATAGGCCGGGATATGATAACCGACAAGGGATTCTGTATTGATTTAAAGGGCCGAGAATTAACTATCCCTCCGCAGACAGTGATACCTATTCAAACCTCAGGGAATAATAAAAGAGCGGGAAGGATTCAACAGAACCAACAAAGGGAAAGAGGCCCGAATAGAGATAATAGAAAACGAAAGAGAACAGAGGCTCCTCCACTAGAGGAAAATGTCGGCTCAGCGAAAAGGTCGTACCGGTCAACAGATCGGGAGGAAGGAAAAGGAGTAGTGTTAATTGAATCCTGTCAACTTCCCCCTATGACAGAGAACATAGTTACTGCTAGAATTGTTGGCGATAAGCGACCTAGTAAAGTCGGAGTAATCGAAACTGCTTCCTTCGCTCAGGAAGGAGTTTCAGGAGTCAATTTGTTGGTGACCCCAAATAAAAAGGGACAAGTTCCCGTACGTCTTCGTAATGACACTCGTAAGACAATTAAGTTAGAGAAAGATGGTAAGGTTGGCACCTTCTTTGAGGCTATCGAAGAAAGTGAGCCCGCAGATACTATAAAGGAAGGGGCATCCGCGAACCTATCGAAAGCAGAATTGAGCCACCTTTTTGATTGGACTGGCGTCCCCCGGAACGAGAAACGAGATCTCTTAAATTTACTATATAAATATAGGCATGTCTTTGCCGTGAATGACTATGACCTTGGCTACTGTAATATTGTGCAACATACAATAAATACTGGCGATGCGGCACCTATCTATTCGCCTCCTTATCGCATTCCCTACGCCCAACGCCAACAATTAAACGATATCATAGATGACCTCTTGGCCCATAATATTATCGAACATTCTACGTCCCCTTGGAGTTCGGCTGCTCTCCTAGTTAAGAAAAAGGACGGATCGTTACGCTTAGTAATAGACTATCGTAAACTAAATAAAATCACTAAAGTAGACCCGTATCCTCTGCCTTTAGTGCAGGAATCCCTAAGCCTAATGGGACAAGCGAAATACTTTTCGACGATGGATACGATTTCAGGATTTTGGCAATTAGGAGTAGGTGATAAGGAAAAGACCGCATTCTCTACGCCAGACGGCCACTATCAATGGAATAGGGTTCCGATGGGTCTTAAAACAAGTCCTGCGGTTTTTGAAAGGTCGATGGATTTCATCTTACATGGTCTCAAAGGAAAGACATGTCTTGTATACATGGACGATATACTAACATTTAGTCCAGACTTCCCTAGTCACCTAAAACGACTTGAACAAATATTTCAGAGACTCGGAGAAGCAGGCATAAAATTAAAACCTAAGAAATGCCATTTCCTGCAACGCCAGATAAAATTTCTGGGTCACGAAATTTCAGAACAGGGTATAAAACCCGATCCCGACAAAATAAAATGTGTTCTAGAATTCCCGAGACCTGAATCCGAGCGAGAAGTCCGCTCTTTCCTAGGACTCACTGGCTATTATCGGCGGCACATAAACTCTTATGCCACGATCGCTAAACCCTTGACTGATTTATTACGGAAAGATGTGCCGTTTGAATGGGGCCTTAAGCAACAGGAAAGCTTCGAAACTCTTAAACAAATTTTGACGTCGGCACCATTATTGAAGTCCCCTGACTTTACAAAACCTTTTATTTTGGCGACCGATGCGTCAAATTTCGCCCTGGGAGCGATATTATCTCAGGAAGAAAACGGCCAGGAGAAGCCGATTGCCTATGCGAGCCGATTATTAAGGAAACCCGAACTTAATTACAGCACTACTGAGAAAGAATGCTTAGCCACCGTGTGGGCAGTGAGGTATTTTAAACCCTATCTTTATGGAAAAAAATTTACTATTGTCACAGATCATAGACCTTTGAGATGGTTATTAGATTGTAAGGATTCTACTACTAATTCTAGATTATCGAGATGGATCATTTTCCTTCAAGAATTCGATTTTGATATTATCTACAAGGCCGGAATTTCACATAGAAATGCGGACGCCCTTAGTCGTATCCCAATACGTCAAATAACAGAGGTTGAACCCATCTTCTCCGTGCCACAATTAATAAATGCGCAACAACGTGATGATCGATGGAGACCCCTTATCCAAACCTTAAAGGATGGTGTAACTACAGGAACCTATAATAATCTTAACCTAGAGGATTATTATATCAACGAGGAGGGTGCCCTCTGCCACAAGGGCAGGAATAAAAAACGTGTGGATTGGTGGGAACAAATTGTTATACCTACCGCCTTAAAGGAATATATCCTGTTTACCTACCATGATAATCCACTAGCCGGTCACCTAGGAGAATTAAAAATGCGTACTAAAATCGCAAACTCGTTCTATTGGCCCGAAATGGCAAAGGAAATCAGGAATTATTGCCTAAGTTGTCAGAGCTGTGCCAAGCACCGACGACCGGGTCGACGGACAGCAGCCGAATTGCAACTGTTTGCCCCCCTTTCTCATGTATTTGAACGAGCAGCAATGGACATTGTCGGTCCACTCCCTCTTACGACAAACGGCAACAAATATATCCTAGTATTTGTTGACCATTTTACTCGATATGCGGAAGCAATTCCACTACCGGATGTAAGTAGTAAAACAATTGCTAAGGCCTTTGTCACTCACATCATATTGCGACACTCTACTCCTAGGCAATTATTAACTGATAGAGCGCCGAACCTAATTTCTAAGATGTTCGCAGAAGTGTGTGAATTGCTACACATAAAGCGGCTCCTTACTACCGCCTACCATCCAGCCTGCAATGGTGTGGTGGAGAGATTTAATAAAACTCTAGTTGATATACTATCTCATTATGTCTCGCAAGATCAACGAGACTGGGACGAGTGGATCCCTTATGCCTTATTCGCATATAACACCTCCGTGCATACGTCTACTAATGACAGCCCATTTTTCCTACTATATGGGAGAGATCCAACCTACCCTTTTGATCTAGTTACAAGCCCTGCCACGGTCTCCTATGACGTAGAAGACAATTTCGCTTCGGAATTACGTCAACGAATGAGACACGCTCATCAAACAGCTCAACTATATGCCGAACAAGCCGCCGAGACGAGGCAGGAACTACACCGCCGACAAAATAAGCCACCCCTCTATAGAGTGGGAGATAGAATACTACTAAAGGAAGTCGTCACGCCTAAAGGCCTAAAGCGAAAATTAGCTCCCCGGTGGACAGGACCTTATCGTATTGTCGAAATTTTAGGACCCGTCAATTTCAAAATAGAAAATATCCAAACCAAAAGAACACTACATGTTCATGCTGACAGAATTAAACCTACAACTGCTCGTAAGGAGATTAATCTAGAAACTGATATGACGGCCGATCAGTCCAGTTTACCGCCGACACAAGAAACAGTTACGGCGGCGCCCCAAACTAATATTTCCATTGACCCTTGGGACGAATTTATCTTGACCTCTATTCCCACTCCGCAACCGGAAGAACAACCTGAATTCGAAAGTGAGAGCGGAAGTGAGAGTGAAAGTGAGAGCGAAGAACCTGAGTTAGAGAGCGAAGTTACTTCATCTGAACCGGAAGAGCAAGAGACCACTCCTCCCTATGCCCTTCGGAGTCAAGGGCCCGTGCCCGACCAGCCGTGGGTGCTTCCGAGACCCACTCGCAGCCGCATCCCGCGTTTTATTTCCCCCGCGACCAGTCGATCGTCTTCTCCTTAACCCACAATCCTACCTCTTTTGTTCTCCTTTTTGACTTACGGTAGAGATATCTTAATTAAAACCCGTATCGTCTTGTCGGTGTCTTATTGGTCTTTCTTTTTCCCTTTCCGACCGTCACGGGCCGCAAGATCGGCCCAGCGCCACCAACATCTCTAATTAGCTATCTATATTCCTCTCCGCTACCTTTTCGCAATTGTAGTCTCATCACTTAATGTATCATAATACTTGTAACCGTGTAACCATGTATGACATATATACGCCCAATATATATATAATTAATATTTTCATAAATAGGTGTACTCTCTTAATAAAATAGTTTTTTTTATTATGCCAGAATGCGTGTCAATTTTTTTTTTCGTTTGACGCGACCTCCGCGACTAGATAATCGACCTATCTCCGTAAACCCCTCTTTTAGCGCTCCATTTTTCCCGTTTCGACCTAACGGAACCTCATCATTTGAAATTATCATTATTTGTTCAATAAGAAAATCTAATTCATTATAAAAGGCACAGGGATCAATTATTACTAACACCCTTTCCCTGTTACAGGGGAAGAAATACAAACCCCAGAAAGTGGATATAAAACGCACCTCAGCAACAAATTCAACATGCTTTTCCTCCATGCTTATTTCCTTCTTCAAAGTTTCCGTCTCACGACAATGATCTTGTATTCAGAACAACAGGAATTCACCAAAGGAGTTGTCTTCCTACATCGAGGGAATTTCTTAATGACCGCCAGTCACTGGACTTTGGTCACCGAACTCTCCTTCGAACATTTAGAGCGCCAAATTCAATTCATCTCCCAATCTCTGGAGTATTTAGACACGAAGCTTCAATCCCAAGAACATGTTCCTAACAAAGGCTTCGAAGTTGCTGCGAGCTTCATTTCTTAACCATCATAAAGAATATCAAGAGCTCGCCACTTTAATCACATTGCCTTTAATCCCAAAAACCAAGCGAGGTTTAATAGACGGCGGAGGAAAAATTCTAAAATTCCTCTTCGGAACAGCTACTTCCGAAGATATTACAACCTTAAATGCCGAAATCTCTAACATCAATGAACAAAACAAGAGAATTATTCATTTACTGCGCTCACAAGCCACCTTGTTGAATGATACTCTAAATATCAGCAAAAATAATCGACACCAAATCTACGTGTTATTCAAACGGCAAGAATCATTTAAAGAGCTATTGAATCGCTATAGTTACGAACTTGCGTTTGAAATAATTAGTCGGATACTCGAATTCTCTATTCAAGAGTTCCATCTCCAACTAGTAGCCTTACGAGAGGCGATTGATATACTAGAAAAAGGTCAACTAAGCACCTATTTCGTATCACGAGAAATCATGTTCCGTACCCTCCGAGACATTCAACTGCAGCTTCCGGAAGGTTACGCAATGGTCGAACCTATAAGACCTGACACGCTATTTAAATACTACCAGTGTATTACCACCCTGGCTGTAGCGGTACCTGGCAAGTTGAGAATCTTTGCTAAGATCCCATTAATCACCCCTAGTGGATACTTCGACATGTACGAAATTATCAAATTTCCCACATACATACCTGATCTAAATACATTCGTCCAAATCCAGACTAATTATCCTATAGTCGCCTTATCCATGGACAGACAGTCCTATATGTTATTACAACACTACGAATTAATAATTTGCAAAATGGATCACTTTCCTATTTGTTCCGTAGACGGACCTATTCAACGTTTCCCTCAACAAAGTTGCGAATATGCATTATTTAGTGGCAACGAAGTCGCGGTCAAAGACCTTTGCACCCGTCAAATCGTTCCACAATTTCCGCCCATTTTTAAGAGGATTGATCAACTAGGATCATGGATTTATTCTATTCCAAATCCTCTCACCCTAACTATTAGATGTCCCACTCGACATCAACAATCTCCATTTTCATCCACTACTTATAAATTAAACAAAACGGGAATACTCCATCTCCCAAACGCATGCACCGGCTATGTACCTGGATTCGTCCTTACTTCGCCGTTCCAAATGCAGACCACCATACAATTGGAGATAGCACAACAATTAATAGTGCCACAGCTAGAACAAATCGTCAACAAATCTGAGATCCTGTTGCTGCAAAAACGCCTTAAGGATCCTGACCTCCCGAAACTCACATCGGACTATGATATTCGATTAGCAGACCGTTCTTTGAACAACGTCCAATACGACCTAAATCACCTGTTACGGGAGCCAACAAAATCATCTCCCATAACTTACCCATCTTTAATAATAACCATTATTGCTGGTTGTCTTGGCGTTATCCTCATGGGACTTTGTTTATGTTATAGTTATCGCGGTACCGTTATCGCAATTACTCACGATGCCAGAAGTACTCACGATGCAAGAAGACCCGTGCGACTAGTCACCGACCTCCGCCGGAAGAGGAACACGAAGAAACCGCCTTCAACGGAGACGGAAATCCGCCCGTACCTAGCACTCCACCGGGTACTTCCCACGAAGAAAACCCCCGAGGCAATCCGACTCCACGAAAACAAAAATCTATTGTTCAATCCTATTAACAAGGTCATCCCCACACCGCCATTTTCCCTTTTATTCCTCATTTTAACGTACTAACGTTTATACCTATATTCATAGATTTGTCGCGAACGATTCTAATATTTAGTTCGTATCCTAGAATTGTAGATTAACTCTCTTTAACGGGATTTTTTTTTCTCATACTAACCTAGATATATATTGAATCTTATTTTAACGAGAGAGAGAGTAAAATAACCTTTTATGTAACCTTGCATACCTCTATCCGAGATTCAAGGATTATTTACTCCAATTAACTTCTTATTAACATTTATTTTAAATCCAAGAACAGTGTCTTCATCACCTTTACCGAAGATGGCTGACTCACGCAACTTTACAACCGATCCACCAAACAAAAAAACTATTCACCCGAATTTAATTTATCCACATGGACGGACAACTCTATCAACTCATCTACGATTCTTGCCCATCCAGAACAATTTATATCCAAGCATCCAAGAAGGTGATAGTGTACTACACACCACCCAACTCCAGCGAACAAAGAAATTCCACCAAACAGTCTCAACTCATGTGAACTTTGAACTGCAGTCTCGACCCTAGGTCAACGATGACATCATCCACCCACCCAACCACTTCCAAGAACTCCAGACCCTCTCCTAACCTCGAGTAATAAACATTGTCACGCGTCTAAACGCGTCGGGATATATATCGTGTAAACAACCTCTATATTATGTATGAACGCAACGGTGTCACCTATTGACCTAATCATTTGCGAGAGAGAGTAACTCATCTATCTAAAATGTAAACATACCTCTAACCCCCTGCTTATGAATCAAATCTTTTAAAATCACACTAACTAAGTGATGATTTTAAAGAAAGCATGGAGTGAATGTGAAATCTGGAAGTTAAAAACCTAGAAATTTCTGAATTTGTTCACTCCAGTTATAAACAACTTAATCAACAACATTCCATACCCGGGAAATTATTGACCCTCGAATGGCAACGATTGTCCCCTAACTATCAACAAACCGTTATTCCTTCGGAGCAGGTAGATCATCTTGCACGATGGTTTATAGTTAGCGTCCGAACTAGTCGTTTATTTAATATCCCGGGAACACCTATGGCCCTAATAGTGATTCGTTTTCGATCACGTGACATGTTTTCCCATCCAAAACTTATAAAAGACGCTTCCTTCCCCCCCAAAAGGGCTCTCCTTCGTCTCGCTTTTACGACGTGCACTACGCCATCCGCCGGACTCTCAAAAAGTTTCTAAGTTCTTTAAGTGCCATTGCCCTGTCTACAAATTCTAAAGCTCTACGTGCCATCGGCCCATTAACGGACTCTCCATCAGCCAAACTTTATCGTCACTTCTGAGTGAATATCAACCTACCGGGACTTTCACCGGACTCTGTCTATTACGGACTCGTTAAGAGGTATAAGCATATATTTGTAAACTCTCTCTCTCAAATCCCCCTTTTGTTTATGAGGGTAGACGTGTAGTTTTGTTCGTTTCGAGTTTAATAAATCTTGTTTTGTTATAAAATGGTGTCTTTCTTGACTGTCTGCTTCGCCTTATCGTCGGCCCCAATCTTCCTCCTCATCCACTCGCGTAACGCGTAACGCGCCGACAACGTAACAGCCATCCTTGACAAGTGAGACGCCGGAAAAAGAGGTACGACAAACTCTTACCCCCCCGGGATCTCACACATTGGTGACAATCGAGAGGGGTTCGACTTATTCGACACCCCCCGATTTCACATTAGCAAAGTTTAATAGTTTAATGGGTTAACTCAGAATATAAACTGCCCTAGTCTTCATCTACGTGATTTTTTTTTTTAATTATAACTACACATTGTATTTTTAGTTTCCATGTAAAATATTAATATACATTATTTGTTTCCATTTTGTTATAACTATAACTAAACATCCACAATTACATATATTATTTGATCTGATGCAATTCTTATAATGGCAATATTCCTTTTTTTCAAAGATGCTGTTCTCTAAAGAAAGAACAAAAACATCTCTGTGTGGCATTCCGAACTAGGCATTAGTTAAACTTTTGAAGAAGTCCAGAAAAAAATTTAATTCAATCATGGGATAAAGTTTTGGAATGAAAGACTGATTGTCACTACACATCTTCAAATAAGTTGTAAAAACAGCCAAGTCTTAAAATTAACTTTAGCATGTGTAACAATGATAAGTGTAAGGTCTGATCAGTACCTCACAATTGCTGAGGTGGTTAAGACATCAAAATACTGCTCTTGGGACCCACCCATAGTAACCAAGTGATTAAAACCATTGAATACTAGTAGTTGGTTGTGAGTTTGTCTCTCTCCAACAGATTTTTTTTTTAAAATTCTTTCCATCCTGTGGGCACTAAAAGGACCTAAGTTAGCAAGCCCA
The DNA here is from genome assembly GCF_030686945.1 of Centruroides vittatus. Taxonomy (NCBI): domain Eukaryota; kingdom Metazoa; phylum Arthropoda; class Arachnida; order Scorpiones; family Buthidae; genus Centruroides; species Centruroides vittatus. The sequence continues at coordinate 776,392 of NW_027120741.1, forward strand.
TTATGGGTTTGGCCGAGTCCACAATGGGGCAGCTGGGTGGTGAGGGACAAGGCCAGAGAGACATATCTGGATGGAACCACTCCTGAAAAATTCCTGGATTATTTCGACCCATCTGGATTTGATCCCAGGTCCTCAGAGTGGCCTTATTCTAACAATCCAATCCTAGGAACCTGGAATTGAATCTGGGCAAATCCCAGGAATTTTTCATGGGCAGTCTATCCCAGATGTTCCTGTCCCTCATCTGATGAGCCAGGGCCTGGTCAAACCTATGATGGTTATGAAAAAAGGTCGGCTTAGTGATCACAAGATGGAAAGAATTTTTAAAAAATGCAAATTTTAAGAATTTTTTTAAAAGAGCAACTTTCTAAAAAAAGAAAATGTGAATATTTTTTCTTACAATTAACATTCAATAAATTTGTCTTTAAATCTCTATTTAAATATTAAATCTAAACTAATTTGTGTAAAAAAAACTATGTAAAAATAGAATCTAGTGAATTTAATTTAATGTATATTTTTAATATTGAACAAAAAATATAATGTATGAAAGAAAAATTTGATAGAAAGAAATATAAAATTTAAGTTCATAAGTAGTATTGATAGTTGTAATGTTAGAGTTATTATAATTTGATAATGAAAGATCTCTATAACTTTTAAAATAATAAAATTTTATTATGAAAGAACTCATTCCTTCTGTAACAAACATATATCTGGTTTTGAAAATGTTTTTTGCTTGAAAAAATGAAAAACATTCATATCATTTTTAAAAATACAGCAGAGACCCAGTTAATATATTATTTGCCTTCCTGGACCTGAAAATGCAGGTATGGCAAAATATATCTGATTTATGTCAAATAGTTCCTTTTTTTCAGAAGACTAGAATCTATTCAAAATAATTTAAAACAAGTTTTAGAAGATCCAATGCAAAGAATATTATACTGCCAAGTTTTCACAAAGTTTTGTCACTATTTGATAGCTTTTTTTTCAGTAGATTTATATAAAATAATGCAATATAGATAATTAATTAAAAAATAAAAGATTTATTATTTTTTATTTACTAACAAAAGGTAACGTAAATATGAAAAGACTGGAAAGATGATGATAAAAATTTTATTGAATAGTTATTACACAGCTAAGTTTTTATTTATAATCTTTTAATTAGATTAACAATGTTGGCTAAACCATAATATTAGCTGATTTTAATTAAATCAGAATTATTAATGTATAAATATAATTGCTTAAAAGAATATTATAAAGTGTTTAAAGAGGTTATTTATTTACTCCATGTTTTGAGCTTTATTTGAATTAAAATTGTAAAATATTATTGTAAGTCAATATTTAATAGTGATTTATTAATTGGAAGTTAAAACAAGTTTATGTAATTTATTCAATTAGAGAATAGAAACATTTTGAAATACATATATAAATTTTACTAATTATCTCTTAAATAATGTATTTTTTATTTTAATTATCTGAGAATATTGAAATTTGTAAAGTGATACTGGCAATATTTTGGTTCTTAATTTATTCCTTTTAGAATAAATTTTTAAAAAATTTTCTTCAGAAAATTGTAAAAGATTACAATAAATATTTTTATACAAACATGACATGGTATACAGGCTGATGATGCACATAGTGTGTTCTTTGCAAATACAAAAGCAGTATACACTGCATTCAAATTGACCTTAAACATAGATAACCTGTTGGTTATATGTAGAAAATTATAGAAACTTTCTAAAACTTATTTTATGTATTTAAAACAGTTATCTTAATACTAAAAATTATTTATATTCAATAATTTTAATATTTTTCATGACAGTAATAATTAATTAATTAGTTAATAATAATTTTTAAACTTTTTTTTAGACTTTAGAAATGCTTTGGGATGATTTTTGCCATAAAGTTAATGATCAAGTTGCTATTCCTATGACAGCATATGTGAATCAATTCAATGAAATTCGGGTGAGTTAACATTTTTACAACAATATAAAAAACATTGTTAAATATAGTGATTCAAAAAATGATGATTCGTTCTGTATAAATTTGTGATCAGTACACTCATACATTTGGGGTACTTTCCCCCTTTTCATCTGTGTTGTCTTTTTTCCTAATCCCCAAGAGGGCTCCAAATTCCATGATCAACAAACAACAGAAAATTCATGACTTCTAGCTTATTCTGCAAATGTAAAAAAAAACTAATAAATGATATTTGTCCATTGTCCATTGCATCTATTTTTATGTAGTTATTTGTTCATTGTATTTTGTCCAAAACCACATTCCTTGTTTTCAAAAACAAGGAATGTTAATCTTGAGTGCAACTAGCACCACTTTGTGGGAGCATTGATCTGACATTGAATCAGAGAAGTATTATTGCTACACTGATCGTAGAGGGAAATGGAAATGCCTCCTCTGGTATAAGTATTTCACTCTGAGCTACTTGCTGGCTGTTTTTTATTACTTTCCCTTTTCAATGTTTATTGTAATTTACAATTACATGTAAGTATTGAAATCAGTACTATAATTTGTATATTTTGCTACTTAATAAGGTTAATATAATTTGTGGCCAAGCCAGAAGTTAGCAGTGACACTAAATGAAGCTATACATGAACACTAATCAACAAAGATTTTCTAATATCAGAAGAATATTTCAAATTCTACTGTACTGACACTGCCAGTATCCATTGTCACATAAGATAGAACTTTCAGTTCCTTGCAGAAGTTGAAAAACTGGCTATGTAGCACTTTCAGAAGACATACTATTGGGATTAGTCCTCTTGAACATTCATATAAAAGAAGAAATCAGTACAGATGAAATCATAAATTGTTGGAATGTACTGTACATAGAAGATGCAGATTAGTATTAGCATGTAGGAGTTAAAATGTGAAAAATGTTACTTTGAACAGACTTTAAATCAAAATAGTTTTGTTATTTTGTAATTAAATAAAGATGATAAATCCTATATGTTTGAAACTTTTTGCATAATATACAATGTCCTTTTTTTTATAGCATGTATCCCTCTTTTTCATAGTCTTCAGGCATCGCTAACTGATCTATATCAAAAAGTGAAGCAAAATTATAAAGATATATAGCAAATATAGCTTTCAGACATAAATTGTTACAGAGCCAATGTTAGCTGAGAATCTCAATAATGTTGGTTATGTAATGATTGATGCTGAAGAAAGTCCCTGAGAAAGGCCAAAAGCATTTTTTTTAAAATTAAATATTATTTTGCTGGAACATGTCAGTTCATGACCATTCCGGACATTAGGATAACTGTGATTTAAGGTTTAAGAATCTATATTTAGTTAAGAGGAGCAAAATATAAGATAAGATTCATCAATTTCATATTTACTTTTTAGAATATGTAAAATGTACATGAACTTTTTAACTTTTTATTTCAATCTGTGTGTTATTTTTGGATTATTTTAGACATTCTTATGTTTAATGAAATTTATAATTTTTTTATTATTATTCCAGTTAAAAATTGCAAAACGGAAAAGAAAACTTGTTGACTTTGATGGGTGTAGGCACAATTTACAATCATTACAAAATACTAGGAAACGAGATGAAATGAAAATAGGAAGAGTAAGTCTCTTTTATTAAATTAACTATAGCAATATAACATAAGTTTTTATAAAGATTTTGTTCAGATCTAATTATAAAACTGTCTTTAGAAAATACAATAAAATTTCAAATAGGCATGGTTATTCAATTTTGAAATAATGTTATCTTTATAATATAAATCTTGATATAAATAAGTAAAACTTTATAAAGCATATTTTTACACATGTTTGTATTATTTTTTTAGTCCATGTAATGTTGGCTACTAATGTGTAAACTTAAGAGAGAGACAAATCAAACTGCAGTAAATAATGTTTACATGCCTATACTTTTTCTAACAATATTTTACAAATATCTTTCAGTTGAATTTAAAAAGTTTTTCTTATAATGAAATTAAAATTTATTTATATTGTATAGCTTAACAAGAGTAGTAAATTAATGTAGATAACAAGAGTAGTTACTTAATAAGAAAGTAGTTAATTAATGTATAAAGTATTGGAATCATGTCAAATTTGACCCTCTGAGGTTTTTGCAAATCTCCACATTTTGAGACCTGAATCCAAAAAAGGTAAAAAAAAAAAAGCAAACAAATTCTGTATGTGTATGTTTTGGCATTTATCTTACTTAATATTTCAAGATGGAGTAAAGATTAAGATTGTTATTGTGGCTTGTATATGAGGGGCATTGATGCTATTAAATTTTGATGGTGAAAGATTGAGAAGGTGGGGAGATAGGGGGTCACATATCTTGAGAGGGGTAGGACTTAATGAAGGTTTTATTCATTATTAACATTTACATTCTTCTATAAAACTCACCCCTACCCTCAAAATTAAGCTTTTTGTCATTTTATAGTAATTAAAAATATAAGAAGTTTTTATAACAAAATCTGATAACAGGTAGTGTGAGGTTGCCGAATTTGAGATTTCCAAATGTCAGGACTTATCGTATGTGGGGTGAAGGAAAGTGAGGCAAATAGCTGCAGTGACAAACAAACCTGTTTATTTACACTAAGTCTTACAATCTAGTGTGTCTTGCGTGTCTTGTCTTCTGGTGGCTCTTGATGGTTTGGTTGTTGGCCCCGGGGCAGACAGTTGATGCTCGACCGTGGGAGGTTGTGACGAATGGTGAAAGCCCAAAGTTCAATCGGATGGTGTCCACTTGTAGAGGCAGGGAAAAGTCTGGACAGTTGATTATAGTTGTTAGCTGGGGAAAGTCTGAACAGTGGTTGACACGGACAGAAGCTGGGAGAAGTCTTCACAAGGGGAGGCAGAGAAAAGTCTGCTTTGCCCTTGAGATCCAGGTTTTTATAAGATCTTTCTCCCCTGGATCTCCAGCTCCTGATTGGTCGGTTTCCTGTCTCTAGGCAGACGACCGACCGTTTCGAGCTATGAAAGGTTTAAATTCGACACTGTGTTTTATTCCGATCAAGGGAATTTAATCGCAACTTGAAATCTCTGCTCGTATTCAATTGTTTCGAATTCTTATAAGTCTGATACATAATATCAGCGCTGCATCTCCTTTTAAGGTTAAAAAAAGAACATTTTTCTCTCGATTAATAGTTTTAATATTTCCCGATTTAAAGTATCCTTCCAATTTCTACGAGCATCAGAATCAAAAGCTTGTTCCCTTGATTTGACATTTTTATGATATCAAAAACACATGAGCTCGAGTATTGCTCGGGCTTCACAGTAGCAACACACACTATTTTATTGTTTGCTTAGTAATATGGATTTTTATTTAATAAAACTTCTATAACAGATGGAGAAGTTATGCAACTCTTGTTACTAGATTTTTTTTGTACATTTATGGGTTTGTGGAGTGTCAAAACTTTCAGAAATGCAAAAAAAAAAGAGTCACCAAAATCAGACTGATCATCATACTTTCCTTATGTTATATTCTATAACAGCCAGAAAAGTAAAACATAAGCAATATTTCATAATTGTTTCTCTGTAATAGTTTCATTTTAATTTAAAAAATAATAATTATAATTTTATTTTTCTTTGATAAAATTATAATTGTTATAGTTTTACATAGAATCACATAACAAATTTTATTGTTTTCTAGAATAAAATAGTTAAATCTTATAATATATTTTGATTTTTTTGTTTTAATAGTTATAAAATTATAAAGTTTTTCCATTTTTGTAGTGGTAAATTAATTTTAGGTAATACTATTTTTCAATTTTACATAATGTCGTCATATCTTCCAAAAAAATATATTTAAATTTCTTAAATAACTTTTTTCATTATTTATTCATTAAAAATTTTTAAAATGAAAATTTCCATTTGAATCAAATGAAAACATCTAACTTATTTCTAAAAATTTTGTAAGTAGTTTTTGTAATATTTCTTTTATATATCAGGCTAAAGAACAATTGGATGCATCCAAACGTCTTTATGAAGTGATCAATAACGAACTTCTGGATGAATTGCCTGCACTTTATGATAGGTAATAAAAATATTTTATATTAAAAGCTAAAAAATTTTTGTTAGTTAAAAGTTCTATAAATTATAATTATGCTTAGAGAAGGAATTTTTGTATTTAAACATACAAAGACTTTGATTATCAAAATGTATCTTTTGTAAATTATTACTAATTAAGATGAAGAAAAGAAGAATTATTTCATTATATATATATATATATATATTGAAACCAGAATTGAGAACTGAAATTTGATTTTGATTCAAAAAGATTGAAATTAATTTGATCTGATGATGATTTTTCATTTTATTACTTTCAATTTAGCAATTAAAAGGTGTTTTTGATATGCTTCAAAATATTTTTAAAAATACTTTCATATGCTTCTGATAACTTTTTCAATAAATTCAGAGAAAATACTTGCTATTACATTTGTAAAATTTTGAAATCATTTCTTAAATTCAGTAGTCAATTTTAAATGTCAGATTTTGATTAAAAAAATTAATATTAAGTACTTTTAGAGATTTTGCTGAATGATAAATGTTTTGTGGCAAAATATGAGAATTTGAAATTTAACATCATTTATGCCTTTTAATGTTCTCTTGAATGATCAAAATCAAAAATTTAATTACACTAGCTGTTTTATAAGAAATAATTATAAAAATTTCCATTTTTTTAAAATGATTTAATACTTATAAAAGTTTTTATTATTTATTAAGTTTATCTTTATTTTATAATGAAAAATAAAAAATAGTTTATGGCAAGCATCACCACATAATGATATGTATTTAAGTTTTATATTTTATAACATAAATTTTTAAAAAATATTGTGGTATTTTTCTTTTCACTGGATTGAACTCCAGTAAAGATATTTGATATCACCTGAAATTGCATAGTAGAATGATTATTATTTAAAATTTTTTAAGTAATTAAAATGATATCAGTTGGATTTTTTATTTATTTATCAAAAGATCTAGTTTGGAAATATAATACATTTTTATATTCAATAAAGATTTAATTTTAAAAAAAATTTAAATTTAAAAATATTTATTCTTAATTTAGCCGGATTCCATTCCTTGTGTCAAATCTTCAAACCCTATTTTCAGCAGAAGCTTTGTTTCATGCAGAAAAATCAAATATTTATACACATCTAACTGATATAATGGAAAAATTGTCTATTGAAAGTCAAAAAGGTAGTTACACAAATAGGCAAATTCTTCATCAAAGAAGAGGGTAAGTAAGTTTTTGTAAGAAAATATTTTTATTTAAAGTATGAAGTTATTAAAATGTAAAAATATTTAATATTTTCTTTTAAATCTAAATATTAGAACTTAAGAAAATGATGATAATTATGTTCTTTAATGTTTTCAATATTGTATTATGAGAAATGAATATATCATTGACTAGACAGTTGTTTTCAATAATAGCATTGGATTAAAAATTCAAATTAATGAAGCCATTAATTTGTTCAATATGAAATTATTAGTTTACTTTAGATTTTGAAGTTAACTAAATTAAATAATTATTTTTCAATTTTTAAATATTAAAAATTTTCAAGTATTACTGAAAAAAATGTTTCACAATATATAGTGAAGCATTATTTTTATAAATATAACTGCACTTTTATAATATTTTAAGAACAGATTGAATACAGATACTAAATAGTTAGAATTTGAGATACTTTTACATAAGTTATTCTAACTTGGTAGTGAAACTAAGCAATACAGGCAAACCTTTTGGATATGTTTCTAAAAATGTGTATGACAGTTGAATATCTAAAGATTGAGCAATAGAATTGTATGTCATGAAGAACATTCTATTCCCAGAGAACTAAAAAGAAATTTATAAGCTGTCATATTAAGATAGGTATGATTAAACAAATTTTTTTTCTTACAGTTTAGCTGCTTTGCTAATAATAATAATGTAATTAAATATCTCAGCTATGATTTATTATTGTATACATGAATTGATTGAAATATTTAAGTTTAACAATAAACAGAAAAAATTCAGTTACAAATCTGTTTGTAATTTCATCATTGCTATGCATTGAACTTAAGTTTCATTATAAATTTAGAAGTAATTGTTTGATTAAATGTTGAGATATTGTTTTTCAATTATAAATGAAAGTATGAAATGTATTTCCAATGCTAAATAATTGTCAGCTGTCTAGAAAGATGAATTAATTAATATAAATAATATCTTTTTAATCAAAATTAAATTTTGGATTTTGTATCAGTCCCCTTGCTTGTGTTAATCTCATAATTCAAATGACAAAACATTAAAAGCAAAGCTAGTAGAGTAATATAAATACTTATAGCAGAATAAATGGATAATTATTAATGCTATGTATGTATTATGCTTAAATTTAGTGATATTGAATTTTATAATATATTTAAAACAAAATTTTTAGCAACATTTATAAAATGTAATTTTATTATTATAACACTAAAATCAAATCTGTGAAGGAATTTTATGAGCTACTTATTTTCTCAATATTAATTATAAATTATAATATAAATTAATATATTATAATAACTTAGAGATTGTCTTTGTGGATCAAAATTTTCAAATAATTGTAACAAAAACTATAATTGATGACAGGATTTTGTGATAAAAAAGTTTAAGTATTGTAAATATCAATTATTGAGAAATAACTAAGCTCAACAAAATTTATACACACAACTTTATTTGATTTGTTTTTAAATCAAAAAACTGTTTTGTTCTAGTAGGTTTAATTGGTTAAACATGTTCAGAGGTTTGTTGTTTTCAGTTTCAGAATAAATAAAAATGTAATTAAATAGATATATACGAACTTATGTAAACTTTATGTTGCTTTATAAAAATTACTATTTATGTGCTTTACTAATAATTATTTCATCAGTGATAGAACTATTTATGAAAGAAATTTCTTTATATAATATTCATTGTCATTAAAATTTGTTTAGAGTTAATATTTATTAAATTTATTAAGATAAATTTTTGTAAAATATTTTTAAGCTGGTACAGATGTACAATTTACAAAAATTATAAATTTTTATATTCAGATCATTGTTTTGTAGTTAACAATTTTTGTTCCATGCACATCATAAAACAGTTGAGAGATTTAAGTAATTTAACAATATATGAACTTCAATTTCAATTTATTACAATTAATTTTTATTCATATCTTTAATAGGCATGTTATTTACTCGTTCAATATTTCTAAAATGTATTTTATCAAACATATTTGAATTTACCAAAAGTGCATGAAAGATTAAATTCCAAAAAAATATCTGATTAGTTTATCTAGTTATTAGAAAAAAAGATTATAAAATGAAGAATGACAGAGATCAAAAATTATAAAGAAACATTAAAAATAATAGTAAAAATTAATAATTTAAAAAGTGATATTGAATTAATTTTACATTGATGATTTTAAAATTCAATTTATTTTCAGTATTTAGTTGAAGGATTAAAATTAAAAATGATCACACAGGTTATTTACTATCATCTGTAAAAATATTACATTAAATAAAAAAATTTTGCAGATTAATATTTAAATAAATACACATAAATACATAAGTTAGAATAAGTGTTTTCAAATAATAATTGATATTTTATTTAATTATATATAAATCTGTAATGTGTTACATTGCATGGCTTACATAAAAATATTTAGAGATTTATGATAAGTAATCAAACATTAAGTAACCAGAAACTTTATTGTTATTAAACATATTGATGCTTTATTAAATAACATAATAATATATATATACAAAATATTTTTTTTATTTAAGATACATTGTGTTCCAAATTAGACAGCAAAAAATTTGTTTTATTGGAATACTTATTTCTTTAAACTTCAAAAACAATAATACTTTTGAACTTTACTGGCTTCAGAGTAGATTTTTTTAATAAAATTGATAACATATATATTCAAAAACTGAAAGAAGAAAAATTATTATTATAATAATTTTTTTTGTATATAAATGTTCAATTTTTAAGCAGAAACCAAATAAATCCACATTTCTTTATGTATAATTTTGTTATTTTTGAATTTGGGAATTTATGGCAAAAGAAATTTTGTCATTATTTGCCTGTTTAACCATATTGTGGCTAAATTTGTACTCTTGAAGATAACATAGGAAAACTTGGAAGTGTTACAGTTTTATAAATATATAATTTAATATTTTCACAATTTCATATCAGCAATATTTTTTCAGTAATGATCTGATTAAGGATTCAATAATTTAATTATATAACAAAATAGATGTATCTGAATTATTAAACAGTAAGATATTTTTAATTTTGGCAGAATTATTTGCTGAGAGATGCTTTTGATTTGTGTATATCATCAATTTCTTGAGATTATGTAATCATTATTAGATCTAAAGGATCACAATTTGTTGAAAATATTTATCTTATGAAGTAATTTTTACTGAATCAAAAGAATCTTACTGTTTAATTTCAGTATATATATATTTACAAGAAAATTGAGTAAGAAAAATGAAATAAATGCATGATATGTAAAGAATGATTAATTAATTTTGTTCTCCTTCACAGAATATTATCTTAGTTTAAGTTATAACAGTTGTGCTTAACTAACCATTTGTTATGCCTGCCTAATTATCCTTTACTGTATGTGTTCATTAATAACTGCAGGAGCTCCATCCTGCATGACTCCTTCTCCTGGTTGCCAGTTCAAGTTTGCCTGATTTTTGTTTCTTAGTGAAACAATGTCATGGTACGTCAGGGTGAAGCCACATTACTCAACATTGCCATCCCATCATGAACAACGTATTAGTACTCTTCAAAGACAGCATGGACGAGCAAAGTCGTGAGTGCAAGCAATTATTATGCTTGGTGTGCACTCCTGAAATGTGCATTTTGTATGATTTTATTATTATTATTTTTATTTTTAAAATAACAAATAAATGCTTATATAATTTTTGTTGTTGAAATTTATCTTAATAACGATTAGTTGTTCTATATTTAACAGTATTGTTTTCATAATTAATAGCATGATATTTTTCTATTAATATGTTTTAAATTTCTAAAATCTATAATAAATTAATTTAGAATTTTTATTTAATATAAAAAAAAATTCTAAGCTTCAGAACATTTTAAAAATTAGAATAACATTTAAAAATAATTATAATCTCAGATATATTTTAGTTTTTGAAAATAATTTATATACTAAACTGTTAACACCATAAAATGTAGATTTTTGAAATATGTTTAAATATCAATTTGTAAATTTTTTAAAACTTTTTTTATATGAAATATTTAAAAACATGCATTTAAAATTTAAATATAGGAAATATGAATGGAAATTCAATTTATGATATATAAATTTTAGTAATAATTAAAATATCTGCAGAATTTTTTGTTTTTTGAAAAATTGAATTACTGATTGTCAGAATATGTTTTTTAGTGTGAATTCATATAACTCGTGTTATACAGGGTGACCCACTTTAATCAATCTATTGAAATAACTTGCAAAATATACATACTACAAAAAAATCATTGCACCGAAAATATTGTTGCCCTCCAGAACTTATTAATTTTATTTTAGATGGTGCCAAAATTGGTGAAATAGGTCAGCTTCATTTTCATAAATGGAAATCTCCATTTTTTATTGCATATTATGATTCTACATCAAAAACAAACTTTTATCTAAAAACATTTTCTCGAAAGATGCACTTATCAAACAGTACACACGAGTCTGTGGATATCTGAAGTTCGTTGAAAAAAGGAAGAAAAATATTAAAGAATCATTAGGAAACATTATTACCAGGTATTTGATTCCACCAAATACCTGGTAATAATGTCTAGTCTTTACCACAAGCTTGGTGACTTTAATACACTGTGACACTAATTTTTGTATCAATTTATTTGAAGAAAATCAATGATTTCACCAAATAATAATAGTTTTCTAATGCTTCTGTAAGCATTTTTCTTCTTTTTCAATGAACTTCACAGATATCCACAGAATCGTATGACTTCAGACACTCATAACCTCTGATAAGTGCATCTTTTGAGAAAATGTTTTAGATTAAAGTTTATTTTTGATGTATAATCATAATATGCAATAAAAATTGGTCAACTTCATTTTCTAAAAAATGGAAACCTCTAATTTTCACCAATTGTAGTGCCATCTATGATAAAATTGATAGACCCACCTTATGGCTTTCTTCAAGTTCAATATTTTTGGTGTAATGATTTTTTGTGTATGTGATGGATGCATATTTTTTTTTAAAAATTATTTTAATGACTTGATTAAAATGAACCACCCTGTATATTAACAGATGATACATTACTTTCTTTATAAGTTGAAAGAAATATTTCATAAATTAAAAATGCAACAGCTTTGATTAAAAAAAATAGTACATTTCTGAACTTTTTCAAGACAGGAAAAAAATGGTTTAATAGTTTAAGATTAGGAATTTGTTTTTTGTACTTTACAAACTTATCCAAGTTACATTCTTTTCTGCTTATAAAATAATAATCTTTCCATAAGAAGAAAACTTCTGTTTATAAAACCAGAAATTTTTTTTAAACTAAGTTTTATAATTATATGACGCTTCAAAGTTTATAAATAAAACTTACTAGAATGGAAAACTTTTAAACATTAGTTAAACAAATGCAATATGGAATCTATATAAATAATAAATAAGTAAATATATAAATAATAAATATATAAATAAATAAAAAATAAGATTTAACTTTAATGCTTGTTTACCTTTAAGAATTTAAAATTATGCATGAGTTTGGTTTGAATAGTTTTTCCATTTTATGTATTAGTTTGAAATAAATTATTAAAATTATCGACATTATTTTTAATTTTGAAACATTGAATTGATTTTTTGTTTAAAATAGTGATGATGCACGACATTACGAAGAAATCGAATTTAAAAGAGGAACACTTGAAAAAGCTAAATTTAACAATATATCAATTCCAGTGCCAACTACTGATATTCGAAGATCACCTACACCAATTAAGAAAGGTAAAATATATTAATTTTTTTTTCTTTTTATTGATTTTGATATACAGTAGAATTTTCCTATTATAATCAGGTATCATCGTAAATTGTATAATATGTAGGGGAGGGTGGGGTTAGTTGACAGTTTTTACTTTTTTTCTATATAATGTGTAAACTAGCTGCACTTTTAAAACAAAATTATATACATTGCATACCTTATTGTTCTCTCATTATATAAGCATAAAACCTTTAAGCATATTTTAAATAGTTCTAAATAATTTATTATGTTCCACAAGTGTATGACTTATCACAATATGCCCCAACCACAGGGAATGTTGTGACACGCATGGGGCAAGAAGTGACAATAATGAAAAAGGTTTGCAAAGTCTAAAGAATAAAACAATAATAGGAAAAGGCTTTCACTTGTAGACAGATAAAAAGTACTCACATGAATATAAACCCATTCTGAATTTATTTGGAATGTTTTTCCTGTTATAATATATATACAAAGTTTTCATAATACTGCTGTTATAAAATAAGAATTTGCTAATAATAAACTGAGAATATGGTAAACTATGAAAAGTAAGAATAATAAAAGTTAACTTAAACCAAGTAAGATCTATAAATCAAAATATATATAGGTTAGGCTAATTTGCATATTTGGCATCCTTACTCTCTTTATATGTTTCAGATTGACAATTAAGGCATACATAATAAGGACAGGCCTCGGAGTCGCTCACTTTTCTCACTTGTACTCACTTTTCTGAAGTATCCTCACTTTTCTCACTTTTCAGGTCATTTTCTCACTTTTCTCACTTTTTTGGTCATTTTCACGTGCTTAATTAAGATGTGGGGCAAACCAAAAATAATTTTAAAGCCAAACGAATTGCCGAATTATCGGACTATCAGAATAGAATTTTTTAGAAGAAAATACGCGGCCCTGAGCAGACTCAAAATTGCAACTGCCCGCTCAGTGTCGTTAGGTTATAGAAAACAAAAATTTATTTAACGTATTTAAAAAAATCTTTTATGCACTTAAAAAATCCCTCTCATTACAAATTCAGAAGCCAGTGTTGAGTAAAGTTATGTACTCATGCCATATTTTCATTATTCGCCAAAATCTACCTTATCCGAATTGCATTTCCTTCTACAGAGTTTAAAAATAAGTATTCTAAGCATCCCTGCAGTTTTGGCTGTTTTCTAAGAAAATCACTAAAGTCCTTTTGCAGGGGAAAGCACATTACGCAGAGGGATTAATCTCTCAAGCTGACAACACTGCTGCCGCTTTTAAATTCAAAATATATAATTATTAAAATTAACACGAGATAGTAGCGTAACCTCCTACCACTAAAAAAGATTTCGTTTCTGACCATTTAGTTATCCTGGTTATTGCCCAATAATTTGGCAGATTATTTGGTTTTAATTAACAATCGTGTTATGGAGTTGTCGTTTACAAAAATATTTTTTTACTTGATTTAGCTTTAAATAATTTCATAAACTTGAGTTTAATAAAATTACTTTAATGATTTCATAGCATATTGTTAACGTTAAATCACATCTACATCTTCCCATAAATGTATGTTTAAATTGACTACAAGTATAATTATTCCATATAGTAAGTGTTATTTTCATAAAATGTGTGATTACTTTGCTTGTGAAATATCCATTTTTTAATCTTCTCTTATGCCGATTATAATTGTGCATTAATTGAGAGACTAAAAAAGTAAACGAAAATGTAAATTCATATTTACATATAAAATTTACCAAATAAATTAAAATATTCGAAGTGTTGTAAAAAGTACAACACGTAATTGCTTGTGAGAAAGATTTTCACAGGCTTCCCAAAGGTTAACAACTTTGCAACGATATTGGTTTTTATTCATCTGCAGGAAAAAGTTTTTTGTTATTTATGAAATCATTAATAAAATATTATTTTACTTATATTATTTGGAGTATATTTATTTCAGATTTATTATTTTATTTGGAAATCAATATTTATACATCTCGAAGCATTAAAAAATAAACAGTTTCTGATAATGATAAATATCCGAGAATAGCCAAATTAGTGAAATCAGCATCGAAAATCCCGTTCCCATGAATGAGAGGATCAATTTTATGCCGGGCACTTTCTCCTGATAGAGCATCAGTGTTGGAAAGAATGCTTAACTCCTTGGGCCTTTTTCTGCAACACCTAATGGAGGAAAAAAATCCTCTAAGAATTTTAATTTTTATATTAATTAATTATTTCCACTTAAATAGGAATCTAACATTAAAAAGTTAAAAATAATCGTTAAATAATGATTTTATTTGATAAATATAGCTGCAGGAAGTGTTATTTCATTTAACAAGGTGTGAAATTTCACACCTGCAGTCTAAAGCTGGAGGGGAGCTAACTTACTGCATCTGTTCAAATATAACATAATATTTATGGTTTTTATGCTATTAAAATAAGAGAGGACCGAAATGAATAAATGTATGAGAAAAAAATTTTACTGAATAAAAAATGAAAAAACCTGCTGATGTCATAGAAAACAACCAATAGAGTTTTTAAAAATTTTACAGGAGTCAATTATGTTCCAATTTGATTGAAATTTTCATATACCACACAAAACAAATCGCACAAATAAAAATCGCACAGAAAAAGACCGCACAAAAACAGGTTTGACTGTATATTATTATTACTTTCATATGTGGATTAGAATGTAAAAAATGTTAGTAAAAGAATCTAAATATAAACTAATTTTTCAGACTACCAAGATGGTCGAGCTTCTCCACTAATCACAAGAAGTAGTTCTGATTTTAGGGATAATAGAAGTTCTCCAGTTGTTACTAGAAGTACTGCCTCATTAAAAAAAGATCCTTATCATGATGATATTCCTTTCTCTAGGGCACCTTTACAGCATAAAGATGAAAAAGAATATGAACCAGTTGATGGAAGTCAGGTATTTTATTTTTAATTTTAATAAGTTTTCAGTTATTTGAAATTAGATTTAAAATATTTAATCTTTGCAAAATCATAGTTTTCATTGTCTCATTTGCAATTTAAACTATATAGAGGTACTGACCATCATAATAATAAATATAAAATATAAAAATTTATTTTGAAGCAAAACTTTTTTCTTTGAGCTTGTTAAGACCTGCTGTCTATGATTTAGAAAAAGTACAGGAAGAGATATATGTAAATGTAAAGCTTCAAAAAGTTGCATCTGTGGAACAAAACTTAAAGGAGAAAGAGGAACACCAAGAATCTAGTATTCCTTTTTCTGAGAAATTTCTCAGTGCCAAAGGAGGCACTTAACCCTAAAATCTCTCACTGAATAACTTTTCCTAAATATTCTGTGATGAAATGAGGGTGTTTTATGCCTATACTTATTATATGCCTAAAGTACAGTAATATATGAAGTATGATATTTAAATCAAAAATGTTGTTATAACAGATTTAGCAATGTGGATTGGAGAATGAGTTAGAAAATCCAATTCTCTAAGTCAGTCAAATTCTGTAACTCTCACTTCTTTCATGTGAGTAAAATGCCACTCACTGCAGGTATTGTAATTCCAAAATGTCAATTTTTTCTGGAAGTCAATGGCATTTCCTATACAATGTTTATTACTACAATGGTGGTGCATTCATCTAATAACTTTTTACATTTGTCCAAGTTAAGCTCCAAATTGAGATACTGTGTACCGGAAAGCAAAATCTATGTATCCAGAACATTTTAGGTAAACTAAGAAATAAATATTTAATATTCAGTTTAGAAAACAAACTGATATAAACTAAAAATTCAATACAGTGTAATCTAACCAAAAACAATTTTACATCAAAAGAAATTCAATTCTAGAGATAGTCTGACACAGGTAAAGATGGCAATAGTTATATTTCAATATTGCATACATGCTCAAATAACAGGCTGACCAATCAATTTTATTTGACGAGCTTTCACTGATATGCACTTATGCTTATTAATGACAACATTAGCATATTGTATTCGAATTTCATGATTCATTTCATGCCCATAGCTTCAGAGCAAAATGTCCTATTCATATGAAAGACCTGATAAGGACAGATAAGAACTATTTACTATAAATGATATCATAATTATTTCCAAATTTATAAAATGAAATGATTTTTGAAACTGAAAGTGTAGGCTGTCCTTCGTTTTCAGGACTGTCCTGAATACATGAACAAAATTTCATAGAAATCAGTTCAGCCATTTTCACATGATACTCAGACTGACAGATATGAATTCATTTTTATATATATAGACATATCCCAAGTTATGACCATCTCGTGATAAAACAAACTGCAGATACAACTGTCATATATTTCTACCCTTATGATGATCTGATTTAGCTATCCCCATAAATATGATGCTTGGTTCATTCCAAGTGTTGCCAAATGTCTGGTTTTTGCATTGTGTTTTCAGGTGTCCGGGAAAAGACCAAAAATGTCTTTAAGAAAATTTGGCAAATCATCAATAATTATTTTTTTAATGATATAGTTGATTTTTATTACTGATGAGCAGAAACTATTCTGTAGTTAGCAAGTCATTTATAATAACATTCCAGAGTAGGGGTCCAGGTACTGAATCTTGAGGATAGCCTTTAGGGAGCAGATTTTTTGAACAAAACTCAACTTAAACTCAGCTGTTCTGTTTTTTAAGAAATCCTTGAGCAAGTAGAAAATATTTTATGGTACTTTTGTATTTCTGATAAGTTTTAAAATTGGGGGCCATTATGCATTGTTAAATTTGTCTGATATCTAAAAATATTAAGACATCAATCTCTTCTTTCCTTGCTTTACAGTATTACACAATTTAACAAAAGCTCCTCTGCAGAATGCTGGAGCATGAAACCATATTGGTCATTGCTTGAAAACGTTCCAAGAAGTGAAAGTTTCTTTAAATAATAAAAAAAATGTGTGGGAAATGGCAATGCACAATACAACTACTATTTCATGAAATGCATTATGTACTGTACATAACCTGGAGTACTCCTGTACATAGATTTACAAATTTCTGAAAATGTAGTGCAGTCCTATTGACACTTTTTCATATAAAATGCATTTTGCCTTAATATCAGTAGAGAGCAATTGCAAATTTTGTGGTGTTTTTTGGAAAATTTGTTGCAAAATTTTTCATGTTTGTACTATTTTATTATAACAATTGGATTTATTGCCAAATTCTAGTTTGATTATTAATTCAGAGTAATTAATTTTCCTCTCTACAACCCTGAAGTAAAGCTTAGTTCAGGGGACATAGCACTAGAATTTTGCAGAAAAACCTTACTTTTTAAAATGTAAAAGGTGTAGCATTAATTCTCTGACAGGTTGTCCAGGTTTCCATACTCAAAAGTTTCTGGCTATATCCCCAGTATAAATATTAAACATGTAAAATGGCAAGGCCATATTTGGGACAAGACTATGTTTCGGAGACTCACTACTAAGCAGGGGATCACTTCAACACTCACAGTGGGTCTTGTTTTCATTCTCCAATCTTTGATATTGCTGGTTTTGAGCATGATTGTTCAAACTTTGCCACCTTGGCCATGCCACAGCCATGACCACTAGGTCGTCCATGATGCATTTTTGGTGAAATTAACCTATCCAATGTTGAAATTTCTCTGTTGCATGTCACCCCAGGTTGAATTTTTGTCGATGCCTAACAAAAATTTTCCATTTTTGAAAAAAATAATCATGGATATTGTATTGTCTGAAATTACTTTTTTATTTTGCACAAACAAAATAAATATATTAATAAATGTAAAAAAAAAGAAATTTATATTTTGGAAGTTAGTTTTAATATGAAACTATAACGACTAGTGCCATCTAGTTTCAAAAATGTTTTGATGCTGAAACGAGATATCTTGGGTCAACCGGTTAAAGTCAGCATGTCGGGACCAGAAATATATTGGGAATAACACAGGACAGGTAAATGGGTTTTTCAAAGATTCATTTGTCAAAATTGAATTTTGCAACATTCACATTTCCAACTTCCGAACGAGCAATGCATGCACAAATCTTGCACTACTGCCTGTTTGTAGAAAGAGTGTTGCCATTTTGTATTTTATTTTGACTGTTTTCGGTCCCCTGACTACCTACAAGTCTGGTTTTTTTTATGCGCACATGATTTAGGCACCTAATACTCTGTGCCAAATTGCAACTCCTGACATGTACTCCTTCATACCTCTAAGCTGGTAAGCCAGGACGGCATCGTGATTTTATAAACAAGTTATAGTCTTGTCAACAATAACAAATATTATTAGATATTATCCAAATTATTAATAAATTTACTAATGTCATTCTTCATGAATCTGAATGATACTGCATATTAGCCTAGTTTATTATTTAATAATAATTGTTTTAGTCTACAGATTGAATATTAAATTGGATGCTAAGTAAGATTTAGAAAATATAATTGCAATATTTAAATTTTATTTATTTTTCTAAAATTTTTCTTTAAAGTAAAATGAATTTTTTTATCTCTTTCCTGAAAAGAATAGTTTTTAATATATTCTCTGCAAATAACTTAATATTTATAAGTTTCCTTAACAAGAATTTTATTTGTTTACCTTCAAAATATTATTATTATATAGTTTCTAATTACTTTTTGAAATATCTATATAGTTGTTATTATAGTTAGATTTATAAAAGAAGCTATATATTATCTTCCATAAACTTGTACTAAATTATTTAAATATATTTATTAGTTTTGAAGTAATTGTTTTTTTTTTTTTTTGAATTTCTTAAACAACAGCTTCATATAATTGTCATATTTCATTAGTTATGCTGAAATGTATGAAATGACATTTTTATTTCAGTTTGATGATAGTCATATTGACCGACCTCTGTCAACTAGTTCAAAGAAAATGGATGAATTATATGATATTCCTGTGGGTGCAACAACTGTTGATTTACCACCTGGAGTTCTTTATAGGGTATATTATTATATTTACATAAATTTTCTGTAGGATAATATCTGAATATCTAATACTGTAGTAAATATCTGAAGGACAATATAATCATTTAAATTTATGATAATAAGTTTAAATGTCTTGACTGTTCTTTATTAATTGATCTGTGCTGATTATGATTCGGCATGTTCAAAAATATAGGAGACAAATTTTATTAACTTAATATTTTTTTCTTACTTGTAAATAACAAATCCATTTATTAAGGTGGACTTTTTATTTACATTAAAGAAAAATTTGAAGAAATCTTGAAAAAGGAAATGTTATAAAAAAAAATAAAAGATGAAGAAGTGTTAAAATTGAACAGTTTTATTAATCAATATGAATTGAATTAAAACTATAAAATATATTTTTTTTACATTATTACATTTTACATTATTTAGATTATTTTCTTTCAATATACATATAGAATATATATAGTAGAATCTTGTTTTAATGGATTTCTTGGGTCTCTGAAAATCATTCATTGTTCTGAGAATCCATTATATTGTAAATAATGAATTTCCCACACACCAAGCAAAGTATCTGTTATTTAAACCCCTATAAATAAGAAATACCTGCACTTCAATTTATTTAGAATAGAGGTCTCAAGAGACTATAGAAACAAATATGTTGCATATTATGCCATATGTGAAACCTGATAAAAACTTTTTATACTATAAGCATGAAAATAGGCAAATTAAGTATGCTTATTATCACTTCACTTGACTTTACAATTTGTTAAAAAAAGAAACTCATCCATCTTGGTCTGTTTTGATGCTGCTTTTCTGCTTATTGAATACAACAACCTCTTGATATTAGCAATGTCATGTACAGTCTTTATTTGTTTATGCTGAAACTCACGAGGAAGGTCTTCACAATTTGGAAAGATTTGATGGCCTTGCTAAATTTTGGACTAGACTTGGACCACGTCAGAATGTTCATGAGATGGCTCCTTCTCAATCATATCAGCCTGCTTGACTCTTTGTATAATTCTTCAATTGTACATATCTCAGATGTAACAAGTGTATCATTGATCTTTACAAATTCTCAAACACCCAAATATTAACTAAATGTTAAAAATGCAAAGTTTACAATTAATGGGACTAGAAAAATCTGTTATTTCAAGTTACAGATCTGTTAAAAGGTGGTAAAATTACATTGAATTTGACCTGGGAAAAAAATCCATTATTCTGAGAAATCTGTTGTTTCATCCTTTTTCTTATTTGTACTATATATGTTAGTACACGGAAAATTAATCTCCACTCTTTTCTGACATATGGAGGCTAGAAATTTCACAGTACTTTAATCTGTTTACTTAAAAACAAACCCGTATAAAATTAAAAATTGTAAGGCAAACAGGTAAATCTTGAGAGAGAGAAAAATTTTTTATTATTCATATTATATTACCCTAGTCCGGGCATCTGTTGTTTCATGATCTATTAAAACAAGATTGTACTATAACACAAAAAAATTATTGATATACAAAAGTATGGAGAATAATTTGAGATAAAATTTTTATAGGTAAGAGCAACATATAAATACACAGCCGAAGATGTAGATGAATTGGGATTTGAAGGTGGAGAAATTATACGTGTTGTGGAATTTGATGATCCTGAAGAACAGGTAAATAATATTTGAACTCTGTTTGTAATTTTAAATTATTTTAGTTTTTCAACATTTATTTTTAATTACTCCATTTACTATTAAAACTTTAAATAATTAAGTATATTTACACAATTATTTAATAAAACTTATAGGATAGATATGATGATATACTCAGGGCCACTGAGAGCTTATATGAAGTAGGACAGGCCTGCTCTGCTCTTTAGTGGGTCCCTTTTTGCTATTGTTTTTTTCTTTTTGAACAAATAAATTATGTAGAATTTTTTTAAAATAGTGTCTTAAAGGTTCTATTTTTTGTTAGTAAAAATAACATTAATTTACAGGGTTAGTAACCATTATGGTTCCCAGTTTCCTCCAGCCCCTGGGAAAAATCCCCAGCTGTCAATCCCTCTAGACAGTCCTGGTTATACTATACATAAATTAATTATCAATCATTTTAGAAAAAGTACATGATTATAAAAAAACATTTTTTCCCTAAATACTATTGTATTATCTGTTTTTTTTATATGCATATTTGAATTCTACAATTTCAATCTTGAAAAAATTACATTCTATTGAAAAAAGTTATCTTGAATTTTTGAGATATGAAATTGTTTAATGTAGAAATAATTGTTAATTTTGGGAACTAATACATCAAAATATTTAAATCTATATAATGATATTTTGTAATTATTATAGTTTATTATGATTTATTACAGTTTACTGACATATGATAATGATATTGTTATTAAGTTATATAAACAAAATCTAACACCTTATCTTCACTGAGAAAGTTTAATTTTAAACAAACGTTTTCGGCCTATTCTATAGGCCATCATCAGGCTAAATAAATCGAATAGTACCGTTCCATAAGAACGAATACAAATATTTAAACTTAAAAATTAACAACGGATTAATACAAATATTTAAATTTAAAAATTAACAACGGATTAATATAAATATTTAAATTTAAAAATTAACAACGGATTAAAAGATGATACATAATAAACTAATATTGTATAAAATTAAAAAACAAAACTAAAAAACAAAATAAAAAACAAAATAAAAATCAAAAATAAACTCAGAAAAACTTCTAAACACAAGCATAGAACCATAAAATAAACATGTAAATTAAGAGTTGCAGAGTTTTGCAGAGTTTTTAACCATATACTTCCTTGCAGAGTTTTTAACCATATACTTCCAGGCCGATGGAAGGCCCTCAGCGTCCCTCGCATTTATACACGCCCCTTCCAGTTTGCTCTTGTAAATCTCTATCTTCTCAGCGGTCCTCGCCAACGTTGGGGAGCTCACGGGTTTTATAATGTCCGCTTCATCCCATTTAACTATCGAGCTTTCGGTCTGAGCCATTTGGGATAGTACTGTGGCGTTGGAGCTTTTTCTGATGTTAAAACCCGTGAGCTCCCCAACGTTGGCGAGGACCGCTGAGAAGATAGAGATTTACAAGAGCAAACTGGAAGGGGCGTGTATAAATGCGAGGGACGCTGAGGGCCTTCCATCGGCCTGGAAGTATATGGTTAAAAACTCTGCAAGGAACTCTTAATTTACATGTTTATTTTATGGTTCTATGCTTGTGTTTAGAAGTTTTTTCTGAGTTTATTTTTGATTTTTATTTTGTTTTTTATTTTGTTTTTTAGTTTTGTTTTTTAATTTTATACGATATTAGTTTATTATGTATCATCTTTTAATCCGTTGTTAATTTTTAAATTTAAATATTTGTATTAATCTGTTGTTAATTTTTAAGTTTAAATATTTGTATTCGTTCTTATGGAACGGTTCTATTCGATTTGTTTAGCCTGAGGATGGCCTATAGAATAGGCCGAAAACGTTTGTTTAAAATTAAACTTTCTCAGCGAAGATAAGGTGTTAGATTTTGTTTATATAATTTTTGCTGAGCACGTTTTATTTAATGTTATTAAGTTATTAATAACAATATCATCATCATTATTTAGACAATTAGATCATTTAGAATATTACTTGTTACAATTTATTTTATGTATATTTTTAATTATTTTAATAAATTATGTTTTAAGATTTGATGAAATAATGGATAGTTAAATAAAAATAAATGTTTTAATTACTTTAAAATACATATAAATTAAAAATCATAAGAATTTAAGGTTTTAATTGAATTGTGTTAATTAAATGGAAAAATAGTTCAGTAATAATTTAAGACTAAAGTTTTTTTATTTATTTTTAGTAGAAAATTATATTTTTTATTTACTATATAATAATTATTATTATTATTATTATTATTATTATTAAATAATATTTCCTTTTTTTTTAAAGAAGAAGCTATAAAATAATTTGATAAAAGAACAATTTTTATTAAAAAAAATATTTATTAATTTTATGTAGGAAGAAGGATGGCTTATTGGAATTAAAGAGTCAACTGGTGAAAAAGGTCTATTTCCAGCTAACTTCACACGTCCTATTTAAACTTCTCAACTACTTTCACTATTCATCCACAACACTGATTATTGTAATAATTTTACTCGAATTCAAAAATTCCTTTTATTGGTTTTAATATCTTTTTGATATTAAACAAATTATCCTATCATTGATTTTTGAAAAATATACAGGAATAATTATTTCCTAATATTATCAGAAAAATTAAACCATATTTCTATCCTAAATTAATAAACTATTATATTACTTAATAATAATTGTTTTCTAGTCTAGAATGAATTGTGTATGCATGTAATGAATGAATGGTGTGTGAAAATGTGCTAAATATAATCTAGTCACCATACCTCTCCTCAATTTAGAATAGCTTGTTGTAGGTAAGAAATGCAATGGAAAAATCCTTGTTTTATTATAGCATAAGAACCTTAATATATAACTTGTATACCAATTTAAAATACACACAGTTTTTTTAATAATTAAATTTATTTGACATTAACATTGACTTACAATTGTTTAGATAATTATGGATAAAAGTAACACAAAATAATTCCAGTAAATTTTGTTAAAAAATTAACTTTTGAAAAGATTCAAAAGAATATGCAACACCATTATGCCTTATAGTTAATATTTTATAACATAAAATACAAGTATTATTGTTTAATATATTGTGCTTCGATAAATCATTGTTAAGGCATTTACACCAGAATCTTTATGTAGGCTTAATTTGATTGGAATGATGATCTAATGCATAAGGATCAATTCTTTAAGAAACAAATTATAATTGATTATAAAAGGAACTTGCATAAAAAATATTTAATGGATATAAGAGAAATTTATAATTTGCATAATATTTATTTTAGATAATGACAATAAAGATTTTGGTGTATTTGTTTGTTTGTTTGATTCAAATTTTATTATTGTTATTACATATCTCCTGTTCTCCAATAAAATTCAAGAATTCTTTTTCATTGAGTTTACAAAATGGCTTTTTGTGTGTTTTCAACTTTTTATGATTTCTTTTGTTAAATATTTTTGAATTTGATAAGTCATTCTTGAGTCAGTTATACTAAAATATACAATAGCAAATAATGCATTTAAATTTAATTAATATTAGTTTGAAAATCTTCAATTTTATAAAGTTTGTTTTCTAAAATTATAGATTGAATAATTTATATTATTAAATATTGAAAAAAATGAATTTTTATGAAATTTAATATAAATATTTTATTATTTATACACAAAAATGTTGTTAACATTTTTTTTAAAATATCAAATTTATTAATTAAATTTAAAACAAAAATAGTTACTGTTTAGCTTACACCTTTTTATAAAATAAATTTACAGTTATTTTTTAAAATAATAATAATGTAGTAATAAAAATTTTAAGAATGTAAAACTACTATATAAATTTTATAATTAATTTACAAAGTAAACTTGTCAAAATATATAAATTAGATGAAAGATATTGTTAATATCTTGAAAAACCAGCTTATAAAATCAGAATAAAACTTTTTTCAAGTTTTTTGATAAAAGCTTTACTGAAAAAAATCTGTTTTTCTTAACTTTTTGATAGAAATTTTTGTTATGAAGTTTCCTTAAAACAAAATCAAAATTAACATAATAAATATTCATGAATTGTATACATGATTTTTTTTAATCATTAATGCATTGTAATGTATTATTATATACAAAATTATTAAATTATATTGTAAAGCAATTCTAGTGTTGAATTGCTATCCAAATATCATGTTTTAATAATTGTTTTCATGATATTTTAAAGTATCTTTCTGCATGTTAGTAATTTTATAAGTGTAATATACTATTTTTAAAAATAGTGAAAATGTAAAAATTTCTTAACTTTTAACTGCATATTAATAATTAACAAGTTTTTGAAAACATTACTTTTAAATACTCTATTTTTTCTAACTAAATTTTTCAGAATGAAAATGAAATTTATTGAAAAATTAATCAGTTAAAATTTATAGAGTTTATAAGTTAAAAATTTATTTGTATTTTAATATATTGTTGCAGAGAAATAGTAAATTGTATTATGATTTTGGTAATAAATTGTTTGATGTGATCATTTTGGTTTTTTAAATTTTTTCGTGCATTTTCTCTTCTGATAATGACTATTATTGTATGATTCTACTGACAAATAATTGGCATGTATCAGCTATAGGTTGATGACAAAGCAGTAAGTTTTGTCATCAACCTATAGCTAATGCATAATAAAAAGTGACAAAGCAGTAAACTTTGTCACCTTTTGTTATAAATATCAAAAATAAGCCGGATTTACGCTTCAAGTAAATCCCATTCTAATCATGAAGCAAAGAAAATTCATTCGAAATATATTTTCGATACAGGATGTTCATGATTAAAATACCCCTATTCAATATCGTTTAAAGATTTTTAGCAGTCCAAATGCAACCATACTACGATTAGTATGGTGACGTTTCTGTACAAAAATTAGTACCAGAATTCTCCACTATGGCAGATTTGGCGCTGCAAGCAACAAACATTTTATCTTTACAAGACATTCGTGTTATAAAGAGATCTTGGTGACGCAGAGGATATGCCTTAATGTAAGTTTTCATTCTGAAGGCAATGAACAGTACCATATTCGAATTTAAGACGCACCTTAATTTCTCACCCATGGATTTTTTTGCTTTTAAATAGACAACTCCTGACAAATTTTATGTCAAAAGAAATGTTCAGTATTGCAAGTAAAGTAAATTATATGTCATTATCTTCCGTGATATCGAAATCGGAAACCCTTTCATTTGCTCTTTCGCATTGTTTTAGTCACGTTCCTGATTATTAGTTTTAATTTTAATAAGCTAAAACTAAGCTAATCAACATTAGATTCGATGTTAACATACGGTCATACTCATTTCCGTTTAAAGCATCTGAAATTTTAAAAAACGCTGCACAACTTTTTCTGGGATTTTTAATCCAAGTACTTACGATGTTACTGTATTAGACCAGGGCTTCTTAAACTATGGGTCGCGACCCCATTTGGGGTCGCTTAGCGAAACCTTGGGGTCACGAGATTTTAATGCACAATATTGAAAATAATTTGTGAGTTTGAAAATGGCATGCTTTGTGTCGTAGGTTTCGTGAGTTGCACTTTGTGTCACTTCTGGTGCAGCGAGACAACGATTCAGCAACACTGTAGTGTGAACTAGTGTAGTGTTGTTGCTTTTCAGTGTATTCAGTTGTCTCTGTTCCATTGTAACACAAGAGTGAACTGTGGTAGTACACCATTATTGATTATGCAAATTTGTATATATCTTCAATATATATGTATATTTTCATTGTATTTCATATGAATATTGCAAAATATATAAATATCTTTATTTTATATTTTTTGGGGGGGGAGGGGGAGTCGCGAAAAAAATCACAATCATAAATGGGGTCGTGAATAAAAAAAGTTTAAGAAGCCCTGTATTAGACTAACGAGATTGAGCTAAGTTTACCTCTTAAATATTTTACGATATTGTCTAATAAAGTTATTAAAATTACGCCATAGAATTAGTGAGAAAGAGATAAGACACATGACAGTAGAGTCGCTAATTATGACGTATTACGTTGAATCTAAGAAGCATCCTATTTTCAGATATTCCATAAAAAAACTGGTGAAACAAACTTGTAAACAGCGAAAACATCTACTGTAAATAAAGGAAACTTTTGAAAGTTAGGGAATAAGAATTCCGGATGCATATTTGACAGTAAGATTCAACACGTAAATAAAGTGTACATTATAGACTACAATTTCAGGAAGTTTTGGATGAAACAATGGCACCATGATAATAAAGAAGGAAAACAAAATCATCGTCATAGAAAAAAGGCATCGAGCTTTATTTTGTGCCTGAAAGTTCCTTCACTAATTTTGCTCAAAGATGCTCTAATGTTCAGCTAAATAATTGTAGGAACAAAATTTTAAGGCACAAAGTAAATCTCGAAACCTTATTTCTGTGACGATGCTTTTGTTTTCCTTGTTTATTATCATGGTGCATCCAAAACTTCCTGTAATTGTAATCTGTAATGTGCACTTTATTTACACGTTGTTTTACTGTCAAATATGTCTCCAGTATTCTTGTGTTACAACTTTCAAGATTCCTTTATTATTTAAATATTTTCACTGTGCTTTATTTTTCAAGCTGGTTCTACCATTTTTTTCCAGTCATCAACAATTTCATAATAAAATAGCTTTCATAATAATTCTATATTCGCCTTGATACTCTGCTTTACGTCACGATACTACACGATACTCTGCTTTACGTCATGTCACGAGATAACTGGCTGACGACTAATAAGCCGAAATTAAAACTGGGATATTATTTTATAAATATTCTAATACAAACCTAATGATTTTAAAATAATTAATACATCAAAAGTAATCGCAAGTTGTGAAGACACGTGATAATTATCTGAGATCACATGATAGCCCATTTTCTTAAAGTTTAACAAATATTGGTCAAGCCTCTATTATTTTATAAATACTCAATATTTATTATGTAAAACCTTCAAATAGGAAGCGGTTAGTGCTCGAACAATTACAAACGTAAGCAGATTCCAAGAGTGTTCGGCAAAGTTGCCAACCTTACAGGAGAAAACTATCGTATTTCACTTAAAATTATCATACAGCGATTTTGATTCGTTACACCCAAGTCCTCTTACGTTGGTTACGGCCGGATGGCTGAGCGATCAAAGTGGCAGCATACCACTCTGGGGGACCCGGGATAGAATCCGGATGGGTCGAAAAAGCCCCAGGAATTTTTCGGGTGGTGGTCTGTCTGGATACGTCAGACCCCGTCCCTCACCACCCGGCCGCCCCATTGTAGGCCTGGCCGAATTCATAATGGACTTACCAAAAGAGACCCTCTTAGTGCCCACAGGACAGAGAGTAAAAAAAAGCCTTCTAAGCGTAGAAATATTAACTAGATTCCCCTACGTCAGAATCTCAAACTTTTTATCAACGAACCCTCTTACAACTAAAAAATTTTTAGACCAGTGTAATAAAATGCATTAATGGAGTACCTATATTTTGTACAAATAGAAGCACAATGGAATTTCAACTCCAATTCATTTGAAGTTAAATAATATACTCACAGCTGTCGAGTGGTGAAGCTATAGAATTTTCCTTGGGCCCGGGGAAAACTTAGAGGACTGTAGCGGTTTCTACCGCTATAAAATTAATAACTGAAAATAAAATAAATGGTAATGACCTAAGGTATGAGAAGCCAAAAAGTATAAAATTGGTTGAATTATCACAATTTAATGTACTGTACTTGGTAACCAGTGGCGTGCCGTGACATTTGATGATAGGGAAGCTGTGTTTCTGTAAGAAGCAGACTTCCAGGGGCAATCAGTTAATTGCGCGTCAGTAATGGTCTAGGGTCCATTCGTACATGGGTGGTGGCTGTAGAGACCAAAGACGACAAGTATCTGACAAAAACCGTTTATTTTAACATAAAATAAACATATACTATGTACTATACAAAATAGTTTGCTTTAGGACAATCAGTCGTTCGGACGTCCTGAGCGTCGATGTGGTTCTTCGATTGTGGCGTTGACAAGTCTGTAAGGCACGGGGAGACTTCGTCCATTGGAGTCGGGGACACGGTCTAAGTTTGAAGTGGCACGGGTTACAGGTTGGCACAATAGACGAGAAACTTTTTTTTTCTCCTTTATTTTGCGTGTTGATACACGGCGTTTTGGTTATTCGGAACGTTAACCGAGTGCCAGGTGTCCTCGATTGTCGGAGATTATATCAATCTCCGTTCTTTCTTTCGTCCATTTTCATTGGTCGTTCTCCCTCAATCACGCTTCTCGAGTGGTTGATCCCTCGTTACTAAACGTAACGAGACTCTTACCTGGAGAGTGAGAAAAGTCAAAATCGAAGACGACTTCTTTCCGCGATTTATGGTTTCTGCCTGGCAGTTTGATATAAACAATGGGTGTCCGACTACAAACGACTTTTACCTATGTTTTTTTAAACTAATAAATTTTTCTCTAAATTAACCGTTTTTTCGCTTCTTTCGTGACGGGTCAGACCTATCCGGAACCTCACATTTCCATAAAAGTTTTAAACAAATACTGGAAATGACAAAAATAAACAATTTATGTATTTTAGTTCTAAAATACAAATAATACATACATAATACAAATTAATACGATACAAACAATGATAGAAAAACTTGCTTTTTTATTTTATAAACTAATTCTATTCGGCGATTTTTTCCGCAAAGTCGTTAATTACTTTATCATAAAAGTCGCTGGTCGTCGACTCCATCAACGTATTTAAAAGCTCTTTTTCTATCGAAAGCGACGCTAGCGACCACAATTTTTCCTCCGACCGAGTGTTCCTGGCCAATGTATGAATTCGCTCCGTGGTCGAAAAACTGCGCTCAACAGACCCACTGGTAGATGGTACCATAAAAATTAATGATATTAAATCATATAATTCTTTTAGTACGTCTTTGTTCGGATCGACATTAATTATAATACTTGTTATGTCTAAGAGTTACTTGTCAATATAGTCCGGACACGAATATAAATATTGCGCTTCACTATGTAATTTAGATAAATCAAAAAATTTCCATAAAATTTACTTAATTTAAAGAATTAAAACACGCTTGGAAAAATTGTTAATAATTTTAATATTATGAAAAACATCTAAAAGTGATAAAAATTCTAAAGATTTTATGTCTGAAAATCTGTCAATATAATTATAATTTTCTTTTAATTATACTGTAATTAAATATAACTTTGCAAAAAAACGTACATAAAAATAACATTGAATACTCTTTACTTTTTAAAACTTAAACAATTCACTTAATCAGATAGCTCCCTGCCAGTGGCTAAGGGATAGAATCGTTGGAAGCGTTACACGTGTGTAGTTTCCACCAGCTAAACCGGCTGAGGTTGGTGCTCTGTAAAGCGCATGCGCCAATGCCCTCTGGCTGCTTTACACTATTCAGTTATTCTCGCCGTGAAAGCTGTCTCGGAAGCGCTTCCATTCCGCCACTGACATTCGAATATACAATAGCAATCTTATCGTTTTTTTCACATATAGTATAGAATTTTTTAATAAGATACATAATGCAGTTATAATAAAATATTAATTTTAATTAATTCAAAGTACGTTAAAATATGAAAATTTATATTTTAGAAAATACAAGGGAGGGTCATTGGAAGGTGGATACGGCGCTTCCACCGCTTCCAATGACGGCACGCCACTGTTGGTAACTAAGGGCTAAAAGCAATGAATAATAATAATAATAATAATAATAAAGAAAATAAAATTTGCAAAACTGCTTTTTATTAATAAAGAAACATTCTATATATTTCATTGTTCAAAAACAGTATGGAAAAAGGAAATGGTATGGAATGTTGTTCAATGTGTTGCCCATCGTTTAAGTGTGAAATTTGAAAATGATGTACAGGTAGGTCTCCTACAACGCGGTACCTTTACAACGCGTTTTCGCTCCAACGCGGTTGGAAAAATGCGGAAATTTTCTGACAACGCGGTTTAGGGTATTTAGAAACGAATTATCTTTCACATAACAGAAAAATCGCAACGGATCACATAAGAGCAGTGGAACTTGATGGAACAAGCTCAGATCTTGAAATAAGGCCAGTCAAACCTTCTCGAACGACTATAATAAGTGACGATGAGGACTGAATTTGTGAGCATAACATTATGTTTCTTTTTGATTTTGACTTGAAATCATAATCTTTTTAGTTTTTATATGATGTTGAATTTTATTTAAGCTTTTTATATACATAAATTTAAAAAATGATGAAAATGTTACACCATAAAAGGCAGTTTTTCTCTTTTTAGAACCGAATCCCAGTTTTTGTATTAAGTTGGTGTCTCTTATAACGCGATTTCCCACAACGCGGTATTTTCAAGGAATGTATCTACCGCGTTGCAGGAGGCCTACCTGTACAATATGTTCGGCTGCCTGTTCCCTTGTGATGCTTCGCACACGCAATGCCCTTAAAGTCCACCAATGTTGCAAAGTTATCATGATAAACCTTTAAAGAAACATGCACGCTCTGACAAAGTGATGGCCATCGTACCTGTAACCAATTAGAATGGCATTCACTAGTTGTCAGCATATTTGTATCCAATCTCGGCTGCATTTCACGTGATTATTCGTATCACATTTCTTTGCTTGCAGCGCCGTAGCGGACAATTTTGGAACTAAAATTTTTATTTGCAAAATCCTTTTTCGCGTCCTCTGAATAGCGTGTACACAAATTTTGGTGTCAATCGACTTATTTTTTGGATCTAAAAAGTATTCTAAATAGGACAACTTTAATTTCGAACACCCTGTATCTTACTGCTAAATTATTAATATTTCTATGGCTTCAATGTTTTTTCCTTTAGCAAACTTGATGTCATATAGTAAGCATTCTTAGCTTTAAAGATATTTACGCGTGCCATAGTTTTAGATTTCGAATAACGAAATTTAAAAGATATTAAACGAATATGCTTTAATTAGAATAAATGTAAAAAAGCTGATCGAAAGAAAGGATAATCGGATGATAAATCAAAAGAATGATCGAAAAAGACAGATGATAAATCAAAATCTTATGATACGTTACGTGCCAGATGATTTCTTCCTACGTGCCACTTTGGGCACGCGTGCCATAGGTTCGCCAACCCTGGTATAGAGCTTATCTTAATAAATTATAGTACTGTATATCACCTTCTCGTTTTCTACCTTCACCATCTATTAACGGGAGTTTACTGTACTCGAAAAATTTCAATTAGGAAGAAAACAAAAAATCAGATCAGGTTATATTTAAAAAAGGAGAGAGAGAGAGAGAGAGAGAGTTTATTAGAGATGAATAATTTTGTTTATGTATAATGAATAAATTCAAAAATCCTGTTGTTAAAAGTTTAAAATCTTTGGCGAGGCTGTAGACGAAAGGTTATTAACACGAGCAGGATATAAGGTTACCAGCTTTCGGAAACGATGAAGCGAGAGAACAGTTTAAAACTTTTGCCACGAATGTATTTACGCACGAATGTATTTTATTATAATTTCTCGAATAAAAATTTAAAAAAAAGTAATATTGCAATTATATTATTACAGATATATTTTTTTTATTTTTATTAATATAGTATCTAACATATTAAAGGTCATTATTATTATTATGTATTTACAGTATTATTAGATTTATTTATTTTATGTATCAGCTCTTTTGTTGGAGTATTTGAATTGGGCACAGACAAAATTCAATTTGGCTTTCGAAATTGCATCTCTAATATCCGATCTTCCAATTTACATAATCTAATGCGTGCGTAAAATGTAAGTATTCTGATAGATGAGCAGTCATTTGAGAAATGTTATCATGTTTTGAAACCCAATTGGCCAATTGTAAAATCGCTAACATTTTATTCACGCATTGTATTAAAATAAATATATATTGTAAATGAATCTGATGAACACATTTTAAAAAGGAAGAAATTTGAGTGCAGAATCCCAGCAATATGCAGGCTGTCACATAGAAAGAAGTATCCAAATAACAGCTGGAAAGTATGGCAACTCAGAATAATGAGTTGAATGTTCCACGAACTCACGCATATCCATTTTGAGTTTTTTATTTGGGATCGATTTTTGTCAGAAAGATGCAATTTTCAATTCTAATAACATGCATTATAACAATAATACAGTATTTACTTAAAAAGAGAAATAAAATACGTTCAATATTTTCTCATTGAAGCGTGAAATTTGTATTGGGTTCGTCGTTTCGGTTCGCTATTGTTACAACTTATACCCCATTCGGTTGAGTAAATTTTCTTACAATGAGTTTAAAACATTATAGAATTTTAATTTAAATCGGATAATCCAACTATTTTAAGTTTCCAAGTTTAATTTTATAATTTATAAAAGTAAATATTCTTTGCAGTTTTAATAATAACGACGTGCAGATTTTTGATTAAAAAAAGCATAGAACAGAATTATTTTCATAAAGATCTGTATTATATTGTATTTTTTTTTTTTTTCCTCGTGAAAGAGTGCCTACCAGTGGTCGAATGGCTAAAACTATTAGTTGATCGCGAGTTCACGCTCGATCAATGAGCTGGCTGTGTAGAATTTTCCGGATTTTTTTCGTGTATAACATCTAAATAGGGACCAATTTCTCATATTTTATATAAAAACGTCCTTCAGAGTGGTTCTTGAAGGACTTTCTTCGCCCACTTGACAGATCACCCATATGTTGCAATGCCGATTCCATCAAACCAAACCAGTTAAAATTTATCAATATTTTTCTATCGAAGAATTTTATTGTAATAGAAAATATTTTACTATTTCTATCATTTGTTTAAAAGTTAATCATTAAGTATTATTTATTTACTTTTAATTTTTAAATTGTAGTTTACCTTTTCATAAAATCACTTTTTGCCAATAAATAACTATTATTGTGATTTTTAGCACAAAAAATAATTATAAACTAAGTATATAAAAAACTTATTTTATTTATATCTACTCATACAAAAATATTTTTACAATCAATTAAAATATTCCTAATTAATTATTTTAGTAATTACAAAAATGTATATTTATAAAAATATAACTTTTCAATTAATTTTAAACATTCCCAATTGCATTTAGAGAATTGAAACTGGAAAAAATTTACTAAAAATCAAATTCAAAATTTGATTTTTAAGATGAAATTTTTTCCGTAACGTTTGAAATTACACAGTTCATTTTATAAATTTCTAAGCTATGTAAACCTTATTTACATGTTTGTAATCGGTAATATTACAGATTACAACGGCGAAACGTATCACGAGAGAACAAACACGAATTACATATAATACCCGTAATGGTGTAAAAATCAGAATCTCAAAAATTATGGCAATTTAATGCTTGATTTTAGTCAATTTCCCTTATTTTTCATCAGTAAAAATTACAATCTGCATCTCTTACTTGGCTTTAATCATAAATTGACTTCATCTTAAGGTGAAAAAAACTTGTCGATATCTCTAGCTGTAGAATTCGTTAAAACCAGAATTACTGGTCTCAAGGAACATTTAGAATTTTAATTATATAGATGCATCGATTCATCTGTTTTCATTATCGCTTTCGGGATAAGTAACGTAATAAGATGGACTTTTTCGAGGTCTTTGTCTTCCCGAACCGATTGGTGGTGCAGGAAGAGGAAGAAGTTTAGTAGGAGCGGGCAACGTCTGTTGATTCATTCTCGGATAGGTAATGGCAAGCGGAAATGGTGGGTAACAAGTGCAGGTGGTCGGTGGAGGTTTAAGACAGGTGCATTTTCCTTGTGCTCTAAGAGCCAAAGGTCCTGCTAATGGACCGGCTGTATAGTGAGGGCGTGCTCGTCTCAGTCGAATGATACAGATAATGATAATCAAGATACATACAAAGGCAACCACTCCGGCAATTATTCCGATGATCATGGTATCAACCTTGGTTAATGTAGTCTTGTTAATTGCACTAGGTGGAACGGACATTGCGGGTCTACGAGATGTCGTCTGTTCGTATAGCACTTCGTAGGACAACGTTGTCTGTATTATCGGTTTCTGAGATTTTGTGCTCGGAAGTACAGTGGTACTGTCTTCTGTACACACTAAGTCGTTCTCTTTCAGACTCTTTACGCGTCGACTACGTAAATGTGGTGGACTGAAGCATAAAAATTTATATGGAAGTGTCTTTTCTCGCAAATACTTCCATAAAGGAACGAGATGACAATCGCACGATATGGGGTTATTCTCTATACCTAACATGGTTATGTCTACTTGTTTATTTAAAATTGCAGTCAAAATATCCGGAGTTATCGTTCTTAGTTGGCTCTTGGAAAGGTCGAATATAATCTTAGACATAAGTGGAAGAGGTCTAAAAACATTAGAAGATAACGAAGCAATTCCATTGTCGGGTAAAGATATCGTTATTTCGGGACTATTAATTCCTGCAAGTGAACTACTCGAAAGTGACATCAGTTCTTTTCCCGTAATTGCCAACTCTTTCAAGCGAGGAGAAAAAATTGAATGCAATTGATCCTGAAGTTGTGGATCTTTGATTTCCACTTTCAATCGTTCCACTCCAATGATATCGGCTAAACAATATTTGATGTCGATATTATGCAACGACGGATAACCAAATATCCACAGTTCACGTAATTTTGTCAATCCACGAAGTCCTTCGCAATCGAATTGAGTAATTTCTGTGAGATTATCCAAGCGTAGCACTTTAACATTTTTTAAATTAGAAAAATCGCTTCTGGAAATATATACTAAAGGATTACTCGATAAAATTAATTCAGACAGACGAGGTAATTTCAACCAAACGTTGTTTAAATTAACCCTAATGTTAGGAATTTTATTCCTAGATAGATTTAGCGAAGTCAACGAGCTTGTTTTCTGGAATATTACATCTTCGATGCTCTTCAATTCGTTACCCGATAAATCCAGTTCTTTTAAAAATGGGCTTTCTATCGTCGGTAAACTTTTTATTCCAACGTTCCTTACGTACAACTTTCGAACACTTTTAGGCTCACCAAATATAACTTGATAAGCTTCATTAGAAAGAGGATTATCAGATAAATCCAGCTCTTTTACGTTAACTAATACATCAGAATTAGACGGAAGATTTGAAATTTTGTTAAGAGAAATATTCGCTTTTTCTAGATACGAGTATTGTTTTTTTAATGCAGTTGTCGGAAATTCCCGAAAATCGTTTCGAGCAAGGTTAATACTTTCTAATTTGAATACAGATTGCCTATTGAAGAGGTCGTTAGGAAGAGAATTCAAATTGTTTCCACTTAAATCGAGATTCAGCCTGTAAATTCCTTTAAAAGTTGCCGGTGAAAGTGAAGTAATGAAATTATCTCGAAGATAAATCCAGTGAAGTTGGCTTGAATTTTGAAATGCTTTTTCATCTATTTTACTTATCTCGTTTTCTTGAAGTTCAACTGTCCTAAGATTCGGTAAATTGGAAAAATCAAAAGCTTGTAGCGATTTTAACAAATTTCGACTTAATATTACATGTTCTAGACTATTTAATGAAGATAATATTTCTGTTGGCAAGAAGGATAACCTGTTAGAATCAAGATTGACGCTCTTTAGTTGAGGGTGGAGTCGAAAAGAGTTTGGATATAGATAAGTAATATAATTATTACTAAGATTTAACTCTTCTAAATTATCTACTTTATTAAATATTTCAGCTCTAAACGAAGTTAATTCATTATTACTCAAATCTAAATATTTTAAAGCAGGCAAAGTATCGAAAGTAGCTTTTTCTATCTCAGTTAATCCATTATATCCAAGATATAGAAACTTTAAGGAATGCATATTCTTAAAATAACTTTCTCTAAGTTCTTTTAATCTATTGTTATTCAATCTAAAAACGGTTACATTTAAAAATGCTTGAGATGGAATGTAAGTTAACAAATTATGACTCAAATCTAAATTTAACAGTCCATGAATTTTGATAAATGAGTCAGGAAATAACCGTTCTAGTCTATTTCTGCTTAGATTTAAATGCTTTAAGTTTGTCATTTGATCGAAACTATCTGGTGAAAGTGTCGATAATTTGTTGTTATCTAAATTTAAAGATACCATTCGAGGAAAATCCAGTCTGGTAACTCGGGATATATCGTTATTTCCTAGATCCAGATGCTCTAGAGTGCTGCTGGATATTCTCAGTTTATCACTAGATAGTTGTGGAAGATTGTTTCCACGCAAGTTGAGCACACGTAAATTGATAAAATTCTGAAAAGTTCCATCCGGAATTTCAGTTATAAGATTATATGATAATGATAATTCATCTAATTGATTAACGGACATCAAAACATTTTTCGGAAGGGCTTTGATTCTGTTATAATTTACATTTAACTTACGAAGATTCGTAAAAGTTGTAAGAGATGGAAAATTCAAGAAAGAGTTGTGTTGCATAGAAAGTTCATTTAGATTTTCTAATCCACGAAACGTTTTATTATTTGGATTGTATATGTTATTCAAATCGATGATTAAAGATTTCAATTTACTGACACCGGTGAAAAAATTGCTTGGAAATATAAAAATCCTATTTCTGCTTAAATTTAAAATTTCTAAATCTTTTAAGACTGTTAAAGATATTCCATCTAACGATTTTATTTTGTTGGAATGAAGATAAAGCTCTTTTAAAGTTGGAATTTTTTCGAGAGAAGTTATAGGTACAGTATGGAAGAAATTATTTGACAATTCCAACACTTCTATTGCTCTTAATCCTGTAAATACGTCTTCAGTTATCCGACGAAGCTTGTTTTTTCTCAATAATAATACTTTTAAATACGTTAAATTGAAGAACGTCCCATCTTGAAGAGACGAAATTTGATTTCCTGTCAAATTTAATGTCGTTAGAGATTGAAGCTTGGGAAAAGATGATCTTGATAATTCTGTTAAATCGTTTTCTTGTAATAGAAGAGATTTAAGCGATATTAAGTCTTTTAAACTTTCTGTAGGAACAACACTCAAATCGTTCAGCTCCAAATTCAATATCTAATAAATGAAACCATTTGTTAGCAATAAAAATGATTCATATTTTCTAGCAAAAGGTAAGTACACTTTCTAAAATCTAAAAAAGTCATAAACAGCAGGGCCTGAAAAAGAGGAAAGCTCGGGTCTGTAGAGGGACAGCGGCGTAGCGAACATAACTGGCGCCCGACACTTTATTGGCGCTCCTCTTCCCCCTCCAGAAACACATATAGTTTGTCTTGGAGACCATTTGGGCGCCCCTCTGAGAGTGGCGCCCGGTGCATAATACACCCCCTTGCACCCCCCTCGCTACGCTATTGTAGAGGGACCCGAGTCCTTTTTTTATTATTTAATACCTCTAACTTGAATCTAGTAGTAATTATTCTATGAATTTAGTGAAATTGGGGATTGTATGGGAAGTTCAGTTAATTGAAGTATAGCAGCCTGATATTATACTACGAATATTATTAGTAGTATGAAGGATGTATGAAGTGCTAATAAAAGTTTAGAAAAATCAATTTATATGATTTCAAGTACATAAAGGAAGAAAAAAAAAGACATGTAATAAACCTAAAGCGTCGTATCAGAAGGGGTAGCAGACTTTGGAAACATTCTAGGCCCCAAGACACGTGATTGTACCCATAGCCCTAATAAACTCTTTAGATTTTAGAATTTGTCTTAAATTCTTTCATTTATTATGTAGTAATGTTTAAAAATATATGTTTAGTAAAACAATATTGCATATAAACAGCATAAATATTATGTATTTCTTGTTTTATGTCATTAAATGACAACGTTGATGGCAAATTTCATGAAGTGCCATTACGTTTAAAATTAGATTAAGAAAGAACTATTCTTAATCTAATAATTTTTTAAAAAAGAAATTTAATCTAAAAAATATAATTCAATTAGTTAAAAACACTGAAATCTCACCTCCAAACTAATTAGTCCTTCAAAAACTCGGGAATCGATAGATTTTAACTGATTAGAGGATAAATCTAAAATTTTAAGATTTCTTAATTGTCGAAGTTCACTGGTTGAAAATATTGGATTGAGCTGATCACCTAACTTATTGTGACCAAGATATATTTCTTCTAAGGTGTTTTGTACACCATCAAACATTCTTTCTGTCAATCTTCGTAGAAGATTATGAGAGAAATCCACAGTTTCCAGAGGTATAGCACTAGCCGTAAATAATAATGTTTCTAAAGTTTGTATTCCGGCGTGTCTTTGACGATATCCATGGATTCTGTAACGATGAGGAAGAACCGGGAAATTGCCAGCAAACGAAACTCTATCGCAATCGACGATAGTTCCGTTTCGTAAATCTTGATCACAGAAACACGGAAGATTCATAAGCCTTCCAAATATATCTCCACACTGTTTTCTGCACGATGTCAGAGTCAAAAAACATATCAGCAGCATCCATTTGAAAAGCGAAACGTCCAAAATACCTTTCATCTCTATAAAAGAAAAAGAAAAATAAAAAAGTAGAAATGAGCGAGACGTCATTTGCATAAAATGGATAAAATTTCATTTAAGTTTTTTCTCAATAGTTAATCTTATAATTTCTATTCGGTGTAGACATCCCATAATGCATAATTCTCACGCAAAATGTAGCAAGGTCGAGTTAATAAGACGAGTCGAACCGGTTCTCGTCATGAAGATGAAGTTAGAATATTGCAGTTACGAAGAATTTTACATCGATTCCGGACAACTGATGATGCATTACTTCCTGATATTATTTTAAAGCTATTAAAGGACATTATAATTTTTATAAAAGTCATCATAAATGATACATATTAAATTATATTATCTCCTTTTAAATTTTTCTAATTTGATCCCGTTGCTTAAATACATCTACTTAATAAGAATGAGAGAGTGATTATCTACTATACAATCGTGAACAAAGCATTTTAATAATACTAATAAAGTAACATTTACTGTAATTATCTTGTTAAGTAAGATTGCTTACGAGTAGCATTTTTAAACAATTGTAAATTTTAAGTTTGAAGGAGGATTAGAATTTGAATTAAACGACATTTTACGTTTCGTTGATAATTTCTAATGCTCTTTAATAGTTAAAAATAGATTTAAAATTAAATAAATTAAAATATATAAATGCGGAAACAAGAAGTTAGCAATGGATAAACATCAAAGGAAATTTTTATGGAAATTCCTTTTGATTCTCATATATAATTTAAAAAAGCTCATTCGTGATAATTATGTAATATTTAATAACTGATTTAAAATACTCAAGGTATATAATATATAAATTTTTGAAATTCTTTTATTTATTATGCTATAACAGTTATAAATTTGAGTTTTAATTATGAAATAATATTTTTTATACTCGATTAAACAATAGAAATTTATTAAATTTACATCTGCTGGTATCTAATAATTTAAATAATTTAATTAATTTATAAGCACGCTTTTATTTTTTCAGAATTATTCTGAAAATGATTAAAAAACAATAATAATTATTATGATTTTACTTCCGATTTTTACTAAATATTTAATTAATTTATTGTGTGATTTAAAAACAAAAGATCTAATAAATTATAAATTTTGTGGCCTAACTAAAAATAGTTCTAAACTGTAATAGAAATACGTTCATACCTTCTATTTTTACCGTAAATATTAAAAAATTTATATATAAAGAAGGTATTAATATGATATAATCTATATAAACGAAGATACAAATAAACGAATTTAGCTTTCCTGCTAAGATTAGCTTATTTAAAATCTTCAGAATAGAAAAAAAAGGTATAAAAGTTCATAGATCGTTGACCAACCATGTAGTCTGTTGTTACGAAATTGCAGTTTCTCTTCCACCCATCCTTAAGTTGTTGCGGTGATTTAGAGCGATAAAAAGAAAGTCGAGCGACTTTTTAACATGCCACAATAAAGAATTCCTCGATGAAATAAAAAATAACCCATAGGTAAATGCTTTCAAAAGATTACTTAATGATAAATTGAAAAACTTTTTCTATTTATATATCTAGCTCACAGAATAAAAAAACATTTTATTCTGCCTTTTTGTATGTCTGTATAAATTATTCAGGTGGAGCGTTGTAGTGCATTGAATCACCCTTCCTTTTATGATCTACGCGTTGCATAATTTAAATAGCTCTTATTTATTTCACAACTATTTCATACAAAATTACACATCTCTCACGTTTTAAGACGTTTAAATTGCATTTCATAACCTATACATAAGAGAAAACTTCCTTCATTTCAAGGATGAGGCTCAGCCCTTTCATTACATCACCTTCAATTTAATTTAAAGACATTACAATTTAATTATTTTTTAATTACTTCTCGTATAAAGATGAATAATTATAACTGATTTCAGAGAAAGAAATTATTGCCATTTTTAAAAGTTATTTCTTTAAACAACCTCAACAAAAAGAAAACTCGTTACCTAATTTCATTAACACAGATTTTTTCATTAACAATAGACAATATTGTCGAAAGATAAACAATGTCATTGTATAAGTATTCTTCATTTACGACCTTCATAAAATTACGAAACAGTTATTAATAGTAGGCATGAATAATTATTTCACTACAGTTAAACTGGTATGCAAAACAATAGGGATGTTTGTCTTCAATTTTAATGAATAAGATAAATCTCTATACTTTCAAAAATGTAATCAGGTAAGTATAATTTGATGTAATCATCTTAATTAATAAAATCTGCATTCAATTCTAAAATCTTCGAGTGTTATTGACCCGGGTTAATTAAACATAAGTTTGATCTATCAAATCTGTGACCGTATTTCTATGTGTTTCTGACCTTGCCATTGACATACTATAGAACCCATCTACCTACAGTAGGTCACGTTATAGCCTACTGGCTAAACGCATAAATTTGATTATATATTTTTTTTCTTCACTTCCATGATAACTGAATATACTCGTATATAAAATTGTTCTAATTATAATCAATACTTTGATCTCTAATTAGATAAAAAAAAAGTTTATAAATATAGGACTTATACGACAGGATATAATTATAAATGACATATTTATTTAATATGCAGTATTTAAATAAAAATAAATTGTTTTATCCCCCTTTTTTTTGTATTAATAGTTTGAATGAAGAATATTTTAGTGCATTTATCTAGAAGAATGGCCTAATTTAATCCATATAAAAAAGAAATCTATGAGCTGTATTAAAGTATTCAGGAAATTGTAAGATTTTGTATTTGTGATTTGGCAGGTTACGCTTTAAATAAGGTAGTAATTAATTTTTGTTCCGAATATCCGGTTAATCTCAACATGAGGTGTGAAAACTTAGTCAACTAGCAATTTATCACTTTGACAGAAGTTGAATTTCCGTCTACCTTTTCAGCTTGATAGATTATCTTATATAATCATAATATAAACAATGAAAGATAAGCAATAATAAAGGACAGTTTCTATTTTCAATATTACAATTGCTCCTGAACAAACTGACATCGAAAGCTTTTGAAATTTTTATATTTATAATGAATGCGATTCATTTCTAGCTAATAAAGAAATATACAAAAATAGAAGATTAATATAAGAAAGTTATTTTGTAACAGGATATGAGAACATACTACAAAGCAATTAAATTCTAAAAGTTTGAGAAGTTTAGAAAGGGGCGGATTTATATAGCATCTAAATGACTAAAAACCAGATCTCGGCATAGAGGA
This sequence comes from Centruroides vittatus, assembly GCF_030686945.1. Lineage (NCBI taxonomy): Eukaryota > Metazoa > Arthropoda > Arachnida > Scorpiones > Buthidae > Centruroides > Centruroides vittatus. The sequence goes on from NW_027120741.1 coordinate 819,487, forward strand.
TAGGACCGACAGGTTTTAGGGCCTCAAAATTCAAAGAAAACAATTAAATGTGGTGCATTTAGATCGCCTTGTATTATTTTAAATGCTCCTCGAAGAAAAAAAAATGAAGAATGGTAATTCAAAAAAATTGTCATCTAAAGTATTTTTAGTCGGATTTCATCGCAAAATTATAATTTTGAATCGCTGTAAAAGCAAAAAATAAAAATATAAACTGTAAATATCTTTACGAATTGTGATCCATTCAATAGACCATGAAGACAATCGCATTTGTAGATATCATTCTTCTTTTCACACCTGCAATGACCCGCGATATGGTTTTGAATCATTTGTTATAGCCTATAACATGGTGTAAAATAATTATAATTTTGTGCCTGATCGAACAAATATAAGGAGCGACACGAATCCGATAAGAAATGCATTGTTTTAAAAGGCGTTTATCCAAAATTAAGTCCCAGAAACCTTTGTAAAAATGTATCGATAATATACAATATTTTAAGTTAACAATAATGAAATTCAAGCCCCAAGCAGACCTTAAAGTAGCGCTGACCCTGCGAAACGAGAATAACCTGATGCAGTTCCCCAATTCAACAAGTTACAACCTTCTAAGAACTTCAAAAACTTCAAGTATTTTAAAACTATATAATCATATTAAAAAAAACTCATTTTTAAATTTAATATAATTTATATAAATGGCTTCCATTAATTATATTACATTGTTTCAGTCATGCATCAACGAAAAGTTTATATCTTCTTTTAAAATCGTAGTTATTTTTTCTATATAACAAGTTATTAATGTAGGAGTTTGTTAATGGATCCAATTAACTTCATTAAATATGCTATGCTATTAAATCGATCATTAATGGATCTAAAAAGATATTTACTTACTCATGAGCTGAAGCAATAACATAAATATCACATAATAAATGTGGAAGAGATGTCATTAGCAGCTTCCTCGGTGAATAAACATAAATTTTACACACTCAAACATTATGCAATACAGCCTCAAAAACCTTAATATTAGGCCTATCTTATGCTATCTAACATATATCAAGCTATGAAATGAATACAGAACAATTGTTTAATATCTCTTCATTTTGTATTATTTATATTTTCATAATTCTTATTTTATATTTTAGAAATATGAAAGTTATATTAATACAAACTTAATTCTATATTTATAGGCTACATCAAGATTTTCAAGCACACCATTCAAATTTTGGATTCCTTCTTCACTATTCAAACTTTCTATAACTTAGAACTTACAAGGAAAAGTTGAAAATATTTAATAATTATAAGGGAAATGCTTAAAAATCGCAATTTTGATCGTATTTTTAGAAATTAGTCACGTTGTGGTAAGGAAAATCTCTGCAATATTTATTCTAATTGTAAACTTTTCTATGTCTGTTTCTCAATTTCAACGATGGCAGCGAACAGAATGAACATTGTTCTTTCAGTAAATGAAATATCCTGCTTAGATGTACAGTAAGACTTTTGTTCTAACAAAATCCATTAAAAGATTTTTGTTAAAGTAAATGGTTTCCAATTAAAATTCCTCGACCTATATAAAACTTAGGCTGAGATTAAATGAATTCTGTTTGATGATGATAAAACCTGAATATCCTGTTTATTCTGTTATTATATCGATGATTTCTATTTCGAAATTTCAAATATTTCGAAGGTTATTAATTAAAAAATAATATATGATATTTGCGGAATTTATCTACAATTAAAATATTTAAAAACTACTTCCCATGTTATATTTAATTCACAAATATAAATGGCGTATTAACAAGAAAATATCATTTTATATATAAATGTATATATTCTGTTTTTAAATATAACGGTTTCTTGAATTAATTTAACGTGAAATTTATATATTGTAATTTCTATATAATATATAATTAACTGTATCAATGAGCTCTTAATAATTTTGATGCTTTTAATATAAAGTTACCATCATATAAGGGAATTTTTAAAGATAAGTTTTAACAATATTTAAATCTCAAAATTTGCTTAAAAATTAAATAAAATTACGAATATTTTAGTAAAACATAATTGAGTAAGTATCCATGTTCACCAAATTGACCTTGGATGTAGTGTCTGCCTACTTACCTGGACTGAGGTATTCCCCTTGAGGATATCTGTACGAGGAATATAAGCGCGTTTATTCAACACGGATTTAGACTTTCGAGTGTTACAGTAATCTGTCTACATCTTACAAAGTGCAAACAACAAATACATAACTTGCCGGGGCAACTCGAAAACTACCTGTTGAGGTCAAAGACATCGCTCATCTCTGACTGCGGTTGGATCGTCCACACTAACTCAGAAATGCTACCGAAAAACTGGCGATGTGCATCAGCAATTCGCAGGTGTTGGTCTGTCATTTTATTGGTGGTTTGTTATCCAATAACAGGTTTCGTTTTAGTTCAAAATTTAATATACATACACGTTGATATTTATCGAAGGAATTCTAGATCATAAAGGGTATTTCAAAAATAAATCCCCTAATTAATTGTAAATTGTTATAACCTGTTTGTTTTCCTAGCAAATGAATAGAAATTTGTAAGTTCATTTATGTTTTACTAAACTTTGATTAGTAGACCGTGAAATACTATGATTAAATCGTTCTCAAAGTCAGGTTAACACCAGTTAATATAATATTAACCTGAAATAGTTAATTTTGCATGTTCATTGATAAGCAACATATCTTGAATCTATAAAAATCTATGTAAACCAGTTCTTTAATATACTGTGATCAATTTTAACAAATATTTTTAGCATTAAAAATAATTTTATAATTTTTATATGAACTCGTTTCTTTAAGCCAAGTGTTCATTGAGCTTTCTGTATTAATCTAACACGAGAAAAAATTGACATAAATTTCAAATTATATAAATTTCGATCATGGATAACTTGACTCGGTGATGGATCTCATGTGAAATTTACAGTACAGTACGGTACCAATACATTACTGAATTACACATATTGAACATGTTCTAATTGAAATGAAATTGTTTTGAAATAAAATTAATATGAAAATATCGTAACATTACGTAGTTTATTAATTAAAACATAAATAAATAAATAAAAATCAGTAAATTATTTCTTTATTTATGACTTAGAAATCATTGAGTTTTGCCAAAATTATGCAAAAAAAATTATATTTGTAATAGTAATAATATAATTTTAAAACAATTTCTACATTCATTTAATTAGAATTTTTCAATATCCAACATAGATAATGAACGGTGAAACATTCTAATTAAATGAGTATAGAGATTGTTATATATAAATTTTAAGTATTATGTGAAGATGCATAAAATAATTTATTATTGAGTTAAAATTAAATAAGTAATAATGTTTATTAGTTAATATAAGTTCGATTGGATACAAAATTGTATAATAATTCTAATTCTAATTAATTCAACAAAACATTTTAGTAAAAATAACGATAAATTTCAAGAGACAAATTAGGACTATTCAAATAAATGCATAAATAATTCTGATAATTCTTTTTATATATTCAGAAATCTCTAATTATGCAATTAATTTGTTTTCAATAATTTTTATAATAATTATTTCATGTAATTTTACATAACTTTTACATTTTAGATGAAATGTTCTGCTTAACACAAGGAACTTTTGATATTAACGATAAAATTCGTTGCATTTCGTGAATCGATTGAATAATTCATTCGATTGAGCATTCGAAAAGGATCGGCTGATCAAATCTGAAGAGCATTAATCCGTATATCAATGAGATGAAAAATTCGCTTTCAATTTGTTGAATTAAAATTTATTCTAGTGTACTGTACGTTATTATTTTTCTTTCAACAGATGGCGCCATCATCTTAATATCTTTGTCGAATTCCGATGCATATTTGACTAAATATATTGTAGATAGAGACATTCTTTTATTTCTTTACATAATAATTCGCCTTTCTTACACTAAATTTGGACTTTCGTACATTTTCAGATAAAAAAAATCAGCCTTCGTATAGTGGCGATTTTTGCTAGTTTTGACTATTTTGATTCACGGCCGTTTCCTGCAGATGTACTGTACCATGGCTGTTGGATCACGTGATCTATAAATGCTAAGATGTAATCTAAAGCATCGACGAACATATGGATACTGTTTCACGATTATCTTTAGAAAATGATCAATAATTAAATGTTTCGAAAACTTAATAATAAATTTTAAAAGTACTAAATTTTATTTAATTCGTAAGCTTAAAAATATAAATTTTTATAAACAACGTTTACTTAATATTAGCGAGGTTGAGGCCGAAGTTTCAAACGCGAAAACGTGTACGTCGGACGTTCAGCGCCGCTTTCTTGTAAGCCTAGAAGTTTGACAACGTTGTTTGGAAAGTCAGTGGTATCGTGCTCGACATTCCAAACGCCATTTTCAAACTTCTAGGTTTACAGGAAAGCGGCGCTGAACGTCCGACGTACACGTTTTCGCGTTTGAAACTTCGGCCTCAACCTCACTAATCTTATTAGAGTTGCCATCCAACGGCATTGGGCCGACTGGACCGGCAATTTTAAATCAAGACCGGAGGTCGGCAAAACAATTTAAAATGTAAACAAAATTATATTTTTATTAAAAAGTAGGCCTATTATTTAAAATTATTTTTAATATTCAATAAATCTTCTTATAATGATAAGATGACATTATCGTTATAATTATGAAAGTTTTTGTTGTGATTCACAGATGATGGTGTTGTAGTACGTTAAGTTTTCAAACGCGATTCTTACTACTTATTCGCGCTAAGTTGACTGCCGTTTTGAGTTTTAAAAATTGATTTTTCAAGATGAGACAGTCTAAACATTTGTCTGATTTTTCTTCTAGGGGAAAAAACACGTTCACGCAATTGTACATTTAACAAAACTTAAATGAATGATTTAAAAAATTGGTTAACTCGTAATGATGATATTCGTTCGGCTCGTTGCACCATTTGCCGAACATCATAAAGAACACCAATTGCTAAATAATGGTCAACCTTTTTCTATAAAGTGAATGCTCCAATTTTTTAAAAATTCATTCAAAAAGTTTTCTCTATTCCGTGCTGCGATGCATTTGCCGAACGCATCTTTAATATGATGTGAAATGATCAAAGCGGAATTAAGCACAAGAATAAATTTGAACTTTAAATGTAGTATGTTTTATGAAATCGTAGAAACGAATAATAAAATATTGAGTGCTATTAAATCGATTACTAAATACGATTTATAAGGCGCTCGAAAAAAATCTTCAAAATGACAAATTAAATGCGATTTTATTGTTTGTTCATTTTAAATTACAGTAGAGAGTCGTTAATCGGAATCAATTGGGGAGTGGGGTTGTTCAGATTAGTGATTTGTTCCGATTACCGATTATGTACGAAAAAATATATTAACCTGTCCGATGTTCAAATTTTTCTCCGTTGCGTGTCGCTTCGTGTCGAATTTTCGTCGATTTTAAGCCTAACGAAAATTTTTATAATAATAATCGAGGCTATCGTATCGTTAAAAATTATTTCTGCATTTTGTACAAACAAAATAAATATATTGAAGAATATAAAAACATGAAAATTATACTTTAGAAGTAAATCTAGTATCAAAAACGTTCGATTCAGCACGACACAGTCCGACTGAAAATCGTTCCGATTACCGGCGATTCCGCTTACCGGGGTTCCGATTAACGACTCTCTACTGTACTAATTAAAATCCGCGAAAATGTTTAATTTAAGTACCAGATTAGTTGTTCATTAAGTTAATTGATGAAAATTTAAATTTCATTCTTCTCATTTACCTTTCCCCGTCATCATATCGCCTGGCGAAGCCAGTTTCCAAAGGTGTCAACCCTGAATAACCGAATTATTCTTTTGATTTTAAATACTGTAATCATCAAAAAATTAATTTTTTAACTTTTCTATACGATAATGTTAAAGTAACGAATAACTTTAATAAAAACATGACAATCCTTTATGGATATCAAATTATACATATTTTGATACAAAATTAAAAAAAAATATCAATTAACATCATTTGACACATTCAAAAATGATGCAAATTGCTAGGAATACATACGAAATGATACTAGTGGATTTGTCAATAGAATATTTCGAATCAATTCACTTATAAATTCATTCAAATAATTTAATTTAAAATACAGGGTGATTATAAAATCTCGATTCATTTTTCGTGAAAATGGTAACAAAATCATTTACTAGCAGGAGATATGATAGATCCGAGAAGAGTTTCAGAGAGGGAATCACTGTAGTTTGTGCGTGTTTCAGTGGATTAATATACTCAAAAGGAATAGCGGCTGGATACTGTCAAAAACGAGCGGGAGAAAGCACGAAACTTCAATTGTCGAGTAATATAGTAGTTAATCGAATAATGATGTCTTCAGGCCAGTTTGCATTCGAGTTTGGAAATCACATGCCTTGATGATAAGTCGTTTCGAACAAAATCATACGTTTATCAATTCACAAATAATAAAGGGTTCTGTATTTAATATTTATGAAAAAGATCCGTTCACATATACTGACTGGAGCTTTACAAGGATATAGCTAGAGTGCTATAACGAGGTTTGACTGCATATTATACAAGGCATAGAGAAAGGCCTCCACGAAAAAGAAATTTTGTGATTAATTATTAGAGAACTTAGATCAATTATTGTAAAACAAACTGGATTTCGCAAAATTTTGTAGTTTCGTGAAGGAATGTAAGAGGTCCTACGAGACGAAAATGATAGTGGCCCTAAATTTGTATGTATGATATAAACATTAATCATGCGACCCCTTATAAGGCTTGAACCAGTCATCGCTGCTTCATTTCAGTTTTTTTAAACGGTATATAATTGTTAGCATTTCATCTTATTTTTGGTTTGGTTTTTCACATCTAATAATGTAATTTTGAATATATATGATATATATGTATATATATAAGTCTATTTATTCATAAAATTGTGGCTTAACTTTGATTGAGATGGGACAAGAACAAGTAGAGGTACTTGATGTTCCTCAGTATATAGGTTCTATATGTTTTTTAGGATTCCACCTGTTAAAATAGATTGAGAATCATTGTTTTAAAATATAACATGAAAATTAATTATGTTAGTATTTCCTAACAATAAGACAAAAGTATAATCATTTCCTCTTTAACCTAATACTGTTTTTGCACACAAGTCTTCAATATTAAACGTAAAAAATCGAAGTATAAAAAATAATATATAGTGAAATGAATATTGTGATTTTTATTGATTTATGCAATAAAAAAGAAACCTGTTCTTCTTCTTTTTTTTTTTTTTTTTTTTTTTTTTTGTCAGAATTCGAATAAGAGTATTCACTTGATTATGCCTTTCATTAAAAATAAGTAGACGATCCACACTGTCATTTAAAGTACTTTTTCTTAAACTCACTATTGGTATTTTGTAATATTACAAATGTTAAGAATACAATAATTGAACTAAAAAGAAAGGTGATCACGAGCACAGATGAATTTTACGTCCGTTCCACGTATGTCCAGTGTGAAAGGGAAACAGACCTTTCTCTTCTCTATCCTCTGACCAAGCTATTCCTTTCCCTTCGTGACTCCTCAGTTCTCCGAATTCTTGACGATCGGAGATGTGGAGTTATTGGGAGGGGTGATAATGAGTAGCAGATTTTAAACTCTGCTTACATATTTCACTTTTGCCGTTAAAATAGTTAATGCATATATCATTCTGAATATTTACTTTTAACTATTACTTTAAAAAATGGTTAACTCTGTTCCCTATAATGAAAGAGACTGTTTCTATCGTTGTATCATATTTGGTTCTATTCTTCCGTTTATAACTTCCTTTCCTTTTTTTTATTCTCTACGAATAAAATTCTTCCTATTTCTCTCTTCGATATTTTTCAGTTTCCAATTCTATTTCTCTTCTCTCATAAATTATTCGGTTTTCTTCTCAGTTCTCTTTCCAAATAGATGTGTTTCATATCTAATCTCAATTCTCGACATCAGAGTTCTTTCCATTTAGTTGTTTGTTACTAATGATTTAACACCTATTCTAAACTATTTTTCAGATTTTATCTATTTTCGTGATTTCACAAATCATAAAGATCTATTGCTATACCATAAAGAATTTCTTTATCGTCACAGCCAAAGCTTTTTTTATTGTTTTTCATAGGTCATAAAATTTCTCTAAAACTTTCAACCATCTTAATTATATCTATTGAGTGGACCATTTATTCGAATTGAAATAAATATTTTTAACATAAAGTCGTTATTGATTTAATCCAAATATTATTTCTAGATGTAACGAGACCATAATGAACAGAAATAGGTATGTGTTCCAATTTTCTTCTTTACTCTTTACAGAAGATATAACGATTAAATTTGTCTATAATAATCTGGATATCGACGGTACCATTCATCCACTTTATCAGATAACTTGTATTTTCTTGCTACCGGATCTCAATTCATTATATTTACACTAAATTACTTTTCTCCTTCATTAAATCTTCATGTTTATGTGCTAATTTTGCACATACACTCTGTCTTTCTCCAAAATATCAATTTTGAATTATTGTTTTGCTTGTTAAAATTTACCAATCTTATAACCTCTCCCCACGTTATATATATTTTTTGACTGCTTGACTATTTTCACTCTTTCATTCAATTCTATTTCGTCCATCTCTCTTAATTTTCTATAATGTTTCATAATTAACAACTTTTTGACGTTGCTTTAAAACAGTTTTTTGAAATCTCAGAAAGTGCAATTTTAAAATTTTATAGAAAATTAAGAGAGATTGAAGTTCTTTTCAGAACACTCTCTCGTATATTGGCAGACAATAAGCAGAGATAAATTTGTATGCACAACGATCTCTATGAGTCCTGCCATTAGCAAACCAAGATCTAAATTACCAAGATCGTTAATGGTTTCATGACATGGAAACATGGCAGCAAATCGACTTTAGCGACGAATTGCAGTTTTTTGGGGGAAGCGTACAGAAGATCACAATGTTACAGTGAGGAGGATTACTGATACAGTTGAATGGCACACTGCTCCATTGTTGGCGTGCTGGTCTGGATAACTATCTCATATGACAGTCTATCACCACTAGTAGTGGTACAAAAGACCATTAGTAGTGTCTTTTGTCATGAAGACTAGTAGTGTCATGAAGACTCAGGATTTCCTAAATCTAACGGCACAGGATTTTCTGAATCTAATGGCACTGATTCAAGAAATCCTGTCTTCATGTGTTGCCTTATATTGTAGGCTGCAAACAGCCATTTACCAGCAAGCTAATGCTGAATACAGCTTGGGTTTTCCAGGTATGTCTCCATCATGTTGCCACAACTCCTTAGCCTGTTCGGTCTCCAGATTTGTCGCTTATCGAAACATTTATAAGAACAAATGGAACACTATCTTCGGCCATCTACACAAGTGTGAGGGATGTGGTGCAACATCTGTAGGCAAATCTATCCCAGAATAGCATACTGTGCCTGTATGCCTCCATTCCGACTGTATTGCTGCACGTCCACGCAAGAAGAGTCGTACACGGTATTAAAGGTTATTAATTACACCATTGTATTACAGGATTTTGTATTTTTGTTATGTTATTGTACAGTAGTCACAAATTACTATCGTCATTGCGTTCTCACTAATAAAGTCACTTTTGATTCCAGCGTCTTGATGCGAAACTTTTTGTTCTTAATCAATGAGTGTATTTAATACTTCCGTCATGAAAAATATGATTAATTATTATTTTTTAAAACATTAATAATACTTTAATGCTAATTTTTACAATTATTTAATGCAATAAAACTGTAATTAATCGGAAAAATTTTTTGATTGAAAAATGTGTCACGGGGATCCGAACTAAGTACGATTTTTTAAGCAATTATGAAGCGGAATCAAGAAGCATTTTGCTGTTCTTGTTTTCATTTTATATTGTAAACGATTTAAGTCTTTTCAGACATTACAGATTTTTGATATTCCATTACGACGCACAGGCGTAATTATGATTAATAGAGTTCAGGGCATATAAAAATTGGCACTTCTCGAAACCGATTGTCTTCAAAATTTTGGCTGAATTCCACTAAATTTCTGAAAAAATATGTTTTTACTTTAAAGAAAATGGCATCAAAATATCGTGAAAATAAAATTTTTTCGGCATTTTTCAGCCTTTTACTTTTTAAATACATCAAAATGGCGCCTGTAACACGCGCCCCACCTACCATTCTAGTTAAGCCACTGGTTACATAATCTAATCAAATATAGATAAGACAAAGAAGACACCAAATGTTTGGAGCGGTTATATATTTTCTTTTTCAATGTAAATAAATTACGTTTCGGAAGAAAACTAGAATTTACGACATCTCGCTATAGAAAATAATAAATTATAATGAATTATTTTGAAATACAGAATCATATTTGAAATAAGGACACACAAAAAAAAATTTTATTTGGCTTTTCTTATGAAGTATCATCTTACAACGTATTATTCTTACAATTATAAACTGATTTTAATTGATATTTATATATTTTTTAAATTTTATATTAAATAGTCCATTATATATAACTCTATTGTTTATCTATCAGTCACACAATAACAACCGCTGCTAAACGAGAAATTTGAAGAAGTTGACAACAAATAAAAAATCTTAATTGGCAATAATGTAATGTAGAAATAAAGCTATTAGAATTTATCGAAAATAGTTCGAAATGCATGAAGGAGCGAAGTTAACAAAGTTCTACGTTTTCCAAAGAGTAAAATTTTTAATATTGTCCCTGTAAAGGCCACAATGCACTGAAACGAAAACAAATTACTGATTATTTTAAAACATTAATCCTAAATATGTTTGAAAATATGTTTTATGACAATTGTTTTATTTTATGTATCTACCTAGCTAATACACATAGTATACATTATGAGTATCTTTGATGTTTTATAAATAATTCTTTTTAAAATTTCCATTAACCATTTTTCCGTTTATTCGTCAAACTTGCGGCACCAACGTCGGATAATCGAAGTTTTACTATAGATTATTATTATTATTATTTGTGAAATTAGCAATTAACAAAAGAAGTAAGTTTATTTTTACGATCTTTACAATAATAGTTTCAATTTAAATGTTGAAAATGTATTAAAACTTTACATTATTAACTATTACTACGTGTTTCTGAAACCGAGATAATTTGAATTCTGCAGTATTTTTTTTTTTTTTTTTTTTTTTTTTTTTTTTTTTTTTTTTATAAATAGTCGAGCAAGAACAATTAAGTTCGATTATATTTATTTTAAAAATGTTCAAATTTTAAATTTTTAAAAATCGCTAATTTCTCGAAATTTTAAAATTGGAATCTTTAGAATAAAATTTTCATAACTTCGAAAAATATATATATTACGCTGGGGTAATCCCATATTCTTTGCGATATTACGCTGGAGTAATATCGCAAAGAATTTTAAAGATTTGAAAACAGAACACGCGAAGAAGTGTGTTACGTCAGCTTATTCATTAAGAAGCGTAGTTTCATAAGGAAAGTAATGATAAAAACAAAAGAAATTGTTATCTCGATTTTTCGGATAAGTAAAAATTACATCGTATTAGCAACAGCATTCAAAAATGAACATCCTGACAGCACATGGAAAGACAGCGTAACGTAATTCAACTGCACATGTTTGCAATCGTAACCGCTACCTACTGGGAGTGTTACCAGATTTCTGATGCACATAGCGAAGTGGTTACTGAGGGTGACGGTATTACCCTACTCTCCTCTAATCGTTACGAGGTTACAAGTGTTTACAAAAATATTACGTAATGTAGAACCTCAGTTAAATATGTAATTAATAAAACAATGTAACGTTCAGTACGGCATGGGGTACTGAACGTTCCTATTACATTATTATTATTCCTTAGTACATTTATGGGGATTAATCGAGAATATGCAATTTTAGGAGTGATTACGTGCGATAATCTTAAGGAGTGTTACAAGAGATGGGAGGGCAGTTGAAAAGTATAAAAATAACATTACCTAATTTATGGACGATCCCATACTCTGACATGTAAATATTAAAAATATACTGTATAATGATAAAAAAGTTTTTCTATATAATAGTAATTATTCAGAGATATTTTTATAAGAATCCATCATGTTTTCACTTTATACTGTTAAAAGACGACAGTAGATCTATAACATTTTAGACGAATTATCTGGGTTTTTTATTTTCACATCTTTTACTTGATAAATTAACCCATAAATATATTCAAATTTATTAAAAACTCTAAGAATAAAATTTTATTACTCCGTTTTGGCTAAAGGAAAAAAAATCTTTCCTTGATTTTAGTTTTTAAGTCTCCGTTTTTCGCTTCTTATAGTCTTTCTAGTATATTATATTCACGATTCCATATTTAATGTAATTATATTAAATTTATTCTTATTCATATGCAAATTATATTTACTATGATCATCATTTAATTGTCGTAAATATATCCTGAACGATTGTCATTTGCATGCTAGCATTATACTGTATAATTGTTAAGTGTCGGTGTTGTGTTTATTATTTTAATAATTATATTAAATTTATCATTATTTTTTAAACTTTTACATATTTATCTCAGGATATCTTTTAGTGTTTCTGAATCTTTCAGACTTAAAATTCTAAGAATTCTTTTATTTATTATATTATATTATATTATATTATATTATTATATTTATCAAAATTCAAGATTTCTAATAAGACAACAGTTGAATAAGTAAAAACATCTATGATGTTTTTACTTATTCAACTGTTGTCTTATTAGAAATAATATAGAAAAAATCCAGAAAAATAATAAATAGAAAAACTCAAACATCTTGTCATACATATTTGCCATTAATATATACAGAATAAATATTAAAAAATTGTTTATCCTAATAAATAAGCTTTTGCTCTGAGTCTAAATGATGATAATTGTAACTGTAATAACATTTAAAGTGTAAATTCCATTGTAAAACACATGTCTGTTAAAAAATGTGTTTGATCTCGAAATTTGACTCTTTAATTATATGTTAGTGAAGGATGAGAATTCGGATCTCATTGGGGGCCAAACAGCCTTTGATTTTCTTTACATTAACATGTTATTTATTTGTTAACAAAAATTTTCATCTCTTCAAAGGCTGACTGCAAATTGGCTCAATTCCATGGCTCTTTATTTCAGAAATTTTCTACAATTTTAAATTGTTATACTAGATTTTTATACAAAGAAACATAATATTGATTTCTGCATATATAAAAAAATTCAAGATTACATCTTTACTTTGCAAACGATAATGATAAATGATATTTAATAAATTTTTGATGGTGTGTATCAAATTATAAAAGTAAGAAATTTGTTGCTACAACAATATGATTGCACACAAGGCTAACAACAAAACACGATATCAGATACTTTTATTTCCATTCTGAATGGTACAGTCTGGTACATTAAATATCGAAAAAATGTTGAAAGAGATTAGGAATACATGCAGTTTATAAAGATGAATATGATATATTATTATAATTAATATTTATTTTTTATTTTGTATAATATATATGATATACATAATAAATAAATAAATTTATATTAAATATATAGGCTATATTTTTTAAAAATTTTTGCCAATGAAAAATTCAGAAGATAAATTTAATTTTTCTTCTTTTACCCTAACGACAGCGTGGAATTCTTTTATAAATTTTTAAATTCACAAGATGGTCGACAGATTTTTCTAACCAAATGTTTTTAAAAACATCTTTAGATCAATCTAATTTAAAGCGTATTTTTTAACTATTTGAATTTGACATTTTTTTGCTTTTTTTCTTTTTAATAAAACTAATTTAAATTTTAGTTAAATTTTATTAAAAATTATTAAAACACGAATCTCCCATTAACAATTTTTAAGTCTCACATATAAATGAATTTAAAAATTTTGTACATTTTCAATAAAATTTCCATTCTAATGCCAATGAAAATATACAAAATTGACAAATTATTCTTTACAAGAATTAAAATATTTAACTAACATAAAAATTTGTACATGATCATCAATCTTTTACAATTGGAGCAAGCTTATTAATCTGAAAAATAGAGCATATATAAAAAAAAAAGAATAAATACATTGTAACCAATTCATTAAAAAATCTGTAAATTATCAATTTTTAGGCATAATTAACTAACATTAACTTAAAAATAATAAATCTATCGATATAAAATTATATAAAGGTAGTTTGAAACTTTAATATTGATCTACATTCAAGCTTTGTTCCGTTTTACGATGGTTCTACGAACAATTTGGCTTCAATTATCGAATTTTGATATAAAAGGAGAACTTTTATAATAGTTTACATTAGATTATTCACTTGGTTTTTACTAAATAAACAATGAATATTTAACGAAGCGAAGTAAGGAAAAAAAAAAAAAAATTGTTTAGTTCGTGCAATCAATGAAAATAATTCTATTTTATGAACTGAAAGGGGGATTACCAAAATTTTTTCGTACTAAAATTTAGCTCATGATTCGTGTAATTTAATTTAAAAAAATAGATTTATTCTACTATAATGGGCTGATAAATGCGAGCTTTTCTATTTTACACATATCTTATCTCTTAAATTATTAAGTGACTAACTTTTTATAATTTTAGTCCCGTTTATGACGACGTGATATATAAGATCCTTATTAATTATTTAGCCAAATGTGTTCAAAAAATTCCATTTAACAAAAAAAAAAAAAAAAATCTGTCTGGAACATAATTTTCTGTGTATAAGATTGGAAAATTGAACTCCAGAATTATTGGAAAAATATATTTTATCCTTAATAAAAAGATAAAATTTGTCAGCACGTAAATATTTTAAATATTTTATGCATTTAAATATTAAATGATTAACAACTGTTGCTAAGTAAAACACTACTAAAGTAAAAAGAATGTATGTTAAAGTGGGAAAAATTAATAATTATTATTATGAAAATAATACAAATATATAATAAATAATAAATTAAAAATAAATTACTATAAAACTCAACTGTAAAGAAATACAAAGAATATAAAATGCAATTTAAAGTATTTAAACCTACATTTTATAACAATTTTAATATTAAAAAAAATATTAAATTTTTCCTATTTTAAATTATACGATTGTTAGAATATAATTTATTATACTGTTCAATTTAGCTTTGGATCGATTTTCCATTAAAATAATAATATTTCATAGTTTCAACTTCAGACAGAAGAACACGAAAACGTTAGATTAAAATAATAATAATAATAATAATTTATGTAAAAAATAATACTAACTGAAAATACTGATACCGAGAATTTATAAAATATAAAAAATACAGTGAATTTATGCACAAATATTTGAAATAAATACACAGAAAAATGAAAGATTATTGCCTTTAAATAATTAATTTTTGAAAAAAAATACAATTATAAAATGAAATATATAATAATTTACGACTTTCATTTCTTTAATTTTGGAAACCTCACAAATTACAACGTTAGAAGAGCGAACGTTGCAGATATAATGCTAGGCATCATATGCAGATAATCGGATATACGACTGCACAGTGCACGTTCTTTGTTTTATTGGCTAGACAATAGTGCGAGATTTTGGCAAGTCGACCCTTTGGTGGTTAAGTATACTCGAAGCCAGTGCTCACATGTCGTAACTATGGAAACGTTTCGTCGTCAACAACGCCTCTCTTTGAACGGCTCCGTCTCCTGATCAGGTTAGGATTGTGTGTGTGTGTGTGTGTGTGCATGTGTGAAAGTTAGCTTACCTCGGAAGGAGGTGGAGGTAAGATTTCTTTCCTTATATACACCTTCATAAATACCTTAATAATGCTATTTAAATACATTTTTATCTATATTTTAAGTAAAATATACATTATATTCATTTCAAAATTTATTAAAATTTTTTCTATTAACTAAAATTAAAAATTATTATTTAAAAATTTTCTTCATTTTAGCCCTTATTTTTTTATGTTTAATTTTTAACTACACGTGACGATAAGAAATCAATATATATATATTTTTCGTCCTGTTTCTATAATATTTCTGGAATTTTATAGATTTATTATTATAATTAAACTATTATCTAATATAAATTTATAGTTTTAAAGTTAAGATATTGACTTACCGACTATATACAACGCGTCGACGTACTGCATTGCAGCATTGTTACAATAAGAAATAGATAGAATATTCTTTTTTTGTTTTAGAAAAGGTAATAAAATAATGATGAAAAATTAAATCAATAATTCCTGCATTTATGTATATAACAGTAAAAATTTTTTTTATAACTATCAATATCGGGCGAACGTACTTTTATGGATTCGAGGACGATCGTCTAGAAGGTGCACGCTTATTTAAATTGTTTGGAGTAGGTTCTACTGTATTGTCATCGCTCCTTACAAGATCGATTGATCTCATTAAGAATACTACCGATCTGGATTGTTTGCTCGGTCTGTTCTTAATTGGACCGGATAAACAGAAAAACGATCGATATCATTCTGTCAACAATGTCTACCAGCTTCGTTTTAAGCTGCAATTTTGACTTAATCCTATTGATACTTAACGTAATACACTATCTATATTATTAATGAATAAAACAGAACACGTGACAGAAGTGTCCTCCAAAAGAATGCGAGCAATCGATAAAGAATTCAATTAAAATTTGTCATTACAGGAACAATTATTGTTATTTCGATAATTGATTTCCAAAATTGGGAAAACGTTAACGTTTACACACAAAGAAAATTATAATAATAATTAAAATATGTTAGATACATTACGTTAAACTTTAACTGAATGTAACTAGGAGAACTTTATCAATAAAATCATCATCAGAATCATTATAAGTAGCTTATAGTTCTTGAAAGAACATTAAGATTTGGTAATATGGATTTTGATATTAAAAAAAATCGATTAATGTCTTTTATGATTTCGTTTTCTTCTTATTATCTTGACTATCTACAATACAATTAATAAATGTTATATATTTTTTGCTTAAGCGAGACATATAAAAGGTTTAAAAGAATAAAATATTTTCTATTAATTACAATTATCTATTAATCATTATCTAAGTAGAGTTGATGAGATTATTTTTCATATTTTAATTCATTAAACGAACTTACAGAGCTAATGATTAAATTCATTAATTAAAAAAAAAATATGTGTATAATGAATGGTATATAATTGAACGGAGAAAAGACAAGAATATATTAATATATCGATAATCTTTAAAGTTCTTGTACGGTAATTAATGATATACGACAGTTAAATCACGGTAGAAAATGGATAAAGATACGATAATAATCAATACAAAGTAATATATTTTTATGTTTTAAAATCCTTTCGTCTAATAAATTTGAATAGATATAAGGTAAATCCTCTTAAACTATTATTCATCGATAGCAGTTTCGGTTTCAAATCAATAGAACAATTCAAAAGTAGTATTTCACACGATATGAATTTTAAAAATAAATGCAAAAATATCTATATATTTGTATGCCACATTAAATTATAAATATATTAATTTGAATAAATTGTGAAACAAAGAATTAACACTCATGCACTTTAGAGGAAACGATTTTTCCACGAATAGTTAGACGAAAAATACGTGAAACGAATAATTTTATGCCGAAATTTCATTTCGTAAAAGTTTTTTTCTTCTTTTCTTCATAAATTGATCTGGATATTAGCCAAATTTACCTGTAATAACAACACGCCAATCTCTAGCTTAATTCGAATTTTAAGTAGTCTAATTAAAATAATGAACTTTAATGATTTTGGATAACACTAGATGATCATTTTCTCTGTCTAAAATAGTTATCACTTTTCTCTGCAACACCTTCTTTACATTCTTAAAATGCAAGAATTAAATTCTGTATTTTATTCTCCCCCCCCAAAAATAAAGTATTTTTAGAGAGGAACTCAAAAAATTCTATTCTTTCGATTTTCTTTTGACGTGAATCTTATCAGTTGTCTTTAAAACACGAATCTTCTTTCACGATTTTCTTTAACTTAACTTTTTCGAATTTTTTATTCTTTTTAGAAAATGAAAAAAGAAGATTTAATTTAACATTTATTTGCTAACGGTGAATTAATATCCAAACAATAATTTCTGACGTTAATATATTACGTGGATGATTAATTAATTTGTTAGAATTATTTTCTTTTTTAAGTGTTTGTCATCTAAATTCATAATCTTCTGATTAATTATTTTTATATAAGAAATAATCTTTGTAAAATAATCTTAAGTTTTAGTGTTAAAGTTATGTGATAATATACAGGCATTTTTACTATAAAGTAAATAAAATATAATTGTAAAATTTACAAAATCTTTATTATAAACATTTAATTAAAGTAATATTTTAATTTTAATTAAAGAATTAAAACTTAATTTTAAAAAACTTAAAAGTAAGAATAAATGAATTATTAAACTACATTAATTTTCATGCAATTTACAATTTTATTTTTTATTTTTTAAAATTTATTAAAAAAATATATAATTTTTTAAATTAAAATCTGGTTAAAAATTACTCTTTTTAAAATTATATTATACAGTACATTTTTCTTATTGATTTATTGATTCTTTTTTTATGTTTTTTGAATATTATCCTATTCAAATTTTGTCTAAAAATATTTCAAAAATGATTATTTTATTTTTATGAGAGTTATTCTCCCACAATAAATAGAATTTTTTGTTTATTTCTTTTTATAAAACGAACTTCACTTTCAAGATATTTACGAGAATTATTCTAGAATGGATATCATAAACATCTCGCTTGTAAAACAATATTTTACGAAAAAAAGGAGTCATTCTCCAACCTGCTCTAGCATCTTGTACCGGATTCCTGATTATATAAACAAGTTTACACCATGTTTTTAAAAATAAATAATCAAAAATTCGTTTTGATGTGTCTCAATTTATGTTTTTACAGGTTTTATTTTCAACGAATTTCAATTTTTTACTTACATTTTCTAACGATTTTTGATGAAAATCCGTTCCATTTTTCTTCAAATCAATATACACAAAATTTCTTTAACTCGAAACAAAAATAAGAAAAAATAGCGTAGATATTTTAAAAAATAATCCTCTTTATTAATTTTAATAATTTAAGAGAATAAAATAAACATTTTAACAAAAGAATCGGTTTTATTAAATTACTTGAAAGCGAAAATGTTTAAAGGTTAATGATGATTTTCCATTTTTTTAAGCAATCAAATGACATGGAAAAAAATTTATTCAAGCAATAAGACGGGTTAAAATATATCGACTTTCTTATTTAAATATTTTTAAAATTAATTTCGATACTTAAAAATTGATTCAATAAACCACACATGATCTTTATTTTTTAAATTTATTTTTTTAACTTTTCCTCATCTGTTTATCCAGAATGAAACGTGCTCTTCCTCATCACCTTTCGGATATTTATCAATGATAAATTTCGATTTAAATTCTTGATTATATCTACTTTAAAAAAATAATAATAATAAGCCATAACGGTGGGGATGGTCAACTACGGTTTATAAATTGTAGATGGGATAACGTATGTTATTACAGGGACATTACCTAATGGATCTGGAACAAACGGAGCGAGTTAGATTTATTACTGATTTTTGCAACATCCCGGATAATCAAATATAAAAGATAATTAAATGAGAAGTTTAGGCTAGACTAATAAAATTAAGCACTTAGTCACCGTTGTTCCTCTCCTACATCCTTTATAAATATTAGAACGATTATAAAATTACGAACATTGAAAAAAAATTCCTGTAGAGAGAGAGAGAGTCTAGTAACGTGATCAGTGATACTATTTCAGTTTAATTATTTGAAAATTTTACTTTTATTTCGCTTGAACGGAGTTGGAAACAGTCCAAATATTAATGATGATAAATTTTAGGATTGGGTGGAGTCTCATATTTTTCTATTTTTCTTTCTTTTTCAGTAAACGTAAAGTCATAAATACGCTTTACACGTACATATAAATCATTGTCGACTCAAATAGGGTTGACTTAATTTTAGAAACATTCGAGATTTACTAATGAAAATTTCATTAAAATAAATACTACTACTTAATTTTTATATTATATTTTAAATATTTAATATGTTAAAATGCAACTTTTAATTATTAATTTATTGGTTTTATTTTTTTAATTAATAATTTAATGGGGAGATTTTGCTTAAACTTTAACCTAAATTTTTTTATGTAGAAAACCGTTTATGTTTTATTTAAACTCTCGATTTATAGATGAATGATTAACATAAAAATATACTATAAATTGAAACTATTCTCTTGTAAATTTAGCAGAAACAATGGGATTTTATTTCTGTTTGACTCGAAAACTTGTAGTTATAAAAGTGAAATATTTAAACGTGTAATTAGTCATTAGATATTGTATCATAAATAATCATTAGGGCGAAAATATTATATATATATAAAATTAATTAATAAATTTTTTTATTATAAGAAATTTGCAATTACTCTTTTCATTAATTTTTTAAGTTTTGTTTTACTTGAATGAAATATAATTTCAAAAATAAATAATGAAGTAATTTATTAACAAATCCAAGTTCAGGTTAAAAAATTCTAATTACAGTATTTTTATTCTAAAGTTTGTCATAAGACAACACTTAAATTACAGCTGTTTTAAGTTCTACTTGGAATTTATCCAATCTTCAACAAACGAACTTAATAGAAACTACTGAAATTTTTTTTTTTTTATATATATTTCTTCGAAATATATATAAAAAATATATACAAACAGTTATAATTTATTTAAAAATTTTTTATATCACCACGTAACAAAATAAAATAATGTAATAAACTATAGGAATAAATTAAATTTATTAATATAATAAATAATATTGGTTTTATTCTATTATTTTCTTAATAAAATTTAAAATATTTGCAGTTAATAATTTAATATTAATGTTTATATTAAGCATTGCAAATATTTACCAAGTTTGTTTCCTTGGTAGCAGAATCAATAAAGCCGAATTAAGGCATTCTCTCTTCTTCATGCAACGTGTTTACAATTTTATTATAGTGTTGTAATAAATATAAATTAAGTTAAATTCAATAAAACCGATTTATTTTATGTTTTTCTTCTTTAGAACTTGACTATTAAAGTTGTAATTACAGCCAAGCTTTTTGTTTAATTCATTAGAACTTGTGCTTAATTAAGACATCTATAAATAAATGTAAAGTAAGGAAAATATGTTTTAAATATCAATTGAAAATGGAGTGATGCATAACCACTTTAACTTCAGTACAAATTTAGAAGGGTTTTGCTACCAATTGCGTATTTTTACACTTATTTATGTTACTGAAACTCGAAAGATTAATCAGAAAGGTAAATATTTAAATGCTTTTTTTAGAAAATTCGGAGAAATGGTTGCATTTATCAGACTAAAAATTAAAGTTTTAAAATGCCACATTGTTTTTGCAGAGAAAGTAATACTTTTATTTTCATCTTAGTCCTATGCGTGTTTGCCTATAAGTGAAAGCTTTTAAGCTTTCACTTATAGACAAGTAATATCGACTACTATAAAAGTTAAAGTAATAAAAAACTGCCTTTCACTCAATGAAATTTCAAATATATTTTTTAGTAATTGATTATAAATATATATATAACGTGAAAATCGTAAAGGTTTTATGATATTCCAATATATTTTAACTTTAAACATTTGCTTTGTTTATAAATGTAATCTTTTCTTAATAAATTAAAATATTTTATTTAAATTATAAAGGGAAATCGGAAAATCTCTATATTTTAATTTATAAATTATAAAGTAAATTAGTAAAATATTTATTTATAATTTATGTTAAAATTATATTTCATTAACTCTTATCAAAAGCTTTTATAACGTAAGCTTTTGCTTAGGAATCTCGCATTTTTAAGGCTTCAGATAAGAATAAATATGTGTTTGTGTTGTTCCAGTTCTTGAAATTTAATACAAATTACAAATTTTAGGCCTTGTACAATATCAACAGGCTTCAATATCAATATAATACAGGCTTTACATTATATAAACCTATATAAAGAAGATATGGCAAATCCGCGCTTATCGGTGACTCGAACAATATAAAATCTCACCGAATACATAATTTATAATTACATCTAATATTTTAAATTAAATGTATATCTATAATTGGATCTTTAAGTGTTTATTGCAAGTATCGAAATAAAATCCTTCAGCTCAATTCCAAAGACCAAACAAATGTAACTAACTGAAATAATCTTTCGTTTACGGCTGTTTTATTGCTTCATTTCAACCGATCAGCGCCGTAAATAAAAAAAAGTAATGGTTTATTTATCTAGTTTAACCAATATTGACGTGCGAAGTATTTTTCTAATAATATTTTTGATCAAAGTCTATTCAACCATAGTAGAAGGTTACGCACTTCAATGAGTAGATATAGAATAGTTGATAGCCTCTATTCGAGTGCAAAAAATTGTTTAAAACTCAATAAATTCCTGTATCGAAAGTCAGTAGACTGCACTTTTGATACAGGAAAACACATTAATTTCTTTATTATCTCTTGCTCCAGTTAGCGATTTTCTATACATTTTTAAAAATTCTTAACTTAAAAGTTAAAAGAATGCGACAATTATTTAAATTTTGAATTAATTTAAAACTAGATTTAGTTAAATAAATTACAAATGTAACTTTCGTACAACTGATTAAACGTTTATGAAACTTTTAATAGCAGGGAATATAAAAGAATTTTCTTAAGAGCATAACTTTCGAGTTATGCTGTTATTTATGTAGTATACACCTTTGTTATATTTTCTTCAACTAGTTTAACTATATTTTCTATAATTTTATGTATTTATATAAAAGAAGAATGAGAAAAATACAAATATAATAGAAAGTTTCGATTTGGTAACTTCGTAAATGAATTTTCCAGCCAACCTCTCCATCTTTAAATGCAATTTTAGAATGACTAACTAAGCTGTGTCCTATCTACAATTCTAATTAACTTCAATTGGTAGCAAGTAATGAATAATTGATATATTTAGATCATAGTTTATCAGATTAATTTTGTTATAAACTCATTACTAGTAAACGTTAATCACTGTCTCGAATCTAATTTTATACTCATTTAATAGTAATGTAATAAAAAATTAATAATACTAACGTTCTAAGAGATTAATTTTGATTTATTTATGTATCCAAATGTAAAAATTACATTAGCAGATAGTCCATTTACATAAGCAGACCAGTAGAGTCATTGGATTTACATAAACAAAATTTAATCTTTTATATGAAAAAATAATAATATAATAGTTATATAAATTGTATTTTTATTTGTCTTATTCATTTTATTCATTTGTTTTCTTGGCTTTTGGATTGTAGTTTCACATTTATCCTTATCTCGCTTCTCTTAGTCTCTCTATATAATTAATTCATATGTAAATTTTAATTTTTAATAAATTCTAAGAGTCATATTTATTGTTTTAATAAGATCTTTATAAGCAATACACGTGTTTTATAAATCACAATTTAGCTTGAAATAAATCGAATAAAATACGTTAGATAAATTACAATTTTATGGTGGACACAAGTAAGTGGTTTTCAAATGATACGGCTTGTAAAATCGTTGTAATCTGGAAAAATTTATTTTTTTCTCTCCTTTCCTCCGAAGAGTGTTTCGCATCTCCAGGATAAAATCGAAATAAAATGCAATCTACATGCAAAAAGTAAATTATAGCGGAAGTCCAAAACGGAAAATCAAGATAAGAAAATATACTAAATCAGGTTCTTGCAACTTTTTAAAATAATTTTTTTGCAAAAAAAATTGTATAACCGCCGTAAAAATTTATACGAAAATATCGAGTAATTTTTTCACATAGCCTTAGGCTATATGAAAAGGTTTAAGGTAGAATACAGTAAAAACTTTAATTTAGAACTATACTTAATTTTAAAAAAAAATAAAATAATTAGTGTTTTAATGCTTTGTAAGAAGAATAAAAAATATATTTTGAAGCTTTAAACAATAGACGACAATTATTTTTTTAATGAACATTTGTTTTATTTTTTACTTTATAACATTTACTCATTACAACTTCATAAGAAATTTTAATGGATAAATAAATATTAAAGTAAATGAAAAGAGTGAGGCTATTTGCGAAGATTGCCAAAATGCCTGTAAATAGAACAGATAACAATCTTAATAGGAAAAAACGGAAATAATAACTAGAGCAGAAAACCTTAAAAATACAGAATTTTCAGATGTTCTTATCTGTTTATAACGCATAAACAGATTCTAAATGTTCTCAAGTTACTTAATGCAGAAGGTTTTTTTTATATCATTTTTGTTCATTATAATTATTTAATATTTTTTTAAATATCCTTTAAAAATTGATGTCCTTTATAGATTTTAAAATCATTTGTCTTTGGCTCAAGGCGATCCTAAACATCAACTATCCTTAATTTCTCGAAAATTGCACGTTTAAAGAATAGGTGGAAGTATTCTCGTTCTAATTTTTGACCCGAGCATTATTAATTAAGATAAATTCTTTTACGGATTTCTAACTTACAATATAAATTGTGTAGAAGAGAAAGTTATGTTTATTATGACAAATGAATTAATTTACACTATTGTAACGTTCGAATTCATCGATTAGTTCGTTTTATTGATATCGAAAACGTGAGGGAAACAGTTGGGAACATTTTATTCCCAATACTCTTCTATCAATTTTTTCTGCTTGTCGTAGAATAACTATTGGAATGAAAGAGAAATTGAACATTCTATCATAGAAAAAGGATCTTCTTTTTTTATCTAGACATATAACAGCTATAAACAAACCGGCATTAACTCAAGCAAAGCGAAAGTATCAACGACTACTCGAAAAGATTTCAAACTCGACGTTCTCTTTACTCTTCGTGTTCTCAGAAATTTTTCTATTGATTATCATTAATCAACTTTTGAATTGCTATTAAAAACATTTCTATTATATATTTTCATATTAAACATTTTCTATTGTGTCGAGTTACTACAATAGAGGTCGATAGGTGCGGTGAAATTCCCAATTCATTTGAAGTCATTAAGCTATTCAAAGCTCTGTCCATCAACCAAAATCCCATTCTAAATGCAATAAATCGATACAAAATGTAATTAAATTTGTAATATAGTAATTTTAAATTATTATTTGCTGGATTATTATAATTAAAATTATTTCAATTCAAATATTCGTTGAAAAAATTAGTTCTTATACAAGGATGAAGGAAGTTATATTTGGACGTTGTTAAATCTTCATAATTAAAATTTAAATTTAATATTAGTTTATTATGTAAATTTTTAAGTATTTTTAAATTGTGATTCTTAAACTGGAAATTTATGATATTGCTATGAAATTTATCGTCATTGTTCCAATCTATTGTTTGAAATACATCAAGAATATAATTCATTGACGTTTATTATAATTCAGCGAAAGACTTATCATTACTTATTTATCAATATTGATTCGATATGTCAAAAATTGAATTATGAAAATAGTAGTAAACACATCTAATCATCTATAATAAAAACTTATTAGCACGATATTCCACTATTGGACTTCTTAATTATAATCTCTTTCTCTTCTTTGGTTCTTCCTGGTGCCTTTAAGTCTACGTTTTTTAATTCCACTCGCATTGATGGCGTTATCCTGTCATAAAAATTGGCATTTTTAATATAAAACTTGACGTAATTGGAAGTTTTATGATGAACTCTTCCTAATAAGGAAAGATATCGTTTCTATAGTTATATATGAAAAACAGAAGAGCATAAAACTGATAAGGGTAAAGATATTGTCTTTAAAGGCAATCCACCGGTTTTTTCACTTTATTTCATAATTTGCATTTACATTTATTTAGTTTACTAACACCTGGCACAAGAGCCTGTTAGGCTCTTGTGCCAGAAAACAATAACTAACTAACTATTGTGTTTAAACACTTAGTCGTGTTTTAAATTACAATATTTCTTGTATCAAGAAAGTGTTTTCTGTTCTTTAAAACAAATTTTAAAATTATTACAGTGTAAAACAGTTTTAATGATTTATTTGTAACAAAAGGGCCTTAATTGAATTGCTACAGACAAGTAACATAATCATATAAAATAGGAACACACCTCCATTTTTCACGAATAACTTGATAAACTGTGAAAAGAAAAAGAAAATTCAAAGCGTTAACGCCTTTTACAGTATAAACCCTCAATATTCAACTATAGGTAGCCTACAAAAAACATGCATTAAGTTATAATTCGATTTTCTGACAATTCCCTTGCCTGAATATAAATTAAATAAGATACGTGACTAAATTCAATCGAGTAAAAACTCCGATACATTTCTATAATTTAACATTTTTTTACATACATATTTAAATAAACAAGTTTTATTTTTAATGTCTGCATTTAAATTATTTAAAAACAAATAAAGCATAAAAGTAAATTAAAAATACTTCTGTAAAGAAATAATAAATTAAATTAATTAATCACTAGATTTAAGTAAATAAACTTGGAGAAGAATTTTAAAATTTTAATTGGTGATTATAGAAAAATTTATTGATGTTTTTTTAAGCAGTTATTTTTATTTTCTTTTAAGAAAATTCTCATTATTTACTTTTTATTACTAGAGTGGCGAACTATATGTAGTTTATTCATAAACAATAGCTGTCTTCAAGAACAAAAACCTCTTAATCTTATGTATAGAGTACAGATATGTACGGTATCTTGTTATCAAAGAGAGCATCATTCTTCTTAACTAGTTACAATCAGACGGTAAACAGCAACAAAATAATGTGTATTATTTATAAATGGCAAGAGAGGAGAAGAGAGAAAGAGAGAGAAAAAAAAACAGTTGAAGTAGAATCAATATTTCAACACTACTCAAAGCATAAACGTCTGAGTAAATATAGTGCTTCTGTGAATGTCACTCATCAAGCAATGTATCATGCTGCTGCCGTCAACTGTGCAAAAACAGATTTTTCACATGTCACTTCTCTTATCGTATTTCATCTACCAAATAAAGTACCAACCAATTTAACTTTTGATAAAGTTGGTTAACAAGTAACAGTAATAGAAAATAAAAAATCAAAATGACGTGAAAACACAATTGATATAAACAATGCTCTTCTTGAAAATTTCTAGCTGAACGAGTTTAAGGATAGATACAGTTACGTTACATTAAAAATAAAAGTTTGCTATGAAAATATAAATTTTATAGATGATAAACTTTTATATTTTTTAGATTATTTATGATCAAGATCATTTTTTCTAGTAAATATACGTTTTCCTTTTGTACTCTTATAAATGTTGTATGCAGGGAGAAAAAAAAAGAAAAGATATTTTAAGAATTTTAAACTTGTTTCACTACTAAAAAATATTTTATTGTTAACTCAAACATTGAATTTCATTCCTTGATCTAGTTACAGATCTACAAACTAACGAAATAAATTTGTATCAACTGAAAATTAAATTAAAACTTCCACTAGTAAGAAGTTGCGAATTATTATCGTTTGTAGCAATTATAACACGTATCAACGGAAAATAATATCAATTATATTTGCTTTTTAGATAAGAGCCAATTAGTTTGGTAAAGTAGTCAACGAATGATAAATACAAAAATATCACAGAGTTGACACTCTTGTAGATACTTGGAATGTGAAGATGAGTCAAAAACGTGTGTGTCAACAGTTGATATATTTATTCTGGCGTCAAACTTATTCAGTAAACATACGAGTAGACAATAGTGTAAACTGTGTTCTAACGGTCCGTATATTAAGTTAGTCTTGGTCTTTTTTATGTCATTAAGATGTCAATTTGGTATTTCAATTTATGAAATAAGGATTTTCTTCTTTTATAAAACTCGGTTTGGCAACTTTCCATGTTGTCTTTTCTACTATTTCAAGAGGAGAAACACATATAACTTTCATGAATATTTTCCAAATTTTTGATGAAAGAATAGATATAATATAAATATTTCATTTCGATACGTTTTTAGTGTTATTATGGGAGTAAAAGAAGGCATACTACTACTACTACTACTACTACTACTACTACTACTAAAAGTTTTGATTTATTAAGGCAATTTTAAACTAGTTATAAAAATTTTAATATAATATAGGCCTATAATAAAATTTTTACTTTTTAAAATTATATTTATTATTAATATAATAATTTTTGAAGTTATGAATAAGAATTTCATTTCGGTAGGATATAAAAAATGAGAAGGAAAGTTATTTTATTGAACAATTTCAACACATTTCTTTCTCGTATGCTTTCAATTTATGAATTTTACTGATTATTTATAAAAGACGTAAATCTCTAGAAAGATCTTTAAAATATTGTTAAATGATTCTATAAAAACATCTTAAATGGAAAAACTTATGATAATTGTTTCACATGCCATAACATATACTGTACTTCAGAGAAGTATTGTACGAAGTCGAAGAGTTGATTTCAAGAGTGTATAAAAATGTATAAAATTTAAAAAAGCAAATAAATGTAGGATGTAAATGAAAATTTCTCCTCCAACTGAAACTGAATTATATAACTGTGCCCTAAAAATGATTAATTGATTGGTTAATGCGAGGCACTAGCATATCAAGCTTACTTGGTTGGCAACAATATATGCCTAATACGGACAAACCTCAATAGAGGCAGCATTGGTAAAAGATAGGGCCCAGCTCGTATTATCCTATCTTCCCTATTTCTTTTCATTCCGATCTGTTTCGAGTTTGTGTGTTTATCGGGACTCTTCATCTTGCTCTATCTTTCCACCATTCCTCTTTCTACTCAGTTGACATTCCACTCTTTTTTTTTCTGTTTCTCTTGATGTTATCTCCTGATCTGCACTAAACATGATAAATTAGGAAGATCTAGATCAGCTGACCCGTTATAAATACTCACACGGAACAATTAATGGTATTAAAACCCCGTATAACTAAGTTATTAATAAAAAATTCTAATTACGAATACTTTTCCATAGAAAGAATTCAAGATCTAGAGAAAGATTTAGTTTTTTGCTACGAATTAGAATAGAAACAACGTTTTCGATCTTCTAGATCTAGAGTATTCAAATTAGCTATTTATTTTCTATAACTGTTTATAGTTTATGTTTTTAATTAGCGTGATATTCACCAAATGTAATATTTTTTGTCATATAAAACAACTGAATACTTATAAATGGAAGATTGTAATATTGCTAAATTAAATGCTAAATAAGCTTTTTGGGCATTTTTAATATTTTAAATCTTATTTAATGGTACAGTGAAACCTGTCCAAAACGGAGCATGAATAAAACTGAAAAACATTCGTGTCATTCCGATTTACACAGATTTTATTATATTTATCTTCCAAAAGGATAATATGGCAACGTTAGCTCTTGAGAATTATTTACACTTCTTGACCATAATTGATGTAGTACAGAAATAACGTTAAGTCCGAATGAATGATATCTACCGGTGATCGAGTAGATGAAACCATTGACCACCTGATAATCTGTCGCGGGTTCGTACTCACCCGCGGACTAGGCACGTAATGTTTTTCCGAGCTTTCTTCACGTGTTTAACATCTAAATAGGGGCGATTTTTTTGGGATTTAATTTACATTTAACACCTAAATAAAGGTCAGTTTCCCCATAGAAAGTCTCCGGAGAGTCAGCCTTCCTTGGCAGAGCGCCCATGTGTTGCGTTACCGTATCCCATCAAACCAAACCAACCGAATGAATGAGTAATTCGCAAAGATTTTCCTTTTTTTAATTCTTCTTAAATCGAAAAATTTCTTGAATGGCAGCATCATAAATCACTATATTTACAGTGTTCTTCCTTCAAACAGCCACCATCATCAATGAAGACTGTTGGTTGTCAGACCGTGAATTCGAAGCGAGATTCGAATTCACGGTCTAACAATCATCGAACAACATACTAAAAACTTCCTACCAGTTGGAAAATAATCTTTAATTTAAAATATCCGAATATCCTTAACTTTTTATAAGACAAGATTTCTTTGCTAAAAATTGGGATAATTTGAAAAACTAGAATTTTAAATTTACGGTAATAACACATGAAAGAATATATTAACTAATATACAGGCGCTAATATATACACGATATAGTCTGTTTTAAATTCTTTATATGTTTCTATATGGGTTGTATTTGTTTTCGTTACAGTTAAATAAGTATAAGGATCTTTAGGAATCTGTATATGGAATCGTCCACAAATCACGTAAAGATATTTTTATAAAAGTCTTTTCAACTACCATCCCATCCCCGCAACGTGTTGCACATACCCAAACCCAAAATTACATAATGCATACCACAGCTGGACCCTTATTGCTCGTCCCTTTATCCTCGTGAGATGTTGGCATCCCTAATTGTAATCCAACTATTTTTATTCCCGCTATTTTATTTACTTTTTGGACTGTTTCACTTCGCCCTGTGGACACCAAGAAGGCTTTAAATCATCATTTTCACCTCAAACGACTATAAACACGAAAGATATTATGAAAACATTTAATAGATATATAAGTACCCTCAAAATATATGAAGGTTACGATAAACTCTTAAATCAATATGTGCTGTAAGTACTTTAAATCGTCGATTAAATCTTCGAAGCGAGAGAGGAGAGAGAGAGAGAGAGAGAGAGAGAGAGAGAGAGAGAGATAATGACGTCGCTTCCGGTTTGCTGGAGCACGATGCTATACTTGTATGATTGGCAGAATATAGATCACGTGTCATAGATGAAACTCTGATTGGCTACGTGTGACATTTTTCGATGTTTATTCCTTTATATATATAGACTAGTAAATAAGTGAGGTTAAACATCTTAATAAATTTGATCTTAATCCGAAAGACATATTTACAGTTTGGTTTAAATCTCAATAAATCTGTCTTGAATGGGATAAGACAACAACAATACATGGATGATCTGTCAGAGGGGTGTCTTCCGAGAGGACTTTATGAGAAACGGCTCCTATTTAGTATCAGAGCACGTAAAGAATGAAACCCCCCCGGTAAACTCCACGTGGCTAGTTTATTGGTCAAGGCGTGATCCAGTGTTCAGTGGTGTTATTCACTTGGCCACTTGTGAATATGTTGATTAGTAAAAAGTATCATTCAAAGTATAGGAATTTATACTTAAACTGACAGCTTTCTTTCACCCCCATCGCCCATTTAGTGAAATAGAGATTGCTTCATTCACTTCTTTCATTAATAAATATATTTATTAATTATGAAACTAAATTATTTATATTATTATCTGGTAGCTGAAGATGCATAATAAATAAAGTCATGAATTAATCTCATCGAAAATTATTCATTAGTTGTATTGACTCAAAATGAATTTTTATGAAAGAGAAAAATGATTGATGTTTTTATTCTGAAGTAATCTTATTTAAACTCAAACCAATTTCATAAAATTCAAAATTTATTATAGTAATCTTTACGAATTGAAAAATCTATTCGCTACTCGATTCAAATTTGTAATCTTTAAACAAATTTATGTAACTCAAGCTTAGCTGTAAATTTATCTTTTATATAAAGAACTTTACAGAAGCGTGTACCAAAGATCGAAACTTTTCTGACAATCTTCATATTTCACAATGATTCTGCAATGAAATTCCTCCATCGCTCATCTTTTTTATTATTTCTTTATAATATACGTCGAGAGAGCGTTTAATTTAAAATTCACAAGTCACTATTTCGCTTGTAAGACATATTTTTCGAGCGATTTATAAAGTTTCACCAATATAAAGTTTAAAAATGTTACCTAAGATACATTATAAATTTACTTACAGAAGTGAATATCTTTTATATCATTAATTTTGCATCTTTAACTCAAAATAGAAACGAAGAAAAATACCGTTTTAATTTTCTTATCGACGTAGCAACTTTTAAGAAGCAATAATCGTGTTTACATTAAAAACATTAATGGGAATTTTTCAAAATTTAAACTTGTTTTACGATACACTCTTCAGAATATCCAAGAATTCTATGTTTTTTCTTCAAAAAGTTATTTAAACAGCGAAATGGATGATAAAATATTATTAACTTCTATATTACAGACAGGCACAGATGGAATGGAATCAACGAGGACATTTATTTCGGATACAGAAGGACTCCAGAATGAAGTGTTTTATATAAAAAATATGATATAGACGTGCTGTGTATTAACTTTTTTTTGATAAGTGATGAAAAATTTGTTTTATTGATTTTATTTATGTATTTTTATGGATTCGAAGGAAGATTCCGCTTCATATTTGTGACTGGTTCCAGCTCCGTTTTAGCGTCAGATTTTGTAAAAGTAACTGATTATAATTTGCCAAAGGAATGTTTTGAAAGAATTTCTTATGCTATCAAAGAAAAAATCTTCCTCGTGAGCTAATACAGTCTTCAATGATTCTTATCGCTTAATATTAACTTCACGCCGAATATTTTATGTTGAAAAAATAAGTCTTTTTTTTCATATTTACTTACTAGCATCTCATCAATTTAGGTGAATTATAAACAAAATAATCTACAGCTGTTTTTTTAATATAAATGGATAGATCATGGATCTTCTAATGGGCTTCCTTAATGATCTCCTAATGACAAACTTCATATCGGTTTTAACAAATCTGAAGTTAGAAATTATAATATTGATTTGTTTTTTATTTTTAAATTTATTTTCTAAAAATTCATTTAGTTTATCAAGTAAAAATACGAAAATAAATAAAATAATATGGTTTGTAGATATTTTTAACATGGTAAGCATGGAATCAAATCTGGCATCACATTTGTTCTGATTCTAGTTAATTTGCTAATTCCATATAAATTAATAAATTTATACATTATTCATAAAATGATATTATAAATATAAATTTTAAATATTTAAATTTAATTATTATTAGTTTTTTTTGGAAAAGTGAGCAATTATTTAAGCAAAATTTTAATTTAAAAATATAAAATATAATTTATAAATAGAAGCGAATAAATATTTATGTGTAAATTTCTATCTTAAATTCATTCTCTCTTTTTCTTCTCTTTTATTTTTATTAAAAAATCTGTCTTATTTGACTTTTTAACTGAACAGTTCTAAAATGACGTATTTTATACAATTCCAAAGTGAATTTATTCCCGAAAATCTTCCATATTTTATTCAAATTTGATAAATGAATTCACGGACTATATTCATCTCTTCTACTTTTACTATATTAAATCTCAGTTTTATCTCAAAGGAACTTAATCAAATTTAACCACATCAATTTTATTGATATGAAAAATCTTCCATCTAAAAATTTCATAAATATTCTACATTTCTCTATAATCGAGTTGAGGATTTTTCCTTGGATCCGAGAAACTTAGGGTCTTGTAGTGGTTCCTAATCTGTAAATTAATTTTAGTTTTACTAACATAAAATCTTTAAGGCCTCTTTTCATTAATAAAGAAACAATTTACGTATTTCGTTCGTTCAAAAAAAGGTGGCTAAAGAGGCCCGCTTTACTCCCAGGCATCCAAACTATGCTCTGTATTAAACGGCTTCTGTGTTAGAAGGCTAAATTATATTAAAACCAGATTAGTTATACGAGCAAAGCTAGACATTTTACGTATGCATTAAGTAGAAGTGATAATCCGGCTTTAACGTTAATGTTCGTACATTAATATTGTTAAGAGCGCAATATTATCCAAAAATAGGCACTTCACGATTCATTAGTTGGAGAAATGTACAAATTAAAGCATAATGCTTTAATTTGAATATTGTTTGAACGAATCCTACGAAAAATTTGACCTCTGACATTTGTGTCCTTAAGATATTTTCAACAACTTATTCTTATATAACTATTTTATATTTAAAAGAAATTACATTCATTTTAAATGCAAATTTTTCTTATAATATTTTAAAAAATGGACATTAGAAGAAGGAAATTATTTATCTCTTCGGGCATCACTTTTTAAGAATGATAAATGAAAATTAAATAATAAATAAACAAATTTGATCTGTAGTTCTAATCTTAAAGAATTAGAAAATAATTATTTATCAATTATTATATGAGAATAAACTCTGAAAAATTTTATTTATAATTTTTGTAATGATGTACTGTACATAATTTATTACATTTGTTACTTTAACTCATGGATCATTCCTTTCTTTAGAAATTTATTTATATAAATTAGTTATTTTTTTTATCGCTAAACCATTTGAAGAACAACTGAAAAAAACAAATTTTTCTAAAAAGTAAACTCAATACATATATTTGTTTGTTTATTTTTAAAGTTTAGAATTTCTAAAAAAATTTTTAAAGCCTTGAGATTTAAAATATGATCTTTCTACAAAATAGCCTGGAAAATTGAATTCAGATCATTCTATACAAACCAACAAATACCAGAAGTAGTATAAAGAACAGTAATGGATCGTCAGAAGATGTATGATGTAGCATTGAATCGCAGTATGCTGTATCGCATCTCCAAACACAACTCATGTTTGACTCGAATACAGTTTATTCTATCAGCCAGCATATTGAATTTTCTTAGTAGATAGCGAATAAGATTTCCCACTAAACTATATTAATTATAAATGTAATTGACTTACGTATTCGTCCTATCATATTTGTTAATTCCTCACATTATATTTATCATTAACCCCTCGAGGTATACTTTTAATAATTTCTTTTATAAATTAATTTAATTTTTATTATAATTTCCTTTATGAAAATTATTATTGTTGTTGTTAAAACTTAGAAAAATATTAAATATTCATCTTTAATTTATTTTATAAACGAATAAATTCTATAAACCATTAAATCTAGAAAAAAATTAAGAAATTTAATTTGTCAAAGTATGATAAATGGCGACTTTTTCTTTTTTTAAAAAATAATATCCAAGATCAAATCTAAAATGTTAAAGATGTTTTTTATACATAGAAAAATAAATTGTTCGAGACCATTAATCGTCACACTCAATCGCAGTGATAATGTTTCATAAAAATCAATATTTTTCTATCTGATTATCGAAGAAATTTCTTAGGCAAAAAAGAAATTAAAGCATCAATTTTTACTAGAAGCTATACCAGATATAATGTTATCACTTATCACCAGATCGTTCATCATAAGGTTTTTCTCTCCCCAAAGAGAAATTATTTTAATGGAAAAAATTGAATAAAATTAAGCGTTAAAGTGCTATACTCAACCAGTTCAGCTGTAAAGCTCGTATAACAAATTACATCAAAAATGCTCAAGGTTATACATAAAACAGTCTGCAACTGTTATTTAAATTAATGATTTCAACGTGAGGACGAAACATAATGAATCACTAACTGAGAAGAAAACTTTATTAATCTTCTAGACGATGGCTGAAAACTTTTCTGTGCTATAAATTTCCATTTTATCTGTGGTACCTCAAGGAAATTTAATTTTTTAAGCCAAGCTATTACAGGTAGATTTAGTCGCTCACGTAAAGCTATAACATAATTAAATATAGAAATATAAACTATTTTCTGAGGTTAAAATATCACGGAGTTGGAAATAACCGAATATATTTTCATTCATATTTGATTTGAAATCGTTTATCTGACGTTTTAAGTAAACAATAAGAATTTTAATGTTCCTTATATAACTCAGATACGTACAGTACGTGTATACAAACAGCAATATTTACACTTTTAAATAAACAGAAAATTTCTATTTTAATCGTTTTTAAGTCAGAAATTTCCTGAAATTATTAGATAAATCGTATATTTAATGAAAAAGAGAAGGGACAGAATCGGATAAACCCAAGATTCATGCTCGTAAGCTGACAAATCCATAAATTTTTGGAGAGATGACAAAATTAGATTTTTTTTTTCCTTGATTTGTGTTACGTGTCGCCTTAGAACTCGATACTTTTTCCGTTTATCAGAGGGGAAAATATATATTTCTAGTTCTTAGATTTTTCTGAACTTTTAAACTTTAGGAAAACATCAATTTTATGGCATCAAAAATGTCGATGTTTATTGCAATGCAGAATTCCTAGTGTTGATTAGAATGATGAATGATGGAATTGAAGAAACTTATTCTCATAATCCAGATAGTTCTTTCCATCGAGACGATTTATTACATAATATCGAACCATTCATAAATTTTAATTAAAACGCTTTTAGTTTGATCCACATCTCTTTAAATTCCCTTCGGTGTTGTACTACGTGTGCCAAATTTCAACACTTATTTTTACAAGAGTTTTAATGATTAATGTCTTCATAAATATTAAAAATTTCTTGTGTGCTAAAGTTATAATAATCTCAACAAATTCCAGTAAAAATTCAGATTTTCTTTAAAGTTTACCATTTAGAATTAGAGTAGATGTAGAGAAACGCATTCATGTTTTAAAGTACAGCAAAAACGTATACATTTTTTTCAATATAAAGATATAATATTTAAATTTATATTTAAAAATAAACCAAGAATATGTTACTTACTCAGTTTCTTCTCGATGAGTAATTCATTAGCTTCAGCGAGGGATTTCTTATATAAATTATTGATAAAGTTCTCTAAAAGAAATTCTGTTCTGGTAACATCACGTCAAGAATGAAGAATGATAAAAACTAAATTTTAGCTTGACAATTAAAAAAAGAAAAAAAAATTCTTTTTTATATAATGGTTTTTGCCTTCTTTAAATTATTCAAAAGCTTATTTAGATGATGATTCTATGAGGGATATAAAAATATTAGGTGACGAGCCGACAATTGTATCCGTTGGTTGCTATGGTATCCATTTGTATGCACGGACACTACCTGTCATGTGACAAAGCGTTGTTTATCAAGTGGTCATTTCTGGATATCTTAACAGAACCTCTCGAAGATGGGTGAATGGTTCGCTCTCGTAGCGACTTGGTCGTTTGTTGGAATTGCTGCTGGACAACCACTGTGAGTATATATTTTCCTCTATTGCATCTTCTTTCGCTTCATTTTTTCTATAAATTCGCGATAATTTTAAATGGTAAAGTAATATTACGCACGCACGAAATTTAAAAACGGATCGTTAAACGTAATTTTTATAAATTACAAATCATTTCTTAAAATCAAAAAATGAAAATATCGATCTCTCAATTTAACATATACCTTTAAAAAATTTAAATTACATAATACGCGATTTTGTGTTTCCTTTATTCTAGTAAGAAAAATCGATTGTTTAATCGATTTAATCGATAATAATTTTTATGATTTAATTTACTATTATTATTATTTTAGTTTTATAAATAAGACCGATAAGGAAATTCTGGATCACATTTTGCATCCAAGTCGATATGACAGGCGAATGAGACCAGGAGGTAAATGAATTCCAAAAATATATAATCATTTATATTACACTTTTTTTTTCTTTAAAGAAAAAGAATTAAATCGACCACATTTTTACATTATTGAGACTGATAACTGATAGTTTGAATTCTTTGTTTAGCAATTTATAAAAGAATAATGTTGTATACAACATAAAAATCGATTTATCATAGTTAAAAAGTGATTTTCTTGTGTACTATAAAGTGTTATCATTAGTTAAAAGACAGCTTAAAATCCATTATTCATCTTTCAGATACTCCCATTGTAAATATCACCGTCCTTTTATTATCATTGTTATCACCGGGAGAATCGAGTTTGGTAAATTTTTCTCTTATTTCTTATGT
Organism: Centruroides vittatus; assembly: GCF_030686945.1. Classification (NCBI taxonomy): domain Eukaryota; kingdom Metazoa; phylum Arthropoda; class Arachnida; order Scorpiones; family Buthidae; genus Centruroides; species Centruroides vittatus. Next base: position 857,099 of record NW_027120741.1, read on the forward strand.
TTTATTTATTCAAAAACTTATTTATTTTCCCTAACAAAGTAATAAGTTATCTTACTAGACGTACGAAGTAGAATTACTTTTGCATCAGAAATGGGTAGATAGTAGATTGATGTTTGATGACGAAGGTACACACAAGTATCTGAATGCTTTGAAACATTTTAATTATACTTGGTTACCGGATATTTACTTCATCAAACATGGAGAAGCCAAACAACCCATTGCTGCACCTTACATAGCGCTTAGGATTTATCCCAACGGAACAGTTAACTACACAATACGGTAGCCATCTCTCTATCTTGTTGAATATAATTAAACGCTTTTAATTGTAATTAATTGAATTTATTAATTTTATTTTCAGGCGCAAGATGATTCTCAATTGTCAAGGAAATCTTAAAATATTTCCTTTCGATAATCCAAAATGCTCATTCGCGATGGAAAGTAGTAGGTGGAGAACTTAATTTTATCTTATTTTATGTATTAAAATCCTTTAAAATTCATAGTTAAATATAACCAATATACATATAATAAGAATTTTATAAACTTACGTCCATTTTAATCGTATTGTTTTATATAAAAATTATTTTAAGTTAGAAAGAACTACATGTAACGGGCTATCTTCATCATAAAAATACTATTTGATGATGATGAGAATAATCTTAACAGTATATAAACTGGGATTAAATAGTATTAAGACGATCAATTCTTGCCCAGGCTAATTTAAAATTGGGATTTAAATAACAATAAAATATCTAAATTTAATTATAAACCTTAAAATTCTAAGGATTTGGTTGAGCTTCCAATTTAGAGATCCTAAGGCTGAGATTGTATTTATACTTGCAAAGTTAATTACATTGTAATTATATATTTTACAGAGCTTTTAAATTTGTGTTTCTAGCATAAAAGATAATTAATTTTAATAATTTAATGGTTTGAATATACTTTGCCTTTTTTCTTTCTTTTTTAAACTAGTTTCATATGAAGTTTCTCAGATGGAGCTCAGATGGTCAGTTGAAGAACCGCCAATCCAAGAGGCTTCTACTTTGCAGTACCACAACGCCTACATGGTAAAGAATTATTCTGGAGTATGTGAACCACATCATACTTGGAGAGGTATTACTAAGTTACGCTCTAAATATGGCAAAAATATTAATGAAATGTTTAAAAATTTCACATGGCATAATTTTATTCGGTAGCAATACGAAATCAGCAAATAAGATTTATGTCGAGTTGAATATAATGGCTATTTAATTAATTACACATCTTAGTTAATCTATCATTTTAAGTAGTTAAATGTAAATTGCACGCAAATAACGTCTACATTAATGGCAGATGCTGTATATTATGGATGGTTATCGATCGGTGTACTTAGGAGAAAATTCACATTCTATAAACATGATATGCTTCTACGAATATTTTAAATATGCAAATTTATTTTTCTTCAGGTAATTTCAGCTGTTTGCACGTCCTTCTAGTCTTCACCCGCGACAAATCCTTTTATTTCAGCACCGTTTTTGTGCCCGGAATGGTACTGGTGACAAGTTCCTTCATTAGTTTCTGGTTGGATATTACTGTAGTCCCTGCACGCGTTATGATAGGCGTAACCACTATGTTGAATTTCTGCACCACCACCAATAGATTCCGATCAAACCTCCCCGTAGTGTCTGACCTCAAAGCTATGAATCTGTGGGACGGCGTCTGCCTCTTCTTTATCTATGTTTCCATGCTGGAGTACGTTGTAGTGAATTATTTGCACAGGAAGTTACCAAGGAGCAGGCCTCCTTCGGCGCTTCCTGTACCCACAGAAATTGTGAGAACTCCGAGCGGACAGAGCCACGTACGACAACGTCGTGGAAGTGATGGAACTGTAAGTCTCACTCCATTCTACCTTTTGCTATGGACTTATATTAAACTAATCTTTTATAATCTAGATACTACGAAACAAATACTTAATTTGACATTTTAGAATAGCACGTAATAAAAATACAGAAATTCTTTACGGTAGATTAATACATTCCAAGTCTACATTCTTCCATATATGAAATTAATTATTTAGGGAATAAATAATAGATGAAATTCTTAACCTATTTATATCTATAATTTAATTAACATTCAATCAATTCATTGATATAAGGATAAGTCCTTACTTAGACTTCAGAATTTTTAATTTGTTTTTAAAGATTTGCAGTCGTTACACTTATTAATTATATACCGTGATAATAATTATTATTGAAATTTTTACATAATTTTACTACTCGAAAATTTAAATTACAAATTAATACAAGAGAAATAAATTTAAAATTTAATTATACAAAAATGAGTTATTAATTTACGAATATTATTTAAATAATTTTAACAGAATTTTCCAATAAATTTTATTATTCTTTCGAATAAACAACGCACACTACGACTAAAATTGTATCATTATATTATTCGAAAAATCTGCATTTAATTTCAATTATACTTTCATTTACGGATTTAAAATGAATGATGTTAATATATGATCAATCGATTTTATCGCCGGCAACTTAAGATTTTATGTCAGAACTGTCATTTAGGTGACAGTTCGATATGATCCTGCAGGACACGACCTCAAAGCTCTTAAGTCTTTGATGCCAAATCCCACTGGTCCAATGCAATTTCCTCTTTCTCCATTCATAAGAATTCGGCTTTTTTCTTAGAATAATTGGCTCTCTTACAATAAACACGTAGGAATATGTGACAGATAAATCAGCTTCTCAATTGAGGCTTTATCTTTCTCTCCTCCCTCTAAACTCTATTATCTTCATAGAAATACTTACACTGTAGATATATTTCAAATTAATTCGGTTTTATATAGCCCGAGTAAATACATTTATAAATATATTAAAATGATAATTTAAAAAAATTTCATTAATATTTCCGGAAGTTTTAATCATAATTTCTTAATAATTTGGAAATTACAAGACATAAAAAAATAAATTTTTTAAATAGTTTTGTCGCTGTTAAAATGTAAATCTTGTTTATTTATTTTTTAATCATTACATTATAAACTGTAATTTTTTTTGTGTAAAATTAGCCCTTGTTTTAATAAATTACGCTTCATTAGTTGGAAAGTTAACACAAGACAAATAACTGTAAGGCGATTCGATTTACATCCTTTCTTATAATTTAATCATCGGCTAGATGACTTGATCTTTTATTTAACTTGCTAATTGATTCTGATCGTGAGCTTTGATGTTCTTTAGTAACCACGAATATGTAGAAGTTAGCATCCAAAGAATACAAGAAAACAACAACTTTAATCAAATTTTGTTTCTATTAAAAGTAATTGCAAAACTTAAATTCGGTAAATTGAGTGTAATTAATTTTTTTTACATCTAATTAAACGTTTTCTGAAAGAAATTTATACGCGACTAGTGTATGTTGGATTAATATATACACAGCGTGTATTAAATGCCACAAATATGTTGGATAGTACAGTATAATGATAAATATTACAGATAATTTTGTTTAATATACTCTATTTTAATATGTATATTACTATTATAACATAAATACAGTAGAACGTCGTTATCCGAAATAACGGGGAGGGATGAATTTCGAACGGGAAGGGATTACACTTGTAGGAAAAGAATAAAAAGATAAATACCTCGAATAAAGTAAAAATATTAATTTTGATTGTAGTACAAGAGTAAAAAACAAAAAAAAATCGAGAAATTTAACAGATAAAAATGATAAGCAAGGAAAAAATTGTCTAATTGTTTTTAATAAAATAAGTATTTTGTTGCAAACTGTAATGTAGGTACTTATCTCTTTTTTTCTTTGAATTCAAAATTTCATATGTAGTATAATGGTAAAATCAATATTAAAGTGGAATATTAACGTAGTAAAAAATTATTTATTACAGGTTTTTCTAAAGAAGTCACTTATTTTGTTTTTCTTTTTAACGCTGCTACATTCCTGGCTGACTCGATCGTCGTGAGAGTTGAAAAATCTGCTTCAGGTTGCAATTCTAACCATGTCAATGCTGTTTCAAATGCATCAAATGCTTCATTGTGCCTACGCACAGTAAAGCATTTGATGCAATAGAAGCCTGCGACTCGTTAATCGTACTTTTCTATTTGTACTGTAATAAATAAAACATAACATTGATATTAATAACAAAAGTTATTACTTAACGATTTCGTAATTTCTGGAATTAGTACTCTGAAGTCGGTTCGGGGGTTAATCGATTTTTTGGATAATCGGCGCTCTACTGTATTATTATTATTATTATGAATCAATCTAAAAATTATTGAGAATATGTATGAAAAACATTTAATATAGTAGAAGTAACTTATCGTACAAATGTATGTAGTAGTAGAGTGTAATTCTTTAGTATAGCAATTGTTTCTTCCTTATGTTTTCATTATGCCCGAAGTTATTTATTAACACTAAGAAAAAGTTCTCAGGCAAAGATCCAAATTGTGCCCTTTTTTATAACCATTTTTCTGAAAATAGTTTCTGTAATTTAATTCAGAAAAAATGTTTTAAATTTTATTTTTAAAACTTTATTACATTTCTTTTGTATTTATTCCAAAAGCAATTATAGTGAATATGATAAAAATAATTATATTTTAGAAAAAAATCCCATTTATATCAAAAAATAAATGTGCCAAATGGCCGAGGCGGTTAAGGAATCAGTCTACCGCTCTGGGGCCCGGGATCGAATTCGGACGAATCGAAAAACCCCAGGAATTTTTCGGGGTGGTTCGCTCCAAATATGTCGGGCCCGTCCCTCGTCACCCGGCCGCCCTATTGTGGGCCTGTGCCGAACCCATAATGGCTTGCTAAAAGAGGCTCTCTTAATGTCCACAGGGCGGAAAGAGTAAATTAAAAAAAAAAAAAAATGTCGGTCCCATCCCTCATCATCCTGCACCAGTGGCACGTTATAGCTTAATTGGACTCAGGTAAATTTAGATTAGGAGGATCCATGTAGTGTTGACTTCGGGAAGATGTTTTTGGGGAAAGATTGATTTGGGGTCCCAGGCAGATTTCCTTTTTCCCCTAAGATAACGCGCCATCGTACTGCATCCCATCATCGATCTGCCCGGACCCACGATGGGTCTGAAAAATGCCCACTTAGGGTCCACAGACGTCAAATAATAAATAAATTCGTTATAAATCAGCTAAAAGAGATTGAAAAAACATTATTTTTTAAAATAAAGCTTTCGTGTCATAGATTTCGATATAGCTCTTTATTTTATTGACAGTTTCGAAAAGATGTTATTGAAAAGTCAGTCATCCGATAGGATAACATCAAGCGATAAGGATTTGTTATAGGTTAAGCTATTGTATGAAATAATTGCAAGTAATCAATAAGTGTCGAGTGCTAGCCGTGCTGTAAATCACGGTTGAGAAGTGCTGCGGATTCGATGTCATAGTATCGTAATAAAGATAATCCAATAGCAAGAAATATAACAAAACTGATTACTATCTTTTCGTCCAGTAAATTGGATCTCTTAACTTGCCACCTATTTTGTTGTTTTATTTTTTCTTCTATCGATAGCTATTCGTGTAAATCTTCAGACAGCTACTACTTATTCGCTGGCAAATTTAATTTAGTAAACGAAAAAATAGTGACTGAACTTTTTCTATAATGTAACATTAACTTTCTTTTATTTTTAAAATTTTATCCACATCATAGATAATTATTTTCCTACCAAAAAAGTTAACTGGAACATTCCCGATATTTAAAATAAATAATATGTCGAAGTTTTTATATATTTAATTATATTTAAAAATTTGCTACATATAATTAAACATGTTTTAAACATGAATTATGTAAGATAATTTTCTGGAATTCTGAATCTTTAAATAAGGACTTATGATGCTTTTAAATAATAAAAACAAAAATTTGAATTTAAGAAATTTAAATTGTATAAATGAATTTAATAATTCATATAAACTCCAAGAATAAGTAATAATATAAAACGTATTAAGAGCATTTTTTAACTACTTGATAAATTATAATTTTTATCTATGTATTGATAAAAATTTTAATAAAAAAGAATTTTTTGAAAATTAAATAATTAAATTTATCATTAAAACTGATGAACTCAGGAAAATTAACATAAGAATTCAATCCACTTAATTTACATGGTCATTACATTTATTATAATGGAAGCTTAGTCATTTTTATAAATAAAAAATGGGATACTTAAACTAAATTATCTTGTATAATAAAAAAGTAGTAAATGGAAGCTGAAGTTTTTCATACTTTGTATTTGATATCAATTTAATTATATATTATTATATTTACAATGCATTTTCAGTTTTTTTAATTCAAATAATAAATGATACTGAATGTATATTAATATCTAGTTAGTTATAATTTTTTAAACTGTTTAGATAAGAAATAAAAAAATTAAATTGTTTAAATGAATATTTAATTTCAGTTATTATTCAATTTTGTAAAAAAATTTATCTTAAATATAAATTTAAAATGTATTTTAATCAATTTTTTTGTTATTTTTAAATAGAAAACAAATTCAGAATCTCCAGGTTCAGAAACTAATGATTTAACACCACAGGAGACACCAGTAATGACAGATTTTTCACAGCATCAAGCACAACAACCTCAACCTCAACCTCCCGGTCCACAACCGACTTTGGCACTATGGGACTGGCTCAAGAGAACACAAATATTAATCATTGAATCTTCCTCCAAACAGAGAATTCCAGCTAGCATCGACAACGTGTCAAAAATAGTGTTTCCTGTATTATTTGGAATATTCGTGTTTGGTTTCTTTCTTGCTCATTCCATTATATTACCATCGCAGTCGGAAAATTGGAATCTTATCATAAATGAAGATTATTAAAAAAAAAAGTTATTAAAACAAAATATAGCAACAAATTATAAAATGAAAAGAGCTAGCTTGCTGGGCAAGCATATTCTATGCATTCTACAAAGCAATTTTGTTTAATGCTCTGAAAAATATAAGATTACACAGATTAACACCACCTTCACTATTATATATAAATATCACTTGCCAATGTTCAACAACGAATACCATGCTCATAGTTTGTGATACATGGCATAATAAACAATTTTCGGTGCCTACTGTATTGAAATCCGGAAGACACATTTCACAATATATGTGCCTTAGTCACAAACTGTGTAGTGTGTTATATTTCATACTTTTACTAGTTTACTAGTTTTCATTGTAAATTTATTCATTTATAGATATTTAAATTATTGTGAAATTCTACATAAACTTTTCTTTTTTTTCTTATATTTAATTCTACAAATTCTGTGTCAAAACTACATTTTTTATAATATTAAGTTGAAGATAAAAATCTTAAGCAAAAAAAAAGTTTCTAGATTGTATTGCTCCAATGTAAATATCGATTTATACTTGAACAAAATTTTAGTTTATGATAATTTAATTTTATATACATAAAATGTAAAAACTTTCCTTAATTAGAAATATGTTATTAAGTAGAACAAATTATTTATGTAAATGGATACAGTATATTAGCAATCTAATTAAAATTACAATTTTGCTGAATTCAATTTCAAGCATATTAATATATACGGATCTCTAAACGTGATACATATCCTTTTAATTATGCTAGATACTTGTTTAACCTTAGAAAAGTTATAGAAAGAGAGCCTAACTTTGAAAATATCACATATTATATCAATAAATAACCAGCATAATCAGTTAACAACTTTTATAAAATCGCTATTATGCTAAATTAAAAAAAAATCCTTTGCTCATTTGTCTTTCCTCCAATATTTCTCTATTTTTCCAGATATTTACTCTCCCATTTACCATTGTTAAATTATATGCCTAAAGGCATATTGTACCATATCTGTATTATAAATAAAGTAAGTCCCATTATATTTTTAATAATGAACTATTATTGTCGTCGTCTATTATATTTAACTTTTACTAGCGATAAATGAAAATTTATTTTAACTGGTTAAAACTGAAATTTTTTAAAATAGATGTGAATTCCTTTCCTAGTTTTGAGTTATTGTATATTGCCTGCTGTAAATAATGCCTGAGGAAATTTAGTTGTGATATATCTGTTAGCCAATAGAATTTGGATGCTTAATATGCATTAAAAAACCAGAAAAAAATTTTAATTGGTATTGTTTAGAAAATTGTGTTTATTCAAAAATCATTTTATATAATTCTGATATGTCATAAAATATATAAATAAAAATAATAAATGTTTTTATATTGCTCTAATGCTATTTATAAAGGCTATTTTTGTTATTAAAAAAATAAATATCTGTGGTTTGTTGCTTTGCGTATGATGAATAGTTTATATATGTCATTATATATTTTGTTAAAAATGTTATTTGTCTCTTGTTTACTTTAAATATAAATATTAAATCATATTATGTCTAATGTAAAATATATTTTGTGTGTACAGCACTACTGTTATCTTTCTTAAATATTATACACAAAAATGAAATTTTTATCTGTCTATTTTTAAATGCAATAAAAATTTATCCTAAAAGATTATATGATTTGATTCTAATAAAAATAATAGTAATAATTAAATATTGAAATATATTTTAATGATTACAAATCATTTACATACAACAGTTAATGAGAATTAATATACTAACTTAAGTATTTTGGTAACAAGTTTATAAAAATTATGGCACTTTTAACTGACAATAATCAGACTAAAACAGCACAGTATAATTAAACTAAACAATTAATACTGTTTATTAATGTTTTAAATCAATATTTAAATATAAAAATGTATTATTTAAATACAATATAAATATATAAATGTAAAGAGAATTGACACATTCATTTATTATTTTCAAAATGTAAAGTTTCAATTTACATAAATATGTCTTTAATCAATGGATGCCTTCAATTCATTCAGTAAGTTCCAGGCATTCTTTATATAAATTCTGAAATGAGATAATTTATTACAGACATTTATAACAAATTAATACTGTATTATAAAATTACATAATATACCTAGTAAATTAGAGATAATTCAATTGAAGATTGGAATAAAAAGTAGAACAACCTTTTTCCTTTTAATTTATAATATGATAGTAAGATTCCTAAAGCAATCTGCAAAAATCTCTCAAATCCTGCTTTATAACAGAAGATATCCCTACAAGATGAATAGAAAAACTCAAAAGTACTAGACAAAGTACATATTCCCTCTTCACTGATAAACTCCAAATTCTCCCCTGACAGATTTAACATTATTTAAATATGTAAGATAAAAATTAAATGCAAGTTTTTAAAAAATACTAAATATCCTTTATTTTCAAGTTTTTTAAAACATTATTATTTTATTGCACTACATTAATTAATCCAAAAGTTTTTTCATATAATCTGTAAATATTCCTCTAAAACGATTAACCTCTGGCATATAAAACATGAAGAAATGGATAAAGATTCATAAGCAAATTTCAAGAATCTGGTCCTCTCTCTAAAATTCCTCTTTACTATTCAATAAATCAACATGATATTGGCATTATATTTAAATCACAAAAATATAAGTTATTTTTATACATGAAGTTAAAGTCTTAATCTATTTTTCAATAAAGCATTAGTGATATTTTAAAAAATACAGTATATAAAAATATTCTTAACTTTTATTATAGTAATATTAATGGAGCATTTAGAAACAGTTGAATAATTTTATAGATAATTAGAAAATTTTAGGATTATTTACGTTTCATTTTGATAAATTCAGTAATTCACCTTCCCAAAATATATTATGAATATATAAACAGAAGAGATTACCATTCTGAATCAATTGGCCAAGGGAAGAATTGCATAAACTATTCCCTACAAAATACTCCTATTTAAACCCTTAAACATTTTTAAAAACACTAATTAAAAACAAAATCGTACAGAATGACGACTTTCAGCACAAGAGGATTAAAAATAAATCGTATATTGCAAGGAAGGCATCATCATTGTCGTAGCTTGAGTATCAAACAATTCGTTATTTATAAAATAAACAGAGAACTACTTTAAATTTATTGAGAAAAGTAGAGTGTAAAATATTTGTAAGTATACTTTTCTTAATCCTTTTCACTGGTCACTATTCTATTAGAAATTTTATAATACATTTATCTATTGGATTCATCGCGACAATCAATAAGCCGGTGACTAATAAAAGATTTAAATGCACGAAACCTGGAAATAGGCAATTACTCCGTTAGTTTGGCAGCTAGTAAAATTATTAATTTTCTACAATCCAATTTTCAAAACAATACTAAATAATTAAAGTTTTCTATAAAATTATAAACGACGAAGTAATTACATTTACTTTTTAATTTTAACGTCATAAGTTATTTTTCAAAATTCCATGATTAAAAATTCTCATTTTTTAATGTAAACAAAACCAGAAGTAATAAATTTATTTAAAAATGGCTTCATTAATAGGAGCAAACAACAGCAATAGCAAATCAAAAGAATACATAATTCTTACTTTGTTTCCTTCCTTCAAACAGAGTGAAAATCCGATTTAATCAGTTGAAAATTGGGAGTGAAATGTATCTGCACTAATATTTATCTAAATTTTCTAAATTCCTGTATTCAGTTCGAAAATCACCCAAACTATCTATCGGCAGAGTAATCACTGATATTGAACACATGTCTTAGATGACGATTTACTTAGAACGTTTTTTTATTTTCATTCCAATAGCATCATCAGAGCAAGTGGCATTCGAAACTTATTTATTATCATCTGTTCCCGTATATCTCAGGTTGCTTGTATCTTTTCTAGAATTCCAATTTCCGGGTAGAATTTTGAACTGATTTTCCTGGAAATTCCACGTATATCCCTGTCCTACACATTTCATTCCATTCTTTATCAAAAGAACGTTGAAAAACTATCATAGCATCAGCTTGAGAAAAGATTTGACCCCTTACGACGGCATAGTTTACGTTTACATTCATTTCTAACTAAGAATTTATTTTAAAATCTATCTTTTAAATTATAATTTAATATAGAATAAACCAAGAATAACTGACGAAGCAGAAAAACTGAGATAATTTTTGTGTGGTATAATTTAAAAAAGGAAATATATTCAAATTTTAAATTAATAATTTAATTAATAAACTTATTATTTAAATGAATTAATTAAAATAATAATAAATTTCATTATTATTCTTTCTCATTGGATATGAATAAATACATAAATTGTACATTTATCTGGCCTATTTAGGCTAGATAAACGTGCATTGAAATCGATCCAAGTCTAACTGGGTTAAATGTTAAATAATAAAAAAATATTCCGAAAAGAGGAAAACATCTCAAATTAAAAAATAATTAGAAATGGTAAAAATGCTTTAGAAAATTTAATTAATTTAGTATAAAACGGGAAATATAAAAGTATTTACAAGCAAAATAAACAACTATTTTTTTTAATTAAATTAAGAGCAATGATAAAACGAAAACGTAACAAAACCACCATTTATATCGATTTAAAAATATCCTTATCGTAGATTATAATTTCTAAAATAAACGATTTAAATATAATTTAGGTGATTATTTAAATTAGAATTTAAATGGTAGATTGTTAAAATGTTAAAAAAAAGAAAGTTTAAATTGATTTCGTTAATACGAAAGTAGCCCGATTTTCTTCGTGATTATTTCCGTGATTTTAATGTATCCACACGACACCGTCAATTCTAATTTAACGTCAATTGCATCATAAAAGATGTTACTCCCCAACGATCTTTTTTTATTGATAAACTAGACCACTCCTGACTATTTAAAACTGATAAAGAATAAGCAATAGCGGAGTTTTATAGATGTGTAACGCCTCCGCATATCTCGTTTTATAGATTTTCCCTTGAAATAAACCTCGGACTCGAACCTGGTTCCTGCGAGACAAGGCGTAACCCGTGATCAAGAGGACTTTTTTCCGAATATACCCCGAGGGACACTATATGAACTCGTAGCATGCGCATTAGGAAAGTAACGTTTGTACTTGGTAATTTTTGGTTATTGGGCTGCAATTTGAAAAAAAAAAAAAATTGTAGACCTATAAATTTCCACTGTTGTCCGTCTGTTTGTCTTTCCTTAATCTCGAGAACGGGGGCCGTATTCTGGTCACGTTCTCTGGTCCAAATGATTAGCCAATCAGCGACTGGCTTGTGAAAGACGAGAGACCAGAGATGGTGACCAGAATACGGCCCCGGATTTAGATAGATGAAAGACAGACCAGATATGGAAACCTTAGTGTCGGGAGGACCGAATTTCAATATTGCACCGAAATTTATCGGTCGGACTATTTAAGTATAGTTATAAGGCAGTAATCGGCAACTGTACAAAGTTACGTCGTACAGATGACGTCATCAGCAGAAAACACGGCGGTAACTCGGTAATCCGTCGCCCGATTTTAACTAAATTTGTGTGTTATTTTGTTTCTATTATCATTTGAGATATGGGATTCTTGAAAAATGTGGTGGTATTTTGTGCCGTTTTTTCTGTATTTTATTACAACCAACCAAACAATCTCAGACATTCAGTAGTACATATATAGATGATTCTTTTGATCACTTATTTCATCTGTATTAGGAAACGTTTCTGGACAACAGATCTCCTCCCCCGATAAATAATAAAACCCATAACAAAAAAAGAAAAATTAATAAAATACATAAAAAGAAAATTAACAGACACAATAAAACATAAATGAAAATTGCAAAAAAAAAAATATAAGACAGAATACATAAAAAATGCCTAAAATATTAAATACCTATAATGCTAAAAGTAAGACATAAAAATATAAAAAACAACATATTAACCGATCCGGAGTACAGAATATTGCCATGGGGCTATGCGGTAGAAAAAGGATCTATGTGAAATAGAAAAGCGGTAAAATGGTGTCGCGTGTATTCTTTACGGATATTCTAAGACGAAACCAGGAAGCCGGAATAAAACCAATAAAATATTTATAATAGAATATGCGATCATAGTATTTGATTCTTTCATATAAATTGGAAAATCATGCCTAAACCTTGCAACGTTTGGATTGTTAGTAAACGGTAGATTAATTAATTAATTTAACAATAAATATATCGAGTTCTCTCAAAATTTTATTGAGAAGGGAAGGGGCTGCGACAGACCAAATCGGCAGGCAATAATCAATAATAGATTGTAAGGTAGCAAAAAAAATAGATCGTAAAACAGATTTAGATGAGATAGGTTTGCAGAAACGCCGCGAATTGCTATTGCTTTAACGATTTTGTCGACATGAATATGAAAAGTTAATCTATTGTCAAATATAATGCCAAGATCACTGTATACATATAGAGCAGACATATTCTAGAATATTGGCATCAATGACAAAAAGAGAAAGAGGAGGGTTCTGAATCAAGGAGAAGCACATGACTACAGTCTTATTAATGTTGATTTTAAGGTTTGACCTTGCAAATAAAGTTGATAGCAGATGTAAATCACATTGAAGAACTGCTGGGTCAATGTTAATCAGTTTTATATCATCTGGGTAAGTAATAACAGTGAACTTGTTCTGATTAAGTAGTTGATCAATGTAAAACGGAGAATAAATAGGCCACTAAGGATTGATTAAGCAACACCATTTAAAAAAAATTCTGCAATGAGTTGCATAGCTTTTCTGGCAAAAAAGTTAAAATTATTTGTGGAGCACGTGTAGGAAAGAGAGGCCATATACCAGTGTGGGCCACAAGCTGTTTCAAAGAGCATAACCAAAGGGTGCCCACAGGGGTCGGTGTGCGGGCCACTCCTGTGGAATGTTATGTTCAATGCATTCTTGGAAAATAACTTTGGTCAAACGCATAGTATTGCGTACGCAGACGATGTGTTCTTGATATTAGAGGGTAGATCGAGAGCAGTCTTGGAGGATAAGGGAAACAGAATGCTTCAGAGCATCTATGAGTGGGGCGAGAAGCACAAGCTTAAATTCAACACACAGAAAACGAAAGCCATTGTGTTTAACAGGCCTAAAAAGAGTAACCTCTACCGGAGACCGCCCCACTTGAAAATGAACGGCAGCACCATCAAGGTGGAACGCACTCTAAAATATCTAGGTGCTATTATTGACTTTAGGCTAGCTTGGGATAGCCATATAGAATATATTACTGGGAAAACAGGACTTATATGTCAGGCATTTGCTCAAGTCGCCAAACGGAACTGGGGCCTCAATTCCAAGGCCATGTCGGTTATTTATGATGGCATTTATGTACCAATTACAACCTATGCGTGCGGCACGTGGGGGTGGGCTGTCACCAAGGTTCACCCCAGACGTAAACTATACTCCTCACAGAGACGTGCTCTTCTGTTGATCTCAAGAGCTTACCGCACGACCAGCAACATCTGTCTACAGGTTCTGTGCAAAAAACCGCCTATCGATCTTGTTATTACTCAGAAGCAACGTTACTGTAAATTGAAGTGGGGAGGTAATATACAGACTGAAACCGAAAACATAGACAACAAAGATATTGAATGGCCATCACCTTTCGGCAATACCCTTCCACCTTTTGAATCCTATCTGGTCACCCATGACAGTACTTCTAGTGCGGACCTAAAAGTTTACACAGATGGGTCATGTCATGACAATGGCGTGGGAAGTAGCTACGTCGTATACAATGAAGATAATGAAGTATACCACCAAAAGTTCCGTCTGCACTGCAAGTGCACTATTTTTCAAGCAGAGATGTGGGCTATCAGCAAAGCAGTGGAGCATATCAGCACTAATTATAACAATATGCATGTCTCTATCTTCACCGACTCACTATCTGCCCTCAACCTCTTAACTAGCAGAAACCAACATCCAACTGCAGAAAAAATCAGAAGGGATTTACATGCTTCCAGTTGCACTTTTGACATAAACTGGATCAGAGCACACCAGGGTGAGCGGGGAAATGAGAGAGCGGATACTCTGGCCAAGGAGGCTGCCACGGACAAATCCCTCTCCATTTCGTATTGCAAACTGAGTCAACGCACACTCCGCAACTTTCTGCGTAAAGAGACTCTTACTCTCTGGCAGCAAAGCTGGGACCAACATGAAGATCATATAACTCACACCTTTATTCCTAACCTCGAGACATTCCTGCAAAATAGTTGGTACACCCCCAACTACTATAATTCTCAAGTATTCACAAATCACGGAAGGTATGCTGCTTATCTGGTCAGGTTTGCCCACGGCACATCACCACTGTGCCCGACTTGCAACGTTGGGGATGGTGCTCTACACTACCTAAATGACTGCATGATATTGGATCAGCATAGACTTGAGTTACAACTTTTACTTCGGGAGCAGGGTGTGGGGTGGCCCTGCGATCCGGCTGACTTCTGGAGGACACGGGAAATTTTCCAGGCTTTCGACAACCTGGCTAGAAAGATTAGCCAAATCACACATAACCTCACTTTCCGCTAGGGGTACCACGGGTGTTCTGTCCTTTTGTGCTGTCCCCATGCGCTGGCACTGTAAGAGCGAAAGCATGCTCGTACAGCCAGCTGGGTTCCTTACTCCTATTTGTTATTACGGTTTTGCCGACACGCGCAAAGTTTGTCGCGCGGTTAACTGTTAATTCACTCTCAATTCTTTCATTTATGTCTGTAAAAATTTATATATCAGCATACCTGTAAATTTACCTGTCTTTATTCCCGGTAGTGCCCAAAGCGGAACCGGGACATGTACTAAAATTGGTACCTAATAAACTTAAAATGAATGAATGAATGAATGAATGTGGAGCACGTGTTACGAAATTTTATTTAAAAAACTTTTTATATTATTATAAAATGGCAAAAAAGTTTAATTTTGAGGGTAGAGACAAGTTTTGTAAAAAATTATAAATGCTAATAGTGAATAAAATCATCATTAAGTCCAACCTCACTTGAGATATGACACATGCCCCCCTTTATCTTCACACCCTCTTGACCTTTAACCACCAAAATTTAATAGCATCAATGCCGCTAATACACAAGCCTTCCTGCAAAATTTCAGAAAATTTCGACAAAAGTATAGAAGTTAAGTTTCAAAGTGGGTGAAAAAATCATGCCCCTCCCATACACTCTCTATTTTACAGTTCATGTGTTGAAATTGGATCATAATACCATAGAAACTTTCAGCATATTTGTATTACAGACCCTAGGGTGGGGATGATGTTCCTCATGATACCAACTGTTTCGTTTTTCAACAGAACAATAAAAACCATTATTATTGTTTTTTGTAATACAGTAATTTCTGAGGGTGTTAAGCTTTTCTCAGTCTTAGATTGTGAACACACAATTTATATTATATCCATTGAAAACAAAATAAAGTTGTAATTAACAGGAACATTTAAAAATGCCCAACCTAAAATTTGAGAAAATTTGTTAAATAATTCAAATCATTAAATGTTTTATATAACAGAATTAAAATAATTCATCTTAAAGTATAAAGATTAAAATGAAGAAATGGGATTCTATAACAGCAAAGAGGGGGGGAAACAGTGAAAATCTTACACAAAAAGATATGGTAAATAAATTTAATATGGTTTATTTTTAAGTAAATCATCCAAAAATTTAATTCAAGAGAGAACAATATAAACCTTAAACTGATATCTGATTATGTCTGAATGGTATAAATTTAGAATTTCTTATCCTTATGAATTACTTATCTGATATTTATATTTACAAATGATAACTTTTAGTCAGCTGACATAAATACATACATACAAGAAAGACATCAGCCATACACAAAGTGTTTAGCCAGCAGAAAAGATGATAAGGGAAAGGGGAGGGAAAGGAGGAGGGAGAGGAGATAGACAGTAGAGAAAGGTAGAATCTTTCTGAACAGCGTACATATGGCTACAGTATCCTCTATGTTTGATGTTGGCATGCAATTTTTATGCTGCAAGGCTGTAGTCCCCCAAAAAAACTAAAAGAAAACCTGAGTGTAGTAAACACCAATAATTGAGTGCCACCACGAATAGCTAAGTGTAGAAGTTAGTGCCAAGTGGCTGTTAGTAGGAAGACTTATATCTACTTAATACTAATAAAACTGAACACGATCGCAAATCTTAATACTACTTAACAACTAGACAGACAGCAAAAAGGAAACAAACACAATGACAAACTAGTGACAGACAGCTGATAATTGAGTACATGATTTCCTATTGTGTTTGCTATTTAATAAATCAACAATTTTCACAGCACTTTAAACCCAGAGAAATTTGTTAATACAGTAATAAAAGATAAAACCATTTCAAATGTCTGTTTCAGTTTCCAAACATTCAGGTGCAAAGTTTCAGAATCAAGTTTCCAATTAAAAACTAACAAATAAAGTAATGATTATTTTATCAACCAATAAAAAATAATAGACCAGTTGAAGAGTGGTGCTAGTGGATCAAGCTTAGCTCAGGAATATAGAGTTGGAGATGCCATAATATTGGACATTAAAAAGAACAGTGATGCCATTAAAAGATTTGTGAGTGTACTTGACAGTGAAGATGGAAGCTTGGCACAAAAAAATGATGAAAATAGCAGAAAACCAGGACTGCAATTTACATATGGTTCATGCAAGTATGTAGACAAGGACAACCAATAAGTGGCTCTTTGATTTGTGAAAAAGCTCTTGGAATGAACAAGAAACTAGGGGTATTGCTTTAAAGCAACTACTGGCTGGGTTATGCATTTCAAATCTAGGCACGGAATTAGGAAATTTGACATCCAGGGTGAAAAACTGTCTGCTGATTCTGAATCAGCTGAACATTTGAAAGTGTCTTTTAAAAACATGATTGATAAGGAGGGCTACAAAAAAACCAATGTCTACAATGCACACAAAACTGGTTTGTACTGGAAGAAAATGCCAACAAAAACCCTATTTTCTAAGAATGAAATGCCAGCACCTGGTTTTAAGGCAAACAAATCACGTATCACTGTTATGGTATGCAGAAATGTTACATGAACACACAGGCTACCTTTGCTAATCATAGGGAAGTCTAAAAATCTGTGGTGTTTTAAGGGAGTAAAAAAATTGCCAGTTACCTACAAGAATCAAAAGAATTCATGGATGGATACAAGCATTTTTAAAGAATGGTATGACACTGTATTTATCCCTGAAGTCAAAACACATCAGCTTACAACTGGAAATTCTGAAAATGTTTTGTTGTTGATTGATAAGGCCCAAAGTCATCCCTCAAACATTTCACTGGAAAGAGAAAATGGAAAGCTTAAAGTTGTTTTCTTGCTTCCCAACGTTACTTCAGTCTTCCAAACAATGAACCAGGGGGTCATTGAAAGCTTCAAACATTATTACAGAAAGGCATTGCTACATATGGTAATGATTGGGGAAGAATATGAAAAAACAATTCAGCAAGTGTACACTGAAATTAACTTGAAGGATGCTGTGTACACTGTACATGGCAGCAGAAGCTTGGGCTACTGTCAAAGACATTACACTAGTACTGCTCGGAATAAGCTCCTACCATCAGGTGAGTCTTTTTGGTGGCTCTTCAGGTGCAGTTTCACTGCACCTGAAGAGCCACCAAACAGCCAATTTGTATCACAACTGTTTGGGCTGGTCAAACAATGTTCTGGATCTGAAGAATGCAATAAGGAAAACATTCAAGACTGGCTTGAATGTTATGCGATGACCCTGGCTATCAAGTATTGTCGGACAATGAAATCATTGCCAGTGTCATCGACAACCAAGACCCTTGCAACGACAAGGAAGAACCTAGCAACAACGACCATGCAGAAAAAGGACCATTCAGCGGGGAAGTTTTTCACTGCCTTGAGATGACTATGAAGTGGTTAGAACAACAAGAAGAATGTGATGCTATCCAACTGCTGTCTTTAAAACGTGTGAGATTTAGCTGCTAAAAACAATTTTGGACCTCTTTTCCTAAACTGTAGACCTACT
Organism: Centruroides vittatus; assembly: GCF_030686945.1. NCBI lineage: Eukaryota > Metazoa > Arthropoda > Arachnida > Scorpiones > Buthidae > Centruroides > Centruroides vittatus. The sequence continues at coordinate 875,955 of NW_027120741.1, forward strand.
TTAATGTACTGTACAGTACTACTTTATGTAAGATAAGTATTTGTAAGACATGTGATACAAAATATATACAGTACAGTTTTGTGCACTGTATATATTTTGTATATTATACAATATTAATATTAATATATTTTTTCGTAAATGATCAGTTATCTGAAAAATCAATTATCCAAACAACCCAAGACCTGAATTGTTTCTGATAATCGATGCTCTACTGCAGAGGTGGCCAACCTTTTTCTTACCATGCGCCAATTTTTTGACAGACAAGTTCAGATGCGCCATATAACTCGAACACTTTTTATACCATCTTACGTTCATTGTTAGGGGTTGATAAATAGAGATAAGAATAAATCTGCTTCGCTTAGGGGAGAAAAAGGAATAACTTAATCACACAGTTAAATTAATTAATTTATGCCAGTTTATTGAAGCACCAATTTACAATAGTCAGCAATGATCTCCTGTACAAGAGAGTGATCGCTTCATGATGGTGCTATAGCTGCCAGGACACCACCGGGCTCACTCAGAACTAGTGCTGCCAGATGTTTTTAGTGTTTGTAACCAAATTTTTTTAAAAAAGTAGCCCAAAAGTAGCCAATCCCGAAAAAATTATTTTAATAACCCAAGATCTGTCGATAAAATTAAAAAAACCATTCGTGATTTTCCGGCAATAACTTTAATCACAATAAATGTTTTCGGCCATTTACATGCCTGTAAACTGATCGGAAATAAAGATCGCAAGACTCAAAATACATGCATACACTGTAATTTACTATGTGGAGAACACTAATTTTATCTGCAAAGTAGATTGCAAGCGAATTGTGCAACAAATGAACTTGCCAAGACAGACTATAAAAAAATTAATTTTTCTATGTAATATTCTTAATCGCAAAGAAGCCAAATCTGGCAATGTTGCTCAGAACTGACTGAAGTGCCACTTGTAATCGTCCAATGTGCCACGTTTTGGCCACCCCTGCTCTACTGTATAGGCCTATATATAAGATGAGCAGTTATTTATTGTGACATCATCACAAGGTTGAGCTGCAATTTTTAATCACATTTTCAATTTATTTAATTTAAAATATATGCTTTCCACCTCAAATTACTAGTGGCTTGCCCCCTGTACATCATACTTTTCCCTTTAACAATACAGTCATGTTGGTCATCTATCTAATGCCCTTCAGGGAAAAATTTTTGAATTGAAATAACATGACTTCTGGTTTACATTGGAAGTTCATATATAGTTAATTGGGACCTCCTGCCCCTAAGGTTTCCAAATCTAGTCTTGTCTTTCATCTATCTAAATCCATTCTGAAGATTAAGAAAAGACAGACAGATGAACAGATGTCAGTGGGCATTTATAGGTATACAATTATTTCAAATTGCAGCCCAAAGGCATAAACAAATAGCAAATAAACAAGTCATATAAGAAAATCTGATTTCCAAGATTCTAGAAGAATGTAAAAATGAAATACTTAACTAGACTGATGCATTTTTGTTTTTATTCCATATTAAGATTATTTGAAGACTTCCTATAACATTTAGTAAGCTGGTTTTAATTTATAAAATTGCATTGCATTTTGCAATTCAATATATTAAATCAAATTACTAATGAACTGGATTCTCCAAATGATGGACAAGTAGAATATCAGTAAATAAGAGAAATTATGCAAAGATATAGCATAATAATTTTTAAAATAAATTTTAACTAGTTTATAAAATTATTTTAATAGAAACTTAATCATACTTACTTATCAATATCTACAAAATCATCATCATTCTCATTATCTTCATTTCTAGAATTAATTTTTTCTAATATTACACTAACAGGTATTATTATTTCTTGGATATCACCAACTTTCAGTTTACATGTTGCTAGTAGATATTTAAAAATAAATGAGTAATGTTAATAAAAACTATGTATTAATAAAATATAAATACAGAATATCATATGATGAATAAATATTAATTAATTAAATAATCCAATTTTTAAACTTAATAGATGCCATAATTATTTTAAAATCATTTTGGAACAGAACAAAAATCAAAATCTTAATAATTAAAATTAATAAAATGATTTACTTCATTAAAAATACACCCTAATTATTAAAATACAGTAGTTGCAAGATGATAATTCTGCCTAGATCTAGGTCATATTATGTAATACAGTAATCTTGTATGTAGTTTCATATGTCAATAACTAAAGATGTACAAATATTAAAACTAAAATGTAACTAATATTTGAGAGCCTAATTTTTAATGTTTTTTACTTAATCCTTTTGTCAATATACAATTAATTTATTTTATTTACTGTTAATGATCTTAATTGGTGACAGTCAAACATGCTTTAACTTGAACAATTAAAGTCATTCAGTTTCCTTTCTCTTTGACTTGTAAATATTAACAATAATAACTTTCAGTAATACTGTAATTTAGAAATGTGGATAAAGACTAAAAATGAAAATGATGCAGTTTTGTTGAACACCACTGAATATTTGGTATATAAAATTGATGTTACATTGTTTATCATAGCAAAATTACTCTGTTGATTAATACAGGATATCTCTCTGAAGAATCATAGGATTTCAAATGATCATATTTCCAAAACTTACCAACAGAGAATGGTTAGCAATATAATATATGAAGTGTCCCAAGATTTTATTGCTTATCTCATAAATATTGTATGTAAGCTCCCTTAGTAAGACAACACACTTCTAGTTGGTAGTCCAGTTCTTCCCACACTTGATGTAGCATGTCTGGTGTCACTGATAGCAAACATTCACAATTCACATTTTAAGTTCTGGCAAGTTTGTGCATTGGTAGCCTGCACACAGTCTTTTGCATCCTCCAAAAGAAGCAAGTGCAAGGTATGAAATCTGATAATCTGGTAGGGCACAGAGTCATTGGGTCCACTGTGTCCAATCCAATGATGTGGGAGCACTTCACTTAGGAAATTATGAACATCCAGATGTCAATGCCCATATTTTAGAAAATGTAATTGGTGAAATCTTTGTTATGGAAAGAGCTACATTGGCAACATGTCCAAGTAACAATAATCAATCACAATATCATCAACAAAGAAGAAAGGCCCATATATCTTTGCTTTTGAAATAGCACAGAAGACGTTCACTTTGTGTGACACATTCATGTTCAGTGTTTGAATGTGCATTTTCTATGCCATTCTGTGATTGACCATCCTGCTGACATGAAATATGGCTTCATCACTGGAAATGATATGAGCAGAAAATTTATTCAAGCATATAAAGTATTCACTCTCCAAACACCACTTACATGAAACTTGGAGTTTCCATTTCCAACTGTTTGCCATGAACAGTTATTAGACAGATGTGTTCAGACCTTCTTGTCCTTTTATTCAATTGTTGTACTTCTTAAATTTGTTAAGTTAATGAATATTGGACTTATCATACAAAAAAAGGTTTTAGAAGAGTAAAATTTACCCTTTTAAAACATTTTCCTGTATGATTTGTTAACTTGACAAATTTAAGAAGTTACTAGAAAGATAATTATAGACATTTAAAATCCAGTGATTCTTTTAGAAATGTCCTGTAATATAATGTACAGATATTCACCTCAGCAAACAAAACAAAGCTTTAAAATAAAATAGTACCAAGTTTTTGGGTTGCTGCCCAAATTAAAAAGGATGTTTGGAACAAAATATTTACAATGGTCTTATAAGAGCAAAAAATAAATAAATAAATTACTATTGGTTCATACAAAAATGAGAATTTATTTATTTTTGCTCTTATAATAATGGGTATAATAATTTTACATATAGTTATACACAGATACAATACATAGTACAATATTATATTAAACACAGTCACAATGCATATTTTGACTTACCTCTATCCTTATAAAGAGTATTTATAAGATGTACAATAGCTAATAGTGAAGAAGAGGTTGATAAACTGTCATTTTTCACACATTCTGCTAATTTAAATATAAATATCCTAAAATTGATATAAAAATATAATATAGTTTATCATTAAACTCATATATATCTGTAAAAAAAAAAAAAAAATAATTTTCTTAAAATTGATAAAAAGAGCACTTTCATCATTAAGAATACATTTTTATAATTAATGTATTAATGTTTAAACTGTTTAATAATTTATTAACCAAAACCATTAATTACAGATTTATCCTATTCCCAATAGAAATTATTACTTCACAACATATGAAAATTACATAATTCTCCATATAGATATTTTTTTATAACTGTCTCCGTCTCAATTACTAGAGTAAATTAAATACAAACAAAACCTTTTTAACCAATAACAGAACTTTAATGCAACGTCTGAATGTTTTCGGTCTTCACCAAGGCCTGCCTCAGGTTTTTAACTAAACTGGCTTCCAAACTGGAATGTTAGAATGATGAAGTTCAAAGATGTTTGAAAAATCTATTTTAAATAAAGACTGTGATATGGTGGCGCTTGTGTGGAAGTACCTGTATGAAAGATTCGAGCAAAGTCAATCAGCTGTATGAATTTGACATATTCAAAAATTTAAAATCAAGTTTTTGAATATATTTGAACTTCATCATTCTAACATTCCAGTTTGGAAGCCAATTTAGTTAAAAACTGGAGGCAGGCCTTGGTGAAAGCCGAAAATGTTTGAAAGTTGTGTTAAAGTTCTGTTACTGGTTAAAAAAGTTTTATTTGTATTTAAAATATTTTTTAAAAAATATTTGGCATGTTATGTCAAAAGACATTCATTGCAATAATTTTATAAACATTTCTTATTTTTCCTATAATATTCATATTAAATATATACCGTATATTCCGGCGTATAAGACGACCCCTGACTTTTACAGTTAAAATATAGGGTTTGGGATATACTCGCCATATAAGACTAACCTTCTTCCAACGCCCACCAAATAAAAGTAAAAATCAGATTTGATTTCAATATGGTAATTTTAATTCAAATGCTTATGACATGCAGGTACTTAGCAGGTAAACTGTCACTTATAAACATAAGGCTGTTTGTCACCAAACAGGAAAAATTCGACAGAAAAACACACTCACGATAATCGCTATTGTTGATCGTGACCATCTTTTTTGCTATCAATTCTTTTCTCCCAATAATTTTTTTTTAATTTCAAGAAAAAGATCAATTCTAGCCCAATTTTGAAGTGAGATGTTGCAACGTACTGGCCCGCCCTTGTATCCTATTACCATACCTCCTTCTCTGCCTCCCAGATCTCACACATGCGTGTCTGCACCGCTTCACTGCAGTCCTCAGGAGTGAGATCTGAGAGGAAGAGAAAGAGGTACAGTAATAGGATACATACAAGGGCGGGCCAGATGAGTGAAAGATGCATGTTTTTCTAGGCACAGCGCCGCTCTATCTCTATCCATACCCCGGGCATCCCGGCCAACTGCAGCACCTGCCCTATAAGACAACACCTGGTGTATAAGACGACCCCCCACTTTTGAGAAGATTTTCCTGGGTTAAAAAGTCATCTTATACATTGGAATATATGGTACATTTTATTGTGTTATATATTATACAAATTTTGACAATGCTTTCAACAAAAAATAAAAAATTAATTTTGATTTAATCTGTTAATTTCACCTAAACCTACAAGATTAAAATATGGTTTTGTAATAATTATTTTTAAAATAATAAATAAATAAATAAACAAATATACTCTATCATCAATAATAGAGAGTTTAAATATATTGATAATTAAAGTGTTTATTTATCCCAAAACATATGTCTACAAAAATTAAAAAGAGAACTATAGTCCTTTCTGTAATAAGGTTCTTATCTAGTCTTGTCTAGTCTTGTGTTCAATTATACTAGCTCTCCGATGGCCTTTCTTTTCTGCTAGACTCATTTACACCATCAGTCAGAAAGAGGACAAACTTTAGAAAATCATATCTTTATTTCCCTGAATATGCATTTCGGACATTAAGTCCCTTTTCAACTCTATGTGATATAAATGGATATGAGAAGTACAGGAATTGCGACAATAGATACAATATGGATGGTGATTATTGATTAACAGGTATCTGAGCAAATACAATGGTTTGATACATAATAAAGTACACAGTTAAAACTATAAAATTTAAAACTGTCACATCGTATACTGTAAAACCATTAAAATAATAAAATAAAATGATGAAGTAAAACAAGTGCACTGTTAAAATAATAAGAATATAAAAAATTAATTACAGTAGAATCATAATCTATGGTACAATTCACAGAATTAACAAGGCTTGTTAATTCTGTAAATCTTAGTTAAAAACTGGAGGCAAACCTTGGTAAAGGCCAAAAATGTTTGAAAGTTATGTAAAAGTTCTGTTACAGGTTAAAAAGGTTTTGTTTGTATTTAAGATATTTTTAAAAAATCTTTTGACATAACATGCCAAATATCACTGGTTTTAAGGCTTGTTAATTCTGTGAATTGTACCATAGATTATGGTTCTATTGTAATTAATTTTTTATATTCTTATTATTTTAACAGTGCACTTGTTTTACTTCATCATTTTATTTTATTATTTTAATGGTTTTACAGTATACGATGTGACAGTTTTAAATTTTATAGTTTTAACTGTGTACTTTATTATGTATCAAACCGTTGTATTTGCTCAGATACCTGTTAATCAATAATCATCATCCATATCGTATCTATTGTTGCAATTCCTGTACTTCTCATAACCACTTATATCACATAGAGTTGAAGAGTGACTTAATGTCTGAAATGCATACTCAGGGAAATAAAGATATGATTTTCTAAAGTTTGTCCTCTTTCTGACTGATGGTGTAATAAGTCTAGCGGAAAAGAAAGGCCGTCATAGAGCTAGTATAATTGAGAACGATAGTCATTTGAGCTATAAAAATTCACAGGAAAAGAAATAAAGGCAGAATTCACTACATGGAACATGAAATATACACCAGTAAATCTGTAACGCTAAAGATAATCAATAGATTCTTCTAAGCAAAAAGAATATGAAATGTATTTTAAATGTGTAATGATAGTTACAAAACCAAAGAGACTAAATAAATATAAAAAGTTTGTTTTTTAATATTTATTCAGTCTTTAACTTGTTTCCTTCTTTTTGAAAATGAATTTTAGAATATTAAACTTTTTACAACATTTTCTCTTAAAATTCAGTTAAATTTCATATTATTATTTTAGTAAATATTATGAGATTCAGTAGCTATCTCAAAATATATCTGTTAAATCATCATAAATATGAAAAAGAAATTTAATTTTAATAATTAATTTAAAATTAAATTATTTCATGTTCATTTGTTGTGAAACTGTGCTGTACTAGATTTTCTTTAGAAGTGTTGAACACAAGATTATGTTATTAACCAATCACATGGCTTTTTTTTCACTTTTATTTAGTTGATAACTCAACTAAATAAAGGTGGAAAAGAAGCCACGTGATTGGTTAATAACACAATCTCGTGTTCAACACTTCTAAAAAAAAAATAAATTATTTCATATCGTTACTTGGTAATAAAAGATAATAAATGAATTATCTTTTATTACCAAGTAAATAGAGTTATGTAATTTGAATTTTAGTAGTTTTAAAATAATGTAATATAGTTATTCTTCAAATTCCTGAATATAACCTAATAAATATGACATTAAAAAAATTAATTTTTTATTGAAATCATTGATCTTCTTACCACAAATTTAATTGTATCTATTCTTAATGTTTAAAACTAGTTTCATTTTAGCATTATTATAAAAGTATATCTAAAATATAAACTCAATAAATATAAAATTCTCAAAAATAAAAGAAATTTATAAAAATTTTTGTTATAAATATTTTATATAAAAAATAGTTAAATCTATAATATATGTTTCATTATACTTAGATTTGACTATTTAAAAATGTATTCAAAATAAGTGCTTTTATAATAATTAATATAAAATATAATAAACATAAAAATTTACCTTATTAATTTATTTTCAGATGCCAAGACTGTAAGTAAAGTTGAACTTAAGACTGGCAGATCATTAATCTTATCACATTCATCAAAAGTTTGATGCTTTAATATGAAAATAAGAAATGAATTAATCACTTAAATAAATAAACTAATCTAATCACACAATTAAAAAATAAAATTTTATACTTTATTGATCATCATGGTCATTTCTGCTAATATAGCTGACATCACTACCACAATGATATTTTCAAATTCATCATTGAATATATGTTTCTTACAGAGAAAAAGAAGACTTTCACTGATTGCAGGTTTTATTATTGTTGAAACCTATATTAAAAAATAAAATAATTTTGAATTTAATGTTGAACTTTTATGAAAGATAACTATTTCCAAACTTATAAAAAAAAATACTTACCTTAATATTTTCTTCAGCATTTTGCTGAAGCATTGATGCTATATACTGAAGAGTTTTTGATATCAGATCAGAAATACAATTATTATATTCAAAATTTTCTGAATGTAAAGATGAATATTCAACAATTTGGTACATAATTTTACATATTAATGGTAACAGTCTATCATGTAAATGTGCTGTAAATAAAAACAATGTCTTATGAAATACAAATAAAAAATTTTCTCCTTATTTAATATAGTAAAACATTATTATTATGTACTACAAAGTATTTAACAATAATTTACAGTTTGTAATTTATAATTTTACTTTTCTTATTCTTCATTCATTCAATTTTGTTATTTGATGAATAACAATGAATCATATAACACAAAATTATATTTAATTAGACTTTCAGTTCTAAAGTATATTTATTAACAAAAAATTCATAAATTAATAAATTCAATTCCTTTTAAAAAAAATTTAATCATCATCTTTGTTTATTGTCTGTAAATAGAATTATTATTTGAGATTCTTCAGTAACTACTACAACTCAATGTTGATTATTCTTATTAAGACATTTACTAAATGATTTATCTACATGATGTCTGAATGCATTAATAGATTCAAATTCTTCAAGAAAGTTTCAAAAAAGAATAAAAAAAAAAAAAAAAAACACAGCATACAGAACCAGTATCAAACATATAACACTGAACTTTTGTAATTTTTTGTTCAAAAATTAGCTTCAATAAGCTTATATATTCTTGGTTATGTATATCTTGATTTTTTTTCTATAAAATTCAATTATCATTTCAGTTTTAAATTAACAGAATTAAAAAAATAAGAAATTTGTAATATGGGTTTTCATTTAGCATATTTTTTTTACTCTATTAGCAATTCCTGTGTAAAAGAAATTCAATGATGATATGTTAAGAAAAAGAAAAATAGTGCAACATTGGTTTTGAATGCAAATCATAAACAGAAAGAAAAATTGTGCACCAGATAAATCTATATTTTAATAAATCTGAAGAAATTAAGTAAATTAGAAATTTTTGTCTTAACTTCACTCTTACTGTGACCAATATAGATTAGAGAAAATTAAAATTTTAGATGTATTAGAAGTATTTTGTTTAGATTGAAAATTTTATTTGAATACTTTATATATATATATATATATATTATAAATAAACTAGACATACCTATTTCAAGCATTAAACAAGCAAATTTTGAGACCGATAAACAAAAGTTATTGTTTCCATATCCAATCAAAATTGCATCTATACAGACTTGAAGTAAATGCTATAAAATATTAAAACATATTTGTTTAGTTGAATACCAGGTTAAATGTAAATAAACTTAATACAAAGTTTATGAAATTATAACTTCTAATCTTACTTATGAAAATAAGCAGTGTTTAATGACAAATTTAGAAAAATACTCGGATTATTAGTTATATTTAATATAATTTTTTAAAAATATTTAATATTTAAATTTACTTATATTTATAAATTTCATGTCCTGCAGAATATATTTTTTAATTATTGTTATTTAAGCCTCTGACTGAATCTATTATAAATATGAAGAAACTACTACAATATTAATTTTGATTTTACCTCAATACATGCAAGTTTTAAATTTTTTAATTTTATTTCTTCTTCAGATAATGTAACATCATCTCCTTCACAGAGTCCTTTTAATTCATATAATATGTCTTCATTTATCCAATAAATAAAATCTTCTATTATACTTAATACATTTATTTCAGTATCCTGTAAATTTATAAGTATAATAATTTATTAATTATTATTAACTTTATAAATAATGAGTAAAAATATATAATTGTCAAATAAAAGTATACTTTTATTTGACAATTAATACATATTTAACAATATAAGTCTAGATATTATGTATCACTTTGATTGCAATACTGTAATGATAAAAATCAAAGTACTGCAGATAAGTTATTTAGAAATGGTCGATTAGCTTCTTATGTATAAATTATGAGTATAAATAATTTGAACTTAGCTCTTTCAGTCTAAATGCCAACCTAATGCTAGGAAAGATTCTGATATATCTGAATAAATCAGATACAAATTCATAATTTATCATGGTTAGTATACAGTTAGAGAATTAGTCTCAATTTCTTGTAATGGCAAAATTATAGCTTATTTTGTAATCTTTAGGTGCTGGTGTCTCATATTGAAATCAATCAAGAAATAATTCATTATTGACTGATCTGAATGTCTTCAAACAGTATAAGTTTTAAGACAAATTTTTAACAAAATGTATCTTCAAATACTAATATATGTAAATATATTAAGTATTTAAAAATATACACACAAATTTACAATAAAAATTTATAAAGTTGAATATTTTATTTTTTTCATAATCTGTAGAAAGTTCCAATAAGATATGACAAATATGAACGTATGAAGATCATTGAATTTATTCATTCATTTAAAGTTTTATCATTTAATTTTGGTAACATATATAGAAAAACTATTGCATTTTTTAAAAGCATCAAGCAGATAAGAAATTACAAGTTAAGTTTTTATTAATGTAATTCCTTAGATTATTAATCTTTAGATAATACATATGTATGACAAATTTTGTTAATTAAAAATATGGAGTGCAAAATTTACTATAATTTATTATTGCGGAAATGGAAATAAATTAATTTCAATATAACAGTTTACATTAGCAGGTAAACCTTCCATTATTTCCTAAGATATCTTATTATTTTTTTAACAAAAGTGTTTGTTACTGACACACAGTCAGTAACAAACACTTTTGAACAAACAGAATTAAAGATACTAAAAATTCAGATAACTATTGTAAATGTTGAAAATTCAAAAAAATATTCTGAACAAAAACAATAATTGACATTTACTTTATCAAAAGATGTGCTGTACATTCTCACTTGTACACATTATCTGTTGCAGTTTCTGAATTGAAAATACAGTGGACCCCGATATAACGCGCATGTCGGGCGGGAAACAACACCCGCATTATACCGAGCAACACAATAAATTTACTCAGAACAATTTGAGCTATATACTAAAACATCCCATCAACTACATACATATTATGTATTTTAATTAAAAAAACCAATTTATTTATTAAATGCTTTATTAGAATTCACATAACATAGTTATACATCTTAATAAGTAAAGAACATACTGTATATGTATTATTTTATTTACGTACATACGGTACGCTTGAAAATACAGTACTGTATGTAAAAACAAATACTATCTATAACTTCACTAAAATCTATGTATTCAACATCATTCCAATTACAAAACATCACTTAAAAAAGTGAGTAATTTTTGTTTGTTTGCTTTTTGATAACTTCTGCATCACTTCCCTTTTGAAAGATGCTAATTGCAACAATCTGACACTATTAATATTTTCTTGTGATTCAGCCCATTTTATAACAGTTTCCATGGCTGTTATTGTTTCTTTGGTTGTTGGCGGTATATCAGCTATCCCACTGGCACTTTCTTCATCATCATCTGTTTCTTCTTGACAATCTTTGTCACCGCAAATGGATTTGATAATCATTTCATCAGTCATATTCTGACAAATATCTTCTCTAGCATCCACATCTAACCAATCAGTCAAAGAATCATTAGTTATTTCTGGCTCATTCAATATTTCCCGGATACGAGAAATTTCAGCCTCAGTGAAGATATTATCTGAAGCTGAATCTGAATGTGTTGTGGTTTGGTCAAGATCAACTTGATTATTAGATTCATTTAATTTTTTCCAACAGTTTCTAATTGTCTCTGATGTGATTGCCTGCCAGGCAAGTCCAATACTGTAGGACACGTCTTTGAGATCCATTTTTTTTAAAAATATGTTGACGTCAATGTCTGATGCTAATAATGACTTCATCATTTCTCTTCGGTAATTTGTTTTGAAAGCACTAATAATGCCTTGATCTAAGGGTTGTATAAGAGCAGTAGTATTTTTTGGAAGATACATTACTTTTATTTTACCATCTCAGACACAAGGTTATCAGCTGGTGGATGAGCTGGGAAATTATCTAAGAGAAGCAAAGCTTTTGGATCTAGACTCAATCCTCTCAGAAATTTTTGCATAGAGGGAACAAAGGAATTGTGAAACCAGTCATGAAATATGTTAGAAGTCATCCAAGCATTTATGCTGTTTTTATAAACAACTGGCAGAGATTTTATATTGATTCACTTGAAACATTGTGGGTTTTGACTTTCCCCTATAATGAGTGGTGTCAACTTGTAATTACCAGCTTTATTTACACAAAATAAAGCTGTTATCCTTTCCTTGCTTAGTTTTAATCCTGCCTTTTTGTGGGTTACTTTTTAGATCTAAGGTTTTATTTGGCAACATTCTGTAATATAATGCAGTCTCATCACAGTTATAAACTTGTGCATCAGTATACCCTTCTTTCTTAATGGAAATTGTGAACTGTTTGGAAAATTCTGCAGCACCTTCAATATCAATAGACTTTGCTTCACCAGAAATGGAAATTTGGTAGATGCTATGTCGTTTTTGCCAACACCACAACCAACCGTCAGAAGCCTTAAAATCGCCTTCTGCTTTTAAGCTTACATGGAATTTTTTAGCCTGCAACTTTAAAGCAGTTCAAGATACGGGAATACCTTCACTTCTTTTTTTTGCACAAACCATGCATAGAAGCAATTGTCAACATTTTGATTTTTTCCAAGTCTTGTCTTTTTTCGAGTAAGCCCAGCATATTGGTCAAGTTTATCAACAAATGATTTCAGTTTTGTCTCCTCTGCCATCCAACCCCTTTGTTTCTTCGGATATGCCGTATTCTCTTCTTATGTTTGCTTTCGAAACTCCACTCTTTACTTTAGCAATAATGTCAAGCTTTTCTTTCACACTGTAAGCTTTTCTTTTACTCATCATGCATATAATAATTAAACACTATTCAAAATACATGCAGGAACTCAATACATACACAATTACTCAATACACAGTAACAATAAAATGTGCTACTCACCAACGCAGCATGAACCTGTATAAACGTGTTTGAGCTTATCGTGTCTGAACATCGCCCGCGCTATAACCGAGTGTGCGGTATAGCGAGCAGCGCTATAACGAAGGTCCACTGTATTGTCAAAGGCTTATCAAGTTTCATAAAAATAAAAATTATATAATAATGATGCATATAAAAATTAAAAACGAAAAGCACAATTCTTAATTTTCAAGTTTTAATAGATATTTTTGAAATCAATTACATACTAATTTAGAAAAAAACAATGTGTTAACTTCAACATTTTAAATGGAAAGTAAAATTAAAAATTCTTAATAAGTGTTAATAAAAAATGAAATATAATCAATATTTCTATATATGTAATAAAATAATGAAACATTATTCGTATTGAGGATGATAATGATCATATACATTATTTAATTTTATTCTATCCACAAATTTGTAATGAGTAATTCATTGATATTACATCCAAAGAATTCATAATTCTTTCAACACTCACTTTTTATCTGCTTTTAAACTAGAAGTGATATATTTTGGCACAATTGCCTGCTCAGAGAAAAAATGTTGTAGAGAAAGTTTAAAAAAGTATTCCCTTCCCCCACTTAAACATTGTTGAACTATAGGGTTATTTCTACAAACTCAGATAATGTTAGAACAAAAAAGCAAGTAGTATTAGTCTCTTCTAGTATAAAATTTAAGTGATTTTATTGCATATTACTTCTATAGTATATTTTACACATCAAAATTTAAAATCAGTCAAAACACGAATCTTATTTTCCTAAGCAAAAAATGAACTAACTGAAGTAAAAGTAATATTAAACTAATTCTAAAATAAAATTTCTTAAAAAAGAATTATTTCTGTAATTATTTGAATATGTGTAATTTGCAACACAGACATCCCTGTACACTTTAGGACATTTCTAAGAATGTTCAGTATACAAAAATTAGATATTTTCATACAATTCAATATTTGTAAAACTCAGTCTTTTTTTTTTTTTTTAAATCTCATCTATTACTTACAGAACTATTAAATCTTGACTTTTTTTATTCCATCTTATCTATTAATTAATCTCATTATTACCTAAATTATTTAGTATAAAACATTTATTAATAAAATTTACATATTTATATTTTAAATTTTGTTCAATTCATATCAAATATTTTTTAATTTAATGTATTATGGGTAAACATATTCACATATACTAATATACAAGAGTTTATTATATTTAAGTTGGCTATTTGGTAAAAGAAATTCATTAATAATACAGCATCTTTTCATATATTATTACATTTGTATTTCTAATATGCAAATAAATATAATCTAGCTGTATTTAAAAATATATAAACATAATTATTCAGATATTTTATTTTAGTTTAATTTAAGTTAAAATAATGAGCTTACATTTTTTTGAAGCAGCAATATCAATTTGCTATGTAAAATAAAAGCTTTTAGAAGAAACTCATCAGAACAATGATTTAAAAATTCTTCCTTACTAAAACGTTTTTGCAAAAGTTCCTGAAAAATAATTGAAGTCATAAGTAAATTCTAATAAAAAATGAAACAATAACACTTTTTAATTTCGAATACTTTATTGATAGCATAACATTCTTAAAAATAAATATAATTTCATTTATTACTATATGTAGTTATATTTTTAAATACAGTTACAAACCTTTACAGAACTGAGTTGATTTATTATATGTTTAAGTATTGATGCTTGATGATTTAAAATTCTCTCTCTACACAATGGAAGTTGTAATAATCCTTCAAGTAAATTCAGAGCTAATAATGGTTTTGGCTTATCAATTTCTATAAATTTCACTCTCTTTTTAGTCTGCACTTTTAACTTAAATGGAAAAATAACGAGTAAAATTAATAAATAAACATTAATTATATTAATTAAATAACAAAACTTATAATTTTTATTCTAATTTATGAAAATATAAGAAAAAGTTCAAATAATCTGCTTACTTCTTTTTGAGAAACTTCATTAGGATTCTGTTTTAGACCATGTGCAATCCAATCTGATATAAGTTCTAAAATATCAACTGCACGACCATGATTACAAAGACTCTCTAATATGTTACTAAAGTCCAATGATTTACTATCCTCTGGAAGATTTTTTAATCTATTAAAACACTGACCATAAAATGTTGGTACTGAAGATGATGGGAAAAAACTTGAAAGATATATTACAGAATCACAAGCATCTTTATCCTGAATTTAAACATATATATTTTATTTATTTATTTTTATGTTACAAGCATAAATTTGTAATAAAAATATTCACATACCTTAAAATATTTAAACAGAGTACTCATAAATCCTTGTAGATTTGCAATAAGTAATTTTAACTGTTCTTTGTTTTTTGGCTGAAGTAAGATAACAGCATATATTTATTTCTTGAAAGACTAATTTTTAACTTATTTTATATTTTTTATGTAATAAAAATTTTATATATATATATATGTGTGTTTATATGATAATATAATATTGTAGGATCTTCTGCATAACAATTCACTTTTTTTACAAAAACAAAATATTCAATGTTAATGTCCAGCATGTTCTGTACAATGAAGTAACTTTATATATATATATATATATGTATGTATGTATTTACAATAACCAACAATTTCTGTAAATGTTATAAATTTGCATATATTGCAAATTAATCACATTTACTGGTGATTATGCATACTTTCCAGTTCAGTGGTAAATGCAATAAAGTGTATTTAATTAATTAAATTTACTGAACATTATGCATAATCGCCAGTCTAGGATGGCAAATTTGATAAATAATGCATTCTCGTCCATTAAATCTTGGTTAGAAAGTAACCAAACCCAGCACTGAACTGAGGGATTACAATTTGTGAATCTCATGAAGAGTAGATTATATCATCAAGACATTAAGTGTAGTCTTTATTAAGCCATGTTTGGTTCACCCTTAAAAGTTGGGCTGAAGACAACATGCCTTCATAATGATGCTGTAGCAGATGTTTGCACCAAAAAAGAGCTACAAGAAATAATTGAATTACTAGTCAAAATCAATGCCAATTAGAGGAACCTAATAAAAATATTTCAGAAAAACTATTGAAAATGAATAGCCATCACTCAACTAACCTGATGTGACTATTCCAGAGTAGTCAACCAAACTAATTTAGTATGGAACTGATCAGTCTTTCTATGATCAAGAACAGAAAGAAAGAAGTTGAAAAGAAGCAAGAGAGCATAAAGGTAGGCTTTAGAAGTTCAAGCAAAGAAAATAATAAAATAGCAGAGCTAAAGTTTGCTATTGCCAAAATAGGAGATACAGTGTAGCTTCAAGCTAAGAATACCAGATGTGAACAGGACAAGAGGCAATTCACAGAATATGACAGTAATATTAGCTACTGAAGATGACAAGTACTATAACAATGCCAGACTGCAATTTTTTATATTTTTAATAATTTTTAAATTTAAAATATATGCTCTCACCTCAAACTAGTAGTGTCTTATCCCAGTATATCATGCTTTTCCATTAGCAATAGAGTCATGTAGGTCATCTATCTAATTTCTTTCAGTGAGAATATATAGGTCTACAATTTTTTCAAATTGCAGCCCAACAAAACATTATGTAACTCAAAATGTTGTGATAGTTTGCCATGTTTGAATAAGCAGTAAGAATTATTAGAGTTCTATAATTTTCCTAATAAATTTTTTGATATTTTTATACACACACAGTAATTCTAATATTATGCAGAAATAAATTTTTCTTAGTTTTTTTGCATTCATTAAATCACTCTGGTATTAATAAAACAAAAAATGCATTTTTGATTCATTTTATTAAAATTTAAATCCATGAGTTACTTTATTAAAACAACAAAAGGTGGAAAATTTCATATTTATGAAATTTATGAACTACATTTTGGAAATTATGCAAAAATCACTTTAAAAGTAATACATTCAGTGATAGTTATGAAACGTACAAACTTCATTTGAAAATTATGTAAATTGCTAGTAAAAGTGCAAAATTTACTAAAATTTATCAAACTCAACAAGATGATTAGTGATTATGCATAATAATTGCCTATTATGTATAATTTCCAGTTAATCAATTTTACCATAACATACATAAAACATTCAAAAAATCAAAATCAAAAGTGCATTACCAAATAAATTAATTTACTATATTTATTTCATTGAACTAAAACAGAGACTTACATCAACACATGATCGAAGTTTTTGGTAAAGAAAACAGTGAGCAAAAATATTCTATGGTGGTTATTGTAATTATTAATAATTTCTTATCAATTTAATTAAAATACAGTAGAGTGTCGTTTATCCAAAAGCCTATCAACCAAAACGTATGTTAACCAAAAGCATTCCAGTCAGACTGTGTCGTGCTGAACCAAATGTTTTTGATACTAGATTAACTTCCAAAATATAACTTTTTTGTTTTTATATTTTTCAATGTATTTATTTTGTTTATACAAAATAAAGAAATAATTTTTAATGATACAATAGCCATGATTATTATTTTTAAAAATTTACATTAGGCTTAACATCAACGAAAATTCAACGCATAGCGACACGCAACGGAGAAAAATTTCAACATTGGATAGATTAATATATTTTTTCGTACATAATCGGTTATCCAAAAAATAAGTTATCCGAACAACCCCAATCCCCAATTAATTTGGATAAACGACACTCTACTGTGGGGGTGTCAAACTCAAACTGCTTAAGAGCCAATTTTTTGTCTCAAGTATGACAGTGAGCCAGATGTTTTGAGATTTTGTAGCCAAAAATTTTCTAAAAAGTAGCCCAAAAGTAGCCAACTCAAAAAATTCCTTTTTAATAACCCGAGATTTCACAATAAAATAAAAATAAAAACACCACTTGTGGTTTCCCAGCAATAACTTTAATCAGAGAACAAACATTTTCGACCAATTTACAGGCCTGAAGCAGGTCTGTAAAATGATCTGGATCAGGGATTGTAAGACTCAAACATACAAGCATTAACTGTAATTTATGCATTTTGTGCGCTAAATAGTGAGAATTGTGCAATAAATGATCTTGCCAAGATGGACTTTAATTTGAAATTCAAAAGATGAAATAGAGAAAACAATGTAAACAAGAAATTAAACACAAAAGTAAATCAAATAAAATAAATATCTCCAAGTAATATGAATAAATAAAAATAAAAACAAAAACAATAATAATTGAGTTCAACAATTTTGTTTATTAAGTATTATTTATTTATAAAATATCCCATTTCCTTTCGTATTAAGATAATAAAATAATAAACAAATAGCATTATTGAATTGATGTCTGGGCCGCAACTAATTGTCTTGCGGGCCATGACTGGCCCACAAGCTGTATCTTTGACATACCTGCTATACTGTATACATTTCTATGTTCTCAAACTTATATGATGTAAGTAAAGGTTTGTGAAGAATTTTTATTCAATTATATATTTTGATCTTAGAATATTCTCATAACTGATATTTTAAATGTTATAAAACTCATATTTATTTCTGATATAATTATAAAATGTTTAAAATTTGACTATAATGATGCAACTTGAATAACTTGAATCATAAATTTATAATTTTCAAATCAGAGATTATAAAATTATCCTAAGTATGAAAATATTTTCAAAAAAATTTAAGTAAAAAATTTTCAAAAACAGATACTGTAAATCAATCACTTTATCAATCAGTAGATGATTTATCATAATGATTAATAAAAAGTATTGTGATAATTAGATAATTATTTGTAAAATAAAAAAACTCTTCACTTTATTTAATTAATTACTATTTAAAATATATACAGTCGAGTCTGCATAAGTCGACACCCGGATAACTCGACACCATTGGTTAAGTAGTCAGTTTCTGTGGTCCCGGCCAACTTACATAGGCATTAATGTTAAAAAATCTCCGGTTACTCGACACTGTTTAACTCGTCACCACTGGATAAGTGAACATACTTTTGCTGTCCCACACTCTGATAAGTTGTCACCCCCCTCCTGAAAAAATGAATTCACTCCGCATGTGTGGTGTGAACTCATTTTTTTTCAGGAGGGGGACTCAATTTATTTATTAATATATTATTATTATTAATATATATATATAATGCCGTAACATTTTATGTATTTTTATGTATAAAATAATAACAGATAAACAAAAAGAAAATATACAATCTACATCAACATCACACCAGAATACAATTTTGCATTTTCTCACACCAGAGGCATTAAGAATCCTTAGACGTTACTTGCCAACAATTGACAATTGTGAAGATGATGTTTTCAAGGCATTCATGATTGTTGAAAAAGAAAGTCGAGACAGTTAAGTGCTCAAAACAAACAACACTAAACGAATTTTTCAGTTTTTCATCTACAGAGTAATTGTAAATGGAGGACACAATGTATTGTAAGCCTATACTACTGTATAATGCACTACTGTATTTTATTAATTGTAGTTTTATGGTTTTTTTCCCGACTTTGCTTTAGTCGTCACATCGGATAACTCCACACATTTCCACTTTCCCCTTGGGGTGTCGACTTATGTGGAGTCGACTGTATATATATATATAATTAAAATTGTTATAAAAAAATACTTTGTTGTTTATAAAACTTTTGTTTGCTTATGAAAGTAAAAGTCCTATAAATATAAAATTATTTTAACAAAAAAAATGTAACATTAAAATCTCTAACTATAACTGAACTTTTAAATATTTTAGTTTACCTCATGTAATTTATTGTTGATGCCTGACCACATAATAGACATAGCATCTAAAACACCAATAGAAACTTCAGGATCATGAAATGGTAAGTCATTCCTATTATCTTCAGTATCAGTAATTATATTAAGCAATTCAGTTGAAATAATTGAAAAATTCTCTTTATTTTCTATGTTCCGACATCTGGGATGAACTTCAGAAATATTAGGTGGTGAATCACTTAAATTATTTAAACTTTTCTTTGCATACAGATATATTCCTCTCCCAAGTAAAATAATGCAATTCACTGAAAAAAAAAATAGTAGTTTGTTAAGAAATCTATAGAAATTCAATTTCTTAATTAATGGTACTTAACCAATTAATAGCAAAAACCATTTTTTGAAAATTCATTTTTAAAAAGTGATTCAAATAATACATCAAATATATATAAAAAGGATAACCATCTATGTAACATAATTTTTATATTTCTTCCATTTCATAAATTTAAAACAAAAGTTTCTTATCCTTAATCATTAAATTAATATATGTAGCATTAGATATAAATATATTAAATGTATTGGAGTTTAAAAATCTGAAAAACAAATATTGGTTTTCTTTTAATGAAAATACATTTTTCAAAGAAAATATAAATTGTCATACGATATTTAATAAATTAAAATCCATGTTAAAACAATGAAACTGTAATTAAATAAGCATTTGTATTTTAGCAATTAATTTAAAGGAATATAATGTAGATTTTCAAAAACATATGGCAAGCTTACATATACTAATGATTTAACTGCTATGAAACAAATTAAAAATATTATGTTAAGAACATAATCATTTTAAGAATTGTTTATGCTAATAATTTTACAAGAGAATTTTGTAATGAAATATTGAATATTCCAAATGATATCATAAAGACTTCATTTTTATACATCGTTAAGACTTAACTTCAAATAAACTTCATCTGTCTTAAACAATTCCATTCATCTCAACTGAATTTAGAGAATTATTTTATGAAAATTGCAAAAAATGTCTTAAAATAGGCAAGTTTTGATTCTGGAACTAAAACAGAAAATTCTAACTATTCATAACACTGAAACTTGAAATATAATATTTTTCATTAAAAAAACAACATAAAAATATGTATTATTGAAATTTATTTAAACCATAAATAACTTAAATCATCATTGTGCTATTATTTCATATTTGCAAGTTTATAGTAAAAAAGTCATAAAACTGAAGAAGCATTATAATACTTGTTCAAATTACCTGTTGCTTCAAGTCCAATATATTGATGTACATATTGAAAAAAGACTCGAGAAGCTGCTCTGTATTCTTTAATCAAAAGTAAACATCTTTGTAATTGTACAATAGCAGGCTTAGATACTGGAATATAACTACTATGAATAATATTCACAATATGCCGAACAACTGATTTACTGTCTACTTCTAAGCGAGCCATTAGATGTTCTATTGGAACAATTTCCCAATACTGAAAAAAATTACATTAAATTAATAAATACAAAAATTATTAATTTAATAAAATATAAATTATTTGTAATCTACTTCTCTTTTTATTTAAAACACTTTATTGTTACTTAGTAAACATTTTACTAAATAAAATAATCATTAAAATCTATTTCCTGAAATATACAAGACTATAACAAATTATTTTATGATCACAGTATTAAAAGTATTATTTCATTATTAATCAATGCAGTGATGTATACTAGAATGATTGTTCTAGCATACATTGAAATATATGTATTTAGGGGTAATATTGCTTAATCTGCTCCAAGTCCACAGCCTAGAGCAAATTTATCATCTAACATAACCATTTAAACAAGAAAAACTAATACAAAATCAAAAATATAAGCATAAGAATATAAAATTAATTATTTTAGTTTTTATAAACTATACATGTAAGTTTCCATCTATTCTGTAATATTACAATGTAAATTGATTGATCTAGAAATTTCCTTCACAACCTGTGCACTTTTATATCTTTGTTTTTTTAAATCATACTGACAGTTGATTTAGTCATACCACATTCAACAATTGATATCCTACAATTTTTTCACTTTCTCACTTGAAAATTATTTCTTTCTGTTTTTAAAGTTAATTAGTTTTCTTACTCTGTTCTGCAAAGTCATAGCTAAAATTTTATAGCAGAGTAATTTAAAAATATATAATTTTATTGCTAAAGATTAAAAAAAATATATTTGAACCCCACAAACTATAATAAAGACAATGTCTAATACTCTAATCAAAGCAGAAAAACTTGACATGCCATGCCATGCTCCTGTGCTTACTATGTTGGCTGCCAACAAATCAAATTGTTACAATAAAACAATTTGATTTGTAGATAAAACTGTTTGTTGTAACATTCATTTGTTCTACATACCCTACTTTGTCTTATTAGAAAATGTTATTAATGAATTTTAATAGTAAAAATTAGAAAGGAAAAAAACTATAATTCATTCCAAAGACTTCTTAATTACCTTATCTAAATTATAATTATTAGTCTCATAATCAGGTAGTCAAATAAGTCAAATATCTTTCTAACCTCATATTTTCAGAAATTTGTTCTTCATTCGAAAAAACTTTATAATAATAATAAACAATTCAATAACACAGATAAAAATAGAGATAATAAAAATATAAATAAATTTAATTAAAATTTTCTATACATTTTATTGGTCAGATACATATTAATGTAATCACACATTCATTCTATACAATTGTTTCTTATGCATTAGAAATTTTTCTGAAGAATAAATTTCTAAAGAATTTAAGGTTTCAAAAACAACTTATTTTGTTTTTTGTCTATTAGGGTGGTTTATTATATTATTAATAACAAATAAATTATAAATTAATTTGAAAACTATTTAAAACTTATATAATATTTAAAAAAATTTATGAATTTAGTATAAATTATATTGAATATATCAAACAATATCATATTGATATTTTAAAAATTAAATAATTATTTAAATATAATTGGAATTTTTTAAACATCTGTTTGACATATATAATACAAGTGTTACAAGTTAATTTACCTTTAATGTTCGAAGATGTTTTATTTTCAAAAGAAGATTACAAAATGCTATCCTCACTCTCTCAGCAATATCATGAAAACAATTTTGTAAAGCTGGGAAAATAGTCTTTAATGTAGGATGAGTTAAAGGATTATCAAGCAATACTTTAAAGCCCTAAAATATACATAATTATATTATTATATTCACAAAAAATTATTATAAAAACCTTTAAAAATAAATCAATAAAATTTAATTATAAACCCTTGATTCAATTGAATTAGCTGTAGAATTTGTTAATTTTTGTATACCGAATTTCAGATTCAAATTCATTATAAAAGTGAATTCTTGCAAATTTTGGTTTTTATGAAAATTATTGTTTTCTAAATCTCAAACTAGTTTACATGTACTCCATTTAACTATATTAAGAATAAATAAATAAATTTTAATCTGTAAAAAAAATTCTAAAAGGTCATTAAATATTTTCCTAGGACTGATGTTATTTTACCTTTTAATAGATAATAAATGTAATACTCCAGCTTCTGTAACATTATTTGTTTCATTACTGGCTACATTAAATTCATTGTAGTAAAATATTTCGTTAAATTTTCCTACTTTTAATACATTACATATATATAGATATATACATACATACATACTGGAATATGTTAATAAATCAATTTAAATATAATTACCTTAAATACAGATGCTCTTACTTCAGCTGATGATGAATCAAAAGCCAAATCAGTTATTAATATTTGTATTAATACTTTGATTACCTGGAATTATTCATTTTTTAGAAATAAGTCATTCTTAAACATTTCAAACTGTAATATAATCTTAGATATAACTAATCTTAGATCAATCAATATCATTACGGTCTTAAATATAAATGGACATATTTCTTAAAAAATTACTTCAGACGGAATATCTTCCCAATGCTGATTGAGAACAGTACATGTTCCTATAATTGCAATTGAACGTACTTCAGGACTAGAATCTTTGAGTAGACACTGTTTTTGTAATAAAAAGTTTATTTTAGTTATAAAAAGTTACCTTAAATTTAATATATTTCTTATGAGATAATTAATAAAAAATGAAATATTTTAAAATAAAAATAATTTAACATAGATTAAGTTTTTATAATGTATGGAATTTTGGTGGATAATTTAATTTGGAGTTTTGTAATATAATTTTAGACTTATCAATTTTTAATGATGGTTTTCCATTATCATTTAGAGCTGTAAATTTCAATAAGCAATGGAAAAAACAGGATGGGAAAAAAAGGAATAATTTTGATTAATGCAACTGTGAGGACCGGGTTAAACCGGCCCAACAGATTTTAAAATTTTATTGTTCAAATCCCCTCCGGAGATAGCGATCAAAATCGGAGATAGCAATCATGATTCAAAGGATGTGCAGCCTTCCGCCGTCAAACACGCTTCCCTCCTCTCCGGATCCGACCTCTGAGTCACGGAGATCAACTCATCACCCTCCGTCGTGATTGGTGATCGCAGCGGACGAGACCTGGAGTATATAAAGGGGAGAGATATCTAAGAACGGGGTGGCTGAACGTCCGAAGAAGACGAACGTCCCAGCAAATCCAAATCCGAATTGAAGGCCAAACCCGAAGACGCCGGAGCCGCCAAGCCCGATCCTTCCGCCCAGCGCCAGAGCCGAAGAACGACCGACCCTCCTTTCACCGACCGATCAGTCCTACGATTGTTGTCGATACATCAGAAGACGAGGTATGATTCCCCCAACAATTGTGAACTCTCTCTCCCCCACGATTAGGGACGGGATGCATAGATTCTCTGTATTATGTTCTTTATCCAAATAAATCATTATCTGTGTTATTTATCTTGTTATTTCGGATATTGCCTTGACTTATCGTTGAACCCACACACTTCCTCCACTCGATCTGACACTTAATTACCCGATCCCGACGAGTCGGGTTATCATAAAAATTTAGCCATCCTTGACAGTGGGGTGGGTCTTGCCGACCTGTTCGCCGAAAAAAAAAGAGGTAGGACGGAGTCGTACCTCCCGGTGTTCCCACACAACAATTTGTAAATTTTAAGACTGATTAAGCAATAGCATGCATTGTCTGATTGGAAACTCATTCCTTTTTAATATTTAATAAACATCCCAAAACCTGATGCATTGATACTAAACCAAATGATCACCGTAATTAATCTGGCTATTATTTTTGCTATTATTAATAATTGGATATTAAGTAATTTGGTATTAGAGGTGGACGCTAGGCACCATCTCTTATCTAAATTAATAATAAATTATTATCATCAGTATTTATCAGCAAGATATCCATTATTTTATATATCCATTCATGGAGACTCATGGTGCTAGCTGGGACAACTCCTATGCCCACAGCCTATGTACTCCTCCACTAGGGCAATCAGCAAGCTATCGCTTTACCAGGCATAATATATATATATACTAGCAGGTAGGCCCGGCGTTGCTTGGGCAAAAGTAATGATAGCAAAGATTAAGATTACTACATTATAGTCACAAAAAAAGAGTAATTTCATCAATGAACTAAGTTTTTCTAAAGAAAGGTCGAATTTGAAAATTGAAAGTTCTAATATTGTTCGATTTTCACGTGTTCTGATTATATCCTTTGATTTTCATCGAATGTTCTAAAGAAGAAAGGTCGAGAAAAACCAAACTAATCTGTTCCAACATATTACTGGTTTTCTTTTTTCTTTTTTTTCCAGCGCCCGTAAATCTTGCACGTCGCTTTCTCTTGTTCTCCATTGTTACTTAACACTTTGGTACCCTAACTGTGTACCAAATTTCAACTTTCAACTCCTAACCGTTTTAGCAAATATTAAGATTATTATGTTATAGTCAACCTTACCCGTTTTCACAGAATGCAGGAACTTGGTCCTCCCTGTTTCCAGACTAATTACAGAATTTTTAGATGAGTCTAAAAATATGTTCGATTTTCCCACAAAAACGAAAAAACTGCATCTGCGTCTTGCACATCACTTTCTCTTAACACTTCCATTGTTACGTAACACTTAAGTCTTAACACTTCCATCATTGATGGAAGTGTTAAGACTTAATCCTGTCCCTCTCCCCCTTGGGGAAGAATTTCGAAAAATCCCTTCTTAGTGTGCGTTCCCGTGACGTACCCTAACTGTGTACCAAATTTCAACTTTCAACTCCTAACCATTTGGACACGTCTCGAAATGTATATAGAAGCTTTAATCCTGTCCCTCCCCCCGTGGGGAGGAATTTCAAAAAATCCCTTCTTAGTGTGCGTTCTCGTGACGTACCCTACTGTGTACCAAATTTCAACTTTCAACTCCTAACCATTTGGGCTCTGCGCTGATTATTATTATTATTATCAACTCGTCTCAATTATATATATAGATTGTTCTGGGCTAGTCCTTTTCTTCCAGACTGTTCTAAATTATTTTATCATTATTAATTTAGATAACAGATGGCACCTAATGTCCACCTTTAATACCAAATTTAATATCTAATTATTAATAATAGCAAAAATAATAGCCAGATTAATTACAGCAATCAGGGTTTAGTATTTAATAAAAAAATAAACAATTTTATTCTTAAATAGATTTAAAAAATCATATTCAAAATGTAATACATTATTTACTCTTGATAAAAACTATTAATGATTATTGAATAATATTTTGAAAGTTGCCTTATATACTAATAAATATTTTAACTTTCATGTTTTTGTTAATTAATTCTTGCCTTTATAGTGTTTCAAGAATCAGTCAAAGTCATTTCCAAATAAAACGTACTGTATGGATTAAATATTTCTAAAAGCAATTATTATAAGCTCTTTAAAAATGATAAAATTTTAAAACAATAGTATTTTAGCCTTACCAATAGGTATAAAATCAAAATAAGTGAAACGTGACTTCTTAGTGTTCTCTTAGCCGAAAGAGGTCCATAGACCCCTTCTAAGGAGAAAAAAATAAAAGGAAAGCATGAAGTAATATTGAGAACTGAAGGCAGTTTTTGTGCAATGTTGTCAGTCTTTCCAGATTGAAAAATTTTTATTGGTTGAATGGAAATTTGAGGAATTTTTTAGGTTGGCATTTTTTTCACTTTGAACTTTTTTCAGTAAACTAAAACATAAAAATTTTGACATGACATTTGAATTACTTGTAAAATTTAAACATTGCAATCAAAATATGTGATCACAGTGCTCATTCAAAAATAATTTCTATTTTTAAGTGACAGCTTAACAAGTTACTTTTGCTTTCCATACTCCAAACTGATACGGCTATCAGCACCTTCTTTAATCAGTAAGTAAAATTTCTGGTAAGAAACAATTTGAAGTGACAAAATAATTAAAAACTGACAAATTGTTGACAATTTCTTAAAATTTTCCAGAGTGACCCCTGCATTTATAGCTCTCAAGTAATAAATATTTTTCAATATTTTTTCAATTTTTAATAATATTTTTGAAAGCTGTAAAATTAGTTCATATAAATTTTACTCATTTCATTATACATCAACATCATTTCTTAACTATACTAGAACTATTGTATATTACAAATTTAATAATTTATAAAATACTTCAATAAGATTAAACTGTTTTTGAAGCATTTCATCTGTTTCTTCAACATTTGCTTCTGGATTTCCTAGTGGATAAACAGCAAAAAATATATCTGCAGCATTAGCTCGAACTATTCCATTTGCAACCTAAGTAATTTTTAAAAAATTCTGTAAATCATATTTAGTTTTAGATAATTTAAATACGAATTTTTTAATATTAATTAAAATATAATAATTTATATATTTTTTTAAAAATTTTAAATAATTATTTAATTTTATTTATTTTAATTGATTCATTTATGATTCAACTATAATTAATTTAAATTTAATATAAAGATTTTTAGAAAATATTTCACACACAATAATAATAACTATGAAAAATAAGGTTTTATTGCAATTAAATATTTCATGTAACATTTTTAGACCCACTAGGTCCATCATAGCTCTTCAAGTAGAACAAAGAATGTAAAATATAACTGGCAAGTGATTCTAGAATAATATACATTTAAAATTTTATATTGCTATTTTATATTTTATAAAACTATAAATCTAATTTATTGAATAATTTAATACTACAGATATAAACATTGCCATCCATTAATATATTAATAATTAGACTATTTAGAAATGATTAATTATATTTATAAACATTTAAAGAAACATTGGCTGAGAATATGATTCAAATTCATCTCTTGCTTAACACATTTTTTCAGTTAAATTATATGTAATTTAACTAAGTTATAAACATGTCATTTCAGACATATAATAATATATTCATCTAAAATTATCATAAATAATTTAGTGCATATTTGTAAAATTTAGAATATTGCATTATTAGACATAAAACAAGAGATGAAAGTATTTAATATCTTTTATGTTTCAGAATCATAGCTAAAACTTATTTTATTATTAATTTAAATTTTTTAATACCTATTGATAACTATTTATATATAAATTATTGTACAGTATTTGAACAGAATTGTATTATATGTAATACAGTAGAGCGTCGATAAGTGAAACGTCGGTAAGTGGAATGGCCGGAAAGTGGAACGATTTTCAGTCAGACTGTGTCGTGCTGAATCGAATGTTTTTGATACTAAATTTACTTCTAAAGTATAATTTTCATGTTTTTTATATTCTTTAATATATTTATTTTGTTTGTACAAAATGCAGAAATAATTTTTAACGATATGATAGCCTCGAAGATTATTATAAAAATTTTCGTTAGGCTTAAAATCGATGAAAATTCAACACGAAGTGACACGCAATGGAGAAAAATTCAACAGTAAGCGATACGCAACAGAGAAAAATTTGAACATCGGACAGGTTAATGTATTTTTTCGTACAAAGTCGGAAACTGGAACAAATCATTAACTGGAAGGACCCCAATATTTTCAATATTTTGGGACCCCAGTCCCCAATTGGTTCCACTTATCGACGCTCTACTGTACTTCTATTTACAATTCTTTATTCAAAATACTAGTCTTATAAATGCAATAGTAATTATTTTGATGTAAAATTCAATATTTACAAACCAATAGAATATATATATATATATATATTTATTGGTTATATATGTGTGTGTATCTGAAAATATTTGCAATTTAAATTTTAATTAAGTTATTTTTAATAAACTGATAAGATAATCCTTAATAGCATCAAATAACATCACTACAAACCTGATAAATTATATAACTACAAGCCAACCAATGCTGTATGTCACAGGCTAGATAACAGCTATAATACTAATAAATTATGAAACAATTTGGTACCAGAGGGGGGCATTAGGCACCATCTTTTGATAAATTTAATAATTATAATTTTTAATTTAATAAGTTAAATAATTTAGTACTACTAGAAGAAAAGAATCGGCCCGAAGCAGAACTCGAACCCTCAACTCCTGCTTACTGTGCAGATGTGTTGCCATTAACATTACGATACAACCATTGATGGTTGTAATGTAATGTTATATATACTGGAAGATGAGATCGAACTGGAGGTCTGGGTAGCATAATTGGCAACACATCTGCACAGTGAGCAGCAGATGCATTGCCTGGAGCAGGACTTGAACTCACAACTCCTGCACAGTAAGCAGCAGGAGTTGTGGGTTCAAGTCCCACTCCAGACAGATTCTTTTCTTCCAGTAGTTCTAAATTATTTAAATTATTAAATTAAAAATTATAATTATTAAATTTATTAAGAGATGGCACCTAATGCCCCCTCTGGTACCAAATTGTTTCATAATTTATTATTATTATAGCCATTATCTAGGCATTGGTTGGCTTGTACTTGATAGCATTGTCCATTTTAGCTTTTTTGGAAAATATACTCTTAAATTTCTGTTAAAGAATTTCTTTCTATCTTCATAAGAAATTAAAATCGGCATTGATATAAACTAATTTTCACAAATAAAACATTGACATTTTTATGCTTTAAATCAAACAGAAACAAAATATAACAATTTAAATTTCCTATAGAAAACTTAATCTGAATAAGCAAAAAATTATACTGTCTTGAAAAATGTTTATTATTATTCATAATCTGAAAATCAGAATTTCTATACTTAATATTGTTTGTAGGAGAATATTTAAATTGTCTTTATCTAAAATAAATCTTTTTTCTTTTTTTTTTCCTTAAAAAGTTTTCTTAAAAAGAATTGAGTCAACTGTTTGAGAAACTGAACCATAATAGATTATTAAGAACTGTCTTATCCAGCTTACCAGCATAGAATCTTAATTTTTCTAAACTAATATGCATAACATTTTACACAATAAAATTAATCTTACTTTTAGAGATCTCCAGATAATTGGATCATAAAGATTTAAAAGAAGAATAGCAACATTATTTTGTTTGCGATGACAATGAAAATAATTCAAAAGCTAAAAATAATAAAATTAAATAATTTGAATAATAGAATAAAATAATTTCATAAATTAAAATAATGAAAATGACATAAAATTGCAATACTTTAAAAAATTAAGAATTTTTTTATTATAAACAAAGAAAGATTTGCTTTGAAGGAATCAGTTCTATATTATTTACATCTACATTTTTGAAGTTATTTGTACTTCATCTTAAGCTCTCTCTCCAAACAGTTAAATAATTATATAGAACTGGTTTCTTCAATGTAAGTGTCTTTTTAATTTATAAATTTTTAAATATAACATGTTAATTAATGTTTTTATTAATTATTAATATTAAAACTTAAAATGTGAAAAATATGTCTATTAAAAAATTAAATGTATTTAAATATAATTAAAATATTTATTGAACCTGACTTACTTTCTTCAGAATGGATGCTAATGAATGTGGAACTTTTCTTGGAAGATGAATAGCATAATACATAAAGTCTTGAATACAGTAGATTTCTAATTTCTGTTTATGTTTAAAAATATATAGAATAAATAAATAAATAATATATATTAATTCTTTTACTACAAAGTTTACAAAATTATATATTAATTTAATTCATATTTCTTTTCATTAAAAATTAACATTAACTTAAATTTTCATTTATTCTATTTTTTAACAATTCTGAGATCAAGTATTATGTCAATATGATCAAATAATTTTTACTTTTTGCTTCATGATAACTTTGTAACAATAATCAAACTGATTTCTGTAGCTGCTCCCCAATTTATTAGGAATATATTTGTCTATAGAATCATCTCTATTTTTTTAAGAGTTACAACTTTATATGCAGTCAATATTATTATAATGCAACAACCTAGCTTTCAATTATATTATTTAAGTTTGGTAGCCGGATATTCGATTTTAGATTTAATCTTCTGTGTGAGCTATTTTATAGAAATACAATATCGAAAGATAATTTCAAACCAATCTACTAGATCTATCAATACTAGTCGATATCATTATGTTTATAGCTAGTTTAATTATGAGCATAATGACTACGGCTAAGAAAAGTTTTTCAAATATTTATACTTCAGTCTTAAAACATCATTTAAAATGGTTAATAACATTTTATAACTGTAAGAAAGCTACAAACAAAACCAAAAACCTAAAATCAACTATTTTGTATTTACATATAATTTTGTTAACACAAATCTGACAGTTTAAAAATTAACCTATATAGTGACCTATAGCTTTTACATAGCCCAAGAATTTGGCATATCATTTGGCGTATTTATCAGATATATTATCTGTGATTTTTTTGTTTTCTATAAATCGAATTCGCATTCCAGGTTGGTTCATTCCATGCTAGAAGAAAAGCTGATGATAATTAATGCTCCTTAAAAATGTTTATTATATAATTTCTTTGAATAAATGGTATACATAAAATATTTAAGTATCAGGTCAGTCCATAAGTTCATGCGTATTTTTATCTACAAAAAAAACAGCAAAAAATTTTAATTAAATTTTATTTCAATCTATAATGTATTCACCATTATTTTCTACAATTTCTTGCCATCTTGATGGTAGCTTTTTAATCCCGTCTTCGTAAAATGATTTCGGTTTTGAATCAAAATATTCAGAAATAGCCTTTTTTACATTGTTCTCATCCTCAAAAGTTTTCCCTTTTAAAAAATTCTGCAAACTGCAAAAAAGATGATAATCACTGGGAGCAATATCTGGCGAATATGGTGGATGAGGTAAAATTTCTCAGTTGTAGCTTTCAAGTTTCTGTACAGTTATTTTTGCAGCGTGTGGTCTGGCATTGTTATGCTGCAAGAGAACCTGCTTTCTGTTCACTAACAATGGTCAATTTTTTTCAATTTTTCATTTAAACACTCTAATTGCTCACAATACATTTGCGCTGTAATTGTTTGATTAGGTTCTAACAGCTCAAAGTGAATTACACCTGACATCCCACCAAACAGACAAAAGAATTTTTTTTGGATGCAACCCACCTTTTGCAGTCTGTTTTGGCTGCTTGTCGCGATCCATCCATTGTCTTTTTCTCGTCACATTATTATAGAGGATCCATTTTTCGTCTCCAGTAACCAGCCTACCAAGAAAAGGTTCTAAAGCAATACGGGATAAAAGAGACGTGCAAATGTTTACACGTTGTTGTTGGTTAGCTATTGACAGTTCATGTGGTATCCATTTTCCTAGCTTTGAAACTTTTCCGATTTGTTGTAGGTGTCTATGAACAGTTCCATGGGATGAATTTAAACGTTCCACAATTTCATCAACTGTTAAAGATGGTTCTGCTTCAACTAGTGCAGAGAGAGCATCATCATCAAAGTCAATAGGTCTTCCAGTACGAGCCTTATCCTCCACACTAAAATCATTGTTTCTAAATCTTTCAAACCACTTCTGCGCAGTCCTTGCACTAATTACAATTTGATTATGTACAGTATTTATTTTTTTGGCTGCATTTGTAGCATTCTCACCACTTAAAAATAAAAAGTATAAAACATGTCTTTTATATTCATCGGTTACTTTCATTTTAATGAAAATAAACAACTGAAATGTTCACAATTCTGAACAGTATTATATGAATGAGATCCAATTTAACACTTCAGTGTAAAAATTATCACATTAGACTGACATTTTTAACAGCAAAACAAGATTTTTCTCAAGGTCATAAAAATGCGCATGGACTTATGGACTGACCTGATATTTATTTTGGCATGTAACCCATTATCGTATTTTACATTAATTTATATGAAAAAAATTGTTTCGCTTAACGAGTGTTTCACATTAAGAGTAAGACTCTGAAACAAATTATGCTTGTTAAGCAAGGTTCCACTGTATATAGTTTCCTGTCATGCTTGATGGGGAACCTATCTAGTTTTTTATAGTTTAATATATTTTTAAATCAGGATTTTTATTAAATAATTCAATTTAATAACTAAAGAGTGATAAAATATGTATAAAAATTTATTCTGTTAAAATATTTTTTTAAGTAGTCATTTTATATTTTTTGGTTATAAATATTTCTAATTACATTATTACAATGTTAATAATGATTTAATCTGAATACAGAAAAAATAAAACAACGAAAATCAAATATAACGGTAATTAATAAAAATATAAAAACTGTATATTAAATTCTTATTTTAAAAAATAAATTAATTTTTTATTATTACTATAGAAATTCTTTACTTAATATTCTTAATAATGAATTATTAATTCAAAAACAATAAAAACATTAAATGCTATTTCTATCATTCCTATATGAAATTGTTAATTATAATTTTTTGCACGATTTGAAATAAAATTATTATTATTGATGTTATGCCAGAGCAAACTCAAGGCATATTTTTATTATTATTATTAATTAGATATCTTTATTTTAATTAGTGACATCTTTAAAATTTTAAACATTCATTTATTAATTTATATAGTATAACATAAAGAAAATATATACCTCTTTAATATCTCCTGAAGAATTTAACCATGCTCTGAAATAAATCTTTCCATAACACTCTGCATGCTTACTAAAATTATAAAACATAATTGTAATTTAAAAATTATTTTAATGAATATTTTATCATAGAAAAAAAAATTATATTTTGTTCTTTCTATTATATAAAATATACTTACTAAGAACAATTTGGTAGATATATTTTGATAGCTTTATGTAGATTTTCAATAAATTTCACATTTAATCCAAATAAGAAGCTAATGAATTTTGTTCCCTTTAACAAAAATTATACAAGTTATTCTTTTAATATAAAAACAGAATAAAACTATCTATTAACTATAGAATTAATTAATTTTACTTAAATATTTTATATTATAATTATATAATATATAATAATGATAACATTTTTTCCTCTCTCAAAAAATATATAGTGTGTAAAAAATTTTAAAAAATGATAAAACTTTATATTACAATTCTCATTTCACATGAAACTTTAATTGCATGATTTCAGTTTAACACAGTCAGAGATACAATAAAATTTCATTTTACACCATAGGATCAATTTATCATGGTATTTTGAAGAATATATTCTTCAATATTTTACTTTCAGTATTTTAAAATTTAGTATTTTTATTGATAAAATTAATGTTTATTGTTATGACATTGCAATTGTATCACTGCTACTTATCAAAAAGATGAAATTCTTAATTTTGTAATATTAGGTGTATAAATATTACTCCCCTCTTTTTTTAATAGACAGCATTAATAATACTGCTTGCATGCAACTGAATCTGGCAACACTTCTATTTGAAAGGTTTGTCAGCATTCTTTAAAAATAAGTATGTGACATCTGTTTGAATTGTAAATAATAATTATTTTTACCTCATTAAAAATGTCATTTTTATGCAAAAAAAAAAAAAAAAGGAAACAGCATTTGTGAAAAGTTTTACTTCATTATTTTATTGCAAAAAAAACTGCGGCAAAAACATACTGTTTTCTGTTGGAAATTTACAGTAAACATGTTCCATCAAATACAACTTGCAAAGAGTGGTTTTTGACAGTTTAAAAATAATAATTTTGATACAAATGACAGAGCAAAACCACCAAAACATCTCAAGATGAAGAATTGAAGCATTACTGAATGAAGATCCTTGCCAAACACAATTGAAATATGCTGCTGCATTATATGTTATCCAACCACACATTTCTCAATATCTACATGTAAATAAGAATGGTTCAAAAGCAAGGAAACTGAGACCCATATGAATTGAAAGAAAGGGACATTGAACATCAAAAAATCATATTGTGAATTATTGCTTAAAAAACAAAAAAAAAAGTTTTGTTCACCAATTTGTTACTGGAGTTGAAAAATGGATTCACCATGACAATCCTAAACGATCAAAGGCATGGGTGCACTCAGCTGAACCAGATCCATCAATGTCAAAACAGAGTATTCATGGAAGTATGGTAATGTTGTGTATCTGGTGACACTAAAAGAGCATAATACACTATAAGTTGTTGCAACTGAGTCAAATTGAACAAATTAATCAAATTGAACAAAGCATTGAAGCAAAAACATCCAAAATATGCCAAAAAACATAACAAGGTTATTTTCCAACATGACAATGTTTGCTCAAATGTTGCAAGACCAGTCAAGGACTCTGTAGAAGTTGGAATGTATTGCCTCATCTGTCGTATTCACCAGATATTGTTGATCCTTCAGATTTCCATTTGTTTTGATCCATGCAGAGCGACCTTTCTGGAAAGCGGTTCAGTTCTTATGAGGATATCAAAAACTGGGTTGATGACTAGATTGCTTCAAAACAACCAGACTTCTTCCTTCATGGAATTTGAATTTTTTGCCTGATAGATGAGTGAATGTTATAGTTTCTGATGGAAAATTTTTTCCTTCATTTTAGAAACAAAGTAGACATTTGTTTGAATAAATCTATTTAGTCAAAAAAGAGTACAATCATATGTAAATACTCAATATGTCAAGTCTTCATATTGCACGATTTAAATTTAGATTGACATTAGAAAATTTACAAAAGATTAAACATGAAAAAACCATGTTCTGAAAATGAATTTCATTGATAAAATAAACAAACTTTCTTAGTTTCAACAAACGTTCTTAGTTACAATTATCCATGTACTGGTACATGGATAATTGTAACTAAGAAATCTTGTTTGTTTTTTAAACAGAAGATTCCCACTTCATTGAAAGATTTTTAAGAAATATACTCAAGTATAATTGAGAATGTAATTTTAATTACTAATTTTTATAATTCTTCAATAGGTTATAAAATATAAATAAAAAATGCAAAAATATATTAAAATAATAAAAATGAATAATTAATGTAATTTGAAGATAGTAGAAATAGTCTTTATAGTTTGCTTTGTTTAGTAATTGATTTTGGAAAATTTTACATAATAAATATATTTGGTTTACCTTTGTGTATAATTCAATTATGTACAAAGATTAATTATTTGTCTAAATATTCAAAATAATAAAAATTAATAACTTAATTACTCAACTAAAATTTATTTTTAATTGAGTAACAAAGATTTAATTAAAAATATTTAAAAAGTAAATTTTTTAAATACCTCTTCTACATTCAAATACAGTTGTGATATAGTGCATTTTTCTAAACATGATAATATAGTTTCTTTATTTTCATCTTCTTTATCAAAAATATCTATTAAACCTTCTTTCATATTCCATACTCGTTTTACATCATGTTTCTATAGTCATTAAAAATTATTATTATTATTAACAAAAACTATAAAGTAATTTGTAAATTAGTATTATTTAAACATATAATAAATAATGTTCAATTAAACTATTTGTAAATACACCAACAACTGCCATAAATGATTGGGCTAAATTTTGGATAAATGATTATAGATTAGAAATAAATTTGGCACTAGAGTTAGGCATTAGGTGCCATCTGTTATTAAAATTAATAATTATAATATTTATATATATTGGAAGAAGAGATCGAACCGAAGATCTGGGTAGCATAACTGGCAATGCGTCCACATGGTAAGCAGGAGTTCCGGGTTCGAGTCCCGCTTCGAGCTGATTCTTTTCTCCCAGTTTAATTTAAATTAATTAATTAAATATTATAATTATTAATTTTAAAATCCTGGCTATTTTATAGTTATTTATTATATTATATTTTATTAATGTTAATATATTTTTAAAATTTATTTTAGTTTTACTTGTTTTACCCACTTTGTTTTTAAAACATTTGGTTACTCCAGCAAGTCACTATTAAATATCATTTTAGGTAATTTAATCTTTGTGGGTTTTACATGTATGTAGGATAATAAATAGTTATTAATTTTATCATAATTTATTCTGTAATTTCATCAAATTGTATAATAAGGACTGAAGAGGGGTGACCTAGTTTATTATTTATTCTATTTCTTTCTTTTTTTATATGTATATGTTCGTATAACATATAAAAAAAGAAAGAAATAGAATAAATAATAACGTAGGTCGTATAATCCACCAATCATGAGACAACATACTTGATGACATGTACAAACAGCAAAAGGTATAAATAAATGTAAAACTCGGTACCATTGATGATGTAAAGTTCATGGAGAAAGCTACTATGATGTAAGTTGGTGTTTATCGGTTTTAATTGTAATCTTAAAGTATATTATTTTATTATAATTTTGTTTTTTATATAGAGGAATGAACCTAAGTAATTTGGCAAATGTTAGATTTATAAAAATATCTCTTATGTACAAGCAATTAGGATATGTACTTACTGTAAGTTTTTTAAAATTTGATTTTATAGTCAGGTTTTATTATATACACATTGTCTTACCTGTTTATTTAATTGTTTTAGCTGTATTTGGTAATACTGCTGGTGAGGGGTGTGTCCTGAAACAAGTATATGTATATGTGTACAGCAAAAATTACTACTGCAGGTGAATTTAATAAAAGTTTTGTTTTCTGATCTAACTGCCAGTTTTGTATCAAATATTAAACACCAGTTAATGTCCTACTAATAATCATTGTCCAAGTAGACAGTAAAAAATAAAAGAACAATATAATTGTGTAATATATTAATAAAATTCAACATATAAAACATATTATAACAAGAATATGAATTTCATTATAAATTATTTTATTTAAATATATTTATAAATTATTATAAGCCATAACTTTTATCAACAAATTAATTATAGAAAAATATTAGTAGGAATAATAGGAGTAACTTCAAATCTAAATCAATGCTGTCTAACTATTTTAATAATCAGTTTCAATATATTTTTTTTTAATGCAATAGATAGTAGATTAGTGTATTAAGTGTTTTATAGAAAGCAAATTATATTCTTAATAATGTTCTATATTTATTTTCATTTTATTAATAATTTCTTGTTTAAAAAAAGTATTAAGATTAGATAAATGTTTCAAAAATGTATTAAAGTTTTTATTCATTCATGACTTTTACACTTATCGTGAAATACATCTCTAAGAGCAAAAATAATCTTCATGGGCTAGATTTGATTTGCAAAGTTCCAGTACTGCTAGTTTCAATCACACAAAATTTTTATAATAAAGTATATAATTACCAATGCTTTAGATCTTAAGCTCCTCTGTAATAAATATACAATAGAATTGCTGTAAATAATTTCCTTTTCTTCAAGATTTTTAGTAAACCATAATTCACATAACTGTGATATTTTGTTCTTTATCTGATCATGATTATCTGAAAAACCTGGTAATATTCCTTAAAACAAAAAGTATGCACATAAGTATTATTAATAACAAAATCAATATCAATTACAGAAAATAAATTATAATTTAAAAAAAAACTTAAACATAAAAGACAAACATGGAACAGAATATATTTATATAAATGAATTCTACTATATTCAAAACTGCATCAAATTAAAAATCAAAGCATATGAAAATACTAATGTGTATAATATGTTCTATGACATAGTTGATAATCAGGAAAAGTTTTTTAGTGCTTCATTTTTTCACTAATTTTTTTAAGAAAAGCATTTACTGTATAGAATGTGAATTGTAATTATATTTTTTAAAAATTTTCAAATTAAAAACCTCACAGTTAAACACAATGCTATTCATATTGTGAGATTTTATAAGATGTACGGTACGTACATATATGTAGTAAAACCTTTCATTATTGCATCATATTTTAATGATCACTTTCTTGATTTAATTTTTCTGCTTTAAAGCACACATTTCCAACATTTGAATTTATCTACTTTCTAATTAATACAATGCTACATAGCTGGTTCTATTATAATAAGTATCAAAAACTTATTAAAATTTATTATTTCTATCTATTGTATTCAATTACTTAATTTTGGAACTTTATAGTGTATTAAAATCTATAAAGACAATATTTCTTAAAAATCTAATGTGTATAGTTTTTATGTTTAAAATTTTAATCTGAATTTAATTATTGTTTTGTAATTAATTAGTTTCCATAATTACAAAATAAATCTTAGTTAAAAAAAGAAAATAAAAATACATACCATGAAGAAGTACTACACATTGAATCAACTGTTCTGGAATATGTAATTCTAATACAATAACCATCTTTGCCAAATTTACAACAGTGTCAATAACTTTTTTTGCTTTTTCAGACTCCTAGAATAGAACATTTTATACCTTAATTAAATTAACAATTTTTATTATTAAACAGGCCTAACATTTACATAAAACTTAAAATAATAAGAAAACTTCAACAAATATCTTATAACTCCTGTTTTCCTCCATAACTGTAAACCAAAATTTTATGAATACTGGAGATGATTAACTAGAAAATTTATTATGGAAAAAAATTCAAAATTTTACAGATAATTACAAAAATTTTTGTAAAAACATTAAAATGCTGTAACTTCCAATTTTTTAATTTGTAAAATATATTATGAAACACCTGTACATTCTAAAATAGAACATATAGACTTTATGTTATTCTTTTGATCTGATGCTGATCTATAAAATAGGCCAAAAATGTTTGTCAATTCATTAATTTTGTGAATTGTGAAAGTTAAGGTTTTTCTTTATGAAATGATGTAATTCAAACTACAGTAATACTCAACTTAAAGCAATACACAAACTAATACTCATTTTGTAATATGGTGTCCAACTTTCATAACTATCAATATTACTCATTTCCTTCAGTTCACTCAATGTAAATTTAAAAGTATAGTAGTAATGAAAGATGCATTTTATAAAGTCCATAAACTTGATCTTTTACAAAGTACAGAAGTATAACATAAAAAATCAGCTAATATTAAATTTGATGACTGTAAGAGCCAACACATACTCTTTGACTGATCTAATATTAAAGAAAATTTTTGTTCAGAAATAATGTTACTTCATGGAGATGTGCACTAGAGCTTTGTACATATTGAAATATATATTTACTTTAACATTCAGGAATTAATGTAATTGCAATTCCAAGACTTCATAGTATATGAAATTATTTTTTCATGTATAATAGATCATAGACTATTTGAGACAGCACTAAATGTCTTGACTTTCAAACAATCCTTCACTTTCTGACAATCTCGTTCAATTTTTCTTTCAGATCCCCATATTCTGCAGTTATGATAGTTTTATCTTCTCTGATATGTAAAACATTGCTTCAACACAATCTCTATCTCCAAAGGTAACTTTCACAAAAATCAACTTTGATTTTTGACAAAATGTCTTGAAAAAATCAAAAACAATGGGGTTTATCATCCAACTGTGAATCATGCAAAATCTGTAGTCTGTAGCCATAGGAACAAAAGCAGTTATGAACAAGCCTCCAAACAATCATTCTGCAAAGAAACTCATCTAGTCTACATCTAGTTTTTTTTGTTAACTCAAAAAGAATGTTTTCTGGATTTGATCACATCTTTCTGAAAACTGCAGTTTTCCCACTTCTTTTTGATACCAAATACTATCAGCCTCTTGAAATTGTTTTAAACATTAAATAGAATTATCTGTAGGTAGATCTCTTTCATACTGAGTTCTGTAATGATGAAGTGTTGTGAAAATAGATTTGTTACGCAAAATCAAAGTACAGTAGAGCATCGATTATCCGAGTATCGATCAACCGAAATGTCAGTTAACCGAAAGCGTTCTCATAGGCAAATTTAAATTTCTGCTAGTGCTGTGGCGCTGCAATATTTGGCTATGTCTTGGGCTACTCCAATATTATTTTTGTTGGTGTGCATGTTTTAGCTGGCAGCACTGGTGTGACCATGAGAGGGTACTTAAGGACGTACCAGGATTTGAATGAATTTCAACATGGAATAGGTTAATATATTTTTTTTGTACATAATTGGTTATCCAAACAACCCCAGTCCCGAATTGTTTCGGATAATCAATGCTCTACCATATTCATATTATTTGCTCTTGAACAGTTACCATTTTAAAGTAAGACATCATATTATCTTCAGACATTAATGCAACAAGTATAGCATTGCCAAATAAATTTCAATTTTATTGTTTCTTGAAGAATTATAGGATACAGAATTCCCAATGATTTAACATCATTATATTGAGCATAAAACATATTCTGTTTGAATC
Source organism: Centruroides vittatus (assembly GCF_030686945.1). NCBI lineage: Eukaryota > Metazoa > Arthropoda > Arachnida > Scorpiones > Buthidae > Centruroides > Centruroides vittatus. Next base: position 917,473 of record NW_027120741.1, read on the forward strand.
CATTTATTGTTAGGTGCTTGATCTAATAATGAGATGTGAAGTATCTCAAAAATATTTAATCGTAACTGCATTTTACTATTTAAACTGTTTAGTGTTACTTTGTTTTAAGATTTCCAATTTAATATTCATCAAGTGATAAAAATTCAGAAAACTTTTTAAAATTTCATTATTAATATAAACTGTCTTGTAATCTAAAATATGATCAATTTTCTGATTTAATATGATGAAAGATGTAATAATAATAATTTTAATGATTTTCAAGACAAATATTTCATCTTTATCTCTTGAAGCAAAATTTATTATACGTCAGAAAATAAATTAAATATTCACTTCAAATAAAAAAAAATCTAGTGTTATTATTTATAATTTTAAATATACTGTTTAATTGAAATTATATTTTTAGAAAAATGAATCAAACACAGCAAATAAATAACACTTATATAAATTAAATGTATTTCAATTCATAAAAAGAATTACAGTTTAATTTAATACATATTCAAATATCCTATATAAACTTAATCTAAAAATGATTTTCAAAAAGCTAAAAATGTTAGGCTATATGTAGAAAAAATTCTAGGTATATTTCCTGTTCTCTAGCAAGACCAGTCTATAGCTACACCACAAAGAAATTTGGTCTCACTACAGTGGTGCTAGGGTAACTCTACTGAGCCTTATTTAATATGTTGTGTATACTGGAGTGTATTTTTGATGTAGAGAACTCTCAGCTAGCCTCTAGACCAGGCTTGGCCAACCCGCGGCCAGTCACGTTAAATTGTGTGGCCCTCTAAGCGATATTATATATCTATTAGAACTTTTGTTTCCCATTATGTGTATACCAAAACAATTAAATAAATGAAAATTTGCATGTGTCATTGTTATAATGCACAAGTATGAGTACGAACTCTTGGTATAACAATAAAATCTTATTCATTTTGTATTTGTTTTACTTTTTTAAAAGCATGTTTGCCTAAATTGTGGCCCACCGTAATGTTACGTATGATCAAAGTGACCAGCGAAACAATTTGGGTTGGCCAGGCCTGCTCTAGACCAACAACAGCAAACCTTTCCCTAAAGATGAGTCAAAATTAAATTTGAAATTTAGTAATTCCAAACTGTGGTTCAAATATTTAATTTGAGTAATTAAAAAAATTAAGAAAAACTACTTACAAATTTTACTTTAAATAATTTTTTAATCTAAAATTAGAAAAATACCAATAAAATCTACATAAGTGAAAAAAAAAAAAAATATGATTACAAAGGAAACAAGTATATTGTTCAAATAGAAATATTCTGTTATTTATTTAAAGATAATTAATCTTTCTAAGGTTCATAATTAGTGGCCATTAACACTTTTCATGACAGCTTTAGGATCTTTTGCCTTCAAACTACATAAACCAAGTTTTAAAATCTATCAACTATTTTTTACAATTTAAAAGAATCTAAGAATTTCTAAACATTCAATGTTCAACCTTGAAATTGTCACATAAGTCACAGATTGGTCATCATTGCTCTAGACCAGTGATTCTCAAACTTTTTCAATCCACCGTCCCCTTTGTTCCATAAAGTTATACCCATCGCCATCTAACCCATTTTCTCTTGTGTGAGAAAGGATTGGAAATATTCTTAAGAAAACTTTTCTATGAATTTCACACTTTGTGCCCTTACCATACATTGTTCTCAACATCTGGAAACCATTAAACGCAATGTTTCCTCTTATCAGTTTAACAGAGGAAAGGGAACGGCTGTCAGTAACCCCAACTTTTGTCTTTGGTCACCGTTCAGTACCCTGCCTCCAGAGCCCCATAGATTTACTCACCACCCACAAGGGGGCGTTATCATCCACTTTGAGAAACGCTGCTCTAGACCAGGGCCAGATTAACCAATAGACAAATTAGACAAATGTCTAGGGCCCGTAATTCGGAGGGGCCTGGTTTCAGTGAAGAATCTTTCTCTGTTTTAAAACGAGTTAAAAATTATTTAAGAAATTTGATAGGACAGGAAAGGCTGTCTTTAACAATGCTTACTAAAGAAAGAGACACTCTCAAATGGCTAGATTGATCAATTTTCTGAAATGAAAATCCAAAACGAAAAATTTTAATATTTTAAAGACTGATTAATGACTAAAATTACATACATTTTTCGTTGTACCAGAAACTCTTTTGTTGTACAATTATTATTGTATTAGTGTTTGTATTCTCTATTATTAATAAAAATTTTAAGTGACATTATTTAAGATTTGTTTAGAAGCAATTTCTTTAAATGGGGCTCCCCCCCAATTTAAATTTTGTCTAAGGCTCGCTAAAGGCTTAATCTGGCGCTGCTCTAGACCATTGTAGAGTTAATATAATATGAACATATTGCAAACAAGATAACTGCTGGCAGCAGCTACTACTGTATTAGATAATCAAATAAAAAAAAATTAAGAAAATGCCCATAAAATGCCATCTGCACCATCAACACTTGTTTCTTTAATTTTAACTTCCTTAACTTACCATTTATTTGACACCTTAAGTTGTGCCATTTCAAATTGTTGAATTAATAGTAGATTAATGTTCACTCTGTTCCACTTATGGTAAAGTACCTTCATTCGACATTGTAGTACACATAAACACACACTGAACAATTCCACTTAGAATACAGAAGTCTATTTGAACAAATAAATAGAATTAGATCTATGTGTCATTTATACTGAGACTCTAGCTAGACTACTAGTATCCTAGCAAGAGCTGAGATAATCTCACTAATGTCCACACAATGTACAGAGCTCTAGTTAAAGCAAATCAGGCTGAAAGGTCTATAATGTACAATACATATAACTTTATACTTAAATAAATTTACTGTTGGATTTTAAAAGTTTTTTGAAGATTTATTCAATCATTTATACTAAATTAACAATTGACATATACTCTAACACAGTGGTTCCCAACCTTTTCTAGGATGCGGAACACTTTTGTGAGCAATTTTCTTTAGCGAAACACTTACTTAAGTTAATATGAAATACATAAGCTTGTCATCAGTTATTTTATTAGAATTGAGCAGTTATAATTCAAAATCTCTACTCATATTATTAATGCCAATTTTAAGACAGGAAAAAATATACCTAAATAACTTTAATGGGAAACTTGTGCCTGATGTTTTTTACATATTTCATTCAGTTTTTATCATTGCCTTTATCTTACTCGAAACAGTAGTACACTCCATAAGTACGAGTCGTACATATATATTTAAGTTTATGAAAATTTTATGATTTTAATTTTTTGATATTCGGCGGCTCGAATACGATTGTACACTTTCCGATTTGCGACTAAATCTGCAGAACACTTGGGAGATGCTTATGGAACACGGGAACCGGTGTTCCGCGGAACACTGGTTGGGAACCACTGCTCTAACATAAAGATAATAGACATTTTTGTGTATTTTATGTTTCAAAGAATTAAAATAATTAATAAAATTATATATACATTACATTAAAATAAAATTTTGACTAATTGATGTAATAATGAATTTACTACCTCTTCAGAACAAAGAGCTTGTTCATCATTATTTTCACCAGCTGCCAAAGCATTTACAATATGTTTTTCACAGATACTATAGACAGTCTGAAATACTTCTTGTAACTGTGCTTTATTCAAAGATGGTAAAATTTCTTCAATATTAAAATATGAAGTTTTTGAATTCTAAAAGAAAAAATACATATCAATTAATTTTCTAAATAATTTAATGTACATTTCTACATACATTATTATTATAATATACTGAAGATAAATCAATATTGTAATACAGTTGGTGATTGGTTAACGAACAAATTGGATAACAAACACTTTCGTGAAAGATTTTTATGTTCGGATAACAAATAACTCACAGAACAAACACAACAAGAAGCAACATAAAATAATGAATACTGATTGATCTTCCCTTGCCTTCAGGCAACAATTCGAAACTTTTTGTAGTGTGAAAGACATCAACATCGATGCTCAACCCAGTATATAGTATTCCTCCAAACTTTGAAACTGTCCCTTGTAATTCCAGCCTTTTATTTTTCTGACAGAAACAATTCTTTTATAGTATTTAAGAAACTGTCAGATAGACACTTGTTAAGTTTTGAGTCAGTTTTTATTTTTGAAAGGTGAGAGTATAATAGCAAAGGTAGAGAGTGGGCAGATGATGTCTGATGTTGCTGGGCAGTATGGCTTGAACAGGTCTACAGTAGGCCACAGTTCAATCTTATCTAAAAAAGATACAGTATAATCAAGAAGACTCAAGCAGCTAAAAGAGTAACAAAAATCACATCTGAAAAATAAAGAACATTGAAGGTCTCATAATGGAATCTGAAACCGATCTGACGACAGAAGGCCAAGAACTCTTGAATGAAGAACACCAAGAAACTTGGCGAGATATGTTTTCTTCTGAAAAAGAGGATTAATATTGACATCTGCTATTAAAGATCTTTTAAAGAAGTGAGAGGATGTCAGAACAACGGTCTTAGAATGGCATCCAAACCAAGTTGAGGTTAATAGGCTAAGGGATTTCTACAGTTACAACACTATTAATCAATTCTGAAAAATCCTGAAGAGAAAAAAGCAATCAACATTGGACAGATTCTTTAACCCCCACAAATGGAAAAAACACGACTAATAAAAATGCAAGACTGTGTATATATGTATTTTTATTATTAGATATAAATAAACGTAGTAAGAAAGTAAATATTTTTTTATTTTTTGGGGTCTCCAGAACAAATTAATGAAATTCCCATAAAAACCTATGCTAAATCAATAATCGGTTAACAAACAATTCAGATAGAGAACAAAGTGTTGGAATGGATTATGTTCATTAACTGATCACCCACTGTACTTTATTATTTAGATTTAATAGACAAAAACAAATATTCTGTAATACGTAAACTTGTACAAGCATATTATATCAAACTGTGAAAAATTACTTATCAGTTAACATTACATTTAAAAAATCTGCATATATATGCAATTTTAACAAAATGAAATTCAAAAATAAATCTTAATCTATTTTGTATTTGTATATGTAGATAGTATCATAATTTGAAATTTATATGCAGACTTAATTCTTTGGAAAAATTAATTGTAGATAAAACGCAAGATTCATATTTATTCTATACTAAGTTTTTGATAATGATATATTTTAATGACTTATCTGCCTAGGTAATTCTAATTAAAAACATTTATATGAGTAACTGACATTCTTGTGTTTTGTATATTCTTGTATATTTTGTGAATATAAAAGAATTTCTTATTAAAATTTAAATGTTTTTTTAGCAAATATTTTCAACCATACAAATACAGGTCTATATAAAAATCAAGTTTTCTGACATAACAAAAATAAACAGTTATATTAAACAGTATTAAATTTGAGAAAATGCATCCTTAAAATAGTGTTTACATGAAAGAAAGCAAAGTTCAAATAAACAATTATTTAAATTCAATGATATATCTAGTTATTTATGTATAATTCTTTATCTTTTTTGTCCCTAACTTAATTTGTGAGAACTTGCTAGTAATTTGTTTACAACAGAGTAATAGTGAAGGAAAATAAAATGTTAGTTACAAAATGTTTTATTCTATACTTGAATACACCAATCTTTTTTTGCCTTTTTTATATACCTTATCCTTTTTTGATTAAATTTAAATAAAAACAACAGTTCTTTTGAAAAGTATTAATACTATCCTATATGATAGTAATAATTAGTTCTGGTATACAGCAAGTTTATGAAAACTGACTATAAAATTTGCCATTCTATTATCTGTTGAAATATATATATTTTTCATTAACAAAATGCAGAATTACCTCTGATGTACCATGTTTATTCACTCATCAGAGCAAATATTCACTTACTGAAAAATTTAACAAAATTATATCAGTATTAATTTAAGATAATAGAAAGTTTGACTGCTCACTAGATAAAAATATACTTTTATGGATGCAATACAAGATATCGAACTGTATCAAATTTCAAATATGTTTCTTTGTTGTCTCATAAAAATAAATTTTTAATAAATTATTAATTTGTAACTATTTTTAAAAATAATCAATCATGGCATAAATTATGGAAAATCATTATATTTCATATTATTATTATATTGAGTTTAGTGAGTTATACTCAGTTAACACCAGTAGCTGTGTACTATGGAGGACCAGAGTCAAGGCATAGCAACCAAAACAAGACAAAAATTAAATAAGTGTGTCAGTGTGTGTGTCTGTATTCAGAAATTTCCTAACAATATGACACATATTCAATATAGTGGCCTTCTGTAGTGTGATGTATGTGTTTCTATTCAATTGTAATGTTCCCAGGCTTTTGTATAGTGTATATGGTATGACCAGTAGAGGAGAGAACGACAGGTACAATAAGCACCTTATCCATCCTCCACAGATGCCTTATATCCTGGGTTAGTTCTGTGTACTTGCTGATTTTTTCAGTGCTTATATTTTGTATATCGCGAGTGTTTGGAATGAATATGTCTATAATGTATGTGATTTTATTATATTTGTCAATGAGTGTGATGTCTGTTGTAAATTGTTTATCTGTGATTTCAGCTCTGTCAAAGTACATTTTGTGCATGTTGTTTTCCAATACTGACTGTGAAATGTATTTGTAGTATGATTTGTGGATGTCAAATAATTTGCATTCTTGCCAAGCTCCTGGTGATATTTGCTACTTGATCATGTCTATGTAAATAATCTGTCTGTACCAAGAGATTGCAGAAGTGATGTGTTGTATAGTTATTATTATTAATTCCTGTAAAGAAAATAAACAAAGATTTTAAGTTAAATAAACTTAATTCTTTATATATACATAAATTTCTCTATTGATCAATGCAATGATTTATACACAACAAACATGAAATCGTTACGTACATGTTGTTCCATTAATTCCAATAAGAAATCGGCATCATCTCTCCCTGCCACTCGCAAGAAATTTGATCTGGGACTAACAGACATTTTACTGCAACGTAAATATCTTAACTATTATAACATGAAATTTTTAACACTGTTCAAATCAAAAATAAGCTTCACTCATTATAATACATATATTTCTTGCATTTACATCGACTATATTTAATTTAATGTGATAAATAATCGCCGAAATTATATCTTTTAAATGACAAGTTCTTTAACGTCTTTAGTGGAGTTCGAAATAACGCGCTTTTCCCATATTTCAAATTTGGAAGTAAGACGCCATCTACATATTTTGAATATATATATTTTTTTTCGATTGAAAATAATATGTACGAAATCCTGAAATTAAATCGATTATAATAAATATATTTACATTTATGATATTAATTTACTTTGTTTAAAGTTAAATTTCGATTTAAAATAATGGTTATACGGTAACACCCCGCTTAACGCGGGGGATGCGTTCCTGGACTACAAAGCGCTAAGCGAAACAGCGTTAAACGAGACCATTTTAACATAGAGTAAATAGGGATAGGGGAACACGCGACCAAAAAATAAGCAAATTTTACTATAATTTTAAGTTATTTTTATATAAACTTTTGCATAATAATATATGTTAAATAACACATAAACATATGCGCACAGAAATGTAAAGTTAATTTTTTGTGACAAAGGTCCTGGCTCTTCTGAAATTCTTGTTTTTTGCGATGAAGTCGTGTAGTTTCATTGGTCGCTTTCTTTTTCTTTCCTTAAGCAAATGTCGGTAGCAGAAGATCGCATCCAAAACGCCTGGTTTTGCTTTGGCACTCCTATCAAAATCTGGATCATTCGCTACAATTTGATCAACGATTTCGGTTATCGTTACCAAACTTTTACTAAGGAAATCTGTAGAGAAATTTTTTGGGTTCTTCGTCTTCAGAATCTCTATTTTCCAGTTCTACACGAATTCCTTGTTCTGCCAGTTCTTGAAGTCGTCGTTGGTAAGGCTCTTACCAGAAACCTGCAGTAACTCCCCAATATCCTGCTCGTCTACATCTCTTGTATCCAGTGGCGTGCCGTGACATTTGATGACAGGGAAGCTGTGTTTCTGTAAGAAGCCGACTTCCAGGAGCAATCAGTTAATTGCGCGTCAATGATGGTGTAGGGTCCATTCGTATTCATTTGTTCGATAAGCCAGTAAAAACTGTAGACGTTCTAAATGTATTTTCAATATCACAATTACATTCTGAATCACTAGCCACGATATAAGGGCTAAAATTAAAAATAAATTATAAAAACTTACTCGGTGAAATAAAATGTGCGGTGGATATACATATCTGGTACAATATATTGTTCAATTGTATTAATATACTTTTAAAGAAAATTATAATTAAATGTAGCTTTGTAAAGAAACGTACATAAAAATAACGTAAAATATTCTTTACTTTTTAAATTTTAAAACAATCCACTTAGTCAAATAGCTCGATAAGAGTCGCTAATAGATGGAATCAGAGACGGTCCAGGTAGATGTGCAGTGTGTGCAAGCCAAATCTCAAAGGTGCAGATAGTGGTCAATGTCAAATGCCTCTTGTTGCATCACTAGTGTACCTGAATAAACGCGACAGGGTTGTTGTAAATTTTAATTGTAAAAAAATGTAATTTTGCCTAATTATAAACTAATGAGTTTGGATATAGCATCTATGTACCCTTCCATTAATAAAGATAGATTGAAAGCAGTTTATGTAAGTATGGTGTCTCTGACTATTTAAAAGATTTAATTATCTTCACATTGGATAATAATTACTTTACAGTAAAAGAACATTTTTATCGACAAACAGACGGTATTTCTATGGGTTCTATTACGGAACCCATGTGTAATATCAGGGCCGGATTTACCAATCCAGGGGCCCTGGGCACAAATTCGGTGGGGGCCCCCCTTTAAGAGTAGGCAAATTTGATGATTTAGAAAATTTACACAAAATACTGTACTTTCAACTAGATCTCAACTAGGAAGTTGTAAATTTCATTTAAAAATAAGGTTATTGTAAACATACATATATTTTACTGTGTAAAACTAATTATTTTAATTTAATTGAAAAATATCTATGTAAAATTTTTTCCCGAAATTTTCCGATGTTTCATAGGTTCTTTTCCCGGGTTTGGTTTTCTTTGCCTGTGGCCCTCATGATAAGGCCACACTAGGATGTCGCAGTAATAGGGGAAAAAAAATAATGTTTAAACATAGTTTTGTGGGGGCCCTGGGCACCGGCCCCAAACGTCCCTATGTAAATCAGGTCCTGTGTAATATGTGAAAAGTAATTAATTATAAATCATACTGCCCTTTAAATCAAAAATATAATGTGTATCTGATGAAAATAACAAAGATTTTTTTTTCTAGAACAACAAATATAGATAAAAGAGAGAAAGAAATTGAAGATACACATAAGAAATATATTCTAAATGGATACCCAAAGAGATGATGATTAAATGATTGGTACCACAGATTTTTAAGAAATAGATTTAAAGTTAAACGTCGTCAAGAAATAATACAGTATGTATCAGCGGCCGGATGGCCGAGCGGTCAAGGTTAGCAGCCTGCCGCCCTGGGGGACTCGGGATCGAATCCGGACGGATCGAAAAATCCCCAGGTATATTTCGGGGGAGTGGTCCGTCCAGATATGTTGGTCCCCGTCTTTCACCACCCGGCCGTCCCATTGTAGGCCTGGCCGAACCCATAATGGGCTTGCTATAATAGGCACTCTTAGTGCCCACTGGGCGGAAAAAGTTAAAAAAACAGTACGTATCGTTTCCGTATATAAAAGGTATTTACGAAAAATTCAAGTTTTTTAATCAAAAATTAATTAGATTGGCTCCATCCTTAATTATACTTTCTTTTGCAAAATATCCTGAATCTTAATTAGATGAGCGATAACACTTTCTAATTAACGGGCTTTAGTTTAATAAAGCATTTTATTCGTAAAAATGCTTTATTAAACTAAAAAAAATCGTCATTTCTTAGTATAAACCCATAGACTACATGATGACAGTCGATAGAACATGGCGGCGATGACTCGTGTGTCGCTACTCTGATATCTAGGTACAGTACTCTAGTGTAGGCTATTTGATTTAAAAAGAATCTTAATTAGCATTAATAAAATCAAATTCCTTCATGTATAAATGTTAATAAAATAATACTATATAATAATTGATTGCTTGTGATATGATTTATTATCGATTTAAATTCTTTTACTTAGCTACAGCACATTACTCCGCTTAAAACCAATATAAACATAGGATGATACAGCCAGTGTAGCACAACGATTGACAGAAGCGCCTCTTGCGGCTACCTCCTATAAAGGGACAGAAAATAAGCTCGATTCCGACACTATATTTTCTATCCACTTTACTTGACACCGTTGGTTAAGTAGTCAGTTTTCTGTGGTCTTGGCCGACTTACATAAGCATTAATGTTAAAAAACTCTGGTTTACTCGATACCGTCGTCGGAGTCGAGAAAAATGTGTCGACTCCGGCATTTCTCTCTTTTTGTTTTCCACAGAAAAATTTTTAAAGTTTAATATTTGAAACTGGCAAAATGCAGTTTCTTGGTATGGACTCTCAGGTAAATGAATAAGGGTTCATTTCGTTTTCCAAATTTGCCTGCCAAATATTTCAGAAAAAGTTTACTAGTTTACATTGGAAAATTGACAAAGGGTGGGTTTATTTGTATGAAGTTTCTCATTCTATTCAGTACATCAGAACCATACAATTAGTCAACAACAAAAGGGAGATAATGATGCAGCAATTTACCAATTTATTATAAATTATTTTGACCCAATTGAATTTGAATATCTGTGAATAATTCTTTTATTATCCCCGCTCTAACTAAGTACTCTATTTTACTGAATGAGTCAGACTAATTGATCAGAGTAGGCTATATATTTTTCTTTTCTGAACAAGAGGCTGAAGTAGCTAGATCTCACACTTTTTATTTGGACTAACTTTTCTGGAAGGGTGAAATTGAAGTGAAAATATTGTAGAATAAAGGGGCATACTATAGATTACCACCTATGGAATTTCGGGACTTTGAGTATATATCTGACTGAACTGAGGGGACCGAGACGAGTTCAACGATACTCTATGTTTGGACCGGAGACGAAAAATAAGAGTTATTATACTTTTTTCGGCGATCGCGCGATGATCAGGAGTCGCGTCGCTCTCTCCGCTAAGCCTATCGCGTGTTTAACAGGCAGTCCGGCAAGACGGCCATATATACCTTCAACAGAGGCAGATGTTGATCCATGAGCACACTGTCTGCAGCTGGAGTTAAGTCCTTTTCGCACACCCTCGCGGTCGGCTAGTACTACGCGCCACTTTCACGGCTTGTCCAACAAACCTAACCTATCCCTCTGGGAGATGACCGTAGTCCAACGTCATGGTTTGCAGACTTTACCGCAAGACAGTAGTACTAGCAACTACGGTGCCGTCTGCATGATAGCATTAAAAAAGTATGATAACTTGAAAAGTATGATGACTTTCATATTTTTTGTCTCCGGTCCAAAAGTAGAGTACCGTTGAACTCGTCTCGGTCCCCTGAGTTCAAATATATACAGTGGTACCTCGTATAACGTATGCCTCGAATAACGGACGCTGCGAACAACGGACTTTCTGTTTGGCCGTTACTTGACTCGAGCAACGGACTGGCTGCGAACAACGGACTTTTCGGCATAATTGGTGACTGCTCCATGGGTGCGTTCTTTAATAGCGGTCGCTCTGCGTCTCCGCTACTACCGGGAGTGCGCTGCTGTTTGTAGGCATTTAGGAACGACGGTGAAAGAAAGAAAGATGGCGGCGCCCGCGCTATCGATAGTATCGTGATGGAGTAATCTATAATTCTAAAATATGAGCTTTAAAAGGCAAAAGAAAGATGCCAATTGTAAAATTTAACCATAAAATGGATTATTTGTTGAAAGAGCATTCAAAATAGCCTCGAAAAAAAATTCATAAAGACACTTACATCACCGCGTGCGCTAACTCGCGCTTTCACAATTTCTAAATTCTCATTCATAAAACCACATAATGGACCCGGAATCGAAACTATCTGAGCCATGGAGGACGCCATGTTGCTTTCCACCGTAAACTACTGCTACAAGCGGCCGTTTTTGCCGTTCGACGCACTCCCACCGGAATTTAGGAACGCGTTCCGCAGGAATTTTTAAACGGATGTCGCTCGCGCAGAGTTACGCGGAAGAATAAAAGAACACACCCCATGTTAATTTTTTTATGATACATTACGGTTATTTTATGCTGCGGAACGAATTAGATGTTTTAACATGTATTTCTATGGGAAAATGCGTTTCGTATAACAGACGTTTCACTTAACGGACGTGCACCTGGAACGGATTAAGTACGTTATACGAGGTACCACTGTATATTCAAAGTCCCGAAATTCCATAGGTGGTACAGCTAATCTATAGTACAGCCGAATAAAGATATGTAGAACATTGTAGATATAGAATTTTATCGCCCCCTTCTCCTCTTATTAAATATTTGTTAAAAATTAATTTTTTATACAAATAAATATTAAAATATTTTTAATATTTAACTTACAAACTATAAAAGTATTTGGGTAAACGCATCGGGCTCCTTTCAGAGTTCAGAGTAGGATACCGGCCTATAAGTGTCTCTGCCCCCCATAAAATGACTTGGTATTTAATTTTTGCCGAAATCGGAAGTCGGAGTCGGCCTACTAAAATTATCAGGAGTCGGAGTCGAGTTTTTTTTTTTTTTTTTTACCGACTCCGCAGCCTTGATTGGGAGACATTCCCTCAGCAGATTGCCCACGCGTCACGTCGCCGGAACCAAACCTAAAAAAGCTCACCAGGTGGCAAAGGGAAGTGACTTGAACAGACAAACAAATGACGATAAGACGATGCGAAAGAAATGCTGCGGTAAAATTCTTTCTTGTACATTTTAATTTTTTTATATGAAAATAGTATGGAAAGAATAAGCTTTCAAATAGTGAAAGAATTTTAAAAATCGCTTCAGTAAATTACGAGATTACCTGCAGTAAACAATAAAAAACACATTCTTACTTTATACAGTATATTAGCATAGATAGATATACAAAAGTATAAAATTTTAAATGAAATCTCGTTGCAGCTCAGTAATAAACTTTCCATGGACCGGCACCAGTCTGCTTACCACAAGTTTGTGTGACACTGTTACAGACTAAACCTGGACTTTTCAATAAACAGAAGCTCCCATTCATTAAAATTCAACGTCGATGTTCTTGACACCATTCTTAAACGGGCTCTTTGTGTATAGGATTAATGAAAAGCGTACTCGGTGTATGGCGAAAAGACCATTTCTTCCTGTAACGGTTTGTGCAGAAACTAACACCAGTGGTCGTAGACAGTAGAGTACCTAGATATCAAAGTAGCGACACACGAGTCATCGCCGCCATGTTCTGTCGACTGTCATCACGTGGTCTATGGGTTTACATTAAGAAATAACGATTTTTTTTACTTGGATTTGGAATAAAGAGAAAAAACTCGGCAAATTAGATTCAGGTATGTTGGTATTATAATTGATTTTTTTTACTTTAAAAAAGCATTTTATTCGTAAAAATGCTTTATTAAACTAAAAAAAATCGCCATTTCTTAATGTAAACCAATAGACCACGTGATGACAGTCGACAAAACATGGCGGCGATGACTCGTGTGTCGCTACTCTGATATCTAAATACTCTAGTAGACAGCTTTGCAGAGCGCTGCCTACCAGACACTCTTCTATTTATTTATTCATTTACTTTTTACTCATTCCGCCTGTGGGCACCAAGAAGGCCTTTTGTTGTTTTTTTTTTTTTAAATCAAAGTCATTGTGGATTGGTCCCATAATGGAGCAGTCAGATAGTAAAGGATGGGGCAGACATATACGGAACGGACCACTCCGAAAAAATTCCTGGGGTTTTTTACTCCCTGAATTCGATTCCATGTCTCTCAAGAGCGGCATTATTAGTAGTACTAATAATAAGTTGCTGTATATGAAATAATATACAGCAACTATTTAGCGTTAGTGTTTCATATACTGCAGTAGTATAGTATATGAAATAGTCAGTTCTTTCAATCAAAATGAACTTTTGTATAATTATATGTGAACACACTTTAGCAAAGTATTTTCATTCAAGATTCATATCCTTATTGCAAAAAAGTGAATACAAACTTATACCTGCAGTACGGCTGACTAGAAGTGTTTTTATATGAAATTTATATAGTCTACTCATTATGTATAATACAGCTACATTGTATTTTGCATAATTGTATTTTTTGTTATTGTATATTAGTATACAAACATAATATTTGTACAAATTACACATACAGAGTAATTACTGTTAGTTACAGTATAATCTCGGTAATTTGACATGTATGGGATCGGAACTGTTTCAGATTTAAGGAAATTGCTGGATGAAGTAAGGTGAATTCAATGGTTTAATTATTTGGAAAGAAAACATTTGCTTATTTGCATCATAGTACATTTTACTAATCAAAACATCAAGAAACTAAGATTGGCTTGTGACCTCCTGTTGGTGGGGACCCTGACAATTGCCCTTTTTATCCTATGGGGCGCGTTATCCTATGGACAAAAAGTCCATAGGATAACGAGCCTGAAACTCACAACTAACTGCCAGTGTTCAGTGGCTTTAACAACTCGGCCACGATGGAGTAGAGTGAACAGGCCTCTCTTTTTCTGAGCATGTTCTATATTTTATCTCTATGTTTGGTTAAACGCGGGAAGAATTTACAAAATATCCGAATATAAGCTACTGCATCTAGTGTTCCTGAAACATTGTAAAACTATACGCTATTCATTTTACAGTGATTGAGAGACTACTTCTTATGTACGATACTTTAAATCTTATTACTTTATTTACTTCTAACTCATCTTCTTAAAGAATGTTTTTGTTTTTTGAAAATATTCTGAGAAAGACATATCTATTGTGCTTACATTTATTAATGGCTATATTTCACAATAAGTTTGAGGAAATTGAGAAGGAACAAACTGACCGCATTTCCGTGTATATAAGGGCATGCTCTTATAGATACGGTGAAATTAGCATTAAATTCCACAAAGTACTGTACCTAAAAAACTCACTATTTGAAAAGAAATATTTTATAGAATAGGAAGCATTGTTTTTATTTTGGCATTTTATTTTTAATAATAGTTACCACAGAGATTTCACTGAATGGCTACTTTATCATTACATTTACATCAACACAGCAGTGCTGTTCTCTTATAAGCCAAAACAACCAGGCACACAGCGAAGTATTCTCCTTATAAGCGAAGCAGGATATGTGTTTCAAAAGCGATTTTCATATATAAGAGCATGCTTTTATATGCGTGAATATACAATAATTACTGAAATTTTGATCATTCTGGAAAATATTTCCAGTTGAAATTACTGCAACACAAATTACAGTCATTTTTCAAATTACTCTTAACACAAAAAATGCTATTGCAGCTTGTAATCATCTAGGGAGCGGGTTTTTGATAAAGTAGATTGTTTCATGATGAAAGCAATATCACTATAAAGGGAGTACTCTTGAATTACTTATATAAATAGACTATTTATAGATTTCAATTGTTTTAGGTGACGGAACTTAATAGAAAGATAATGAATGATATTTTAAGACTGTTGAAGTTTTGAAAGAAAAAGCAGTTTAATTGATGTAAAAATATAGTCAATTTTATAATCTACACAAGTTTTTTGAAGTCGGATATCGGTAAACTGTTTACTAAAATACTTAACCGGATTTTCTTAAGATAAAATTAATTAATTAAACTCAAAATTTCCTGAAAATATAGAAAATATATAATATATATATTCCGCTTTTATTACACAATGTAAATATTGAGAGTGTTTTCTCAATGGTAATGGTACAATAGACTAATGAACGCAGACCTTTATTGATTGAGTTTGTGTAAAATTAAATGATAGTAAAATAATTTTTAAAAAGTTATGTTGATTTTACAGATATATTCTAAGCCAGAATTATTAAGGAGAGGTTTCTAAGAGAAATATGATATAGACATGGAAATAATTAATACTGACAATAAATGAGTTAATCTACGTTATCAATTATATCAGTAATTGCTAATAATCACTTGTTTTACATTTTCTTCGGATATCCTACATTTTTTTTCATCTTTTTACTTACGACCATCTATTCACCCTAAATGAGAGGAGCAACGTTACACGTTTTGAATATTAAGTAAAATATTGTGAATTTGTCGGTTTTTTACTTTCGTAAGGAATTTTATTCAAATCTTAAAGAATTTTAATCAAAAAGAAATTTCGATTGAGCTTCTTTCTTAACTGTGTTCATTGTGATGATCAATTTTATTGTAAGCTAGATACCCATGTAATAGGCAAGAATTGAATTATGCTGTATAGCCTACGAGATATAGCATTTCTAAAAATTCTAAATATTTTTGTTACGTATTTTAATGAAGAAAGTAATTATTTGAAGAACTGCTGCAACTATGTAAATATATTGAAGAACATAATCCACGTGTAAACTGTTAAAAACACTTATAAGAGAAATAACTAATTTCTCATGATATAATTATTATTATTAGAGACATTTATTCACAAAAAGGGAGAGTTTCCCTGTTATAGGGGGTGTTACATTTGATAAGGATTTCTCATGTTATAATTTTTGCGAAGATTAATTAATATAATTTTTCTAATTTATTTAACCGATTTATTAATTTTGCTGTTCTTTTATGTAAAAGAAAAGAAGTAAAGAGAACTATATAATTATATAATGATTAATATTAATTAATATATTAATTATATTATACTTAATAAATAAAAGAATACAATTTATTACACTTAATAAAATATGTTAGATTTATAAATATGTTATAATTTTAAATAATTAACTTCAAAACTTTTCATTTTATATTTTTATTATGAAAATAAAAAAATAATTTAAATATTTTACAATAATGACATTTGAATTATTAATACATTGTAAAAAATTAAAATATTATTATTACGATGAGGTGATAATTTATGATGAAGCAAAAAATAAAAACATTTCATAAAACAGAATAATTTAAATATTAAATCGTTCATTTATAATGAACATGAAGATTTTATATGCCAGTATACTGTATAGGCCTATATATTTAAAAATATTACAATAAATTGTTAAAAACCATTATGGAAGTTTTAAGTAATGAACTAAAGATATACATATTTTTTTGATTTCTTTTCCTATTGAACTTCCACCATTTCTGCATTTAGTATCGGAATCAAATTCTGTATCGTCATCATCATCATCGTCGTAATCATCATCATCATCTTGATTATAATACCTATGTAGAACGGTGCATACGGTGTGTTGACAAAAGCTAGCTACTTTCTGACCTCTCGTAGCATTTCTGTTTAATTGATCCGCCAAGCCAGAAACGATGGAAGAAGCTGAAATTCTGGATAGACTCATGTATGATTTATTTCTAGTAAAGTCTACCGCGAATGTCATGGCGGAATTAAACATTTCGTAAACAGTATTGAAGACATTCGATACTAATGACGTCCTGGATAACAGATCCATATCCGTCGGATGATGAATGTCGACTTTTTCCCAAGGATCATCTTCTATTGTCGCTAATCGAAACTGGCGACTATATTCAGGTTCTAAAAGTACCCTGTTCAATCTTTCTGGGAAATTTGTAATAAAGGCATCTACGCCTTCTCTGAAAATAAAACAATAATATTTCTTTTTAATTAAGAATATCATACGCAGAGAAATAATGAATGATTACTCTCTTAATTCAATGATCATTAATTAAATCTTGCTAATACGAAAGTTTTCAAGAGTACTTTTTTACTAATACTTCTAGAAAGACAAATTATATATTTTTAATGATCGCTGTTTGAAATATAACATAGGATAAAATATGATCTCAATTAACAATGTCTTTATTCGTACTAAAATACAAAACAAAATGTAATTAGGTTCTAATAACTTTGCAGAAAAAACTTTAATATATTTTCCTCATATGTCTAAAATCTAAATAGGGCCAATTTCCAATAGAAAATAGAGATATCCCGGTCTTCGTGATGCGTTGCCTTGTCCCAGCAAATAATATTTCTTTAATTTTGAGATATCTGAGTTTAAACACTTAAGAACCATTCTATTTATAAACTATTTTTAAAATAATTAACTATTTTAAATTCGATTTTATAGAATAAATTTATTATTAAACTTTATATATTGAAGTGAAATATCTGTCAGCGTGGTCAAAAAGAAAAATACCAGTCGGAATTTTTTCTGTTTACCCCGTTTGCCTACTAATGATTTAACTAATGTGTTTAAACAAAATACAGTACCGAATAACGGTCACCTCCTGACAGTGGTCTTCTTAACAGTGGCCATTTTTTTCAGAAACTTTTTTAAAGAAAAATGCGTATAAAATGACTTCCAAACAAAGCCCTTTTCTTGTGTTCCTCTCAGTGGCTGTTGTTCAAAATTTTAATTGCATTTCAATCAGGAGATAGACAATTCTTACTTACTTACTAGCAAAATTTTATAAATTATTCGTTCAAATTTAATTTTAATTTTTTAAAATTCGACTTTATCAATGTAAAGGTCGCCTTTGGCGGCCTGAGTCAAAGAAATCGCCCGACTGAGATAATTGCTCCCACCTGGAGCCGGGGTCATAAACGGCCGGAAGGATCAAAGGTGGAGCGTCCCCACTTAAGGGTCAATGTGTTGGCCACGTGCCGGCCAGCTTGAGAAAACAAAAATAAATAAAGCACGGACGCAAATGTGAGCTACGTCGGCGGGAGATAGGGCGGACGTCTTGGAAGGCTCTAAGAAGGGGAAGGAAGTGATTGGTCGCAGGAGGCAGTGCCAGAATCCCTTAAATTGGAAGGGTGGCAAAAAAGCGAGGAGAAAGGGCGAGGGACCTGGTACGTGGCGGTCTCTAACAACAGGCAGACCTTTGAGGCGGATAGAGAGAGTGTTCTCCTCTTGGAAAGTCCTCTGGAGAAAGGTTGTTGTAGAGACGGACGGCCACGAGGTTAAGCCATCTCCGGAAGAGTGACTCGTGTTCCCAGGCCAGCTAAGTCGACGTGCTGCATCACAGCTTCGATACTGTAGTGTACGTAATGCTATTACATAGTGTATATCTTTGTAAATATTTGTAAATAAACTGTATATAACTAATCATTGAGTGTGGAGGTGTGACTTTCCGACGGACCTTCTAACGGAACATTTGTAAAGATCACGAGACGAGTAAGAAGGATCTTCACTATCAATTAAACACCAGAATACTTCCAGCTTTAACACAAAATGACGTACAAAATTGAATGTATTAACATTATTAAATTTCTTTTGAAGAAGACATAGCTGAAACAAGTATTCAATTTCAGCAATATTATTATCAATTTGTTAAATTGTAATTCGAGAAAAATCAGATTGACTTAATTACTTTCTAAATATCTTTATTAAATAATAAACTTTCTAATAACTTTCAAAAAATGAATCTCTGTATATGAAATTCATAATGTCGCAATGTTATAAATAATGCATTAAAAGAATAATATTAAAATTTATTAATATTTAAAATAGTTTTAGATATAAATTAACCTGAGGGATCTTCGAAAGAAAGCAGAATAATCAACTGTCCACTGATATACTTTATTAATTTTTGAAAGAGAATCACGCATTGTCAAAGCATTCCTGAGTCTTCCTCGAGTTCTAAACGTTGCTAAACAGTTATTGATTCCGTCTCCTTGCCAAATATTCTTCTTTATATTTAAATTCTTCCACATTCTTTGAATTGATAATAGTGCATCGTTCAATCCAACATCCCAACCTAAAAATAAATTAGCATATATATATATATATATATATATCACAGTTCAAAAATGGAACAATTTACTTAAAAACATTTTATCTTACCTATTTTATCTGTTAGATGTTCTAAATTTTCTATCTTCAATGTATCCATAAATCCTCTAACTATATCACTATCTCCAGTGTGACCGATAGAGAATAGTATATTAATAGGTGTGACATCATCTCCTGTTAAATATTAACACCATACATACTTATTTCAAAATAATTAAAAATTGTTTAGGGAAAAAGAAAGCAAAACTCATTTAAGTTGGATTATTTAGCTCAAATTCCACACTTATATGACATTTAAGAATAATTTTGTTTTAATTTAACGAATATTTCCTCATGTAATTAGCATACAATCATCAATTTACTGATATATTAGTCGTTATAATTAAATTTAAATAAGTGACGTGAATTTCTAATGTTATTAATTACATGATTTTATGAAAGAATTTACATTAGTTACTATATAATTATTATTACATATGAATAAACTTCAAAAACTGATATGCATATCTGCAGAAACAATACATTTTGTGCATGGTGACTTTTAAAACAGTATAAATGTTTAGATGCACATAACTATCTACATGTTCGGGTTAAAAAATATAAATGTTTAAGTACTCAAAGAAATATATTAAGATTCTGGCTGAGATCCGAAACATGTTTAATAATAATGTAGACACTATGAAATAATGACTATTAAACTTAAGTAATGGTTAGTTTTTTAGGTAACTAATGGATGGATTCATTAACTAGGATATGAATATGTCTCTAAAGCTCGCTTAATAGTTGTAGTAATATGTTAATAAAGAAGTTCGGATCTCATGTAATATAAAGCTCACGGAATCTCATTTTCTGTCTTGATTCTTCCTTCAGAAGACATATAGTTCATACTTTAAGTGCTAATTACTTATTGAATATGTTCAAATTTAATAAATTTAAAACTCAGAAGTTCTTAATTACTACGTCTTTTATCTTTAATGATTTAGTAGTATCAGAGGCAGATTTGATATTTTGCTGCCCGTAGGCTATAACTTTCTTGTTATCCTCATAGGTAATAATATATCTTAAAACAAAAAAATACTTTTTAAACTAAAATTATATTTATTGCCTTTAAAATTACTTTTATGTACAAGTAAGAATTTTAACGAGATTTGATATTTTTAAAAATTTGCTGCTCTAGGCTTCAGCCTTTCGGAAAATCTGCCCCTAATTAAGCACTCATACATTTAAAATAGGAAATATAAAAATAAAAATCAAATAAAACATTGTTGTTTTATTCGATATTTATTTTTATTTTAATATTTCAAACAATAAATTTCATAAAAAGCAAAATGTTTTATATTGTTCTGTAAAGAGTTACAACCAATTTTTCTTTGATTAAATATTTTATTCAATGGAGCATTTATTAATTTAACTTCAGCTTTGTCATGAATATCATACGAATGGCATTCACAACGAAAAATTGATAATTAGTTTCAGCAAAAGGGGGAATTCAGTAATTTAATGCCAGGTTAATTGAGATAATCACTTTGAATAATAAACTACAAAAAGAATTTTTATGAAACTGAAATGGAATATTATTAAATATATTTTATGAAATAGCAAATAATATTTTTATCAAATAATAAATTAGTTTTAATAGTTTATAATGAAATATTAATAGTCATAAATTATTTATTGCCTATTATAAGAAACTCTAATATAATTCAAATATTCAAGTTAAGAGATTTTTTGATGTTTAAAATTATATTTTATACCTCTGTTCCATAAATGATCGATCAGTGCCTTAGCCAGATTAGTGCCCGCAGTATATTTGTGCTGAGGAGCTAGTGATGAGGATTTTAAGTCTAAAAATAGTAAGACGAAATTCTCTTTATAGTCACTGCTTCCTAAAAAGAAAAATTGTAGAAATGAACTTTCGGTATAAGGCTTTAATTACGTAATATTCTTATTTAACAATGGACTTACCCGGAGAAGAAATATTTCGTACATATTTAATATATTCGATAAAATCTTCTCTATTGTCACATATTCTGAAACAATCGCAAGGAAATCCGTGGTATGTGCTATGCAACGATCCATTTGTAGTGAATTGAACATCGACTTCGATGGCATTCGCTCCTTTGTCTAAATAAGTATCTAATTCTTTAATGGTGTTCACCATATGAGCTATGTTGTATATTGGACGCTGTTGATCCGCTTCTAATTTCCAAAACTACTCAAAAATATCACAAAATCATTAAATATGAAAAAATATTTTTAAATAATATAATGTAAAGATAATTAATCTTCTTAATCTCAAAAATTAATGTCGATATAAATTTAAAAGTTCAAAATATTTATTGATAATTGAAATATCGATAATTTAAACCTATAGAAATGTAATTTAGGATTATAATTTAATATGGGCACTTTATTTTATTAGGCTACTTCGTACTTTTTCGTAAGATATACATCATTCACACAAATAATTCATAAATCATAAACACAAATAGAAACACAAAAAAATATAAGTAATCTTGTTTTAAGTTTTATAAGAATTAAATAAATTTAAAGTTATTTTTAAGCACTTTAAATTTCATTTTAAAATTTCATATATTTATCAAAATAAATTTTTATCGTGTAAGAATTCCATTAATAGACAAATTATGAAAGATTGAATTTCTATGTCCTTTTTACTTAGCAAATTAACAAAAAGATAAAAAAAATTTTTTTCTATTTTATTTAAATCAAATTTTTCACAAGAATAAATCACAAGAATAAAAAGTTTTAGTGTTTTACTAAAATCAATCAATCAAGTTTTACTAAAATAATTGTGAAATAAAATAATTTTTACATAATATAAATAGGATTAAACCGTGCGAAATTAATGTTTAACAATTCTATGTAAAATAAAATCGAATGATTAATTATTGATTTTGATAATTAATAACAGAGATTTACGGTAATTGTTGATTTAGTTACTATACTAAATCAACAATTTTTTAGTAAATTCAATTTTCAGAAAATAGTTATTAAATTTATTTCTAATTGGAATTAGGCCTATATTAAGTTTTAAATCGCAATAATTATTACTCTATTATTCGGTCAATATTTCAAAAAAGTTACATCAGGTTATAAATGTTTTTCTTAACAATAAGTTGCAAGTTCCGCATGTTTGTTGTTTTGATAAGTTCAAGTATTGTGAAACAATTCTAGAGGCTATGTAAAAGCCAACCTGTTTTTCAACTGCATTTATTACCTTTAATCATCCGATAAGACCTAGTAATTTTACACTGTTGATTATACCTATTAAGTCAATAAGCATTGTAAAATTTACCTACCACGTTATAAAAAAATTTATACCTATGCTGAACTATTAGTCATACTTATTATAGCAAACACATTAATTAAATAAACTGTAACTCACCTGTACAGTGAAGATGTATGTGAAAAAGACTAGTTTTAATTTCATTATACTTCGGGATTATTCTCTGCAATTACAAGGATAAGTTTACTTCAGTAAGACTTCAAAATATGTAGTGATTTCATAAATGTAACAAAGATATTAAGTTTTTTCCCGGTTAATTACTTCAGTACCAGTCAATGTCCTTTCAATATTTTACATTTGAGAGAATTCGAAAATTGGGTCTCGTTCTTTTATTTTACAAAATTTCCCTCGAAAAAATTAAAAGGGAAATCTAAATATAGATAAAAGGATAGGATCATAGGAAATATAAATGTGATACACTTTCTAGTAGGACGAAGTAAATATTCATTGACCTTATGAGTAAAAGATACAAATACAATGTAGGTCGAGACTCTTCATTCTGTACAGGACATAAACCTTGATCGCAGACTTTACTATTTCCCTTTCGTAATTCAAGTACGACCTAAATTATAGCGAAAATACCTTCTTCAAGAACATATAGAGCGTTAAAGTGTAGATATTTATTTATGTGCGTGTTAATTGCTTAACAATTATTCTGACATCCTATTTATGAACTACCGTACTCAAGTTAATAAACAATGAAAAAAAGATAGTGATACAACACTTAGAAACATACCATATTCGGTCAGAAGTTAACAGTCAAGAAAAAAATAAAGATTCTTAGAATATATGGTATACAACCAGAGCTACTATATACTATGTTAATTTAATTTGTAACGACTAATAAATCGATGCTGTGTCATTTCGAACTTGTTCTATATTCTCGTTGAAGCAGGTTCTACCAGTTTAATTGCCAGGAAAATAATAAATGAAAAATATTTCCGGATTTATGAATTATAAAGTATATGTAACGACAGACATATTGAGCTTTATTATAAAACAATTCATGCTACTTTATATGACAAAACTTTTGCATGCAGGTTTCCTAGTAGACTTGCATAAATTATATATACAAATACATGTAAATAAATATAAAAATTATTAAAGTCGTAAAAAATTTTAAAATTATTTATTTATACGTTAAATTTTAAAGAAAAAAATTGTTAAAAACTAAGTATATTAACTTATAAGTGTAAATAATTAATTAAAATGCTTAAAGATTAAACTTCAAAAAATAAATCGAAATATTAAATCATGTAATATTTAAAAAAATAATTAAAATCTAGGTTCTAAATACAGTAAAATTATCAAAAAATAATTACATTTCGTAATATCGCTTCAATTATATAAATGACATAGGTATAATAATTAATTAGTAAGCCTTGATGCAATAAAGAAGTATACTAATAGCAACAGTATGCTTATTAAGAATTTCGATTGTAATAACCTGTAACCACTTGCATAATATTTACATCATACCTAAAGTTGATAGATAGCAAAGAACTGAATAGAAAATCTCACCTTTTCTATTGGAATAAGTAAGTGCTTATCATGTCTACGCCAATTGTAGAAGGTAGAATAAAGTATCTCCGATTCTTACCCTATTGATAAATCTCATGACTCAAAATAAGGAAAGCATTTTAATGGCCCAAGGTCACATCTAGTCGCCGGTTCCTCGGTAACATAAATGAACAATTGAGGCCAAAGAAGGTTGTCGACCTGACCACCCGTGGAATATCTCTTATTATTCTTTAAGTTTATTCTAGACAGAATTTAGCAATGAAAGTAGGATTGTTAAACTCATGAAAAATACTATAAATAAATTATTATAAATTTCTTTCCCAATTGCTAGGCAGTGAATCGAGTTTTCCAATCATTGGCATTAGGAAAATTGTAAAATATATATAACTTTCATTTAATTTTTTTGTATTAGTTCATATATAAATGAGATAATCCCCTGACCCATTTAGATATTTATAATTTTCAAGGATGTTTTATATAATATAATAAAAGATAATATAAGAATATTGCAAAACTCATTTTATTGTCATAAAATTTGCTCTTAACAATTGTCAATATTCATTACACAAATATTATGTAAAATTATATAATAATTTATTTAATTATAAAATTATAAAAATTATAAAATAAATTATTATATAATAAAATTGTTATATTTTTGTAAAGTATATTATTATTTTTAATTATTTAAGTATAAAATGTAAAAGTGTTGTCACTTAAAAATTACATAAAAGTAGATTGTTATTATTATTATTTTGCATTTAGTCCAAATTATTTTATTTTTAGTGTGGGAAAATGCCCTCAACTTATTTTTATCGACTTGAAATATCAAGGAGTAATCGACGCTAAAACAATTTAATAGTTTGATAAATATATGTAACTGGATTGTTTTACGCTACAGTTAACAACAACGACCTTGTCATAAATTCGTAGGGATAGAATATGAGTCTATTTTACACTCGAATTCTCAAAGAAATAAAGACTATAAGGTCGTTATTGTCATACGTTACGCTAATACATTAATCAGTTTATCATGTATTTTTATAATTTATATAAATACAACTTCATAAAAAGATTTTACGGATTTTGGAATTTTTTTATTTATTTTACATTTAATATGTAACGTCATAAATATACATTTTCTAATACATAGTTTGTTTATATAAATTTCAATTTCTATTCCATTTTCTCTATTCTCACAAGGAAATCCTGTGCGAAAGTCAGTCATATGCTAATGCAATTTTCAAGATGTTACTCTCGGGAATCTAAGGATACGGTTGAATTCTTTTTGCTACACTTTCTGCACAATTGAATTAAGCTCACGCATGTTTGATTCGAGTGTTAGTAGGTCTACTATATGAGAGTTGAGAACCTTTCAAATGAATCTTGGCAAGGAAAAGAAATTGTTTGAACAAATAAGTACTATCAACAACAACAATATTCATATAAACTTTCTTTGTTTACATTTATCCTTCTATTATGTATAACTTTATATGCGTTGTCTCTTTTTTATTCTAGTAATAACATTTCGAATTACTTGATGTCAAGTTTTCATTTTTCTATAAATAAATAACTAGGCGTAAATACTGTACATTATATACTTTTTTATATAATATTAATCTTATTAGGCGTAATCTTAAGTTTGATAAAAAGCTTTTATTAATAATTCTAAATATTTTAAGAATAATTTTTTATTAATATAAATATATTTTAAGATTTAATATATATATTAACTATTTTACTGGATTTTTTTTTTTTTAACTTTTATAGGAATCAGTTTAAGCTTTCTTGAATATATATATATATATATATATTATATAATGATTTTACAGAAAGTACAAAAAAAGTCATATTTATCCTTCAATTAATTAATGGGATGCAGCGACGACCATTACATCAATCTCATATCAAATAATTTAAACAAAATTTAAAATTCTTTATAAAAAAAAAACTTTATTTTTTAAGCAGCAGACGGATTTATATGTAAGCTAAACAAGACAGAGCATGCAGTCGAAACTACAGCTAAGGGCCTCACTCTTTTAAATTTATTACTACTAGAAAGGCCTCATGTTTTATAGCTTAGAGCCATAACAGGTCTAAATCCAGCTCTAAAAATATTTTAAGAAATAAAGAATTCAGTTTATGTTAACAAAATTGGGAGATAAGTAATTATGAAGAATCGCATGTACTATTTATTTATTTATTTTTTGAAGATTCCTAAGCATTTATTATTATTCAAAGAAATTAAATATAAAATTATTAAGAATTTAAAAAATTAATATTTAAAATTTATGATTATATTAACTAACGATAAAACTCCTTCAAAAATTTTCCTCATAAATTGTTTGATAGAAAAGAAAAATGGTAAAAGTGAAAAATTAATTTTTAAGTAACATCTTCGTAAAGAAGGATTTTTTAAAAAAAATATATTATATAAAAATTATTTTCATAAAGAATCTTTAAGGTTAAACTGTAATTTTTATAAAATAAAATATAAAATTACTAGCAGATAGGCCCGGCGTTGCTCGGGCAAAAGTAACGATAGCGAAGATTAAGATTATTACGTTATAGTCACAGAAGAAAAAGAGTAATTTCATCAACAAACTAAATATTTCTAAAGAAAAGTCGAATTTGAAAATCGAATATTCTAATATTGTTCGATTTTCACGACGTGTTCTGATTATATCGTTCGATTTTCATCGAATGTTCTAAAGAAGAAAAGTCGAGAAAAACCGAATAATCTGTTTAAATTTGAAAATCGAATATGTTCTAACATAATACTTTTTTTTGTTCTTTTCCTCCAGCGCCCGTAAGTCTTGCACGTCGCCTTTCTTTTGTTCTCCATTGGTACTTAACACTTCCATGTTGATGGAAGTGTTAAGCCTTAATCCTGTCCCTCTCCCCGTGGGGAGGAATTTCGAAAAATCACCTCTTAGTGTACGTTTTCGTGACGTACCGTAACTACGTACCAAATTTCAACTTTCATCTCTTAACCGTTTGGGCTCTTAACATTTCCATTGTTACGTAACACTTCCATTGTTGACACTTCCATTGTTACTTCACACTTCCGTTGTTACTTCACACTTCCATTGTTACGTAACACTTCTATCAACAATGGAAGTGTTAAGACTTAATCCTGTCCCTCTCCCCCGTGGGGAGGAATTTCGAAAAAATCCCTTCTTAGTGCGCGTTCTAGTGACATACCCTAACTGCGTACCAAATTTCAACTTTCAAGTCCTAACCGTTTGGGCTCTGCGCTGATTATTATTATTATTATTATTATCATCAACTCGTCTCGATTATATATATATAGATTTACGATTTCAAATTTTAAATTCTTTTATAATTCTACAAATTTACAGTGGAAAAAAAAAGAAATTCTTTTAGAAAAATTAAATAAATTCTCTAAAAAAATCTTTCAAAGAATTTATTTAATAAATAAGTAATTTTTAATTTCTCCATATAATTTTCTTGTTTATTTCAATAATCACAATGGAAATTAGATATTAAGTATAATAAAATTATTATTATTTCGTATTAAAGAAAATAAATAAAAATATGTTTGATTAATTTTATTTACAAGGCGATCCAAAAGTCAGTTAATCAAGACATATTTTTTTAAAAATTACTTTTAATAACGATCAAAAGCGAAATGGAATAACTTAAGATGTATGTATATTAGCTTATATATCATAATAACATTGATACTTTGTAATATTTAACTTATAAGTCACATAGGCTTAATATTAAAACAAATACATCTTCGAGATTAATTAAAGAAACTAAATTATTTATAAAATTATGAAATTAAATTTACATATTTCACATATTAATGAATTTAAAGCAAAAAGATTTCGTTAATGGAAGTTCAATTCATTTGAATTTTATAGCTTATAGAAGTAAAACAATAATTAAACTTAAAATATTCAATATATTACGAATTAAGTATTAATTAATCATTGGTCATTATTTAATATATTAATTAATTAATATAAAAAATTATTTCTAAAGTATAACATCGTCTGTAATTTAATATTTTAGATATACTTGGCCGCATATATAGACACTGAACGTATAGGCGCATTGGAACTCTTGTATTGGATAACGTCGACTTGCGATGCCAAAAATTTCATCCAGTTTGTACAGATGTACATCAGCTAATGTACAGTCCAAGTCTATGTTATACAAATTACAGTAAGATATAATATGTCTGGGATCTATTGCATAAAACGCTTGTGATGTAAGTCTTGTAGATTGTGATAGCTTGTAATTTTTATGTAACGGGACACAGGGGCCTGTGTTGTACAAGATCAAGTATATTTAAGATATTAATTAATGTAGTTCTTTATGTACATTTAAAAGAAAATACAGCAAGTTATATGTTTATAAATAATAAATCGAACTAATGTTATTATCCAATATGGTAATATTACTAACTCAATTTTGAAATATACTTAAATTTTTGAAAATTTGATAAAAATCTTAAATATTTATAACGGAAAAAAAACAAAAATTTAAAATACCAAGAAGTATATTGATGAAATGTTAAAAGTAAAGGAAAAAATAACATTATTGAAAGTATAAAATAGGAAAATAGCAAATTTAAAAAATTGAAGGAAATTTTACTTAAAAAAGTTTAAAAAATAAACAATAAAATTCCTTAAAAAAGGAAATAAATTTATTGTAAACTAGCTGATAAATCCTTTATTTATGATACTAAATGTAATCATTTAATTACACAAGGAATTGGAATTTAATTTACCTGTTTAGTTTAAAAAATTTAATAAAATTTATTATTATATTAATCTTTTGGTATGTTTAACCAAGAGACGTCTGGATGATATACTCATAATATAAATAAAGATTTTTTATAACATAAAATTAAAAAACTAAAGAATTTGGTATTTTTTCTACTTAAAAAAAAATTATATAATTATTATTTTAGACATTTTTGTAGACAATTCCTTTAGAGAGAAAAATAAACCACGCTGTTTTGAATTGATGAAACATTCTATTGATACTATAAAAAAACATTAAAATAATTATCACATACTAAACTGCTTTTTTAAAAGTATTTAACAGAATATTATATAAAAAATAATTATATATATATGTTACAGTCAAAACCCGTTTTTAGTTAGAACGCGTTTTAACTAGTTGAAACTAGTTTATACTGGATGTCTTTGTTAAATCCCTAGTCTAGTTAAAACTAGTTTTAACTCAAATTCATTTTTGACCACCAGTAAATTCTAGTTTTAACCAGACAAAACGGGTTTTAGCAGTAAATTAACTAGACAAAACGGGTTTTGTCTAGTTAATTTACTGCTGTACATGTTTTGATTTTAGATAAAACTAGTTTTAACTTTTAACATTAGTTAAAACTAATTTTAGCTACATAAATATGTTTGGGGGAAATAAATAAAGTTATGTATAGTGATTCGGGAGAAGATGCCTAACATTTTGCTTATGAAGGAAATTATAGCGATAATTTGGGTTTTGGAGGCCTCTAACGAAAATATCATATTCTTGAGTATGTTTTTCAAATAAAACTTTGGAGTATATGAAAAATAATTGTTTATTGTGTTTGCAATGACGACTTTTTCACTGTCTGGCATTTTAAGCATCTCACCCCAAGTATCCGGATGAGATGCCAAATGCCAGTAGGGCAAGATAACAAATATAATTGCATGAAATTAATTTTAGAATATCTTAACCAAATTTAATTTATTGCATATGTAGTACAAAGTACTTCATAGTAAGTATAACAGCACAGTATAAGTATTGTTAAGTTTCCGCCCGTTCTAACGTGCTCTATAGCTAGCTGAAAGCTTTTTTCAGTCCAAAAACCTTTTTGAGAAGTCCTTATATAGATTTCTATGCATATCCTGCAATAAAACGAGAAAACAAAAATTTATTAAAAATAGGCATATTGGAATTCAATTAACAAAAAATAGGCATGTTACCCCAAGAAAAATGTGGCTTCTTTTCCATTTGTCGGGGTAAGATGCCTAGTGGAGTCACGTGTTCTAGCATGTCCGATCGGGATTGGCGGTAGCTCACAATGGAAACTTTAGAACCTTAACTACATCACACATTAATTGTTTTTTGCAATTTTTAACAAATTCTATTTTAACTTTTAGTTTTAAAATGATTCTAGAAACATTTCACAACAAAAACTTCGTTCTTATCTTTCTTTTATTCTTCTCAGATGTAGAAAATGAGGTAACAGTAGCCAACTACAGCTTTCCGCACTCAATATTGGCCCAACGATTCATCATACAAACACATGACAATATCTGACGTCACCGTTTGAAAATATCAAAAAGTAGGCATCTTCCCCCGCTTACCATCTTACCCCGAATCACTCTATATGTTGCAGTCAAAACCAGTTTTTAGTTAGGATGCGTTTTAACTAGTTTATACTGGATGTCTTTGTTAAAACCCGTTTTGTCTAGTTAAAACTAGAATTTACTGCTAGTCAAAAATGAATTTGAGTTAAAACTAGTTTTAACTAGTCAAAACGGATTTTAACAAAGACATCCAGTATAAACTAGTTTCAACTAGTTAAAACGCGTTCTAACTTAAAACGGGTTTTGACTGTAACATCTATATAAAATTATTATAAATAATATATAATAAATAAATAAATAAATAAAGTTACATATAGTATTTTTAAATATTAATAAAAGGTGTTTAAAAAGTTATGTTATAAATATATAGGCTATATATATATAAGTAGATAACAAACTGAATTTTTAAAATTTCTTATAACAACAAACAACAAACATTTATAGCTATATATATATTATAATTCTTAAAATCTACGGCAAAAATTTGCTGAAGCAATTCGTAGAAGTTACACAAACATATGAATGATATTAGCAAGAATGAGAATAGAAGTTGGCGTTAAGGTAGAGAAAATAATATTACATATATGAAAATATTATTAAAAACTGATAAATTAATAAACAGTACAAAATAAAACATTCGAGAATAAAGTGCATTTGGTGATAATGATATTTGACGATTTTTAACTAACATACACCTTCTTGTCGAAATAATACAATTATTAAAACAAAAACAATTGATATTCAAACAAAAACATCTGAGATGTAAAAAGATTATGCCAAGTAAAAATTTATGACAATTTAGACGACGGTCAAAATTTGTCCTAGTTTTTCTTTGGTAAAGACAAGCTTGGCGCTTGGAAGCGGTATCCACAAGATTTTTACCTGTATTATTGTTTGTTTTTTCCTCATGACTAGGTGTATTAGTGGGCACAAGGCATTCTTACATCATCTTTATTTCTGAATCTTCTATAGGCCGATACGCGTTTCGGGCAAAGGCTCCTCATCCGTCGGCTACACAATAAGACATATTATAAATTTCTTATATTACAAGTGTTTTATCATAATATGTTATGACATACCATGACATTCGGGAATTTCTTTGTGTTATGTCGATACTTATACATTTCGTTTAAAATTACGTAATGTATTATTGTTTTCTACATTTCGCCTCCAAGCGAAATGTAGAAAACAATATGGAAAAATTTGAGACAATACACGTGCTTACTTGAATAAAAAAAACCATATAGAATAACGGAGTTTACTCTTAAAAAATTGTAAAATTTTAAATGTACGGAGGATTATCCAATCGTGTTAGAGGGAAACTGAAAATCGTGTTGTACTGGGGATTTTTTTAATTTACGAACTTTGCTAGAGCGTAACAGTGTTATAGAAGTGCCGTGTTGTGCAGAGAATACCTGTATAATGTAAATATTTTGTATAAAAGTATCTGCAATGACAATTTTTAATAATTCATTTTAAATGAAAATAACTTTGTAAGACATTTTGTGAAGTAAAAAAAAAAAAAAAAAAAGCAATTTATTGAAATTTTACAAAAAAAATTTATTATTAGAAGGGCTGCATTAATGCATGGACTCACGTGTTCACGGTCAGGCCTCATCTTGTTTGTTTGTTTAGTTAGGGCAACGCAACACTTGAGCGATCTGGCAACATGCGAGGTTTTCACTGGGCATGTGCTGTTTACCTGCAGTTTATTTATATTATTATTATCAATTATTAATTAAAGAAAATAGCGTTTTGTATACGTATATTCCATTTGCTTAATAAATTACGTCAGTTACATGGTATTTAGTATTGAATATATTGTACAGAAATACGTAAATCTCGGATAATTCGTAGTCGCAATTATTTCGTTCTTTAAATTTCGAACTAACGAGGATTTCCTGTATGTATAAATACTAAATGTTGGACCGAAAAATATATAAACATATAAATATAGAACCCATACAAGATAGATTAAAAAACTTTTGCCATTTCTGAAAGAAGTGATTTTTCTGTGTTATTTAAATTTGGGAAAATACTGAAATTCAGAGTGATTATTTTAAAAAAACACTGAATAACTTTACATTCTGACACGTTATGATGCTTTTATAAGAAATTATCGTTATTGACATTTTAACGTAATTATCGTTTCTAAGATTTATAGCCATTCATTTATTATATAGTACAACTATTATTAATATTGCTATACTTATGCAAATTTTGATGTTATTGTTAAACATTTACGAGTAGAGATTAACTGATTACATAAAGCAATTTAATCA
The DNA here is from genome assembly GCF_030686945.1 of Centruroides vittatus. Taxonomy (NCBI): domain Eukaryota; kingdom Metazoa; phylum Arthropoda; class Arachnida; order Scorpiones; family Buthidae; genus Centruroides; species Centruroides vittatus. Next base: position 950,766 of record NW_027120741.1, read on the forward strand.
CATATCTGCAGTACTTCGTTACTTCCTGAATGATATCACATACTCATGCATTTTATAAATGACTATTCATAAATTAATATATAAATTTTTAATAAAGCATCAATTAACTTATTCACGAATCTATTTATATTTAATAATATATAATGTATTTTTAAATTCATATAAAATTTGATGAATCCTTAATCGGTCATCATCATGATAATATTGGATCTGAATTTGATATATAATTCATTTTATTTTAAAAACAATAATAACGAATTATACGTGCATCAACTAATTTAAATACAGTATATTTATTTATTGAAATTAACTTTGAATATCGTGTTTGAATATCGTGTTTCCGATTTCATAATATATTTTAAAACTAACGTTTAAAAAACACATAAATCAAATTAAAAATCCATAATAAAAACTTTTATTTAATTTATAAAACCTAAATAATAACCTTTGAAAATTGATAAATTCAACATATATATAATCACTTGTAAGAAAATAACCTCGACATATTCACGTTATACATAGATTCAACTTTTTGCAGAATTAATTAATATTTAATTTACTTTATTTAAATTATGCTTATTTTTCGAGTGTACATAGTAACGTAGCAATATATAATACAAATTATTATCTCACCACCCAGCCAGAACCGTTCCATTGCGAACCTAACCGAACGTAGAATGGGCATGAGAAAAGACCTTCTTGTCCACCGAACGGAATTAAAAGAAATTAAAAATAATTAAATTAAAGACCTATTTCTAACCATATTAAAATGGAAACAGAAATAGACACGCGTTTCAGACATAAGGCATAACCTTAAAGAAATATATTAATATTTAAAGAGATGTTTTATTTGAACACACAAGTGGAAATGTGAAAATAAGTTGAAATTATAAGAATTTTTTTAAAGAATTGACATAAACAAGAGATTTTAAAAGAGAAAGAAAGAAAATACATATAAATATCATTGAAAATTTTTGGTTTCTTCACTTACAATTTAGCAAAAAATTTTGTAAGCTTTTATTTTATAATCCCAGTAAATACAAAGCATGTTACCGGTATATGAATTTTTATGTTAGTAAAAAGATTTTTCAAAATAAATATTAATATTATTACAAGAAAGAGAAGAGAGAGAGAGGGAGAGACCTTGTTATTTCAAAATAACAAAATGAAACTATGTAAATCGTGAATGTTCTATATCTAAAATATGTTTCATACTGTAAATCAACCCTATCAATAATAAGGAATTAATTTAAATTTTTCCAAAAGGATAGAAACTATAAACTCTTTTAATTATTTTTAAATTGTTGCACGGGTACAAAAACAATTCCAATTTCATTGTTATAATTAGCAAAATTGCTAATAATTGTTCATAGAATCAATTTTTGTTTTAAGATTTACAACGGTGATTAATAAAACTAATTAAAAACATAATATATTTCTTAAAATTCCAATCACTGCTAAATCATTTTGACATAATTTATAGCAATCTTATTTTGCAATAAAAGGGTGAATTTCATATTTTCGAATTAAATATGTGAAAAAAAAATTCAATGAATTTCAAATATTTGCGACGAAAACGAAGTAGCTATTGAAATTTAGTCATTATATAAATTAAATAACTTAATTAAAATTCATTATGTAGTAGATACATATCACGCGTGTTGCATTTAGCCTATATCACAGATCTACAATTATGAATTTTTTTTTTGAATAATAATGCAAATTTAAAAATACATATATTTATTTTTTAGAAATAAATTCATTGAAATATCCAAGAAAACTATTTAAATATCAACGCTTAATTTATCTTTAATTTTAATTTATATTAATATATACTGTATTTAAGAAAGTATTTTCTATATCCTATAAGTAATAAAATAAATATATCTATCAAAAGATATTACCTGAAAATTAAACTTCATAAAAATAATTAAATAAATCAATATAATATATAAAAACTGCAAAGGTTATTTAAAAACCATTTTGTTTAAGATATTTCCATTCATAAATCATTTCTTTGACATTTATAAAATAAAAAGATAAAGTTTAATAATTTTAGTAATTGGTAAGTAAAAAAGAATTATTTATAATATATAAAAACTTTGCATATAATATGTTATAAGCTTAGATTTATCATTCACCTAACCTAATGTAAATATCATTGTTAAAAGAGAAGATATGATTGTCGTGCCACTACAAAGTACTACTACAATACTATAAAGTACTTAGAGAATATTAGCATTTGTACTAAAAATTAATTCATTAACATTTGTACAGAAGTTTAGCTTTTTAGATTTTTGGACTTAGGACACCTTGAAACGTCGAGAAATGCAAAACAAATTTGATTTTTCTCCCTATGTATGTATGATGTGTATACTGGTACATGGACGGCACGATTTTAACCCACTTTGAAGCTTAATAACTCCTGTGCCTTTTGTCCACAATTTCTGAAATTATGCAGGGAAGTTTGTGTATTATGTGCACTGTTTCTATTAAATTTTGGTAATTAAAAGTCAAGGGGTGAAGAGATAATGAAGGTCGTGTTTATCTCCAGTAAGGTCAGAGTTAATAACGATTTTACTCGTTATTAGCATTTAGAATTTTTATAAAACCCATCCCTATCCTCAAAATTAATTTTTTTGCCATTTTATAACAATTAAACATATAAAAAGTTTTTTTTTAAATAAAAATATCGCAACAGATGATGCTACCAAATGTTGTCGGTATATCGGTATTTTTGATATCCGCTTTGATGGACGGAGCTTAGCTCTTGTCGCCATTTTGTTACCATATTCTTAAATTAGTTAAGTTATAATTGTCGAAATTCTTCTTAGTTTAGCATTTAATTGGAAAGCAGGTGAAAAATTGAGTTACAAGATCTTATATAGACTGGTACCACTCAGGCTGGCGCTAAAGCATGAGCAAACTGGGTATTCGCTCAGAGCGGCAAATTTTCATAAATTTTCGTGAGTGAAAATAACGAACAGTGAATCAATCGTAGTTATGTAATTGAAATTAAACTATTTAAAATAAATTTAAATTTAAAAACATTTAAAAATTTCTTCCCACTTCTAATAGGCATTTTAAAACATTTTTTTTTTTAATTTTTTCGTTTTACATATGGGGATAAAGGAGCGTCAAATTCATGTCTTTTCCCAGGTGGCATGAAAATGGGCACCGGCCCTAGTACCTCTAAAACGGGACAAGGGCTTTCCGGTCTTGCACGATTTAAAAGGCACTCACAATTTATTAACATAATCCGATCTTGTTTATTAAGCAATGTATAGCGCCACCTGTTATCCAATTTCATTTACAAATTTTAATTTTTTTGCTAACTTTTGCTAATTGTTAAAATTGTTTGCAAACACAAAAGACGTATTGTCACCGCTAATACATATATATATATATATGAAAAGTTTCAAGTAAATCGTAAATTGGGAAATGAGTGAAAATTGAGTTACAAGATTTTATCTGGATATAAAACTTTGAGATTTACAGATTTACATAGTTCGTGTTTTAATAAAAACAAATAAGTAAATGATATTTTGTTACTGTGTTTAGTTAGTTAAGTAAGAATTCACAAATGATATAACGAGACAAACGCTAATAGTGCAGCTGTGTCATTTCAACACTCGTTCTGCGTTTTGTATAAATTTAATTGACAGTCCAAGCAAACAAGTTGGATTATTTAAGCTTATATTTATTTTAGTTTTAAATAAATTTTCAGTAATATTTTTAAAATTCGATCACCAGGTAAGTTTATGAAGATATTTATTTAATGACCCTATATTCGCTTATCATAATATTGAGCTTAAGTTATTTACTTTAATTTAAGGTAAGTCAATTTTTGTAACTCTAAAATTTGGATAAAAATCACAAGTAATAATTATTAACGAATTTTTTTTTTGTTAGAAATTCTTTTAATATTATTTTTAATTATAATGTATTTTTATATATGTTATATCATGAACATAGAACGTTACTCAATCAAATTTTTTAAAATACCAGTTAATATACTTTATTAATTTACAATTATTGATATAAATTAGTGGTAAATTGAAATCAATATATTTTTCATAAAATTTAATTAATATTAAAATGTTTTTTTTACTTATTAATGCTTTATTGATAGATTAGTTGTTTTTATCATTATAAAACTAATTAAGTCAGAGTATTTAGTATGTATAATATTTAGTATATAAGTCATTTATTATATAAATACGTACGTATTTCAGTATATAAAAATAATGTACAATACTTCAGCTCTAGTTAGAGGCATTAGCGGAGAGTCAACCTCCCACGTGTAAAGTTTAGAGGAGCGCCGAAATTAAGTTTCGTTAATTAATGTTTTTAATGCATTTCAGATTAACGCGAGAAAAATATGTCATTTCTTAATTTACTTTTTAGTGAATTTTAGTGACTACCGATTATAAAATATGATAGATCTATTTCTAGTTGAAGGCTAGTAATAACCCTCATTTAAAATTCATACATTGTCTGATCCTACATGCGATTACATTCCTCAGTCTGTCTGTAGTATATCTTGCTGAGGAGATGGCTTTGTGTGGCAAAATATAGATTTGCAAAAAACGTTAATTATCAATTAAATGTATTTTCTGCTGTAAAGATCAACACTAGTCAAAGAGATTCGATGAGATTTAACTCTAAAATCAGCCAACTCCCGAGCTCTAGTAACATATTTAGAAACTGTACGACTTTGATAGGATTGTTCGGCTGTAGCTCCAATACCATCTATAAAAACCCTTGTTATCACTATTTTCCGGCCAAATTAGTCGAGATCATCGATGCAAGTAGGCATGTGCGAAATAAACTGGTCTATTTGTAAAAGAGAGATGACTTTTTCAGATACGAAAGTAAATATTTAAATGTAGAAGGACTGTTTTCGAAAGAAAAATATACTTTATGTAGCACGTCTTTTTCTTCCAAGGAAAATTAAGTATTCTATTATTATTTTTAAGACAGACAGTAATTTATAAGTTGACGAGACTTTCTTCTCTTCGGAACTGTGGATTGTTCTTCAGGGCCCATGAGAGGGAAAGCTCGAGATTTTTTTCTGGGCACGTATTGGTTTCTATCCTATAAATTAATGCTAGTTTTTAAAACAAAAAATAACATGCTTAAGACTGCTTTTTATTAATAAAAGAAACGTTATTTCATTTGTTCAATAAATAAATAAGTAAAAGGGCCCACCAGTGGCTAAGTGGTTCCGTTCTCTGACCACTAGGTAGTTCGGTCATGGGTTCGCGCCTCGCAAGGACGGACAGGCCACGTGGTGTTCTCCACGTCTGTAACGCCTAAATAGTGGCCAGTTACTTTTCAAAATAACTCCCGGAAGGCATTCCTCCTAGGCAGATCGCCATAGTGTTGCGTTGCCGTAAATCAGCAGCGCCGCTAGCTGTTTGAGCGCCCGTGTGCAATACCGATTATGCCGCTCCAGTTTAACTACGACTACCTACGCTGAGCTTGCCAGCAATACCGATTTGCCGCCTCCTGGACGTGCCGCCCGCGTGCGGTGCACGCCTTGCACGCCCGCTTACGGCGGGCCTGCCGTAAATCCACAAACAAAACAAAATAAATAAAAGACGAAAGGGGCCCGTTCTATACCAGTGGTCCAAACTAGCTCTTGACGAATCTATCACAATCAAAACCATCTAATGCTGTTGTTTCTAGAATACCCTTGTTTGAACGCTTTAATGTAAAGTAAAATTTTTCTCGTCTCCACTGCCTGCTTTCCGGTGAACTTTTTATTATTGACAACGATACTACAGCAATCCAGCACGCTTTGTAGAATGAGCAACAGGAAATGATAAAATTGCCATTTATGGCTTCCCTTTCGCAGAATAGAACTTTGTGCAAAATCTTTTTTGTTCCACGCGGTAAAACAAGAAAGCATGCAATAGAATACGAATAGACCAATTAAATTTGATACTAAATTCGCTACTGACAAAAAAGAGGGCTTCAACACAGCTTCCTTTCTACCTACTGCTCCTTCAAGACGAGAATTGGCCAAACGCCAGCGATAAGCATCCTACACTGGCTGAACTTCTGTAGTGGTGCAAGGAACATTGACGGCACTGCTGTGCTTTCATGTACTACCTTTCTTGATAGGTCTGCAAACAGCTATTAAGACATACCTGGGAAGGAGACATACTTCGCCTGATCAAGGAAACATCGATAGAGATGGACAACGGTTAGCCAGTGTTGTATTAAACTACGTAATCAACTTCTAGTTATAATTACTGTTTCAATTTAAATTATTTATTATATTTTTTCCTTTGTTAACGCTTTCTGCTCTGTGAGCATTAAGAAAGCTTTTTATCCATGCCCATTATTTGTTCTCTTAGACCAGAGTTTTTCATTCTAGGGTAGGCATACCAACGGGGGGGGGGGGTGCTCGGAGCACTTTTAGGAAGTTGTTCAGTGGTTTTATTCACTCGACCACAGTGTTTAGTGGCATTGTCTATTAAGAATATTGAAGATAAAAATTATTTTGAAAGTAATAATAAATAGTGTGAAAGTTAAAAAAGTAATAATATGAAAACTGTTTTCTTAAAAGAAAACTGTTTTCTTAAAAGAAAACAGTTTTCTTATTATTAATTAAAATAACCTAGTAATATTAATTTATATAAATCAGTGAAAAAATTATAATAAATGAATAAGTAAATTATTCTTTTATTATTTCATTTATTAAAGTTAAAATCAAGTAACTCAAATTCGTTTCGAGATATTGTTTAATTTTTTTAATTTTTAGATGATTTATTCGAAATGAATAAAGGCCTGATTGTTTTATAATATCTCACCATACCAGAATAGTAACTTTCTTCATCAAGAAGAGAGTATTCACATTCAAGTATGGTGCGTTCGTTATATTCAACTTTCTTTGTTCTGTGTATTTTTCTCCATGGATTATCTTCGATGGTGGCTAATCTGTGAGTAGAAGAAAATTCTTTTTCTGACAAGACATCAACAAACCTGTGAGGATAATTAGTGATAATTCCATCCACACCAATTCTGTAAAATAAAATATGAGTTAACTAAACTCGCATTAACTGAATCTATTTACAATGAAGCTTTACCTGAGTGAATATCTCATGGTACTCCATTTATCCAACGTCCAATAATATACTTTATTCAGCGAATCCCATTCGACATGAGCATCTCTCTTCTTCAGAACTTGCAAAAGACGTTTTGATGAACGAGGTAGACAATTAGTTATTCCATCTCCTTGCCATATTGATCCAGTGATATTTAACTTCTCGTACGTTTTACGAATAACTTCGAGATCTTCGTTACCCGAAATATCCCATCCTATAAAACATATTCAAGTATAAATACCCAAAAGTATCCAGCTACTCATAAATATTTTCTGTGTATTCATCACCTATTTTAGAATCCATATGATTGTATCCCCTTTTTTTCAGCGTGTCCTTAAATCCGACTATGAAACCAATATCGGTTGTATAAGGAAATGATAGTAAAATCCAAAGTTTAGAATTACCTGTAAAAATACAAGAATAATAGTTATTAATACATTTATTTTATATATTATTTATAGATTTTTAAAAGTAAAATACCTGATCCTGACCACAAATAACGTATAATTTTCTCTGCTACATCACTTCCTGCTTTATATTTTAATTTATCATTCATCCCGGATATTTTATTATCGATCATCAATAAAACGAAGTTCTTTCTAAATTTTGGGCTCGCTAAAATAATTTTAAAAAATTAGCAATTCAATATTATGCTTATACAGTACTTATTATACATTTTTGCTTTAATTACGTAATTAATTCAATAGATAGGCTATATTTTTCTTTTCTCTGGATTTCTTATTTTATACTTTATCACTTGACAAAAATATGTTTTCAAATTATTATTGTTTTCCTGAACTTGGGTGTGGTAACCCCGCTACCCTATCGTGCGTTTGATGAGCTTTAAAAATGGCTTCTTGATATTTATTTTATTGATTGAGTTTCATATTAGTTAATGGGATAATTTATAAGATTATTATTTCTTGTTGGAAACACTCTAAATGAGGAATTATCATAATTTAGGAAATTATATGCAGTAAATTCGCGATTATCCGGCTAAATGTGGCTGACGGCCGAGCCGGATAACACGGAGATTGAAGGTAAGGTATTTCCTTTGCAATCAGTACCTACATGTGATTTATTTTTCGGCTGTAATTTTTACAGTATATATGATAATGTTTTAATACAAATTTTCAGCAAAAGTAAGCCATAAAACTTCTACAATTATCATAACGCATTATCCGCGGTAAAACCATATGTTTTACGAAAATGTATGTGATCGCATTTTATATGATATTATTATTTAATAATAATTTATTGAAATAAAAAGTTCAAAATAATTATAAAAATATATATATTTTTTGTACTTTTTATTACAATAGTAAAGTATTATTATGTTCATATGAAAAAAACTTTATGATATTGCTAATCAGGCTTAAAATATTAACTATGTGCTTGGAAAGTAAAAGTTTATATACATATTTACTTTGATCTGAATTGCTGTATCCAGGCCCGTCTTTAGGTGTGGACCTACCGGGCCTGGGACCAGGAGCCTCCTAACATTCGAGACTTCCAAAATGTGAAAAATTGAATAGAGCAACAAGTAATAAAATTTTATTGTTAATTGTCTACTTGGACTTTACTTATTAATAGGACTTTATACTGGAGTTTAAAGATTGGCACAGTAATGAAAGTTAGTTCAGAAAAAACAAAATTTCTTTATTATATCACCTGCAGTAATAATTTCTGTACACATATTATACGTGTTTCGGGCTTGTATGCCCCTCATCAGCAGTATTACTACCAAACACTGAAAATAATAATAATAAAACAAATAAGACATTGTATATAATAAATTTCCCGACAATAAAATACAATTTTAAAACTTACAATAAATACATATTCCAACCCCGAGTACAACTGGATGATATTTCTCCATGTAAATTTAAAGGGAGAAATATCATCCAGTTGTACTCGGGGTTGGAATATGTATTTATTGTAAGTTTTAAAATTGTATTTTATTGTCGGGAAATTTATTATATACAATGTCTTATTTGTTTTATTATTATTATTTTCAGTGTTTGGTAGTAATACTGCTGATGAGGGGCATACAAGCCCGAAACACGTATAATATGTGTACAGAAATTATTACTGCAGGTGATATAATAAAGAAATTTTGTTTTTTCTGAACTAACTTTCATTACTGTGCCAATCTTTAAACACCAGTATAAAGTCCTATTAATAAGTAAAGTCCAAGTAGACAATTAACAATAAAATTCGAATTTAGGACAGTAAGGCTCTTACAATTAAGTAATAAAATTATTACAATCAAAAGATGTGTTTGATAAGTTTTATTATAAATATAACAATACGTTTATCAGAGAAAGCTAATTGAAAAAAATTATGAACATTAACCCTCTATTACGAATTCCTTACGGGAGCCTCCAAGCTTTTTTTGGCCCAGGGCCTCGCAAGTACCAAAGACGGCTCTGGCTGTATCGTTGAAAACAGAGATTCTTTTGACAATGACAAAGACAAGCTGCAAATATCGCGACTAATTGCAAAATGCGATACTTATAAATTTTTGATGTAATTTTCTAAGCAAATATTTTGTGGTTTGCTTGTTAGCTATTACAATAATCCATTTCGTTTTTTGAATCTTCAATACGATATGATCCTTATGGAAACCGTCTATTTTGCACTGACAGACATTAGAAATAATTTTCTAACTGGAAATATGTGAATTTTACTTTTTATATTTTAATATAGATAATAAATAATAATATCAAGCGCAGCAAGTATCAACTAAATTCAAATTAATTTTAAATGATATTATAAATAATTGCATTTCCTTTTAAATATTAGTTTAAAATAAGATGTAGTAATTTTAAAAAATTACTACATCTTATTTTAAACTTCCTTATGAGGCATTGATAAATTCAACGACAGAAATGCTTTTCAATGGTAAACTCTACTTATTGCTATATGAATAAATAATTTTATTAAAAATTTTATTAAAAGAAAAATATACTATTTTAAACTTACAAATATCTATTCACAATAAAAGACCAATTTTTATCAAATGAATTTGCTCACTTGGATCTGTCAATTCTCTTATATAAGAAAGATAATCTTCAACCGCAGCATATTTCTTACAACTACGAAAACAGTCACAAGGATATCCGTGATAGGTCCATTCAGCATTTCCATGTTTATCGAAACTGAAATCAGCTTCTATAGCATTTGCTCCGAGATCTAAAAATTGATCGATTTGCCATAATGCATTGACCATATGGCCAATATTCCAAATAGGAATAACTTCAGCATTGTTTGCAAAAATCTGAAAGTAAAAATCCCATGGTGCAGAAATTTAAACAAATAATCTTTATCTCATTTTAACTTTGAAAATAAATCTCGAGATTATAATTTTATTTAATATGCCAAATTACCTGAATGAAAAGTGCAAAAATGCTAAACAACCATCTACAAATCATCTTGTCTGACTGTCAAATGTCTGACTGTGAATGTTTGGCGCCAAGACTATTAATATGATCTTCGTCAAGGTCATTAAAATTATCAAATATTCCGATTAAACATGACAGCTGTTACTCTAAAATATTCCTTTGATAATACAATTGTCAGATAGGGTACTTGATAAATACAAATAGTTTATGGAAAATTACAACTTGCTTACATGTAAAATGAATTGGTCAATTTCCAAAAGTCCATCTATCATTTTTTACATTATGAATTAAATACAGTGATAACTGATTATGCGACCACCTGCATTCGACTGGCACCTGTCAAAACGGGCAAAAATGTCTGGCACAGAATAGTTTATACATAGAGACGTTTATACAAGTTACTCGTATTAAACGACCACCTGTGTAACGACCACCTTGGATATTATTTTTCAGAAAAATAATATCCAAGTAACTTTCGCACGTAAAATATTCAAAAAACAATAAATGCATTAATGCAAAAATTGGTTTTACAGGCACAATTCCTTTTTCGATTCCGCGATTGTCATTGATGTAATGAAATCGGTTTATGAGAAGAAATAATAAAATCGTTTTATGAGAAAAAATAAAAAAATTGTTTTATTATTAATTAATGATTTTTTTATTGTACTTAAGAAAATATTTAAAAAATACAGTATTTTTAAAGTTAAAATAAGATTAAACTAACGAAAACCAAAATCGAAGTGGTGGAGAGATACCTCGTGCTTCTATATCTGACATAAACCTAATACACGTAACTGAGGAGCGAACGAAGAACCAAGTTGAATTAATTAAGTCGGAAGAAAGAAAGTGTGCATTATAATCGAAGATATGCGAGTATTGTATTCATCTTTAAAATATTGGTATTAAATCTGTTTTATAAAATCACCACGACTCCTGTAAATCGAGTTATCCGATAACAATAAAATACAATACCAATATAGCTCTATCGTTGAAAAAATTCGCTTATTTTTGCTCACCTCGAGTTTTGCTTAGTAGAAATGGCTAAAAAGTGCGCAAAATAGTCCGGAAATACGGTATTAAAGCACCACCTGTATTGGACGACCACCTGTCTAAAAGACCACTTTTTGAAGGAACCGTGGGTGGTCGCTATAGACAGGTTTTACTGTATATAAAACATTAATTATCCAATGTTGAATGATAATAAAAACAGTTGTACATATACAGTACCAAAAATAAAAAACAAAAACATATTTATGTACTCTGATGAAACTCAGAACAAAATATGAAAATGATGTTTAAGACGAATTAAATAAAATTGCTTTTTTTATTTCCCTGTATAAAATGAAATGTATAAAATAAAATGAATACAAAATATAATATGTATGCCTTCACGCATTAATAAATTTTTTATTTACCGTGGTAATTTCTTCGTTTTCAACTCTACTCAAAATTCCTCTTTCACACTTTATTAACGTGAATGCTTGAAATCGACATTCAGCAGTGCTACTGACCTTACTCTATTCTTTATATATTTTAATTTTAAAAGGGTTCGCTCGCAAGCTAATTGAGAAATTGGCAAAATTAAAAAAAAAGTTGATATGCAAGAACAAGTGGTGAGTACAACGAAAACAAATACAAATACAATATTTTTGGCACTTATTGTATTTGTGTCTGTATCTGTAGATTACAACTTTTAGGCCTACATTAATAATTTTAAAAAAATATATAGATAAAAAAGCAAAACAATATGTCCTGAACAAAAATTTCTGGGTGTATCAACAAAAAGTTCGGAAGGACTTTTATCGAAACTGGTTTCTATTTAAGAATTGCACACGCGAAGAAAACCCGGAAATCTCCACGCAGCCAGCTCGTTGGTCAGTGCCAAAAGTACTATAGTAGCGATGCTTTTTCAAAATGTTTTTAACCGAAATATATTTTGCATGTTCTGAAATGTCAGCATGCCAAATTTGATTGCATTTGGATTGCTGAATATCTTTATAGACATCTTTGAATAGGATGACATAGTTACGATCATTCGGTATATACTGTAGAACATATACGGTATCCTATAATTTCCTAACATCTCTTCGCTTCTCCTAAAGTCGAAAAAGATTCTTTTTCCCTTTTTTTACTTTGAACTCAAAACAAGCAAAAGTCCTTGCAACATGTTTAAACAGTTAAAAATTATTTGAAATTTAGCTACGGCAAAAGAGTGATGCACATTAAAGATCCATTTTTATTTTGGGAAATAGAAATAAATATAAATGAAAGCATATTTCGAATAATTTTTCCTACTTTAAAAATAATAAAGAAAACATAATTGTTAAATTTAATATTAATAAAATTTAAAACTTTTTATCAAATTTTTGAAATTTGTTATAAGTTTATATTTTGTAAGGAATATAAAACGTTTTTGTGAATTTACAAATACAGAACTAAGAAAGGTTGCTATATCAATAAATTCAGTTTATAAAATATGACACATGTTGCATAGATTATTAATAAAATATATTTTTATAAACGTTTTGTTAATAACTATTTTAAAATTTTATAATAAATTTTATTTGATTTGAATTTTATAATTTCTAAAATTAATATAAAATCAGTGTTGTTATATTTTATATAAAAAAACTGAAAATTTATATTTACATTTTATAAGGAAAATTATTGTTTATAAAAGTTTGTATTTCAAAAATACGAAGATAAACAGATAATATTGTTATATCATCTGTTCATTTTCACATTCTGTTTCATTATTTATGTATTAATGATAATAAATAAATTTATTTATTTTATCTAAATGTCATTATCATCGTATTCTTTATGTATTTTATGTAGTTTTAATTTCCAATTGGAGACCACTTCTTTTTTAAATCTTAAACAGACACCTTAACTTCCTCGATCACCCGGTCTTCTGCAATCGCAACTTAGAAGCAATATGGGACAATCTGTTTTACTTCCCAGAATTGATATAATATTGGTAAAGGATATATAACTCATTTCAAATAAAGTTCTGCCAGTGTGTACTGATAATAGCCCTTTGCAACGATTATAAGTAGAGTCGTGAAAATTTTTGTTTGAGCAGGAATACGTTAGATAGATAATTAGGTATTAACTACGTATAATTGCCTATTTCTTATATGAGGGAAATTGTATGTAGTCATGTGAAACCGAAGGAATGCATTGCAAATTGTCTAAACAACCAAAAATATGCCAAAAATATCGTATTGTAGTGATGATGTAGGCCTAACTCATTATAAAAGTAACGTGTAAGCACGTTCATATATACTGTATATACTATAATTAATAAATTTGTTTACTTCAATTCCATTTTTTCTGATTATTATTTTAAGTAGACATAGTTATTTACTTATTGCAGAAAAAAAATTGCAGGTAAATGAGAAAGACTTTTTTCTAAACAGTAATAAACTAAAACAAGCATATTACAATTAAAAATATCAGATAAATATAAAAACATACAAAAATGTTTGAAATGAAAAGTATTATTTATTAAATTAGAAAAATTTCCTGTTATTATCCAGATAATAAAATAGTAAAAATTTGGAAGATTAAAATAATTTTTCCAGAATTATCAATTTTAATTTTAAATAATTCTTTGTTTTATTAATGTACGGAGTCTTAAATATCCTTATAAATATTTAATAATTACGAAAACAAATACAACCCATATTTCAACACTAAAAGAATTTAATACAAATTACCGTATTTGTTCTAGTAAACAGCGTATTTTCAAGATGAAAAACAGCTATAGATAGCGCACTGTTTATTAGAATAAATACATATCATGCGTACAGTACATTAGTGAGATCGCGCACCTGATAATGTATTAATAAAGTGCATATGAAGAAATGGAAAAATAAATAATGATAATAATTTTTAAAGCTTCTAACGTGCAAAGAAACGGACAAATTCAGATTTTTGAATAAAAAAAATCACCTATATGAATGTTCTCAGGAAAAGGTTGGTGAATGTTAGAGGAGACCAGGGCTAATTGTCACAGTTTTTAGTCATTTCTAGTTTTAGGGTCTATAATATCAATTTTTTTTTTAGATTTAAGTGAAAATGTATACACCTACATATCTTTTGATTTGGTTTATAATGAATATATGAACATTCAATAATTTTTTGTCATAATTATTAATTATTTTAGAAACTGTGTTACCTCTGTGACAACATACTCCGTCTGGGGGTATGTTGTCACAGAGTAAGGGGTATATTATCACAGAGTATATGTAGTCTAAGTTCTCATATTTCATGAGTTTATTTTGCTTATGTTAAATTATGTGTAATATGACATTTACTCGTGCCAATTCTATAAAGAAAATAGGGTTAATGTTACCTATGGTAGCGAACATGGCGGATCGTCTCTGAAACTGTGGGGATGCACGTTCTAACCTAACCTAACCTATTTTAATAAATTACCATACTTATTGCCAACCAAATTATTAGAATAGGTTAGGTTAGGTTAGAACGTGCGTCCCCACTGTTCCCTGTCTTCTGATTGCTGGAATCGGAGACGAGCCGCCATCTTCGATACCTAGGGTAACATTAACCAAAAACGGTATTGATTAGAAGTGACAGAACACTTGTACAAAACTATAAAATATAAATAAGCTAATCAGTACTTATCAGTTTGTATTTTTTTTATTAAGCCATGCACTTTTAAAGGTAATTAACTTTCGAAAATATTTTCAAAAATTTAAGCGAAATAATAAAATAACTTTCAGAGTCAAACTAAAATTAAAAATGAACTTATTTGTGCTTCTTAGTGTAACATATAAAATATTTAATCTTTTATTTATTTTTACAGGGTGTACTGTGGTGGCATTTCGAATTACATAAAATCATTTTTTTACACTGGCACCTATTTATAGCACATAAATCAGTTCGGCCTAGGTCAAGCTAATTAAGACTAAACTATTTAGACCAAACTATATTGTCCTGGGCTTTGGCCCAGAACAATCTAGTATATCCGGACACGCGTAGGACAAACTAGTTTGGCCTGAAATCGGGTTTGGCCGGTAACATATACAATGTCATAAAAATTCTATAGAAATTCTATAGAAATGTTATGTTTACCTGTAGATAAATATCTTTAGAAAAACAGAGACGAATTTACTTTTATAACTTAAACTCATAACAAAAAATTCCTCTTGTGTCATTTTATATAAATATACAACTTTTCGATCTCTAATCACCTTTTAAATTTACGGCGCACCGAACATTAACACTGTTTATAACCTCAAGTCTTAATATAGAATTGAAAAATCTGTAAAGTCTATAATATGATTAAACATAAAACTCCTCTAAAAAATCAAAATATGCCAAAAATGAAACGAAAAATCACTTAACTAATTTTAAACATACATATAAATTACAAAAAGTAAAAACTGTTAGATAATAAAACGAAAATGCAATGTAAATTTCCTTTAAAAATAGTGGCGTGTCGCCATCTGCTGGTTAATAATCAGGCTATAACTAAAAAGCAGTAATTATAACTTATATTATTATTGACTAAACATTTATTAACTGGATTTTCCGTTTGTAGGAAATATTGTTTATTTATTTACTATTGCTTTTTTCTATAGTATAATTTTTATTTTAAAACAGATCAGTAATTTTACAGTCGAGCCTTTGAACTATGGTAAATTTTTAAGGAATTTTTTTTAAAAATCATACAAAATAACCTCCAAACAATGACTATTGTTTTTATGTTCCTGTCAACAGTCGTTCTTCAGAGGTTTGTCTGTATTTATATTATGTAATGATTTCGTGAATGTTTTAAATTTCAGTTTAATTAATTATTTAATAATAAAATACAATTGTCGTAAATTAAAAACAAGGCTTAAAATCCAGCAGCGAGTTGCCTAACTCTTCTCTCTGTTATGAGATTTTTATTAAAAATATAACTTTTATATTATTAATCATAACAAATGAAATCGTATGTAGCGCCATCTGTTATGAGATTGTGTTATAAAAACTTTTTATATTATTAGTTACTATAAAATGGCAAAAAGCTAAATCTTAAGGATAGAGACAAGTTTTATATTTCAAAAAAATCGTTAATTCTAATAACTAGTAAAATTTTCATTAAGTTTGACTACCCTCGACATATGATACGTGACCCATCTCTATCTCCTCACCCCTTCGACCTTTAACCACCAAAATTTAATAACGTCAATGCCCCTCATACACAAGTTATCGTGCCAAATTTCGTTCTTTAACTTTTATTCTATACTGAGATATTAAACCAAATAGACGCCAATACACACAGACGCATATGCATATTCTGGGTATCAGATTTATGACGTTTTGGGGTTCAGAGATGTCAAATTATCACGATTCCGTAAACCCGAAAGGTCAAATGTGACATGATTACAATATTATGTTATAACAGCCAGGAAAGTAACCAGAAAGTAAAAATTTGAGATCCTTCCCCATGAGTTATGTTATAACAGCAGGGAAGGTAAAATGAATTTTTTTAATTATTATTTTTTCATAACATATTAATGTATTATTAAATAATAATTTAATAACAACTCAATTAATTTTGAATAAATAGATTAAATTTAGTTAAAGCTATGAATTTTAGATTAATGATAAGTAATATAATTAGTAAGAGACTATTACTGCTAATTGCTAAAATGGAGGAAATTTAATTAGCCTGTTAATAGCGTCTTCACCGGCTTAACATGCAATTTATATATGTACCATTTTCAAATAGAAATTCTAGATCAACAATTCAATTTTCAAATGCATGTATCTAAAACGAAATATTATTATAATAAGAATATTTTCCTTCATTCATTTTTGAATCACGAGACTTCTTTAGATTCTGATAACGTTTGCTATTGCTTTGTATCGTTTTCAAAAGCAGGTTGTAGGTCTGTACAAAGAATGGTTTTATGGGATGATTATAGGAAAGATAATGTTTTGAAAATTTCTATATTGAAAGAATTGGACAAGCAAACTCTCCTCAATTCCGTTTTTTTTTTTTTTTTTCATTTTATATTTTGCTAAAATATGATTAAGTTTATTTAAACGTCAATTTTTAGTGGTACATAATTAAAATATTAATTAGTAATTGCATGTATAACTTAATTAAAAGTTTATACATTAACTGTTTGGTAGTGAATACACTTTTACACGAAAAACTATTTGACTTCTATAATAATTTATTAAATATAAGTTAAACTTTGCAGATAATTATTAATACAGAAATGATTTATTTCTGGGTCAGTGATTTTGGTTAATGTTACCTATGATTCCAAAATGGCGGCTCGTCTCTGATTCAAGGAAACAGAAGAAAGAAAACAGTGAAACGCACGTTCTAACCTAACCTAACCTATTCTAATAATTTGGTCGGTAATAATTATGGCAATTTATTAGAATAGGTTATGTTAGGCTAGAACGTGTGTCCCCACTATTTTCTTTCTTTAGTTTCCTTAAATCAGAGACGAGCCGCCATTTTGGAACCATAGGTAACATTAACCGTGATTTTATGAAGATCTCTGTAGTTAATTTCTGAGGTATCAGATAAAATTCCAGAAAAATCCTTGTCGATGAGATTATAAAGATATTATCTAGAAATTGTTTTAATATTTTATCTGATTAGTTTTTAATTTGCACTTTATAATTTGCTTCAACTGAATTTCATCCATTAATTGTAGAATCTACAATACGTTAAAAAGTAATGGAAACGCCGATATCTTCTTATTAGACTAATTTTTCAATGATAAGATTATTGTCTAAATATAGTTTAGTATATACTTTCTAAAAAACACAGCATCTATGAGATAACTGGCATCGGTTTGCCAAAAACGACGATTGAAAACCATGAAACAATGTTGTAAATACATGAATTATGAGTGGTGGTATATCCACGGCCGGGTGGCAGAAATGATTAGGGAGTTAATTTACTGCTCTAGGGGCCGGGATCTAATACAGACAGTCAAAAAATCGATGGGCATGATTAAAAAAGACTTTTGGTACTCAAAGGCAGGATGGTATGTCAGAGATCTGTATTTCTTAAATTTATATGGTTGCAAACAGACCTAGTAAAAATTTATAAGAAGTTTTTTGTATTTAAAACTGATTTAATTAAATATATCTATAATTCACAAACCGTTATTAATAACAATCGAACGGTTTTACATTTTAATACACTCTTTTTTCTATCATAAATCATATTCAATATAGATTTCATTTTGATTATTTCTCTTCTATAAATCGTCTCTTTTTTTAATTTGGCCAGATGACCTCGCAATGATGTTTTTCATCTGCTGTGGGAATAAATCCGGGTTCAAATTAGTTTCGGACTTATATGAATCGTTGTAGCTAGTTCCGGATCAGGACGTCATCCTTATTTTTTCTCGTGCTGTCTGTCGATCAGTCAGTCCTGCTTATAAAAGACAAAAGTTAAGAAAAACGTAGTAGCGAGGTTGAGGCTGAAGTTTTAAACGCGAAAACGCGTACGTCGGACGTTCAGCGCCGCTTTCCTGTAAGCCTAGAAGTTTGACAATGGCGTTTGGATTGTCGAGCATGATTCCACTGACGTTCCAAATGCTATTGTCAAATTGTCAAACTTTTAGGCTTACAGGAAAGCGGTGCTGAACGTCCGACGTATACGTTTTCGCGTTTAAAACTTCGGCCTCAACCTAGCTATTAACTTTTTATAACGTAGCTTATTAGTTTTTATAATATAGTTATATAGAGTAACGTAATATGAGCCTAGTAGTCAAAAAAATTAAACGGATACAGAATAAAAACACGATACACTGTTTTAACATAGTTACATTTCACTGTTTAAATTACCAAATTGAAAGGATTAAACCCCTAAAAATCCACCGTGTACACGACTTGATTCCTACAATATGTTCTTTAATTTGATAATTCTCAAGCACGTTTTTATTAAATTATATTAGAAAAGAGGAAAGTTTTTACTTCAAAAGTAGCATAAAAAATACATTTTAATATTCTAAACTTTTTCCAGATTTACTCTGACAGAACTGAAAAACAAATAAAATAACAGCATAGAAAGAGTATAAAATATATGTTCGACTTATTTAAGAAATCCTCAAGAACCATTAAAGTTTGAAATGCATCATTATATTTTGATTCATGTTCTTCAATATTTAAATTAAATCTACATACATGCTTATGGGATTGCCCGTAAATAATAGTTTCGAATGATTTAGTATTCAATTAATTATATTCGATTCAATACGCATATTTTTAGTCATGATTTATTATTAAAAATATCCATTACTCACATTAAATAATTTTATAACACACCTAGCATTGTAATTTGTGAAAGGTAAATTTTTTTATTATATGAATTTTTCTCAATAGAAAAAGATACATAAAGCGAATATGTATTTGGTTTTTGTCTCTTTTTTAAAAAATATCGAAATTATGTGTATTTTGTTACGCTACCCTCAGAAAAACTCAAAAGAAACTGACCCAGTATTGAAGAGGATTGATCACGACTATTCTAATAGATTGGGAAAAAATCTATATAAGCAAAACGACATGAATAGAAGTCGCTAGACACTATCATTCAACTCTTATATTCTCACACAATACTTGAGAGAATTATGTGATAAATTGAATGTATTTACGATCAAACAGTTTTTGACTAAACCAAACTGATTTAAGCTAATTGCACAATTTATTTTATTTGATAAATTCATGAATATTAAATCATTGAACCCAAAAAAATCGAATTAAATTTAAAAGAAACTTATTTTAGAATGAAGTTTCGTTATTTGAATAATAATTAGCATGGTTAGATGAACAGACGTATAAAACTGTTTCCTATTCGTGTCACGAATAAGATCATTTACTCATCACTGAATAAAAAATTCTACTTTTTAAAAATCTATTCTGTAATCAAACCATTTAAAAATCTGATTACAGTCATTAAAAAGAAATAATAGTCCGATAATTTGATAATGTGTGATTAGTTATTTTTATATAATAAATATTTTATTATATATTCAGACATGAGGTACTGTACTGTACAGTAAATTATGTAACAAAATATTTTACAATTAAACTACTAAATCATAGAATATTTTATTTTTCCATCTGATATTCATTTTTACATATTTTTATAAATCGTTAAGGAGTATCAAAATAGTTAACTGGAGCGATAATTTACTAACTTTTCGAAACAAGAATTTATTTCAGTACACATCTTATTATTATTAATCACGAAAAATATAGATTTGATTATATTTTACTGAGCAAAAAATCTAAACTACATACAACTGCGATTATATAGTAAAAGAAAAAAGAAATACAATAGTCTACTCAAAGGTTCAAGCTAGTTGATTAAAGAAATTTAAATATATAATATAGTTTTTTTACAATTTTTTGAGATTGTTTGTGTTCTTTTTAGAATAAAAAAATGTATATAACTTAGAATTAATTTAGAACAATAGAAGCTTTTAAGTACATTGGAAAATTGTAACACTATCCTAAAAAATACTGTAAATGCGACCTCTTATGATATCAATTGACTAGTTAAGTAACACCGACGTAAATAAATCAATGTAAACATGTTTCACAGCTCGAATAATGGTCTATCGCCTCGTAATTCTCAGTTAATTGCTGATATCGCTTTTCCTAATTGCTTGATTGATACAATGCATTTGGAATATTTATTGATAAACTTCGTTAGATTTATCCATTTACTAATCGACAATATCGAGTTTTATTATACTCACTTTCTAAATATTCAAATATAAACTTTACTAATTTCTCAATTCTGATGATTATAATGAGTTAATTACAAGGTACGAAATCACACAATTGTATATTGTTGCAATTATTCATACTTGGTAAATTTAATATAACGTCTGCACATAGAAATATATTATTATGCTGATTGATTAGCCTTTATTACAGTATATGTCTGTAATAAAGTATATAAAGTTTCTATAAAAATGAATTTCATAATGCACAGTAAAAGAAAACCTTTTTACATTCAGAAATGCATTTTATATTTTTAATCATTTCATAGTTTTTACACAAAAAAAAACAAACAGCGAGTGTGCAATTATATGAAATTATCGCAGATACAAATGAAGGAGGGCCAGAAAAACTATTCGCTCTACGCTCTAGACACGCGAGGAACTCCTCAACCTTTAATCTTTTTGTTAAATATATATAAGGAAGAAATAAGAAATATAGAATTTATTTTGTAAAGTGAATTAGTAATTAGTGATTAGTTAATTAATTTTTAAATGTTTAAATGATAGTTTATGGAAATGGTAATATACAGGGTATTCCGCGAGATAGTGGCAATTCTTTAGAGCGTGTTTCTAAGCTTAGGGGGATCCAAAAATGTTCTATAAATACAGCCTTCAAACGCATTATTTCAGCGCTAGAAGAAATTAAACTTAAGACGAGTTACCCCTTTAAGATGCTTCACTGCAGCACTGGAAAGTCCTGCGG
Organism: Centruroides vittatus; assembly: GCF_030686945.1. NCBI lineage: Eukaryota > Metazoa > Arthropoda > Arachnida > Scorpiones > Buthidae > Centruroides > Centruroides vittatus. Next base: position 972,766 of record NW_027120741.1, read on the forward strand.
AAAAACCAATCTCGTTGTCCATCAGCTTTTAATGCTGTACTAAAGAGCCAAGGAATGTAAGTGAACTCTACGTACAAGAACATTTCGCTAAGAATGTTCCTCAACTGCAGTGCACTCACTGTTTGACCTAAAATTCTATTGAAACAAAAAAACAAAGTCAATTTTAGACGAATTTTATGAAGTGGTTAATCTCTATTTATAAAAGTTTTGAACATGGCGATAAAATAGTATTCCTTATACTAGATTATCGATTGGATTATAACGAGATTTGTTTTATATAGTTAAGTTAATTTGTCTAAACACCAGAAAATTTGTTTCTATAGCTTCTTGTTCTATCATATTCGCAATTTCGGTTTAGCATAAATTTGCTTTTATTACGAACTTATCATACAGGAACATTTCAGACAAATGGTAAAAAAATAGATTTTATTGATTACAGAATATACATTTCGAGTGGTTCACCTCACATCAGTTCTCATTTACAAATACCCGATAATGTAAATATTACAATATAATAAATATTTTTACATTATTTAATTGTTATTACAAAACATTGCAACCAATAATCAGCTAGTAGATTTGAAGATTTTTGTTGTAGTTTTTATACAATAGAGAATTAACATGTTTAATCTAAATATAACAATCTATAATTAAACTATTATAAAAATTTATTTTTATATCCAAATTTTTTTAATATTAAAAGGATACTTATATTATGTTGCATTGTTTACGTAATTTCTTTAAAAGGAAATTACATGAACGTTTAGAGATTACAGAAGTTTCTTTATATAGTCAAATAAATTTAAATACAGGAATAAAAATCGATGACGTCTGGCAACCTCTAACATACAAGTAAAGTAATAAATACGACAGTGCCTCTTAGTACAGTTGGATGCTTTTTAGCGAAGTGATAGTGATTATAAATGAAAGAAACGCAAAATATTTTTAATATATCACATTTTAATTTTATTGTAAATAACTTTTTTATATAAAAAAACAACATTTGGATATAAAAATAAATTTTTATAATATTTTAAATAATAATTTAATTAAATGATTAAATTATATATAAATTAATAATGATTTATTTAAAATATTCACAAATTATATAAATAAGTTTTCATTTCAAATGTTAAAAAACAATCAAATCCTATTGTCTTATTTGTGTTTCGATCTAAATAAATTTTAAATATTCAAAAATGTATACGGTATTTTAATATTCGTAATACAAAAAAATATTTGTTTTATTGTTTTTGATTTAAAAAATAAAATTTTAATAACTACATAAAATATAATTTCTGATTTGTGTAATTATAACTGAATGTCAGCATTAATTTTATAAGACAAGTTTATTATAGGATTATAAGAAGATGTGTCTGCTCATTTATCTGTGCATTTTATCAAGTATTCAGGTGATTTTATATCAATATAATTTTATATATTCAATATTAGAAGCATATTAATATTAAATCACGTAAAAATATACAAATATTTTAACTTTATTTAGTGTTTATTAAAAAAATTTATTAATAACTGAAACTGAATGGAAATTATTTAGTTAAGTATTCAGGATGTTCGTCCATTCTGGAATATTGCTCATATGGTTAATGGCATTGAAGAGATTGAAGAATACTTAGAACAAGATGCAAATGCCATAGAAGTAGATATTCAGTTCGATTCTAATGGATCTGCCAATTATATATATCACGGCTTTCCTTGCGATTGTGGACGTTTTTGTGAATCAAAATCATTACTGTCTGAATACTTGCTTAAAATAAATGAATTAACACCACCAGGTAAATTTATCAAATCCTATTTGCTTTATTTAATGAAGTACAACAATTTATATTCCATTTAATGTATAAAAACATTTTAAATAGAGTTAATTACCAGATTTTAACTGTAAAAGTGCCTCTTATTAATTATAATTGCTGGCTTCATATTAACAATAAAAATATAGATATTTACTGATATCTTTTATTCAAATATTTTAAATTGTTTTAATAAATCAATTGCAATTTATTTTAAAATATATTACACAGACAGCAGTTTTACATACGGAAGAGATTTAGTTTTGATGTTATTAGATTGCAAAGTGTCGTCTTTATCTGAATCAGCGAAAATTGAAGCAGGAAAAGATTTGGCTAAGAAGATCATAGAATATTTATGGAAATACGGTGAATTTTAATATATATTAAAATTTATAGAATATTGTAAAACATGATAAAAACAAAATTTACGATACTTTAATTTCGTTTATTGTTATTTAATAATACACGATCTTCCAAAAAATACTACCATTTTGAATTACTATAATTATGTTAATTATTACCAGAGAAGTATGCGATGTACTGTGCAGTACACCAATTGATAGAATAAATGTCCGAGTTTTCTTTGCCTTCTGCATACAAGCATCTTTTTGTCTGCTGTCTCTAGGAAGCTTCGTAAACAAAAATGGTGATTTCTCAACAGAAGCCATTTAGCGTTCTGCAGTTCGCAAAGTCGGAATCAATTATCATTGTGCCACATGAGTTTCGCAGATAATTTCAAAGTGATCCCTCATGTAAAACAAACATTCTTTTTGTACAGTACAATGCTGACTGATCTCGACTTTGCAAACTGCAGAACATAAAACGCCTTCTCTGTTGCGAAATCACCATTTTTGTTTAAGGCGCTTCCTACAGGCAGCAGACAAAAATACGTTTATATGAGGATGACAGAGGAGACTCGGACATTTACTTTATCGATTGATGTACTGTACAGTGCATCGTATACTTCTCAGGTAATACTAATATACCGTAATTACAGTAACTTAAAATGGTGGCACTCTTTTTGGAAGATCCTGTATACAGTATACAACTTATAAAAGGATGAAATTATATCTTACTTCATCTTTAATTTGCTTTACACTGAGTGTGCTAGAAGACCTTTGAAATAATGCCCATCATGGCGCAGGCCATCAGAGGAACAGAGGGATAGTGACGGGCGGAATCTGATATATGCACATTTTTATTAAAGGTTACTCACGAAAATTTATTAATTTATTTTTTTAATTAAAACATTATTTTGTCAATAAACTAAAATATTAATACAAATTAATATATCAATTTACACGTTGCTACATATCGTGGGATGGAGGCAACGTAATTAAAAAAAAAATGGCTGATTTTATTACAGCACCTTGTTTATGTTGGCTTGAACATTGCTATTGATTTTTTTATAGCGTGCGCTGCTATGTACAGTACGTATGATTGTACAGTAATGATTGCAACGTTCATCGTTTTCAAAAATAGCATCGTCTTGCAGAGCCGTCTTTAGGGGAGGGCCTACGGGTCCCGGGCCCAGGGCCCCGAGGTCGTAGGGGCCCCTGAATCCGAAAGTAATAAAGTTACAAAGAAAACAAATAGGTTACTTGAATGAAGAAACCATTAATAATACGATTGAAATTACTCCTCCAACACGTAGTGTAAAGTGTTGAGTACAGGGTGAAAAATCTCACCGGCTAAAAAAAGAAAAAAAAAGGTGAACAGATTTTCTGGGATATGTTAAAAGGGTGATAACACGATATCCGTAACCGGTCTCGCCCGTGCTAGCTACACCAGCGACCCCTAGGTCTGTAATCTATAATAGTATTGATTTTGTTTCTTCATGGGGGCCCCAACATTCTTCTGGCCCAGGGCCCCTTATGTTCTAAAGACGGCACTGTCGTCTTGATAATCCGACATGAATCTGGTACCGTAGGTGCTGGGTTAACGAATTTCTATTTTATTTTATTGTAATTCTACAAAGATTTTTTATGTAGAATTACATTTATCGTTAGTTAGAATCTACTGAGAAATTTGATACATCTTCATGAATATTTATTGAAATATAAGTATAACTATAATTGTAATGGGAGAAGTATTGCAGCTTTCGTTAAGCACAGAATTTTGAATAATTTAATTTCATTAAATAAATATATATGATAGATTATTATATCTATTTGTTTAAATTTTTAACATTTAATAAAACTTTGACGGAAATAATTAATTTATAGAAAATACATATATTTTCTTAAACTAGATAAATCAATAAATAACATTTGGATTATAGTAAGTGTTTCAAATTCGGATGATATTGCTTTCATAAAGAGTTTCAGAAAGACTATGGAAGAGGAAAACTTTTATGATTTAGAACAAAAATTTGGTAAATAAATTTTAATAATATTAATTTTATCTTTAAATATATATAATAAATATGCTTAAATTATAATTAATTAATATTACAGTAGGATACGACATAGCAGGTTACGAAGAGTCTTCATTAGTAGAAGAAACATTACTGGATATTGGCACTAACAACATTTGGCTGTCGAATGGAATAACTAATTGTTTCTTATTCTCGGAGAAAGGATTAAATAGTAGAGTCCGTAGAAAAAATATGAAGGAAAGTCAAGTTTCCAAAGTATATTTTTGGACAGTAGATAAAGAAGATATTTTAAAGAAGGCCCTAAGGTAAATTCAATTTGTCATTCCTTTTTTTTCGGTATTTAGATTTTATCCTAATACTATTTTATTTGTTATATTAGGTTGGGTATCGATGCGACAATAAGTAATAAGCCTCAATTAGTGGCCAGCGTATTACTTTCTGACGAATTTAGATTTAAATTTCGTCTAGCAGAAATCACAGATAATCCATGGATTAAAATAGAGGATTCCATCAGTAACGAATAAAGTATAAGCCTATATAAATAACGATAACTTTGAATTTTAGCAATAAAAAAGGAAAAAAAAAATACTTTTAATTGTATTTTTCGTAAAAATTAATCAATATAGTTGGATTCAGTTACTATTTTTATCATGAATTTTGAGTTGTAATTTTGATTATTGGAGATTAAAACATTTGTTGATAAGCTTACTAGCGAGACAAATATCTTGGTGTTTGCAGTCAAAATCCTCAAATACTTTATCCAAAATGGCGTCGAAAGTTTTTATTTTGATATTATTATTTTCAAAGGAAGACTCTCATTACTGTAAATGGTTAATTTAAAAGTTTATTTAAAAAATCATGCTCTTTTAAGTTTCTTTTATAATTTTGCCAATTTATAGAAATATTTCATTCACTAAGATTTTACTAATTTACTAAGATTATATTTTTAAAAGAAACAAAAATTAAAAGCGTGAATAATGCAATATATATATATTTGTTTGTCTGTGTTGACTATATATTTTCAAAAAGTATTTTTAATTTTTTTTTTAAATACATAAGACGTATAGTATATTAAGTATGTTTTTAGTCTAAATTATAAATATATATCTCAGATTTACTAAAAACTTATTTATTAAACATTATTTTATTTTGATTTTTTTATAATTTAAAAAGTGAAAATAGAAATAAAATAGAAAGAAAAAGAAAAAGGACAAATTTTAAAAGTGTATAACATTTTGTAGGACTGTGTAATCAGTCATTGAAATATCATACTATAAAATCAAGAACTTTCGGCATTTATATAATATGTGATGTAAATGTTTAATTTCGAAAAAAATATTAAAATATATATATATATTTTCTAAATTAAAACATTATTCTTCATAAGGCCGAAGTTTTAAACGCGAAAACGTGTACGTCGCCGCTTTCCTGTAAGCCTAGAAGTTTGACAATGGCGTTTGGAAAGTCGGTGGAATCATGCTGGACATTCCGAACGCTATTGTCAAACTTCTAGGCTTACAGGAAAGCGGCGCTGAACGTCCGACGTACACGTTTTCGAGTTTAAAACTTTCAGACTGGACATATTTGGAACGGACGTTAAATTCATCTGTGCTCGTCTTTCTTTTTAGTTCAATTGTTGTATTATTAAAATTCAAAAGTTATGAAAGAATTTGACTAGCATTTTTAAGAATTCTAAATAACATTAACTAAGAATTGCATTCAAATAATACAAAACAACTTCTCATTTTTTTCAAGAAGTCAATAACTTTTAATTAGAACTGAATTTTGAATAATTCTGTATTTATATTACTGATATGTTTCGAAAACGTTCCAATTTTAAAAGTTTTTGACTTGAAGAAAGCTTAGAAATTGATATTGTTATATTAAAATGAGATCGTTGTTTTTATGTTTATGTATAATTTATTTGAAATAATTTCTTTACTTCGAAAAAAATTCTACCTTTATTGCCCGAATAAATTTAAATTAATTAAACGTATCTGAAGTATTTAATGAATAAATTCATATCATCACGAGACTACATATTAACGAAAATTAGTGTCTATATTGCACAGTATTTGACTAAAAAGTTAAAAATAAAACATTTTTATTAGATGTTTTTTAGTATGTAAACTACCTTACAGGATTCATAAAAATAAAAGAGAGCAGATACTTTTGAAAGATATATATGCTTAAGCATCACTTTTATGAAGACATTTCATTTTTGTAGCAGCAAACTAGACTATAGTTGTCGTACCACGGTTATTTATTTTATTCTTTATACGTAATGCGAGATTTGTCTTCGTACAGTCAGTTTATACGCTTACTATTTGTAAAGGAATTCCCTAGATACATTTATAGAAATGGCTGCAATTATTTTAACTACTATCTAGTGGCCATAACACTTATTTAGTTAAATTCTTGGCAGTATTTTTCAAGTGATTAGTATAAATAATACATAAACGCCAATTTATCCGAAATTACTGTAATGTATATCTTTAAAGTGAATAAAATAAATTTATATTCTCGCGAGCGGTCTTTCAAGCATTTATAGTTTGATTCGGAGTTCATAATGTAAACAGAAAACTCGGAAGTAAATTTTTAAAGTTTAATAACGAAAATATAATTAAAATTTATTAAGTTTACATTAAGAATAATTAAAATTATTCATATGAATTTATATCTTTCATTTATGTACATATTTAAAACATTAATTAATAATAACATGTTAATATTTAATTTCCAAAGAGGGAATATTTTACAACAACTCTCTTGATATAATTATTGAATTCCATATTGATATATGACTATAATTATTCGATAAATATGTATAATTTTTTAATTCTTTTGCGTTTTTAATTTACAAATTATCTGTCAATAATAAGGGAAGTAATTAAAATTTATACTATTATTAGTAAAATAAATATCTTATCTATTGATTCGTGTGATTTAGCCCATGCATGTTTATTTAAAATTATATTATTTTGTGGCTTTTGATATTCTCAAAATGTATTAATCAGGGATTGTGGACTTCACACAAAATTAAAGTTTTCTTCCTGTTTTTAAAAGTATTATTTAACATTGAAATCACTAATGCATGTATCAGAATAACATTGTCATTCTGTTCTTTGACATAATTCAACTATGTAAAATAATACAGAAATAATATAAATTTGAATCGACGTATCCTCAACGAAACTTACATTCTATATGTGAATTTGAATGTTAACAATCCTCTAACGTCTTTAATTATATTCATATAATTGTAAAATATTTCGAGCAAAACGAATAATTAAATACAATAGTCCGTTTATAATTATTTAAATATTAATTGCATTTGTCATTAAAATAAACAATAAATATAATGTTTATAAACAAAATAAATAATTCTTCTAGCAGAAGAATAAAATGTGATACGAATAATAAATATATTTATAAATTCGTAAATTATACTTACATTTATTTTCTTTACATTAATAAATAAGTAATAATAATTACAGTCCTTTTTAACCATAATGCGATATACGTGTTTCTAAAATCATCACATTATGGAATTTTGTGCAATTAAAATAACAGGTCTAATAAAATAAAATGTTTGGGATAGAACATTCAAAATTTGTAGTTTTACAAAAGATTTAAGCTTCTCCATACTTCAAACACTAAATAAAAAAGTAAAATTTAAATTCTTATGGCTAAGAGTCAGGTTAGGTCAGGTCTTTTATTAAGAAAAGCATAACATTTATAAAAAAAAACAAAAAATAAAAACAGCGTGATACATACTCGTAGAACAACTCAGTTGATTAGAGAGAGAGAGAAGATGCGGTATGCGAATTTTGTAAATTCCTCCGTGGTTCACTATGTCCAACAAAGTGGTATTGTTTACGTTTACCTGGTGTTATTCGATAGCACAAAGTATGGTCATCTTGTGAAAATGAGCTCACGAGATTTTTCGTTTTGTTAATCTTATTCCTTTATTTGTCTATCGCTTATGAACAAATTCGTTTATTAGAAGCAACTATTATAGTAGAAAATATTATTGTTGGATTTAATTAAAATTAATTTGTTCTCTTTACACACTTAGAAGAGATTGTATTTTATTCTACTACAATTATACAATTTTTTTCCTTTAAAAATGTTCATGATTATGAGATCATATCAAACGTAATACTACTTCAATTTAAATATTCCAAGGATTATATATATAATTAAATAAATTATCCTATTATAATAACTTTAATTGATAACACAAAAATAATTTTATAATACACTTTAATAATAGACTTAATTATTATTACTTTGTTTTAAAAATTTACACCGCTCAAGTAATAATTTCAAAGGATAATTAAAATATTTGCTAAACTTCAAAAGACCACATAATAACATTAAGTAAATGGCATCGATGCTTCATAGAAGGACTTCATCTTTATAAGTTTAATATTTTAATTTTAAAGTATTATCACATTTATTATAATAAATATCTCTAATGCGAGAAATTATGTTGGTTCTTTTGATAAAAAACACAGTTAAAGTACAGATCTACTGTATTCAATATATAATTATAATTTGAGTTATATATTGATATTTATATAACAGTGTCAATATATTATTATTCTAATTGTTAAATTATGTAATGATACATTTAAGATATATAACCATATAATTGAAGCGCATGCAATTAACAACTGCATGCAATATACTGAATATTTATACAAACAAGATTTTTATATATGTTAGCAATGTATTACTTTAAAACGGATACAATAAGATTTTTGCGAAGACAGCTTCTATTGAAATGAAACTCGTAAACTAAGAAAAACACTGCCATTAGGAAAAACAATGTAAAGAATAAGAAAACATATTTTAATTTCTAATAACATCATTAACTAAAATAAATTTTCAATATGACAAGTTAAAAAAATGTATTACATATCGAAATAATAAAGTCATATTTTTTATTGATTAAACAAAAAAACATGCTAATTAAATTGCTAAATCGTTTAAATAACTTAACTTTTCTTCCAATAATAAATAAAAATATTCTCTTTAAAATGTTAGATAATTTATATTAAATTGCGGGATAAGTCTAATTAAAATAGATTTTTTCAGTTGATTGTACGGAGAAAACAGCCATTAAATGTGATGTTTAGAATAGGAAATCGCAAATATAATTGAATAAAAAATATATATATATATCGTTATATGAGGATAAGCTAATCACAGTATGCAGAATGCGCAAGGAAATTATCATAGATCTTAGCTAATTGAATTTCATTAATTGTCTTTATAGTAAATAGAGTTAAATGTGATTTATTATATAATGCAATTAATTAGCAATCGCTTTAATCATTCTGATAGGAAACGTTTCAAAATTTACTTGGAAAGGATAAAATTATATTAAATTGCACTTTTAAGTACTCGCAAGTGAAAGTTTTATGTTTACATTTTATTATTTAAACGTGAATAGATTTCCTCTAACATAAATAATTTATCCAATTCCTAAAATTTGTTTTAAAAATGCTTGGAATGTCCATAAAAGTTTTTATATCTATCAGACTTAAGGTAGTAAAAATTTCGAGATAATAAATAAAAAAGAAATTATAAATAAAATAATCTCTAAAAAGTTTCAGATGTGCTATTTTCCCATAAAAACGGGAAAAATTCGTAATTCTTTACATTACAAAAATAATTTGTTATAGCAAACAGATATTTTTTCTGTTCTCACAGCAAAATTCTTACAGTTCACATATTAAAGCTCGCGTTAAAATTTACAAAAACATTTCTCGTTTTATCCTTATAAGATTTATATTTATAATATATTTTTAAAAGAAATTAAAGTAATATCTCAAAAGATACTTAAGAGATTTAAAACTTTTTCATTATTATATATTAAATAAACTAAAAAATATTACTTGAATATTTTTTACAGTGGATATAAAACCATTTAAGAGTATGAAAAAGTAATAGTTGAGTTAAACAAAGGTTAAAATATCTTAAATCCTCATTCCATAAAGTAAACGGGGAAAATATTGCTGGAAAAAAAAAGCTGAGATTCATTTTAATGCTACTCTCGTTTACAAAACTCGTTTTTTCCAATATACCAGTCAGCAGTAACCTTAAAAACAGACAAAATGATGCTGTAAACAACTTTCAGCTGTGATATTTTTCATCAGTTTTTATAAATAGTAACCAGGTTTGTTCTTATTTATACATTTCTTATTTATTATATTTTCTAAAATATTTTCAGCAATAGTATAATCTGTATCCTTATCATAACATATAGTCTGTTATTTAAATTTATTACATGTAAACATTCATTCTTTTATTTTATTGTAAAGATATAAAAAATATAGGAAAAATAATATATATAAATAATTTTACAGGTCATCAATACTTTTTAGATATCTAAAAAATATAAAATTTTATTAGGAACTTAAATTCCTTTATTCAGTTACCAAAAAAAAAAAAAAATATTTAGATTAATGAAATTCATAATGTTGCAGAGATTTTATTGTATGCAAATTTGTTGCATATACAGTAAAGTTCCGATTATCCGGCCTAAATGAGTATAACTGCTGCCGACTTGATAAAGAAAAAGCTGGATAAAAGAGTTGTACTCTACGTCATATGAGCTGTGTTTAGAAATAAATTGTTACCTAAGCCCAGTAATAGAATAAAAAATTTTATTCGTTTCAAACTCTAGTCAATAATCTTATTTCGGATAATATGGAAAATAGAATAACCATAATTCTACTGTATGTTTAAAATGAAAACATACGTCACAATTATTTAAATTACGAGTTTTGATCGATTTATATACCGAGTGATCATAATTAAACTATTCCTATTTGGCGCTGTCTATACAGATATTTAGCAGTCTAAATGCGACCAAAATCCGGTCTTGCGACATTTCAGTACATCAACAAGAAGTTTCCTTATTCCCCATTCTGAAGATGTAAAATCTGAAGAGATTAGGTTAGGTCGTCGAACAGTGTGTTCAACGACCTAACCGTAATTAAGCCTCTGTGATGCGTATCGTGTGACTATGATAGTATCTTCCAAGACTGCCAAATTTGCAACATATCCTCCATAAACTACCCTTTTTTAAGCGTCTCTACAAATAAATGTTATTTGGTTGTTTTCCGCGCCAAGAGTGCCAAAGTGAAAGTTGATGCTACATTTTTTTTTTTAAGTGTGATCTGTATACCCTAAAATGTCATCAGGCCAAATTTGGTTGCATTTGGACTATTAAATATTTCTTCTAGACAGCGTTAATTAAAGACAATTTTCAATATAACGATCATCTCATATAATGATATACTGTATTTGATTTTAAATTATGTATATAAACATGTACATAATTTAATAGGTCTATTGCGCAATACATAATTTATATTATATACTGAGTTATATTACGTATAGGAGAAGGTGGTATTATTGAACCCTATTTTCATTATAGTAAACTGTAAACAAGGTATCATAACTACGCCCACATTTTGTACAAAAAGTACTGGTAATTATCAAACTAAATGTTCCTAATTAGATTTTCGCTAGTATAACTATAACAATGGTTTTTGAATGCTTCTGTAACAAAAGTCAGAAAGTAGCTTTGGGAAGTGGGGTGGTAATATGGAACCCCATTGTATGTTTTCAAAAAATGCTTTAATGTGTTCAAAAACAAATAGAAAAGTACAAAAAAGTTAATTAACTACAAAATCATTTACTCCAATGTATTTTATAGAAAAAATGCTTTAATAATAAAAAATAATATGACCTCCACCAACATTATATATTCCACCAGCTCATTTTCGATATTCTCAGGAAGAATTGGCTTTACCTAGTGTCTTTTTTACAAATTGCTCCGGATAAATGTCTGCTTGCAAAGAGAGAAAGTTCGTAAAGTAGTTTTTGGCACTTCATAAAATTTTGCAGCTTTCTTCAGCCCCATTTTCTTGTTTCTTACCCTACTCACTGTCTCTGCCAACTTTTCCTGGCTCCATGTTTGTCTCTTCAAGTTTTTTTTTTTTTTGGCTTGTTCAGCTGGGCTCTAAGCATCTGAAAATTAAAATAAAATCAATTTTAAAAAATCAGTTTAAAAGAACACTTATCTATCCAGAACAGTTTTTTAAAACCAAAATAACTTCAGAATTTAGTTTGATCTACTTATCTATAGTTTTAGGTATCTATTTCTAATTTTTTCATTCGTCTACCACATACTTTTAGAAAAATATTCCATGGTTTTAATTTGTGGGTATTACGAACCCCAGAGGAGTCGGGTTCCATATCAAAAGCACCAATGGGGTCCGTATTTCATGCATCTCCATCTTGGGTTAACTTAATTTCTGTCAACGCCAAACTTTAAAAATGTAAACATCAGATAGATTAACATATACCCCTAAGCCTATAGAACGGGACATATGCACCAGTTACCTACAACTACATGATTTATATTTTAGAAATAATTAAATTCACTTACCATTTAAAAGTTTGGAATGGCGAAAAACACAAATGTCCTGTTTCACTGAGCTCAACCGCATAACTGAAATGGGAGGCGTATTCCCCTTGCTATGGATGGCTGCCTAGTGCAGCACAGCCACAATTTGCTCGAGTTCGAATCTATTATCAGTCTGAAATGAAGGGGTTCCATAATACCTATGGATTCCATAATACCACCTTTTCCTCTACTGTAAATATACATACACGTAATTTAAAATCAAATACAGTATATCATTGTATGGGATGATCGATATATTGAACATTGTCTCATTAAATGCTGTCAAGAAAAAATATATAATAGTCAAAATGCAATCAAATTATGTGGTGACATTTCAGGACATACGGATGACACTTAAAAAAAAGTAGCATCATCAACTTTTACTTCAACACTTTAACTAATCATATAGTGAATTCAATTAAGTGAAAAGCAAAAGAATGGTAATTTGTTCTTTTATTCTTATATTGATCGAATTTACCATAAATCCAATCATGAAAATGATTATTACACATGGGATGTAACTGCTAAAGTAATGTTATCTTAAAGCTTATTTAAAATCTGCTTTTCTACTACAAAGATAAACTATATTAACTAAATTTTCAAAAATTGAATCAAATTTAAACATTAAAAATAATATTATTTTATTATTGTTCTATTTAAAAAATAATGATGAACTTTGAATTTAAGCTTAAATTTAACATTAAAACTTTATAATCAATTTATTGTTGCAAAATCAAGAATTTCTTATCTAATTGAACTGTGATTCCGTCAAAGATAATATTACAGATATTCTAAAACATGTAGTTATTTACTTGTCATAATGAACTCGGCTTTGAGCAGAAGGTCATGAAATGTAATTATCGGTATAGACATGATGCAATAGACTCTCTCTAGTAAATTTGATATAGCAATCAGGTTGCAAAGTAAACATCAATATTTATTAACAAATAAAGTTTATAAATGAAAGCGCTCGCATAAATATACTTGAAATACATTATACGTAAATAGCTTACTAAAATAATTTGTTACTATGTTAGTTTAAAATAAGGGTGAGCACGTAAGCACTATGGAATATGCAAATTTTGGTTTAGAATTAATTACATAAAAAATAATTTTTTAATATTCTTCGTTCTTTATTTCTCCGGGAAATGCATTAATATTCAAAAATACTACATAATTTTGATTATGCATATTTATATACTACTATTTACTATTTATATACTACTATTATCTACTTATTTGCTATTTATAGCGTATATTAAGCATAATACAAATAGAAATATATTTTTAAACAAAATTTATAACAGATTAATAAAATTTACAGAGCCATGAGTGTATGCAATATTTAAATAATAATTTTTCAATTAAATATGAAAATGTTTATAGGTTTCTATCATTATTTCAAAAATTTAGGATTTAATAATTTTTTTACACATAGAGAAAATGATGTCGATTATTTTTATTCATTCAAAATTAGACCACTTCCTAATTTCTATTATTGGGCTTCCTAATAAAAGTTAATTCTTTCAGTTGCTTCAGTTTAGAGTTGCTTCATAGTAAGTTCATTTAATTATGATTTAAATATTATATTTTTAATTAATTAAATTATTAAAAACAATTTAAAATAATTCAAAAATTGACTGTTTAAAAAATCATTGGATAAATGCATAATTATATTCAGTTTATGATAGACTTATTTGTCATTATGATGAATACTATTTTAACTTCGATAAAGGTTCATATTTTGTAGAAGAAAAGTGAAAATAGAGATAGAAAATACTGTAGAATAATAACATATTAGTTTCATAAATTTATATCATTTTATGAAACAAATATGTTATTATTCTATTTAATATTCGATATGTTTAATATCCATTCAATATTTCCATACGACCGGAGAGCGGGGTTTTACCTTTAGACCAAAGAAACCAAAAATTCAAAAATCTTGCACATTTTTAAATAGTTTAAAGCTATCATTCTTATATTTAAATAATTACAAAGTGACTTGAGAATCAAAGGGGAATCACTCATTTGACAATATAAATATTTTGAATATGTAATATCTACTTTTAATTTAAAAGCATCTTATGCTTTTAAGTGAAAAGCACGTAATAATAATAACAGGATAATATGCTTACACATACTAATAATAAAATGTTTCATTAGTGAACATTGACCTAACCATCAAAAGAGATATTAAATAAAAAAGGTTGCTGATACTACATAAAAAAATAAAGAAACTACAGGTATTGGTGATGGCAGCTTGGCAAATGTCGTTTATGTCAAGTAAATATTTCTTAAATCTGTTTGTAAGTACCTATTTGAACGATTTAGCCTTGAGATTTATATGACAACAAGTTCGTCATCAGATGCAGACACATCCTGCATTTCTACAGGCAATACATATACTTTGCCAATGGAATTTTGAAGAGAATTACCTATGTAGAAAACTAATTAACAATGTAAATATAGCTTTTAATAATAATTAATTTTTAAAAGATTTAATGTTGATGCAAGCCTGTTGCAACATAAACAAAATCCATTCCCCCAGTAGATACACTTCCACTACCAGACACGTCCTTTAGTGGAGCATAGGGTTTGGGTCCCTGGACGTCTCGTGTCTCGAAGTCCCGGGACTTTTTCTAAATTTAATTGTCAGCACTATCAGCTCAGTCAGTCAGTCGTCAATTTCACTTTACCAGGTGAAGTGCTGTGCGCGGTTGTGTTGCGTCAGTCGCAAAATACGGATTTTTTTACTTCGAATTTGAATAAAACTGCACTTATTGCTTTTGTGGAAGATCTGTATTGCAGACTTTTTGAAAATATCCCTTCCCTCGTATCCAAACGTCAGTTTTGGAAATAATGGACGCCGAACCCAATACCAGTAGCTCCACATTACACAACGAACCTTATGAGTCGTTTCAAAGTCAAATGGAACAGGTAATCAAAAAGTCGAAGAAAATGTACCCGAAATTCTTGCAAAAAGATCAAGAGCAACATTAAAAAAGGAGTTTCAGTTATTTGAAGCAACCGGAAAACGTACTGAAAGTTTGGAACTAATTTATAAAGCTTTAAAAACAATAAGACCGACATCTGTTGAAAACGAGAGTGTTCTCCTTGTCCGGAAGCATTATTATGATACAAAAATCAGAAACAGATTGTCAGACAAAGCTGTAAATGGTCTGATTTTTTTAAATGCCTATTTTATTAAATCAGAAAAGAAGTCTAATTGATAGTTTATTATATTATTTATATGACTAATGAATAGAGACTAGGTGATGATTATTAATGATTAGTATGATTACTAAGTTGGTTTTATAATTATAAGATTTTACTGTCAAAAAATGAATCTATGATTATAAGAATTAAACATACGAATTGTTTAGACTTTAATTAACGTTATAAATGTTGAGATTTGCTTTTATGTTCAATAAATGTTGATTTTTACTAAAATTGCTTTTTGATTGATACATCTCGCCAAAAATGAACTCAATTCTAATTTTATTCTGAGAAGTCTCGAAGTCCCGGGACGTCCCGGGATTTTGATCGTGGGTTGTCTCCTGTCCCGGGACTTTGAGAATGTCGAGACTTCCCAAACCCTAGTGGAGCATCCAGTTGTGTATATTTTTTGCTGTGTGAATGATAGTGACAAAACTCGTGATTTGACAGTAGCGTAATAGCCATATTTCTTCACTGCTTAGTCTCAACTGGAATGATGCAAAACATGCTGACAAACGATTCTCAAACTTACAAGTGTCTCCTAAAGAAGTTAAACAAGACTCCTGAAATTGGTTTACTACTGCCTATGTCCATGGGCGTAGCCAGGAAGGGGCATGGGTGGGCACGGCTCTCCCAGTTAACCTAGTGCACCTCCCCAAAAAATTACAGCCCGGCCCCCACGCAGTTAACCTAGTGCCCCTCCCCAGAAAACTACAGCGCGGCCCCCCAGTTAACCTGGTGCCCCTCCCCAGAAAATTACAGCTTCTACTAGGCCCCCTCCATAACAAAACCCTGGCTACGCCAATGCCTATGTCCACATAGTTATTTCTATCTAGCTGAAGTTCATAACGCTGATGCAGTACACCAACGTAATTTAGCGATAAACTCGAAAAGTATCTTGATGAGATATACATCACAAAATTTAAACTGTCCGTTGGTGTAATTTTCCGCACGTAGAATGGTCTCCCCTATATATATATATGTTATGGACAAAGTGATTAATCAGGCATAATGACCAAAAAGGGCGGGCAGTGTAATAAATATTGATTAATTTATCAAATTATGAATACTGCTATCATTATGAATTAAGGGTGGCAGTATTCATAATGCCCGGTTATTATGAATACTGCTATCACCTAGTCGGGAAAAGTGATAACAATATGTTGAGGAATAATCATTCGACATACGCTAGCTAATCGGCACTCAGTTGCGTGTGCGTATCGTGTTTAGTACCGAATTTAAAATTGATTAAAAAACCTCCACTTATTTCATTTAGAAATATTTATTTTTTGTGAATTATTTCAAAGTATTTTAAAAAGAACGTGTAATCTTTTAAAACTAAGTACTATTAACTATAGTAATTAAATGGCAAAATTTTACCTATGTGCACCATCTTGGCGGTGGTCACAACTGTTCGTGCTCTCGACGGATTTCTCCCGGAAGGGAGCCGCCGGCAGGCCGCCGATTGTTTAACGTTACTAGATATTGATACATACTAGTTATTGATATCAAGAACTATCGTGAATAAATAACTAGTGACGTTAAACAATCTGCGGCCTGCCGGCGGCTCCCCTCCGGGAGAAATCCGTCGAGAGCACGAACAGTCGCGACTGCCGCCAAATTCGGTACTAAACGCAATACGCACGCGCAACTGAGTGCCGATTGGCTAACGTATGTCGTATGATCACTCTTCAACTTATTATTATCACTTTGCCCGACTAGGTGATAGCAGTATTCATAATGACCGGTCAAATTGATAAATTATTGAAATTTATTACAATGCCCGATTTTGTTGGTCATTATTCATAGTGCCCGTATTAATCACTTTGTCCATAACATATATACAACGGGGAGACAGTTCCATTAAGATATATATACATGTATATATATCTATATGATATCTCAATATTAATATCTCAATATATATTATATATATTAAGATATCTCAATATTAAGATATATATATATATCTTAATATTGAGCAGGTTCTCCTTTAGTTAACACTAATATCATTATTTTCAATCAATAAAATCATTATAAGAAAAGGTAAGACTCAATCATATCCTTATCGTTGTTTTCATGTTTTCATCCTACTCTTCACTTCCTCATTTTACATTTTTCATGTATGTAGCAACATTCCGACATTTTGATGTTAAATTTTATCACGTATTTTAATAAAACGTTATTTTAAAACTAACTTTTAAATAAAAAAAGTATCATAAACATTTTAACATGATAATAAATTATAAATTTTAATAAAAAATGGGCAATTATAATAATTTCTATTATAATTATAAACGCCTTTAATTTTTTTTATATCTGGTTGATAGGTTTAGATATAATCAATAGCATTCCATAATGTTAATGTACTTTAAATAAATATAATAAACTGTAATTTTTTTTTCTCTCTCTCTTTTTTAAATAAGCTCATCAAGCTTGGGTATTTTTATCATTTAAAAATAATATAACATTTTCCAAAACATTTTTTACTGATTTATTGATTCTTTGAAGTAAAAATAATATTGTCAATTATATTTTTGAAAAATTCGACAAATTAAAATTGAATTAGCAATTTTATTAATTAATTAATTAAAGAAGAGAATTAATAGTTGAATATAAAAAAATGTAATTTTGCTCTACAGCTTGCTTAGAAATACGATTAATTAAAGTTAAATGATAGACTTTTATACTAATAAGATGATTTTAAATAACAATTTTAATATTTATTGTGTGGTGAGAAATCACTCGGCAATGAGGTTTTAAAGGTTCATTGCATCGGAATTGATATGAAGCTGAGATACGGGGACCGATCTATCCGACTCATAGCCCACTTGAAGATCCACGTTGCCAATCGCAACGTCTACAAATAAATCCAGCAGCCGCCATACAACGCAGAGTTCAAAGGGACAACTACCTTATTTCCAGTTGTAATAGTTCACCAATGGCCGAGTACATAACACCGTTAAACACTGGTAGTTAGTCACGGGTTTGCGTTTGCCATAGAGTTTTACGGGTTTTTTCACTCTCTACGTGACTAACACTAAATAGGGCTAGTTCTTCACATGGCAAATCGCCTAAGTGTTGCGTTGGCTTATTTCATCAAGAAATTCTTAATTAAAGTCGAAGAGACTATATTTTAGCCCTTTAATAGAAAATAGAAATTTTATTTAACGTAACGAAGACTTATTTTATATTATGGCATAAACTAATTACCTGTATATATGAATAAGTGATTTTAAAGTAATGATGCCTGGAAATTCATTAAATTTGTCAGAAATGGCTGTTTTATGAATCTAATTTTTTAAACTTTAACAATACAAACTAACAACAACAAAAAAAAAAAAAAAAAAAAAAAAACAATATTAAAGTTTCGTAGATTTTCATGATTTATAATAAAAATTTTCCATTTTTATTCTTTAATTAATCTTAATCTCGTTTAACCTTTCTTTATCTTATAGAAATCTTACGATATGAAATCTCTTAACTGTGATAAAATATATCTTTATTCGTGATAAAGATGCATGAATAAAATTTGTGCAAAGATAAAAATATTTAAATCACCGTCATATGACTTAAATTTATTTGCTGAATAATCTGAAGACATTTTATTGTTTTTATTCTTTATTTTATTTTATTCTTTATCATTCATTCTATCAAATATTAACTCCAAATGTAAAACAATATGAATTATATTTATTTTTGCAATCTTTCTAGAGATTTTGTAATATAAACTTTAATTTTTTTTTTGTTTGTTAACACACATAAATTTACTAAATTTAATATTTTAAACATCAGAACAGTTATAAAAGTAAAATTTATCTAAGAGATTTGGAAAATTCGTTTCACAAAAATTGTAAGCAAAATGAGTTCGGAACAGTGCATAGAAATTCCTAGAAATTATATTAAATACGATGAAAATATACGAATTATCTTGATGGTTGATGACTTAATAAGGAGATTTTTTTAGAAATATTAAATAAAAAATAATAATTTTTATGAAAGATTAATGATTAATTTTGACGCGCCAATTACGTCAAGGAATATCTTTCACACAGATTATGTATAAACACAGTGTATTAATCACTGAATTTGTTACTTACTGCAAATAAGAACGTCTTAAGTTTAAGTATATTTTAAAAAAATATTTAACACATAATTTTAAAAGTGCTTGTTTAAAATATCAATGTTTAATTACTAAATTTGCTTTAGGTCTACTGCTGGCCGAGTGGAACTACTGAACACTGACAGTTAGTCGCGGATTCGTGCTTACCAATGGGCTGTGACGTGGAGTTTTCTGGGTTTTCTTCACGTGTCTAACACCTAAATAGGGGCTAGTTTCCCATAGAAAGTAGTCCCGGTAGGCACTCCCCCTTTTAGTTCGCCCATTTGTTGCGTTGCCTTATCCCATCAATTCTAAATTTATTTTAAGTTAATTTAGTTTATCTCTTATCACATTAAAATCCAATTAATCCAATCTACAGAATACTAAGCGAAATCATTAGGTTATTATTTTCTGATTACTTTGAAAGTTAATCTGTTTTATTTTTAAACGTTTTCATTAAAATTATTTTCTTATTCAATTTGTAGAAATTATTTATAGGTTTTATATTTGATACCAAAAGAATTTTCAATATGCTTTTTATTTCAAGTAAAATTATATTTTATTGTACGTAAAATATGAAAACAAATCTTATTTAAAATAATTTATTAAACAAAATCAGAAATATCCATTTACATTTTATTAAACTGAGTAAGTTTTGGCAGTAGTAAGCGAAAAACAAAGTCAATATTATTTATGATAAGTAATATGATTAGATAAATTTTAAACACTTGATTATTTATCAATTTTTGAAGATCTGAGACAGTGTTGAACGAAAAATGCTTCCTTTCATCTGTGTATGTCTCCTGTCAAGCATTCAGGTTAGTTAAAATTAACTTCAATATAACTATAATTTATAACTTATAACATTTTTATTTATATTAATTACTTGATTTTATAGGAAGTATTTAACAAAATTTTTTATGTATTTATCAGTTTTAAATGTTTTATATGATACTTTACATATGAACTGAACCAATGACCCTTTTAATGTTTTAAAAATAATTTTTTAAACATTAAAAAGGTTTAGCTGTAGGCCTATATATAAACTATGAAGTAATCTTTGCATTTTTTAAAATCTTTCTTAAAGCTGATTTAAGCTTATATTATTTAAATACTATTTAGCTTTTTAACTTAAGTAAATACTGTTTTTTACTTTAGCTAAGCACTCAAAATGTTCGTCCATTTTGGAATATAGCCCATATGGTAAATTCTATCGATGAGATAGAAGAATATTTAGACGAAGGTGCAAATGCTATAGAAGCAGATGTCACCTTCGATTCCGATGGTATTGCCAAATTCATGTATCACGGTTTTCCGTGTGACTGTTGGCGTTATTGTTGGAGAAGTTCATTGCTTTTTCGATACTTATTGAAAGTAAAAAAATTGACAACGCCAGGTAAATTTATATTCATTTTTCTCTGTTTAGTAAAATAATTAGCACTAAATTCTGATTTAGTAACCGTTTGTAAAATGCTTTTAAATAATTTTTAATTACTTGTTATTACAGTATATTTCTATTTAACATTATTTATTCAAACATGTTTATAACTTATTGATAAAGTACTTTATCTTAATGCTTAAATTCTAAGATGAAGGCTTATGAATGTAAATATCATTAATAAAAGTAAATTCTAAATTATCTTCAATCACATTATTTAGATGATCCTAGCTATAGAGAAAACTTTACATTATTACAATTGGATTGTAAAATTTCGTCTTTAAATTCTGACCGGATGAGGATTAAAGCAGGAAAAGATTTGGCTAAGAAAATGATCATATTTTTATGGGAAAGAGGTAAATTTTATTTTATTTAAAATTTTACGCTTTTTAAAAATTATCATCATCATCGTAAACAATTTCAGTTTAAGTGTTGGAGCCTGGAGCTTAATTTTAACTATTTTTCGGTCATTCTGAAGTTTCGTTACACGTGAGCCTCTTGTGTATGATGCACATTGGATACTAGTTTTTATGTGTTATATGAGGTATGATGTTCAAAAATATGTAACATGAAGCCTCTCCTTGTCATTAAATATCGACACTTCGATATTACTAAAAGTAGTTGAGAATAAATTCCCTGTTTTTTTTAAGGTTGAGATATTCCATACATCAATCATGAACAATCGGCAATCCCAGGCCGCATGCACCGCGCAAGGTCCTAATAAGTGGCCCGAGAGCTTCCACAGCGTTATTTTATTTTCTTATTTTCAGCCTCGTGCCATTAAGCAACCATAATTAAGCTGATATTAGTGAACGCTCAAAAAACATTCAAACTAAGCTTGACGAGTAAAAAGATGAGAATAAACCACTGAAATATATTACTAGTTTGAATGTCATTAGCAATATTATTTTGATACGTGATGTATTGGCGATTATGTATCATATCCGTACTCGTCAGGTTTAAAGCCAGCAACACCTCAAAAAAATAAAAATAAAAAAAAATACAGCAAAGCAACGAGTTGCTTAATTTTCCCGACAACATTTAAAACTGCGTGTGACGCCATCTGTTATGAGATTGTATTAAATAACTTTTTATAAAATTAATTATTATAAAAATAACAAAAAGCTTAATTTTGAGAGTATAGATGTGTTTATAAGAAATTGCAAATGCTATTAAAGAGTAAAATCTTAATTAAACCCGATCTTATTCTAGATATGACACACGACCCTCTTATATCTTTCCAATCTCTCTACCATTAACCACCAAAATTTAATAGCATCAATGCCCTTAATACACAATTCTCCCTGCAAAATTTCAGAAATTGTCTACACAAAGCACGGAAGTTACTAAGCTTCAAAGAGGGTGAACAAAATCGTGCTCCCTATACACAAACACACATACACACATAACAGTTTCCCTCTGTTCTATATAACAGTCGAGAAAGCAAAAATGTATGTGGAATACAAAGTTTACTTGTGGCTCGCATCACTTCGAGCTCCATATTCTACTTCTAAGAAGTTTTTATTAAAAAGTAATTTCATTATGGTTCTTGTTCATTCTGCTGATGATGAGGATAATAATAAAAACAGTGTCCGGAAAACACATCAATACTGAATTATTTTCCATATTGTTATTTTAAAACAGGAAAACTAAATATAATAAGCTATAATGTTTTATAATTTTAGGTCATTCCAAAAGTCAAGTTTGGATTTTATTGAGTATTCCTCATTCGAATCACGTCAATTTTATTAGGAGTTTCCGTGAAACGCTACAAGAAGAAGGATTATCTGATTTAGAAACAAAAATTGGTCAGGGAAGTTAAAAATATCTGTTTAAAATAAGTTAATATTATTTAGAAATAATTAATTTGTTACTATTTTTTATAAACACATTTTACGTGCAGGTTATGATATATCAGGTAATGAAGATCTTTTGAAAATAGAAAATGCATTACTGAGTGTTGGCGTTAATAGCTCTACATGGTTTTCTGATGGAATAACTAATTGCATACCAAGATCAATTTCAAGACTGAGATTTATAATTGATAAAAGAAATTCTCTAAGTAATTTGGTTAATAAAGTATACTTTTGGACGATAGACAGAGAAAACAATTTAAAGAAAGCTTTACGGTAATTTGCTATTTTTGTCTTGATAAATAATAATTTTTTTAACTTTTTCCGCCCTGTGGTACTGAGATGGCCTTTCTCACATATCCATTAATGGTTCGGCCAGGCCCTCAAAGAGGCCAGAATAGTGAGGTACGGGATCCTGGAAAAATTCCTGGAGAGTTACTCGCCCGGATCCCGAGAGCAGGGGAGCCTTAACTGCCTCGGCCATCTGATCGTCTAAATAATACTATCATCATCACAACTTAATCATTTATATTTAATTTTTCAGAATGGGCGTCGATGGAATCATAACTAATAAGCCTCGAAGACTGCATAATATATTAAATAGCGAAGAATTTAAGCGCACTTATCGTCTATCAAGTATTACAGATAATCCGTGGACAAAAATAATAGGTCCTTCGAAATACTACCTCAGATCCGATGATTACTATTTTGTCGAATGCAATAAAATTTTTCAACTTTATAAATATTACGGACTCATAGAAAAACGTTAATTAAGTATTTTATAATTATAATGTTTGAAATTTTAATTAAATATTTAATTATAAACTTATAATTAATTAAAACTTTATAATTCAGATGAATTAAATTTTGATAATTGAAATATTTATATCAAAGTTAAGTTGGTTTAATATGCAGGACGTTTTGTAATTTTGTATTATACAGAAATTGTATTTTATAAATTGTATTTAATTGAAATATAAAAGATTTAATGTTAGATATAAAACTAAGTTTGCGAAATTTAATTGTAATATGAATTTTGTTTTTAATTTTTTATACTTGATGTAATTCATGTGATAAATAAAATTATCGTCGTGTAAATTATAAAAATAACTGTATCTAGAATTTTTTAAGATACATGCAATATACTTTTTATTATATTGCAGTGTAATATTATATTATACATAAAAATAAAAATATGGAGAACATTTTTGATGTGTTTTTCTTTCATTTTACAATGATCGTACGTAAAAAATTTCTATTTGAATAATTTTTATGCAATAATATCAAGAATATTTTTAAAAATATATTTATTATGACAATTTCAATTTTGTAAATGAAACGAATTTGTATGCAATAAACTGCATAACAAAATAAATATTAATGATGACAAAATTAGATATAAATTTATTTAAGTTGATGTTACTAATTTATGAAACCGGAGGCCAGTAGCGGAGGTGGTTAAGATATCAGCGTACCGCTTTCTAGTACCCGGAATCCGGGCAGTCAAAAAAACCGTAGGAATTTTTTCGTGGGATATCTGTCCCGGATATCATGAGGCCAATCTCTTATCACCTGGTTCCTCATTACAGGATGTTATGAATAAAATCTGTCATGGTGCTCACAAAGCGAAAAGATGCTTTCTAAAAATTTAAGAAACCCTCTCTTTTAGTCAATTGTATTTCATTAATCATTGCAATTTTTTTATACGGAAATACTCAAATCAAAATTTAAAACACATTAATTACTCTATTGTATTAAAAACTACTAAATTTAATTCAATGACACTTGATAGATTTTGAAATTTTTAACTAAAAATATAGAATTCAGTGACTAGAAAGTAGAGCAAAAGTTTTTTAATGTCTAATTTTATAAAAATAATATGTGTCATTTACATTAGTTATAATAATGAGAAGCGATGTTATTTAATGAGATAACCTTAACTAAATGAGATATGTCAAAGTTTATAGCAAAATTATAAAACTTATTAAAAACGCTTTCATATTGTATAAACGTAAAAATAGCACGTTATAAATGAATCTTTGGTGAAGTATAATTCATTTACATTTTATGTACAATAAAGAATTTTATTATATGTATTTGGTTTAGTTTTTCGGATTGAACATGAAATTTTCTTCTTGAATGAATATTATTTTAAAAAATTTCAAATCAATATTTAAATTTCATAATTATTGTGTTCGAAAATGTTTACAGTTAAACCTCGGTTTACGAACTTAATTCGTTCCTATAAGGTGTTCGGAAACCGATTTGTTCTCAAACCAAAACAAATTTTCTCATAAGAAGTAATGTAAAATGGATTAATTCGTTCCTGATACCCAAAACAAAACCTTTTTTTTTTAAAAACCTTTTTAACTGTATTTCATGCATAAAATGACTATAAAGGCAATATAATATTAGTTTGTCTATATCTAAATCTATATTTATTCTATTTTTTAAATGCCATTTATATTACGTGAATTTCAATTAACTCGATTTTTATTAATTAATTTGATTTGAATTCAACTGCGGTGCCTAACGATAAAAAAAGCATCTTTCACACTGAAATCTAATCTAAATAGCAACGTCATCGGTGATTCGTGTTGCCACGTCTAATGACAAGAGGCGATCTCAGTGCCACTAACTTCTGAATCGGTAGTCTTATCGTTGATTTGTCGGGCCTTCGACTGTCTTTAACACAGAAAGTTTAGGGAGTTCACTGTCTGTGGACGGCTCGGCTATTGCTGAGCAGCTTGTTCGGAAACCGAATTGTCGTACAGTAACTGGAGCAAATATGGCATTCAAAATTTTGTTCGTAAACAGAGGTATAGCTGTACTTGAAATTTTTATTTTGAGTATTGTTAATAAATCAAATGCTATTAAATAATATTAATTTGACATTCAGGAAATTTTTTTTATAAAATTACATTGAAAATTCCTGTATTTTATATGTACCGCTGTTTTTGTGAGAAATATGTTTTCAAAAAATTTGATATAAAATTTATAATTTGTAAGATGCCAGTTAAAATGCATAATTGAATGGCAATGACTCGAAATGCATTTTGTCATGTGATTTTGTAATGTTTGGCAATAAAAGTTGTTCGAAGTAAAATCGAAATTTGTCAAGAAAACAAAACATATTTTAAAAAGCAAAATTTACAGTTTTATAATAGAAATTAAGGATTTGGTTAAGTGTATGAACTATGACAACGCAACACAAAGACGATCTGCAAAGGGATATTTACTATTTCCAGAATACAGTAAATATCCATTACATTTTATATTTAATGAAATATTTTTCATTTTTAATATAAATTAAACATACTATATAATAAAATTTAAAAAAATATAATTAATTATTTTTAAGAAATCATTTCTTAAATAAATAATTCTTAGATATATATATTTCATAGTATCAAATGTAAAAGTACCAGAAGTCCTTTTTTTAATACATGTCCTATATATATTTTAGCCTCGTGTCAGAAGCTGGAGGGAAATTTTCAAATTTTCACGAATTTTTGATGCAGTGAAAATATTTTATTAGTTTAGTTTTTGTTTAATTATTATTAGTTTTTTAATGGTATTAATTGAGCTATACGTTTGCTACAGCAGAGCCTGAAGAGAATGACCATTTTTAGTTAACATTTCAGTTTCGGCGTGTGAGAACTAAGCTTTACTTTATATATTTGACCTTAAAGCTGTTGATTAAAAATCCTGACGTATCAAATGTTTGATATTTATTATTACGCAATTGCATATGTGAAATTCAAGTCAGGTCTCTATCATTAGATTTTTTCGATAATAACTGAATACAATACTGAAAAGCAGTTACTTCACTACAGGAATTTAAAAAAGAAAAATTTATGGTTCTCACGTCATATTTCACTTTATCAAACGCCATGAAAAATTAAATCCTACTTAAATTTACTTCGTTTATAAAATATAAGAATTATTACAATAAATATTTAAGAAGATTAATATCAATATATCAAATAAATGGAAATAATAATAATTTAAAATGTGCATTAAGTAAATAGATGGAAAGCTAGAATTGTTCAATAAAAGATAAAACATTTTTCTAGAAAAACTTTTTTATTATTATTCTATCCAGCAGTGACAGAATGAATAAAACCAATGGAACACTGCCTCAAATTCTTGCCTGACTAAAAAGCTAGCCACCTGGAGATTTCTTCGCGTGACAAATATTTAAATAATAGCCAGTTTTTCGTAAAATGTCCTTCCGGGAGGCTCTTCTTTTACTATTCAATTCTACCAATTCAATCTTTATTATTCTTTAAAGAGCTACGAGATAATTTCATTTTATATTTACAATTTCATTTATTCACTTATTTACTAAACGAATTTTAATTTTCCAATATTAATAAATTTCTTCAAAATAAGAAAATAAAGATTTTTATGTCTTTCAGACTGCTTTGAAATTTTCTATTCTAAAATTATACAATGTTTTCCTATACTCTCACTATCAATTTCGACGTTATTAATACAAAGAAACTCAATACAATGTAATTGAAATTTAAGTAAGCTTATCATTTCTGGGGCAAAGTTTCGAGCAAATAATTCCGTAGAAGTATATTAAAATTTAGAAAAATAGTTTTGGACTCGACATTAACTGAAACAGAAATTGATAACGGAAACTGAAATTTATATACAGTAGTTTTGCTTCAATTTCGTTTTGGTTTCAACTAAGTATCAAAACATTACATTAATCTTTTGATTTCTTTAGTCAATTTTATAATTCTTTATTTTAATTTCTATGCATAGAGTAAGATTAATTAATTATTATTTTTGTATTTCAAAATCATATAAAACAAGACCAAGAAAATTGGACTTTCACTGTATAAAACTGTTCAGCATAGGCCTATTTCAAT
Source organism: Centruroides vittatus (assembly GCF_030686945.1). Lineage (NCBI taxonomy): Eukaryota > Metazoa > Arthropoda > Arachnida > Scorpiones > Buthidae > Centruroides > Centruroides vittatus. Next base: position 1,000,937 of record NW_027120741.1, read on the forward strand.
TGAAATAATATGAAATTTAAATATGATTGTATTTTTTCTGTGAACTATATTGACAGTGATTTTGCATATAGAGTGACATTATTGACAAATATCCTTGTAGTATTGAATTTTGGAAATATAAAATTTGAATATATTTTACACTGATCAAAAATCCTACGAAAGTGTCAGAAATAAATGAATAAATTTAAATTAAATTGTAAAGATGGACAGAGAGTGGATAGAATGTCAACCGTGATTTAATATGAATTTTAAGATGACATTTTTGTCCTTGAATGATACTTGTTGTCTTGGTTATCTTAAATTTTCTCCCGCATAAAAGGCTATTCAGAATGAAACCGAGCAGAATGGCTTCTTGAGTAATAAATAACGAGATGTGAAAATAATTAATTAATGTGACAAAGTTCGCGATAAAATCATGAAGAGTCTTAAATGACAAATTTTATAATATATTTGAATATATATATATATATATATATAGCCTATATAATACCAATCACATTTAATTTTAGAAGTTACAACGATATGCTCAATAATTTTAAGTATGAATGCTGTTCATAAAGTTGAAGTGGTCGTCAAGTATGTAACGCTGTCTAGAGTTACTTTACTTGAAGTTTTAAACTTCAAGACTGAAGATCACAATGCAAAAGCAAACTCATTGCAATAATTAATAGACAGTTCAACGAGAAAAATAATAATTATACATATTTAACTATTTCCTGAAAAATAATTAATAAAGTTTCCAAATTACACGAATTCTGTAATAAGAGAAATAATAGAAAAATGATTTTAATTTTTTTGGACTTTGTACAAATGCAGAAAGTATATTAATCATGGAAACATTCATATTCGTTCAAAGGCAAGTCATAATACCGGATAAGATAACGCAGTCATACGCGTAACAACAATAACAGTAGTTGGGCTGCAATTTGAAAAAAATTGTAGACATAAATTCCCATTGTCGTCCATCTGTCTTTCTCTGTTTTCTTTAATCTCGAGAAAGGAGTTAAATACATGAAATACAAAATCAGATATGGATACCTTAGGGTTATGAAACCACGATTAGCTATATATGAACTTCCTATACAAACCGAAAGTCACGTTATTTCAATTCGAACATTTTCTCCTAGAAGATGTTAAATAGATGACCGGCATGACTATTGTTAAAGGAAAAGTATGATGTACAGGGGCAAGCCACTACTAATTTGAGGTGGAGAGCATATATTTTAAATTAAATAAATTTAAAATATGATTAAAAATTGTAGATTGATATTGTAACGATGTCACAATAAATAATTACTAGAGAAATTAATTATCTATTTCTTAATATTTTTATATTACTAGATCATAATATCAAAGAATATTAGCGAGGTTGAGGCCGAAGTTTCAAACGCGAAAACGTGTACGTTGCACGTTTAGCGCCGCTTTCCTGTAAGCCTAGAAGTTTGACAATGGTGTTTGGAAAGTCAGTGGGATCATGCTCGACATTCCAAACGCCATTGTCAAACCTCTAGGCTTACAGGAAAGCGTCGCCGAACGTCCAACGTACACGTTTTCGCGTTGAAAACTTCGGCCTTAACCTCGCTATTTTCTCTACTCTTAAATAAAATGACTTTTTAAATTTATATAATTAGCACTGTTTTTTCTGTGTGATGTTTTCTGTTTAACTTATATCATGTCTGTAACTTTTGTAATGAGTTTTCTTTGTTTTTTCACTACAACGTTTATGTAGTTTTTTGTAGTTTTTTCTGTAAAACATTGTTAATATTTTCCATATTTTTGCGAAACTATTTGGTTTGCAAAATCTATTCAGTGTCGTGTATAAAAAAAATAAAAAATGAAAATGAGATCTGCGGTGATTATTTCAGATCTTAATTTATCTGTGATGAGGTAATTTTCCAGATAGGCCTATTAAAGCTCTTAGGGTACAATATATACCAGAGTTTTTTAATTAAACTTAATAATCGTTAAATTTTATCAGAATATATAAAATAAAATTATTAGGTTTTAATCATACACATTTATTTAATAAATAAGAAATCATAAAAACTCGCTTTTTTCAATTAATACAGAACTAAAGGACTACAGACAATATTTGTAGTTTACCATTCAGATTTTCATCGATACACTAAATTAAATTGAGTAATAATTAATTATCTGACTAATTATCAACAACCTAAATTAATATTGCTGTTAACATAAAATTTGTATTTTTATTTTAAACATTTTTGAATAAATTTCAATTAAATATTTAAACGTTTCTTGTCGGTTCAATATTAGAATCTGGTTTTAATCAGTATTTAAATAATTAAATTAATTGAATTTATGCAAAGATTTTTAAGAACAATATAAATGAACAATATAATTATATTTTTGCTACCCATAATTAGTCAGAAAATCTTTCATTTGTCTAGCAATTTTTGATTTTACTTCCTCCGCTTTCTTATGTGTAACAAACGGAAAGTATGGATCGATCAAAAAATGACACCAAGATTTTTACATTTTTGGACTCAGGGGGCTTTCAAACGTCGAGAAATGCAAAACAAATTTGTTCCCCTTCCCTCTGTATGTATGGACGTGTGTATATGGGAAGCACGATTTTCTTCATCCACTTTGAAGCTTAATAATTCCTATGCTTTTTGCTGAAAATTTCTGAAATTTTGCAGGGAAATTTGTGTATTAAGGAGATTGATGCTATTAAATTTTGGTGGTTAAAGGTCGTGTGTCATGTCTCGAGTAGGGTCGGACTTAATGACGATTTCACTCGTTACAATTTCTTTATAAAACTCACCTTTACCCTCAAAATTAAGCTTTTTGCCATTTTTAATAATTAATTATATAAAATGTTTTTAAAATAAAATATAACAGATGGCGTTCAACAACTCGTTAATGGACTTTTTTTATTTAGCTGCTGCAATTTGAAAAAATTGTAGACCTATAAATTCTCACTGTCGTACGTCCGTTTGTCTGTCTTTCCTTAATCTCGAGAATGAAGTTGTGTAGATGAAAGACCAGACAGGTATGGAAACGATATTGGAAGAAAGCCTTCATTAATTATATATTAACTTTCCAATACAAATCGGAAGTGACGTTAATTCAATTCAAATATTTTCTCCTGAAAGGTGTTACATAGATGACCGACATGACTTTATTGTTAAAGAAAAAAGTATGATGTACAGGGGCAAGTCACTACTAATTTGAGGTAGAGAGCATATATTTTACATTAAAAATTTTTAAATATATGATTAAAAATTGCAGTCCGGCATTGTGACGATGTTTTATTTTTTCTTTATTGACAGAAATTAATTAAAGTGAGTCTAGTGCATAATATTTATTACAGTAGCGGTTCAGTAATAAGCAATAGACAACAAATTCTAAAAATAATTGCTGATATAGTGTATTACGTTATCAGAACAACACCTGTGATGTGGATCAATTATTTCGTTTCGGTTGTCAGAAAATTAACGGATATAAAACCGATCGTTACATTTCTGTCATTCAATTATTTTATTCTTATTTAGTTTATTTAACTTATTTTTGTTAAGAATTATGCTCTATTATATTATTTTATTTTTAAATATATTATATTTATTATAATAATAACCTTAAATAAAATTAATTTCTACATTACGTTATCAGACCATCACGATTCAAATATCATAAAATTAATTAATTTATACAAGTTTCGTTTAAATTTATTACTTTAATTATCATACATTAAAATTAAATGATGTAATCTTTCACTTTTATATGTAATAAACTATAAAATTAAATTTCTTAATGTATTTCTTCATCATCATCTAAAATTTTATGATGTGATTCAATATAAAATCTCATAAATACACTTGACAAGTTTGTTAATAAATTTTTAGAATTTTAAAACAAATAAATTTAATTTAATAAATTCATAAAAAATTAGATTTTTAAATAATTAAATTTTGTCTATATTTATTTATATTAAAAATAAATAAAAAATTATACAGGAACTAAGTATGTCGGAGATCATATTTCAAGCTTTATTAAAAAGGTTTTTTTGTTATAAAAATAAAAATTACAATGCATTTTAATATAATTTTTAAAACAATTTTATAAAACAAGAATTAATAAGCATTATATTTCAATATCTGTATTGCTAGAATGTAACTATTTATATTTTTATAATTATTTTTAAATAAGCACTTACAAATTTATAAAAAAATAAATAAATAAAAATCTTTTTATATTAAAATATAAAAAGTATAAACTGATTTATAATATAATTTATAAAAAAATTTAATAATTCAAAATTAAAATATCTTAAATCTTAATAAAAAATAGTCGCATTATATATATTTAATTCAAAATTTATTTAGGGTAAGTAAATGCTTTACAGTATGGTCTTACTAACCCCAAAATAACAACAAATTATTAATGATTTAACAATAAATTTAATTAATTAAAATTAAAAATATAAATTTTAAATATAAAATAAACAAACTTGCAATTTAATTATACAATTAACAATTAAACTAATCATAATTCTATTCACAAATTTAAATGTTATTTATACAGTTCTGCAAATTTTCAAGATATGTATTCTTCATCAAATATTTTGGTTAATAATATTTAATGAGATTATCTAATAATAATATTAACTTATAAGCTAATGTCGACAATTATTCATCATACTAATCAAATGACAGCTTGGTGCGAATGAACAGATGGCTTCTCAAGATTAGTTACTCTATTTTTCTTTCACATTACTAAGTGAAAGGAGAAATAAAAATATCATTAATAAAATTTCTTAAGATATTTTAATTGAATAAATCGATTTCTTTAAGAAAAATTAAGTTATTAATATATAACCCACTTTATAAAACTACGTTTAATGTTTTGTAATTGATATAAAAATCTTAGAAATTAATGGCCTTGTAGATTAAGAATTAAGAACTAATTCGAATTTTTGTTAATTACGTCCGGGCCATCAAAATACCCGCGGAATTTTTTGGAGGATGATCTTTTCAGATTATTTTGGGCCCCATTCCTTATCATTTGCTCGTTCTTTTGTGGGCCTGGACAAAATACTGCTCTAGGATCTTCGAGGTCCTTGGCAAAATTTATTTTTGACGCCCATTAAAGAGCAATGAGTGTAAAGAATAGATTTATTTAGATTTACAATAATATAAACATTTTAAATATAGAAACAGACAGTAAAACAGAAATAATCAAAAAAATGTATAATAGTTTTACAGTGAATTAGAAACTTTAATCCCTTAAGCATTTCGGCATGTCACTCTATAATAGCATTGTACCAAACATAAGACTTTTATAGTGTCTGTACCAATAGAAGAGAATTCTGCAAATTTTTAGACAATTAGATGGATTTTTGTACTAATTAAAACATGCTTCTGAAAAAAGAGAAGTTTTGAAATTTTGTTTTTTTTTTCTATAGATAAAAATATAATCAGAAATATAAAGTCACTTAAAGTAAGAAGCTTATTTCCAATTATTTCAATTGGTTCTAATTAATTTGTTAAATGATATAAAGCTATCCAAAGCATTTGAAATATTTCTAAAGTCTGTAAGATTTAAAATGAAATGACTTGAGTAGATTTATAAATGAATAGATTTGAAATACAGTATTCTATTGACAAATTCACTCTTATCACTTCTTATCTATTCTTACCATTTTGAATCATTTGCATGTGTCAAATGATGTCGATTGATATTTTACTAGGGATATATCAAACCATGTTCTTGTCTTTGCATCAAATATGTATAATTTAATCTCCATAAATAATTTCTTGTTTTCAGTTATTTTAATATTGTCACACAGAAATTTAATAAATTAATTTTGTGCATGATAACTGTATTTAAGATTAAAAGAATAATTTTGTATATTATTAAATAAACTTTTATTTATTAAATAAAATTTGTCGTATAATTTTAAAGTTTATTATTAATTTTTTCGAAACATTTGATTATTGATCATTTTTTAAAGATAATTCTTAGACAGTAAACTATGTGTACGTCGGCGCTTTACAAAACGATCATGGAAGACATGATGTAATTTACAGATTACTTTATACTGGCAGCCAAGCTACATCTGCGGGGAGACGATCACACGTATAGAGCCGCCACGAACCATTGATAGGGTTTAAATAATGGATCTCTCAATTGTTAGTGAATTTAGAATGAAAAGAGTCCAAATACTCTATTTATAGTTTTAAATAATGTAGTTTTAATAGAGTAAATAATTATTTAGTTATTATTTTTACCAGGGCTATGGAGTCGGAGTCAGAGTCGTCAAAAATCCCCTGATTCCGACACCTTTTTACTCTCCCAACTTGTTATGTATATAAAAAACGAAAAAGTATTTGAATCGTGTCACATTTGACTCTCCGAGTTCTTTGCAAATCTATACGTTTGGAGATCTCACGAACCCAAAAAAATGTCAAATAAAGGGAAAAATTCGCGCGTCCACGCGCGTATGTCGGCGTCTAATTTGTTTAATTTCTTTATTCTGTTCTGAACTATTAAACAATATCTCAGAATGAGTAAAGTTTAAGAAACAAAATTTAGCACGGTAGCATGTGTATAAAGGGCATTAATCTATTAAATTTTGGTTCTTTATTAAAGGTCGACAGGGTAGAGACATAGAAGGGGTCATGTGTCATATCTCCAGTGCGGTCGGACTTAATGAATATTTTACTCGTTATTAGCATTCACAATCTTAAAATATAATCGAGATGAGTTAATAATAATAATAATAATAATAATAATAAATAATAATAATAATAATAATTCCAGTACTCACATATTCTTTTGGAGTTATACATTGGACTCACACAGATCTCGAGCAACTCCAAAGGAAAACAAGAACTACACTTACTAAGCATAAACAACATCATCCTAAATCCGCCACAGAAAGATTAACCCTTCCACGTAAAGATGGCGGACGTGGCCTGATTGACATAGTTAACCTTCACTACAAACAAATACAGTCACTGCGAGAGTTTTTCTACAAAAAACAAGAAACATCACAATTACATAAAGCAGTAACTCTAGCAGATTCAAATAACACACCATTAAACTTACACTCACATCATATGGACACAACGCAACATATAAAAAGCACAGACACCATTAAGCAATCGTGGGCTCGAAAGGCACTCCATGGCAGGCATCCTTACGATCTGGCCCAGGATTCTGTTGACAAAACTGCGTCAAACAGCTGGTTAGCTCGGGGATGCCTCTTTGGGGAGACGGAAGGATTCATGATTGCCATACAGGATCAGGTCATAAATACTAAAAACTACAGAAAACACATACTCAAAGATGCAACACTCACAAATGACACATGCAGAAAATGTCACGTCATGCCAGAAACTATACAACACATCACCTCTGGTTGCAAGCTCTTGGCACAAACAGATTATTTACACAGACATAATCAAGTAGCAAATATAATACACCAAGAGCTTGCAAAGAAACACAAATTAGTAGACATCCACGAACCATACTACAAATACATTCCACAGACAGTATTGGAAAACAACACGCACAAAATGTACTACGACAGAGCCATAATCACAGATAAAACAATTTACCACAACAGACCAGACATCACACTCATTGACAAACACAATAAAATCACATACATTATAGACATATCCATTCCAAACACTCACAATATACAAAACGCATGCACTGAAAAAATTAGCAAGTACACAGAACTCGCCCAGGAAATAAGGCATCTGTGGAGGATGGATAGGGTGCTTATTGTACCTGTTGTTCTCTCCTCTACAGGTGTCATACCACACATACTACACAAAAGCCTGGGCACATTGGAATTGAATAGAAACACATACATCACACTACAGAAAGCCACTATATTGAATACATGTCATATTGTGAGAAAATTCCTGAATACAGACACACACACTGATACACTTCTTTAATTTCTGTTTTGGTTACTATGCCTTGACTCTGGTCCGGCATAGTACACAGCCACCGGTGTTAACCGAGTATATCTCACTTAATTCAACATAATAATAATAATAACTCTCCCGTGGTCACCACCTGGTCGTGGTGGGAGAGCCCAGTAATTTTACTGATCCATAGGGCAATGCAGGCTGGAGCACAAGCTCCTGGTAGGGACACCCATGCCAGTAAGGTCTATGGGGAGAAATGAAGCTAAGAGTGACCACACCCACATTCAGTGGAGATATTTACTATGGTGATAACTAGATCAAAGTGTGATACCGGCTCGGACGTCGCCCGGGTTAACAAGGTCCGCGTTCGTGGGTTAGGCAGAGGCTCACGTTCGAAAAATAGGCCACAGTCTCCCCTGGTTACCGGTGGCGAAAGCAGCACCGGCCCAAGCATGGCTACTGCAATACCCTCAACAAATATGAGGAACCAACCCAGCCTTGGTGTTTCTGTGGCAATGCATCCACAGACCACAAAGGCTGGAAAACCACGCCAACGGATGAAATGGACAGTAGAAATGAACGAGTTTATCATCCGTACTTATTACATGATCACAAAACTTGAAACAAACATGACAGCGTACAGACAACAACTACACCATAAATTCACACAACAATATCCTCACCTCACTGTCACCGAACAAAGGGTTGTTGATCAAAAAAGAACAATTATACACAACAACCTTATTCCACAAACAACACTTGAACTTATCAAACAACAGGTTGCTGATCAAATACATCAACAGACAGAAACATCTAACATTAATGAAGATCACGTAACCTGTCAGGATAATCCAGTAACAAGCATTGATAATAACACACATACAACAATTACCACTAATGATACTACAGACACTTCCTCATCCATCACTGATAACATAGACTTGGATTTAGTTAATACGCTCTCACTTATATTTCAGGAAACACTCACTAAATATACAGGTACAGATCCCACACAACGACCACGAATACCAAAAATCAACACGTCAAAGGAAGTAGGAAAAACACTAAATTATGTAAACACTCACTTACTACCACACTACATTCATTCAATTTCTACACTCTCAGACATTCATACATTAGTTTATGCTGGGGCAGTCACAGTAGTGACACACCATGGACTGAAAGTACAATCACAGACAAATACACAGAAAACACAATTCTATCACAAGCCTGCCTGGCAGAGAAGAATAGAAACACAAATAAATGACATTAGACAGCAATTAGGCAGGCTAACACAATACACTAAAAACAACATAACACCCAAATTAAGGAAACAGCTCAAAAACATTTTCAAGAAAATAAAAACACACACAAAACATGAACATCACAACACACGCATTACAGAATACATTGATACACTAAAACAAAAACTTGCTGCCAAAGCACGTAGACTCAAACGATACAAAACATGTACACTACGAAAACAACAAAATAAATTATTTACAAACAATGAAAAACTCTTTTACAGACAAATTAATAACAAAGCAAACACTGATACACAGCACAGTGGCACACCAACAGAAGAAGAACTCACAATATATTGGTCTTCTCTTTGGTCCAGTGCTGTCACGCACAATGCTGATGCAGGCTGGATCGAGGAGGAGAACAGAAACTTGCACAACATACCAACTATGCCCTGTGTTGAAATAAACATACATGATTTCCAATACACTGTTAACAGAACACACAACTGGAAGACACCTGGTGTAGACAACATTCACAATTTCTGGTACAAAAAGTTCACATCACTGCACCAGGAACTAGCTAAACATCTAACACACATCATCATCAATCCACAAGACATGCCAAATTTTCTTACTCAGGGCATCACCTACATGAAACCTAAAAACAACAATACCACAGACTCTACACAATACAGACCAATTACATGTCTTCCAACACTCTACAAATTATTGACATCCTGTATTGCAAACAAAATATACAAACATGTTGAAGAACACGACATTCTAACAGAACAACAAAAAGGTTGTCGTAGAAACCACAGGGGATGCAAAGAACAGTTACTCATAGATTCAGTCATTCTACGGCAAGCACACAGACAACACAGAAACATACACATGGCATATATAGACTACAGAAAAGCATTCGACAGTGTTCCACACAGTTGGCTGCTACATATCCTACACATGTACAAAATACATCCATCACTCATTGCATTCTTTCAAAACACTATGCAGCACTGGAGAACAACACTACATCTCAGGGTTAGTAACACTTCCATACAAACAAACCAAATTTTTATTAGGCGAGGAATTTTTCAAGGAGATTCCTTCAGTCCTCTCTGGTTCTGCTTAGCCCTGAACCCATTATCCAACATGTTAAACAACACGCAATATGGTTACAATATCAGACACGAAAAAACAACACAGTTTACACTGTCACATCTCATGTACATGGATGACATAAAACTTTATGCATCCACACAAAAACAACTTCATCAACTCCTACAAATCACACATTCATACACCAAGGACATACAAATGGAATTTGGCCTAGATAAATGCAAAACAGTTCACATAGAAAAAGGAATCCTGAAGAAAGAAGATTTTGCACTTGGAAATGGAGACATTATTGAATCCATGGAAGAGGGCGAGTTCTACAAGTATTTAGGATTCCAACAGGCCAAACTAACAGAACATACACAAATAAAGCAAAGATTAATTAAAGAATACCAAAGTAGGTTAAATGCTATTCTCAGAACACAATTAAATGCAAAACACACAGTTAAAGCAATAAACACATATGTCATCCCAGTACTCACATATTCTTTTGGAGTTATACATTGGACTCACACTGATCTTGAGCAACTCCAAAGGAAAACAAGAACAACACTTACTAAGCATAAACAACATCATCCTAAATCCGCCACAGAAAGATTAACCCTTCCACGTAAAGATGGCGGACGTGGCCTGATTGACATAGTTAACCTTCACTACAAACAAATACAGTCACTGCGAGAGTTTTTCTACAAAAAACAAGAAACATCACAATTACATAAAGCAGTAACTCTAGCAGACTCGAATAACACACCATTAAACTTACACTCACATCATATGGACACAACACAACATATAAAAAGCATAGACACCATTAAGCAATCGTGGGCTCGAAAGGCACTCCATGGCAGGCATCCTTACGATCTGGCCCAGGATTCTGTTGACAAAACTGCGTCAAACAGCTGGTTAGCTCGGGGATGCCTCTTTGGGGAGACGGAAGGATTCATGATTGCCATACAGGATCAGGTCATAAATACTAAAAACTACAGAAAACACATACTCAAAGATGCAACACTCACAAATGACACATGCAGAAAATGTCACATCATGCCAGAAACTATACAACACATCACCTCTGGTTGCAAGCTCTTGGCACAGACAGATTATTTACACAGACATAACCAAGTAGCAAATATAATACACCAAGAGCTTGCAAAGAAACACAAATTAGTAGACATCCACGAACCATACTACAAATACATTCCACAGACAGTATTGGAAAACAACACGCACAAAATGTACTACGACAGAGCCATAATCACAGATAAAACAATTTACCACAACAGACCAGACATCACACTCATTGACAAACACAATAAAATCACATACGTTATAGACATATCCATTCCAAACACTCACAATATACAAAACGCATGCACTGAAAAAATTAGCAAGTACACAGAACTCGCCCAAGAAATAAGGCATCTGTGGAGGATGGATAGGGTGCTTATTGTACCTGTTGTTCTCTCCTCTACAGGTGTCATACCACACACACTACACAAAAGCCTGGGCACATTAGAATTGAATAGAAACACATATATCACTCTACAGAAGGCCACTATATTGAATACATGTCATATTGTGAGAAAATTCCTGAATACAGACACACACACTGATACACTTCTTTAATTTCTGTTTTGGTTACTATGCCTTGACTTTGGTCCGGCATAGTACTTAGCCACCGGTGTTAACCGAGTATATCTAACTTAACCCAACATAATAATAATAATAACACACAGTTAAAGCAATAAACACATATGTCATCCCAGTACTCACATATTCTTTTGGAGTTATACATTGGACTCACACTGATCTTGAGCAACTCCAAAGGAAAACAAGAACAACACTTACTAAGCATAAACAACATCATCCTAAATCCGCCACAGAAAGATTAATCCTTCCACGTAAAGATGGCGGACGTGGCCTGATTGACATAGTTAACCTTCACTACAAACAAATACAGTCACTGCGAGAGTTTTTCTACAAAAAACAAGAAACATCACAATTACATAAAGCAGTAACTCTAGCAGACTCGAATAACACACCATTAAACTTACACTCACATCATATGGACACAACACAACATATAAAAAGCATAGACACCATTAAGCAATCGTGGGCTCAAAAGGCACTCCATGGCAGGCATCCTTACGATCTGGCCCAGGATTTTGTTGACAAAACTGCGTCAAACAGCTGGTTAGCTCGGGGATGCCTCTTTGGGGAGACGGAAGGATTCATGATTGCCATACAGGATCAGGTCATAAATACTAAAAACTACAGAAAACACATACTCAAAGATGCAACACTCACAAATGACACATGCAGAAAATGTCACATCATGCCAGAAACTATACAACACATCACCTCTGGTTGCAAGCTCTTGGCACAGACAGATTATTTACACAGACATAACCAAGTAGCAAATATAATACACCAAGAGCTTGCAAAGAAACACAAATTAGCAGACATCCACGAACCATACTACAAATACATTCCACAGACAGTATTGGAAAACAACACGCACAAAATGTACTACGACAGAGCCATAATCACAGATAAAACAATTTACCACAACAGACCAGACATCACACTCATTGACAAACACAATAAAATCACATACATTATAGACATATCCATTCCAAACACTCACAATATACAAAACGCATGCACTGAAAAAAATTAGCAAGTACACAGAACTCGCCCAGGAAATAAGGCATCTGTGGAGGATGGATAAGGTGCTTATTGTACCTGTTAGTTCTCTCCTCTACAGGTGTCATACCACACACACTACACAAAAGCCTGGGCACATTAGAATTGAATAGAAACACATACATCACACTACAGAAGGCCACTATATTGAATACATGTCATATTGTGAGAAAATTCCTGAATACAGACACACACACTGATACACTTCTTTAATTTCTGTTTTGGTTACTATGCCTTGACTTTGGTCCGGCATAGTACACAGCCACCGGTGTTAACCGAGTATATCTCACTTAACCCAAAAAAAAAATAATAATAATAATAACTCTCCCGTGGTCACCACCTGGTCGTGGTGGGAGAGCCCAGTAATTTTACTGATCCATAGGGCAATGCAGGCTGGAGCACAAGCTCCTGGTAGGGACACCCATGCCAGTAAGGTCTATGGGGAGAAATGAAGCTAAGAGTGACCACACCCACATTCAGTGGAGATATTTACTATGGTGATAACTAGATCAAAGTGTGATACCGGCTCGGACGTCGCCCGGGTTAACAAGGTCCGCGTTCGTGGGTTAGGCAGAGGCTCACGTTCGAAAAATAGGTCACAGTCTCCCTTGGTTACCGGTGGCGAAAGCAGCACCGGCCCAAGCATGGCTACTGCAATGCCCTCAACAGATGTGAGAAACCAACCCAGCCTTGGTGTTTCTGTGGCAATGCATCCACAGACCACAAAGGCTGGAAAACCACGCCAACGGATGAAATGGACAGTAGAAATGAACGAGTTTATCATCCGTACTTATTACACCATCACAAAACTCGAAACAAACATGACAGCATACAGACAACAACTACACCATAGATTCACACAACAGTATCCTCATCTCACTGTCACCGAACAAAGGGTTGTTGATCAAAAAAGAACAATTATACACAACAACCTTATTCCACAAACAACACTTGAACTTATCAAACAACAGGTTGCTGATCAAATACATCAACAGACAGAAACATCTAACATTAATGAAGATCATGTAACCTGTCAGGATAATCCAGCAACAAGCATTGATAATAACACACATACAACAATTACCACTAATGATACTACAGACACTTCTTCATCCATCACTGATAACATAGACATGAATTTAGTTAATACTCTCTCACTTATATTTCAGGAAACACTCACTAAATATACAGGTACAGATCCCACACAACGACCACGAATACCAAAAATCAACACGTCAAAGGAAGTAGGAAAAACACTAAATTATGTAAACACTCACTTACTACCACACTACATTCATTCAATTTCTACACTCTCAGACATTCATACATTAGTTTATGCTGGGGCAGTCACAGTAGTGATACACCATGGACTGAAAGTACAATCACAGACAAATACACAGAAAACACAATTCTATCACAAGCCTGCCTGGCAGAGAAGAATAGAAACACAAATAAATGACATTAGACAGCAATTAGGCAGGCTAACACAATACACTAAAAACAACATAACACCCAAATTAAGGAAACAGCTCAAAAACATTTTCAAGAAAATAAAAACACACACAAAACATGAACATCACAACACACGCATTACAGAATACATTGATACACTAAAACAAAAACTTGCTGCCAAAGCACGTAGACTCAAACGATACAAAACATGTACACTACGAAAACAACAAAATAAATTATTTACAAACAATGAAAAACTCTTTTACAGACAAATTAATAACAAAGCAAACACTGATACACAGCACAGTGGCACACCAACAGAAGAAGAACTCACAATATATTGGTCTTCTCTTTGGTCCAGTGCTGTCACGCACAATGCTGATGCAGGCTGGATCGAGGAGGAGAACAGAAACTTGCACAACATACCAACTATGCCCTGTGTTGAAATAAACATACATGATTTCCAATACACTGTTAACAGAACACACAACTGGAAGACACCTGGTGTAGACAACATTCACAATTTCTGGTACAAAAAGTTCACATCACTGCACCAGGAACTAGCTAAACATCTAACACACATCATCATCAATCCACAAGACATGCCAAATTTTCTTACTCAGGGCATCACCTACATGAAACCTAAAAACAACAATACCACAGACTCTACACAATACAGACCAATTACATGTCTTCCAACACTCTACAAATTATTGACATCCTGTATTGCAAACAAAATATACAAACATGTTGAAGAACACGACATTCTAACAGAACAACAAAAAGGTTGTCGTAGAAACCACAGGGGATGCAAAGAACAGTTACTCATAGATTCAGTCATTCTACGGCAAGCACACAGACAACACAGAAACATACACATGGCATATATAGACTACAGAAAAGCATTCGACAGTGTTCCACACAGTTGGCTGCTACATATCCTACACATGTACAAAATACATCCATCACTCATTGCATTCTTTCAAAACACTATGCAGCACTGGAGAACAACATTACATCTCAGGGTTAGTAACACTTCCATACAAACAAACCAAATTTTTATTAGGCGAGGAATTTTTCAAGGAGATTCCTTCAGTCCTCTCTGGTTCTGCTTAGCCCTGAACCCATTATCCAACATGTTAAACAACACGCAATATGGTTACAATATCAGACACGAAAAAACAACACAGTTTACACTGTCACATCTCATGTACATGGATGACATAAAACTTTATGCATCCACACAAAAACAACTTCATCAACTCCTACAAATCACACATTCATACACCAAGGACATACAAATGGAATTTGGCCTAGATAAATGCAAAACAGTTCACATAGAAAAAGGAATCCTGAAGAAAGAAGATTTTGCACTTGGAAATGGAGACATTATTGAATCCATGGAAGAAGGCGAGTTCTACAAGTATTTAGGATTCCAACAGGCCAAACTAACAGAACATACACAAATAAAGCAAAGATTAATTAAAGAATACCAAAGTAGGTTAAATGCTATTCTCAGAACACAATTAAATGCAAAACACACAGTTAAAGCAATAAACACATATGTCATCCCAGTACTCACATATTCTTTTGGAGTTATACATTGGACTCACACTGATCTTGAGCAACTCCAAAGGAAAACAAGAACAACACTTACTAAGCATAAACAACATCATCCTAAATCCGCCACAGAAAGATTAACCCTTCCACGTAAAGATGGCGGACGTGGCCTGATTGACATAGTTAACCTTCACTACAAACAAATACAGTCACTGCGAGAGTTTTTCTACAAAAAACAAGAAACATCACAATTACATAAAGCAGTAACTCTAGCAGACTCGAATAACACACCATTAAACTTACACTCACATCATATGGACACAACACAACATATAAAAAGCATAGACACCATTAAGCAATCGTGGGCTCGAAAGGCACTCCATGGCAGGCATCCTTACGATCTGGCCCAGGATTCTGTTGACAAAACTGCGTCAAACAGCTGGTTAGCTCGGGGATGCCTCTTTGGGGAGACGGAAGGATTCATGATTGCCATACAGGATCAGGTCATAAATACTAAAAACTACAGAAAACACATACTCAAAGATGCAACACTCACAAATGACACATGCAGAAAATGTCACATCATGCCAGAAACTATACAACACATCACCTCTGGTTGCAAGCTCTTGGCACAGACAGATTATTTACACAGACATAACCAAGTAGCAAATATAATACACCAAGAGCTTGCAAAGAAACACAAATTAGTAGACATCCACGAACCATACTACAAATACATTCCACAGACAGTATTGGAAAACAACACGCACAAAATGTACTACGACAGAGCCATAATCACAGATAAAACAATTTACCACAACAGACCAGACATCACACTCATTGACAAACACAATAAAATCACATACGTTATAGACATATCCATTCCAAACACTCACAATATACAAAACGCATGCACTGAAAAAATTAGCAAGTACACAGAACTCGCCCAAGAAATAAGGCATCTGTGGAGGATGGATAGGGTGCTTATTGTACCTGTTGTTCTCTCCTCTACAGGTGTCATACCACACACACTACACAAAAGCCTGGGCACATTAGAATTGAATAGAAACACATATATCACTCTACAGAAGGCCACTATATTGAATACATGTCATATTGTGAGAAAATTCCTGAATACAGACACACACACTGATACACTTCTTTAATTTCTGTTTTGGTTACTATGCCTTGACTTTGGTCCGGCATAGTACTTAGCCACCGGTGTTAACCGAGTATATCTAACTTAACCCAACATAATAATAATAATAACACACAGTTAAAGCAATAAACACATATGTCATCCCAGTACTCACATATTCTTTTGGAGTTATACATTGGACTCACACTGATCTTGAGCAACTCCAAAGGAAAACAAGAACAACACTTACTAAGCATAAACAACATCATCCTAAATCCGCCACAGAAAGATTAATCCTTCCACGTAAAGATGGCGGACGTGGCCTGATTGACATAGTTAACCTTCACTACAAACAAATACAGTCACTGCGAGAGTTTTTCTACAAAAAACAAGAAACATCACAATTACATAAAGCAGTAACTCTAGCAGACTCGAATAACACACCATTAAACTTACACTCACATCATATGGACACAACACAACATATAAAAAGCATAGACACCATTAAGCAATCGTGGGCTCAAAAGGCACTCCATGGCAGGCATCCTTACGATCTGGCCCAGGATTTTGTTGACAAAACTGCGTCAAACAGCTGGTTAGCTCGGGGATGCCTCTTTGGGGAGACGGAAGGATTCATGATTGCCATACAGGATCAGGTCATAAATACTAAAAACTACAGAAAACACATACTCAAAGATGCAACACTCACAAATGACACATGCAGAAAATGTCACATCATGCCAGAAACTATACAACACATCACCTCTGGTTGCAAGCTCTTGGCACAGACAGATTATTTACACAGACATAACCAAGTAGCAAATATAATACACCAAGAGCTTGCAAAGAAACACAAATTAGCAGACATCCACGAACCATACTACAAATACATTCCACAGACAGTATTGGAAAACAACACGCACAAAATGTACTACGACAGAGCCATAATCACAGATAAAACAATTTACCACAACAGACCAGACATCACACTCATTGACAAACACAATAAAATCACATACATTATAGACATATCCATTCCAAACACTCACAATATACAAAACGCATGCACTGAAAAAATTAGCAAGTACACAGAACTCGCCCAGGAAATAAGGCATCTGTGGAGGATGGATAGGGTGCTTATTGTACCTGTTGTTCTCTCCTCTACAGGTGTCATACCACACACACTACACAAAAGCCTGGGCACATTACAATTGAATAGAAACACATACATCACACTACAGAAGGCCACTATATTGAATACATGTCATATTGTGAGAAAATTCCTGAATACAGACACACACACTGATACACTTCTTTAATTTCTGTTTTGGTTACTATGCCTTGACTTTGGTCCGGCATAGTACACAGCCACCGGTGTTAACCGAGTATATCTCACTTAACCCAACAAAATAATAATAATAATAATAATAAGCTCAGAGTTCAAACGGTTGAGTTGAAATTTGGTACACAGTTAGGATACATCATAAGAGTGTACACTAAGAAGGGATTTTTCGAAATTCCTCTCACGAGGGGAAGAGGGAGAGGGTTAAGGATTACTCCGAAGAACTTCGTTTCTACCGTACTATTTTAGATGCGGTATTTTGCGTTTTTGTGAAAAATCGAACATACTTTTAGACCCATCTAAAAATTCTCTAATTAGTCTCGGAAGAGAGAGGACCTAATTCTTGCACCCAGTGAAAACAGGTAAAATCGGCTATAATTTAAATATCTTAATCTTCGTTATCGTTACTTTTTGCGTGAGCAACATCTGGCTCATCTGCTAGTTTTTTTATTTTATTTTTATTTTTTTATAAAATTCGTCTCTACCCTCAAAATTAAGCTTGAGTTCTAACATGAGAACAGACAGAAAAGGAAATTTTATAAAATTTGAAGATGATATTTATTATGCACTGAAAAAATAAATCACATTGACCACTCTTCGAGTTTGGATGTTAAAACGGCAATACTGCACTATCCAGACATTATCCAAAATACAACATTGATTGTCACAGCATTGTCACCAACCGAGTTTCAGTAGAGAGTTTATTTTCCGCTCTTAAAATTATTAAATATGATTTAAGAGCTTCAGTGAATGCTGACTTAATAGAAGTGATTTTTTTGTAAGGAATAATTCAGTTTATAACAGAGATGAAAAATAATAAATTAATCAACGTGGTAAAATAAACAACCTCTTTTTTACCAGTCTAAATGTTATATTTCTCATTCTTGACTTAGTTTAATGTATCTGTATACTTATATATTACCCAATATACTCGTATATTATGTACTGTACAACACTTTTATTAAACTAATTTGTTTGTATAAGAATATATATACTATTTTTATTCATACATGCTTACCAAATACCAATACCATCATCAAACAAGTCAATAAATGTGAACTTATATATTCAGTAGATGTGTCAAATTTTAATATTTAATTAATTTTTTTAAATCGTTTTATTTTGCATTTTTTTAAAAATAATCAGAATCGTCGTCATTATTACTTTCCCGGCTGTTATACAGTATAGGCCTATAACAAAGGAAAAGAATGACGATCAGTCTAAAAATGACTTTCTCAGATTTTTATTCTTTTGGACTCGGGAAACCTCGAAACGTAGAGAAGTGCAAACGGATGTTAGAATGTGTACCAAAATTAATAGTAAATGAATAATTATATAAATATATATATTTTTAATTAATCATTTAATTATATCATTAATTAATTGTTATTTACAAAGTAATAATATTAATTTTGTAAATAATATATATTATTTATAACTTTATTTAAAATATTATTAATTAAAAAGAAATAAATAGTAAAAAATGTTTACATTTTTAATATCTATATTTATATTTGTTTGTGATCATCGCTCCATCTAGTGAGCATAAACGAAATTTTAATTTTGAATGTTTTTCTTTGAAATAATCATTAAAAATTACAATTAAATTTAGATTCATTTGTCTTTTGTCTTTAATTTATTTTATAAATTAAACTTTTTATTCATTAATTTTAATTTTAAATTAAATGGTTTCCCATTTGTTTATAATTTGTTTTTAAATATTTAAAATATTTGTAATTTTTGCACAAATTTATCATTAAATAATTTTTTTTAAATATTTATTTTATGAGAGAATGAGAGATATTCTGAGGAATTGATGTAGGAAGCGAGTAATAGCTAAACTTATCGTTCTTGCTATCAGATAAGCTTTGGTAGTGGTTTGAAGTCTATAAATTCAGAAAATTGTTTTTCAAATATATTCAAATTTTTCCCAAGAGTTCACATTTCATGAATTCAAAGATGCAATCCCAAGTTGAACAGAAGTGACTTAATGGTAAAGTTATTTACTTTACTCTTTCATTTTTGTGAGTCGTATACTATTTAGAGTATCTGAAGAGTTTTACTTCTCCTAGCTGATGTAGAAGCCTTAAGATATATCTTTACAATGGAATATATTTGAGAAAAATTGCTAAAATAGATCTAAAAATCTTTTTAATGTCTTACAAATTCTTTATAGAAATAAATTAAATGAATAAGTTGGTGTAGAACATAAATGGTTTATTAAAATTTTACGAAGATTAGAATATATTTTATTTATGAAATATTGTCTGTACTTATTTAAAAATTAATATTAAAATGATATTTTATTGCTGATTTTTAAGGTATTAAAGAAAATAATGCTTTAGTTTAGCTTTACGACCTCTCAGAAAGCGGTCACATATCTTTCTAAGGCCTTCAGAGTATTAGAAAAAATAAGCGTTAAAAATTGTATTATTTTTATGTTTATTATAATAAAATTTGACAAAACCTTTTTCTTAATAAATAAGCAATGCAATGGAATGAAAAATTTGTAATGTTTTCAAGATTCCTGTTTTTCTCCCTACGTTTGGCTTTAATCTTAAAATATAGAGGATAAATTACATAAAAATACAAGATGTAGCGCAATTAAGAATGGAAGAAAAGATAGTTAAATATGTCTTAAGAAATAATAAATTGTCGAAATAAATTTTATTAATTACTAGATAGTCGGATTTTTATAATTCTATCACTTTTGATAGAATATATCTAATTATTTACTTCAAATTTATAATTAAATTCTATAGCTTTATACAATCAATAAATAGACAGAGTTGTATTTCTTAAAGATCATACATAAAAATATAAAGCGTAAGGATTATAATCAATGTATTCGTACGTACAACGTCTTATATGTGAATAAAAATGTCTTCGTGCAAACCGTGATAAAGGTAGACCATCATGCCTATTTGGCATGTTATCGAATACAAACCTCCAAAACTTAGTTTTTTTTTGTGTACAAAAACATAACACGAATGTAATAAAAATTAAAGTTTCTTTTGATAAATGCTGAAAATTTTCTTTAATTTGTTTTATTGACTTAATTTATATGTATTTTTATGGCTCTCAGAAGAGTGTAGATACCACAATGGCGACTGACCTGGGCTCTAAATTATTACTCTGTCCCCGAGTACTGTACATGTATGTAAAGAAAAATTCGCGAATTATTAAAAAATATATAATTATTTAAAATTATTAATAACTTTTTCACAAAGGAATATCAAAAGAAATATCACTCGAATCAATAAAAGGTTATTATTTTATCATTAATAAAACTTTTCGAAATTATGATACACAAACTATATAAAGATGGTAAAATCGATATTGATCGTATGATAATAGAAAATAAATTTGAAGCTTATATAATAGATTATTACGATTGAGTGAAGAATGAATAACCTAATTAATTTTGAATTAAAGTATAGCATCAATTGTTGATCCATGATATTAATTAGATAACAAATACGCGCATCATTTGGATAGAGAATCTGTTCTATAAACAAGTATATTAATTATAAATAAAGTGTTTTTTAACTAAAATTATGAATAAAAATGAACATTTATTAAAATAATTCTATCAAATTCAGATATCGCGTAATTCCAAACAATGATCGCAAAAAAATCAGTTTACTTTTTAACCTGTATAATACTTTATAACTTATATAGCATCTTCTTATTTTTCGTGTTAAGTAACTCAGGTACAATGTATATATTTTCGGCATTATATATTACAATACTTAAAATGTAAATATCGTGTATTTAGGTTATAAATTTAACTCATATAAACATTATATATCGAATGAAAAATTATTGTATTGAATAAAATCTTAGCTAGCAAATAATTTTTGTATTTTGTTTTAAAGAAATAAATCAGATATTCATTGTATCAATCACATCTCTCATTTATTTACTTTTGTAACCTCTTCCTTCTCTATTGCTATCAAAAGGTGCCTTATAGCAGTCCATTACAGGCTAAATAAACCCGAAACAGGAAGACCAACTGGTGAGGGATGAATTATGATTTATACCTTATACATCAGTTCGCCCTGAAAATTTCTGACGATTCAATCCCAATTTGAATCCGGACCTTCAGAGTGGCAGACTAATATCTAAGATGCCTCATCTATCTGGACACACGTTTAGCGTTAATTCCAATTAGCTTTTATTTCTGTCAATGCTTTTACTTTTCCAGTTGGTTATTTATATAATACGGGAAAGTGTTGAAATCGTAAAAAATTTTACTCTTTGGATTTTTGCTAATCTCCACGTTTTGAGACCTCCTGAACACACACACACACAAAAAAAAATATATGGACATGTATGTATGTGTGTGTTTGTTTCTTTGTTTGTGTTTGTGTGTATGTATTGGCGTCTATTTCTTTTAATATCTTAGGCTGGTTTAAGGTTATTAAACGAAATTTGGCATGGTAACTTGTATATAAGGGGCATTGATGTTATTAAATTTTGGTGGTTAAAGGTCAAGGGACTGGGAGATAGTGAGTGGTCACTTGTGATATCTGCAGAGGGACAGGACTTAACAATTTTACTCGTTATTAGAATTTACAATATTGTAAAAACTTATCTCTACCTTCAAAGTTAACCGTTTTGTGCCTTTTTAAAATAATTAATAATAGAATTATTATTTCTTAACAATCGTCTCGTAACAAATGGCGCAACACACAATTTTAACTTAGCCAGTGTCATAGTGTTTTTTTAAACTTAAATATTTTTTTAAAATGGAGATTTTTATCTTAATTCAGCAAAGTTACTCCTTTTAAGCTTTTGTTATTACTTAAATTTTATATCTTAGTATAATTGAAAATTATCGAACTTCCTAATTGTCCGTTTAACCTTCTGTTTGAGTGCTTAGAAATTCAAACAAGGGTTCCTGCCAGTTTTTTTAAAAAGATTATTGTAGACCTAGACGTACCATTGTCATAAAGTCTTTAATCACAAAATATGGTTTGTGCTATTAAGGATTCACCTACCGATCTAAAGTACCCGAAATTACATCAAATCCCTAGGAATTTTTCTGGGGTTGATCTTTTCCGGATATGTCGAGCTCTGTCCTTCAGCATCCAGTTGCCCTATTATGAGCCTAATCCACCGTATAATGGGCCTGCTAAAATGTTTCTTTAATTACCATAGGGTAGAAAGTAAAAGAAAAATATTACAAAAATGCATTTTAAATTATTTCTGAAAAATATCATTATTATTTATCTTATTTTCAATTATATGTATATAGTTTTAATACTTGATATCAGAATAAATGCCGAGATATATTTACAACAGAGAAATTTATCAAATCTGACATTTTATTGATTAACTTTTTCTTTATTAAAAATGAAAGAAGTCATAACTATCAAATCGTAACTAAATTTTAAAAAGCACATTTTATATTATTCATTAATAATCGAAGAATTTAATTTTGAGTTTTAATTAATTTTTCTAAAAATTAAAAATAACGCTGTATATTTGGATGAAGAAGATATTCCTGTAATAATAAATAATTATTTTTGTTAATTTCGTTGCTATATTCTATTATATACAGTAATATAACACAATATCTTAGTCAAAAATAATATTAAAAATTTAATTTTCAGATGATTAATAAACAAATGCATCATTTTATTTTATATTCCTTTAAATATATTTTTAAATTTTGTTCCGAATCATAAAGCCAACTTTTTGTTTTGCCAAATCGAGTTTAAAATTACGAATTATTTATCAGTTTAATTAAATTATATAAAATTTTAATTAACCACTAAATATTACGAACAAATTAGATTATTATCAGGAAACAAAATCAATTGTTATTATTAATATATTGTTTATAAATGGATAAAAATAAATAAAACCTGGAGACACATCTTTGTTGATAACTAAATCAGACGAATATTAGTTCTCAATTCGAATAATATTTCTCTAGCTATGTAAACATCGATAAGAGAATCATACAAACCACAGATAATAACTCGGATACTAATGTTATATAATGTGAATATGTAATATCATTACATTCACACGATCAAATGCATGACTGAAGTGCAGAATGACTGATAATATTATTATTTCTATCTAGATTATGCTTAATAAAATTACGATGAGTTAAGGAAGCCATCCGCAATTACTTCCACTACAAAAATCAATTTGGTTTAATTGATAACTTGCATTCGAATGTAATCATTTATTAAACACTAATTTTTACAGATTGTAGTAATTATTGGAAACAAAATTATATAATATTTATTAACCTTTATATAACAATATTTTTAAAGGTATACGTGTTTAATTTTTGGAAATGATATTAATATAATGTAATGCTTTCATGCCAAATTTATGATCTGAGGGAGGAAAATATGAGCCTTTAATACAATTTTTCAGAAAATATATTGCCAATATTATGTGGATTGCATGAAGAATATAAAGTATGGTTTATGGTCAGTCGAACTTCCTCAGGAGATATAAGAGAAATGTATTTATGTAGACATGCAGGAAACTGAAAACAAAAATATTGGTAAATTTGTTCTTAAAAAAAAGTTTATGTATTGAATATGAAAATGTTTACCAAAAGAAACTGTCACAGTATTTTATGAAATTCTTAAAATAAAATTTAATTATAAATTTAAATTTATACGAAACTTATTACAGAAAATATGAGAAAATTCCGGTTTGTAACTCTTAAAACTTAATTACGCTAACCGGTTACAAAAGAGACTTGTCAGAATCGTATTATAATAATAAAATTTAGTGGCAACAAAATTTATATCATGATATAATTACTAAATTGATATATGGTTCAGTAAATAAACTGAACTTTGAATAATTGCTGATACTGCAAATGATATACTGCATAATCAGCTTTATATTGTAAATAATCGCATGCATCCTCTTTACTGTTTCAATTAAGTTTATCAAATTTTTTTATTTATAAATAATAATTACAGTTTTAAAATTATAGAAGGTATCACCCCACAAAATACAATGTAAACATAATCACGTTTTAAATACTTAAATTAATTATATGTTGTTAATTTTACAAATTTATTTTTAATAAAATTCAGTTTAAAAAAATAAATAAATGTTTTAAATTATAAAAGTAAAATGTAATAAATTATGAAATAAATAAAATAAATTCTAAGAATTAATAAATTCTTAGAAATTAAAAAAAATATAATAAATAATGATTTTTCTAGATTTATGATAACAGAAAAATCATAAAAGTACTAAAATATATTTAACAAATTCATAAATATTAAAAGCTATAAATCTATAAATTGACTGGTATTAGTTATATTAAAGTCTTGGAAGCGTGGTTTAGATTTATAAAAAAAATTAAAGTAGTAAATATTAAACTAACAACATAAAAAATTATTTTTTTCTAGTAGAATATAAGGTATTTTCCCATTTATTTTTCTATTATTGAATTTCTGTTTTCAAAGACTGTTTAGATCGTACGTGATGGCTCCGTATATTTCCGGATTGATAAATAAATTAATAAGTAGCCTAGCTTTGTAAAAGAAACGTATCATGTTTATTTTATTTTACTTGGCTATAAAAATCAGTTCAATTTAACAATTTTTCTACTCTGTGTCTATTTATGACTTAGGAAAAGATTTTTGATAAATAATTAAATAGAATATCACGTCTTCACAGCTAATAAAATAAAAAGGTATATGTAATTTATATATACAGAAATAAGAAATTATTGATGTAAAATTAAATATAATAATATAAAGTATTAAACAATCTTTATGGTAAATTAAGTAAATTAAGGTATATGTAAAACATCAAATTTTAAACATGTTTTCTTAAATAAAAAGTTGTTTTATCTCTAATGAAAATGATGATAAAGAGTCAATTTTTTATTAATTTTTTTACTATTTTCTATTTTTTTTATCATTATATAAATTAATTATGATAGTTGTTATGACAGAAATTTAGCTACAAGGAGACTTAAAAAGCTCAGCTTCCAACGCTAAATTATATATTAACAATTATTTATTACCAGGCTGCAATTTTTAATAATATTTTAAATTAATTTAATTTAAAATATATGCTCTCCACCTCAAACCAGTAGTGACTTGCCTCTGTACACCATACTTTTCCTTTAACAATAGAATCGTGCCGGTCATCTTTCAGGAGAAAATTTTTCAATTGAAATAACGTGAATAGTTGGCATCGGAAGTTAGTATATAGTTAATGGAGGCCTCCTGTCCCTAAGGTTTCCATATCTGGTCTCGTCGTTTACCTATCTAACACCATTCAAGAGATTAAGGAAGCAGACAAACAGTGGGAATTTATAGGTCTACAATTTTTTTTTAAATTGCAGCTCAAAAAATGTTTGCTAGAACAAGTATTATACATCTTTTATTATTCTGGAACAGTTTGGCATTTTCAAACATGTTTTTTTAATTAATTTGTATATGATATAACTTAGTATCGATACAACTTGACTAAAAATATTTATGTATAATTATATGAAATCTCAAAAAATATTCTTTTACATAAAGATATTTTGTGTAATTTTGTACACAATTTATACATTATACGTTATTAATTTATAGTAAATTATTATTACAAATACAAAATTAATGTTCTTTATTTAATAACAACAGTAAGTTATTTATTTTAATTTATTTATTCATAACGAAATACTTTCAGTAATTATTTATTTCGTTGTTATTAGTTTGATTTTTAGAAATTTTTGCTAATTGCAAATAATGTTAAATTATGAACATTAGAAAATTAATAATATATGCATTACATTATACTTGAAAAGATATGACAATTCATATAAAATATATATTTTTATGAATATAGCTAATTAAGCTAATTAAATAATTATAAATTAATCATATGTATATATATATAGTATTTATGTAGATTTTTATGTAGATTTATTTATAAAATAATAAAAATTTCCAATTAAATATGTTTTATGTATAAATGCTATTTGAATAAATTATTATTTTGCTTTAAAGCTTATATTGATGGAAACTTTATTTTAGAATATTTATTTTATTTGTTTATAGAATTTATTTTTGTATGCTTTCTTCGATAGAAAATAAAATTAATTTATAAAATATCGATAAATTAAACAGTAAAAATCCATTTAAAAAAAAGGACTATAATTAAGAAATGAACTTGAAAGAGAATTTTAATTTCAAGCTATTAAAAATGTCAAATTATTTGAAAATTTGCATAAATCTTTATAAAGATTGGATGGTTAAACAGATTAACAAAATTCTTTTCTTGCAATTGCAATTATCCATCGAAAAAGTAAAAGGAATCGTACCGAAAAGATGATAGAATTGATTTTTTAATTTATATTTTCCTCACTTAATCTTACTTTGTAAAGTAGAATTAAATTCGTTAATAATGAAAACTAAAAAAAAAGTATTTAAAAATTTAATATTCGCATTTTCTTGACTTTTTCAAAACTTCTCTATGAAAGACTTTAGAATTTTTTGATATCGATTAAATCTAGTAAATTAGTGCTTATACCATCGGTACTTCACGTATGTATACACGAGTTTCTGATAAAGACATCACGAAATAACAAATTATAATGAATTTTTTAAGTATAAATTATTAATAATAACATAATTATATAAATTTGAAAATGTTTATTATTCAAAACTTTCAGAAGTATCGATTATTAAGCGCATAATTTACGAATTTACTTTTTATACAAAAGATACATGGTATGCCCAATGAGCACCCCACGTAAATTAAAAAAAAAATTCCAATTAAAATCTATAAAAATAACAGTTTAAATGTTATCAAATTTATTAACTAGACGATGTAATTTTCTAAAATTTTTCTCCTTAAAACATCGTCCTTTCTGTTATAGATATTCATTGAGTGCATACAAACAAGCAAGTAAAAAGCTGTTATAAGTTAGTATTTAAAAAAAATTACTAAAAGTAATGATAAAAATCTTTATAAAGATTGAATGATTAATAAGATTAATAAGATTTTTCTTACATTTGCAATTATCCATTGAAAAAATAAAGAGAAGAGTGTCGAAAAGATAATAGGATCAATTTTTTTTTTTATTTATAACATGCTTCACTCATTTAATCTTACTCAGTAAACTAGAATTAAATTCTAGATTATCTTAAATGCTATTAATTAGCTCATTTAAATACATTCTGCAGGAATTAAATGAATTACTTGATATTATCATGTTTTCACTTACGTAATTTTATTAAATTAACACATTACGTTTAGTATCATCGTAATCGTCTGAAAAATCGCATATTTCTCTATAATATCATTTACGAATGTTAAATGAGTAGTTTGATCAGATAAATCCATGTTGATTAATTTTATAAGTTGTAATTAACACTCAACTGGAAGGAAAGTAAGGAAAGAATTCGGAATACGAAAATTTTAATTCGCTTTTGGATCATAAAAGATTCTTAAATTTAAATAGAATAATTTCGATTTTCTAGTATAAAGGTTATTGACGTGAAATATAATTAAAAAATAATTAGTTTTAGTATTTAAATATTCTTAATTTAGTTAAATTAGTTGATATAGTAACGAGATAAGTGATGGAAATATTAAAATTTTGGTAAAAATAAATGAATAAGTTTTGACTAATTAAACTAATTGTATATGTTTTAGTTCAACCCTTCAATTTTCTATTGTTCCATTTTAATTATACATTTTTCTCTTACAATAAAAATTTGAAAGATCTTTAATGATTATTGATTTTTTTTATATTAAACCTGTAGCTGACACTATGACAAAGCCATTAAGTTTCCTCAGAAAAATCTTTTAATAATTAACATAAATTGGCAATTAAGAAATAATTAATAATTTTCTAACATAAAAAAAATAAGAAAAAGTAAATTAATGAATTTAGTTCGCAAAAATGATTTAAGATTTGTAAATTTGTGACGAAAAAAAAAAATAATAATAATAAGTTTATCGATAATGATTGAATTGTTTACTGTTTTTGTATTTTTAAAATACATTTTTGTATGATTAATAATAAAATTGTATTATTTTAAAATATTGAAATAACAAATTGAATGCAATTTCCGAAAAGTAATTTCTAAAAATTGTTGTTTTGCTTTCGAACTTTCCGTATTATCTGCATTATAAAACACCATAAATGTCTACTCTCACGTCTAAAAAACAGAAAAATTTCCCTTTTTTTCTGATATACATCGAAAATTGATGTGATATACAACATCTTTAATGTATATGGCTTGTTGTAGATAAAAATACACGGTAGTCCTTTCCCACTGGGAACAATACATATTGTTTGATGACTTATATGTATATATATAATGCATCAACTACATTTACTGACTAAAATAAAATAAAAATTATATTCCTATTAATATTCTATAGAGAACGTAACTAAACTATTCTTCAAACTATTCAATATGAAATCCTCTTATAATAACACGATAAAAAGTCAAGTAAATATAGATTTAATCATGTCGTTCATTCATGGATTTCACGTTTCAAGTTACCTTCAAAGTATTTGCCTTGGAGAAAAATTTTAGATGAAGTTAGCAGACAAAATATTTCAAGAATTCTCCCATTTAATTAATATAAATTTAATATTATCAATCCATTCTTTGATGTAGAGTTTAAAAAAAGGGAAGTTATAAAGCGTGTCTATTATAAAATTTGTAACATAAAAATACAAGAAAAAAAATGATTTTCAATACTTAAAATGAATATGATTAAAGTCAAATTAAATTTTTTGAACTTTTAAGCTTTAAAATGAATTTTTTTTTCTATTTTTTTTCCTAACGAATAATCTTGGTAGTTAACTTGTATGTGTATAACAATCAAGTTTCTCTCCATTGTTAAGAAGATTATTATGTCATCACAAAAGGAATTATGGAAGATAAAGACAATAACTTTTGATCCATGACTAACCTTAATTAAGATGTAATCCGATTATTCTTCGTACCTAATGTTTTTGCTCTTTCAAGTTGACACATATTTCATTATTAAAACATTACAAAAATTCAATAATTAAAAAATGAATTTTTATTATTTATCGAATTTTTCTTGCAGCGTTCAATAAAATTATGATTTATAAATATAATTATATCAATTTTCGTTAATAGTTAATTATTATTTATATAATTAAATTTAGAAGAGTTTTCTTTATCTAAAGAGATTAAAATGAGAGTTAAACTATTTAATATTCTTTAGTAAAGTTTATAGAGAAATCTAGATAATTCTTTTGAAAATTACACGTCTAGAAGTTAGTGAGAGAAAGGAGACTTAAGTGTTATTTGTAGAATTAGTTGGATTTAAACAGATTCTAAGGGAAATCGTATTACATTGTTTAATCCCAATTGCGAGATTTTAACCAATTTAGGAAAGAAAAGGTGTCTCTATTAATAAGATTAAGTAGCAAGAATAATAGATATTATTTTTAAGTTTGTTCGATTTATATTTCTTTGATATAAATTATATTAGCGCTTCAAAATCCTTTCAAAAATCAAAACATATCTGATGTCTGCTGACTCAGATTTAAAAACAATAATTTATCACTTCTTTCCAACAAGTATCTGAAGACATTTTTATTATATATATGCTATGGACATTAAATGCGCTCTCTCAGAAAATGACTTGTATACATGCAGGCGCGACCATATAGGTAAAGTAAGTGGCCGCCTAGGGCGGTATCAAGATAGACAATTTGCTTAAGAAAATATTATAAGCCGATTGAGATAAAATCTACAATCAATAAATGAAATTGAATGTATTATAAATTTTATAATACTTAAATAAATTTTTACGAGAGTGAGAGCTTTTATTTGAAATAAATTTAGAAAATTTAATTAATAAGTACTGTACATATGTATAGGTTTGACAAACAGAATTTCTTCATACGCTCGTACATCTTATCAGAAAATGTCATATTGAGCCTTACATGCATATATGCTCGTAATATCTATTAGCGAATATTCTCTTACCCTTTTATAATTAATGTAGTGTCATTTATTGCCAATAAATATGTGATACTTATTAACTTTATCGTATTTTTTGCATAAGTTATATAAGCATACCACTATTGTATCATCTGGGTTTGTATTTTTGAAAGAAAATAACTTAATTTTTTCCGGTAAGTTTTCATCTAAACAAAATTTTTATCCAATTAAGGAATAATTACGCTTTGTCTTCTTCGCCGTTTATCATATTTATATCATGAAGCAGTTTTATTTCTAATTTTTTTTTTTTGGATAAAAGAATTGTTTAAAATAATGCTAAGTTGTTTTTACAGAAAGTTAATGCTGTGGTAAAAGCATTAGTTAAATGGATTCCCTAAAAATTCTATGAACTATTTTTAAAAAGTTCATTAAATATCAAATACTTAATGCAGTGACTTTGCTATGACTTTAAATAACTCTTAAATATTGGAAAGTTTTTTTGTTTTCTTTATTCACGTTGCATTAACTTGTACAGTACATCTGATACATTGTACAAAAGTACAGCTGTATCCCTGATTTGTTTTAGATGTTAGAAATATTTAATAGCGAGTCTCTAAAGTATGTGATTTAATAAAATTTTCTTTTAACATTTTATAGATTTATCCAAAATTCTGAGAGAATTTAGGTAAGTTATGCCTTAAAAAGAATTAACTCTGTAAAAACGATTTAAGATTATTTTAAATATTTAAAAAATTTTTCTTATAAAAAAAACAGTGAAGAAGATAAAGAATAAATCTTTTTGGTTAATGTTACCCTAGGTATATACCTAGGGTAACATTAACCATATTTTTAATTACTATTAATAACGTTTGGGAATGTTTACTATAAAATATTCAATTCAATTCATTAAAAAAGAATACTTATCTGTGCAAAAATCACTCATACTCATTTAAATATGTAATTTTGAATATAATGAACAAAAGTTGAACATAGACACAGGTTTTAAATTATAAGATTTAACATGATAAAGCTTAATTCTAATAAAAAATTCAAATGTATAATTTTAATATAGATTTAATAATTAAAGGATGAAAAATTTACCTATTAATAGTTTTTATACTCAGATCTTTATATATTTTTGTTGTTTTTTTAAATTAAAAAAATTTATTCTGTGTCTTATTATGTATCACGAATTAAATGTTTAGTGAATAAATTAATTATGTGAAATGCAATTAATTTGTATTCAGATATCATCCAATTTTGGCTTATTATGTTATAATAAACCAAAATTTATTATGTTGTTATATTATAAGACATTACAGATTAACAAACTGACATTTTAATGCTTAACATATAACAGATATACGTCTTTATATTAATTTAAATATTATATTAGAAACGTTATAGCATAACTTTGTTACAAAATTAACTTTGACTTCAGAAATAGTTTATATAAAGAGTTTCTTATATTGGTTTTGTAAAGAACAAGCTTAATTATAAGCCTTATAAATTTGATGTATTGCAATATGTTAATTATTTTACTTTCGTTAATTTCTGTTACACTTAAACAACTCTCTTCTGTGAGCATTTTACCGCGAGGTGAAGCTCTGGCTTAAAGAGAAAGGAAGACGGATGCCTTTAATTCTTTTGCGTTAAAGATAGCTGTTGGATTTCATGGGGGAGATAAAGTGTGCGGCGATACGACTGCGTGGCGATACGATCTGCCTTTCGCCGATGGAGTGCTCTGGTGCTGGGCAGACTATTGTCGGTCGAGCTGCTGCGTGCCTCCGTTAGATCTTCGTAGGACAAGAAGTCAGAACGAGTTCGGTCAGATGACAAATGCTCCCCACCCTCCGACGCCGAGAGATTGACAACTGAAGAGCCGCGTCAGAAAGACGGGGTGCATCCGGTACGGACTGGAAGCGAGAAATTTTGTGTGGCAAATAGAGAGGAGGGCACTGATCCAAAGGAGATGACGGAAGGCAGTGCGGTCGTAGGAGAGGAGGCTAGGAGGTGCTGCCGAGGTGCATCGAAAGAGGAGGAGTGGACCGGAAGAGAGACCAGATAGGCAAAGGCTGGCGGAGACCGAAAGACAGTTTGGTAGGTGGGTGGGAAATGGAGTGGCCGACGAAGTTCCAAATCCGGGTGGAGCGGCAAATCTGGCAAAGGGAGGAGGAGGAGCCGAGAAGGCCCGGTTTTCAGAGAAGAGAGCCGCCAGCGTACCATCGCCTTTGACAGATCCGCGAAAAGTTTGAACGGGAGAGGGAGAGACAGAAGTCAGACACAGAGGAGGCGTTTTCAAGAGGAGGCAGACACTCATTTTTGGACATTTCTGTCATGACGTCCTGTCCCATCGGCAGTGGCGATTCGAATCTCATTAAACCCCTGTCGGGGAAACTCTGTTTCTCCGGCTGGACTTCTGGAGAAGGAACGCCGCTGGGGATGGGCTGACACAGAAGGTCCGCTGGAGAATTCCTCATCTGTAGCAATTCTCCAGATTGAACTTTGTTTATCAAATCGCAATCTTTCCTTTGGCAGTCCATCTTCACACTTTTACGTTTCTTCAGAACATTGTCATCTTCCCTAAGAATGTCAATGTCACTGTCACCTGTTCTGTCTCGGGAATGTCCCGAGGCAGAACAGGTGGAAGTGGAGATCCTGCAGTTTCTCTGTTTACCATTATTACTCTCTTACTTCTTCGACCACGAATAACAAAATAATCGGGTTGGGAATTAAACATCGTCGCTATGCTTGGAAAACCATACTGTGCAGGACGACACGGAACTCCAAAGCGTTTCAGAAACAGTGATTCAAAATTTTGTAGAGGCGACTGACCTCCATTCTCATGAAGCGAAATAAGGATATCACGAAACAGCGTGAGAAGTGGTATCAATTTAACAACACCTTCTTCCACCTTTAAGGAGCTTCTCAATTTAGATATAAGCTTGGGTAAGCTGAAGCACCAAATTCTTGACAGTGCAATGAGTAACCATGTTGATTAGCATATATGCTAATTAGCTTATCTAACAAGATACATTGCTGAGGCGATGATCGCACAATAGATACTAGTCTGTCAGCTAATACCTTTAGTTTTTCTTGTTCTGTAAGCATAAAGACTTTTCTTCATCAATCCTGCAAACGTCTAAAATGTCAGGAATTGCTTCAAAGAGTTCTATTAATTTTGAAAAGCCATAATCAGATACCCGACATTGCTTGCCAAAATGGTGGTGATAGGCAGGAATGAATTTACTAAATGGCGTAGAGCAGTTTGGAACATGCCTAAATAGCTCTATGACTTCAGCTGCAAATTGTTTTGTTCTCTTTATTTCTTCTGAAGTTTGTTCTCTTTTTTGGAATGCCTATGATTGTCTCTTCTTCAGAAGATGCTACCATAATTATATTTTCAGAAAGCTCTGCCAACATGTCGACCGTTTCACAGACTCCGTAATCAGTTATGCCAAATGCTTTATTTATGCACTGCTCATAAATTATGGAAAGTTCTTTAAGGGTTACTTGCTTACTTGCTCTCGACTTCAAGATTCGAAGGAGATCGGAAGAAAATCTTTTAATTTAAGTCCGATGAGTGAGTATTAATATACGATTCTGTCCTTGGCCTAAAATCTGAACAGAATGAGGAACAGCTTCGAGTCAATTAACTTAGTAAATCCATAGTCGGCTACACGGCACTGCCTTCCAAAATGATGGTAATAGGCAGGAATAAACTTATTGAATGGAATTGAACATTTTGGTTGACTTCCCAATAAGTCGATCATCTCTTGAATGAAGAGCGCAAGTTGTCCTGCAAGGGCAGGACTGATGCTACGCATTTCTTGTTCTGAAGGTTTATTTTCTAACCACTGAATTTTTTTAATTGCTAAAACTGATTTGGTAATCTGAACACTAGTGTGACCGGATGGTCGGAGTCTCTTTGACCCCTCGTCAGGATGTGACACCACCGAGTCGATCGAGACTCGGAAATCGCGACGCAGAGTTCTTACGTCACGCGAGCGGTCGCGAGTGAGCGGGTACGTTCGCGGTGGAGGTGGAGGTAGGAGAACCGAGGAAGTGAGTCACTCAAGACACCGGCTAAGTAACAAGGATAATTTTAATAAGGGAGTATAACAAAATTACAGCAAGACGCATAGCTAATACGGACGTATTTTTAGATACGCGGAGAGAGAGAGTTTACAAACGATTCGCGAGTTGATAAATACCTTGGTTAAGCAAAGGTGAGAGTCCGGGAGCCGTCGTCGGGTATCCCTGAGATGATATGTTCCACGGAGATTCACAATCAGAAGAAACAGTTCACAATAGAAAATAATCCGTACGGTACTATGTTTTCGGTATAAATTCCCGGTCTTCTGGGTGGGGTCGCTTCGGAAGATGGCGGAAAGGGTTCAGGGTTGGATTCGCGGTAACTAAACGACGACTGCTGGATTTGTCATCGTTCGTTCGTTTTATTTTTCCACTCGGGTTTTTTCCATGAGGTCAGAATCTCGTTGTTAAGGGTCGGGTGTCCAATACGTAAATTTCTTCTAAAAGTTCCGGGTGGCATACGTCTAACTAGATGGATCAGCCTCAACGAGGAAGCAAGTTCGTGGGAAATAATTTTTATGGGTTTCAACAGATCTTCTGATAAAATGGTGGAGAGAAAAATCGAAAAATTTTTGATTGAACACCTTCGTCCCTTCGTCCGTCACACTAGGAATACAGGCCATCAAATGTTCTAATGGTACCCCTTTCCCAACACCTTGAGATTCACTGCCATGCTGTTGACAGTTTTCATTATTACCATCAACATCTGATGAAACTGCGATAGTTTCTTGAGACAGCTTACTTTCCACATTTTCCATTATTGGTAATGGGCCAAATTCTGCCAGGTAACATAAGCAAAAACTATTTAATGGTAATGATCCTTGAGTATACAATAATGTATGTACAGTACACGAGGTGCTAATGTTTTCAAAGATATTTGAACATTTGGTAGAGGATAAACACTATTTTGCTCAGCCCATCCGAGAGACTCTGATACATGAAAGTGTTGTTCGCAATACGGTTTTTCTAAAATTTGTTGAACTTCTTGAAAACTTTCAGAATCTGTCGGAGATGGAGTATAACGAAAATCTGAATTCAAACACACCATTCTTCCCATCGAACTTTCTATGACAGACACAGCATCTTTCATTTTATATAGTTCAGAAACACTTATACTTCTATGATATCTTCTTTCAAAAATCTCTCTGAATTTAAAAAGAGGCAATCTTTTTGAAGGTATATCCATTAAAAGAGCAACCACTTCAGATCTAAGAATGTATAATGGAGGTGATCGATCAGTGGCAACGTAAGAAATCAACGATCTCTTGAAACCAATTCTGCGTCTATGCAATTGTGATATAGCGTATTGGGCATCTGAAGTGATGGAACTTTAACAACGGCTTTTAAACTTCCATATGGCTGTAAAAGCATCGATATATGCAACACCATAATATGCTCACGAAAAACAGAAAGTAAAATTTTCTTCATTTCATTAGCGTCAATATTTTGATCGAAATTGGTTACCAGCAATTTAACAGGTGATGACGATGTCGCTCTTCTAACTGAATGAGCACTATCACCCAGAGAAAGTGGGTGAATGCCAACTCATTTGATTTTGATAATCTGAATTATTAGAAAAGGGGCTAAAAATATTGGAGAATTTGAGTTATAATTGTTAAAATTGTTTGTTATGGAACTGGTAGAAATGTTATAATTACCAACTATTGTATTTTGTGGATTATAAATATTAGAATCTGATCTTGAGATAGATTAAAACTGAAATCCAGATTTAGGGGTACGGTCTACCATTAAAAATAGAGACACTCTTCCAACATTTTTTTGAGATAATCTGTTTCCTGTTTCAGACACGTCATTTGCTTGAGAAGTAGATGAAACAATTCATTGATGTTTTGATCTTGATATGAAGACCACTTGAAACTTTTAGAATCCTGAGTGTCACACAATAAAGAATTCAATTTATCACTTCTTTCAGATGCAATTCTCTCTGGACAGTTATCAACATTTTTCCTTGAAGCACTATCTTCCATTATATTTGGTGGTGGAGGAAACTCAACTTTTGTTTTTAATATTGGCATGTCATTTTGGGTATTTACACATTCCACTGCTTCATTATATATTCCAGTTTGACTAACAGGTGAAGAATTGCAGCTACTACTTCAACTAACACAATGTCTTGTGTTTTTGTAAGTTTTCTGTCTGTTTTTATAATGTTTCTGACTGTTATAATCTGCACATTCATCTCCACTGGTTGATGGCTGAAAATATAATACTGTTCTCTTTTTTCCAAATACGTCTTATCTGTCCATCCGATTCTTCGCTATTCTATAACAAAGCCAACTTTCCTAAATACATTAAAACGCTAAGTACAGCTCGTCTTCGTCCGGCAGATACTAGCTTAAACCCCGATGTATTATAATATTCTAAATTTCATAATCCAGTTCGAAAGTAAATAAGTTTCTGATTTAAAAATCATGAAATATAAGGGTTAAGTATAGATTATGAATGACAACAATACAACATGATTTTGCACTTGTTTATTATTCAAATTTTTGGAAAAGTCTTGATTATTAAACACATAACTCTCGTATTTAAAGGTTATCAAATTGATTAGCTAGACGATATAATTTTTTAAACTCTTCTTCCATTAAAACATTACTAAGTTTGCCAGGGAAATTCGTAATAATACCGTCGACCTGTAAACTGAATAAAATATAATATATTAATAAAAATAATATTGATGCATTTTTATAATTATAGAATAATTTAACACTCAAATATTATAGTAAAAAATATTTTTATCAAGTGATAAAATCATTACGAGTGGATCTTACCTGAGCGCCTTTCTCATTGTTGATTTAAGATCGGTAGTCCAGAAGTAAACTTTGTCAAGATATTTCTTTGATGCTAAATTTCTAACTAAAATACTATAGTATAATTTAGATAATGAAAATGGAAGGCAATTTGCATTGCCTTCACCTTTCCATCTTCTTTTCGTAATATTTAATGTATTATAAGTTTTGACTGTTGACTGAACATCGCTCGTAGAAATGTCCCAAGCTGTTAAAAACAAAAATTATAATATTTTATGTAAAAATATAAACAATATATTAATAAAAAATACCTATTGAATTGATAATTTTAACTCCTCCACCAGATGATTGGTAATCAGACTCTATTGTAAATCCATGAATAAAGGAGATATCATTGATGGTTGGAATGCTGAGCATAAATTTTAATGGAGAACCTTAAAGATAGGATTAATATTAAGTAAAATAATATTTTTAAAAATCTTAAATATATTTCTGTAAATTTATATGGACCTACCACTTCTAAATATGTATCGATATAACTTCTTCGCCATATCAACACCAGCATGGAATTTGCACCGATCAGAAAGCTTACTTATTTTCAAATCAAACATTACCATAATCAGATTTGGATGATATTTGGGGCTTTCTCAAAAGGATTAAATAAAAATATAACAGAATTAAGTTCAATATACTAAAAACAATCGATAAATTACTCTCGGTATGTGTTACCTGGATTAGAAATCTCGTCGAGTTCTGCCAAGTAATGACCGGCTTTAGCGTATCTCCAACAATTTCGAAAACAGTCGCAGGGAAATCCATGATAAGTATATTGAAACTGGCATTTAGAATTAAACGTTGCATCTACTTCTATAGCGTTAGCACCATCTTTTAGACTTGGCACAATTTCAGAGATGCTATTGACCATATGAGCTATATTCCATACTGGACGAAGAAAACCAATTAACAGGTTTATCTGAAATAATTATAAATACAATCAACTTGTTTGAATTTATTATCACATGGGTACACTCTTGTTTCTTCTGCCATCTATTGGATTTTTGTGTAACAATATTTATTGCTAACATCTTAATCAGATTTACATCATATTTAATTCAATTAAATTTCACTTAAAATAACCATTTTTTCTTCTAGGATATGTTCTTATTAAAATCAAATATTCTATTTACTTTTATCCTTTGCTTTCATTAATTTAAATAAATTCTAATTTTTAATGGAAATGAATTGCATAACATTTATACACTAAATTACGTTTATTTGTTAATTAAATTCCTAAAGATAATGTTTGAAATATATTATATTGTTAAATATTTAAAATTATATAAAAGAAAAAAGTGTGCAGATTTATATTTTAGATAAGAAATAAGAAATTTAATTCTATTTATATGAAAATTTTACCTGAGCAATGAATACGAAGACAAAAAATAATATTTTAGCGTAGTTCATGATCAGTTCTTTTGAGGAAAAACTGCTTTATAATTGCTGAATTAAAAAATATCACTTAAATAGCTCAATAACTCTATCAAAGTTATATGAACTTTAATGTAAACACGCTCTAAACTTTATTTATGTTGATAGTTTTCGAAGTGTGTATACTTTCTATAAAAATTTGAGGCCCATTTAAGGTCAAACTATATTAGAAAGAGCTATGTCAATATTAATACGATTTTATACGAAAATATTTTAAAATTTCTTTCAATATGCGAAGCATTTAACTTTACAGAAATCACTTTAAATCAATTTAAAATCTGATAAAATTGAGTTTGATTTTCTTCAGATAAGCTAAATAGATTGAATTGAAAATTGCTAGATCAAATTGAGACTCTACAATCAGATTTCATTCATTTTTTTTCAAAAATTTACTACTTTATAATATATATAAAGCCACTTACATTCGAGTGCGGAAGCTCATTAAATATATTATCCAATCTACCTTTAGCCTTGATCTCATTTAAATATTTCGCTTTATTATATTCGGTTATGGCCAGAGGATATTAAAAAGAGAAGAGAAAATGAAGAAAATAGTATTTAGAAGATAGAAAAAAAGTATAATAGATAATCATTGCCTTTGACGGAATGAATCGAATTACAAACATGTTCGTAAAAGTTGGACAATCAGCTGAAAACGTTAAGGTTAAGAATAAAAATGTCGTTTCTTTTAACTCACTGCAGCAAAAATACGTTAAAAAAAGACGACGAGATGTTTCTAAACGTCTCTTCCGATACAATATGTCAATATGTATTAATATAGATAGTAATGCGATTATTCTTGAATTAAATTTTCGTTTTCTATAACAATATAGCGAAGTTATTTTATAGAGAAACTCCTCTATATATTATATACTGTATATGTACAGTACATAAGGCTTTTTTCATTCAATTTTTCTGTTGTTGTTTAAAATAAATCAATAAATTAAATTTATAAGATTATATTTTAATAATATATCATGGTCGAGCCTGTGAGAGGGGCCACAAATTTGCAGTCTCGGTCTTTTCTGAAAGACAAAGTGTTAATCAAATTAATGAAACAAATCAAATTGTTGTCATTTATTAAAAGAAATTCTAATTAATATTTTTTCTATAGCATATTTGGGAAGAGATACAGTACATTAAGGTTAGTTGTCTTAGTTCTATGTCTTTTTAGCTTAATGTAAAAACATGTTATACATAAAACCTATTGATATATGTGTTTTCCTCTAATGTTATTGGATGCGCCTCTCTTAAATTCTTATTATTATTATTTATTTATTTTTTTTTATATTTTCCCGGCTGTTATATGTAACAGAGGGAAAAGCATGGAGTTCGATCAAAAAATGACCCCTCCAAGATTTTTCAAATTTTTGGACTGAGGAGACCTTGAAACATCGAGAAATGCAAGACAATTCGGGGGGGGGTTCTCTATGTATGAATGTTAGTGTGTGTGCGTGTGTGTGGAGCAAGATTTTGTTTACCCTGTTTGAAGCTTAATAACTCCTATGCTTTTTGTCGAAAATTTCTGAAATTTTGCAGTTAAGATTGTGTATCAGAGGGATTGATGCTGTTAAATTTTGGTGGTTAAAGGTCGAGAGGTGGGGAGATAATGAAGATCGTGTTTATCTCCAGTTAGGTCAGACTTAATGACGAT
The DNA here is from genome assembly GCF_030686945.1 of Centruroides vittatus. Classification (NCBI taxonomy): domain Eukaryota; kingdom Metazoa; phylum Arthropoda; class Arachnida; order Scorpiones; family Buthidae; genus Centruroides; species Centruroides vittatus. Next base: position 1,042,345 of record NW_027120741.1, read on the forward strand.
TTTACTCGTTATTAGCATTTTTTTCAAAAAAACAACCCATCCCAGACCCTCAAAATTAAGCTTTTTGGTATTTTTATAATAGTTAAAAATATAAAAACTTTTTAATAATAAAATATAACAGATGGCACCATCAAATATTGCCGTGAAATTAAGCAACTCGTTGCTGGATTTATTTTTTTTTATTTTTTATATAAAAGACTAAAACTTTATGTGTCCGGGCCTTTGCCAAATGTCCCTGTTAATACCCTCCACTCTGTATGAACATGCTCTTAGTTAAACTATTTTTATATTTAAAATGAATAAAATAAATGATGATTGAGATTTAGATAACATCGTTTTAAATCTATTAAAAGTTGAAAATTAGATTTAAGAAATTAAATTTTTGTTAAAAGAAGAATCCTTTCTATTATCTTTGCTAATTATTGGTGCAATTAAAAAGTTTCTTCTGAAATTAGAAGAATTTTAATTGCTTCGATTTTGTTTCGATGGAAGAAACTATAAACAAGATTTCTCACGAATAAGATAATTTTTTTTTCGAATTTAAATAAATTTTAATATTTAAAAAAAAAATCCCAATTAATTTATAGGAAATTTTAGTGATGAATTTTAATTTCTAATTTTAAAGGGAAATTTTCGAGTTTGAAGTTTTGTCGTGTGATTTAAAAATTGAACGTAATTAAACGATTTATCTTGTTAAGTTTTGTGGCGTGAAGCCAAATTTTTATAGATCAACAGATTAAAAGCATTAATCTGTTTATTTTGTTAAGCTTTTATTATGACAACGTAACTAATAATAATAACGTTGTCGTAATAAATGAGTTAATGTCTTTAAACAAAACAAAAAAAATAAGCGTATAATCATCATAAATTCGATGAAAACTTTGTTTACAAAATATAATTCTGTCAAGGGAAGCATTTTTCTTAATAGAATTAAATTATGTTTTGTTATTTTTATAAATATTTGTTATAAATATGTAATCTGTAGCATCCTGTTATTAAAAAAAGCTTCTTCGCTATGACATTTATAAAAATTCTATTTTTTATCTTCGAGAAAATCCATTTATTCTTATGAAGTTACGTTTCACAAAACTTTGGTTGCTGCTAGAAATATTTAATGTCATCAGATAATTAAACTTTACAGACAATTTTGCTTTTTTTTTTTTTAAACGTTGTTACGTGAATGTATTTTTACCAGAGGCTATGCTTTTCGTTTTGTATTGCTTTTCTTCTTATTTGAAGTCATAGTTACATACTTGACTTACGCAAATTTACATTATATAATTTATAAAATGCCGTGTTATTTCAGCTATACCAGGTAATCAAAGACACGTCTGGTAAAATTAAAAATTACAATAATTAAGAAATTTAGCCGAACTTCAATACAGATCCATCCTAAATAATTCCACCCTGATAAAGCGTCAATATATGCGCACGGATCTTTATGTTTTTTTAGTATCTGTGAATTACTAAATGAGCTATTTTGCTTTGAAAACGCCTTTGTATTCACTAAATTATGTGTTTTTTAAACTCAAATTTTTATATAGACCTTATTATTATACAGGCTGTAATTCTTATCGATTAAATTATTTCGTTTAAGTGCCACATTTGATTTAGGGTCAATTCTGAGGGCTAACACAAATAATGACGTTAAATCGAAGTTTGTATTACTTTTATTTGTTGTAATTAGATTTATTTAGATATTTCTTATGATGTTTTAGAATGATAGTTTTGTACGAATTATCTGAAATGGTAAATAAAAAAGTATTTTTAAAATATATTAAATTGTTATTAATAATGATAAATAATTTAAAAAAACCTTTATTAGCAATTTTCATAACGAGCAATTATTTAAATTTTTAATCGTAATTTTAATTTATTTAACTTAAAATACATGCTTTTCATCTCAAATTAGTAGTGGCTTGTCCCTGTATATCATACTTTTCCTTTAACAGAGTGGTACTGGTTATCTATCTAACATCTTTCACGGGAAAATTTTGAATTGGAATAACGTGACTTACAGTTTGTTTCGGAAGTTCGTGTATACGTAATTAGGGCTCCTTGCCCCTAAGGTTTCAATATCTGTTCTCAGATTTCATTTATCTGACTCCGTTCTCGAGATTCAGAAGAGACAGACAGACGGACGGGCGGACGGATGGCAGTGTAAATTTATGTTTACAATTTTTTTTTTTTTTCAAGTTGCGCTGCTGAAATCGCTATAATAAAATACGCATCCTGATGATGGAATTAGGATATTACATTTTACTGTTTATTAGTTCTAAAAATGTCGATAATTATACCAAAGGTTTAGTAGGATAAAATATATGATTTATTTTTTCAGTTATTTTTTATTTTATCTATATCTATTTATTTTAAAATCGATAATAAATCTGTAGACAGATATTTTAGATAGACATATAACGATACGACTTTTATTTAGTGGATAAGAATTTGATAACTACCTTTCTTTTTTTTTATCCTTCGTCGTCTTTCTACTTTCTTTATCCATTAAGACTTTTGAAAGAAAATGTCAAAAGTACTTCCGACTTGAATCAAATTTTAGATAAAATTGAAATTCTTGTAAGATATTCTCTTTCTTGAATTTTATGCTTAACCGTAATCATTTTTATACTTGAATTTTTTCCCTCCTTCTGAAATTGCGAATTTTATTAATTTATTAAAATTATTTTTAATAGTACAGTAACCTAAATAAAACATTAAAAGCTTATCTGCCATGTGATTCCGTTTTATCAGGTTTTACTGTGTTAATAATTTGTTAATAAATTTAAAAAAAAAAATTGCTTTTTAAAATACATTAATGATTTATTCCTACAAAAGTTAGTTTTAAGCTTAACGCACGTGTAATACTGTATGTCTGACCAAGCAAAATCTTTGATAAAAGTTATTTTACAATATTAAATGAACGAACATCAGCACTTTTGTAGCAAAGATGTAAAATTCAATATAAATGATGGTTATAACTTGACTTATTGTAGTTTATATACCTTCCTTTAAAATTGTCGTCGTGTTATAATATAAACAATATGCATTTTGTATTTTGTAAGTATTATCCAAGTAAAATAATTAATCTTAAGATTAAATCATTTTTTAAATTAAAGTTTAAGCTAAAGTTTCAGAGGTTTAAATAAAAAAAAATTACCTTTGTTAGTAGTTCATCCGTTTGTCTGTACGTGTACAACAAATGTCATTTCAGATGGGAATTGGAAACTTACTGAAGAGTTATAGTGGCCAAATACATATTACGGTAACAAGTTTTGTTATAATTAGATTTAGAAATTTATGTTTTTCCGTAGAAAATTTTTGAAAAATGTGTTAAAATGAAAAAATAAACTGGAAAATGATAATATTTATATATTTACAATATTTGTGATTCAATTTTGTTCTAAATTATTTCAAATTTTGTAAAACTTTTGTATTATTTCAATATTTTAATAGAAATTTTTATTATATTTATTCGTAAATATTACTTCAATTTATAAAATTTTAATCGATTTTCAAAAAATTTATTAATTTTATTCTTAAATTTAGCTTAGAACATTTTAAAACATATATAACTACAGTAAATGGAGATTATGTTTTCATTTAAACATTATTTATTGTAAAAGTGATAAATTCTGTACATTTTCATTTTGATTTTGGCAAAACGAACACGATATATTCATAGCTTTAACATATTTATAACTGCATAAATACATATATAAAAGTGTATAAATGTTACTTTAAGTACTGAATCTATTAATATATGAACCGTTCTGACCTAACTGAGGAACTGTTGAAGGCTATAGGTACAGTACGTGCTCGACACATACACGATGCACGGGCCCTGTACACCCCAGAGAGATTACCAGAGACTGCTAAGCCACATACAACTAGTTTTCCAGGTATGTCTACGTCACATTGGCCTACTCTGTGTCAGAATTTGTCGTCTAAGATGGATCAGCAGCTTCAGCCATCTATGAACTTAAGGGATCTGGAGCGGCAGTTGCAACATCTATGGACAAATATAGTGTGTGATGCCTGTAAGACCGTATCACCACACGTATCCAGACAAAAGGTTTGTTTAAATTGTACCGTTCACTTATCACTTAATATCTTCGACATTGCACTAATAAAGATTGGATATTGGATTCCAACGCCTCATTCTTGATACGTAATTTTTTTTAATTTTGTTAGTGAGTGTATATACGATATATAATATACATTATTCAATATTTAAAATAATATTTATCTTGTCTATCTTGCAAAAATTGATGAACTGCTTGCAAAAAACGCACTTATCATTTTTGAAATACAGTCGGCAATTTGTAAAAGTATATCAGAACGTTATAATGAGAAGGATCTTGTTTTGAACAATTTTTGTAATGTTTATAAAAGTAATAAAGTATTTGAACAAGATAACAGCTTCAGTCTTTGCAATCATTAACTACCTTTAGAGTCATCCTGTATAAAACATTGAAGTGTCATACATAAAAATATTTTAATTTTAAATGAATTTTCATAATGTTCATAAAAATTTATGTTTTAAAAACTTTTATTTTCGATAAGAAATTTAATGAATTTCATAAAATTTATGAAAAAAATAAAAATAAAAATATTGTGGAAATTGTTGGAAGTTTTCGAAAGATTTTGTATATTTTTCGAAACGATGTAAGCTGTTAAAAGTTTTATCTAAGTCTTTGTTTGTTCTTTTTTCTTCTTTTCAAATCTGATCAATTTGTCCAAAATTTTATAGTATTTGCTTTAGATTCAAATTTTAAAAAACAATTTATAAAAAGCTTTAAATACTTATTTTATTAAAAAAATTATACAAATACTTTTTCATTTACAAGTTTTAAAATGGTGTGGCATATAATACTATATCGATTTGATAAAATTAAGAAAATATTTTTAAAAAATCGATAAACTTTTTTGAAGTTCGTCGGATGTTAAATTTTTGTTTAATAAATTAAGACATAGTCGCTCTGGAAACATTTTTTACTTTCCTAGATGATCTCCATTTTTTTCTTTTTGTTCTAGAACAATTTTTCTTATAGATGACTGGACCTTTCTTTAGAGGCTACTCAGCCATCCAATATTTAAAAAAAGTTCTTTAAAAACAAGGTTAATCCAATTAAAATTATAAAAATAATTTCTTAAAAATTGGGAAATGGGATCTTACGACGTCCTTTCTTACATCCATGTCCATTCGGGAGTTCGGGCCTTTATCCACTCAAAAATGCGCTGGAAAATGTAGATTTTTTGACTCGATCCCTCTGGCGACGATTTTCCATTTTAAGTTTTTCGAAGTTCGTCGGATGTTAAATTTTTGTTTAATAAATTAAGACATAGTCGCTCTAAAATTTATTTAATGACTATTTTCTGCAGAAGCGATCTATAGTCTGTAATTTTTTAGAGCACTAGCATAATATTTAACAAAATCCGACGAACTTCGAAAAACTTAAAATGGAAAATCGTCGCCAGAGGGATCGAGTCAAAAAATCTACATTTTCCAGCGCATTTTTGAGTGGATAAAGGCCCGAACTCCCGAATGGACATGGATGTAAGAAAGGACGTCGTAAGATCCCATTTCCCAATTTTTAAGAAATTATTTTTATAATTTTAATTGGATTAACCTTGTTTTTAAAGAACTTTTTTTAAATATTGGATGGCTGAGTAGCCTCTAAAGAAAGGTCCGGTCATCTATAAGAAAAATTGTTCTAGAACAAAAAGGGAAAAAAATGGAGATCATCTGGGAAAGTAAAAAATGTTTCCAGAGCGACTATGTCTTAATTTATTAAACATCGATAAACTTGTTTAAAATGTTAAGTGCAGTGGTTTCCAACCTGTGGGGCGCGCCCCCCTAGGGGGCCGCGAGACTGTTGCAAGGAGGGACATGCAGCTGTTTCCAAAATATCATTTTCGAATACAAACCAAAAAAGTCGAATAGGTGTCAAAAAAATGAATCAGCAAAATAGGTATACGTAATCCACAATCCTCGCCGCGAATTTTTCGGGTACAAATGCTAAAACATCCATCCATACTCTTGCTGGAACGAAAACATCTCGCTTTCGCGTTTGGAGCCGAGCGCCGGCGGGGCGAGGAAACAAAAGACAAGCACTCGGAACATCCCGGGTATTCTCGTGCTTACTCGCGCCAAACTTCAGTAAACAGAAGCATCTGTTTTTTTTTCTGTTGTTTATGAACAGAATTAGTTCGTTAGTAGTGCTTGCGATAACCACGTTGATATATAGAATGAAACACTTCGCTTTGGTAACTTCTAAATTAATATTGAGGTAAATTTCATAACTGTTATAATAGTACATTATTTTTAGTACATTTAAAATTATTATTTCTTATAATAAATAATTATTTTTTATGTATATTTTTACATAATATTGTATATTATTTTGTAGCCCATTAAATAAATTATATCAGTTGAGTATTTATGAAATTAGATTGTTAGAAAAATTAAGGAGGCGCAACAATTTTTTTAAGGGGGGCGCAAGTACAAAAAGGTTGGAAACCACTGTGTTAATGTATCATCATTTCATTCCATTAAAAAAAAAAAACTTACATAAAACTTCTAAATTATACTTTATAATAGAAAAAGATGTGTTTTTGTTATTAAAAATCATAGTTTTTAAAATATATTTATCTTACAAGACATAAAACTATTCAATAAGTTGTTAGAAACGTTTTATAAATTTTTAATTTTTAAGAATATGTTTCGTTTCAAATTCCCAAGAGTAACTTTTCTGTTATCAGTTCAGACTTTTTTCCTTTTTTTTAATCTTGTGGAAAATAACTGATAACTTTTGATATATTGATGAGAGAAGATAATGATTTTTCAATGTTCATCCGAACTTTTCAAAAATAAATCATTTAAATTTATGAAGGATATAATGAGTTAGCTATTGGAACTTCACATTTATTTCATGTTGTATGATACTTTCAATAAATAGACAGTTAAATATTATAATTTTAAGTTACTTATATATAAAAAAAAAATATGTACAGATTTCTGTTTAAGTTTATATAGATTTTGGAAACTCGAATTTTTGATGTAAAAAAAGTGTTTAAGTTTAAGACAGCTTCAAGAAACAACGTACGGTATAACTTGCCATAGGCAGTAAGACAGCAATATTCTTTTGATTGAAAATATAAAAATGAAAAAACAAAACGCTCTATTTTTTTACGTTCAATAACAGACTTATACGAAAAAGATATAAGCTTATTCTCCTTCTTATATTCGATAAAAGTTAGTGTTTTTTTAAAAAAAGTTGACGGGTATCTAGCTTATAAACTTTTAAATTGGAAATAGACATGTCTATTACAGATCTAAAATCTTTCGGAGTATCTATCAGCTAAGATGATTATTATAAGTCGGATTTACACATAAACTTAAAAAGCTACAGCACGGGGCCTCGTTCTTTTAATATATTATTACTCGGTGGTGAGAGAGGGCCTCTTTCGTGTTAAAAATAAAGCCACAACAAGTCTCAAAAATATGAAAAATCTACACCAGGAAAGAATTGTAAAGCACTGATCATGCTTATTATGGTGTAGAAAATTTAAACATAACATTCGTTTAAAGATTTAAATCGTTTGTTTTATATACAATGATTTAAACTAAAATCTTTTTATTATTATTAAATATGCGATTTCCAGCTCTTCGTACTTCATTTTTCAACTCTAACTTTCATTTAGATATCTTATCTTTTCTTATCTCACATAAAAATCTGCGAGTAAACGGAAAGATTCATATCTTAAGTCATATGCTTTTTTTACTACCATTGCTTGTGTCTATCTATATTCAAGATTATTATCTTTAATATCGATAAGTCTATATCTGTCAATAATAAATACTGGAGCGTAAGGAACGATAAAGTTGAAGACAAAATATGTGAACTCTGTTTTTTAGAGTAAAATATGATTTTAGCCAATAAAAATAATTAAAATTTAATTAAGTGTTTGTAATATATGCATTTAAAAGTTCTTTTTATTTATTTATTTTGAACGTTTAAAATAAACGAAAGACAAAGACTTAAAATTTAGAGGCTTATTTATAAATTTTCTTTAGAAAATACATTTTTTTTTTTTTTTTTTAAATTGAGTAGAAATGTGCGTGTTTGTTATTGGAAAAAGATAGGATCAGTACTGAAAGCTACACTTATCTACTAGGATTTATTTAAAGATCGTTATTTAAATTTCATCCAAGTTTTCTTCCTATAAACAAGCTTAATCTTGTTTAGGAATTTATCTTTACTGTTGCTTTGTTATCTCTGTATAATTTTTACATAATTTTTCTAATAAATTTTGTATTTTTTAAATTTGCATACAAACATAAAATGATCTTTAAAATTTTTTATTATTATTATTGTAAATATTAAAGCAATTAAAATTGGGATTATTTCAAAACTTTTCTTTCTTTTTTTTTATTAATTGAAATTTATATTTTATTTAAAAATTTTTATAGCTAATTTTGTTAATTTATTCTTACATGAATTGTCTTCTATATAAATTAATCTTTAAAAAATACGAAATAAGACAAGAGAACAAGAATATAATTAGGGCACGCTTGTTTGTTTTCTCGAAACGTGCAAAGAAAATCTGAAAGTGTTTCTTTTCTTTGACATTTTTCTGCTTTTTTCCCTCATCTTTCTTCCATTTTTTTTTAATTTTGTTATTAAATTGCAAGAAAAACTGCTGGCGTTATAATTAAATTTTTGTTAATTAAAAACTATGTTGTACCTAAATTTATTTATACGAATCAAATATTTATAACAAATGTACGAAACAAATAAACATAGATTTAAAAACTATAAATATGAAGTCTTTATAGTTTTAAATCTATTTTAATGAATGCTTTAAATTAAAATAACAAAAATATTCATATATCAACCATTTATTAATTTCTTTATAATTTCTAAAAAAAATCCATTGATTTATAATTGTTTAACAAAATTTTTATAATTAATTTTATGATACAACATAACATCTAACAGAAACTTAATTATTATTATTTTAAAACATTTTTATCATTAAAATTTTTACAGCTGTACAGAAATGTTATTAAAGCAAACTTTAATTTTACTTTAAATTTTATATTTTTAGTAGCTGGAAAATTTTACTTATAAAATAATATTAAGTAACAACTTAACAAAATAGTAACATTATCATCTTTGCTATGAGCCATTATTTTTGTTTCTAAGAAACACAATTAAACAATAGTGCGTGCAAAACAATTGTGTACATACCAACAAACAACTACACTTTATGTATATGTACTAATACCATATAACACATATAAGAATTAATCTCCGAAACGAGATATGTTTAGTACGATAACGATACTGTAATGTATTGACAACTGTTTTTCTTCACGTTTATTATACAGGTACTGTTGTAGCGCAACAATTACAACCATTTTTAATTAACAGATTAGATGAAATTCCATGCTTTATCTATACACATGTACAGTACATATACATTGAATTAACTGAATCTACGAAAATACAACCCATACAAATTATGTTTATGTGTAACAGTTATATCACAATAATCTGAAGATTTTTAATAATTCAAAAAAAAACTTTTTGTTTGCCAAGATTCAGAAAGATATGTTTGAAGATTGTTTTAAATTTTTGTTTATTTGTTTAAAGTTATTTAGAGAAAATTCATATAACATTTTAGATATAATATAGATAAAGATTATTTTCTTAAATTGTGCCAAAGATAATTTTTAAATTTAATATCTGCTTAATGAATTCTGAGAAACAAACGTGTATTAATGGAACATTTCCATAGAAATCCAATACTCTAAATATGATATGTCACTGAATTAATGGATATGGAAGACGTTCTACTTTCATAGAGTTTTAATTCAGCTGTGATGTGATATATTATATTATTAGAGTTATTTAGACTCTATGGAGTTTATAAACTATAAACAACGTTGACACAAAGTTGATACTTTGATTCTAATGTGAACATTTAGTCACATTTAGTGCTAAAATATGGAAGCACAAATCAGTTTTTCTATATAATAATCTAAGCTGAAGTTACCTGATCTAAACAATTATTTAGAATTAATTATTCTTTAGCTTCAATCTTTTTTCTTTTGGTTCGCTTTCAATTGATAGTACAACGCATTGGTGATTAAAAAGAAAAGATTTTTTTTTGCCTTTTTTTACGAATTTACGGTTTAAAGATAAGTATAAAGTTGTTCCCATATTTGCAGAAATTTAAATCTGACAAAACAGTTCTAAAATAGTCAAGAAAATTGCCTACTATGAGATAATTTTATAATAATAATAATAATAATAACATTCGTTTACATAGATTAGTAAATATGATTTTTTTTATTTTTGAAGAAATATTCTCATTTTAGGCATATTTCTATAATTTAAAATGAAATTTATATACGTATATATACATATTTAATTAAGAAATAAAATAAAAATAAATATATACGAGATAAATGCATATTTACTTTAATCATCAATCATGTTTTATGAAAATCACCCCTCATAATTCTGTAGAAAGTCTTTTTGAATTGCTGATTGGCCATAGCGTAACAAAATGGATTTATGGGACTATTGGCGTAACATAAAAAGTAAGTGAAATAGAAAAGATGATGGTTTACACATCCATTTGGATCTGTACAAAATCCCTGTACCAATGCTAGAATGTGATATGGTGTCCAACATAATACAAATGCTCCCAAAATAAAAGAGATTGTCCTCAATGCTTTTCTGGCACGATTCTCCGATTTCGACTTTTGTCTTCTCTCTCCTCGTTTCTTTTTTCGACTGTTTTTTATTTTCTTTCCCAGAGAACTAACTAATGTCCTTCTGGACTGCAAGTAATCTTTAGCAAAGGGCACTGTTTCGGGATCGACCGTCGATAGCTTCTCGTTTGGTTTAGCTAATCTGATAACCGCTCTGGTTCCCTTTTCGGTGGTATCAACGATGCTATTTCTTTTCTGATGAAGATCGCTATCTTTCAACGCTTTCGTCGACGAAGAGTGCTCGCCTGACTGAGAAGTACCAATTAACATCGTACCGTAAGTAGAAGTTTGAAGTGATGGATTCTTATCAGCGGGAATGGTAGACGAGTCGGATGTGCGATCGATACACGACTTTATTTGTAAAGAATTAGGTGGAGTTGGTTTATCCTGAGTTGCTGCATCTAATGTATTTGGTATGTTAACTGTATTTTGTGTTTTCTCTTCTACGTCCATTAAGTTTTGCACCGGTCGGGGGATAGCTATAGTTTTGAATGGGTCCACTGGCGATCTAGAAGGTGCTCTTGGTGGAGGATTAAGTTTTGGTATTGGTTCACCCGTAACGGGTGATGTGGCAGAAGGTGACTTGGAAAATTTGGGTTTTTTTGTTTTAGTTTTTGTTTTGCGCTCTTTTTTCACGGATTCTTTCTCGTGTATTGTATCGTCGTCGGAATCAAAAACAGGACTACTCGAATTATCATTGTCTTCACTATTTTTCTTTGAAGAAAAGCTTGTTGTTTCCGTAATAGCTTTATTAGTAAGTAGTTTATCAGTTGAATCTAATCCCGAATTTTCTTGTCTGTCAGGTTGTATAGAAAGAGTGAGTGCTTCACCACCATCTACGAGAGAAACGGAGGATGCTTCCTTGCACGATGCAGATTTAGGCTTTTCTAACTTTAACAATACACTTTGAGTATTTTTTGAACTTTCTTTTTTTTGATCGACGGTATTTTTACTAAGAGCAACTAAAGATTGCATTTTTCTTTGTTTAGCTTCCGCTCTCTTATGCATATCGCTGGCTGTTTTATAAATCCCACCGTATAAAACAATCAAAACTACTAACGTAGCGTAAAAATAACCAAATATAAGTGACGTATTAAACACTGGATCCTTCAAAAATTGCACAGCACATTCTCCGGGTGCTAAATCTCTATATCCGATAAAATGTTCCCATCCCATAACACTGATAAAAAATACTAACGATGGTATTATCCACGTTATCACTAATAAAAACATAACTTTAGTTTTCGTTCTCCAGCTTCTATACTTTGTTGCTATTTTAACAGAACAATAGCGATCTATGGTAATTAAAAGTACGGTATAAATAGACACAAGACAAACAGTATGATCTGTTGCTAGCCACAGATCACATATGATTGGTCCTAATTCCCATCTACCGGCTAAAACATACACAGCATAAAACGGCATAGAAATAAGTCCAATAAGAAGATCCGAAAGCGCTAGAGAGCCAATAAAGTAATTACTTGGCTGACGTATAGCACGTTCCACAATAAAAGCAGCCAGCACTAGAATATTCCCAGCAACTGTTAATATAACACAAATTCCAATAAGAATACCAATAACCACCGTCTGCCATAGATTAAATGGCATTGTCCATTGACCTTCAATACGTCCTTCATTTTGCAGAGTAACGTTGCACGTAAGTGTACTATTGTAAGATGTAATATTATTGCAAATCACTTTACCAACTTTCAGAGTGCTATTGGGTACTTCTACCCAACTTACATTGGGTTCAATCATTTTTTCCCAAAGTACGTATACTTCGTCCGTAGTGCTTTCTTTTGAATTTTCTGTTGGAAAAATCATATCACTGCAGTAAAAATGCGTTTATTTTTTGTCCAAATTCATGAAATTCTTCTCGAAATTTTCTTCTTTATCTTCAACTTCTCATAATGATCAAGAATCTATCCCCTGTACAGAAAAATGTTTCAATTACTATAATTATATCTTACATTAAAATGAAAATGCATTAAATATTAAAATATATATATCACATAAAATTTAATTTAATCTACAATGAATTTTAACTAATTTCAACCTGAGATTTAACAGTAAGAAGTATTATTCAGTAATTCGTAATTAGTTCAAAAGGTGGAAATAAGCGTAGTAATACTCCCCATTTAATTATCGCTTCACTTACAGGCCCATTATTTTAACTGAAGTAACCTTTAATTACCATGCAGGTAATTAATTAAAAATCAGATAAAACATTCCTATTAAAGTTCATAAGTTTAAGATAAGTAACAATTTTACAGCGATATAATACAATAATTCGTACATAAAACAATCAGAAAGATATACATCAATAAATCTAATTGTTTAAAGAGAAATGCATATGCAATCTTTAAATGATATATAAATCTTTAAGTAGAATTTTCAAAAGTCTGTACATAAATAAAAGAAATTAAAATATTTTAATAAAAACAAGGATATATAAACTAAAGAAATTAAATCTGGAATAAATAAATATTTAAATGAAATAAATTTTTAAAGATAAAATTACTTAAAACAGTAGATTTAAACGGAGAAAGAAAAACGTTATCAAAATAAATTAACATTTTAAAATATAGAATATAAAATATGATATAAGAAGTATAGATTATATCCTGCATTTGAAGGAAGAGTAAACATTTAAATAAAATAAATTGATATATAGAAGATAATATATATTACTATAAAATATTTTAACACAACGTGTAGAATTTAATCATAAAATATCCAAAATTAAAATAAATAGCACAAAGGAGAAAATAGAAAAAGATGGATAGAAGCATAAACGTATAAGAAAAGTCGATATTTTAAAAAAAAAATTAATCAGAAGAATGTACAGTCTTGTTTTATAAAAGGAATAATCATATATCAATTTAACAGTAGACATTTTAAAAAGAAAGTGCTAAAAATCTAAACATAAATGTTAACATTTCAGTAGATAAAATACAGATAAGATTAAACTGAAGAAATATATCTAGTGATAGAAATTGATAATTTAGATAACAGTTTACATGGCATAAAAGAATATATTTAAACGAAAGAAATAATATACCAGAAGCTGACTTATACAGGATATAAAATGTTTTAAAAACAAATGAAATATTTAACAAAGTATGTTGACATTTAAAATAGCAACATCCTACCGAATCGCCCAAAAGAAGAAATAAGCATTTTAACAAAAAAATATTTTATTACGTTATAAACTTATAACGTAGAATATTTTAAAATAACAAAATTAAATATTTATAAACGAAAGTGTAGTTATAATGAATTCTTTTTTTATCCCAGGAATTTATTTTCTTGCTTCTATTTACAGCTGACGTTCAATCTTCAATCTAAGTTAAGCTTTATCTGGATTACACGAACGAACTGTCGAAGATTTCATCTACAGATTGGAATATTATTCAACGAAAATAGAATTTCTATTAACCTAAACATACAAAAGTTTCATTTAATTTTCTTCTTATTGTTTTACCGCAAATAAATTTCAAAATCACGTTTATAAAACTTCGCAATAGCAAAATTACTATACAGGCCCTATATATTTTGGATTTAAATAAAATAAAATAATTTAAAAATCGATCAAACATAAAAGAATAAATAAAATAAGCATCTACTTAAATTTAAAAAAAAATTATTTATTTAATATCTTCCTTTTTAAGGCAGACTCTCTTCTTAAATTATATGGTAATGCACTGAACATTTTATGAGTTAATTTTAGTAAATATTTACTTTAATAATAACAATAACAAATATATAATAATACACTTTTCGTTTAAATTATTAAATTATTATAAAATTTTAAAATAATAATTGGTTAAATATATTTAAACTATATTATTACTATTTGTAAATAACAATAAAAACGTTTAAATGTTATTTAATATTAAATTATTGCTAAAAATAATCCGTATAAAATAGTTTTTAAAATTAAAAAATTTCGTTTTTATCGACTCTTTAATATTTATTAAAATTTAAATAATATTTCTATAAATGTTTGCAATATAAAAGAAATGTTTGGGGAAATTTTTAAGAAAAGGAGAATACATTAACGTTTATAGAATTGTGTTTTTTTAATTAAAATATTAAGCAGATTTTATTATTAATGCTTCCATTGAGCCCATAATATGTTTATTTAATAATCGTACTATAAATTTATAATAATATCACTTAAATATTTTACAGAATAAATATAACATCTAAACATAGTCCTTACTGTGAAATATTGATTATCCAATTTTATTCTAAACAGCTTATACATCATTTCAAGACATTCATTATTCATTTTTGTTGCTTAAGACATGCTCCTAATCATTATTAAACTTAACATAAACAAGTTTAAGCTTAATTGTTATTAATTAAACTTAATAATTCCATTTAAGAGTAACAATTTACGAATTTCGAATTGATAGTCTTCAAAAATCGAAACTTTATTTAAAGATTACAATAAAAATCATATTATTTTTATTAGCTCTTATTTAATATAAAATTAAAAAATTTAGAAAATATATAATTTTATTATTATTTTTTTTATAATCTGATATTATTACAGAAATGCTCTGTTTTATTCCATTTCCCTTATAATAAATGAGATTCTAAATATGTATATGTTTGTTTCATATATTATAAAGTAATTTAAAGTATTTTATAAATTTAAAACTAATTTTTTTAAATATATCTTTGACAATTTTTGTAAAATTTTTACGTTAATTTACATATTACTTGAAACAATTAACTAATACCATTACATTGTTAAACGAAAACTATCCAAAGTATTCTCTCTGTCGTTTTAATTACATTTTTGCATTTTTAATGGTAATAAAATGATTAATAATTAAAATTTCCTAACGCTTTTATTGGTTAATTAACAAATAAGTCAAATTATTTAACGACTAGAAGAGTCAGATCATCCGCAAAACTTCTCTTCTATTTCTTAAAGGCCATTGCAATGCTGTAGATCAGCGCCTAATTTTAACAATCTCATTAAATGTATGACGTAATATTTATTAAATTCTAGATTAACAACTTTATTAAAATTAAACATAAGTCTTCTGAGACTTAAATTTAATTTGTAAGCAATAAATCGAGTTTAATTGTGTCTGTAACAAAAATGTACATCTTTGAAAAGATATTAAATTATCCATTCAAAGTAATCTTTATACCATAGAATAATCAGCAATATATTTAAAATTAACTTATTTTATTAAAATAAAAACAAGCCTCTAAAAGTTAAAATTGATTTTTCAGTTTCCATTTTTCGTTTACAACAAAAAATGAAGAGGGTGCATTTATACAAGAGAAGGGGAAAAAAGTACAAAGATTTTTATATACTATAAATAAATATAATGAAGTTTGGCTTAATTTTAATTAAATGAACAGGTTGTCAAACACGATACTTGTTCACATTCTTCATTTGTTTGACGTTAACACGCAAATAACTCAGTCTAGTTGACAACACCGAATATTAATGCTTCATAGCAGTTTTTACTAAACCGAAATGATATGTAGAAAAAAGAAATAAATTATAGTTTAAATTTATATCAAAAATTATTTATTTTCTAGAGAATAGCGTGACTATAATACTGTTGTCTACACGAATCTTTATACCTCTTATTACTTGATTTATGTCAATACAACTTCCGCGATTTTAATATATGTCGTTAATAATTTCATTAATCTTTCGAAAGGAATTTAATATGTCGAAAAGTCCTCCAAGAAGTAAATGATTATACCTGTAACAATAACAGTACTTGAAAAATAATTCATTCGTAACATTATACTCTTGAATTATAACTTGTAATTATGAATTCCCCGATTGTAATTTTCTTTTCACTGCTTTACAGATTTAATAATAAAACAATAAATTTTATCTTTTAATTAAGATTTCGTTTTATTTTAAAGTCAATTTAGAATGAATTATTTTTCAAATAAAGAAGAGTAAAAGAATGCTTTATATTTTATTATGATTTTCTAATAGTAAGTTTTAACCGAATTGATTAAAGAAACGTTTAATTATAATAAAGAAAATAGTTACGCAACTTATTATTCTATCACAATTTTTCTTCTACATGTCTATCTGATTATTTAAGAATATTCTAAAGAGATATTATTATTTTTTAAAGGTATGTAAATAAAAGTACAATTAAAAATAGAATATATGAACAGGATATAATTATAATCGTCTTAGTTTTATAATTAGCTAAAAGTTTTGCTCTTGGTTTAGTTTGGGAATACATAGGCTAAATATAATTATTATTGGATATTAATAATACATATTCCTCACTGAATTATACGTATTATATTTAATATTACATTATTAATTTTGAACAAAAAAGAAATCTCTAATTTTAATAATTATTCTATTTTTTGCCTTGAAAAGATGTATTTCTTTAATTTTACACAGCACAAAAGTGAAAAATAAGATTTTAATTACTCTTGTTAAAGATAAAATATAAAAGTTTTCGTGATGTGCTGTTTTTTTAAACATGTAAAAATGCGGAATTAAATAAAGAAGTAGTGATTAAAGGTATAAAATTACATCTTGACCCTTCATTAATAGGAAATGATGTGCCCACTTTAATATTAACTGTCATCAAATAGCCACATCCTACAGATGAAGATAGGTTAAATGATGTAAATAGATAATTAATTAAGTAATTACTTAGTAATTAAATCAGATCATAATTTTAGAAATTATGTTCTTGTATTTCAAGTATACTGTATTTTGTTCTGACCACACCCAATATATAGTGCAATATCAAAGTTATTTCAATGTTGTGAAGTGCAATTAAGTTGTTACATGGACAAGGAAATCGTGTCGAAATACAGAGTGACATAAATGTGATCCACACTAAAATCAAATAAGAAATAATGTTGACATTTTTTTAAATGTTTCAGAATATTAACTTAATTATAACACTATATTAAAAATCTAATTCATTCTAAATTATTTAAATCGTTAATTTATGGAATTTCAAATATTAAATTAGGAATTTAATGACCTTAAAACTAATTTACAATATACAGTGAAGCGTCGAAATACGGATTCGGCCGTCGAAAAATGGATATTAACTCCTTTCAATGATGATTTCGTTGATTCCCAACACTCTCATAATTCGTATTTTTTAAATTTTTAAATCGATTAGCGTATTTTTTGTTTAAACATAGTAATTCTGTAAATTATATTTTGAATCTTTGTTTGTAATCCAACATTCCTTGTGAGATACTTGGCTGTAACTTGGCACATCTAAACTTGATTTACTGTGTATTTGGAGTTTACAGTGATGAAAATGCTAATTTGCACGTATATTTGAAAATTCGGACCGGGTTCGGCCCCAATTAGTTTGGATTTCCGACGCTTCACTGTATTTATGTATGCCTAAACGATTGCTGAAGTGTAATGTTACGTGTAAATGAACTGTAATTCGTTTAGACATAACATTACAAATTTCTGGCATATTTAACTATAAAATATTAAGGTTATTTTATTGACTTAACTACTATTAAACTATGTAAATTACAATACATTAATGTTAATTATGCATAAAACAATTAAACAGCATAACTGATAAACTAATGCAATGACTTAAATCTCGATAATAGCATAATAAATCATTAAAACTTATAATCATTTAAATATAAGAATTAATCAAAGGACAGAATTCACAATGCACAGAATGCTTTTAAAAGTTTTAAAGTTTAATTTTTAAATGTTTATTTCGCGTATAATGCTAATATAATATTAGATATACTCTCATGTTTATAAATAAATATTATTCTATACTTTTTTCAATAGAATATACCTTTCAGGTGCTGATACAGTACTTTTCATTTCAATGTACAGTATAAATATATTCTGAAAGTTGTAAAAAAATTTATATCAAGAAACTTTGAAAGTTTACAAAAATAAAAAATGCACATCTGCATTTTCTTTAAAACATAATTTACTGCGTTGTCTCTTCAAGTCAATACATTATCTGAATACACTTTTTTTTATAGAATAAATCCTTTCTTAGCTCTTAAAATATATTAAAATCAAAAATGATATTTCTGGTAATTATAAATTAAAATTGTAAACGATATATTAATGTATTTTATAGAAATTTAACAAAATAAAAGTCGATACGTCGCTAAATTTACCTTATAAATATGCTTTTCTTGGTAAATGAATTATAATTGAAATTATAGAAGAAAGTTAACATTATACCTTCGAGAGTACAATAACAAATATACTGATTTTATATAACATAATTTAAAATTTCTAGAAAAATTTATTTCGATTTAATATTATATAAGTTTATAATTAAATGTTATATAAGTTTGCGCAGAAAATCAATCGATAGTTCTGTAAATATTCCAAGATATTTTCTAACATATTATAAATTTTTATAATAAAAATCTTTAAATTCGATTCAGTATTATTATTAAATAAATTTATATATTTTTTAAAATATATATTTAATTATGCGAGTTTTACAATGCAAATTTAACGTTTTTGTATTGCATATAATATCCGTTTTGCAAAGCATTTCTATCAGTGTTAGTCAAGCTTGTATTAACACAAAACAAATTTTCTGTTTGGAATAAAGTGATACGGTGACAGATCTAGTTTACAAACCTTTTCTACCAAATCAAACAATGTGTAAGTAATATAAAAGTGTTACGCCATTCGATCTGAATAGTCTTTTCAACAGTACTATGTATACTGCGATAAGAATGTAGCCTTGTTTACATATAGAGTAACAAGCAAAACTTAGAGGAACAGAGAAAATTGACACTATTTTTTCTACTTTAACCTAATTGACTGCTTTCTTGGCAAAGTAGTTATAATAAAAACATATTTTCAGAAATATTCCACGATGTTTCTTCAATGCCTAAATCATATAAATTTACACCAGAGTATAAAACTTTATGATATTTTTTAAATAATAAAAACCATCGTTTAACAGTTTTTCTCAGTTAAATTACAATTTTCCTCGGGATTTATTGTAATTAAACTGTATAAAAATATTGAATATTTCAGAGATTTAATTCTATACTATTTCTGAAAAATACAGATATAATACTAAGAATGTGGTTATTTAAAAATTATACACGACAAAGCCATCTTATATACTGAAAACATTAAATAACGAGTAATACGAGTAATGATTAACAAGAGAATTTAGGCACGACTACGACCTTCTAAAATTAGCTATTAGTAATAGAAATTACGAATTATTGCATTATAATAAAGAACAAAAAGAAATATCGGTTGTTTAACTATGAAATAATTAAATTTTCGTAGAAAACGACGCGGTAACGTTTTGCATTAAGTAGACAATTGATTTTAACACTTAAGTGAATTTTCTTCTATCTTTGTAGCTGTAAACATCTTTGTCAACTTAATTGTTTCTTCAATAAGATACGCTTTTAAATATTCAAATAAATGTTCTCTTTTATTATATATTTGCTAATTTAATATCTATTAATACATATTTTATAGCAATCGAAGTTATATTTATTCATAATTCATTATTTAGCTACCTTGCTACCTCACAACTCTCACACAATGTAATAAAATGGGTGTTAAATATTTAATATTTGAATTGTTTTTAAATATAACAATTTTCAATTTTAATTTTAATAAGCTTGCTAACTATTACAATTAATGAGAAAAATTCATAAATAAAATATAAAATATAAAACACAAACCAATTAAAACTGTTTTTAAATATTTAAATAAGATAGTTTTAATCTTAATTAGAAGTTACATAATAAATGAAGTCGTAATCATTTACCATTAAAATCATTATAAACAAATCAATTATTTATATATTAAATCTTCTCTTAAAAACCTTTAAGATTTTTCATTCTTATTTATTTCTTTTTATTTTACAAAACATTAAATTACAGTTTAGTGAATCTTTAACAGCAAAAGCCAAGGCATCGAGGGGAATATTTAAAATTGCACTGATCATGGAAAAAAATCTAATAGTCGTTTTAGTTATTAAATTAATAACCTTCTTAAATAATTTCATGAAAGTAACGTAATTTCTTCATTAATGTAATTCTCATAAATGCAATAAACTTTGGAATTAGATTTATGAGCTAATTCATTTTCTTAACGTTATTTAATTAATTTGAATTTTATGCGATAGAAAACTTTTAGATTATAAATTTGATCGAAATCTTATTTATTTTTTCTTCTTCGATCGTAGTTTTTATTCAATGCATTTTCCATTTACGATGATTTATTTTTATGTTTATATGATTTATGTATGATCAGTAATATCGTAACCGTTTTAAACTTATCGTTCTGTAATAAATATTAAAAGAAAAAAAAATAATAACAAATAAAGTTTGAATAAAATCGTAAAAGGTGACTCAAGTCATAAATTGTAATGATTTAATCATTAGGTTTATAGACAAGATACAACTATTTAATCGTTGGTTTGAATAAATTTTAAGTAAATTAAATTACATTTTAACTGATTGAAATATATACAATAATACTTTTTGGTAGTAAATGCATCGAATATCATTGCAGTTTTGTCTTGTTCAATATAGATTTGATCTTTTGGACAGTGCAGTGGACCTCTTTCAAGAAAGTTTTGTCGATGAAACAGTAAAGACGAGAAACAAATAGTAACCTGAGGCTGTAGCGGCTGTAGTTGACAGCCTCTTGTATCCTTCGAAAGTTGATGACAGTGACCTTACAGGACAATTCTACCTCTTCACCCATTGACTAAACATGGGCTTCGCCTTTAAAGCTTGATTCCATTTCGTCTCGTTTCCAAATAAAAGAATTTTTATATCACAGGTAATTAATGAATACTTCTTTATAATATTTTAGTTTATTAAATAATATTTTCATCGCTAAGTAGTAATAACAGTAACAATTAAATAAGAATGTTTATTTTTATAAAATAAATATAAAAACGTTGCTAAATTAACGGTTCGTTTTAAAATTAGGTATTTGCTTTTCTCATATATAAAATCTTAAATTTTTTTCTTAAACTGTTATTCGTGTTTAAAGAAAAATCTTTAATTTTGTTAAAGTCTGTGAATTATAATTTAAGTAGAAAGTAAATGCATCAAATTTCGAATACAAAGTTAAAATGATAATTACTGGAGCTTTGTTTGATTTTACTAAAGAGAACTATTACATTGTCATGTTTGAATTGTATATTGCCACTACTATTGAACCACGGTTTAAGTTGTCATTAACGAGTTGGTCGATTCTAGATATAGTTAAAGCAAGAAAAAATTTAGTTTTTATTGGCAATAAAATTTTATTTTTATTTTTAAATAATATATATATATATATAATATTAAACTTTACAATTTAAATCGTATTCTACGTTTTTGAAGAACAGCATCATATACAATTTAAAATATTCGTAAATGAAGTGGAGATCATTAAAACAAGCAGAACTAATTAATTTAGCTTAAAAATATTAATTTTTTACATTTACATAAAATGCAAAATTTCATATTTAATTTATAATATAAATATAATATATGTTCATACTCTTAAAATTGGTTTTTTTTTTGGAGATGAGGAGACTATTTCTATTGCTCTAGTCTTAGAATTGTTAAATATCAAATGAATGAAAAAAAATAAAATTAAACATAAAAATTTAAATGAGTGTTTGGTTAGATATGTGAAAATAAGAATAAAGTTATTCGTACATCTTCCATGAATAATTTTGTAAAATTATTCATGGAAGATATTTGTGATGTTCACAAATGAATGAGCGTATTTTTATGAAAATTAGAAATAAACACATTTTTAATTAATATAATAAATAAAATTCAAAAAAATATTTGAAATATTTTAATATTCATAATTTAATTTGTAACAACGCGCTAATAAACACATGTACACTATTGATTAATATTTAACATACGTCAATCAATCAGCATTTAAAATGCTAATATAATTATAACGTTGTTAAATCATTCAAAATATTTTAATCATTATTTAAAGTACATAAAAATCTGTATAAAATTAATGCATTTCTATAATAGGTTAATTAATTTAAAAACTTTAAATAGTAGTTCTAAAGTCAATTTTTTTCTTAAATACAGTTTATGATTAAAGATTGTGAAGATCTGAAACCCACATCTTCACTTAAGAAAAGACAATTATGGCTAAGCTCTGTTGCACATTTGAAAAATAGGATAAATAAAATCTCATTTATTTTATACTATTTAATGTAATTCTAAATGTAGAAAACGAATTCAGCGTAGAATAGGATAGAAAGGATCAAACTGATAATATTTCTAGCTATAAATTTTTCCTGCTGGTAAGAATATTCAAAGCTGTGAAATTTATGAAATATTATTGAGAATATTATTATTTTATATAAATTAAATGTATCGTTAACAGATCTACTTCAAATAAATGTGAAATCTTCGAACCAACCCATCTTACTGTACTAAATAGGTTGCTATAGTGATAATCTACATCGTATAAATTATTACAATCATTACGATCGAATATAAACACGGAAACGATTTGCTTATGTTTATAAGGTGTATTGATAATTTATGAACTAACTAAATAGCATCATTTATCATTTATACGAACGCAATTTATGTCTATTTCCTTTCTTAATATATATATATATATATATATATAATTTTTAAGAGTTAAAACTCAATAAATAGTTAGTTATTTATGACTTTTTAAACGCTTAAATATAAAATATTAAGTAATTTAAGTTTTAAATAAATTTTTCTAGAAATTAAACTAGAAACAAATTAATAATAAATGAATAAAATTATAAATTCAGCTCCTTTTTTAAGCATCGCATAAATATGTAAATTATTTTCTCCTGAATTATTTTAAATTTTTCTAGTGAAAATGAAAAGTTTTCTATAATTTATTCAATTTCCTACTTTTCAATTGGCTTATTCGAATTTGAATTGACAAATTAGGATGAAAGAATATGTTCTAGAAAACTCGTATAGAACTTTTTAGCAAAGTTAAGGCGTGAATTATTCAGAAAGTTTTTAGGCGAAATACTTATAAAAAAATCTGGAGATGCTAAAAATGATTGCCTACTTTTTTTCAAATTTAAATTTAATGCATTCACTATTATTATTATTATCTTATTATATATTCTAAAATACTTTATTGAATCGTTCTAAACACAAAGATAAATTTCTTGGAGAACCAAATATATATATATATATACATATAAGTATATTCTAATCATATAAACCGATTCTCTTATTAAAGCATTGGGAACTTCAATCAATAAACTTAAAAGTGATCGAATTTTCTTGATGCAATTTTACTACTGAAGACAAATTTTCCATTACAAAAGTTTTGATCAAATAAATCGCATGAGGCTACACTTAATATTAAGAGGAAAGGGGCCTCTATCCAGCTTCATTTCTCTCTTTATAAATTGTATTTTACTATCCGAATGTTATGCAGAAAGAAATATAACATTAAAGTAAATATGCAATATTTATTGAAAAGTGGATGAACAAATAGGATTTAGTTTTCGTAAGCTAACCAACGTTATTGAACTGAGTAAGAGCATCTATATCTCTTATATTTTACTAACTATAAGTATGGAGAAGAGAGAAAATGTGATTTAGTTGGATCGACAAATTCGATTGTATCTAGAAAGATGTTAGTGAAAGTATAGCAAAAGTTGTAGAATAAATAATACCAAAAAACAAGAAGAAAGTACTGTACAAACCAAATACCGAACGAACCGAAGGCCTACTACATTACAATGTCATCATTAATCAATCTTTGAAGTTCACTTGAGTATCATTTCTTCAAAGATGATCTAACAAGAATATAGGGAATAGGTTCTATCCTCACGAAACTGAATATGATTAATATGGCATGCAATTTTAAAAATAAACACTATAAAGTCTAGTTAAATTTCAAGATAAAAATCAAAAAAAAATAAAAGATATAATTTACATTAAGTTAATCTATTATTTATATTTTAATATAGAATAAAGATAACGTTAATTTCTTTTTTTAAATTTTAACAAGGAACAAAAAGGAGTCAACTATAAATAAATACAGTTGAATAAGTATTGACACAAAAACTCTTTGCAATCGAAAATAAATCTGTAGGTGGGAATATGTAAATATGTACACGTCTTCAATTCTGATTGATTGAATGCACCACTCTTAAAATTAGGTCTTTGAAAAATATTTCACTTCTTGGTTGCAACTAAAGTGTTGGGAAATTTACGCCAAACCTATTTCACCTATAGACTGTCGGATAAAAGGAAAAAAGTCATTTGCTTTCGTCTTTGGAAAATTTTGATTGAAATATGTTGACTGTTAAAATAAACGCTTTCAGATAAATAAAAGATTTTTCGGTTGAAAATTGTTTTTTTATATACTTTTTCTAAGATTAATAAGATTTTCACCAAAGTATACTGATTTAATTAATTATTTTTACTTATCTTAGACAAAATTCCCATTCGGAATAAAAATACAAATTAAACATTAATATAATTATATAAGGCTTGTTTTGAATAGTTAAACAGCTAAAACTAGCAAACATTTACGATATTTTATATTCAAAAACAAATGTCTAATATTAATAAACTGACTTTAATCTTATTAATATATAATGAAAATATCTGAAATTTATTTTATAAAATTAGAATATATTAATGTTTTTAATATTTTCAATAATAAAAGTATTTATAGAATTTGATAAAAACAAGGAGAAACAGATTAAGAAAGATAATATATTAGATTTACAGATGATGACAATGATCTTTTATCACGACTGAGTATGAACATAAACAAAAAGGGAAAAGTAATGAATTAACAGTGAAAACAGATTGATGATGACTTATATTTACGAAATATTACAATATTTATATATTATGATTGTTTTCATTTCAAAATTAAAACTTATAATGTGATTATTTTACGACAATATTTTCAAATTTTATAATTTATTATAAAAATTCTATTTATATTACTAAATGTTTTCAAGTTCTTAAAGTTTTTGTTTTCATTATCAAATTTTACAGAAAAACTAATATAAAATGTAAGAAATCAAGTTCGCAAAGAAGATATTTGCCAAAGTAATTCACAACCGGTGACAAGATAAAGTTTGGATACAGTTTTTTTTTTTTTTCATTGCAAGTTTACTTGCATTGAGATGCTAAAGAGATAAGTTTAGAAGATCGTTCAACCTCATCAACGTTTTCCTGTTCTTTGTTTGTATAATTCATTACTTTTTAATCTTTTGTTCCGTTTGCATTATTTAAATTAAATAGCAAACTAAACAAAATTTACCTAAATTTATCTTTAAAGCAGAAAATTTAACATTAAATATGTCACGCTTTAATATTTATGAGTAATTTAATAAATTTAATTTGATAACATCTCAATAAATTCAGTTAATTGCAAAACCGTGAAATTCTTTAATATATACTATAAGTATGCTTTTATAATCGTATCTATTTTATGCTCAAATTCATAATAATTAGCCTATTTAACATATTTCGATATAAGTTAATTGATGATACAACTGTAGAAGTTAATGTCGAGTCCTGCTTTATAAATCTTGAATTGTAATGTCGTTTTATCTGCACGCAAATATATATTATTGCCACTTTTATATTTTATTGCATCAATAATTTTAAGGTCATTCAACAATTATTATTCGTAGATAATAAGTAAAGTTTATAATATATTTTATAAAAAATTTGCATACTTAACAATATATATAAAGACCGATATTAATTTACCTTAAAATGATTTTTACTGGAAAACTGTGTAAAATAGAGGTAAATAAAATAATTTATAAAGTTAAAAACAAAAGCTGTTTATTACCACAAATAAGAAAAGAGATATTTAGCAGATAAAATAGAAAGAATGGTAGGATTATTTGTTGTAGGTTTATTCAGGAGAAATTTTTATGAGCGTGAGAAAAGATCGTTTTATTGACGATTAACTGTTTCCTAAAAAAAACTATATAAAATAAAATAAGGTCTATAGAGTGCTAACCTGCAGGCTAGAAGTCAGACGGAGTGATAAACCTGTAGGGAATAGGAAACCTAATTGGATGTTTCGTGAACTAAAATGATATAAATAGTATCTTCTATTAAAACTCTAATTGGAAAGAAAACTAATGGTTGCTATCGTACGTGATTTTAAGTTTTTCACTTAACACAATTTACTTTTATAAGTTAAATATGAATTTAAATCATCTATTATGGGACACATATGGTAGCTAAATGAATAATTTCCAAACAATTTACGCATTTTAAAATTTACTGCATTCGTTAATGCCTGTTACAAATAGCTCGCTCACTTTGCAAAAATTAACATCTTATTTGATAATAAGTTTAAAAAAATTCTTATTAAAAATCCAAATTTTTATTAACTATATGACTATATTGTTATATTAAAAATTGAGTTTAGATTGCTTTGTAACCTACAATTTTTCAAAGAAGCTACTCGAAGTGTTCTCGAAATGATATAGAAACAATGGACTAAAGTGTGAATCTCAAAGAAAACAATCTCTTCGACTTAATAACCTTCGATCGAAAAGAAATTAATGATTTGTATTAAACATAAATTGCATCTAAATTGTTTTTGTGGAAAGATTGGACTTATATTAAGGTATGAGCATTCATAAATGCGTCCGGACTGTCTATCCATTTTTTCGACTTACATCTGTACAACAACTGTCATTTATAAATTGAACATCATAACCGATTGACATGTTGTTATAAAGCATAAACACCTATTTATAACGAAATGGCATATAATTACCAAAGCTACATGAAAGTTATAATGAGTCTGTTTATTCCTATATTACGATATTTAACACAATATTACGCATGCTAAATTACTTAATGCATGCAAGTTAAACGAGAATACTGTACTATATTATCTCTAAACACATTACTAAATACGTTATACTAAAAAATAATAGCTAAATTAGTAGCAATAGGAATGTACTGTACAATTAATTCTAATTCTAAATTAAATATAATTTAGTAGGTCAATCTTTGTATATCACGCATAGAATATTCTATAGTAGAAAGTTTTATAAAACATTTTGTACCTGATGTTCCTATTAATATTTTAATATATAATATTTAGATTTAGGTTTTAAAATTTAGCGAAATTATCAAGTACAACATTATAATTTTTCCTATATATCAGTTAAAAGATTTAACTTAAAACTTTTTAATAAATAAGAAAAAAATAATGCTTAACTACAAACAAAATAGTAAATTTACTGCTACTTTTGATAACAGTTCTAAAAATTATACACTTAAACGTTTAATCAATAATTTATGGAATATTTTACAAGAAACAACGAATTCGTTTTCCAATTTTCTTCAGTTTAATATTACACAAAGAATTACATTAGATGGCATATTAAAAATTCATAAACAAAATTATTTAAAATAAAACTGGCAAAAAATAAAAAGTATATAAATAGATCTTTTTATAGTCTACAATTACTTAATAAAGCAATTCTATTTGATTTCAATACGAAAATCATTCTTTTAATATTATTTAATTACTTAAAAAATGTTGTATTGCTTGTATTTCAAATAAATAAGTAAATAAATAAAAACATTCAATTTATTTACTATAGAAAAATACTGTTTTGTTATACAATATAAAAAATATTAATTATAATTATTTAATGTTTTATAAATATATTTTCAACAAATTGATCAATTTAGATAATGCAGCGACATATCTATATTTGCATACATGCTAATATAATATGACATTATCTAATTTTGATTAGTTTCGCTGCAATAATAATTTGCTGCCTTCGCTGTCGATACAAAATTGCAATAAAGGAGCTTTGAATCCTGGCAACGGTTAAGGTTTCACAGAGTTATAACAGAATAGCTTTTGAGTCCCAACAACGTTTAAGGTTTCATAGAACTATAGTAGTAAAGCTCTGGATCTTTGTAACCTTTATAACTTTATAAACAAATAAATAGTTTCCTATATAACTTTGGCCTCCTCTCCATAGTAACTGCAGCATGTAATAAAATTATTTATAAAATTGCATAACATTCTTCAAATATTATTTACTCTTTTCAGTTTAGCTACGTAAGAAAATAAATATTTTTCCTTATTTTTTCAACGAAATAAATGATTGATATAGTGAAACCGATATAGTGCAACGTTACATATTTAAATGAATATTTATAAAAAGAAAATAATTCGATCTTTTAGGGATTATTTAAAGAAAAAAGGAGAAAAAAGAAAGAATAAATATTTAAAAAAAGTCGGTCTTCTTATTATTTCCTGTTGTAAAAAAAACGGATATTTTAAATTCCGTATCAAGTTAATCATATAAATAGGATTTTCGATCGACAAAGTTGTTTGAGTAAGAATGATTGAACACGAATAAAATTAAATTTTGACTATTATCGATAGAATTTAGCAACGTTACGTTTTTTTTTCTTCAAATAGATTTTGTCATTAACTTAAAACATTTTCTTGAATAGGATGTAAAAATTCATTTATTAAAAAATTTTTCATGGAGCTGAAAAAACATACGCTTTCTCCTTGTGTCCTGTGTTATTTTGTATAAATGTAAATAAAATAAATAAAAATAAAATTAAATGCTAAAATATATATAAGATTTTTAAAATTAATTAAAACTTACTTCTTAGATGATTACTTCAAACATTTTATTATTAAATTTATATTTGTGTAATAATTTAAATACAAGATTACAATTATGAATTTATTACTTTAAAGTATTACAAATATTTCAATATTAAGAAAATGTAAAAATTACACCGATAAAAAATAAAATTATCAATTTTCATTTACTATAATTCTTTAAATTTTAAATTAAAATACAATTTATTTTTTAAATTCTTGTCTTTTAATTAATATGTTTTATGTTTTCGTTCAAATATCTACATTACATTTGTTTCCATTTATATCATTAGATCTTTTATGGTGTTTTAATTACAGTAGTATTTAAACTAATTAAAAAAAGTAATTACTTTGTACAGAAAAAAAATATTATCTCAATATCGACTGAAAAATTTTATCCACAAATCTTCAATATTCTCTTTTATCAATAACGTTTACATAAGCTTCATAAAATATGCCTAATAATCATTATTTCATTATTTTAGATACGAAATTTTTTCTATGAATTAACTGTTATAAATACAGTGAAACCTCTAAACAACGGCCACTGCCAGGAA
This sequence comes from Centruroides vittatus, assembly GCF_030686945.1. Taxonomy (NCBI): domain Eukaryota; kingdom Metazoa; phylum Arthropoda; class Arachnida; order Scorpiones; family Buthidae; genus Centruroides; species Centruroides vittatus. Next base: position 1,072,334 of record NW_027120741.1, read on the forward strand.
CTAAAAAATGCTCGTTCTTTAGATATAATTTTGTATACATTTCAATAACAAACATTTCTGAGAAAAGGCCACAGTTTACAGATGAGATCGTTATTAAGAGGTAATTTTTATTGGATTGCAATTTCCAAAAATTGTAGACCTATAAATTCCTACTGTCATCTGCTTGTCTGTCCTTCCTTAATCTCGAGAACGGAGTTAGATAGGTGATAATTGAGATAGATGTGAAAAGCTTAGGGTCAGGAGTTCCTGATTAACTATTTATAAACATCTAATTTCGACTGTTATTTCAATTAAAATATTATCCTGAACGGAGTTAGATAAATGACCGGCGTGACTCCATGTTAACAGGAAAAGTGTGATGTACAGGGACAAGACATTACTAAAATTGAGAGCATTGTAAGATGTAACAATAAATAACCGCTCGTTAAATGTTCGATTTTAATTTAATATTTTATATTGAAATGTGAATATTATTGTTGTGGATTTATTGATCTTATCTGCGTATTATTTTACATCACCCACATTTACTTCGATCCTCAATAATTTATTTAATATAATCTTTTCGGTTAATGTAACCCTTGGTGCCAAAATGGCGGCTCGTCTCTGATTTCAGCAAGAAAACAGTGGGTCGCACGTTCTAACCTAACCTAACCTATTCTAATAATTTGGTTGCTAATAATTATGGTAATTTATTAGAATAGGTTAGGTTAGGTTAGAACGTGCAACCCACTGTTTCCTTGCTGGAATCAGAGACGAGCCGCCATCTTGGCACCAAGGGTTACATTAACCATCTTTTCTATAAATAATTTTGCATATATATACAATATGTATTAGTTATTATTATTGTACCATTAATAAAATTTATATATAAAATACTTCTATGGAAATACTTTTCAAATTTAATTAATTTTCATAGATTAGCTTAATCATGCCAATTTTTAATGTTTATAAAATTTTTGAATTGTATATAAATATTTTAATTTTTTAAATATATAATTCGTAATTAATTTAATAAGAGGCACAATTTATAAATTTGAATATATTTCAGAGATTCCGAAGATTCGAATCATTTTATTACAGCTCATTAGCTACTTTGAAATATAATTTATGTATTTTTCACTTAGTAATTTGTTGACAAACTGTTAAAGCGAGTTTTATATCCGAGATTTTTACATAATTTTACATAAATTATGTAAATATTCGTATTGATTAAGTTTTAAACAAATCTAATATTTTTCTTAATAATGCAATTAAATATATTTTCGATGATATATGACTTATAACAGTCTTACTGTATAAATTTATATTGAAGAGATCCATCAGAGACATAACTAATTTTAGTGACACTTATTTATCAGTATGAAATGTCTTAGCCAATGCAACGGAAATTGCAATACATTGAAAAATCGATAAAATTATAGTGAATGTAATTCTTTCGTACTCGGATGCTACATCTTTCTGTTTGCTGATATAATCGCCATCCGCAAAAATGGCAGAGGTTAAGGAAAAACATTAGCTTTAAGCAAAAATGTCAATTTTGAGAAGTTTCAAAGTAAAAAATGACTATATATTGTTATTAACAACGTATCATAAAACTCGAAAATAAGTTAAAATGTATAAAATCATTTCAAAAACAATATATTTTCTTTTTATTTTACTTTTTCACACTCGCTGTTAAGATAAAGAGAGTGGTTTTTTTTGTGCATTTTAACATAATTTATAAAAAAAATAATCCAACTAAAAACGGTAATGGCTTATTAGAATTATATTTAATTTAAATTTTTTATATATAGTCGAACTTCCAATAACGATCACTTCCCAACAATGGTCCTCTAAACAGAGCCATTTTTTTATAAACGTTTCTTTTTGATACGATAAAAATAACCCCCAAATAAAATCCCATTTTCATGTTATCGTTGTTTAGAGGTTTGACTTAATATAATATGAAATTCATTATTGAAATGTTTCTGTTTATAAGTGATTAAATTGTGATATTTATATAAGATATAGAATAAAAGTACATCAGTATTTTTAATTTAGTATTTAATTCATGACTTGAATCTTCTCTATAAAGATCTGGAAACATCGAAAATTTGGTTAATTACGTAGACGTTTTGTTCTTTTTCATTTTATTTTCTATTTGATTGAAAATTTTTCATGTTCAAAGATTTTTATAAAGAAGATTTTACTTTAAATTTATATACAGTAGAGCGCCGATAAGTGGAACCAATTGGGGACTGGGGTCCTTCCAGTTAATGATTTGTTCCAGTTTCCGACTTTGTACGAAAAAAATACATTAACCTGTCCGATGTTCAAATTTTTCTCCGTTGCGTATCGCTTCCTGTTGAATTTTTCTCCGTTGCGTGTCGCTTCGTGTTGAATTTTTCGTCGATTTTAAGCCTAACGAAAATGTTTATAATAATCATCGAGGCTATCGTATCGTTAAAAATTATTTCTGCATTTTGTACAAACAAAATAAATATATTAAAGAATATAAAAAACATGAAAATTATACTTTAGAAGTAAATTTAGTATCAAAAACATTCGATTCAGCACGACACAGTCCGACTGAAAATCGTTCCACTTTCCGGCCATTCCACTTATCGACGCTCTACTGTATTTCTAATTAAATTCGGATAAAAAAATATATTCTTATAAGCATATATTATAATCTTCTCGAAGAACTTTAGATCTCGCAAAATTTATATATTGATAATTACATTCAATAGTTAAGATAAATTAACTTAAATTATTTTCAAAAATGGACTATAAACAAAAATAAAAAATAAATATAGAATTAGCATTAGAGAAGCATTAATAAATTCAAAAGTTTTTAAAAATAAAGATAAGCGACACTGCAAAAATAAAATTAAACATCGTCTTATCTCAATAAGTTCATGGTAAGTGCATAGTTGTGTTATGTTCTTTGTTAATGAGCTCAAGTAGCAAAATATGTTTAAATTATCGTAGACACACGCTAATTCAAAACTGAAAAAATTAAACATTTTCTATAACAAATGACACATTGTAAAACTCTTGATTTAAAAAATATTCATGCAATTTTGAACTGTATTAATAGATTATAAACTTTTATTTTATTCATACGTTTGAAGAATAATTTCATAACGTTAACAAAGTACAGAGAATCAAACAATTCTCCAAATAGATTATGTAAGAATATAAATTCTTCTAAATTTAGCGTAAATTTTAGAGGATAAAAGGTGTGTACATGATATTGATATATTTTCTTTAAACCTCAATAACTTTTTTTATTCTGTTTAAGGTTATAAAATAATTATTAAGGTTTAATATACAGTGCTTTTTACTTTAAATTCCAATTATACTTAATAAATGAAATTTTAAAATCAAATTCATTCCTTGTTCTTTTTTATATTTTAAAAATAAAATTCACAATCAGTTTATTATAAACAGAATAAAAATTTGTCTTAAATAAAAATAAAAAGTAAACTAACGAAGATACGATACAACTAAAATATTGTATATTAAAATGATTAAAAAAATTAAAACGTTAATTTATAAACGTAAATTTGTTAATAAAAATCAAAATTTATATTTATCAAATAATTATTTAAAGTACGATTAAAGAATTAATATTAATCGAAATATTCATTTTTCAACATTTTCTTTGATAATTCCAAGTTAAAATATCTATAAAATTGTTTTTAATTAACTTAAGAATCGTAAATATCAATACAAACGGTATCAATATTATCTACGTGGAGATTTAGGGGAAGAAAAAAAAAACTTAAAAAAATTAATAAAAAATTAAAATTCAAACCCACTCGAGGCAGTGAAAAAATTCTCTTTAATTACTTTTCTAATCATAACAACTTTATCATTTTTACATAACGATTTCTTTCTTTTTTATACAGTTTCTTTGTTAAATTTCCGGAAATTTTAAGCTGGAAATCTTTTCATCTTTACAAAAGCAATTTGTTTCAAATTTTTTTATTTTTTAGCTCGAAAATTTTAAAGATGAGATTTGATGAACTTGAAGCCTTGCTGTCAAAACATAATTCCAATTTTCTACCAAGTTCACTCAATATCTTCTCCTGAATACTAACACATAATTTTTAAATAAATAAATCTTTTAAAATATTTCTATAACCTCTTTAGCATCTCTTATATAATCCTTTAATTCGTTTTTTTTTATTCCGGAATTTATAACATATTATCATGCATAATACTCAATTGAATTTTAACAACTTATAATGACATCTAATATATTAAATTGCTATTTTTTTGAATTTTCACAGCTTATTTTAAAGCTTTTAATGGCATTACTAACCTAAAAGAAATGAAAGTCAGTTTAAATATACGTAATTTCAAGCTAAATTACTTCAATAAAATCTTCCAATTTCATTTACAGCAGTTAATATTATTCTTTAATCGGATTTCTTTCTTAGTTCTTCAGTACCTTGGGGCCAATAAATACAAACGTATAAAATTGGGTTTGCATTTTTGTTAATCTCCATTTATTCGATGAGATCTTTATCAAGAAATGATTTACTACTGCTTCATTTTAAAATGTCTTTACAGAAGATTGTTAAGATAATATTATTTATTTAATATTTATTTCTAATCCCATTTACCGACGATTAGTTTCGAGTCGTATATATTTAAAAAAATAGGATAATAAAACATGAACACGCAATTAATTTTTTTAAACTGCCGACTAATGTGTTTTCTTCGTGAAAAAATTAGAGAAAATGCAATTATCTACAGATTTTTTAGTTTCTTTTTTCTGTTATATTTTCGAACCGTTTAATCACTATTGTTCCAGATTTGTATCGATAAAGCAATGGGATAATCTGTTTAATGTAATATAAAGTTTAGTTTACGCTCGATAAATACGAAAAAAATGAATTAAAATAATCGTTCTAAGATATTGGATAAATATGGCATAATGGATTTTCCTGATAATCTTATTTTTATCCACTCCAAGCTGAATGATATAAGGTAAGTTGCAGATAAACATTATTAACAGATATCCTATATTCAATTATCATTATTTATAAATAATATTTAATACAGTATACAGTACTAAAAATTCAGTTTGTTTAAAAATATATAGATATTTTTTCCTCTTAAATATTTAAAAATTTATTTTTAGATATAGTCATGTTTATTTTATATAAAAGTTGTCACAGTAAAAAATACGCATTGAATAATAATAATAATAATAAAAAATCTTTCGCTTGTCATATTTATCAGATTTTTTCTGTATTTTGTATTGAAAATCGTGGGATGTTACGAATAAAATTCTGTCTAACAGAATAAAATTTGTCGAAAATTTATAAAAAATGTATCCTTTTCTATCTTTATTTCTTTAATTATTAAGAATTAATTGCTGGAATTTAAATTAAATGATTAAAAGTTTTATTTTTTTATGTGATAATTTTCAGTTTTATATTCTTTAAAAATTAAAAATACTTTTATAAATTTTTAATTTTTAACATTAAAATTTTATTTTAGATATTTTTCTACGTAAAAAATTAAAGTACAGAAGTATATATTAATACAATATTTACTTGTATTATTTAAAACATTTGATTTAAACCGAACATATTTTTTTAACAGCAACTTTTTAAAATAATACATTTTATATTTTTAACAATTTAGAAAGAAGCAATAAACGAATTGTTTCATTTAGAAAATAAAATAAATTGCTATTAAATAAATACAAAATGTAAATAACTAGAAGATATTTTTGTGGTTAATATACTTAATGGTTTCTTTATAACTATGAAAGTAGATCCTTATAATAAATATTAAGAAGAATTTTAAAATTTATTCTCCATAATTAACAATATTTAAGTAAGGTTAATAATGAATTAAATGCAATAATAGTAATAAGATTTTATATAGCATAAACAATAAAAATTAGGAATAAAGAAGAAATATTTGAACAAAATTTAAAAATAAACAAAAACATTTCTCAAAGGAAAAGAAATAAAACAAAACATTTCTATCTAAACCGAAAATGTTTCTTTCCTAATACAATAAGTGTTGTTTTTCACAATTCAATTCCGTGTATAAAAACATACTGTAGGAGGATATTTTATAGCATTTATTTGATAACAACATCAAACATTATTCATTTATAAAATTCGATAATAAAATTCACGATAACCTAATATTTTACATTTTTAATTATTTTATTAAAATATTTCCTAGAGTAAAGATGAAGATTCCTTCGATGAAATCAATGAAGACGAACAAAATAGAATATCAAAAAAAAGAATACAATAGTTTTTATGAAACTCTTCGGATTTACTTTTCTCTCTTCTTCCAATATTGCTTCAGAAGATATCTTCAAAAAATAGAAAATCTAAAAACCTTTTCTTGCATCATAGCTCTTTCGGGTTGTAATATTATGTCAACCATGCCACAAAGAAAATAAAATCTCCAACGTGTGTAAAGTCGTATAAGGTGGTAAGCAAAACAAAAGATGACAAATAACTTTAATAAACTCGAACAAAAACTAAAATATAAACATTCATAAAAAAATATATTGTAAAACTTCTCCTAAACTTATCAGCATTCGATAAAAATCTTGTTATTTTTTGTAATATTAAAAGAAAAAGAATATGTGTAATATTCTATTTATAAGCTATTTAAAGATTTCTAAATACAGTATACTGCTTTTAAAAAAGTTGAAAAATATGTTATTCAAATTTCTAAAGACTTGATTATATTACTTCAGAAAAATTTCAAAAGGATTCTAATTATATTGATGTAGATTTGAAAAGCTATCAAATATCTTGCTTAAGAAGATTTGTATAAAAATATAAATGCAAAATTATAATAAAACTTAGCGTTAAGCTTTTCAACTTTTTTACTTTAGGTATATAAAATATTTCAAACACAAAGGCTTCAAACAATGTCTTCAGTTTTAGAAGGATTGAGTTGGATTGATGGGATAAGACACATGGACGATCTCTCAAGGAGGAGTGTCTTCTGAGAAGAAAATGCCCTTTTTTAGGTGTTAGACACGCGAAGAAAACCCGGAAAACTCCACGCGGTTAGACCATTGGTCAAGTGCAAACTCATGACCAACTTCCAGTGTTCAGTGGTTTTATCCACTCGACCGACAGTTTTAGAAGACTTGCAGTTTTTATATCTTTCTCTACCGTAACTACAGGTATAGGCGCTTAGCGACGTTATGTTTAACGACAGATCGCATTTATGAAGGAGTTTCTATGTCTCATATCCCGTAGAAAAGGGATATAGTCGCATATACTGTACAGTACCTTTTCTATGTTACATATGTTTAACCACACAAATAGGCTGTATGTAACATAACTATAACTTAATTGTACGAGCAATATATGTGATATAATACTATATTGGTTTGTCTAAGAACACTCTACGATGTTTGTTTAACGACGTGTTTCTCGGACGTATTTCTGGTGTTCCAGTCGTTAAGCGGCGTCTGCAATGGCGCAATCTAGACAGGGACAAGGGGCGAGTGTTCCGAAAATTGTCAAAATTCAAAAAATGAAAAAAAAATATACAGTGAAATGATCAACATAATAACCAAGAATGATATAAGACTAGAAATAGCATAATAAAATTGATTAAAGTAACTGATTTTACTATAATTTTTGTTTCCTATTTGTAGTTTCAGGTTAAGTCACCGATTCCTGTATATTTGTTTTATAAAGTTTGTTTTTCTTAATGAATGAAATGTATAAAAACCTTAAGCATACAACTTTAGAAAATCTATAACTGTTTCTGGATAAAATGTTCTAAAGAAAATATTTTGATATTGACAAATATATTAAAAACTTCTAAAAATAGGACACTTTAGAAAATTTCTACAGGTGTACAGTACATATAGTATAGATTTCTAGAATTTATAAATATACTCGTACAGAAAATACACGAAAGTCTAAATATACATATATACTGTATATTCCAATAGATTACTGAATAGTTTATAAATATACTATTATAATTTTTTTAAAATAATGTTTATAAAGTATACAGGGTGAGTCTAATTACATTCGATTAATTTATTAATTTATAAAAGAAATTTTTAAAAAAAAACCCTAATTAAGGTGGAAAAATTTTGACGCAACATCACTCAGAATTTATATTCAGGAAGTAACTTTACATAAATTCAGTAACGTCGATATTAAATCTATTATAATATCACGTCACAGTGACACATTGTGCATTTCAACGTAAAAAAAACAGAGGATATTAAAGAAAGGACATCAGATGAAAAATTAAGTGACATTGCCGATGATGATGTAAAAGAATTTACTAATTTATAACTATCTGAGCGGAACGAAGTTAAAGTGCTGGATGAATAAATTGTTGAACAGAGATAAAATTAAAATTAAATGAAAGCGATAAATGTTATTTATCACTTACAATAATTATCATATTGGTCCATCATCATTATCTTCTCGTCACAGTAGAATTTATAGTATAAAACGAGTTACAACATTCCTAAATAGGAGGGGAAAAAAGAAAAGGATGACAGTAAGATCGTTAAGGGAAAGATAAAAGAAAACAGGAAGAATTGAACAAGACTTTCTATTATCTGTTCAGTAACAAGAACTGAAATTCGATCTTTTGCAAAAATTTTAATTCTTACTTTTACTATTTGTTTATACTATTTTTATTCGTATCGAAATCGACATTTTATTCCTAAAATTATAAATTCTGAATATTTCAAATGAATTATGGATTTAATATTTATTTTTGTAGATTATATTCCCTTTTTTTATAAGAAGAAAAAAGCGATTTGCATGCGAAATGTTTCTTGAATCATTCGCTATTTTATTCTTTTCCTTTTTTAAAAAATTAATTTAAAATTTAAAAATTAGATTATATAATTTCTTAATTTGTTTACCTTTTAATTAAATAAAAAAAATTATAAATTCGGATTATTTTATTACTTTATAAACTTCATTATGCAACAATTACATCATCTTTTTCAGATAAATAAATGAATTCTTTATAACTTATATTTTTTTGTTTTATTTTTTGATTGAAAATAACTATTTTAGTGAAATTTTAAATTGAAACAAACTTAATTTTTTTATACCAAAAATATATATTTTAAAAGAATTATAAAAGTTATAAGAATAAAAGGTAAACTAATGTCGTTAAATTTAATATTTTTCTCAGAAATATAATATTTTAATCTCTTTAAAATTAAAGTTTAGTTGCTTTTCATATTCCTAATTTTTATAAATTACTACGTTTTTCTTTACAAAATTCATGTAATGAATTTTTATGATTACTCATTATGATTCTAATTACTATGATTCTAATTACTATGATCTCTCATTATGATTCTCTATGTATTAATACAGTTTATTAGAATTTATTTTGTCTGTTATTGAGAAGATTTTTTTCAACAATTAAGAGATTATTTTATAGGAAAGAAAACACGAAAAATAGCATAAAACATTATAACTTCTAAACAAAAGAAGAGAGGGAAAAAATTGCATTGCAAGAAATAACACAAGACACAAAACATGTTTTCGAAGAAACTAGAAATGTTGATAATACTATATATAAAAACAATGGAAGAAATGTTTTCTTTTGCCATTTTTTATCTTGTAACCCCGTTTTTATCCTACAGTCTTAAGGGGGTGAGAGGGAAAAAAAAGAGATAAATTTGCCTCCAGCGGGAATCGAACCCGTTCCTTCTGGTGCAATTCTAACGAGCACCCGGTATGTCATCCGAATAGCTCCTTCAGTAAGATCTTGAGGAGAAGAATTATGTTTAGGTCAGAGATATGAGAATTGTTGACAGCAGCATCAAGCTACTTGGCCGAAACTATAAATAAGAATAAATTTATTTTGTGAACTATCAGTGAAAAAACAATTACTATGTTATTATGTACTTTTTTATTACTAGTTTATAATTTTCTTCTAATTAATTAATTATTTACAGAAATATTAATTTTTGAATTTATATATGAAACTTTTTAGAATAGATATTTCATCAAAAATTAATATTTAACAATTATTTATTGTGACATCGTCACAACGCCGGGTTGCAAGTTTGAATCATATTCTTACTTTATTTAATTTAAAATATATGTTCTTCAAGTCAAATTAGCAGTGTCTTGCCCCTGTACATCATACTTTACCTACCAACAATAGAGTCATGCCAGTTATCTAAGTAACTCTGTTTTGGAGAAAAGTTTTGAATTGAAGTAGCGTGACTTCTAGTCTAGACTTCATATATAGTTAGTCGGGCTTTCTTTCCCGATACTTTCCATACCTAATTTCGACTTTTATCTATCTAAACCCGTTCTAGAGATTATGGAAGGACAGGCAGACCGATTGACAGAAAGACAGACGGACGACAGTGGGAATTTATAAGTCTACAATGTTTTCAAATTGCAGACCAATTATTAATTTAAAAAATTATAATTTTGTCTTCATTATTATTTACAGTCTACAATTATTACTAGATATAATTGTACAGAAAATAACAAAGGAGCATTTAGAAGGAATTTGAATAAGTTCATTAATATTTAACGCTCACAAAGTATACAAAAATGTAATGTAGAAAATAACTTTTAAGTAAAAGTATTTATAACGTAAATAAAGTTATTTTTACACTCGAAAATAAATTAATTAAGTAGCAAAATAATTAAAATATTAACTTATAATTTAATAATTGAATCAAAGTTCTGAATTCGTATATATTTGTTTACATAAGTTTCAAACTTATCACTTAAATAAGTTAAATTTGACATTGTAAGTTATTAATTTTATACGTCATTATTAATAATAAGGGATAGAGTATATTAAATACATTTAAAAATCAATAAGAAAAGAAAATTCAAAAAAAAACTATTGAAAATTTTTACTTTGACATCGATTAAAGAATATAGATTGGAGATCTCTGCTTGTCTTTAACTTTATTATTAAATGCAAACGATTTTGTTTTTGTAGTCGAGTTAATTAACTCTCATACAACGTGTTGCAATGAATTTATCTCGAACAAGCCACAAATTAATCTTGAATGACTAAAATGAACCAATCCTTTTTAATATTAATCTTAAACTCGGTAGATCTATTAGAAAATGTAGGAAACATCAATAATTATTTTCTCAATTAAAAATTAGATTTTCTAAAGTGCAGAGCGTTAGAAATGGCAAGATGTGCTGAATAATATAATAAAATTCTTTTTATCTCCACAATATCCTGAAACTAAATTCTAATCTTTTCAAAGATTGGTAATTTTAAAAGAAGTAAGATTAAATCTCTTTCGATAATCAGTTTTCTGCTGAAAAATTCTTGGTTTTTTTAAACCAAAAAACAATTTTCCTTTACAAAAACATGGCTGGATAATTAAAAATTAGCATTAAAAGCAGCGAAAATAAATATAAATATTTATTTCATAGGCTTTTTTACTCAAAAAAGTTATAAGATTTGTCTATAATATATGAAATTAGCACGATAAAAATCGAAATTAAATGAAATAATATAGCCGAAACATTAATTGCAATTTTATAAATTATTAATAATAATAATTTGTATTAATTTTGACAATATAAGATTAATAAACTTGTGTTATTTTCTATTTATATAAACAAACTGTCCATTTAAAATTTCTTATACATCAAATTATTTAAAAAGTACATTAATATTGTATAATGTAAACGAATAAAAATTGTACAACATATGACAAATTCATGAAATTCAATTTTTTTTTTTTTTTTTTTTTTACTTCTTTACGTAATGTTAAGTTATAGAAGCACGAATATGAGAAACATTGACAAAAATTGGATTAGATAGCTTACACGCAGACTATTGATAAGTGTACAGTACATTCGAATGTATTTAAGCAACACCTGGATATAAAGATTAAAAAATATCACGAAAAAATCAATTACTTCTTACGTAACGAATGATATTTATATTCTAAAGAAAATAAAATCGAAGCATTTTTCTGCAAAAAAATATTTCACAGATTATCTGTAAAATTTTCATATCTTGAAGAAACTTATTAATTTGTACAATAAAAAAATAATTACATACAGAAAGATCTCATTTTAATTATAAAAAAAATTATTTTTAACGATATAATAACGATAAATAAAATTTTAATCAATAATATTTAAGTTTCATAATTTATAACATTTCAAATGCCGTATTTTTTCAATAAAATGTAAATAAATTAAATATTTTCGAAAAATTTTTTAATAATTTTGAACTTTAAAATTCTTCAAAACGAAATAACTCATAACTGAACTTTAAAATTATGAATCGAAAAAGCATGGACACACAAAAGAAATAAATGAAAATTATGATTTATTCCACATATTATCATATATCTGAATTTTCATTCATACCTCGTAAAAAAAAATAGAGAGAATCATAAGTTAGATGATAAGTTATTCGAAATATTTTCTATTAATTTCATTTTTTATAAAATATTTGCTGGAAGTCAATCAAATATCTGAAATAAATTAGATTAAAAAATTCATAGACAAATCTTTTTTGGAAGAAAGAAATTGAAAAAAATATATAATCATTTTAAGGATATCTGAAAAAGTATTTTCTCCATTAAACTAAATGAAGTGAATATTTCTTTCTTAATTTTATTATTCATTAATAATAATTTTTTAACCAAAGATAATAAATAAAAAAAATTGTTAGGATTATACAAATAATGATTGTAATAAAATAATTTAATACAATCAAATTTTTACAAATTGATTATAGCAATTTATTATACTGGTATAATAAATGATTATAATCATTACTAGGCAATAAATAATTTCTTTAATTTATATATATATATATATATGTAAATGCACGGAATAATAAAATAATTAGAACATTAATAATTCATAAATCTCTCTTTAAGAATACATTTTAAATTTGGTTTTTATGTTATTAAAATGGGTTTAAAGAAAAATGATATGTTATAATATTAATCAAATTAAATGAAATCCAGCCTTATCGTAATTTCTCTTTGTAAATTTAACATTTCCAGTATGTTAATTAAAAGGGAAAGTTAAGTAAATAAACAATACCAAAAATAGTTTATGGAAATCGATTCTGTAACCATAAGCTATCTTTATCTTTCTCCTCATCCAAATAGAAATGCTTGCTAACAATTCCTTTTCCATTGCCTTGCAAAGGATCAGAAAATGCAATCACTTCATTAATTGGGGTAAAATGGAATAAGGAAATGAATGCAATAATGTATATAGTTAAGAGATAAAATTTCAGGATATTAATGTAAGCGTCTTTTCTTTTATCGTAACTTAATTTATCATCATTTGTCATCGGCAGGCAATTTACAACTAAGAGCTATTAAACGTTAAAATCGTCTTTATTTTAATTTTAAACTAAACTGACTTCTGACGGAAATAGAATATGTTAAACGATGAAGTGACAGCTCGCACTATTGTTATGATAATAATGATGCCAATATACATTATGTAGTAGTTAAAAACCATCGTTTTTCTTGGAAATTGCGCTGAAATTTTACATTATATAAAAATATATGTCTTTTATTTGTTAAAATATTCAAATTTTTACATGATTTTTTTAATGTAACGATTCTGAACGAAAGTAAAAGCACGTAAATTTATGTTAATATTTAATAAAATCTATGATAATTTTTACGAGAAATTTATAGCTTTCATATTATATTATTTTCATTTGCATTTTATTTATCATTATTTATTATTTAATATTTATTTATCGTAATATGTATTAAAATGAACGATATTATTATTGAATAGATTGCTTAATTTTTAATAAATATTAGTAATTTTTAATATTAAATAAGAAATAATTTTATTGCTTGTTAGAGACAAAATATTTATATAATATATACTAATTTACTTAAGAAGATATGTAAATTTTTAAGTTAAGTTTAGTCTAATTTTTAACGTTACGTAAATTTGTTAATATTAGTAACACATTGGACAAAAATTATGTAATATTGCTAATCTTTTACTACTGTAACTTAATGTCATTAATAATTACCTTTGATGTTAATAAGGGTCTAAAATTTTCATAAATTTTAAAGGAAAAATTTGCAAAATTTATTTTACTGAATAAAATATACAATTTTTTAATGATGTTGAGTAAATAATATGCAGATTTATTAAACTATAAATTTGTGTTATTGTTGTTAGTAGAAGAAAGCAATTTATAATTTAATGATCCGGATTTAAAATTGCACATATATTTGTTCTTTTTACGTAAAAATCAGCAAAACTTTCATAATATCGATGAAATTAATTAATAAATTCGAAAGATAATAAAAATTAACTTTATTAAATATTTAACTTTTTTCATATACACTTTTTATAAGATTAAAAATATTAAACAAATATAATATTTTAATTTAATTCAATAAGAAAACGAAATGCTAAAAGTATAATTTAAGTTTTACTTTTAAAGATTTCATTAATATTAAATATCAAGCTGATAAAATATTAATATTTTCTAAAATGTTGCCCTTAATGAAAACGTCATTTGCTGAAGGTTATTTAAACCATCTTTTAATAACAATTATAATTTACGAGTCTTTTTCATTATAAAAAGAGTATTTCGTTAATTAAAATATTGCTTTCTGTGACTTTACGCTCCCGTAATCAATGTAATTAGACCAAAGCTGAATGTTAGCCTTCAGTTAAATCCTGTATGTTTAGAAGCGCTGTCGGATTGATTAGCATAACATCATAGACTACTTTCATTAAGGTAGCGGCCATTGCTTCTGGTAAACAACCTAAGCGTCATTTTCTGACAAATCGATCTGACTCCATGCTTAGCATTAGCCTACCTACTAACGCTTTAACAATATTATTATATTTGCTAAAATTTAAGTGGGCGATTCTGACTTTTAAATTTAGTAAAAAATAAAAATGCGAATAGAAACAAAATCGAATTTTCTTCTTTTGATATAAAACATGTACATTTTTTTTTATCAAGCCATAAAATATCCACTTCATATTGCAAAAGAGAAAGATTGTCTGTGTGGGAATCATCCAGATTGAATGCAAGTTAAAAGCAGTGATTCATATAACTACTTCTACTAAAGAAAAAGCTATACGAGTTGAATTTCGTTGCTGATACAAGTAGATAAAATGTATACGTGTATATTTCTAATAAATTTAGTTTAAAACTGTAAAGGAACCTTACGAAAAAAAGCATTTTAAATCATAAAACTGTGTATGTATATAAGAATGAATACAATATTTATATAACGTATCTAAAAATAAATATATACGATTATAAATTTATATATTTACCATCTATCGAAAATTGAAGCCCGTCAAATTCTGTTCAATTTTTTCTATCTTTAAAAAGTTCAATGGCACACAACTGATATAAATTGTTTAAATTTATTATTACTTCGCTGTTTTTTTATCTAAACTTAATAGCGTAGTTATAAAATAATGTGTACTTTTCCCGAAAAATAAATAAAAATTCATATGTCTTAAATCTATATATATAAAATTAAAAGAATTATTTTATTCTCTAGGTAACAATAAGATAGCCATGCTTGCTTGTTATTGTGGCAATTCACGTACAAACGATTCGTACTAAATTTCTTGGCATGGTGCCTACAAAACAAAAGATCTTTTTCTTATTATAGAGTCTCTGCGTCCTAATATTTGTTCTTTATTGCATTTACCAATTTTTAGTTTTAGTAACAAATTAATTATAGATATTTTATTTCTCTATATTAAAAACTTACGATTCTCTAGTTATATAAAATTCAATTTTTTTTCTCCGAGTTGTATCTGATGCAAGATAATAAAGTCTATAAATTTCAGTAAAAGATATATTTTTCTTCAATTTCAAACCTTTAAAACTCAATACTTTTGCTGAAATAGCCTAAAAGCATATTTATCGATTATTAGAATAAGTTAGAAAAGATCATCAAAAATTTTGAGAATACTTTAAAAAAATAATAATAAAAAGAACAGAAAAAGAGAGATCATCAACATCAAGAAAGTTTCTTTTAACATTAGGTGAGATTTCTAATCTATGTTTTTGATTCTTCAGAGATGACTTAAGTAATCTTCTTCCATGTAATAGGTATTTTATGCGAAAATAATGCATTCATTTGATAAGATAATTGTTGTAATATCACTACAAATATCCTTCAATAAATAACTTTAATTTTTATGTAAGTTAGATAATTACAAACTTATTAATTACCTTTATTCTATTTTTAATCGTATATTATCTGAAAATCATATGATAAAGATACCCGTTACAATGCTGTGATTAATTAATTTTGTATCCGTGAAGACACTTTATGCTATTGTCCCGATCTGTATTGTTCGATGAGGTAAACTACGTTTCTCTTTAAGGCTACGATCTTTTGATGTAGATTAAACGTATTCCTGGAAAGTCTGAATATCACAAATCAGAACGTGCCAATGCTTATTTATTACTATACGACTAATTAATTCTAATTACGCATCAATAGTATAAAATATATATTTTAGATTATGGCTTTCAAATAAGTGCTCGTTTCATATGTGAATTAGATATAATATTCGTATTATTGTAATCTGCTTCATTATTTTAATGTTATGGTTAATTTTATGTTTAGATGCACAGTTTCGAATGATAACTCTAATAATATTTGAAGCCGATTTAGAAATTCTTGATGGATCCACAAAATCCGGATATCCTGATTTACAGTTCGAATCAAAGGCTATTACTTCTCGAGAGAAGACTCGAATATTTGATTATTTGTGGATTATTTTCGCAGGAGATTTTTGCTAAATCTTTAATTCTTTACTTATTGATTTCTTCTGACGTTAATCTTGATCTAAACTTTTTTATACCAGAAAAATTCAATGCTGATATAGTACATAAGTAAATTCTATTCAAATAAACTTAGGTACTGGTATCCAGTTTCACGTATAGAAAGTAATGACGAATGTAAGTTAGCATTAAAATTTTTTTATAATAAAATTTCCTGCATAAAAATAGATTCAATCAAGTATATTTAACTCTGTTAGTTTTAAAGGGAAAGAGTGACTACCTGAGAAAAAAGGGGGTTTTTTTGAAGAGAAATGTAAAAATGAGATTGAATATCATCGTATGAAAAAACACTAAATTGAAAAAAACTGTATTTTTTAAATAAACATTATTGACGGAAAAGCTAGATAAAAATTATATTCTTTTTTTAATCATTAATAAAAAATAGTTACGTCTAGAAAGAATTTTTAAAATTTTACTTATAAAAACTTGCCACATTCTAGTTTTTTAAAAGTTATAAAATTCAATCAATTTAAATTGTCCGTATTGCAAATTGAAATTTTTGCATTTTCTTGACTAACTAAGAGCTTATTTCTCTTCCGTAAGTCAAGTAAACAGTTTTTCTTTGTTACTTTTATTGCCATTTTCTATATATAGTGCATATATTTATTTTAATGTATACAACAACACACCGTTACAGAAAATTTTCAGAATAGAAAGTACCATTATTCTATTTGTAAAGTTAGGACGAATAAACTTTATTTTATAAGCATGCGAAATTTTTAAAAATTCTGTAAGGAAAAAAGAGGAATTCTTATAAGCTATACTAAAAATATGTCATGTTTTTTTCCATTTCCTTTATACACTATCACGAAAAAATTTTTCTGGTATCGAAATTCTACTATTTTATTAAATGGTAAAATTTAACATTATACTGAATAAATTCTAAAATTAATTGTATTAATAATAATCGAATTTTTAAAGTAAAAATATTTCTATTTTATTTTGAAAATTATTAAAAATACTAGACTTTAAATCTGATCATATAAATTGCTGGGATTTTTAATAAAATGGACTTAAGGTTAATGTATACGAAATAGATTTGACTGGTGGGTTTAAGTTAGAATATAATCAACAATAAAAATTATGTTATAATTGGATCTGCAAATCTTGCAGCTACGAAATCTGTAAGATACTGATTTTGATCTGTTCTGTGTTTGGTCTGTTCATCTGTAAGATTGTTTAACAATTTTAAATTTCTCTATTGTATTCTACTGAACTATTGTTAGGAAACTTTTTTCATGCAATTCTTATTTAACCTACAAAAATTTGTGTAAAAAGGAAGATATCTCCGTGACTAGAGTGATTCTTTTTGCCATATCGATAGGCACAATTCTCGACTAACTGTAAGACCTTATTTCTTTTCTGCAGAGGACGGCCCCAAAAGTCAGTTAATCATTGTAAAGCCTACATTGCAGCTCGATTCAAATACTTTATTACTATAAACTTTTCAAACATCGCACAAAATGCAATCCTTCTTCTTCAATGTGCAAATTACAAAGCTATGAGACTCATAAATTGCTAACTTTCTCGTAAAAAGTAATGAATTGCTTACAAAAAGCATATTTACCTGACAGCATGTACAGTACTGTATTTAATTAGCACATTAACTTTTTTTAAAATTGTTTTACTTTTTTAAATATAACAGAATTATAGTTGATGAGAAATATAAAGAAAGATTTATCGAGAAATATTTTTAATAAAATATTTAATATTTGCGTAAGGTAAATATATTAATAATGTTGAATTGTCCTTTATTTATAAAGAAAATTTATGATATTTCTTCTCAACTAGTTGTAAAGCATTCTGACTTCATAAATGTAAATTGCATAATACTAAAGATGACTGACGTTCCTTTAGGGGGAAAAAAAAAATTTGTATTAAAAATTTGTTTAATATTATTTAATTTAGAAAAAATATATATATTTGGATAATATAATTTATCAAATAATAAACTAAAATAACTAATTTAAAAAAAATTCTTAAAATAAATAAGACTTTATATTTCAAAATGGAGAATATATCCTGTTACAAATAAATTACAATAAAAATTAATTTTAAACGTGTCTTCTTGCATAACATTCCGTCCACAGTTATTCTATTTGTGTAAAAAAAAATACAAAATTGGAAAATGAATTCCTACGGTTTTATTTCTTTTTTTAATCAAACAACTTTATAGTTTGTGTTTTTTTTTATGTTGAATTTTGCATACATGAGTACCTCCATGTCTCTATATTTTCATCATACCGTCTGCAATTGAAAGATTACTGTAAATTTTGTAGATTCTCGCGTTACACGATTCTGGTTTTGACACCACGTTCACGAAACCGAAAAATATTCAACGAGATCCGCTTTGACATCTCCTTAACGACACAGATTCCTACGGGTAAAAGATCTTTTTACATACTTTATAAACATAGATTTACTAAAAGAATTTTCGATTTGACATTAATATAATAAATTGAAAAGAAAATTAAACATTAAAATCTTTATAAATAAATATGCTTGCTTTAAAATTAATGTGTTTTTTTTTTTTTTTTTTGGAAATGATGATAAATTGTAACTAAAATTGCTTCGGTATTACGAAAAATCGAAAATTAAGGAATTTTTTTCATACATGAACAGTACAGTACATATAGATTTTATATATGAGGTAATAAAGGTAACTTTGTATTATATACAGGAAAGATTGAGGAAAGTTAATTTTTACTTTAATTTATACTCGAGAAATCTATAAGCCTAAAATTTATTAAGAAAATTATATTACGTATTTAATATAAAAGAGTTTTTGCTTTTCGATATCCTGTACCAAGAGTACTAAGCCAGGTACAGGAATAGATTATGGGTGCGCTAGCATGATGATAGCTGATTTTATAAAAAAGTCATATAGTATATATACTTATCATGCAAACGATTAACAAAGAAACCCGCCATTTCAACGTATGTTTGAAAATAGGATAGCTAGCTAAGTTTCGTACATTGGTTCTACAAACATTGTCTTAGTGCATTGTAAATACAGTATAATATACAGTTAAAATTAATTTTTTTTATAGTTTTCTTTCTGATTTAGTTGTAATTGCATTTTAATAAAAACTAAATTGTTCGCCATAAGATTTTACAAAAACATTTCGCAGTTCTTAACACTCGATTCTTTCATAATGTAAATTTTTATTTTATTTTAAAATATTAATGCAACAAAAATAGTAGTAAAGTAAGTCATTATATTTATTTAAACACTATTAAATTGAAATTTATCTATTTTAAAATGATTTGAAATAATATAGTTAATGTGGATTCTTAGATGATATTCTCTAGCAATTCTCCAGTAATTGTACGATTATCTGTGATATTTATATATTTTTTTGAATTTCTCGGAAAATCTACGAAATTTAATTTTTTTAATTAGTTATTTGAATAAGATCTAAAGTAATATTCGCTCATTTATTCAATAATATAATCTGCTAGCCTCAGTTATAAATGACTGAAATATAGAATTTTTATAGTTTATAGTGAAAATATCATATGTTAATGACTGAATAAACAATTATTTTTAAATAAAATAATTATATAATTATAGAAAAATATTTTATTGAGATTTATATATATAAATCTCAATAAATAATATTTTATGGCCTGACATACAACGAAAGTAAAATAAATAGATTTTTATATTGTTTGAAAGTAAAAACTTTTATGATTAGCATAAAAATATTTTGAAAACATATAAAATTTTAATGATAAAATAATAAAAAATGCATTATGTAAATATTACATTATTAATGTAGATGTTTCATTACATGTATACAAAGAAAACAATAGAATTAGTAAAAATTTAACATTTAAAAAAATGTTCAATATAAATGTTATAAATGTTTTATTGTTATAGAAAATTTATGCCATCACTTTATCCAATTAATTACCGTACAAGCAGGATAATTATATTTTAAACTAGATAAAGATGATGTATACCTTGCTTATATGTAGCCTGCTAATCTGCTCATAATGTATAAATATTAGTATGACTAGTTGAAATTAATATATAGAAATTTTAATAATATATTATAAAGTATTATATTTAGTAAAATATTGTCTATGTCTATAAATTTTATATTATAATATAATAAGCTTGCACATGAAAAGCTACAGTTATCGTAGATTTGTATTATACTTAATGCGCATATATATTATATATTCAAGTAAATTTTTCTTTAAAATTTTAACATGAAGTCGCCTTTACATCTTCTATATATATATATTTATAGAAGAGCATAGAAAATGATAAATTTCGAATATTTTCTTTGTAAAATTCGAAATTTACTTTTGTAGTAAGCATGTTTTTCATAAAATGATGGATTCTGATTTACTTCCAAAATAAATATTACAAAGCATTGAATAAAATCAAAATGTAAAGTAACAGATGTATCTACATGGTAAAAAATAATGCAATTTTAATTCTTTTAAATAATGATATATTAATCATTTTTAAAAATATATTATGTAGAAAAGAGAATAGAGAAAAGCATTATTAATATTAGAACTGAATGAAAGATGTCAGTAAAAAGGTCATAATTTAATTAATTCTTTATTTAATAAAAGAATTTCTACACCAGATTGTATTGATCTAATGTAAAAAAAGGAAAAAATCCATAAAGTTTTTTTTTTTTTACTCAGGATTTCAGGCTGCTGTTATTATTGAAGTTCTTTTAAAAATAGCCACAGCCTGAAATTCTAAGTTTTGATATTTATGGATAACGGATTTCTAAACTGTTATTCTAAATTCTAATACATTAATCATGTGATAAATATGCAATATTTTTCTTAGAAATGTATTTTATAAATTTAAATTACATTAATAACCATAAATTCGATTTTTTGCGTAATGTATGATTAAGAATCATTATTTCTTAATCATACATTATGCAAATAACAAATGACTTTTTAGTATACATTTACCAGTAAATTTAATATTTTTTGCATATAAAAAAATAATATTTTATTACACTTTCTTGCGGATGTTTTTTGCGAATATTTTATTCTGTAAAGTATAAAAAATAAACGTAAAACTCAATATACATGTACGTACGATATATATGTAATATATAAATAAATAAAAAAATTGGAACTAAAGAAAACTGAATTTATATATATATATATATAGATGTTTTTATTGCTGTTTATTTGTAAAATGTGTTTTGAAGTTAGGCAGTGCAATAACATTTGAAAAAGGAAACAAATCATTAAAAACGTAGCAGTGATATAAATTGTAATAAAATGAAAAAATAAAGTAAGAGTTTTAAAAAAGTACTCGAGAGAAATTGTCTGGAATTCAGCAACAAAATATCTGCAAAACTCTGTCAAAATTTATGAACCTGTTTGGTAAAAACTATAGCATTACGGATATCTTTTATCACGAGGTCATAAATTGCAAAATATTTCAAAAGTTTTACCACAATAATAAAACACAGTTTATAAAACATAAATTATATGTATTCCTTTATTTATTTTTACATAATTTAATATTTTAAATGTCTTCATAATAAACGAAGTTTAGCAAAACGTGTGCCAGAAAAATATAAGCAATTGATACTGATGAAAATACGTTGATAAAAACATATATTACATTTTCCTTTTATTTTAAATTAATATTTATACTTTTTATAAGATCTTATAGGTAATTAAACCGTACACACTTTACAAAATTTTCTATTTTCTATAAACTTCATTTATAATGTAGTTTTATAGAAGATTTTGTAGAAATCTGTTGTTTTGTGTAGTTTTTATAAGAATTTATAAAAACCCGTATGGAATGAATTTAAATATAGAAAACAAATAAAAAATATATTGGAAAACCTTCAAAGTTATGTAATTTTATATAACATACCTCTAAGTTTCTGCAAAAATCTATTCTGTTTAAATTCTTTTAAATGGTCGTTTATTGTTAAATTTGTTAGAGATCACAATGATGTAAGTTATATAAAATTATTTATATATATATATATATATTTAATTAAAGACAAATGAAAATGTACAAGCTGCTATTTTTGTTTTATTTTCTCTCTGTTTTTCTTTATAATAATCTTGTATAACTACAGCAATTTTTTTTAGTAAATGGTCACAGACGAATTCTTAGTAACAGAGCATGACCTTAGCACAAGATTCTCGTCACGCTAAAATGAGGTTTACCTTTTTAGAAACCTCGTCTCGTTTGATGGCCGCCAGCAAGTTTGCTTTTGATGCTGGCGATTTTGCAGAAACCCCGCAATGAAATGTGTGGATAAGCTACTGAAGAGTATATGAAGTATCCTAGATATCAAGAAAGAAGATATTTCGAGAGTTTAATTTCTTTTGAATGACTCTCCAACTTAAAAAAAATTAAATAAAATAAAATTTATATAAACATTTTCCAATTTAATTTATGTCATTCCACAATTTCGAATAAGTCTATTTACTTTATTTATAAACCGTAAATTCCTTAAAATATATTTTGTATATTATGTAATTAATTGATTTGTTAAGGATAAATATTAAATTACTTGTTTCTTCTGGATATATTAGATAAATATCATAGATACAAGCAACGTCATTGGATTGACAAAAGATAAAATGATGGTTATGGCGAGAACAACAGCAACAAACGTTCAATAATAGGCAGTTGCAATCATTCGATATATCTACAAAATACCCGTACCCAATACCACAGATCTTTTCAATATTTAGAAAATCGTGTTATGTAACAGTTTCTTTGTGAAATAGAAAAATATGTTTCTTTTTTTTTAAATTTTTAAAAATATTTTTCTTTCTTTCTCATACTAAAAAAATTAAATACATTTTTAAATAGCTATTAAGATAATTTATAAAAAAGTTTTTTTTAAATTATATAAATCGAACGCATTTAAAAGCATAATTGCAATTTATATTTTAACATGTTTAAATGCTGTATTTAATTGTGATTATTGTATAAGGTACTGATAGATATTAATTACAATTAAGTAGGAATTTTAGAGAAATTTAAACGATTACACTAATTGTAATTAATCATTTAAGAATAATGCAAATTAATTACAATTAATACACATTGTAACAATTAAACGAACATTAAGATCTAATTATATTTAATGTTAATACAATGAATAATTTTACGATAAAAATTAAGTTTAGTTTTATAAGTTTTTTGGGTAAAGGAAATCTTTTAAAAGTAAATTATGAAACTATATTATTGTGAAAAAGCATCGTTTTGCCGACATAAGCTGTTATTAATAAATTGAGGTTAACATAAATTTAATGTTCATGAAATATTGTTACGCTCACGATAAGTTTCTATCAGCAAATTGGATGATCATTCGAGATAAATCGATTTTGTTGATAAGTAATACGATGATAATATCTTTTAGTATAAAGTTATGGAAAATATCTCATCCAAGTTTCATGTAATGCATTATTAAATAGTTGAATATTAACGAATAGAATTGAATAGGATTGTTTTGGAACAAAAATATGATGATATTTCTAATGTTACAAATATTTAAGACCTATTCTAGGAATACAAAATGTTTATAAATAATACAAATAAAAAAATTCTTCGCCATCCTTTTCTTGGAAAGTTCGTGCTTAAAATGTTAAAAATAGCATTCGGAACGAAATGACGTTTTCTGAGAACTTAAAAATGGATAGAAAAACTGATCTTTCAATTTTGGAAAGTCTTAGAAGTTTCAAAGACTGCAGAAGGATGTCTAAAAATGAATAACAATGAGCAAAAACAATAGTTAATACCGAAATGTATACAAAACACGATTTCAATTATTTTACATTTTTATTATTTTATACGAGAAAAACTAAGTATAAGATTAAATAAATTTTTTAAAAAAGGATATTAATATTAAGGTTTATCGGCGTATAATATTGCTATGACGAGGGCGTGATAAGAGTAAATGGGTCCGGTTCAGTCACAAACGTGTGACTTCCTCTCCAGAAATCATAAAATTATATAAATAAAGTCAATAAAACAAATAAAAATAGATTTTCCCCCATACTTTTAAAAGCTATTTAGAATCACACTTATGAAGTATCTGATACACTTTCTTCGGAGTTACTTTCAGAAGGGAAGATATATAATAAAAGCAGCCCTTCATAAAGGAAATTTTCAGAAGATTAAAATTTGGAACATAAAAGAACAGAGGATTCTATTACAGTCTTGTATAAATTTCTATTTTATAACTTATATGGGTCTTTTTCAAAATTAACTTTAATTTATTATATTATTAATTTATCATACGCATATATATAGCCTATGTTTTCACATAAAAGACTAAACTTTGACATCCCTCTTTGCCTCAACTAAAGTTGCTAAATTTCAACAACTGGATTAAAGGACACTTAAAAATGATTAATGCTACCACTCTCCAACTTACACTCCATCCCGTTCCACACCAAAAAAGTAAAGACGAATTAAACGATTGTAAAAGGTAAAGTAAAATTGAATGATTTTCAGTTAATAAATAAACATTTTGTTTATATTTTTTAGATCTTGATTTAAAAATTACAGTTTTCATATTGACTATAAATATTTTCAAATTTTAATTTTAATTTAGAGCAGGGAATTCCAACCTTTTTCGTTTATCAACCCCTTTTAAGAAAAATCGTTTTCCATCAATCCTCTTCAATATTAATTATGCTATACTATATTATATATAAATATATATTCTATAGCCTCTTGCGTAATTTTTAAAAACATTTTCCTACACTTATTTAAGAGCAAAAAAACTTTTAACATTTTTAAATAATTTTAAAAAAATATATATTTATGCTTTTGTATGTTTAACACATATTCATTGCATATTGGCTAAAATATATATTTAAAAAAGTTATACAATACTTTAATTAATCAATTAATTAAATAAAAAGTTACATTTTAAAAATTTTAATCAATCTTTTAAAAAATTATTATATTTATATAAGAAAAAATAAGATAGAACCGAGCTGCAAGATTTTCTCTGCTAAACGTAAAAACGTTTAATTGCAGTCGCAATTATCATTATAGCGATAGGATACTTGGTAGCAACAAACTAATAGAAGACGCTAAAGAAATGACTAGAAGAAAATTTTCTCCTTCGTAACGACGACCAGAAGATTTTTGTTATAAACCTGCTGCTCTAATGACCGAGAAAATATTCCATCATTAATACGAAGTTAATAGCTTCAGTAATCACTTGGTTCGATGGCACGATGCTGAATATATAGAATAGCCTCGGGAGTGATGACTATGCTAATCCCAAACCTGAAGTAATATCCTCTGTTGGTCCCCGATCGTGATAGATGAATATTATCAATTTTTCTCTTTGGTTTTCCAACTCATAATATTCCTTTTTTTATATTCATTTTAATTTAAGAACCTTTTATTATCTTTGTGTTTTACTCAATGGTATGTACACGTATGTACACTTATGTTTATAAACTTAGTGCAATAATGAGATAGGGCAATAAAAAAAAACTTATTAAATTTAAGTTCGGGTTTAAAAAGTAATAATCACGTTAAAGAATTCTAGTCACTTCAGAAATCACTTCTCGTGGCAATAATATTTCATGAATACAAAATGTTAAATAGAGAAAAAGAAGAATATTATTTTCTCGGATTTTTTTTTAGTTATTAAAGTTTTAAATTTAATAAAATAATTTTATAAATTGGAATGTAATGTTTATATTTATCTTTTGCTATTTTAGCAGCCTATTGGGTTGGTTATATAAGTGAAATATTTTCTTGATTTCCAAAGTTAAATTTAAACATTTAATGAAGCATTCACAATTTCAAACCTTAATTCATTCTAAAATTTTATAAATACAAATCCTTTCAATAGATGTACTGTACTGTTCTTATTCAAGTATTCAATATAATAATATTTATTTAGAATGATAATCTACGATATTATAAATCTCATTATCTAATTTAAATATGCATTATTAAATTTCTTTTAAATAAGTTGATCGAAAAGTCACTTGATAGAAATATATATATTTTTAAAGATTATTTTTAAAACGTTTAGGAATCTGCGTTGTTATTTTTGATTAATTCGCTTCCAATGAAGCAATTATGGTTAAATGGCTTTTGGGTCACCCTTATTATTTAAAACTTTAACGCGATTTTAAGTTAAATATAATTAAAGACAAAATAATATAAACATTTGAAGTATTATGAATAACATATACTGTAAATTATTTAATATAAATGTTTCTCATTCTTAAATCAAATCAAATCTTTTGATTAGAGAAATTCTATGCATATTATAGTATAAAGAAGATGAATTGATGTTACCAATTGTAGATCATTATATACTCATTAACTCATATTTTGCTGTTTAAGAAAATTATGACGAAACTATTATTAAAAAATAAAGTGTTATCTGCTACCATAAAACCATTAACCGGTATTTCTCTGGCAACAGAAAGAAAGTTTGTATCACACAATGCTTTTATCATGTTTTACTAGCCACTACCATCATGAAAACACAAAGATTGAACGACTACAACAATAAAAATCGAAATATATAAATTAGGGAGTAGAATATTTTTCGGAAGTGCAGGTCAGAGAAATAACAAATATAATTTTTATAAAATCGATGGGGAAAAAAAAAGAAAACGTTAGAAACGATATTTATTTTTCATAGTTTGTTTATAAAATTCTAAACATGTTGACAATATGAAGCAAAATGTCAAGAGTGATGACATCTATAAATTGCTCGTGATCAATTTCTGGGTAAGCCTTCGATTTTCCAGTAGAATAAGTACCACATATCAAAAATGGTAAGTATATTTCTGGCACTTTATGCCAAAAATCTAGATTAATTTGCCAAATCTGCGATATAACAGCCTCACATCAAATTTAGCTGATAGTCTTTATATATGCCGTCTTTGACCCATTTTATATCCTTCCGTTATATATCCCATATTGTAAGCACGATATATCATTGATATCTAAAAGAGCTAATAAAATAAAGTATGATTAAATATTCTAAATGAAGACAATATACTTAAGACTAAAATACTATAAAAAAAAATTAAATTTGTGGCATAATGTTGTTAGTTCATTCAGAAACAAACAAGAATTAATTGATGATAATATTGAATTATATTAAAACTATTTATAGAATTCTGTTTCTAAGCGATAGAAATTAGCAATCTAAATATAAATTTATGCATTTTAATTGAATTAATTCACAATTTAGCTTAATTAATTAAAAATGTAACTAGTATGTTTAAAAAGTGATTATATAAGCTTTAAAAACACTTAAAAATTCTACTTGCATAAAATACATGTATTAAATTTACTAAAAATATGTATTTATGATGATTAGTTTTTAATTGTTATTGTTTTGAGCAGATACCTAAATAAAGTACTGGATTAGCATATTATTATAGGATGTAATGTACTATATTTACAGGCTATTTCTTGGCTTTTTTCGTCTTGTGAGCATTAAGGGGGCCTGTTGAATTCACGAATTGACATTCGTGAATTTAACAGCCAGGCTCACAAGGGCGGAACATCAGGGCTTTGGAGCAACCATTTTTTTTTTTTTTTTTTTTTTAGTTGCTCCGCTCCAGCTCCACTCCGGCATCAAAGTATTTGCTCTAGCTCCGCTCTGTGCTCTGCTTCATGCTCCGGTTAAAATATTCTTACAAAAATTACATTAATTTTTTCTTTGATATAAAAGTACATATAAAAAAACTTGTTTATTTACAACTAATTTATTTATTATTAAAAAAATTAACATACAACCTAAAATTTATTCGTTGATTTTAATAAATAAAATGGCAGACAGAAAATCGTCCTTCATTGACTGCCTATTATCAGTTAAAATTAATCTTAATCCGGAAAATAGACGCTCAACACTTACTTGAGAAGTTGGCATGCTTGAAGCGATTCTGCATGCTCTTCTGATGTGCTTTGGATAATGGTCAATGGTTTCGAAACATTCACCTTTAATCTCCTTACATCCTCTATTGCATTGCAGTCTTTCGCAATATGTTTGTCTATTTCGTTGTCATCTTTATTATGTATAAGGAAATTCGATGACAGTTTTCTCTTCTATCCAATTTTTTTTTCAAAATCATCGTCTTCCGAATCTATATTATATTACAGGTTGTCTGTGACAGCTCAACAATTGTCAGCTTTTCAGCCAAATCAATTAGTATTTGCCTTTTGATTCGCCGTTGGATATCTGAAAACCTTCTCTCATCTTTACTTTTTCTGCTGCACTTAATAAGATTCTATTCCTAGAATCAACATACACTCCAGCAAGAAAATGTGTGTTTTTAATAAGCTTTTCTTTCCTCTTTTTCATGAAAGACAGAATTCCTAACGCAACATATCCTCCAAATTCTTCCATACATTTTTCTAGTTTACACCATTCTTTCATAAACATCCCTGGAGTAAGATCGGCAGCTTGAAGGGCAATTGTCGAAATATTTGGTTTTTCTAAAACAGCTCTGATATCTTTTACTCTGTCCCATTCGGCTTTGCTAAGTTCCAGGTCTTTTGTCCCGGCAGCAGCTACTTGGTCGCAGTAGTCTTTGAAAAAAAAATAATGATCAAGCATGGCATATGTAGAACCTTACCTTGTTACTGTATCTAGGGATTGAGTTTTACCATACATTTTCAGCAAAACATTACGAAATGTTGGCGTTCGTAATTTTACCACAATCTGTCAAATTTTCCCTAATATCTTTATTATTTGTTCATTCTTTAATCCATTCCAAATGGGCCAGTTGAAGAGTGTGAATCCCACACCTCATTAGTTGAATTTTCATATTATCATTACACCATTGGGAAGAAACTTTAACCCACTGTTGCGAAATGTATACATTCATTTCTTCGATATCTTCAGTTTTTCGTCATTTTTATCCTGGGAAATATTTTCATGATCGCCAAGTTTATTTACAGCACATATCATGTTCGCTGTATTATCTACACAAATACTTAGTACTTGTTTGACAAGTTTGCCACATGTTAAATAATATCAGTGTTGTAAACCTAACAATGCAAAATAACTTTAATTTAATTTAATATTTAATGGTTTGTTAAAATTGTTTTTGAAAAATCAAATGTAAGAAATGAATATTAGTGCTGCTCCTAGTGGTGAATTTCTGTACTAATGACTTAAGCCACTTTCATTCTAAACAAAACAGAACTATGTCAGAGGATTTCAAACATGGACTTAAACTCAATTTTTAAATTTTATGACTTATGCCACTTCCATTTTCACCGGCTCAAATATTTAAAAAATATGCATATCGGAGCACTACAAATTTCTGCGCTCCGGCTCCGCTTCTGTTCGAAGTAAAAATCCGTTGCTCCACCTGCTCCATGCTCCAGCTTTACTCCAAAGCACTGCGGAACAGGAGCCAACACCCATAGAAAGTTCCTGAAGAGTGCTCGCACGAATTAGATCCCGGATCTCCCAGTAGTAGTAGACTGACGCCTTCACCTTCTCGGCCATCATGCTGTTATATTTATAGGCTTATTATATTATAATAAATATTAAATTAAAAGGAAAATGTGTTGTTCGTATTGATGTAATTAAGATTAATACTAATTCACGTTTAGTTGTATCATTTAAGATAAATCTATACTTTTGAATCGAAATGCAAATACTGTAGTTTAAATAATTAAAAATATCGAATATTGAAATTTACGTAAGTAATTATCAAAATTAGTATTAATTAAGTTCAAAAATTGTGACTATGATATCATAAATTTGATTAAGAAATTTTCATCAGAAGACTATAGTTTGCTCCAATTAAATGTAACAAGAAAAAATAAATAAATAAATAAAACAAGAGACCAAAGTAGAACAATCGATACCCCGGGAAATCGAACCCTTGCAGTTCGGAAAATATTTCAGTTTACTTCAACTTGTCCAAATGTTATTCGAAAATCTGGAAGAATAGCACTTGGAATATTGAACATACTCATAAAGTTTATCGATCACACGAAAATTTTTGTAAGAATTCCCAACAGACAAGAAGAAAGTTTAGTTTATAATCGAATCCTATCGTGATACAAGTTATTCACATTCACAAAAAAAAAGTAAAGTAATAATATTCATCATTTTAATGCATTTTAATTATATACCCGATGTCTTCACGCGTGAAATTATTAAAGTAGGACAGAAAAAGTTTAAAAAATTGCCATCTTTACATTTTCTACATAATTTAACATCATTTTTCTTACATTTTGCTAAATCCCAAAACGTTATTTACATAATTAATATTGTATTACTTTACATTACTATAGACATTGTTTGTATTTAGAAAAGTTAAATTTCAAAATAAAAAAAGGAAATTTATTATAAGCCAAACATTTATTACACCATAAATCTAATTACTTCACTATCTATGGCTTTCACCTCTGTCGCTGGACAACATGGAGACGAAAGAGTAAATCAACCATTACGTTCACTACCGTTTGAAACGTTGTAGCGTAATAAAAATTTAATTAAGGTTGCCAGATATTGGAAGAATTGTTAATGTTTGGTATTTCTAATCATCCGAAATAACTTTATCCCGATAAGTGCAGCTACCAAGAGAACTATTCGTTTGGTTAAAGATTTATCTTAAACTTTAAATTAACAAAAAGAAACGT
Source organism: Centruroides vittatus (assembly GCF_030686945.1). NCBI lineage: Eukaryota > Metazoa > Arthropoda > Arachnida > Scorpiones > Buthidae > Centruroides > Centruroides vittatus. The sequence continues at coordinate 1,103,775 of NW_027120741.1, forward strand.
AATATCAATTTCCTCTGTAATTCTTCTACTCGAATTACACTCTCAATTTGAACGAACAAAACTAGATTTTTTTTTTTTTTTGGAAAATGTTATTAGAAACGTAATAATTTAAAGTGTAATAATGATTAATTTACATGTTTTTTTCCTTGTAGATACACTTCTAAATTAATAATAATATTTTATTATTGTTTTTTAGTACAAGAGTTCCTAGCCTGATCGCTACTGACCCTCGAGAGATCGCTAGATTTATCTGGGGGATTCGACTAATTACTACGGATAGTTTGGGAGTCGATGGACAAATTTATTTTTATTATATTTTAAAATATAATAATAAAGTCTGTAAAAGGGTCAATAAGCCCTAGTAACAATATTTAGAAAATTCATTAGATATTAACATAATGTTTAGAACACAATATTAGTTATAATTTTAAACTACTTAATTGAAAAGAATTTCATAATTTTTATTTTAATTATTACTAAATATTTAAATTTTATTGATTTTAATATTTATTAAGGATACTTAAAATAACTTATTTTCAAAATCGATAACTTATAGTCTGTAAAAAAAAAATTATTCTGCAGCCTTTATATATGCCTCTTTCATTCTTTTTTACTGCTAAAGATTAAGGATAATACGCCTCATTTCTCAGTATTATCTTTACTATTTTTCGGTATAATGTTTTTCTTTCTATCTACTTTCGAAGGCTGAAGATATTATGCCTATTGTTTTCGGTATTATGTTTCTGTTTTCTTTTTTCCCTCTTCTTACTGCAGAAAAGTTGAAAATATAAGCTTCGCTATATCTACTTTTTCAATTATTTAAGCATTATTTAATAATAATATCCTGCACCTTAATGTTATGCATTTTCTGCGTGTGAAGGAAAATGTTGGTATTTCTTTTTTTTTCGTGAATTTTTAGTAGTTTTTATGTTCGCATTTTATTCATTAGCTCCCTAAAGAATATCTTGAAACTGTTTGGAATTGAAAATGAAGCCTGAAAATTTTGGTTAATTTACGCGACTCAACATACAGTTTCAGTTAACATGAAGAAATACAAGCTTCTGAAATAAAATATTTAAAAAGTTTGAATATATTTTTCAAATAATTTCATGTCTCGGTTTCCATTTCAATAGTTTCAAGCTATTCATTAGATATTTTCGAAACTCGACAAACATTGTATGATCACGAAATTTAAGCTCCTATATATTAAAAAAAAAACGTTAAAAAGTAATGGAAAAAGTTCGATTGTTGTAATTTTAAATAATTATTTACATATTTTCAATATAAATAATTTAACTCATTTACGTTTTTACCAGTTTTATTAATATCAGGAATTGTTTTTATATATTCAACTACACTGATTTGTACATTATTTGAGTTGTTTTTATTGTCATGCAGTCTATAATATTTTTTTGTTTTATATTTTCATTTACAGTCAAAAATTCAAAAACATATTTGTTAGTACAATAATTACAGATAATGTTTTGATATTCTGTTCATAATTCTAAATTATACGATTAAAAAGTTATACAAAGCTATTACAATTAAAAATCAATCGGTAAGGATTAAATAACGTTAACATCTGCTAAACATATTTACTCTTCATTTTTAGCAAGAAAAAAGTCAGAAAAGTAGAAACGACTAACTGGTATTAAGATATTTGTTCCATTTCTAACGACCGTCATTAATGTTTAGCGTGTTTTCTTCAATTCATTAATGACTTTGTATACATTTCCTATCCATTAAATGATTTTTACACAATTTATTCTTAATGTAACTTACAAATGAACAAATTAGTATTATTAGCAACAGTCGAAATTACTCCTCATTCAAACAAGAAAATAAAGTATTCAGAGTTATATTGTGAATTTTTGAATGAGATATGATTAACATTGCTTTTTTTAAACGAAAAAATTATAGGTTTATATATGTTTATTCCTAGCTCTTATTGAATATTTTGAAACTTCATATACCACTTCATCATAAATATCTAGATCTATTTGATTTTATAGATAAATATTTATAAAATCAAGCAGATTAAGTAAAATAAAAATTACAATGTTTTATATAGACATAAATTTAGATTTATTTATTGCTGAATTAATTAAATATAATTTAAACAAATCGATTATACTGAAGTATCTTAGTATCTTCGTGTTATAGATTTGTAATCTTTCAATATAAATCATTCAAAAAATATGATAAATTCTTTAATATTTACAAAATATATTATTCAAAATAATAATATAAATTCAAGATAAAAAATCAATATAATCTTCATATAACAGTTATAAATCTTCAATTCGAAAAGATTCTTATCATTTAAAAAAAAATCAAAAATCGGTTTGAAGTATATTTTAACGAATGATGCCATCAATCAAAACTTTCATTTTGCTATTTTTGATCAGATATACAGAAAGTTGACAACCGAAGCATCTATTATTGTCCACTGGGAATATCCTTCCGAAGGGGGAAGATTTTACAAAAGATACAAATGTCGATAGTGAGTAAGACAACTTATTTATTGTAGAAATAAAAAGTTTTCTGATGTTTTCTCCTCTGAGCTAAGCTACGTTTTAATTAATTACTGTATAATTTATTGCTTGACAAGTTACAAATCTCTAAACGAGAGTAATATAAAAGTCTGTCAATATAAAACTTTCAAAATTGAAAAAGAAAAAAAAATAAAATAAATTAATATATCCTAACTCCGATAAAACTCAAATTTAGATGAGATTACATCAATATATCACGCGATGAAGATACCACAATCTAAATTTTTGATTAAATTTTTAAGTTACTGAAAATCTTACAAAACTTTTGAAAGTATTAAAAAATATTATAAGATAAGTAATAATTCCTTCGTACGAGGAGCCATTTTTTTCTTTCTTCCTTTTTTTATAGTCAAAAGAGATGAAGATCAATTCAATTTTGATTTATATACTCTTACTCTGATTTTAATGATTTCATTCCGATGACGAACTTTGTTAAAATTAAAGTAAATATTTTAAAAAATTTAGCCTTTTGTATCCATTTTCATATTAGTCAATGTTGAAAAAAAGATATTAATAGGAGACTCTACTCATATTAATAACTTTCATCTAATTTAATTTATTTAAAAAATAAAAAATAATTAAATTTTAAGTAAAGTAAAATTTATTTTTAAATTAAGTAAATAAGCTATAAGATCTATTTATTATTAAAGAGAAAAAATTATTTAAATAACTATCATCTAAAGTATATAAAACTATTTTTATACAGCTACATTTAGGACTTGTGAGAGGTGAGACGGTGTCTGAGGCAGCCACAAATGTGGACTTTCTCTTCCTCTGAAGTCAAAAATATTTGAGTAAAACAAATAAAAACGTGTTTTTATTTATAAGCGGCTATTTATAAATACAGCTTTAATTTATATCATGTTTCTTATACAGAAAAAACTAAAGTTTGGAGTGATTCTGTGTCTGAATTCACGGTGAAATGACTCTCCTAGTTTAGCACTTGTACACGGTGACATTCTAAATTCTATTTTAAAATAATGTATATTTATGGCTATATCATTTTTACACTATTTTTAATTAATTAATATCATTTAAGAAAAATAATAAAAATATCAATAAAATTAATTTCGCACTTGAGAGTTCATAAATGTCAATTCCCTTAAGAATAGGCCTATATAAAGCTGTTCTGTCGGTTGTTATAGAGCAGTTTAACCAATAACTTACTTTATAGTCTAGAATATCTTAATATGATTTAAACTTAGTTATTTTATTTCTTACATACATGTAGAAATTTCATCTGGAATGAAACTAAAGTGTTCGTTCAAATATAATTTCCTAGTAGCATTATCTGGGTTTACCAGACAAAAATTTAACTACTTTTAACTTTATTAGATACATCACATCTTGGTTTATGCTTAGGTTGCTTTTATAACCTTTAAATTTTAAGACAGGTGCTACTACTTTCAGGAGGTTGCCGCTGTTGTTTCTTATGGTCTGAGATACTTTCTACATGGTTACTATGGCTTTTAACCACTTGGAAAGATTATATACTTAACTATTTCCGATTTTGCTGGTACTTAAATCCTTTGCAAAGTACTTTAAGTATTTTTGCACTCCTAAAAGAGCAATAGTCTGAATAGAATGCATTTTTTTTTTTTTTTTTATAAAGTTGCTATTTTATCTGAACCTTTATAGAATAAGTATTAAATTATGGTATTAATTTATAAAATAAATATCAATTTGTTAGATAAAGATTTACAAAATTAACTAAATTATGATAATTAGTATAATAATTTCTGCACAAACTCAAAAAGCGTTATATTATTACTGGATTTGCACATAAGCTAAATCAAGCTGCAATTTCAACCTCGTGGTATGAGTCTACAGCTTAGGGCCTTTCCTGTATCATTAGGTAGAAGGGAAGGACCTGCTATATGTTATAGATTAGAGCCATAAGAGCAACTCTAGTAAACGCACCTTAAAATGAAAAGGGATGCGTTTACTTATTCATAAATATCAATTATGCAAACATTTTTATTGTTAAATATTTTAAAGAGCAATCTTAATAGAAAAATTAATTAGTGAAAAGATAATTACAATAATCAAATATTTACCGACAAATATTTTAAAATGTAAAATGCTTACAAATTTTGTATATTGTTCGTACAAGAGATTGAAAATTTCCTTATCAAGTGGATGTCATTGTTCTGATTAATTAACTATCCTATTTCGGAAGCAATTATGCTAACAAAATTAAAATTTACCATGCTAAACAGTAAGAATTATTACAAGCAATTAAATTTTTAATGCATTATTTAAATGATTATCTTTTAAAACTTAATGAATTAAAATAATATCTACACCACGTGATAAAAGTTTAGAAAGTTTATTATTTTCGATTTTGCTAAATCGAATTCTGATTTGTATTAATTAAAGCGAAATGTCTGAGATAGCGACAAATTCCCACATTATCTTCTTGGTTTGTCCAATTATTGGTAATGATCAGCATCGTTCGTTAGGCAATGTTCAATGATAATGAGCAAAAATGTGCAGGGGGGGGGGTAATGTATAAGTATAAAACGGATAAAAACTTTATTAAACGACAATTTAACGCGCTTTTTTTAAAAGAATGAACCTCGATTATATTCTGATATGCGCTATAAAACTCACATTTCTGAACGAAAATTTTTATTTTCGTGTTAAAAACTTCTCAGAAAAATGTGTTTGAGTTTCAGTTTAGCATTAGTTTAACAAAATTTTAATTAAATTTTAACTTTCTAACGTTAATTTTCACGTTTTAATCTCAAGTTTAATCTACTTAAATCAAAGTTTAAATACGAAAATCAAAGTAATATATATTTTTTAAAAAATTAAAAATTTAAATATTAAAAAAAACTTTAATATTTCAATTCGTTTTTATTATATAATATTAGATAATTTAAATTTTATTTTTTGCTACTTAAATGTATAATTAATTAATCTGCTTTAATTATGATTAACTTTAATTTTACTCTAGTTAATTCTTATTAACTAGATTTTAGGATTACCTTTAATGTTTACGTATTAAACTAGATTAAATAGCTTAAAATTTAGAATATATTTTTAAAAACTTAAATCAATTTAATCTAGTTTAAAACTTCATTTTAATTTTGATAGAGTTTAATTTGAAATTTGATTTCTCTTCTTAATGCAGCTATTTTTTAAATAATAATAATAAATTATTTTATATTAAAATTATCATTAATTTATAAAATTATGAAAGTTTTAAAATTAACAAATATAAAATATACTAATTATAATTTTTTTATAACTGATAAACAGATTCAATTGAAAAGAATTAAATTATGAAAATCTAATTAAAAATATAATTAGTATTTGCTATAAAGAAAAAAAAGAAAATATATTAAATTTCTCTTTAAACATATTTTTAAAATTATTTTTACATTAAAAGGCATATAAAAAAAGGATATATTTAAGCTTAAAATACCTGTAAAATGATTTTTTTTAATAATTTAGTCGTCTTAATAAATTATAATAAAGTAAATTTAATACACATGCAGATGATTATAATTATAAAAATGAAAGACAAATTAAATATAATTATAATTTTATCATTTATTGAACAATTAATTACTTATTTTTTTATACGAAACTTTATATTTCTTTCTTAATGTTTGAATTATTGAAATTTAATTTAGCTTAATGGAAGAAAAATTCAAGATAAATTATAAATTAAAGAAAAATTAATGTTGTGTACATATCCAGGAAATTTCTAAATATTTATGTAAAGAAAAAACTTTTCCTGGTTTATCAATATATCTTTCTTTGCCTCTATAGAAAAAAAAATTGTTTCTAGATATTTTTTTCTTTCTACAATTTTCATAAATTAAACTATAAAATGATATACATTAGATGTAATAAATGAGAAAATTATTCTTTATCATTATGGTAAAAATAATTATGAATTGTTTCCTGTAATATTGAAGAATATTTTTATATCTAAACTGTAAAAAAATAGCCAAATTTACAAATATTATAGATTAATTTCCAGACCACTTTAATGTCTTTCCTTAATGGAATAATTTATAGTTTTGATAAAGTTATAATTATTAACTTTAATGTATAATTTTAATTATTTCAAATGTATTGCTATTATGAACGATCAATATTTATGAATAATAATTAAAAAAATCGCTGAAATCGTAACTTATGATTTTATATACATAAATTTAAAAAATTTCATGAATCATGAATACATTTGGGAAGATGTTGATCTATCTTTCTATTTCATCTTTGCTTTCTTATAAGAAAAAATTATGCAAACGTCAGCTAGTAGAATTTTCTTATTCCCAAGTTAACTTTAAGCTTAAAAAAGTTCTTGATTACACTATCCACATTTGTGTGTGTGTGTGTGTGTGTGTGTGTGTGTTTTTTTTCTGTTTAATGGCTCCGGCCAAAAATAAAGTTATTATTATTAAATTTTCTTCTATTGAATAATTTAAATTAAATAAATATTTTTATTCTAACATCATCCTGTATTTATATTTAATCCGGTTCCTTGCGGACTAACATTTAATTATAAGTTTAGTTAGTTTCCAACAGAATAAAACTCTTCAATCTTATAACGATATTTAAGTAGATAGAAATCAATTTAGCGTGAATTTAAACTTTATAATGTATTTAAACATAAATTTTCGTCTAGGAAAAAAGCTGCAAGTAAAATGAAATGCGTGCAGTTTATACGAGTACATATATATATATACACAGGTATATGGCAAGTTAGGAATTACATGCATTGCTTACATCGAAAATTGGTTTCTTTTCTATCGTACCTCGCGGCAATATTTTGAAGCATGAATAATCTAGAGTATTTGCCGCTAAACTAGATCTACCGATGATTAGTGGGTATGCTGTTCTGATTACTTTCTAAAAGTCGCCTCCTAAGCGAAGCTAACTCCAATCTACTTTGGCGTCGAGTGGCAATATAGCAAATTTGCTTAGAAATAACATTCGATTGAACTAAATTTGCTTAGAATTATCGTAATGAGAATTAATATAAATAGAAAAATAAATATACTTTCTTAAGAGAAGCGTTGTTGAGTCACAAAAGACACACCCGAGACCTAAACCAATCGATGATGTCTTACTAGAAAGTAAAAAAGGAAAAGAAATTTGCGAAGGAAACGAGAATGGGTAAAGATATTGTGTGTGCTCGTAACTTCGCTTGTTGAAGAAAAATGACAACTCCTTTGACATTAATACGTATAACAAACCTTGTTGAAAATAGAAGAAAGAAAAGCTTAAAAATACACACGATTGTTGGACACCATATTCGCAATCGATAAGAGAGACGAAGAGCATCCCCTTTTCCATTCAAAGTAATGTTCGTTGTGTAAGATTTGTAATCTCAAAATCAAATCATCGGCTTAACTATCAGTCCTTTTCACTTAATTGAACCTTGTTTACCAAAGTGATTCCTAATATATAATGAAAGGTTTTAATTCAAGTTATTGTTAAGTAGATTTGTATCTAGGTTACTACTATTCGGTTTGTCATCATTAATATATAATATAGCAGTTTAAAATGATTGTATATTATATTTTAAGTGTAACTAAATATTATTTTTATTATTTTTAACGAAACTAAAATCAATATTTTCGAAATATAATATTTTGAGAGAGAGAGAGAGTTAAGTTTTTAAAAATATTTTAATGAAAAAGTAAAAATGTACTAATTGTGTAAACGTAAGAAAAATACTAAGAATGTATAATCTGTTATTGTGTAAGAAATGGGTAAATTAGAAAAAATACATGAGGAAATTCATCAGATTATTTAAAATTTTGTAGAGTTTAATTATCGGTTGTAGAATTAAGATTACCAACTAATTGTAACGTTCTTGTAATTTTCACAAGCAGAAACTTCTAAGAAGATTAAAAAGGAGATGAAGATATATTTAATTAAATAAATTGCAAATCATTTTGTTCTGAACCGAAGAAAGTACAACGTTAAGTAGTAAATATATTGAGTTTTTACAACGCTACTCAAATTCATGAGAAACACTAAAATTTCTTTATTCCTGATTTTAAAAAAAGCTATAAAAATTCACTTTAAATTGGAAAGAACAAATAATAATAATAATATTTGCAAAAAAAGAATGAAATCTAATTTTTCTAGAATATCAGCTTGACAGTAGATTAAGTAAAGGGAAAGCAAATAGTAGACTGCACACACTTTCTTTAAATCAATTCTGAAAAGCTCTTTCTATGGATTCTAGGTAATCGAACCACATTGTAGGCGATTTGTAGCGTTATACATATTGCATCTTTTAAAATATTTCATAGGAAGCCAAATTGGTGTATTCAGATTCAAGTTAAATTTCTTTCTTTGTGCTAATTTTTTCGTATTGCCTTGGTAACGATAACAAAACACGTGTTGAAATCAATAATCTTCTCGACATTGACATTCAATCGAAAACTATGGAAATTCAATAAAAAGAAAATATTTTCGATTGAAAATGCAAAATTTTCCATTGATTTCGATCTTTATTTTTTTATTATTTTTGAGTAAATCTGTCCATTAAAATAGTCGAAATGTTCAAAATACTGAAAAAGTATGCATAATTTTCTTATATTAATATAAGAATATTAATTCGTTTTGTATATTTTGCCATCAAATTCTCTTATAAGTAAAATAGTAAACATGATAAAATAACAATACGAGTAGTGGATATATCAACATGGTGGATATCATCCATAGATGAAGCACGAAAGGAGAAAATTACGATCTATAATTTATTGCTATACTCTAAGCGCATTTTATAGGTGATCATTTAGAGTCGAGAAGGATTTTGAGCGATGGGAAGTGTTCACAAAATTGATAGAACATAATATTAATAAATATAGAAGATTTATAAACTGCTTTTGTAATTTTATAAAGTTCAAGTTACATTCTATAAAATCAAATTAAGAGACTGAAATAAATAAAAACAAATTTTATATAAAATATTTACTATATATTCGAATAATTAAAAGTAATTTTTGTGGATAATTAATGTTTAAAATAAGCAAATCTTAGAATGGAAAAATGCAGCAATGGATAACAATTACGAATTCAAGCAATGCTAATTATTGTCTTACCGTAATGAAGTACAAACAATTGGTCGGGATAACCGGAAATTAAGAAAAGAAAAGAAAAATTCTTTTTTCTCCTTTTTTGTTGTTGTTCTAATTATCATATAATCAAAGTTAAAACGAATATTTTTTTTAATTCCACAATTTTTTAAATCAGATATTTAAAAACTATTTAAATGCCAGAAAGTAGAATTAATGTTATATAAGAGAGAAAAATAATATCAATAGATCTACTATAAATATCGACTTTAAATAGATTTGACGTAAACAGATGCTGGATATTGGCAGAATGTGTCCTCTGCATGGGACACAGCTGCAAACGAGGGATTCGACATTCAACCAAACAGTTTATATTACCATGTTAACTGTCACAATATAAATTCACGCCACTTAATTGCATTTTCACTTTCGAAACGTAAAATAGGACACGTTAGCAATTAGTTAAATAACAATTCTCTACAGAATCAGAAATTATTAATGTTTCTCTCGGCCTTCCGACATCAAAATCACGACTTAAAATTCAATTTAAAAATAATATAAAAGTCGAAACCAACTTATCTTATATTTACTATTCGATACGTTAAACGATGATTTTTGAATTGTTTTCCGACCCTAAAAAATATGTTTCTTATATTATATGCTTATGTATTTATTTATATAAAAAATGATTTATTTAAGATTTAAACTAGAAAGAAATTTATATTAAAAATATTTTATGGCAATTTTCTTCTATAAATTTGAAATTTATTCGATTGTTTTTGCAATCAACATTCATATTCGCCTCACGTTTTATTAGGGAAAAAATAAACGTAGACACTAACATACAATTTTATATATATAGTTTGAGTTTTAATAAATGTTATTTCTTTATATTTATTGAATTCTTTTTGGGGCAGAAGTTGTTTGTCCAGAAGGCGTGTTGCACGAATAATGCTTCAACAACGCACCTGAGTCCAAACTTCTCTCTCCCAACATTAACTTCTGATAAATTTTAAATATATAATAAAAATATGTCTAAAAATTTATATAATAACTACTTTATATAAAAATCTTTTAAAAAATTTTGCACATTTTTAAAATAAAATGAACTTTCAGTTCCTAAGCTATTGCCATTATAGTAGGTGGAGTCGTCTAGAACCAATTTAAAGATGAATCTCCAGTGTGGACTGATTTCATCATTTGACGATTTTTAAATCTTATACTAATTATCTCTTTAGTGACGTTTCTTTCGGTTCTAGTTAAATAATTGCCAACATGATTGATGACTTAATACGAAAAAATGGTTTCTGCAACTGTATTCTGTTTGAATGTTAGTAATAATAATGCTTTTGTGAACTGGCTTGTAAATCGATGATTTTGTCATCCACAATGAAAAAAATAACAGTAAAATAATTATTTATTATATTTTAAATCTATACGTTAATGTCATTTTAAATGAAAAACATCGTTTTTATAGATTTTTAAGCATAATTTTTCTTATTTTAGTTACGTTCATACTAAACTAAATATTCAATTTTTGTTTTCATGGAAGAGAAAAATACATTTTTGACATAAAAATATGGATAATTTCACGAAAATTTCATAGAAAACTTTAGAAGTCGGGCATATTTTTGCCATAAGCTTCAAGTTTTGTGTAGGAAAGTAACGTATTCGATAGATTGCCTATTCTTTAAGAATCACATATAACGTTTTTTATTATATTAAAATATTTTTATAATTATTTCTTAGATAAAATCGCCTAGAGTAAAGCCATGACAATAAAATTCAAGTCATTTTACAGTTCTCATATTTGACATTGTGTCCAATATAAGAGAAAACGAGGTAGAGGTGATACAATAGATCGAGAGTCTTTTGTGACATTTTTTAACGTTTATAATAGTTGTAGATCGGTGGACAGATATTGAACGATAACCGCTAATGATAGCAGAATACGTCATTTACAAATTGGTAACCGATGACAAATTTTCTATAAAATACTAAAGGAAGATAATTTATTGAGGGTATTGTATGTACGAATCATTTTTACATTCAGCTTTAATTATTTTTGGTATGCGTTTAATAATTTATTATCATATTTATCTTAGGTAGCGGTGCGTTTATCTGTGCAAACTAACGAGAAGAGGTGATTAACTAAACACAACTTCCGGAGGATAAACTGTTTGTGTAAATATAATCTGGTGCCATTTTAACTACATCATTGATTCTTTCGGAGTCGACTTAAAGCAAGCAAACCAAAGATAAATTCATTTGTCGAAAAATTCATCAGTTTTCTAAAAAAAATCTAATTTTCTATGTTATCTAATGGATATTTCTCGGATAATTTTACGTTTTTTTCTCTTCAAATATCTACCCACGTCAATGTTGAGCGCTAATTAACATGTGTGGCTCGTATAGAAAAAACGCATTTTAAATGTTTCATTAAAAAATTAGGTGTGTAAATTTTTGAAGTCATCGATTGATCTTAAAAACAACTTCTTTCTAATGATTGCTCGGAGGAAAATCGCTATGTGAGGAACAAGCTCACTCTCATTCCCTTAGAGACAGTAGAATGTCATCCAATAGTTGAAGCTTGCATGGAAATGCCAGTAGCAACAAGAATCAATATTCAAGGCATTACGCTCAAAAATATCTATTTCCGGTTAATAATATTGTGTAAAATTATAAATATCGAGAATAAATTATATAACTTGGATATAATATAACCGGAATCGATACGTGTAAATAATGCCGACGATCTTATCCTCTTCTCTATAATTCGAAAAAGTGGAAGGAAGGAAGAAAAAAGACTGAAGCGAAAAAAAGTGGCAATATTTCATTATCCCACTCCTCCGTTACACGAAAATTGTCGACTCACCTGAACTCATTCCTTAGCTTCGCTTCTCTAGACACAACTCGCTGTGAATCAAATATAGAGCGGATAACACGTGTTATCTCTGTCAGATGGCGCGTCACGCAATACCGACTGAACGTCACTCGCAAAAATCCATTGGTGCTTGTTTAATCACGTGATCAGTTATATTTGCATGGCATTGGTTGCACCCTGGTCCTTTTCGGTTTCTATACTGCGCCTGTTATAAAATATTTCATACAATAAAATATTCATGTCATTTGTTTCTTGGTTTCTTTCGTTGACTGAACATGCAGTTTATATAAGATTTAACATTTTGAATATTAAGTTTTTCATTAACAAATTATTTATTAGTAATGTTAGGATCAAGTGGGCATTATCATAAACATCTTGTTTTATAAACGGTATTAATATGCAGAAATTAAGATATATTATGTATATTCAGTAGACATAAATAAAGCAAATAATTACTGAAAAATATCTGAAATTGTACAAGTGATCAAAAAATAAGTAAAAAATGAATTTAAAATTAATTTTCCCTTCAATTCCCTTTAAAGTTAGCGTGTAGCCTGTACTGTACCTTACAAGTAAGGATAAAATTGATAACTGATATAGATACGCTGTAAATAAAACTACAAAATTTACAAATAATGTATATTATACACAAATACACTACAAAAATAGAATAAAAAAATGTGTATAGAGTTTTCTTAAAATTAAAATTTATTAAATTTCTTCAGAATCTGACAGTTTTCTGCTGATAAATTTTTTTCCCTCCCCATCTCGTCTTGACCTCGTTCAATCATCGATTTTATTTTTAGAACATTTAAACTCAAAGATTAATTCTAACCCTATTCAATATTTGAATATAATTTTTAAATGAGTGATTGTTTAACATAAATATTCTACAATAATCTTGTTACTATACATGCATATAGTTAAAATATGTTCATTTATGTAGAGGTCAAGTAAGCATTTAGGGACCTAATTACATAGATATTCTTTATTAGCATTAATTGTTATTTAAAAAAAATAAATAAATATTCATGTTTTATTCAATATTAGATATAATAAATTCGGTAAAATTTGTACCATTTTCTTTATAAATTTTACTAAAATATTATAAGAAATTTTATTAGATACTTTAACACGTTATATCCTCATTAAAATTCTATACTTGCACATTTTCTCTGCTCTTTATCTGTTCTACTTAAAAGAATAATGAACAAAATAATTCATTTATCCTTATTTGAATGTTTATTTATTACGAAACTTAATTTCGTCGTATTTTGTTTTAATAAGAATATTAAATATCTTATTATAAGAAAAACAAAAATATAGTTTAAAATCTTTCATGGGATTTAGCAACTGGTGAAAATTATTTCATTTAATAATAATAATAATAATAAGAACAAATTTATTTTCAAAATTATTATATAATTGTATACAATATTCAGTGAATAAAGTCTAGTTGAATTCTTTCATTGATCGGTGCGTTTGGAAATTCGCAGGTGCTGCTAGTGTATTAGACTAACAGTTCGAAGTGAAATACAGTTTCTTCTGTACTTTTTCTTTCGTTCGGTATCATTTACGCAAATATATGATCATGTCACTTGTAGATTGAAAATATATTATATATTCTGCTCTATTACTCGCTCTTTAATTAAATTATATGAAAATTATATCTTGATAAAAAGTTATAAAGAATATAGATACTTTCAATAAGATTATTCTAAAAACTTATTATTTTTTAATATTTTAAAAGATTATTATATGTATTTAATAAAAATAAGTAACTTTAATTAGAGAAATTATTCGAAATATACCTTTTAAAACTTTATTTATACGCAAAAAAACTTTTACGATAGTTTCTTAAAACGTTTTAAGAGAATTGAAGGCTTTATTTAAACGTAATTAAATAATAATATATTTTGTTAAATGTAATTAAAACAGCTAAATTGAAGTTAAAGTTGTCGGTATAAAATCTTCTATTCCCAAAATAACCATAGATTTCATTTACATTTAGTGTTTGGTTTGTCTTTCTTGTAGTCTTTCCTTGTGTTTTAAGATAGCGAACGTCACGTACAACCCAATATTGGTGTTATAGAGTCTCACGAACCACATGATTTCTCTTTTCTCTCACACAATTGTTTGACTATCGCCATAGCAACAAATCCCGATGGCCTAAAGCATCTAGTTTGATAGAAGGGTTTGCTTTAAGGTAAAAATTGTGAATAAGTTTTTTATGCACGTGTTTCTAAGCCAAGGTCTTACCTTATCTATGCAATATCGCCTTAAGAGATTGAATGTCAGTGTCATAACTAAATTTCTCACTATTCGATAAAATATAAGAATACAAACTAATAGGAATATTGAAATAAGTTTAAAGTAATTTATTAAATACTTCCTTTATTAGTTCATAATATTTTTTTAAAAAAAAAAGTGTTTTAGTGCTATTTTTATTCTTAGTTCAGTCTCTGCTTTTGAAATTTTTTTCTTCTTTGTTACTTATCCAGGAAGTAAAGTAATCATTGCACTAATTCCAGTTAAAAATAACGATCCGTCTAAAATGCTGGATTCTACTTTTAAAAAATAAAAAGAATAAAAGAAAATTAAGGAAATAAAAAAGGGTAAAAAAAAATAATTTGACTCATCTGACATTTCAGTAAACACAATTAATAAAATTTAAATATCATCTTTCTAGAATTATTTAAACAAAATTAAATAAAGAAATGGCAAAATATATTAAATTTACATTAAAATTTTAATACATGAAATATAATTAAACTTTAAAATAATGATTATTTCTTAGATTAAAATTAAATTTTTATTTATCCTCTACCTAACTTTTTTTATTCTACTATAAATAATAAAATTAAATCGAAAGAAGCATGGAATATTTAATATACCATTATTAAATTTTATTAATTTAAAAATAGAGAATTGACATAAGAATAATAAATAACTATTCTGTAATTTAAAAATTTTAAAGTAAAAACAATATTAATTTTATATTAACATTTAGAATAAAGAATCATATAATATAAAAACTATACTGTATATTTAAATTATATTTTGTTTGTTTGCTTAAATAAGTCATTAAAATTTAATTTATAGAATAAATTAATTATTTTAAAAAATAAATTTAAAATATTTTTAATTATGTAAAGAAGATATAATAATTAAGCTCTTTAGTTTTTGATTATTAAAGAGTATTCAATTTAAAAAAAAATAATATTAATACTGCTATTAATTTATATTTAAAAATGTATTTAAATTTTAAAATGATTATTTTATTAATTATAAATTCAATTTAATAATTTATATCAAATTTTTTATATATTAAAAAAACTTTTATATTTTATATGTAAAAAGATTTTCAAATATTTATTTATTCTCAAAAATGTCTATGTTACTGAAATGTATTGTTATATATTGAGTTTATTTCTTTTATTTTTAATTTAAAATATGTTATTTTTTATATTTGAAATATATTTTTGCATATTATGATATAAGTATACATAAAATAGTGGCATATACATCAATCCATAAGATTTACAACTTTCATTCCTCTTTCTTTTTATCCAACACAGTATCATATTACTTTTCTGGATAATTTGACATGACTCCAGGCTTTCATTATACTCTTTTTATATAAATTATATTACAAAATCTCTATATAAAAGCTATATATAAGTTTAAAATCCCTTACAAATGCATAGTAGAAGGTTATATAAATATTTCTATCAGACAACAGTTGGATTGCTGGAAGATAGAAATATGTTTTCTACATTTCTTAGCATATATATATATATATATATAAGGAATTAAATAGAATTTAACTGCTTAATGATGTAATAAATATCTATTAGAAAAGTATTCATTTCTTTTGTTCCTTCAAAACTGTTTCTTTGGGAAATGAACAAAGAAACTCTTAGCTTAAGAGGGTCGTTCTCTTAATGGTATTAGCTCGACTACAAAAGCAATCTAGGCAACTGTTAGATTCTATTAATACTATTTCTGAAAAAGTATGATCGTCCAAGCAGAAACAAATTATTGATGTCGATATTAATAACTGTAACATGTTAAAAACAATGGTTCGCATTAAGAAGCCATTTTTCTGCTTTTATGAAAACTGTTTATGAAATTATAATTTTTAAATGTTGTCAATCTAGGTATATAAATACATGATGAAGGTCGATTAACGTTTTAAATGCATTCATTAATATTTCTGTACATGATATACGTGTGGCAGTATTTCTAATAGGTAATTTTTTCCGATTCGTATTGTAAGAGATAAAACAATAATTATATATTTTACTGGAATTATTATTGTCATGATGTGTGCATTGATGCTTATAAAATTCGTTATCTTTGTCAGTTCCATAAATTTTTTTTTTGTTTTGAAGTGATCGATTTAACTCTTTTTTGTTTTATTTTTTCCTCTTTTCTAACGGTTGCAACGGGAATTTTTTTTATGAAGAAAAGATTTACTTCTAGCATTTTTCTTTTGTTAATGTAACTATCCATTTTAAAATAACCTTGTTTTTTGTTTTGTTTTGCAAGAATTTCCTTTTGTTTATGTAGAAATTAATTTTATTTTTAATAAATTAATATTAAAGAGGCTACCTTTACTCTTTATCTCTTCGTTTTTATAAACAAATTATAAAAATTCTAATTATATAAATCATAATACAAAGAAATCAAATAATTGGTTTAATGTATAAAATAGTTCTTTTTTTCGATTTTATAAAATTATTTTTTCTTTATAAATATTAAATAAAAGTAGTTTCCAACTAATATAAACTTTCTATAAAATTCTAAGGTGTGACTTTAAACGTGGTGTGTAGGATCTAAGAAAACACAAAGTAGCGAATTGTCCACAGAACAAAGAATGAAAGAAGAACAATGAAAGGAATAACAAAGAGAGAACAGAAAAATAAATGAAAATCTCAAACAACTGGTGTAACAGATATAATAATAAGAATTAAATAAATAAATGAAACTAAACAAAAAAATGAAACTACATAAATAGATTGGAAAAAACCGATACCACTCTAAAAATACCAGATAAGAAATTAAAAATAATAATAAGACAAAATAAAACAGAACATTTTACTGAAATAAACTCAAAAGAACAATTTAAGTTTATTAGAAATGGAATAAATTTATGACTTTCAATATTCCAAAAATGAGAAACATCTGTTTAGTAATAGGTAAACGAGGATCCAACGATAATGAAACCGAATTTTTATAAATATCTCTGTTACAGATCTCTGTGAAGATAGATCTATAAAGCAAGTAATAAAAGCTTTTAAATGTTTTTGATAAGGGTGAACAGGAAACTGCTTAAAACTTGTAGAATTGTTTTTTGTGAAAAAGAAAGAATCACGTGCAACTTCACTTTAATTAAGTATTTCATAAAAATATATCGTTATAAAATAATTTTAACGGGATTTCATAACCGTTGATAAAGAATTTTAATACATTAATATAACAAAATGTAATTCTAGATAAATAACTTTATTCATTTTATAATAAATGAGATGATTTTATAAGTGTTTACATTTCTTCATCATGTAATTTAATCATTGGTTTCTTGGTTAATTCTTAGTTCTTGGTTTAGTGACAATTACTGTACACTAATATAAACATTTAAATTTTTATTTAGTTATTTAATTAAAGATATTTAAATAAATTAATTGAATTTATAAGCAATATAAGAAACTACATAAACAAGAAATAACTGATGACAAAAGATCACTGATTTAAAATTTACATTCAAAAGGAGCATATTATAGAAATGGAATAATAATAATCATTTAAATTTTATCAGATATGTTAAAATATATGTCATTTAGTATTTAATTTCTTGTAATTTTATATTCATTTTAAAAAATGCATTTTTTACTGTAATAAGTAGAAATTTAATTATCGAAAAACTTCTCATTATTCTTGCAATATATTTTAAAAATATATCCTTACAAATTAATTTAGATTAGACTAAACTATAATCGAAAGTTTAGACAATTTAACATATAAATACGCCTTTATCTTGTGTTCATTTATCTGACTTTCTCCTTAGAAACGTAACAATTTAACTTTGTACAGAGAAGAGTTTTGTGTTATCGATTCTTCGAGTTCTACAAAGGGCTGTTGTTCAAAACATTGATCTGCAAATAATTAATACTTTCAGACTATGATAATAGATAATTATTCAGAATTGTCAAAAGTTAGCAATAAAATCATTATGTAATTCTTTAAATTGTGCCTTAACTTTTCATAATTGTTGAAAATTATTTATCATCCTATCAAGGCCGATTACTTTATAGTCCATACTAACAAAAAATTATTTGCGGTAGTGATTTTAGGTTATGAATGACCCTAGGTCAGCATGGCCTTTGCAAGCCATTTTTCATATAGTTTATATAATATAAAACCTGATCTTAGCTAGTACTGAATTCAAAATCCACAAATAGGCTATATTTGTACGTGTCTGAGGTCCCTAAAAGTGCGAAATTTTGGCAAAAGCCTAGGGACTCGCGCTTCTAAGACCTCAGACTAGATTATTTGAGTAATTAAAACATAATAATAAGTGTGAAATATTTGGGTTTACAAGTTAGCAAAGCAACATTTACGAATATAACATAATAAAAAAGAGAAGAAAATGAATCTTCATCATTGTTATACAAGTCACATAATTATTCTTTTAACTAAGCCACAAAGTCTGTAATTAAGACTAATTTTTTCTTAAATAGGAAGTTGGAACGTTCTTAAAATAGGTATTTTATTTAAAATTCTTAATTAAATGAAATATAATATTGTTAATAAGAAAATATTAATTGTTAATAAAAACAAGTTACTGTACATCTTGCTTTATTCCATTTTAATAAAAATAAAATCTAAACTAATTTTAAAAATGTGAACAATAAAAAGATTAAAGCAATGCCTAAAATGCTTTTTACATTAAAAATATTCACTCAATAATCACAGAATTTCTGAATAATTTTATCATATTTTAAAAATATTCAAATTGTTAATACAAAAAGCAATATTTAAAGTATTTTTTTATTGACTTCATGATGTATTTTAGGAAAATTATGATTTAAAATTATGAAAAATATTAATTTCAGAAATAATTTCATAAAGGATTAAAAATAAGTGTTGACTGTCACTTCCTGATTTATAGTATATTTTAATTTTAAAGCTTAATAACATATGCTAAGACATATTTATTGGCAACATTAACTTTTTTTTTTTTTTTTTTTGTTAGAATATAATTGCGATTTATAGATTTTTCTCAAGTTACGAATCAAAATATCTAACAGTCAGAATTAACACCATAGCATATCCATATATAGTTAGCATTATCGACTTATTCAAAAAGGCGCATCCCTTAACGAAAAACTAAACATAAATAAATAAATATATTTTCATATATTTATACACATTTTAGTCTATTTGTAAAAGAAATTTGTCCCTTAAGTCTATCTCTATGCAGACAACAATACTTGGAAATGCCACTAGTTAGCGCCATATTACATTCATCCTTTCACACATTTAATCCAAACAGATGTGTTAATAATTATATATTTTGATTTAATTGATATGATTTAAGTTCTATAGAAATACGACAAAATATTATTCATAAACTATTATGTTATCATTGAATAATATTAAGAACTCATATAAACTATATAAAAATCCTTTGAATCTCGTTATGCTATTACGAATGTATTGTGTATATCATTTGTAGTATTATTCTATAAAAGAGTTTATATAAATAACACTAAACAGAATAAATACATCTAACGTAAAATATTCAGAAAACTCGTTGTAAAGAGTGATATAAGTAATTGAAGCAGGATCTTCAGATTACTTTGCAAAATTGACATAATTCTTTAGAACTTCTCTCTTGGACTTACAAATTTTAGTTATTCATCTTTTGATCTAATGATGTCACGTGTTTTCCGGAAACAGAATATTTCCGAGTATCTGCTTCAGGAAATTCCATTACTATTTTTTTTCTGTTTCCAGAAGGGATGTTGTAAAAGTATGATCGATCAGTACTCTATCAGTCGCTTAACAACATAACCTGCTGTGCAACGTGCATCTGGTTCGTTCATCTAAACAACTAGAGATGTTTCGAGTGTATATCGAGTGATTAGGAGCAGAATTATGACATTTATCGATATCTACTTCTTCGATATAGGTTCTTGCAATTGACATAAACATCTTAGTATGCAAAATTCTGATAAAAAAATATTTTCTGAGAATTTTATTCTAGCTACTACAACTACGATTAAATAAAGGAGAAAGAAACTGAATGTTTACTTTCAAAACTTTTATAAATTTTTGGGGATTTATTAGGTGTTAAGTAATGTAACTTGAAAAATAAAACGAATCTTTATCTTACTAATGTATTAAAATAATACTTCCGCCTATAAAAATTGCTGTTTTATCTCCGAAAACCTTGCCCTTGGTCACGATGTTCCTTTATAAAGTTTAAGACAGCATGAAAACATTATTATTAATATTTCTATACTGTCTTCAAGAAAATATAATATTTGTATTAATATGAACCGATAAAGATAATAATAATATGATTATAGGCTAAATATATATAAATTTTTAAAAACATTACTTTGACATTTAGAATAAATTTACATATACAATTCTTTTTAATCAAAAAAGAATTGCATATGTAAATTTAAATTGAGAACAGAAGAAAGTATTTAGAAGTATAAATTTTAGCATTAAATTTAGAGATGGTACTTTTATATATTAACTCTTCCTGCTCTGGCGAGCATTAACAAGTAAGGAGATTTTTTTCATACCCACGACGAGCTCGACTAGGCTCTCAATAAGGACGACAAGATGGCAAAGAATCCATTCTTTGCCATCTTGTCGTCCTTATTGAGTCCTTGATTGAGCTGCCCAACGTATCCTGGTCAACTCAATCAAGAAAATATCTGAGCCGATCTGGACTCCAATCTAGATTCCTGCCCAGCATCAGGCATCAGGCTGATGCCTCTCGTCTTTGCCACTCGAATTTATTAATATTGTAAACTTACTAAACAGTTTAACTTCTAGACTTTTTTGTTTATCTTACAAATTTTTATTAATTAACACGTTTTCTATTATATGTACTTAAACATCATTAAAATAATTTTACTTCCTGATACATTTTAAGCTGTTTTATTTGATACAGTTCTTATTAAAGATATTATTTTCGTTTTTCGAATATTTTCTTGTAAGTATTTCTTACAATATTTTCATTGACACCGACATACTGATAAAGATTTTCAAGAACAACTGAAGAAGTTGAATCGTTGAGAGTAGTGGAGAGCTTCTCAATTGCTTTTTACCTATACCATAATACCTGTCACTGTAGGATATTGGGACGGTTTAATTTCTTTCTTTTCTAAATTGGCTAAACAACTAAATTAATTCAGACAAGCAATTTCTCTTTAGATTTAGGAGTAAAAGTCTAAGATGTTATTTTTGGTTTCATTGAGTGACTTTTCCATTCCGACTTCTAACGATTCATTCTATTTTCAATGAATGGTAAATTTGATTTTGAATACCTTTATTAAGCATCAGTTTATTGATTTGTAGCAAGAATAACTTAAAAATTATTGCCTAAATAAATAAATATTTTAAGTATATAAATGATACAAATTTAACTCGATTTTTACTATATAAAATTAATTTCTGAATATTTTCTATTTAAACGACTCCAGTTTATTTAGTTCATTTATCCTAATAATTTAGCAATGTAATCATTAATTTGAAATTAAGCAAATTTGGCTTTGAATTATACAGATAACGAAATAATTTTATTATAAAAATTTGAAATAAATTATATAGAACAACTTTTGCATGGAGCTTATAATTTTATTTTGGTTTTAAACATATATAAGTTGCATATTTTACTTTGAAATTCGGAAATTATGTTCATTTTCAGAAAATATGTCGAGTGTAAGTGCAGAATTGTTAGCGTGTCAAATGCAAGTTACATTAAATAAACCAAAAGAGAATTTTTTAAAGAAAATTAAAATATTTATGAATTTGTTGAATATATATATAATTTTATAAGGAAGACTAAATTAATAACGTTTATTCTGCTATCTTTCTATGCTTTTAGTGTTGTGTCATAGTTTCTTCCTAAGCATTACTCATTTAATATGTTTTCAACCATTTATTAGAAACTTTTTAAAGACTTTAATTTAAATATTTTTACAATTTTTAAAATAATATATATGTAAATTTCCATTATCATCATAAATATGCGTGCTAAACATTTTCCTTTTCTATATAACCTTCATTAAAGAGTAAGTTAAACGTATATAATTGCCAATACATTAAAAAAATATATGTCAGAATTCTATTTTGATAAACATTTAACAATTTAAACCCCATTTAAGAAAGGATAATTGTTTTATAATTGATGTAAATATTTTGTCTTGTGAAAATATTGTGTTACATCAAGCAGTATATGCCATCTTCTTTCCTTGGATGGACTTATTTCAGTCTATGCGTGCAATTTTGATTACAGGTGGATGTTAGAATAACGGAACTGTACCCATATTTTATTTAAGACAGTCAGGCGATCTTTCGTTTGATCGCGAAGCTTTACGAACTGCATATTGAAGGCGTTACATTACCACAACAAAAGATCATCAGTCGAGCGACTCCTCCAATAAAAGAAAATTTCCAACAAACTATAAAGTCTAGATAACAATAGTGACTTACTTTTTATGCTAATTTTAAAGAACTTTAGAAATTCTTAAAGAAAATTTTAAGTGCCAAACGTGATGAGCATTCGAAGTGGATCTTAACTCCAATCGGATTCTCCACATGAATAATGCGCAGAATGTGATTTATAATGTGATAAATACTTCATAGATCCCTATTTTAATAAAATTCTATATTTTTTCTAGTTTATATAACTGTTATATAAGCTACAAAAAATAATAAACTACTATGTGAATATATGAAGTATTTCTTCTATATCTTTATCAATTTATTGTTTCTTTTTTTTATTATACATTAAATCTGTTTCTATATATATTTACAAGCACCTTATCTCTATAACGACTGATTTAATTCTTTACATTAAAGTCTTGAAACTATTTTATCAACGTCCTATTGATTTAATTAAATTTTAGTACTTTTGTCTTATTTGTAAACACTTTTGCGGAAATTGGACACCAAAAAGATCCATAAATAAGTCATTTATGATCGACCTATAACCGTATCAAGTATTGAATCCTTTACTTTATGCTGCTTTTTTTTACCACTTATAATTCGAAAATCGATTTTTCTATAGTGAGGAGTTAATATCAGCACACGCAATCTAGCAATTGAGGTAATGCATTTCAGACTTTCGCTAACGAAAGCCAAAATAGACCTTTTCCCTAATATCCGAACAAAATAAAATTTTGAATAAACCAATTTAATTCGTCAATAATCATAAATAAAATATTAATGTAATAATTCTAACGAATAATAAATAAATTACGTTTATTTAAGTGAAGATCAACATCGAAGATACTCGTAATTTCGACTTAAACATTATTGTTATACATAGTTTTTTTTTTTGCTCCGTATCTTTAATTGAAACTCGGCCACAAGGTACTCATTATTCTAATATGTTCCTAGTGGAAAAAATAAAGCTATTTTTCAGTGTTTTTTAAATGTTGAGAAACGTTAATTATAATTTAGAAACCTTCGTTAAATCGTCTACCGTGTCTAGTGGGAAATCATGAAATATTTTTTATCTAGGACATTAAAAATAATTTTTTAGAATGCAAAATTTGAGTAATTATTATCAATAGTCATTTTAGAGCAAACTAAATATTAAAAATCACACCCGTCTTTATCGATATAGTTATTTATAATTAATGCATTACCTAAATTATACAGAAATTGATAATTGAGATATCTCGCTATAATTTTTACTATTTCTCATTATTTTTACGGGTGAAAAAAATTCCTATTTCTACTGGGAAATAGTTTTTAAATAATGGATAATAAATTATTCACTTAAATTTCAGTTAAACTTTCAAGTGTGTTGTATATAATTTAAGAAGAGTTCGTTTTTAAAGAGACATTAACAATTCAGTTTACTTCACCACTTTGATACGGAGGAAATTTTTCTTTTGTAGGAAAAAAATGACGAAAATAATGATAAAATTTCTTTGAACTTCCATCATCTTAAATTCCGAAATATTTTTAACTTCAAAAGAAAAATAATTAAAGAAATTCTTTGTTATATAAGAACTAATTTTTTTCTTTTCTCGTTAATTAGTTTAGATTATAAGTTACATTTATAATTATATTTAATAAATAATGTAAAAGAAATTAGCTCGATTTTTACATTCTTACAGCATCAGTTCTTTTTTTCCTTAAAAAAACGTTAAAATTACATAGGAAAATAAAATTACTAACATTAGGTAAATTCTGCTAAGTGTTTATGTCAAAATTTAATCGAAACTTATCAAAAACATTTAAAATTTTCCGGAATTACATGTCATACGTGATAATAACTTAGGCGGAGATAAAAAGTTTTCTTTATAACATTTCAAGCTCCTTTCAAAAATATTTGAATGAGTCCACAACATATTTAAAAGCATTAAAAAAAGAGTAAATATTAAATAGAGAAGAAAGACAGTTTGACATTTGATTAGTAAAAATATAAAATTTTCTTGTAGAAGTTGTAATTAGCTCTACAGAAATTAAGCTTGTTTATCATTATTTCCATCAGAAAAATATTTCAAAATAATTATAATGCGACATATTTAAATTATATTACCATCTAATCATTTATTTTACTAAGAAATGAGTTTATAAAATCATTATAACTCGATACAGTTTTTTTTAAATAAAAATATAAGTAATTTAGAAAAAGGAAACGTGATTTAGTTCCATTAAAAACGTCGGTTACAGATGATTTTTAAATAGGAAAGAAAATATTTGAGTTCAAAATATCAAGAGAAATATCCTCAAATCTGTTTGAATCAGTAGATGTCAAATAGGAAATTTAAAATGGTTGCTTTCTTTCACTTTGACAACAAAAAAACAATTTTTAGTTATGACAAGTCTTCTTCAAAATCTAAATTTTGAATTTCAAAACTCTTGGATTTATGTCTGAAAAAATTGAAACGGAAGTTTTGCTTTTTGCGACAAAACTTGTTTTCTTAATATAAAACACGAATGTATATAAATAAATAGAACACAAAATACAATTCTATACATAATTTTAAATCCGCCATTTTGTTTAAAAACAGTATAGAGACCGAAATTTTGAAAGATTGCGGACCTTTTTATAAAAGATATATTTTAACTGAACCCTATTTTCAGCTGTTGTTAGCTTTTAGTCATTAATTAATAAACTATAATAATAATAAACATCTGACACATTTGACTGTTTTCGATTGCATTAATTTAAAAAGTTTTATTAAAATAATATAATTAATAAATTATATATTTAATAAAAAGAACACTTTTTTATATTTCTTAAATCTCACAACTTGACAAATGCATAATACAGGATATGTGTTTAGAAGAGCATGGAAAAATTAATCACTTAGAATTGTCGTGTTTATCTGTACTAAATATATGATATTATATATGTCTTTATGTGTTAATATTAAACTAAAAATATAATTTCTTTGTGGCTTTACTCAGGACCAGTTTTTCAAGAGCTTAAGAGGAGTTTAGACCCGAAATGTATACAAAAACGACAATTTAAAGTGATTAATTTTGCAACGCTCTTCTAAACACATATTTTGTATGTATAAGTTGTAAGATTTAAGAAGTACAATTAAATAGGAGAAGAAGTTTTGAACACACAACCCTTTTTATTTTTCATAGTCATTAAAATATAACATTTCAATGTATGATATACAAATTTATTGCATATAAATATTTTAAAATATTTCCTAAGTAATAAAATAAAAACATGTTTTTTTAAATGAACCTTTTTAAATACACAATCCACCCCTTACTAAAAAAATACGTTTAAGAGGTACGTTCTCACGTGTATTTTAATCAAAGTTTAGTCACAACTAATCGATTAAGAAAGAAAAATCTATTTGTGCCTATCTATTAATATAAAAAACACTAGGGGTCTTTTTATACTCTTTTTGAGTGGTAAAGGGCCTTAAACCACAAATTTAAAAAAAATATATATAAAAACACTTAGGTATGTGTTAATAATTTACAAAAAAATTATTTAAATTTTGATATTTGTATGTTTTTATTAAGGTCACATTTAAAAAACGTACCCAGTTTTGAGTCAGAAAAATAAGTTTTAAAAATTCAATCAAAAGAAGATAAAATTTCACACTACCATCAAAAGTATCTCGATCCCCCTGAGGGTGCGTACACACTAAGTTAAAAATCACAGATATAGAGAAATAAATGCTTATATAAATGTTGAAAAACACTTATACATGAACGTAATTTAAACATACAAAACTTATATTGTTATAGATTAGAATGTAAAATCTACACACACAAACCAGCAGACAATTCAAACGGATACAGAAAACACTCCTTCTTTTGAAAAATATAAAAAATAATAATAATAAATATTTTTGCAAAGGTATAAAAAATTAAAGAATGAAAAAATCGTATAAATAAATCAGTATTTTATAATGTACGTATATATTTTTATTTTTTACTCAATCTCATAAGCCATAAAAAATAGCAGTTATCCCAGTTATAATATGCTAATAGTATTTTGAAAGGGCGACAGATGGTGTTAAGTGTACCATAACTTGCCAAACAATCTTCGAATGTTGGAAACCAACAACTGTTACTTCTCTTGCATCGTACGATCGTAACTTCAACTTCGAATACTTATCTTTTTACATTACGAGTAAATTTACACCTTTATAAACAGGGGGGAACATATATGCAAAATCCATTAATAAATTAATGGATAGACTATTATTAAATTATGAAAAAATGTAAGATGAAGATTAGAAAGACCATCAAATAATAATTTGATTATCAGATAAATAATAGTAAAAAAAAAACATTTTTATATTCTTATTTCTTATCAGAAAACTTAACGCTTGGAAGAATTTAATTTTTCACCTGATGATAATTCTTTCAGAATTTGATATAAATTGATAAGAGAATTAAATGCCTTCATAGGAGAAAAAAAATTCATATTTTTTCCTGTTAAAAATTTGATTTTTTAACAAATTTTTTAAATTAAAAATGACGATAAAATAATATAAGCTTTTAAATTTATTAAAATATTTTTTAAATTATTAGTAACTATCCATCTAAGCTTAACTTCTTTTAAATTTAATAATGCTAAAAACAAAAAAATTAAAAATTTTTTTTGAGTTTAACGCTTTAAAATAGTCCAACAATATTTAAAATATTTATCAATTTAATGTTGCTTTTTAAGAGAAATAATTAATAAAATGTGATTATATAGGATCAACATGAATACAGGTTTACTAGACTTCTCCTTAAGCACGTATTTAATAAGAAATTATAAAAAATTCATTGTAGTTTTTTGTACAATTCGTAAAAAATTGTTTAGTTTTTTAAAATTAATATTTTATATATTTTTTTAACATCTTAAAACATCCAATACTTTTGATGTATTGGATGCATCAAAAATGTATCCAGAATATTTAGTAATTTTGTAACCAAAATTCTATTAATATTATCTTAATATTAAATAAATAAAGCAGATTAAATATTTTTTTATTCGTACATTAATTCAATAACTGACTTTATTTCATGAATAAATTATATCAAGAGCGCAAAATTGAAAATATAAACCACATGTCTGTCTAAAAAACTGAAAAGTTTTTATTATTGTAATTAATAATAAGTCGTAAATATCTCAACAAATTTATTCTTTTTCATCAAGTTGCATAAAGTCTGTAAAAAAACCATTAAAAGATAATTTATAAAAATAAAATGTGAAAAAACTACGTGGAAAAAATATATAGGAAAATAAAATGTTAAAAATAAAATACAAAAATGCTAAAAATTTATTTTAAAAAATATAGAATAAAATGGTAAAAATATTAGATAAAATGTAAAAATAAATATATAGTAAAATGTGGGATTAAATTCTAAAATACAAGATAAAATATTTGTTATTAAATTCATTTAATACATAACTTTGTATATTATATTTGAGTTCCTTATTAATAAAAAGAAAATTATTTCAAATTGTAAGAAAAAGGATAAATAAATCTCATTCAATTTTTATGTCAATTTACTTAAATTTTATACATTATATAAGGAGGAAAAATACAAAATTTGAAGAAAATAATTAGTATAGATTTAATTATAATAAAATTTTTAAGTATTGCTCGTTTTGCTCGTTTTAGTTATTATTAAAAAAAACTAATCCCATATTCTCCTTATTTTATTATAGTTTTTATAACAAAATAAAATAAAATATTTAAATAAATTAATCAAGAAAATAACTTAAAATATTCGATTTAACTTGTTTTTCATGCTATCGAATTCCCGAAACGACTTCTGCACTGAGTAAGTTTTTCAATGCCGAACTCAAGTTATCTTGTTCTTAAACTTTCAAATTTTGTCCTTAGGCTTCTCTTGCCTCTAAAATTTATTCAACTTTATTATGTTATTATTCAAGATCCACATAGAGGGAAAGCTTGTAGGACCATTTGGCTCAGA
The DNA here is from genome assembly GCF_030686945.1 of Centruroides vittatus. Classification (NCBI taxonomy): domain Eukaryota; kingdom Metazoa; phylum Arthropoda; class Arachnida; order Scorpiones; family Buthidae; genus Centruroides; species Centruroides vittatus. Next base: position 1,132,940 of record NW_027120741.1, read on the forward strand.
TCCCGAATAACAGAGGCCTCTAAATTTAATCTTCCACATAAACACATGATATGAAATGATATAAATTAATTTAGGGAAATAATCTTATTCACATATTTCTGTGATTTTTGGAGAGGAGCGTGGCCTCATCTTACTTCTCTCATACCCTTCTTCTCCATATAAAATTCATAATTGGGATGAAAGTAATTTAGATTTATTTAAAGTTCTGAGGAAACGTGTTAACTCTTATAATTATGTTGTCTTCATTTCTATATTTAAATACCAGAAAAAAAAGAGAAAATTTAACTTTTCTAATTAATTTTTTAAACTTTCTAATCGTCAATTAGAGTGATTAGAAAAAGCAAATGATATACGCTTGCTACTTAGTTAAAATTTATAATTTAAAAAGTGTGTAAAAAATATTAATGAGTTTATAACAGATAATAAAAAATTATTCACAAATTATATCACAAAAAAGTCGAAAAAAAGGATAATTAACAAAAATCTATATATATATATATATATATATATATATATATATATTTAAATTTTAAATCAGTTTGTTCAGTTTATCGGTATAAATCTTATAAAACTTTAATGAATATCTTTAAAAATATCCTTAAAACTTTGTAAGTTTGTTGAACTTTCAATATTTTATAAGTTTATTTTTTCATTTATTGATTTTTCATATTTTTTAAATGGAAAATTTTAAAAGATCTATTTTAAAAAAAGCATATAAAACTAATCATATGGAATGTAATCATTTAAGACTTTACAAAGTTTAAGAACGAAGGTGACTTTCTACTTTTTAACTCAATTTAATGAGTAACATAAATTTATATCTAAAGTTTTCAAGCATTTTGTCGTTCAGGTAAGCTTAAAGTATCCTTAAATTCTCAGTAAGAAAATCTATCAAACTAACTTTTCGATCAGAAAAGCCGTTTGAACATTGGTTAGAAAATAGCATCGTAAAGATAATACTCATCAATGTAACATCTGGTTTGCAATGGACTACCATCTGGTGACGTTACTATTAAGTATTATAAGTAGCTTGTTTTTGGTAATTTCACTAAAAATGAAACCATTGGAAAATATCAAAAATATAAAAGACGATTTCTTAATTTTTTTAAAACAATTTTCTTGTGAAAATAGCTTTTCAACATCTCTTTTAATCTTAATATATCATGTGACTTTTTATAGTAAGTTAGCTATTTCTCACCACTCGATATATCTTTTCGGCTATTGATAACTTTGACCGGTATCATTCGAACTTAACATCTATCTAAGAGAAATGTGTTATAAGTTTGGACTGTCATTTCGACCTTTTGTCTTATAGCCAACATTCTTCTTCATTCTTTTTGATATGAAAAATAGTAAGAGATACAGAAAATCATAATGCCAATTCCCTCTATCGTAAGAGGAATTTTCACTCACAAAAGTTAAAATATACTTTGGCAATTTAAATTTTAGAATTTTTATTTTAAAAAAGGGAATATTTGTGAGTATAATAAGAAAAATTCTTAAAACTTTAATGAGGAGAGTCTCTTATATGGAAGAAAATTTCAAAACTCTTGATAAAATAACCATAGGAAGTCGGAGTTTGAAAGAAACAGCAAGAGCGTAGAATGTCTCTTGAAAATAACAAGAAAACACCTTGAAAAGAATATATCCATGACAAACGAAGACATCATTGAAAGAGAATAGTGCTAGAAGGAAAAAGAGCATATAGAATAATGAAATCGATGAATGGAACCACGTACAAAGAGAGATAAGACCCAAAAAATACTAAAAATATATACAAGAAATAGAAGTTAATTGTATACTTTACTATAAATTGAGTAGTGTTTTTGAATTTTATCAATGCCATGATTAAATTCGATGAAGACTAGAATTACAAAAAGTTAGACGAAGAAGAATGCTGATAAAAATATTTTGAAAGTTTACAAATTAATTTTTAATATTCTTCTTGTTAGAATTTCTTTTTAAAAATGCTGAATTTGTATGGAATAATTACAGTTTAAACAACACAAAGTAGCTTAAACAGAAGGGTCAAGACGGTCATATGTAGTTCCGGGATGCGAAAATGAAAAGAAAATGACTATTTTTGAAGGATTTAGCCTTAATTTAATCAATTTAAAAATGTCATTCTTTGAATATTTTATTTAAATCACAGTTCAAATCAAAATACTTAAATATTTTAATTATATTAAGTAAATATAATTTACTCTGAACAGAAATTTCAAACATAATTGTTAAATTTGTTTTTTAGAAAATAAAATCATTTATTAAACTATTTTCTCACTGATAACTTTCAAAAAATAAAAGAATATATAAAATATAAGACCGTATATAATTACAAAAAAAATAAATATTTACGTTATCTTAATCTCCGATTTTACGAAAAGAAAAAATATTTTATTCGCAATTTATGTAATTAACTTGTTGTTAAACAAGTTTACAAGATTAAAATCTCAAGATGGAGTATATTTTGCTTACAAACAAGCCTAACAAATGTTGCAGACTGGAAAAAAATGCCGTATAATTAAACTAAACAAGAAATTTTGTGACTATATTAAAGTAAAAATATCGTAATTAATTATGTACACTTTCGAATTTAACCATAATTATCGAATTCGCTTAATGTTTTTAATGCTAGAATGGTTTTAAAATGTGCAGAATTTTATTAGGCGTTGACGATAAACAAAAATAACAGAAAAAAAATTCATTAAAGCCGTCGGTCGTCATGAATTAATTAAAGTAACTTAATCTGATAAACTTGTCTATCTGATGTGGTAACGACTTGTATTTACACATAACAAGGTTAGTTATATGTTAACAAGAGACATATTAAAGTAAAATTTGCATTATTAGCAACGATAAAGTCAAAATTACTTCAAAATTTATGTGTAAATATGTAATTTATAATAAAAGCTGGTAGTTTAATTTAAAGATACGATAAATGTGTTATAAATATGGAATATCAATTTTTATATTTAAATAAGAGGGAAAAGTAGAGTAGAAAATATCATATAAATTTTCATTGTCGTCGCTAGTATAAAGTAGAGTAAAGGAAAAGTAAGGAGAAAAATTCATCAACAACTTTGCAGCGTAACATCATGCTTCTGACAGTTGTCAAGATAACAAGAACAAGTTATTTCTCGGATGACCAAAGTGTCTGCTATCCTAACGACAATTTATTGATTGCCATCCCCCTTCGATATAGTTGATTCTTGACAGTCGTAAAGTAGTATAAAAAGTGTTAGTGGCCCGACCAACGTCCGACAATAAACATTTCGTTTTTATCTTCTCGACCTTAACCCGTTCGTCTAAATAAGATACAAGTTTAAAAAATGTTACCGATAAAACACGAAGAAGATAGAAGGATCCTGCAACGATTGAGAAATATAAATCACCAAGTGATGCAACACATGTAAAATATATAACCGTAATAACCATTTAAGTTTACGACTCGGTTAGTTCCTATACAATTCGTATGTAATCTTTATAAATATCCTAAATATTTAATTATTTTTTTAATGTGTCGATCAATTATTTTTACTCCACAATTTATCTGCTAACGTGCTAATACTCAATCTGAACAAAAGCTTAAAGTAAGTGTTACTAATCAATTTAAATCTGTGTTGTATAGGTAATGGCAATTGTTAACATCTCGCTGTAAGTTACGACAGTTTCGACTTCCCGATATAAGTTATTACCTTTCTTGATAGGGATTAATAGTAATTGATTTTCTTATCTCACAATACACTTAATAGGACTTCAATTTAGTTTTAATTCTCAGTTTATGCATTAGCCAGCGATCCAAAACAGATTAACACTATTTCATTTGCAAACAATTTCAATCTTAATTTTCTTAACAGCTTTTTCTTAAGTGATATAGCTTTATTTTCAATAACTTTAATAAATTAATTACATTAGTTACATCAATCGCTAATATTATCATATTCTATTAATATTTATAACAATTTATATTCATAATAACTAGTTTATAGCTACGTAAAACGAGAAACACGCTAATATTAAATTTATAATTAGTTTATGCAAATATAGTGCAGTGCCGCCATCTGATGATGATAAAGCAGAAAAGGTAATCACGAATGGAAACTTTCTCTATAATTATTTATTGAAACTTATATTTTGATAGTATTCCCAACGGAAATTATTTATAATGGTAGGAGTTAAGAGTTCAGTAATCAAAATATAAATTTGTGTTAACAAGCTATAGCAAAGTAATACTATATTACAGTTTCGATACATAAATCAAGTCTGGCACAAATACTTTTCTGTGCAGTTTATTTACGCGATAATTTTTCTTCTTGGTACATAATTTTTTTGTTTTTATTTTCATTGAACCGAAAATGATAAATTATCAGTTTTGCTAATTAATTATTTTCATTAAATACTTTTACATATACTTGAGGAGTACCAAGTGAAGTGTAAACAAGATTATTTAAGTAGATGTAACTTAATGAACAACACTTTTTTCGTATCACATTAAAGCTTTCTTACGGCTCAATAATATCGTTAAATATTTAATGATTATATAAAAAAAAGGATATAAATTTTTGATGTACTAAAATAAATTCAAAGTACTCGTGTAGTAACCATAAAAATATACCATTCCTATAAGTTTTTTTTTTCACGACATGGTAAGATCGATCTTGAAAATAGCAGTTGGATGTCTTCCCATAAATATAAAAATCTAAAATTGAATAACAAAGACAGGTATTACATATAAAAGTTATATGAAACAGCAAAAATGCATTTTCTATATCTCTGAAAGTAAAATTCTTCAATCCGATTATAGAGCCATTTTTCAATTTTAAATTTTTAAGTCGACGTCGCCGTGATTAAGTAGTACATATGGGTTTAAATATTAAGATTACGCATCAAAAATACTGTACTGAAGTATTATTGTGATTGATACTTGTTATAAAGATGTAAACTTTGAATTACTTAAAATTTGTAATTTGATTTTATAATTGACAGTATCAATGTTAATACTGTAATTATAAAAGCGATAATTATTCCTGTAAAAATTGTAATAAATTAAGGATTAAGGGAATGTAACATTGGCTAACATCTATTTCAAATTTCTATTGAGCTGACTACAAAGCTCATCATCCGGAAATGTTTATGATCTTGGAAATAATCAATATGATTGATCGTAACATAAAACTACAAATAGCAAACCAATTTTTACTAAAAAAAAAATCCAATTGCTAAGAAGCATTGACCTATTTTCGACGTAGAAAAGTATCTTTTATTTTTGATTCCCCGTAGTGTTCCTCAGGGAAAATGTTATTTTTCGTCTAAAATTCTGATTCTAATTGAGATATTGATATTTAACTTACGAAATTAAAAAAAAAATATTTTAATTTTTTAAAATCTTTGCTATATAGGTTTAAAGTTGTGAAAACGAGAAAGGGATAAAGTAATAGGGTTATATTATAAACAGGCCCATATACTTCGGATGGCCGAGGCGTTAAGGCGTCAACCTACTGTTCTGGTTTAGTTTGATGGGATACGGCAGCAAGGAGTGTGTCTCCCGAGAGGAATTTCTATGAAAAACTGGCCCCTATTTAGATGTTTACATAGATGAAGAAAACTCTAGAAACTCAACGTAGCCAGCTAGTTGTTGAGGCGCAAATCCGCGACTAACTTCAGTGCTTTTATCTAAAACATTAGAGATAGAGATAAACCATTCGCCTATGGATTTCTTAATTAATTTTATTTATCAAAAAATACAAATATTTAATATGAAGATTCAGATAAACTGATTGCAACGATCACATTGAAAGCATAATTTTTATAGGTATAAATGAAATACAATTGAACCTGTCTATCTCGAATCTCATAGGAACTTGTAAAACATTCGAGATGTAAAGGTTTTGGGAGAAAATTATTTGAGATAAACATGGAAAATATACTGAATTTAGGCTGAAAATGCTACAAAAAAAATAATAAATTTCGAGATAAAGAGGTTTTCGAGATAACTATGTTTGAGATAGACAGATTCAACTGTATTTTCAAAATATTTAGTTTGCATCGTCCATATTGCTAATTATATTAGCGATAAGAAAATTGAATATCTTGGATGCCTCTGGTTTTTAGTGGCATAGGAAGTCTTTGTGATACTACAGTGTATAATAACCAGGACCTATTAAATTATTATATTTATACATAATTAAAACAATGTGAAGCAAATGGACGATATAGAAATATTATATACTACTGTGTTAATGTGTCAGTGTAACGCTCTGAAGGATCCGGGAATGAATCCAGAAAACCACTGGAAATTTTGGGGGTGGTCCATCCTGGATATGTTGAGTTCCGTCTTTCATCACCCGACCACCTCATAGTAGGCTTGGCCGAACTCTTATGGCCCTCTTAGTGTCCACAGGACAGAAAGAATAAAAAAGAACCGATTTCACTCGCCAGTAGGGTTATCATCTCTCCGGATTTTGAAGTTTGGCTTTGGGCTACGAGTTTAATCGCTATTTTTTCCTGATATTACATAATTTAAATGTTATTGAAATTTTCAATTAATTTTTACTTTTCCGGATGTTATAGATAACAGAAGGAAAGTATGGTCAAAAATCGATCGGTCAAAAATGACCTCCCCCAATATTTTTGCAATTTTGGACTCAGGAAACCTTGAAACCTTGAAACTTCGAGAAATGGGGGAAAAATTCGGGGATTTTTTCTGTATTGTAGTTGTGTGAGGGGCACGATTTTGTTTATCCAATTTGTAGCTTAATAACTCCTTTGCCTTTTATCGAAAACTTCTGAAACTTTGCAGGGAAGTTTGTGTTTTAGGGGGATTGCTGTTATTAAATTTTAGTGATTACACAAAATTTTAAATTGTTTTCCGGGAAAGTTTTGCAACTCGTTGATAGCTTTTATAAAATACTCGGTAAAAGACATATTCAATTATCTGATTAGCAGATAATTAAATGTAAATATTGCAGAATATTTACGTTTAATGTAAAAACATAGAGAATTCTAGAATTCTATCTTAATAAATCTACAATACTGTAATTTTGAAATTTTAATTTTATAAATGACTAACGTAAGGCATATGAAAAATGAAATTAGTAAATAAATTCGAATGAAAATTTAACTATTCATTACGATCATTAAATCAACTCTTATATTTTTTAAATAATGGAAAAGTTATACGTATAATCAATTCTTAGTTACATACTTAAATTGTATGTTTAATTAAAAAATAATCGTAATACAGCAAGAAAGTTTAACTTATAATTTTGAAAATCAGCAGATAAATTTCGGTCCATGGAAGAGAAAATTACATTGAATGATCAGGATCTTGTTTAGGAGACTCGGGAGATTTCATAACGGGTTCTATAGGATCAAATGTCATCGCGGAGCAAATAGGAAGTTCAGGTGCAAAATCCAAGATTTAAGAAGTAGGATTAGAAGGTGAGGGACGAGGAATACCCATTAGCATCCCTCCTCCTCCTCTTCCCAAAGGATCTAAGTCATTTCCGCCAATTTGAGGAATCAAAAAGCCTGCTTTATTATTGACTTTCGGTTGATCGCTTCGATTAGTTTCGAGGGAATGTATGTCTGTCAACATCCTATCCATTTCTTCTTCGAGGCTATTTAAATTCTTAAAAGCAGAATGGAAATTTTTGATATCTTCATTTATGAAATTGTTGACATCGAAAGATACTTGAAATGATTGTTTATTATCAAGATTCTCTATTTTTACTTGAATCGAACTACCGTAACTGGTCTATATTCAAAAGATATCGACGATTATTTCTCGCTATATATCGTATGTTATAACAATCTTTATCAGAATTCCAATTTTCAGGAAGAAATTCGGATATTTCTTCTAAAGACCAAGTTTGGTTCGAACGCACGCATTTCATACCATTCTGAATCATAAAAAATGAAGACAAACTAAAAATGCATCCGATTTCTGTTTAATTTCATTTTTCACAGCTGCGTAACATATCTCTAGTATTTTCATTTTCGATAAAATTACATAAAAATTCAAGAAACGGTTTAACTATCTTATTGTTGTTCTATACAACAATTAACCTTCTGAATAATAATAAAACAAAATTAAAATATTATTTTCAGTTATCGTTGATTACGTAGTGTGTTATTTTTTATTCATATTTTTTCTATTAATAATGGAATTTATAAAATAAAACAAATTAAATAAATGAATATGTATCTATTAAAATAGAATAAAATATTTTCATTTCTACTTAAGTATTTTCAAAATTTTCTTTGTGTTCATATAACATATTGAATTGAAGTAAAAATTTAAAGTACTTTCCACAACTCTGACATTAAATTCGCTCTCATACCTTAAATTTTTGCGTAATGTTCAAAATTTAACAAAAAGAATAATTTATACATAATTATCTACATTTGCGAAAGTTGTTATTTAAAAAGAATAGCTTTTATGTGATTAATAGTTCCAATAAAAATGATAAATTATATATCAATACAGCGTAATTTAATGTTATATAGGCCACTAGTGTCCTCGTGGATTAAACCACTGAACATCGGTATCTATTGGTCGCGGGTTCGCGCTTGACCAACAGGCTGGCCACATAGAGCTTTCCAAATTTTATTAACATATTCTAACCTTTAAATAGGAATTTCCCATAGAAAGTCCTCCCGGGGGCAACATTTCTTGGCAGATCATTAGTGTTGTGTCGTCTTATCCCCATTAATGTATAATGCACTAGTACGAAGGGTCTATATTACAACATAAATTTTCTGTAACCTAGCTTTTCTAGTCTACTCTTTTTGTATTGATATTACATTTTTCGTATATATGAAGCTTGAATTAATATTTTAAAATAATAATCCAATAACAATTATATAAACTTTTATAATCACTATTTTAAATAGTATAAAGATTATCACTTTTCTTTTACAGTTTTTAAACTCTTATTTATGCTGAGATCTCTTCTAATAGCGTTCTAGTATCTTAGAAGAACATCTAATGTTGACTAATATCGTGTGAATACTTATTTATTCATGGATAGAAGTTACATGAAAAATTCTATTCTTTTAAAATATTTATTCGTTATTTTATTTATTTTAATAGCAAAAACAAAAATGTAATCGGAACCTGGATGACTGCTGCCATTCAGGTTCCGATTACATTTACATGGATTTTCCATTAGGTGATTTCCTGGACTTCAACTAAAGATGAACCCATCAGTGATCGAGTGGATAACACTACTGAACACTAGTTACAAGTTTGCCTCTTACCAACGGGATTTTCCAAGGTTTTCTTCACATGTCTAATATCTAAATAGGAGCCCGTTTCTTATAGAAGGTGAAGCTTGGTAGAAGCTTGGTATTCTGTTAATTGGTAGAAGCTTACTTGGTAGAAGCTTTTTATTCTGTTAATTTGGAGATTCTGTACATTTTATTGAAGAAGCTGCGTCTGTTTTCATGGTTCATCGGATGACCAGAGTAGATCGCCAGATAGATCGATCTTCGCCATTCAATTTTCGGACGACACCAGTGGCGCACTCAGAAGGGGCCAAGGGGCCTTGGCATCCTTTTAAAAAAAAGGAAAACACTAGAAAATTTTCCAAAATTCTTTTCTAATTAAAATTTATTTTTAAAAATATATATTGTGTTGTGTCTTCTATTTCTACACTACTTATAAATTAGCGATTACATTAGCGAGAATTTTATTGTATTCGCATAAAAAATTTTTTATCCGATCAACTCGGCTCCCCAAGATCAAATTCGGAGTATCGCTAATGGTCGACTCTACCCTACACAATGGGCTGAATGACGAACTTCAATGCTGAATGACAGTAACTTAGGTGAGGGTAATCCATAAATGGCTTTGAATCTTTCTGACACTTCGCCAGTCACTTTAAATTCTTATATTGTTATAATATTAAAATACTTTTTGATAAATATTCAAATATTTTGACGTCTGTGATTGACTTCCTTCTATTATTCCTACAACTCTTCGGCTTATTGAATTATCTAATATACAGGGTGTCCACTTAAACATCTATCCAGGAGCAAAAGAGATCTATTCAGCATTGTTTAGGTTAGGTTAAGTTGTGGAGAATGTAGATTCCAACGGATACAAATACACCAAATAGTGCAAGTAGACTAACCTCTCGCTGCACATTTACAGGATTATTGCCAGGGGATTGGTAGTATTTGAGTGTTCCTACTCATAGAAATCATCAAACACATTTATTGCTGGATAGTCACGCGGTTAAGGTGGCAGCCTACCATTCTAAAGACCTAGATCAATATGAACGGGTCAAAAAACGCCAGGATTTTTTTTGGGGGGTCGTCTTGATATGATAGACTCCATCTCTTACTACTCGGATGTTCCATTGTGTGCCTGCCGAACCCGTAATGGTCTTGCTAAAAAGGTCATCTTAGTGCCTTTTTAAAAGGAGCTTTTCAGAAAGGTGCTCTTAGTACCTCAGCGCGGAAAGTTAAAAAATATCGGATATTACATCGGCATGACGTGCATTCATTCTGTTGCAATCTGCAAGATGCAGAAGATGCCGCCAGCGATTTGAGTGAATATATGAAAACGATGTTCAAGATCAACAAAGAAGTCCCATTCAATTCTCCATGCATGAATTCCTATGTTACAAAATTAACATATCTTCAGTACTTTTAGAATGAAGGACTTTTAAATCAACTTGAAGATGAGTCAAAAGTCTCTTTTCATTCCAACATATTACTAACTTCTTTCATTACTAACATAGCTACATATCTTCTCTTTCTTCTTTATTCAAGTTTTAGAGATATCTAAAGCTTGAATAAAGAAGATATGTAGCTTATATATAATACAGTATATATATTTAAAATAATATTTGTTCTTTAATTTTGGTAAAAATAACTAGATATAATGACATAAAAACTGAAAATAATAATATAGAAAGACATTAATATAACCCAAAAATATATTCTAAAGAAAAATTTAATTTATAAAAATTAAATTAAGAACGTAAGATATATAATTTTATTAAAATTAATTTCAATTTTTATTTAATAAAAACAAAAAAGTTAAAAGAATCAAGGATTAGAGTCATGAAAAGAGACGAATTTGTCATAAAACAATAAAAAAAAAACCCTACCGAATTACGATAAGGAGAAAATTGAATAGCTTTATTGAAAATCACGGAATACAATAAAGTAATTCGGGAAATTGAAATATCCAATAAATGAAATTTAATCTTTGATATACTCAAAAAGATTAAGTTTCCTCTATTGTGAATAAAAAGTAACTCGAAGAAATGAATATTACAGAAATGGCAATATTAAACCAATGATAGCATTGGGCAATAAATCATAACCATGTGTTCAATAAGGTAAAACAAAATAAATGCATATTATAAACGTGTATCTACGTAAATGACAAAGAAAAAAATATAGTAATAACAATAATGTAATATAGCCTAAGTATTACAAAATATCAAAACTGAATCTCTAACTCAGTGTTTCCCAACCTTTTTTGTGCTATGTCCCACCTAAGCCTTTCTAAAATTCTTATGCCCCCAACATATATGTTGAACTCTTGGATGGTCTCTCGTTGCCGTGTTTGTTGAAGTTTTTTCTTGCACTTAATTGTCACACTGTTTTATTGTAACCACAATAAAACCTAATCCTTTCATCAAAGTCTCTTGCACTTTCCAGTCATTGCCAAATGCGACCTGGAACACCACAACTCACGTCTGCCCAACTCGAGGTCTGGGCAAAGAATGTTCTTTCTCCTCTTTCACCGGCCTCAGGGCCTTGTTCATCTCTTTGTTCTCAGTGGTTCCCAGAATTGTTAATTCCACCCCAAGGGAAAAGGGTTATAAAGGAAAGTTCTAGAAGGAAAGGGAAACAAAGAAAATTAAAACTAACTTAAATCAATATTTACAATAAATATGGCATACAGCGGCTATACGGTTAACTTAAACTCTGGATGAGTTTCGAATTGCCCCCCTTAACAATCGAATTGTCCCCTTGTGGGGCGTGGGCCCCACGTTGGGAAACACTGCTCTAACTGAACGTTAGACATAGAAACAAAATTACATGTAGAAATCGCATGAATTTCACTAACAAATTAAGTTTATTTACAATTTGTAAATGTCAGAATAGTTTTGCAACCTTTAAGAGTCGTCTGCAGTTTCGTTGAGTAATTCTTTTAAATTTAAATTGATATCATATGTGCACGTTTAGCAATTATTTGCGTAAGTAAATTATTAACATCGAATATTTATTAATTTGTTAATAGAAATTCTGTTAATGCTGTTAACATTATTACAAATAATGGTCTATTATCTTTTATTTTCTGTTTATCTATTAGTTTATTTGAATTCGTACAATGATTTACCAATAAATACATAGATTTATCCGGCTTTTCGAAATGTTATATCCATAGTTATATCTGAGCAATACATTATACATATATAGATTATAACTCGAATTATAATCTAAGCGTATCGTTAATGTGTTATCTAATCTAAAAATGACGTCTTGGCGTCACTCTTGATATGGAAGGAGACGTAAAGTCGGCCAATTACAAATAGTATAAAAATTCAAGCGCTAAGTACGGGAATTGATATACTAAAAACTTAAATTGAGAGGAGTTACATTCGCAAAATATATTTAAAAAATAAATAAACAAATCTCTAAAATAACAGAATTTTCGAAGAAAACATCAATATTCGATTTATATTTTGTGATTACGACGATTTCACTATTTGCTATCTCATATTCTCCTATTGTATCTCGTAAATGAATTAAGATAAATAAAGTTTTTGAATGAATTTTTTTCTATCTTCTAAGTTTTTATGAACATAAAATTAAAATTAGCAAAATCAGATTAAACTTTAGACAAATGTAACATTTCGTATGAGCAGGCGAAGTTTATTTATGTTCATCTTGGTCTGTTTTTACATTCACTTCAAAGAATCGTGTTTACCTGTTTATAGGCAACACATTCTTTTAATCCGCTAGGAATGTAATATTGAATAATTTCGCCATTTTGAGACTAGGGATTGCAATTGCTGGATCCCTCATTCGGCAATCCAGCTGGATACAGCGCATTCTTCGGCCTGCTGGATCCAGCACCAGGTGCTGGATCCAGCGCTGCGGATCCGCAAATATTCAATTAACTTTCTAAATAATGGCGAAAAAGTCTACGTTGTCGGCGTCGCTGCTTTGCTACGTGCGCTATCGCTCGGCGGCGAGAGTGACGTTGCCGTTCAGTGTGGCACGTGCCCCACTCCCTCTCTACACCGCACCGTCCATCCTTTTACCTCTGCTGATCTAATTATCAGTTGACTTTCCGCTCTAGCTAAATAAAGTGTCTTCGTGCTAAATAAACTAAGTAACTCCTCTCCTAGTCCTGGTGCATAATTCTAATTTACGGTCGGTTGTGACGTCAATGAATCACGTGACGGAACGATTTATGATTATTTGATGACCCTGAAACCAACTAGCGTAGAGGCAGAAAGGGCCTTCTCCACAGCCAGATATATATTCAGTTCATTAAGAAATAGGTTGGGAGACAACCCCATCAATACCATTTGTTTCTTGACATCCTACTTCTAGAAATGTCAAAAAAAATAACAGAAGTGATTGATTTAATTTTATTTAATCCTTTAAATACTTTATTCAAGACAAGACTAATATTTTATAACTTCTACTCTAATTCTATTAAGTAAGAGATTTTAACTTTTATTCTATAAGTGGTTAGTGGGCTAGGCTAGACAATTTTATTGTGAAAATTAGTGAGAAACTCAGACTACCTAGTTAAATATTTAATTAAATTAATGAGTATCAGTATCTTAGATATACGATGATATGAATGTATGTGATTCAAGATTATGATAATAATAACTAACTACTAGACTACTACTCATTACTTACTCACTACTTTACTAACACTAATAATTAAAATACTTATAAATAACTACAGACTGATATGTAGAGCCTATATAAGAAAACTGGTAAGACTTATAGCCACTTAGCCACTGATTAACCGTCTTTACATTATTATAATATATTAATATAAATTAATTAGTAGTATTACTTTCACTGTTATTTAACTTAAAGATTACATTATAATTATAATCTAACTAAACATTTAAAGTTAATTATCTCTATCTCAAGTGTTAAACCGAACCAAAGTTAAGTTTACTACCTAAATGTGTAAGAAGTTTTACTGATATATAGTGACCAGTCTAAATAATAAAAGCTTCTTAAGTATTTAAAAAAATGTTTTATTTCTTTTAAAAAAACCATGAATTGCTGGGTAGATAGATAGACAGATAACGATTTATTGCACCAAAAATACATCCGCGCTGGATCCGCGCTGGATCCAGCTGGAATGATGTTGGTCCAGCAAAAATCCTGCTGGATTGAAAACACTGCTGGATTGCAATCCCTATTTGAAACATTAAAGACATAAGTTATTTAATTTAAAAAATTACTCTTTTTCTTTTTATGAAAATTTCGTCAAATAAGCTCGAAATAAAACTTTCTATCATCATGTTTTCTTATATTATCATTATGCCTTGTATATATACATTTACTTTTTTATTAATAATATGCTTCATTTTGACAGAAACCTTTACATTTTTAGTAAATTTTTTCTTGTTTATAAACCATCCTTACATTTCAGACTCAAAGAAACATTGTTATAAATGTTGTGAATTCAAGATTCTTCTGAACAGCGTGACCAGAATTTCTACCATCGAGAAAGTTGACCTTTCAGAGAGCGCTATCAAGTTTCACCTAACGTATCGTATGTGAGAAAGCAGTGTGGCTTGGATTCTGATAAGAAAGTCCACTCGCGAGGTCTTGTATAAAAAGTACCATAGTCTGCGAACGGTGGAGGTACTGGTAGGTTTTTCTAATACCTGTCATTGCCTCCATCGTTCGCAGACTAGAAAGACTATTATCATCCATAACCGCAACAGCGGAACAGAAAATAATCTCGGACGATATCAGTTCCAAGAAAAGAAGAATAAAAAAGACAATGATATATGGTACGTGATATATTGCGTTTTCATTAATGAAGTTCCAACGCACCTTTTTGCGGCGTAACTTCTTTTCTCAATGAATGTATATTAACATTTACAATTTTCAATGTA
Organism: Centruroides vittatus; assembly: GCF_030686945.1. Lineage (NCBI taxonomy): Eukaryota > Metazoa > Arthropoda > Arachnida > Scorpiones > Buthidae > Centruroides > Centruroides vittatus. Next base: position 1,148,071 of record NW_027120741.1, read on the forward strand.
AATAATTCATTTATTATATGTACTTATTCGTAAAATAAACTGTGTGCATAGATGCCCCCGGCTTTGTTCTTTTCATTCATCACATTTTAATGGAGACGCACCGATTTTCCTACCTGTGCAACTACCAGCCGTTCGTCCTGCGGTATACTTGCCACAATACACAGAAAATGTTCGATCTTTGAGAACCAACACGACAAAGACTCTCATCAACGGATGGATGAGTACGAGCGCGTGGCTAAGTACAACAAATGGAAGGACGAGAGGAAGACCGATATCATTTATTTTTTTCTATTTATTACTTCTTGCCGATGGCTTAATAACAAGAGGTCCAAATCGATAACTGGGCAACCTTTCGAAATTCCTTTCGCCTGGCTTTCGAAGCCGAGCGAGAAAACGTACGCGACGAGAAACAACGTTTAGAAGGTCGAGCCCAACGATCTAATGAGAGTAGAGACTCGGGACGCATTCATTAGATCGTTGGGCTCGACAGAAGGGGCGAAGAGGAAGTATTTAATGTTCTTATCACCACCAATGTTACCAAGACGGCCGCTTTTATTACTAATTCAGGAAGAGTTGCAAGAATGCTTAAATAACGCGCAACGTACACGAGACGATTTTTGTAGTAGTAACACGTCTCCTTGAACGGAAGTAGACTTATCGAGGGAACCTTCGATGATAGCTAACTGCGCCAACAACGCTGAAGTGATAAGCTCTCGTGGATATCGGGACGATCGTTTCAGTGATGTCCGACATTCTTCGTATTAAGTTACGTAAAATATTGACTCTGGGTTACGGGCGTGGATGGAACGATGCTATATGTTCTTGAACAGTGTACCACGAGGATACTAGTCGAGTTCTTAACGATTCCCGAAAAGCTTATTGTCCCAGAACGTAATAGCTTCTAATTGATGTTGAGTAGAATTTTTTAGAAAGAATTGCCGCTCTCATGGGAATCGAATAGTTCTGTCGGAGGCGAGGAGTCGCAGTTGCTACTGCGTTAGTTGCTGGAATCCGTTTAAGTGAATTGGAACTACAAATGGGCCCACAAATTGTCGCCTGCGTCAACGAGAACTTGCAAGTAGAAAAATCAGAGGAAAATAAGGACGAAAAACGACAAATTCTGCATCACAATGGACGAACTATTGGTCCTGTTGTTGAAGTATTGTACAAAGATCTATTGACTCCCGATTTGCTTCCGGGCAGTTGTACCATAAAAGTGAAGCATCAAATTCGGAACGAGTGATCATCCAGAGCAAACAGAAGCAAACAGGATCATTAATAAAGAAATTGATAGAACGTTGAGACAGAATGTAACTCAACCAGCCTCGATTCCCCGATTTTCTCCAGAAGTTTTAATAAGGAAACGCAACGTAAGCTGGAGTTTTGTGTCCATTATAGAAGATTAAGCTAGGTTACGAAAAAGGATGTTTATCAGCTACTTTGCATAGACGATGCTCTAAATTGTTTGCAAGGACTTAAGATCTGGATATTGGCTGGTGGAAGTTGATAAACAGAATAGGGTCTTTTGTTTTGTTAATTTATGGCAACGCGACACTTGGGCAATTTGCCCAGGGGGATGCCTTCCGGGAGGTCTTTTTAAGGGTAACTGACTCCTATTCAGGCTTTACAGATGTGGAGAAAACCCAGAAAACTCCAAGGGGCTAGCTCGTCCTGGCCAGGCGCGAACCCACGACCGAACTTTCAGTGCAAGGGCGTCGCCAGAGGGGGGCAGAGGGGCAGTTGCCCCTTCCTAGACATGCGAAAAAAATTATTTAAATGCTAAGTCATTTATTGCCCGATTTATAATTCCCGCGCGAAAAACCCAAGAATATTATGTTTTAATTAAAATAATATTCTTAAGCTTCTTAAAATTTATGAATCGTTTTTATTTTACCTACATACAATTCATATCCTCTATCAATTTATATCATCTGGCCCCCCCTGGCCCATTGGCTGGCGACGCCCTTGTTCCAGTGTTCAAGGAACGGAACCGCTTGGTCACTGGCGGGCCAACAAAATAAGGAAAAATGTTTGTTACGACCGACAGATTATTGGAGTTCGGGTTATTTACCATTCTGTTTGGTTCGCGGTCGTCATACTACAGTTCCTTACACAACCTGTAACTCCGGAGAGGAATTTTGAGGATTATCCAGCTTCTCTCGATATAAAAGTTTGAGGAAACTCGAAACCTAGCAAAGGCTCACACTTTGATGTCACGGCGTTACGACAAGGAGCGACATGATGCTCGTCATTGTCAAGTTAATCATCGACCAAACGAATTTGTTTGGATGTACAGTACAGTACATCCCTATTCGTAGGCCAGGACTATGTAAGAAACTGCTATGTCGATATTTTGGCCATTATAATTACCGTGCTTTGCCGGTATTCTAACGTTACCTCTGAGGTAGAAGCTGTCTTTCAACAACAGACCACGAGTGTAATGAGAGAAATTATGCGTGTCATTTGCATGAAACCATATCTTTCTCCTCTTGACTGAACTTCGATATCCTCACTGGCGACATCATAACGAAGAAGTACCCCTATAAACTTGTGCATTTTCATATTCCAGTGCTGTTCGAGAACAACTCGTGCCAACATTCGATTTCTGGCCTGAGACTTCTTCAAATGTTTCATTAGTACGTCTGTATTTATTTCCAGCAGTTGCAAACTCTAATTTTTGACTTACCTTTGTTAAAATAAACTGTGTGAAAAGAAACCACAGTTTTCATTCTTTTATATACAATGTATATTGCATTGTAAATTGTATATAACATACTTGTTATATCATATTATTTAAAAGTGTAATATTTACAATTGCTAGTTTATATATAATAAGTAGTTTATAATTCACAAAAGAAAGCATTTTCTTACATTTTACTTTCGTAATACAGTCTTTTTCTGTATGTTCATCAAACTTCTTACCATTTGATCTAACGGAAGATATTGTTAATTCATCGTTTCTAGTTTACCGTATTGAAGTTTCTGATTCTGTTGTGGACACGGATGTATATGTCTATCGGATATCCAACGTCTATTATCTTTTTGGAAGAGAACAAGAGTCAGAATGGTGTGACATTGCTTGAACTACAGTAGATAAAATAACAACTAAATTTGGAACTGACAAATATCGCAGGTAAGCCGAAGAGGTTAAAGCGTCAGCGTAGTACACTGGAACCCTGGATCGAATCTGGATGATTAAGAAACCCCAGGAATTTTTAAGGGTAATCTATCTCTGATATGCAGTCTGGCCCCGTCTCTCACCTGTCGTTGTGGGCCTGGCTGAAGTGTATGAAGATCCTCTTGGTGCTTCACAGGGCAAAAAAGTTTGAAAAATATCACGGGTGAATATTAACGCTACGTAATTTTAAATATTATCCGAACAAGTAAATTGTAAAATAGTTTTGTTGAAGATACGAGAGTCTTTATCTATTAAAAATACGCATTAATTTTACTATAAAAAAACTCATAAAAAGTAATTAAAAATTTCATTTATTTACATCGTTCACGTTTCTAAAATAATCTAAAAAAATAAAGACCAAGTTTACGAGTCAATGGAATTTTGTTTAACAATCATCGGTCGGTAAAAATTCTAAATATTTTCTAAAATAATAATTTAGTAACCGATACGTTTAATATTTTACTATAACTTTATCTGAAATATTTCAAGATCTCAATTCTGTATTATCCTAATTTTTGTAGTTGTTGTCAAGAAAATGTATTTTTCAGATCAAATAATCCATAGGTGTAATTCAATTTCAAGGTAATACTTTTAACATAAATACATATAAATATTTAGCGTTTTTTACATATTTATATGTATTTATATTCATCTGATATGAATAATATTTAAATATATTTAATTATTGAATGCCAGTCGCCTATTAAACTATTTTAAATTGTGCAATTGAGAGATAAGAAAGTTTTGCCACATTGTTTTGATAGTAAATACACTAAGAATGATATAATTAAATTTAATTTTGAATGAATTTACATCACTCATATATGAATTATTTAAAATCTAACGTTAATTCAATTTAACATTAAATTAGGTAGAATATTCATATCTCTACATTTAATTTCCTGTTATAATCAAAAAACAAAGTGAAATTTTAAGGTGAATAAACACAGAATTATTTATAAAACTAATTAAGTATCACAATGCATTATTTTCAAGAAAAGTCAAAGATGATATTTTTTATGTTATCATTCGTGGAAGAAATGCATTGATGAAAGAGCGATAAAAGTCTCAGAAATGTTGATGCTATAACCATAAAATACTGACTCAAAAGATAATTTTTATCAATATTTTATGGATAATATTCGTAAAATATCTCTCTATTCAAAGACATTGAAATGCAGTCTTTTAGCGAACTCATTTTATAGCCTTGGGAATAATACTTCAATGCGTATATTAATGAAATCAAGCTTGAAATGATTCTAGGAAAATTATAGTTTGATAGTTTAGTAGAATAGAAAAAGTCATCTGTGGCTCAGCTAAACGTATAGAATATAACATACAAACCTTACTTGAGGTTATAAATATGTTTGATGGTCTATTGATATGCGGCACTTACAACGTGACAATAGCAGCTGAGCTCGTGACTGTCAAACATTTGCAGAGTTGACAACAACGTGACAGCTCAGCGAATGGATACCTTTTTTAAACTTTTTAATCGTGTTCTAAATCTTCTAAAATCAATATTTGTTTACGTGATTTATTTTATGATGTGTAAGCATTCTACTAATTTTCTTCTTACAATTTATTGATTTAATACTCTTTCCCAAAAATTTCATTTAAATCACTTTTTACTTATTTATTTCTGCGCATTTAATTAATGGTCGCAGTATTTATAAATGTAGAGAAAATATAAATACAAAAACCAATAACAATTAACAGAAATATTTAAATTAAATATTCTAAATCCCGTAGTCAGCAATTGTAAACGTTGGATTACTGAAATTTAGATTAATAAATTTTTAAACAAACTCTATGATAGTTAAAATAAATATTAATATTTCTCTCGTCTATAAGTCTACATTTTTGCACATTTTGCATAGTAGAAAAATTGATAAATTCATCTACAATAAACCCATATTAACATTCATATATGGCATATAATAAAATAAAAATATAAATTAATCATTCTAAAAAAAAATTCATCATTTAGACTTGATTTAGTAACTTTAAATGTAAAAAATAAAACTAATATATGAAATTTCATATTAAGTTATTGACTTTTTATCATTTTATATTTATAACAATTATAAATATTTATTAAATTCCTATATCAAATATATATATATTTAGATATATTAAATGATATAATTATGATTTAGAAGCCCTTACATTTCTTTTATATTGGGAGAGGCCCTACCAATCTAATTATTTTCAATACTCTTTGATATTTTGTTGTAAAATTAAATCTAATAATAGCAAATATTTTTTAAAAATATTAATATAAATTATTAAAAACATCCAAACAGCATAGGCCCCCACAAATTGGGGAGTCCCTTATTGAAGAGTGTAATACACCGGCCATTGGGCGTGTTTAAGATATGGAAAGATGAAAATCGAACATAGAATCCAGCTTAAATTAAATAATAATGAATATAAGAAGTCACTTTTAATCAATTATGTCTGACTAAAGTGTGTAGAAGTAGAAACAAAAATTTGTTTTATCAGTTATCTATGTGAAAAGGAAGGCTTTTATCTATTGTTTATGTAGTAATAAAAGTAAACTTTTTTTCTTTTATTTTAGAAGCAGTTTTTATAATTTTATTTTAGTAAATTAAATTATTTCTGTTACAATTATATTGGATTTTCACTCTCATTATTATTTCTTCAGAAAGATAAGTAAATTAAATAAAGCAATGTGCTTGATACAAATAACATTACAGAGTAGAAATAATTATTTGCTTTTAATATAACTTTTATTGTTTTTTTCGATTTTCGATAATTTTCTCCGTAATCCGAAACAATTGGTCTCATCTGGTCCAGATTAAAGGCTTTCTACTCTACGGAAGAATTCGATACGATGTTATAAAAACTAAACTTTTTCGTCATATTACACGATTTTAAGAAGAAAAACTATAATAAATTACTAGAAAACTGTTTTAAAAATTAATATTTTATCAGTTAAATGTTATTGTGAAGTTTTTGTACGCGTGTATTTTATATTAGTAAAATTAGGAAATTGAAATCAATCGTATGATGTCATTTGATAGAACGTTGCCTTGTATAAATCCGACAACTTTGTAACTTCTGTATAGTCTTTCCACAGATTTACTTACACATATTCATATATATATAATATAATAAAGATTTATATTTATTCTCTGGCCGAACATTTAATTATTTTATTAAATCATAAGAAATAAAAAGTGCTTTAAGAGTGTAATAATTCTTCGGGATACAACCTTAAAATGAGGTAAGTAACAAGTTTTAGAGATTTTTTAAAGCTTAATTTTACGTAAAATTTTAATTTTTTATAAATTTCCTTATAATAAATAGTAATTTATAGCTGATATGAGTTATTTACAATTTTTTAAATGTAATTTTACTTTATCTCAAATGCTTATCGCTGTATCAAATCATTCCTATATTTACGAAATATTTTCATTTGAACGAACAGAGATTGCAACTTTCAATTATCCATATCTTAACTTTTTTAAAAAAATAATAAAATATATAAAATAATTATAAAAAATTCTCTAAACTTTTAAAACACAAGTTAACGAATATGATAAATTTGTTGAAATCAATTTACATCTAAGTATTAAGAGTGCTTTATATTAATTCTATGGAGCAAATCTTGTTTACACAGGGTTATCAAACAGATAAATTATCTACCAATAGTTTCTACGCTATTTATTATTTTTTATTTTTTAATCTTTGTATCGCAAGAAAGGTCATAAGAGATGTAGTTATTGGTCTATACTGTATCAGAAACAGTCTATTTTTATCTGAGTTGAGCTATCGGGTAAATAAAGTCCATCAATTCATATGTTTTATGTGAGTAGAAAAATTTTTCGTATGAATAATTAATTCCTTAATTTAGCGTAACTTAATAAGGAAATTATTGTACAGTTTATATAAAAATATATAATGAGGAAGACAGAAAAATATTCAGTAATAAGAATCAAAGGGATAATCTGTTGAAATTCAATGGAGGCCTTGAATTTATAATTTTTTTTTTTAGTTTTGTAGTTGTAAACTCGATACTTTTGTGTGTAAAAAATTAAGTTGTAGTTGTAAATCGATATTTATTATATAGGAAGTTGACATATGAAATATTTTATAATAAAAAAAATTTATTTTTTTAAAAAATAATTGAAAACTACTTAAAGGGGATTTGTTTGTATTGTTTGTATAAAATTTATTTTGATATTTTACTTTAAAAATATTATGATATCTAATAAATATTAACTGATAATTAATTATTGAAGATAATAAAAAAGTAGGTTTATTTGATAGGAAATTTATTCAATTTCACAATAATTTTTTGTGATATTTAATCTAATGAACTTGGAGAATTATTTAATGATTTAGATAAATATCTTCCAAAGAAAATATAATTTAATTAGATTATTTAAAGTTTATTTTTTTTTAAATTTATTTCTTAGCTCGGAATTTGATCCTTAAAGATTTCTTTTTTTATGAGAGTTACAGTATATCTGTAGAGATGAATGAACGAATTGAACATTAGTTGAAGTAAATCCTATCTGATAGTGTGAGTTAATACTCAATAAAAATATTTATTTGCTTAGTTCTTTGGCTTTAGACTAAACAACAGAAACTTAAAAAATAAAAATTTCTAATTTTTCTTCTTCAGATAAAATGTAAGAAATATCAATTGTGAAAAATGTAAAGAAATACATGTTCAAATTAATTAGTGACTTAATCTTGATACGGTATTAAGACCATATAAAATATCTTATTTCCTCGAATAAACCCCATGGTATAAAGATGCTGTTAAAAATGAAACCCGGTCTCGAATAAATCCCCGTTGAAAAGCATGTGAAACAAGTTGAAAAACTGCACTGTTAAGAGTGACAGGTATGAAGTTTATCTAAAATATTGCTCCTTCAAATTATCTACAATCGGACAGCACTTTCTATTCCAAGGTTCAAGAAAACATTTTTGGAAATAAAATTACTATATAAATATTGTCGAATATTGAGCGTGGGAAAGTGACGATCGAGTTCATAAGTCGAGAGCTTACCGGCCGAAGGGTAATTAGGAAAATCGAATTGGAAAGAGATGGTGAGTTTGAATCAGAAGATCTTGGTTGTCGAGGTAGTCTGTGGTGATAATCAATGTCTTATTCCTACAAACGCATCGAAGCAAACACGAATGACAACGTAATAACCGAATTAGAATAATCTGAATGTAGTTAACTATGAAAACAGTAATTATTTCAAATGTTATAACTGTAACCCACAAATACAGCCAATAAACGGTTTTGATAGTTGAAAAAATGTACGAATAATTAAGGTATTTCTTTCGATTTTCATCCCCTCGTCTCTTGTTACAAGTAATAAGACCCAGGGCCTTCAATAATTCCCTTGGGATAAGTACTGTACATTTTATAAATAATAGAGGTTTAATCGAGGAAATGTAGCATCTTAGAAACGAAGCAAAAGGCATTAATATAATAAAATTTAGAAAATATTTTATATATTATTCACAAATTTTTAATTATACAATTAATATAAAAAACGAGAGAAATATATTAATATAATTGATAAAATATTTCTTCCTAATATTTGTTTATACCGATTTAAATTAATGCCAATTATTTTTTACAGATACTCTTCTAACACTTCGATATATCTAGAGGAAATGAAGTGGAATTGCGCGCAGAAAACTCTAAGTTTATGTTGCACGCTGCTAGGACATTCCATCTCCAAACATCCCATCCATTTTATATTAATACCTTTCTTTATATCTTTAATTTTATCGACTGGATATTTGCAGATGAAGTATTTAAAAGATGCGGAATATCTATATTCTATGAAAGATAGTAAAGCCGTAAGAGATAGAGATGCTATGGAGAAATTGTTTCCATTTGATGAAGTTGCTAATTTTGATCCTTCGAGAGCTACAAGGATAAGAGATGCAATTTTCCTAATTATTATACCTAAGGATAAAGGAAATATATTAAGAACAGATGTTTTTCGAGAAATAGTTGAGATTGATAACTTTGTACAAAATTTCACGGTTTATATGAACGATAAACATTGGAATTACAGTCAAATTTGTGCTAGAAGGAATGGAAATTGTATCAACAACGTTGGATTATCGTTATTAACGAAGATCGATGATTATAATAAAGGAACATTTAAATTTAAGTATCCAGTAGATATAAACTTTGATAATTTTAAAATAACTCCCTACGGAGCGAATTTAGGAGGAGTGACATTGGATAATGATGATTACGTACAAGAAGCAAGAGCCTTTCGTTTGAACTATTTTTACCATACCAAAACTGAATTAATGGATCATATTGTTACTAAATGGGAAAGTATTTTCAGTGATTATGTTCATAGTACAGAATTTGATAACATCATAGCGTACAAAATTAGTTTTAGATCGGTAGAAAACGAATTTGGAAGAAACACTTCTGAAAGCATTTCTCTAATTGGAATTTCAGTAGTGTTAATGTTGCTTTTTTCAATAATCACATGCATGTCAACTGAATGGATTAGAAGTAAACCATGGTTGGGATTATCGGGATTTATTTCTTCTCTTCTAGCTGTTTCGGCTACTTTTGGGATGCTTATGTATTGCGGAGTGGAATACGTCGACGTGATAATAGCTTTGCCCTTCTTGATGATAGGTAATTGTATAATTTATGTATTTTTACAGATATTTTGCAATAAGTTTCTGACTTATTGTAATTAATTATAGGAATAGGAATGGATGATTCATTTGTTCTAATTTCTGCTTGGAGACGTACAAGTCCCGAAAAAAGTTTAAAAAGGAGAATGGGGGAAGCCTATTCAGAAGCAGCAGTGTCGATTACCATAACTTCACTCACTAATTTATTTTCTTTTTGTTTTGGAATGGTTACACCCTTTCCTGTTGTACAACTTTTTTGTATATATGCTGCAACTGCCGTGTTTTTTACTTACGTGTATCAAATCACATTTTTTGGAGGATGCATGGCTTTAAGTGGACTCAGAGAAGAACAAAAACTTCATCCTTTTACTTTTAGACCAGTGAAATTTAAAGGTATTTTTCAATTTTTGCTTATTTTATGACAAATTAATTAATATTTAAAAAAAATTTATTTGATCTTAGAAATTGATCTTTTTCAGAAAACAAAACGTCTACTTGCGAAGAAGAAGCTACAGTAATACAAGAAGACATATTTATGAAGTTTTTTAAAGAAACCATAGGAGGTTTATTAACTAAGACATGTAGCAAAGTTATAATTATTGCATTATTCTTGATAAACATTGCAGTAGCTATTTGGGGATGCAGTCATATGAAGGAAGGAATGGAACTCAGCGACCTTCTTCATCCAAAAACCAGCAGTTATAAATACATTAAATTAAATTTTGAATACTTTGGTGAGTATACGGGTCGCATACACGTTGCCATTAACGAAACGTTAAATTATGCTGATCCAAAAGTGCAACAAGACATTGACGACTTAATTAAAAATTTTGAAGCTACTCCTTATATAAAAGGTGGTTTCTTCACAGAATATTGGTTAAAGTATTTTAAGTTAATGTCGAAACATCCAATTCTTTCATATTCTTTCAGAGCGTATAATCTTACTGATAAGCAAGATTTTATTGATTGTGTGCATAATGTTTTCTTAAAATTTCCTCAAACTCGAAAATTAAGAAATGATATAGTGTTTAATGAGAACTATACAGAAATAATTAGTAGTAGATTTCATTTTACTATCCATAAATGCGATAACAGAGACAAAGAGAGGGAATTATATAAACACGTGAAAGAGGTTATGAGAGAGTCTAAAATATCTATAATTACCCATTGTTTATATTTTATATTTAATGAACAGATGTTTGTTGTAAAGTCAATATCTATTCAGACAGTTTGTGTGGCTGCAGTGGTCATGATGGTTATCTTTTTCATTTTTATACCAAATTTTACTTGCGCTGTATGTGTTGCGGTAACAATCATTGCTGTGGAAGTTGAAGCTATCGGTTATATGTCACTGTGGGGAGTTAATCTGGATGTGTTATCTATGATAAGTTTAGTGATGTGTGTAGGTTTTTCTGTTAATTATCCAGCCCACATCGCATACGCATTTATCATTTCTAACAAAAAATCATCGAAAGAAAATCTCAAAGCATCGTTATTTGCAGTGGGTATGCCTATATTTCAAGGTTCCTTCTCAACTATATTGGGTATAATTGTTCTAGCTTTTGTGCCATCTTATATGCTTCAAGTATTTTTGAAGACTATTTTCTTAATTGTAACATTCACAGCCATACACGCTATGTTTATATTACCCGTTATTCTCAGTATCTGGGATAGTTTATGGAAGAAAATCATTCCTAAACAGCAACCACTCCTGCAACGGAATTTTTCAAATAATATTAATTCTTGTAAGGATTTAAAGGAGAAAATTTCAGAAAAGAGTCATTCAGTTCCTAGTAATTCAACAGATAACAAAACGGAAGAAATTTGGGTTAAAAGAATAGATTTTTGATCGTAATATATATAAAATTATATTTTAAAATGTATTTAAGTTGTTTCATTCTGAATACATGTAGAATTTTAAATTTATATTTATATTTGATTCAATAATTATTTAATTATTGTAGTTTTGATATAATGTATTCAATAAAACAATTTTAAAATACTTGAATAAGCATAAGACATTTAAAGCTTATATTAAATAATAAGCTTATAATAAATTTTTTCAATTACAATTAAACAATTTATTACATTATTATACTATAAAGTGTATTTTTATTAAAAGTGAAGAGCGATGTATAGATTATCTTTATATACTGAATTTTATTTATAGGTAATTATAAACATACCTATTTATAGATAGAAATTGATAGATGATAACGATCAAGGACAAAGGTCCATAGTGGTTTACCATTAACGAATCTAATTTAATTAAATTGTTCAAAAGATCTGTAATTACGTACAAAGAATCTGGTTTTTCTATTATAATTAATTCGCAAGGAAAAAATTAGTTATTATACACAGGGGCGGATCTGGGTTTTGCGGAGCCTAGGGCTTATTGAAGTCCAATGGGGTCCCATTTTTTGTTAATCCAAATAATACAAAAATTATCATTATTATATTATTAATATTAACTATTTTTTACTATACGATAAGCGCTTGTTGTTAATGAAAAAGTATTAAAAATTTATGATAATTCAATTTTTGTGGTTCCTGATACTTGGGGGCCCGGGGCTTAAGCACTATTAGTTTCCGTGTAGATCCGCCCTTGATTATATATATAGAAAATACATTGTTCAATTTAAGCAGTATTTAGAAGTTTTAAAATATCAGGATATATCAAGCGTGTATCAGACATAATAATTTAAAAGTATAACGATTATTATTCTTATGCTGAAATAAAATTTCAAAACCATTATCCTAAATTATCGTCAGTTGAAACAAAAAGGAGCCTTAGCCTCTTGGCTCCCTGGAGTGCTCCTGCTTTACGCATTTCCGCTGCAAAGTTTATATCTATAAGATATAAACTATAATACAGAAATAGCATTTTTCGATTCGGTTTAAACAATTACACAAAGCTTAAAAGAAAAATTTGACAATAAATGTAACGATTTGAACTCATTCACCTTGAATAAATACAATAAATTTATAATTTATACTTAATTTACATTAAATAATGTAATGTAAGACAAAATTCGAAATGGCAGAGAACTTTATCGCCTGTTTTCAGTAACACGATATAACAACGACATTTGCTCCTTCATAACTTTTTCTGATTGGATTAATGGCTGTTAAATAAGATAACTCGGTAAAAAATTTTAATAAATAATTTATCAACTCTCGGCCTATGATTACTGCTGTTGATAGACAACACTTAAACAGAACAAAATTATAGATATTGCTTACTCGGCGTTAACATAATATTTTATTAACTTTCATTTTTCACTAGCAATTTTAAAAAGAATTTCTGCATATAATTTAAAATGCAAATATGGAAAAAATTGCTTTATCTTTATAACATATATAATGTTAAGCTTATTTATAAGAAACAAAATGTTTTAACTTTTTTTTTCATATTCATAAAAGTTTATTTTGATAGATTTAGGTGATATGTATCCATTTAATCTATTATTTAGCTTGGAAATTAATAAAATAGTAATGAATACACTGTTTTGTAAGAAAAATTCTCTTATTTAATTGAGTTATCTTCAGAATTAGACAATCTTTCTACTGTATATCGAAAGACCTGATCTTACTTCAGAGTGATCTCAAAGAGTCATCTTCCATTGCAGATTGCAGAAGTACTGTATATACATTCAGAAGACATGCACAGAAAATACATACGTTTAGATGGATGCAATATTATTAAAAAATATATTAAAATGTTTTCATAATTTAAAATTTATAAAATACCCAATTTAAACTGGGTATTTATTAGTTTTATGCAGGTTAGTTTTATGCAAAACCAAACTGAGTAGTATAACTTTTTTCCTTTTTCTATATTTCTTTTTAATTTATCAGGCAGCTTTAGAAGCCACAAAACTCTTCTAGTGTGGCTTGATAAAATATAAAATTTGTAGGGTGGATTCGCTACCTCTGCCTTATACATTTTATACAAAAGTGGGAATCTGAAACCTTCAAACTGCTGGTTCCTCGCCTTTGCTTTATACAGACTTGTTGTTTAAATTGTAAACAAATAGTTACCCAGATTATTATAATTTCTAATTATTAAAATCGATTACATTTTACTTTGATGAGTAATTTTTGAGTCATCATCACACTTAAAATCATTCAATTTAATTTGAAATTTTTAAAACTAAAAACTGAAAATTACTTTTATAGCTTAGAAAAATTATTTATGATTTATATAATTATTAAAATTTTGTAGGCTAACTGAAATTTTCTATTATATGGAAAATCTAAATTATACACTTTTTAAACGAACTTTTCGATATAAATAAGAAAAAAAAATAATGTTTATAAATAATATGTAAATAAAATGTTTATAAAATTGTTATTTGTTAAATGAAAAGTTAATTAATTATATATTAAAAACACACTAATTTATTTTAATTATGTGCTTATACATTGTTTAAAACAAAATATATAAATATATAAATATGCAGAATCTCGAATTAAGATAGTATATAAACTGTTTAGTGCTGCCATCTGGAGTCAATTAATTGAAGTTTTTTTCAAATTTTTAAAAATGTATAGTAGATTTTTTTTTTAATTTCTTGTATACATTTTAAAATAAACATTTTAATCTGCGTTATAATAAATTCAAACTTTATTATCGAAATTCCAAATATTTAATTACATATCTTAAATTAAATACTAAAAAAAGTAATATAAATGATAACTAAATTTCATTGATCTCAAAAATGTAAGGATTATACTGAAATACAGTAATTTGCTCATTTAAATAATAAATTATACAAGAAAATACATTAGACCAATAAAAATGGAGAATCTTTTAATGAAAAGAAAAAAAAAGTATTAAGGACGTTGAAAGTTCATTCCTATCGAAAGGAAAGTGTAGAGATAACGTAATCAATTGTATATGACAAGATATTGTACAAGACTAAACGTGTTTCTTATGTACAGCCTAAACAAAAACACGTTACCTTATCGCATTAAATGAGATTAATGTTGATGAACGAGATAAAATTATTAATTTTTCAATTTATTCAAATATATCTATACAATAGAAATACGAAAGTGTAAATACGATTAGAATAATCTTTGAAACCCGTTCTTCAGTTTTGAAATTCTATTGTCTCGAGCATTTTATTTATTTATTTACTTTTCAATAGTCAATATAATTTATTATTGTCTTGTAAACTTCGATATCTTGTATACAGCGTACGAGATGGTAAGAGTTAGTTTATCTCAACGACAAGTATGCTATCTTATTTTAAAATGTGTTCTGTGTTGTATTGTAACATATACTTTAAAATCTGTTGTGTGTTTTAAAATGTATATGTTCTACTGTGAATCTCTTTGTCCTTTTCTATATTCCTCACAAACGATTACATCATAAAAACAAATAAATAAGTAAATAATAATGATTGTATCAATTCTTATAACTTTCTATCCTATAGGAATTTCTTAACTGCCATTCTGTTATTCATACGTTTTACAGTTTCTTAATTACAGGAGGAAAAGGAAAAAAGAAACCGGAAATTGCATTCATTCGTTTTAAAATCTGTTATCTAAACGAATGTTTCCTTTTTAACCGGTTCATGTCTAATTATTTAAATGAAAAATAAACAAACAAGATAAAAAATTATAAGTAAAATATCAGTAGCAAGTCTTTTGTTTTGCTATTTTTATTCTACAAGATTTTAACCAGTTTTTCTCCTTTCTATCGAAAGTTACATTGAAAAAGTCACCAATGACAAATACAGTAGCTTGGTTTCAAAAGATTTTACCTTTTGATGTGTAAGCATGAGATAACTAAGTTAAAACGTTTAATTTTCAGATAAAGAATACTTCTTTCGGGTCTGGCTAATGCAGTCGGAAGATAACGTTTCTCTTTCCTTTTCCATTAGATCAAACGTTTTAGATACAAAACTTTTTGAATAAAAGAGGAAAAATAAAAAAGCTTAAACTTCAAAAACATGCTATTATTTTTAACGTTAATTCCAAGCTTTAAAATATGTTTAGTATTTGTGTCAGTATTAAATATAGTTATGATATTCTAAAGATAAGCTTCTTACTTAAAAATGAAGCGACTTACTGTTAAGAAATTTAAATATTCCGCTTACTTCAGATAATTTTTACATTTGTAGGCAAACATTAATTGTTTTATGGAATTATTCTATTATGTATTAATATATGTCACCTTGGATACAACCGAATATTTTCAACAGCAGAGCAAAGTATTAGTAACTATTAATATTTTTACTGGTGAGATAACTATAATGTTTTATTTTGAGTTCGACCGAATTCTGGCATCGTAACTATTTAAAAATGTCAAGCATAAAATTAGATTTAAAAAATATTTTTTGTACCGCTAATCATTTGATATTTCCGATCACTTAAAAAGCTTTAAAATATTAATATTCTGTTAGATTTAACAATAATAACAGGCACGTAAAAAGCAATTAACATTCTTTACTCGTATACTATTTGCCTACTTTTTTTATAAGTGTATTATTTACAAGCACGTTTAATCTATTTTGCTCTGCTCGTCTTCCTCATTCTACTTCATTCTTTCGTGTCGTACGTCCACGCAAATCTATCTTAACGAAACAATACCTCGAAATGGCAACCTTTAAACACGCAAGTTTTTAAAGAAAAGTCGTTGAAATAAATATTTTCTTATCGAAAAATGCTACGTTACTTTCTATAAGTATCGAATGTACGCCGTAAGACTTAATTTATACTCGAGTCTATTCGAAATGCTAATTTAAAACACGAAAAAAGTGATGGTGTGACGTCATAGGAAACAAGTTGAGAGAGGGCGCACAATTCAGTCGCACATGGATAAGATGCGAAGTTTGTCTCGCTGGTCAGCTTTTATAATGACAGAACCGTTTCGACTTTCTTTCGAGATGGTAAAACTTGCGCCTCTCTTAACACACTAACATAATGATTTTAATATTGTTAGCTCTGGTTTTTTCTACGTCTGCGGAATATTTTCGCCGTCCGGAAATTATAAATAAGAATTACAACTCGACAACTTTCGATCTTAAAGGTAAGAAAACGCAATTTAAAAAATAATAGATTATATATAATCTTCTAACGGGTAAAAACTTTAAACATAAAATGCCCTTTCTTAAAGCTCTATTGTGATGCCAGATTTTTAAGTCGAGACGGATTTTACCTGTTGTCGCTTCATCCATTAACAAACAATGAAAAGTGGAATGCACTCCCCTCTCTTCTGAACTTTTGTGCTTCGGGAACAAAGTCTAAACGCTAAATATTTGCTTCTTGTTTGCATTTAAAAATTTATATACAATAATAATAGTTATTAAAAGGTCTGACGTGTTAGAAAAAACGGGTGGATCGAGAGCGTTTTTATTCATTTTTTTTTTTTTTTTTTTTTTTTAATATTAGAGGAGGGTGAATGAGTTGGTAAATAAAGTGTGCTCTTAAATGACTGAACTCATTTCGGCTAGAAGAGAGCATTAAAACCTGTCCAAAACGTGGCTGGACGAAGGTGACATTCAATCGAACCGGTTAGTTCACTCTATGATCAGCTAATCCATCTAGAAGATATACTACTATTTAATATTTACGATCGAGTATGCTTTTTTTTTTTTTAATATATACTTTTATTCTTTCGCCGGGTTCTTTGGGTACGTCTTGGGTTACAACAGCACGAGTTATCATGACAGTTCACGCTGGGGTTTTTCCCCCTCTCAATTACTTGTTAACAAGCTGAAGTGGGCGTGGGTGTTTTAACGTTTAAAATTTTGCGTAATTTATCTTAGAATTCATATATAAGCGAATTAAATAACGAGTTTAAAAAAATCTTTATAACATATTCCAATTAAAGAGGGAAATGGAAGAGCTTCCTGATTAAAATTGTTGTCTCTTTAGATGAACAAAGATTAAAATTGTTGAGTGAATCAGAAGTGTCGTCTATCTAATCTTTGAACTAGGAAAAATGAATCCAATTGTTCCTTTTAATTTAAAGATGTAAAAGTATTTCTGATATTCCAATTAGCGGAAAGGATAATGAGATCTCGTATTTCCCCGAGCATAGTTTAAATCTCAAGTTGTGGATAGAAAAAATAAAAAAAGTTTAAACTTAATTAGCGACTGTTTAGTATAACATTACAAGAAAACTTTAATTTGGAACTCTTTCAAAACTTCACTTAAACTAACCTCATTCTGTCGAATTTCACGAATTTAGACCTCTTCGGTTTAATCCGTGTTTTAGCATAGATTTTCCAGTTTAGCTCTTATATTTTGCATGTAGTCCAATAGAAAAATATATAAATATTTCAGCTTTTTCTTAGCGATATTTAATATTGATACACCAAGCTCTATTTAATTCTTCAGTAGTTTATGTCCAAGTGATATATGTCGCGACGTGTCCTCTTATAACTCGCATTAGATTATTGAAAGGCTGATAAATAATCTATAAGACTAACTCTTCATGAATTTATTCATTTTAAAATAACTTTCTCGTCGCCCACATTAAGTCCTTTCTAAATTTAGGGATAAAAATATCCAGAACACACATAAATAATAAATATAATTTACTTAAAATGATTGGATAGCTATAAATTTGCATGTTTCTTTTACATGAAATATTAACTTTGCTAGATGAAGAGTGATATAATAAATCTGTTCGGTAAAGGTGTTAAAATATCTGTAAAACATCATTTTTTAAAGACAGTTTTCGCTTAAAGTAAATGAGGAATGAAGAAACTGGTTAAGTGTATATTTAAAAAAATATATTGATTTAAAAGGCTTAAATTATAAAGTGAATGACATAATTCTAGTAAAAAAAAAAATCAAAATTATTTGTAAATCAGGAAATATCTAGATCGTATCTGGTCTAGATATTTCTAAAAATAACCATCTGCAAATTATAAATGGCCATTGTTAAGTTGCAGCTGCGGAAATTTGTACAATTCATCATAAAGTAAAATCTATTTTTTAACTCTCCTTACTTTCTTAAGTTTAAAATTTATTTTTACTTTTAAAACGAAGCGTACAAAGTAATGAAATGTAGAAAAAAAAGTGAAGTAATTAAGTAAAATTAGCTTTTTAAGCGAAGCGATGTAGTTAAGAGACAATGTTTAGAGTGCGTTAGTGAATCTCTAATGTTCTCACGTCACGCAGATTAGCGAACATTTTTCGATTAAAACTTCCTTTTTTTTTGTTAAGAGAAAAAAGCTTTTCGTTATTAAGCCTGAGAAATTTTAGTCGGCACTTTTTGTTTAATAAGTATGAGAAATTACAAGCAGATGAACTGGAAGACAGATCTGCAGGTGGTTCATCTGTCAAACCAGTTCAGCCAGTAGATATAGTCTACACTTTTTCTCATTGACGTAGATGGCTGTTATCCTATAAGCCTAAATGCCCGAATTATTGAAGCCATCTTTCACTGTTTAGACCTGGCTGTAAAATTATCCGAGCTTTTTTCATAGAATAAATAAACAAATCGTTTCTTAACATAACATCCTGTAATGTTTAACGAGCGTAATTCTATAATGACATCAGTTTCCTGTGTCGAAATTGCAGATTATTAAATACAATCGAGTCGTAACTTAAAACCGCCGCTTTTAAATTTATCGATAAATTTGAATTTTATAAAAATTATAATACTTAAATTATAAAACGTAAGGGGAATTTTGTAGGTAGAGAAAGTAATCGAGCGCTTCTTCAGAAGTTATTCTTTGTTGGAAGAAAATTATTCGCTATGCTTCCTGAAATCCAGTTCCACCCAGAATGTCAGCCAAGCAAAAGTACTGTTTACAAATGTATTTCTGCCGACCTGTAATTATTTTCCTTTTGGAAGGACTGACGAGGTGTTGCAAAAGCTGTCCAGACTAAAATTATACGTTTTCCAAAGGCTTCTTCTTACCATTATTTGAAAAATCTATACAAGGTCGGGGAGCTTGTCTGCATTTTCTGAATCAAAACCGGACTTTGGCAATTATTCTAAATTGCCGAGAAAACAATTTCATATATTCTTATTTATATAACTTCTTATAGAATTTTAAACTATGCATCGAAAATCTATTTTCCGTATGTACAGTACAGTTCGTATATTTATCTGTAAACTGGTTACAATCGGATTATAAACTTCGTCTAATTTACGGACGAATAAAGGAAGATTATAATTTCAGTAATTGTGTATATTTGTCTGAAAAGGTCAAATTTGATTATTACGTGAAATTCGAGTAGTTTAAAAAATTATACGTTTACTTTATTCATTTAACACCTCACCACAAATCGCTTGGAAATTAAAATAACTAAACTAATAAATATTTGTGTTCGTTTGAGATGCCAGGTTCTAGACAAAATACTACATTAACTGTAGGCGTGTTATCATTTAACTGAAACGATTTCTGTTATAGCGTTTCGTGTCTTGTCATTTTCCGGTTTTGCCATTAACAGAAACAACTCGGCGAATCGTTTAGCATCTCGGTCAAAAAAATTGGGTGTCGATGATACCGTTTGCTAACGGATAAACAGAATTCTTCGAGAAACAATATAAACCGGAAGTGATGTAAAATATAGCCGAACAATCAGTATTTGGTCAGCTATATAAAAAACAGACGGTATGGCCTATAACGTTAGTTAAAGGCCGTACGGTCGCTACAAGTATACTCATTACGGGCACAATGGAGTTGACTACCATAGGTAAAGAATAGAAAACGATTCCCCGATCCATATTGCTCGTGGTAAATTGTATAGACCTGGACCGGGTACGAACACGGTCCAGATGTCCGCGCGATGGATTGACATTAAGTCCCTACATATCGAAACTTCTAAACATCTGGTCGACAAAATAAAAAAAAACCTCTTTTTAGTTAAACTATAATTAGAATCTACATATAATTATTAGCTGTTGATACAGTCGAGATATTAAAAATGCCGGCTGTTTTAATAATTAATGCAATGAGTTATGCATATAAATTAATACTTTTAGTGAATAATGACATCAATTAATGCCAAATTGGTGTAGAAAAACTTAATTACAATAATGAAGAATTTTATAAATGATTTTCGATTCATAATTTATTCTTTTTCAAAGCTTTAATTCTTCCGTGTCCTGTTTTAGTGTTTTTCCAGTCTCAATGGAAACTTTATTCTCTAAATTTCGAGAGAACTTGCTTCGTATTTTACAGTCAAGCCTGTCTATAACGGAACATGTATATAGCGAAACCTGTCGTTAACGGAAAATTTCTTCGATCGCTTGAATTTTTTGTAAAAATTAATGTAAATTAACCTGCATATAGCGAAACCTGTCCAACATGAAAACGGAAAGAAAAATCGGGCCCTATAACGGAAAAATCGGTATCTTTATCCGATTTAACACAAATTTAACAAGAAGTTTGCACGCCTAGCATAAAAAATGTCAAAAAATACAATACAATATGCAATACAAAATAGCAAAATACGACTAGTGTATCTGTAATACAAATTTACTGTATAATTTTATTAAGATTTAAACGGAAAGTTTTGTATATTTTTATTAACAGCTGTTTTTACTTAACATAAATATGTGGTTTAATTACAAGTTGTAAAATTTAACACATTATTCCCGGTGCGAAATTGTATTCTTTGTTTTGAAGCTTATTTCAAACTTTTTTACGTCACATTTCGTTTGAATAAAATCAAGTCGAAATATTACAGATAAAATGCACATCGGGCGTATTATACATGCTTTTAAGTTTCGTGAAGGATATCACGCTATACAAGCAGTAACTCGTACCGTGTATGGGGAAGATGCTTCTAAATTTCGAGTGTGTCAGACGTGGTTTTGAAATTTTCGTTCGGGAAATTTTGAACTACAGGATAGAAAACGTAAGACTCCAAAAGCTGTTGAAGAGAAATGGTTGTAATCAACGACATTAACCGAAACGATTTCTGTTATAGCGTTTCGTTTAGCGTAATCAAGGGATACCTATAATAGATAACCTGTATAAGCGGAAACCTGTCTACTGCGGAAGAGTTGTTCGGTTCCTTTGGGCTCCGTTATAGACAGGTTTGACTGCATTTCTTATTTTTCTTTTAATGAATTGATCATCGAGTAAAGGAAGTGATGACGAACACCAAGTAATACTTAGAACGCTAGATTTTTGGTATTAAAAATATTACAAATAAAATAAGAATTTATTAGTTTATTCCCAAATACTTTCGATTTACATAATTCAGCGATGCAACCAAAAATTTATGCTTGTGAGTCACTGCTTCGTTGATGACTTGCTTAGATTTAGCATAAGTAGATAGGCTACTGTAAAAATACGATAACTCGAGATCACTATCAACATATTATTGTGCAAGGAGCTGTGTAACATCGGTATGGCAACAAGCAAACCAATGATGCACATGACAATACTCAATAAAAAAATAAAAAACAAAAAGGCTGGACAAGAACTACACTTCGTTGCTGTTTATGTATCCTAATATTTTGAGTCTGAAGTGCATGTTTTCTGATTCGTCCGGTGGTCGACTGCTTGCGACTTTTTTACGTTGTTTAATTTTAAATTGATATAGGGCAGCTCTCGACCGGCAGAGAGTGGGGGTCAGAAGAGCGTTAGTGTGGAAAACGCCCTTACCGCCCCATGGGGCTAAGAAGAAAAATAAAACTGATTTTTCTTATTCCATTTGGCAACACTATATATTTATATATCGAAAGTATTCGAGAATATAATGTCGAGTTTGTTCTACTTTATTTTTCTCATGGTTTTTGTCCACCAGTGGCCGAGTGGATAAAACCACTGAACTCTGATAGTTAGTTGGTTGTGGGTTCGCATCTAGCCAACGGGATGGTCACGTGGAGTTTTCCGCGTTTCCTTCACGTTATTAGCACCTAAATAGAGCCCAGTTATCCATTAAAAACTCCCGGGAGACATTCCCACGGCAAATCTCCCAAATGTCTGGAAACGCGATATATGGGTGTTATCATGCATACAAAATAAACCAACCAATCTTGTGGTTTTTAGTGTTTTTTTTTTTAACACCAAAAGCGATTTTGTAAATATACTAAATTGTTCTTGAAATATAATTTACAAACATTTTACCGGCAAGAAGGATTAACTCCTCAATTTACTCGCATAATTTGAGATGAGAATAATCTATATATTTCATTTTTATATCTATTGTTACAACTCGAAACAAGGAAATGTGCTCATAATATTTGCTTTTTGAAATCTGGAAACGTTTTATTCGAATATTCGGTTAATAATTATTGAAAAAAATATAGATTAATCCGCGGATCCATTTAAATGAACAAAAAAAAAAAAAAAATGACGGGAGAAAAGGTTTCTTGTTCTTTTTGTTTGTTTGTTTAATTATTCTTGTTTATTCTGTTTCTTTTCCGTGCAACGTTCTCCTCTTGTAAATAAAGTGTTTACGTCTGAACTCTGCACCGTCACTTTGTTCTAATAATATTAGCAGATACTCTTCTAGTCACTATGCTAGGAGGACGCCATCACATTTGATGTTCATACACCAATCGTAGTTTCATTTGCAGTTAATATTGTTTTTCAATTATATAAATTGATATTAATTAACACTTACATACATTTAAGACTTCATTCGAATGAATTAAATTTTTTAAATTGAGAACGAACTTTTTCGAAAGAATATGGCAATTTTTAAAATACTTCAATTCGTTGTTACCTGAAGACAAATTATTCGTAATAAATCAATTGATAATTTCGACTTGCAATCCTTGACAATGGTATCTGCTTTGAATTTCGGATTTGAAGTGACTATAAATGAAAAAATTATATTATCTGTCGTAAAACCGTTCTATGGATGCTTTAAATAATTAGGAAAAGAGGAAATTAATTTATATGACATTACATGTATAATGTTAGGCTATATATGATATTATATAGACCTATATAAAATATATAACTTAAATATATTTACGCTCTACACATCTATCCACATTCATCTACATATATCTCACATCTATGTCAGAATGGCATAAATATCTATTTTACGTCTGTATTAGTTCTGACTAACAATTCCTAACGGGTAATTTTACAGATTTTTATTTAATTTCACTTTCATATTATTTGTTAAAAATATTGCATCAAGCTACACAAATGAATTATTCCAAGAGTTCAGCAATTGATTTCTATCATTTACCATGCTTATTCAAAAATAAAAGTTAATACCAGGAATCACTTTATAAACTTACTTTATGGGATGGAATTTTGATGTTTTAAATTTATTTTATTGTCGAATGTTTCTTGAATTCTGCAATTAAAAAGAGTTCTGTAATAAATATAAACTTATTTGCCCAGAATATTAAAAGATTTATTAGCTTTCTATGGTTTTATCAACAGTTTGTCAGTGGAAATACGAGCATTTAACACAGTTCGAAATATAATCATTGATCAAAGATAAACAAATTAATATAAAAAATTTATAAATATGATAAATAGACACAAAATTCATATCTTTGATCAATTTTCTTCAAGGTCGGTAAGGTTAGACTGGCGAAGAGAATTCGTGTCGTAGTACGAATCCGGTTCATTCTCCTAATTTTTCATTTTATTATTTTGTTGTCTTTCCACACTCGTGTTGTCTCATTCAATTTTGTTCGATCGCATAGCAACGTTGTAAAATATTATTCTGCCTCCCGAAGAACCTTACGTTAGTTCAAAGCCGATGCAGACTTTTCCCACAGTTTAGACAATCCCAATTAGTATTTTCATCCTTTATTCATCTTTCTGACTTATCTTTATCGAAATTGAACTTATTTGTAAAAACTTATTTATTCCGATTATCTGAAAACTCTATGAAGATTTATTCATCCAATCCACTGGTGGCAACTAACATTTGTTTTATTTCAAATTCGCAATTTTCATTAACAGTCTGTAAGATTTAAAATATATTTACGCAATATATAATACAATTTCATGGATATTTATAAAATTAATATTTGTAGTCGTTAACATTAGATAGAATCTAGATATTGATAGCTGTTGAACTAAAATTCTTATAAAATATGGACTTCATTGAATTGTCTGGAATGTAATATCACGTATTTTTTCAAATGTAATTATTTATGTAATTTTCAGTAAATCATTTGGTTTTATAAGAGGAATTTCTTAGTTGGGAGATTTGTTTTCATTGCCTATGTTTTTGAACGGTTTTAGATCTAGTTAGATGCAACATGAAGTGCACCGAGGCACCGGTCATTGGGAGGCCCGGTTACTTAATAATATCTTGTCAAGAAAAAATACCGTAATTTTCAACTATTCCGTACAGTTGTGTGGAATGTGTGGATAGGTATGTTATGTAATGAAAAAATAAGTTTTGTTGGGCCCTTTAAGTGATTGTTGCACGATTGCAGTGACAATACTGCTCCAATAACTGCAAAGTTTATTACAATGTTTCACAAAAGTCAATCCATAAATTAACTTATTGATATTTTCATCATTTTCATAATTTTAGGTTTGTGAAACGAGAGAACGAGAAAACAAATCAATTTATACACAACTTGGTTCGAAACTTGAATAGATGACAGAAAAGATTAATTAATGTGTATTTTATTTCCTCCTATATAAAATAAATTCTGGCTATTTTTGCTAAATTGAAATATATTTTGGGTAATTATACAAATAATTTTAATGAGAAAAGTCACGCACATAAACATTAATTTATCAAACTATACCATTTAAAAATATTTTATAACAGAACTAATCCATAATTTCATTGAAACTAAGGTCAAATTTTAATTTAAAAATATCAGAAAATTATGAAAATTCAGAATATAAAAATTGTTATAAATTTACATTTGTAATATTATAGATGCCGAAACATATTTGAACGTGTCACGAAAATGTCCCAGACAAGGATCACTAATATTAGACAAAAATAACTGGAATTTAATAATATATGCAACTCGAAGACAAAAGCAAAAATAATTTGGAAGTCTTTTTAGTATTGTGTACTCTTTTAAGTGCACGTCTATTTATAAATAATTTTTCGTCCTGGATTTTTATTGTTATACAATTTTTAAAAGATTCCGATGCCAGAGGGTCTTTTTAAAAGAAATTTTGTCTAGTTTTAGGCAAAGAAGCGTCTATAAAGAAAGGTCGACGTCTCAAGTGTTGTGTTCCTGTAGTTTGAGAATTATTTTTAATTTCTAAATTATTTTTATGTCTGTCTTCAAATTATGCTTATTTTTAAATAATGTTTCGCGTGTTGTAATGTTTAAATAATGTTTTTGTCCTGATTAATAATAATAATTATTATTACAGAATTTCACAAAGTACTTTTTTCAATAGTTTTGAAGAAACAATTCTGATTTCAATTAATAATTCAAAAGCTGGATATTTTCAAAATATATTTAAACATTAGTTACAATTATTGTAATGATTATATAAAATCATTCTATTTATGATGGGTACAGATGTGATCAAAACGGAATGAAAATAGTAAATAATTATTGAAAACTGTACGTATTGAGTTAATTAAAATTAGTTTAGAATATCAATGTATCGTCTCTTTGCGTGTGGTGTAGAACTGTATGTATGTATTATTAGGGCCTATATCTTAATAAAATCTACGAATATTTGACATTCCAATTAAAACTTTAATAACATGAGGTATTTTTACTTATAATTCGAACGAAAATGTATTAAAAATCAAATTGATAAAAATGAAGCAGCGACTAAATTTTTATAAAAGAAACTATTACTAAATGAAAACATATCTTCATCGATCAGAATAATTTTGTTAGTCTCCTTAATTCAATAATAATCACGTTTAGCAAACTTCGACTACTTGGTCCTACGTGATTCAAATTCTAATTCAGAATAACTTGGGATTAATAATAAAGATTATTAATATGTATAATATTTTAAAATTCTTACTTAAGTAATAATGGAGAATAATTTGAATGAAAAAGTCTCTTTTCTTTACAACAAAGATTACGGATTCCATGCGAGAAACATTTTTTTTTTTTTTTTTTTTTTTTTTTTTTTTTTTTTTTTTTTGTACGAAGGCCAATTCGTAAAAATGAAATGCTCGCTGTTTGCATCTTAAATGACAACAAAAAACATATTTTTTGCAAATTAAATCGCATGATTTATTTAACGCAAAAAGTTAATGAGAAAATTGACATTACTTTTAGCCACGAATAATTAATATCAGTACTTATTTGGAAGGTGCAACACGGATGCAATTATCGCTTGCTGAAATTCTTCTTCAAAATTCATCTTTGAAAAAATTGTTGGCAAATAAATTCCCAAAACATCTTTCCTTGTGTAATTTTTTAAAATCGTTTTTACCAGTAGAATTCGTAGAATTTGAAGTACATATATTATTTCGAAATTCTCTTGTCTTCATTCCATTGTAAATCTACTTGTATAATAATCAATTATTTCTCACCATTGTTGTATCTTGTCCAATTTCGATTGAAACTATCACAATAAACTCTACCAAATATTTTCTGAAAATAATTTCATCTCGGAATGGAAATTCTTTAAATAAATTTAAACAACAACGAATTAAAGTTTTAAATTATGCAAAAGTCATAATTCCAAATTTCACCTCTCTTGCAATAAGCACTAACAAAATGATAAATCAGCTAATTTATACTCAGAGGTTTATAATTATGAACAAGCTAAAAATTGTTAATTTCCCAAGTCTGTAATCATTTTAATCCTTAATTTATGTAGTTCCTAATTTTGTAAAATTTGAACTTATTCTTTATCAGAATAATCATTATTTCCTTTCGAACTCTAGAATCACAATTTACGGTAGTGAATTTGCCAACAAAGACAATTCACGTTTGTAACATCTAAATAGGGACCAGTTTTCCATAAAAAGTCCTCCCTGGAGTCATCGCTCACGTGTTGCATTGCCGTGTGAACGGACAAATCACGAAGCAGGAAAAAAAAAAAAAAAAAAAAAAAAAACGAAAAGAAAACGAAGAATGACCAAAATAATTTCTGTAATGGATTGCTTAATTGATGTTTCAATTATTTGAATTTTTTCCAACATTATTATGCACTTTCAACGAAAATACATTAGTAATAAATTAATAGTCAAATAAAATAATTTTCATTCATTATAAGTTAACTACAATCCTTTCCTTTCATCAATATAGTTTCGCGTGTTTGCCATATTACTATTATTTCGAAAAATCGTTTCATTTGCTTTTTCGGCGATTACCGATAACCTTTTATTAATTTTTACTACAAAAATAACAATTCAATTTTACTTTTGCAATGTATTATTAACGTTTTTTATCGTCCAATCTGCATTTGAATATTATTCTTATACGCATTAATGTTCTTGTTCTCGAAAATATGTTAGAAATATTACTAGTATTATATAAGATAAAAGACTTAAAGATAACAAGCAATACCAGTAATCTTTTAACAATCAAACAATACAAAAAGCGTTTATATCAACCTAAAGAACATTGACAATATAAGGGATGTAATGCAGTAGTTTTCAACCGGGGTGCTGCGGCATACACTAGGATGGCACAAAAACATTTCAGGGATGCTGCAGTTCTGAGCATTTCTTACGAGTATTATCAAAAATACGAAAAGCATAATGACTCTACATTGATAAAGAGCATCAATATCCACCTATATAAATATTGGGAGTCGAGCCAACGCGTATGACTTAAAAAACTTTCCCGTTTCTGGAACATGAGTGAATATAAAAATGAAGTGTATCTTTTATATATAGTACTCGTTTCTTCTACTAATTTTTTTAGTATGGCATAAAAAAACTACGGTTGGGAAGGAGACAATTTACTGGTATAAAAACATTATTGGAAGGGTACGTCTTTCTGTCCCCTTATACGCCTATAATAAAATAGTGGTGGTTCCGGAAAAAAATTACTAAGTCGAGTTACCAATATCAGAAAATAGTTGAAAAACACTGGAGAGAGCAATGTTTATACCGATAAATATTGAATTGTGAGTGCCGTTTCTGTTTCGTGTACATATTACCATTATTTTCATTATTAAAACAGAAGTTATTCAGATAATATACGTTTACAAAAATAAGTAATTATTATTTTAATTAACTACCATTTAAAGACAAATAGTTACAATTATTACCCATCTCATAACGTTTCATATCGGTATTTTTAATACAAAATAAACTTTCCGTTTTGTCATTTCTTACATTATCAGTGCTTTTTGGTTCATTTTTAATTACTGTAGAACATTATAGTAAAATATGTTTTAAAATTTTGTACTTTTTATTATTACAGGTGTTCAGTTAGGATGCAAAGAATTGCGATCGAAAAAATACATATCCGACGGTTATTGTACATCTGCTAAACCAATAACGGAAGTGGTATGTGCAGGTGTGTGTCTACCCGTTGCAGACTTATTTCGTTATACGGAAATCATGCAAATCAGACCTCGAACTTCATTCGAGTGGAGATGCATCAACGATGTTACTAAACGCGAACGCATACATTTGGTTTGTAGAAACGGTAATAGAAGAAGTTATAAGATTCGTCTAGTTAAATCATGTAAATGCAAGAAATTTGCAAAAGTCGTAAAACATTTTTCGTAATAAAATAATGTTCCTATTATTAATTATTATCAAGCTTAATTTTTATTATGCATGGGATTGTTGCAATGTGTTTTTAGGTAGAAGTTGTGGATATTTTTATTTATTTATACGCAGTTATTATTGTAAAAACTTTTAAAAAATTAAATGAATATATATTTTAAAAACCTGAAACTCTTCAATTCATTTATATATTCCGTACTATAAAATGTTATAAAAATTATCGTTAATTTACTATATAATATACATTTCACTTCGAATGTTTTTAATGCTATTTAAATTGTTTTGGTATGCACACACTATTTTTGGAGGAAAAAATTACTGTATTTTTGAGTAGGGGAAGGTGGTGCAAGATGGGGCCATGGGGTAAGACGGGGACGTCTGTTTATTCGTGGTTAACGCGCTTTCATCTAGCTGTTGTTTGGGGAACTAAATGTCAACCTCAAAAGGGACGAGAGAACGTCCGAATCGCTTTCTTTATTTGGAAGTAAGACAGTTTTCCATGCTTCAGCAATACTTCATCTAATTTTACTCCCGCTACAAAGTTTCTACAAAATAAGTATTATTGTGTACGTTTATATTACCTTTTAGATGAAGATATTATGGTATTCGAAGTAACCTTTAAGACTGAAATTGTTTAGTTTCGAAATAAAGTTGACCCGTGTTTGCGGTCAGTATGAAAAGTGCACGTTGGGGCAAGATGGGGTACCCCATCTTGCCCAAGGTTGGCCATGAATTCTGCTGCTGGCTAGAGGCACTGCAGTATAGTGCAGTGAATTAGTTTTAAATTCATTGTCATTGATAATTAATTCTATATCACCTTTTTGAATATATAAAATAATAATTTTAAAAATGATCTTCTTATAGAAAATGAAATATTCCACTTTTAAATCATATCTAACTAATAAATTTATACACAATATACTGTATTACTTTATTATTTATGTTTTTACGTTTTATTTTATTTATGAAAACATTTTTTAAATTTAAATACTATCTTAACAAGAAATAAAATGTGAGATAACAATCGAAATAATAATTTTTTTCCACGAAAAAAATATCGTCTGTTTACAAAATAGCGAAACTGAGCATGCGCGAAGTGACTATCGTCTGGTAAAGTAAATACGAGTAAGTTCAAACTTTTATATTTATTTATTCGGAAAATAATAATAAATGTAGCCGTTGTGATAAATGGGCACACTGTTCTTGTGCCAATATTAAAGAAAACTACAGTTTAATCGTTTTAATTTGACCTTCTTGTATATAAAAATAATATCCCCATCTTATCCCAAGGGTGGGGCAAGATGGTGCATTTACATATAATTTTAAAATATTAAATTTTCTTGTTTTTAAAAATTAAATATTGTATTATATATTACTAAATGTTGTAGTTGCTGAGAATAAAAAAATTATTGTTCTCGTTAAAGTGGTTTATCTTATAACTTTTCAAACCTTAACGTCCTCATCCTGCCCCACCTTCCCCTACTTAATTTATGTAACACTATAATTTTGTTTTTAAATTCATTATTCATTAGAACAGAAATCTTTTCTGTGAAATAATGACATTTGAAACGGAATATTTCAAGATTTCTCCAACGTAAATTTGAAACATTCATAACAAATATAAATTTTACAAGTTTTATGTCACGAGTTATACCACGTTAATTCAATAATTTCTTATCTCTTTAAAAAGCTGGATAATGAGTTTATCAAACATTTATACATACAAAACTTATTACTGTAACTAAATGCTTTCAAATTACTATTAATCAGTAATTAATGATTCATAATGAAACTTTATATTCTAAAACAGTGAAAAATCTACCTAACTATAATAAAACAATAATCGAAGCACGTCAATATTCCATCAAGTTTTCTGGATTTCTATATCACTAGATATAAACAGGAATAAGTAAGCGTAAGAAATAGTTATGAGAGGTGAGAGCAGAGTTTTTATTAGCTGTTTAAATTTTCAAAATACAGTATAGCCGCATTTATCCGAAAGCCGATCAACCGAAACGTCGGTTAACCGAAAGCTTTCCAGTCGGACTGTGTCCTGCTGAATCGAACGTTCTTGATACTAGATTAACTTCCAAAATATAATTTTTTTGTTTTTATATTTTTCAATATATTTATTTTGTTTGTACAAAATAAAGAAATAATTTTTAATGATACAATAGCCACGATTATTATTCCAAAAATTTTCGTTAGGCTTAAAATCGACGAAAATTCAACGCGAAGCGACACACAACTGAGAAAATTTTCAACATGGAATAAATAGGTTAATATATTTTTTCGTACATAATCGGTTATCCGAAAAATAAGTTATCCGAACTGCCCCAGTCCCCAATTGATTCGGATAAACGACGCTCTACTGTATACTTATATTCAACACTTTCACTAAATCATATAGGAGAAGGTGGTATTATGGAACACCATTTTCATTATAGTGAATTGTAAACAAGGTATCATAACTACGCCCACATTTTTTGTGCGAAAAGTACTGGTAACTATTAAACTAACAAGGGAACTGTCGGAGTGTCATCTAATAGATTTTAATAAAATTTAGTTAATAATTACGTTAAAAGTATACAAACTCTATGACAAATTTCTAGTATTCACTAAAAGTGTTAATCAGAGTTATTAGCAATCAAATGTCGTACTATTTTATAGTACTTAAACACAAATATGCAAATTTTTAGAAGTGAAAGGGTCGCGGAGGAAGACGGCGATATTACATTTAGAATAAATTCTGGAATTTTCGAAAATGGGAGAAGAATTAATAAAATTTAGTTTAATTACGTTAAAAGTATACAAACTCTATATTAAATTTGTAATGTTTACTAAAAGTGTTAATCAGGATTAATAGCAATCAAATGTCGTACTATTTTATAGTAGTTTAACACAAATATGAAAATTTTTAGTAGTGAAAGGGTCGCGGAGGAAGATACAGTAATACCTCGATTTTCGTTGACTTTGGTTTTCGTCGATTTTTTGCAAAAAATTTGCCTCGGATTTCGTCGGCGTGCCACATGATCTCGTTGCTAATTTTGCGAAAACAAAGAGCGACCCACGCATTTTTCTGCTCACAAGTCCTCGTGGCGGTGTTTTTTGCTGTACGAGCATTACTCCGCGCGTCTAGCCAAACAATTCCATTGCTTCCATTCTTTTTAGTTCCATCGTGGGACCAAAGAAAGTTTCCAGAGCCAGTAGCCCTTCGAACAAGGCCAGGAACACGATCGAGTTGAAGGAAATCATTAAAAAATACGTGACTGGCATTAAAATTGCTGAAATCGGTCGCATGTACTGTACTTTTCGGGAAGTCATCATCCACGATAAGTTTCGTTGTGGCGAAAAAGGAAGCAAAAAGGAGGCTAATGTAGCGAAAGGCGTAAATGTGCTAATGAAACAGAGACCGCAAACAATTGAAGAGGCCGAACAGTTATTATTAATTTCGATCAATCAAAAACAGTTAGATGGCGATTCTGTTTCGGAGACCATTGTATTAGTTTTTTATACTCATTTTATATTAATTCCTTAATTTTTTTAGTATTAAACACTACGAAAACAGAGGTATCACTGTATTACATTTACAGAGTAGAAGAAGGAATAACTCAAATAGGAAACTCAATAACTCAATAAGGAAACTCAAATAAATATTATAAAAGATTAGATATATATACTAGTTTAACAATGAAATTTAATATAAAAGTATTGATAGAATAAATATAAAGAAAACAATCGAAACGTAATAAATAAATACATTTTAATAGATATATTTAAAAGTTATTATATTCACAAATTATTAGATGGACAACTATTTACATGATATTTTTCAACAAAGCAAAATAAACAAAGAATCTGTTGGCATCGTGCACATTTAACAAATCGAAGATTTTCGCAATTACTCTCGACACAATTTAAACTGTCAGTGTTTAAAAAAGAAAAACAAACTTGTTTTACATTTAAGAATTGACACTTTTCATTTATGAGTCCAGAAGCGAACCATGCATGTTTAATCAAATTATTAAATATTGGCGCAGATAATTGATGATGAAGAATCGAATGTAATTTTATAATGCCATTTCTAGTTGTCCAAAACAATTTCATCGAAGAATCATTACAGAATAATTGTATAGCATTTAAAATTTCTTTAGCTAAAAGTTTTAATTGTCTATGAAATCCGACATCTAAAGGTTGGCATATAGACGTACACTTTGGTGGAATAATTAATATTTCGCATGAATTTTGATTTGTAGATGTTTGAAATACTGTATTATAAATATTAATATTTGTTTGTCCACTCCACGAGTCAATTATTAATAAAGAGTTTTCTGTTATATTTGGAGATAATACGTCTTTTACATAGTTTGTAATAATTGCTGTAGATAATTTGCCAGATGAGCTAGCTGTAACAGTTACGTTTGGGGCATTGAACAGCGATGCTTGAACTCTACGTCCAAAGGTTCCATGAGCCTCTTGTAAGCAAATAAATACATTACCTACAACTTGTCCGTTAGCATTAATTAAATATTGAACAGTGTAGGAATGCGTTACTTTATTACTTGGAGAATGTGCAAATCCAATAGTGTTTTTTTTCTCCTTTATATGAAAGTGTTCTTGGTGAAATCATTTCGTATGAAAAACCACACTGATCCGTATTGAATATGAAGTTACGTGAATAAGACGGCAATAAATTTTTTACTGTTGTTTGAAATTGCGCAGCTTTTACTAATATATCCTTTTCGTTCACTATTTCTGTTTTATTTACAAGTTTTGTAATCTTTCGAGATACTAATCTATATTCTTTTTTAAATTTTGCAACCCAAGAATCACTAGCGGTAAACTTAATTGAACTATTCAGTTGAAGAAATTTCTGTAATGCCCATATTTTTAATTGATTTCCTTTAACAATTTTATAGCTGCCTCGAGCTTCGTCAAACATTTGTTTAGTATGTTCTTTAATGATTTTTAACGTTTCAATTCTATGCTTTCGAGATTTAAATTGTTTTTCCCATTTATATAAATCACTAAAACGTTTTAATTCTTTAGCTCCTTTCCGCTGTAATGTGTGTAATTTCCATTTTGGGTGTTTCTTATGCGAGTTAAGAATTTCTTCTTTTCGTTTTGTTGAGATTATATTCTTATCGAATTTTTCATCATCTGAATATCCCGATTCACAGTCAGTGTCTGCGTTATCAGTTTCTTTCTCTAGAAGCAGACGTGTTATTTTATTATCTGAAATAGGCCTATCTATAATCAAATTATTATTTTCCATCTGACAAAACTCTTCGTCATCTCTACTTACATAACTACTTAAAATATCGCTAAATGCATTAAAAAGCAGTTTGGCTACCTGTTTATCAACGTCTGAAATATTAGGCCTACAAATATTTTCTGTAGGCCAAACATTATCACATAAACGTTTAAATTCTGCTATAATGTTTTGAATATTTACATTTAATTCTCCCATTTTCGAAAACTAGAATTCATTCATAAATGTAATAGCGCCGTCTTCCTCCGCGACCTCTTCACTACTAAAATTTTGCATATTTGTGTTAACACTTTTAGTAAACATTACAAATTTAATATAGAGTTTGTATACTTTTAACGTAATTAAACTAAATTTTATTAATTCTTCTCCCATTTTCGAAAATTCCAGAATTTATTCTAAATGTAATATCGCCGTCTTCCTCCGCGACCCTTTCACTTCTAAAAATTTGCATATTTGTGTTTAAGTACTATAAAATAGTACGACATTTGATTGCTAATAACTCTGATTAACACTTTTAGTGAATACTAGAAATTTGTCATAGAGTTTGTATACTTTTAACGTAATTATTAACTAAATTTTATTA
Organism: Centruroides vittatus; assembly: GCF_030686945.1. NCBI lineage: Eukaryota > Metazoa > Arthropoda > Arachnida > Scorpiones > Buthidae > Centruroides > Centruroides vittatus. The sequence goes on from NW_027120741.1 coordinate 1,183,312, forward strand.
AAATCTATTAGATGACACTCCGACAGTTCCCTTGTAAGTGTTCCTAATTGGATTTTTCGCTAGCATAACTATAAATATGGTTTTTGAAGGCTTCTGTAAAAAAGTCAAAAGGTAGATTTTGGATAGTGGGGTGGTAATATGGAACCCCATTGTATGTTTTCAAAAAAATGCTTTAATGTGTTCAAAAACAAATAGAAAAGTACAAAAAAGTTAATTAACTACAAAATCATTTACTCCAATGTATTTTATAGAAAAAATGATTTAACAATAAAAAAAAATATGACCTCCACCAACAATATATATTCCACCAGTTCATTTTCGATATTCTCAGGAAGAATTGGCTTTCTATCTAGTGTCTTTTTCGCTCCGGACGAATGTCTGCCTGCAAAGAGAGAGTTTTCAAAGTAGATTTTGGCACCATAAAATTTTGCAGCTTTCTTCAGCCCCATTTTCTTGTTTCTTACCATACCGCCTCTGCCATTTTTCCCAGCTCCACGTTGGTCTCTTCGGGTTTTTCTTTGGCTTGTTCAGCTGGACTTTAAGCATCTGAAATTAAAAAAAAAATCAAGTTGAAAAAATTTGTTTAAAAGAACATTTATCTATCCAGAACAGTTTTTTTTTAAACCAAAATAACTTCGAATTTAGCTAGATCTACTTATTTAGTTTTAGGTTTCTATTTCTAATTTTTTCATTTTCTTTTTATTTTTTCATTCATCCACCACATACTTTCACATAAATTATTCCATGGTTTGAATTTGTGACTAATACGAAACTCGGATTCGAGGAGTCGGGTTCCATGTTAAAAGCACCAATGGGATCCGTATTTCACGCATCGCCATCTTGGGTTAACTTAATTTTTGTCGACACCAAACTTTAAAAACGTAAACATCAGAGAGACTAACATGGACTCTTAGGCCTCTAAAACGAAACACGTGCACCAGGGAACCTAAACTACATAATTTATATTTTAGAAATAATTAAATTCACTTACCATTCAAAAGTTTTGAATTGCGAAAAACACAACGTCCTGTTTCACTGAGCGCAATCGTATAACTGAAGTGGAAGGCGCTCTCCCCTTGATATGGATGTCTGCCTAGTGCAGTTCAGCCACCATTCGATAGAGTTCGCATCTATTGTCAGTCTGAAATGAAGGGGTTCCATAATACCACCTTTTCTTGTACTTATTTCCTAATTTAATGAAGACAAACTAGATGAAAATATGGGCTTCTTACATTAATAAAACATTCTTTTGTGAGTTGTGTTTATTTTCAGATTACAACCGTATTTTATGGCAAGTATTAGGAAATAATTTTGAAAATTATCCTCTAATACTATTACTCGTATTAGTCGAATTGCCGTGTATCAATACAATGACGCTAATAAATTGACAAGTAGCATATTTCAATAGATTTGCTTTGTTAAACGAGTTCGAACGCTTGCCCCAAACAAAGCATAACTTTTAGATATTTTACAAAGATTAGCAAAAAGAGTTTGGGATTTTTACGTCGGATAATTTTGCTGTGGAAAAATGATTTACTTTAGTCCTAAATTTATTAAATCCAGTGTTGTTACGTTTGTCATTGCTTCTATAAAAACTTTAATATAATATCATCCATCGAGCAATTTATGGGTACCATATGCCCAGCTTCGTAATAAACTCGTTTAGACAAAATAAAAACTGGGTAAGTGAAACATCGAAAATGAATGTTTATGTATAGGCCTATATATTTTAATTATTACTGCTGTAATATTATATACAATAAATTTCCGAAATCGAATTTTTCGAGAAACCGGTTTCTCGATACGGTTTCTCGATACCGGTTTATTGATACCGATTATTTTATAGCTTGTATCTTCTCGACATAATATTTTCAAGTAAAAACATTTTATAAAAATTTATTTTTCAAAATCCGAATGGAAGTATGCCGATTTTTGAAGTCGTTTTAACTCGTGTATGTCGTCTTCCAATAAATCTAGTTCTCGTTTTACCACTTGAAAATATCTCACTTCTCAGACATGCGAATTCGTAGAAAAGCGATTTGGAAAAATATTTTAAAAATCGAAAATCTCTGCGATATACTCAAAGATGTACAGTTGAACGAGTACCTGCAATCTCGCGGGAACAAAAAGAATAGTCGAGATAAACGGGTTCCTACATAGTAAATAGTAATAGGTTTGATTGGAGGTATAGTACGAGTATTTTATTAACGCGCAATAGCAAGTACAATATACAGAAATAGTTTGTCAATAGTTTCTAATGCCTGACTTTCTTACATCAGTAACATACAAGCCAAATCGCAGCCGATTGTAAAAGCAGCGTTAACTAATTTATATTAAAAATAATGTAATTTTTAATATAAATTAGTTTCACAATAAAACAATATTATTTAAATGTTCTAATTTTCAAAGATGTTTTCCTTATATTATTTCCTGTATTTAATAATAGTACAGTACTGTATTTTGTGCCAGTAAAACATCGAACGATTTAAATTCGTGCAACCTGATAATTTTCAATTTTTTAAAATGTAACGTCTAATAAAGATTTCTTTCTCGTAAATGCTGTTTTTACGAGTAATTTTTTTAGTACGTTTTTACGATGTAATTTTTTTAATCGATTAATCACAGGTTAACGGATTATCCGATCACCTTATGTTCGGAGAACTTGTTAGGGAAGAAACCTTCGATAACCAGTTTTTTGACCGGACAATTTACTGATTTATTGGAAATAGAAAACGAACAAGTTTATGTGGTTTTACAAGCTAAAGTTTATTTATAATCGAGAAAGACGAGTCACAACTATATACCTACATCTACATTTAATCACCGGCCATTCAATTCATACCATTAAAAAGAAAAGGTTTTAAAATTGTTATCAAATGTGTAATTTTAAAATGAATTTTATGGCGAAACGAAAAAATGTCATTCGAATATAAGTATTTAACGCTTTTTACAAAAGCAAACTGCAGCGTAGGCCAGAGCGGTTAAGGCATCGACCTGTCGCTCTGGGGGGACACGGAATCGAATCCGTCAGGTCGAAAAACCCCAGGAAGTTTTTGGTGTGGTCTGTCCCGGATATGTTGGACCTCGTCTTTCCCTTTGTGTGCCTTTCCTAACTTATAATGGGTATAATTAAAAGGCCCTCTTAGTGCCTACAGGTAGGTCTATATATATAGGTCATTTCACTCAAGTGCTCGCAGTAGTAGGTGGAGCACAATCGTATAAACGGTCGCTACGGCTTTTTGTCATCACAGGAGTGAATGACAATATTTTTTACGTTTAACTACCCAGAAGCAGTAAATTTTAAGTTTAAAATCAGAATGTCATGTTTTGTACTTAGTTGTAACAGCCGCTACAAATCCTGTAGAGAAAAAAACAACTTTTTAAGGAAAAAAGAGTGGAAAAGTGGTGCCTTTTGTTCTTTGTGAGAATAAAAACTTAAATAATAAATTCATTTGTCATCTTCATTTTTGCGAGGATAGTTTACTGAATACTCACATATTACACACAGTTATACTCACATTGTTAATAGCGAGAAAATAGAAATCAAACAGGACAAATGGGGATTAACACCGGATGCAATTTCAACCGTTTTCCTGAATTTGCTATCATACCTAACTAAACCGCAAGTTAAAAATCGAATTTCACTATGCAAAAGGAAGGCACAGAAGCTAGCAGAACCTGTATCCAGCGAGAAGTAAATAGAAGGATTAATTATGTATATAATTTGAGGCGTCTATAAAATTATGCAATGATTTCAAGACCGGAGAGGTATAAGAATTGTATAAGTTTTGAAATAATGTCCTTCATATTTTATGCCTTTATTGAGTGGAAGGAATCTAAAATTAAAATATGGTATTTATCGACAACCTCATCTCTATCCTTATGGCTCTATGTACTGTACTGTACTTCTAACATGTGCTCTCCCTATAATTTTACTAATAGACGATCTATGGCAGAGCACGTCAGACCAATGCCCTGTAATACTCATATATATTATTATTGTATGTCACACTAGTTTATTTTCGATTTTCATAGTTTTATCAATGATAAAATGAGCATGAATTACTGCTTGACTGCAATCGTTTGGACTCTTTAAACTACACAGTAATACAGTAGAGCATCGATTATCCGACCCCCGATCAACCGTCACATTGGTTAACCGACCGCCTTCTCACTGTTGCCACGCCGATTAGCTTGCCATTGGTATATTCCTTAGGCAATTATCGGTAGATTTCGGTAGATCGACTTTTTGTGGCAGAAAAAGGGTTGCACATAAATAATAACGTGTTGTTTTTTGTCATTTATTCTATTATAAACTATAAAACAATAAAAAAAAAACAGAACACTTACGTAAAAAAAATAATTTACTAATGTGAATGTATGTCTCTTTAATCTGAATGAATAAATCCGGTAGACTTCCTTACAGCTATCAGGTTAGGTATTCCTTTATTGGAAATTACAAATGCATTTCGGACCTATATAGCGTTTATCTACACGCGCGTTTTTTGTATATTAACTAAGTTTTTTGTTATTTTTATTTTTAATATTTCTGTAGCATTACACTGAGGAGGGGCTTAAACGCTACATAGGCCCGAAATGCATTTGTAATTTCCAATAAAGGTGTACCTAACTTGATAGCTGTAAGGAAGTCTACCGGATTTATTCATTCGGATTAAAGAGACATACTTTCACATTACCTATATACAGCTACCACATCTGACATTGAGAATAATTTACTAATTAAGTAGGTACATTTTGTCTTATTTTTCTAACAAAAATTACTTTTTATTTTTCGGATATTAATAATAATTATTATTATTCAATATCTTCCGTTTCTATGTTGTTTAACACTCTATTTGTTTTAAATCTTCGTCTGATGGCGATAATTATGATTAATTATTTGAAGACATAGTCCTTCCCAAAATAAGGAACCACCATTTATTGTGTTCTGGACATTTTTTGATTAATTATTTGAAGACATAGTCCTTCCCAAAACGTGTCGTTTTACAAAAATATTTCTAAAGTATCGTCACCAGGGGGTAGCTTTTCTCATCTACATTTTACCAGCGCCTATTTCGTTGTAGATAAAAGCCGAAACGACCCCAAGAAGGTATGATGGAAGAATAGAAGACGTCCGTATATAACCAGTAACTGCTTTTTAAAAATGTCTATATTTTTAATTACTTTATATTTGTGTTTTTTAAAGGAATGTTTGGCGGCCAGTAGCCTCAAAGGAAAGGTCAGTCGCCAAAAATGTAATGTCCAGAACACAATAAATGGTGGTTCCTTATTTTGGGAAGGACTATGTCTTCAAATAATTAACTCTATTTGTTATTTTTGAAATTAAATTATCTTTCACAGGAAAAACATAACAGTAATTTTTTACAACTAATTGTTTAGTGATTGAAGTAAGCCAGGGATTGTTTCAGAGCTCAGTTTATTTCTTTGTTTTGTTTTTAACAGATTTATTGACGAAAATATTCTTTCCACATTAGCTGAAGAATGAGGCAGACACAAGATATTCTCAACAAAACGAGACAACATTGGAAAAGCAAGAGTTTCATCACCCAGAGTAATAATTTTAATATTTCGCCAGAAAACTTGCATCATTACTAAACGACTGTATTTCTTGATTATTTCTCAATAGTCTCCATTCGGAATCTAAACTTTGAAGCTCGCGATCAGTTATGAGATTAGGAAATAACAAAGCAACATCTGTATGTATAGTCCTACTTTTAACAACGGTTGAGTTCAAAAAACTAAGTTTTTTTATAAAGTTGTTTTTAAGAGGAAATCTAACAGTAATTTGGGTGCAGCCTTCAATGTAAAAATCCAAACAACGTAGTCGAAAAAATTTAATCAGTTCATCTGTAAGGTTCAGTTGAGTCATTGAAGCGATGACTTTTGCTCCAAAATACAGTAGAGAGTCGTTAATCGGAACCCCGGTAATCGGAACGATTTTCAGTCGGACTGTGTCGTGCTGAATCGAACGTTTTTGATACTAGATTTACTTCTAAAGTATAATTTTCATGTTTTTATATTCTTCAATACATTTATTTTGTTTGTACAAAATGAAGAAATAATTTTTAACGATACGATAGCCTCGATTATTATAAAAATTTTCGTTAGGCTTAAAATCAACGAAAATTCAACACAAAGCGACACGCAACGGAGAAAAATTTGAACATCGGACAGGTTAATGTATTTTTTCGTACATAATCGGTAATCGGAACAAATCACTAATCTGAACAACCCGTCCCCAATTAATTCCGATTAACGACTCTCTACTGTACATGTTTTCTATAGCTAAATAATTTCTTGGATTTTTAAAATCAATATTTTCGATTGGAGTGGTTGTATATAATTTCTTTAATAAAAATTTCTTTTTTGAATTATCGTCAAATTTTCGGTAGATTTGGTGCTTCAATCGGTAGATCGGTAGACCGGAAGCAAAATCGGAAGATCTACTGAAAAATCGGTAGACGTGGCAACAGTGCGCGTTATAGTCCGCAAATTCAAATGTCCGCTAGTGATGTGGCGCTACAATATTTGGCTATGTCTTGGCTACTTTCATATTATTTTTGTTAAATTTTTGCGTGTTTTAGCTGGCAACACTAGTCGACCATAAAAAGGAGGCCAGCATTTAAACCATGCTTAATTTTTTATTTTGTCTTTATTTTCCCCACAAGACAAATACAAAAATAAAGAAATAATTTTTAACGATACAATAGCGACGATTATAATTTAAAAAAAAATTGTTAGGCTTAACATCGATGAAAATTCGACGCGAAGTAGATTAATAGCGATATACTAATATACTATACTAATAACCGAAAAGTATGAAAAAATACATTATCTGTTTTTTCAGTTATCCGACCAACCCGAGTCCCCAATTGAGTCGGATAATCAATGCTCTACTGTTGTAACATTACTACAATGCAATATTGATTTGTATTTTAAATAAAGTAAGAAAATTGTACAAATTAAAATACACTTGTTAGTATTCAGAGAGGATTTAATAATAGCATTATTGTTAGGCGTATTCTTGCATACATATCAATAGTTTTATCAATTGTTACATAACTCTGGATATCTTCTATTTCGAAGTTAAGCCAATGAAGAAAATATACACATTTTCAAGTCTATGTTTTATCCATTTTTACCAACTACAGAAGCAACAGCTAAAAACACACGAAGAAAAACTTCACGAAAAGACAAACAATAAGTAGAAAATTCACATAGTTAAAACGACATCAACGTCAGCCTTTCTATGGAGGATCTGACGTTTTCACATTAAAAACGGAAGTATAATCTTCTTACCATACCATCAAGTCCTTAACATATTTATAACTGGTCTGGCCCTCTCCATAGAAAGGCTGACGTTGATATCGTTTTAACTATGTGAATTTTCTACTTATTGTCTTTTCGTGAAGTTTTTCTTCGTGTGTTTTTAGCTGTTACTTCTGTGGTTGGTGAAAATGGATAAAACATAACTTGAAAACGTGTATATTTTCTTCATTGTCTTAGGTCTTAACTTCGAAAAAATTTTATCAATATCAATAAAAATACCTTCATGGACCAATACGTTATTTAAATATTAAAGCATTAAAACGATCTTGCTCCATAGAAATTCGTAGATTATTTTTAATAAATCTTGAATTGAAATTTGCTCTTTCAACTATTGTAACTTTCAACTTTTATTATCAAAAGGATATTCATTATTTTTTAATATTCTGATGCACAAAAATTATCGGGGAGATAAATGTCTATCAATCTTAGGGGAGGCTACGCTCTTACATCTAAATCTGCTCGACTATGAAATCAGTCAATATAGGTCCACATAATCATCAGAGATCTACTGATTTTTTTTTTTTTTTTATTGTTATTACTGAGCTACCGTACTTCGATGGTTATATTTACTTCTACATTCACTGTTCTAATTCAAAATTATCTCAAATAATACAACGGTCCCAAATATACTAATATTTGTTTGAAACATTGTAAAATAACCAGAATGATATGAATTATGAAAGAATTTTATTAAAATTAGCATAAGTTTGTGATTAATTTTTACCATTGCTAATCAACTTTTTTCCTCCCAATAAACTACTTTTAACATAGTTATAATAGTGCATCACTTTCTAAATGTTTAACTCTTGTAATATACACTGAGTGGCCAAAAAATTCATGCAGAAATAGCTAAACAGAATAACTTTATTAAAAATGGCTGCCAGATCAAAGAAAACCAGTAACTAACGGTCATCCGATTTTGAAATGACCTACAAAACCTTTACATGAAGTATCCCTTAGTGGCTGACTATAATCAAATAACTTGCACAGTAAAACAATTAAACCCGTTAACAATTTAAATCTATATGCACGTGTAAATGTGTAATTCTAATTAAAATTTTATTAGGCTTATGTTCAAAGAATTTAAAGAAAACAAAATTTCTTATCGTTTATTGGACACACAGAAAACCGTTGTAACTTACGAATGTGTCTATTATTTGACATTTATTACACATGTAGGGTAAATTTAAGGAAAAATAATTTCATTATACCAAAACACCAATTTAAAAATATTTTTTGTTGTAAACATACTGATTAAATACATATATAGTATGTACTATACCGACATATATATGTAATACAATTGAAGCTTTGTTTAAAAATATTTAAAAATGTTTTCACTTCTGATTGTAAGTGATAAGGTGTTATACATCATATTAATGTATTTAACTATACACGTGATATTTCATTATAATAAAAATCTATACAAGATAATTATTGTTTTAAAAGGGCCGCACAAAAACATTGAGCGACCCGCGGATTGGACATCGCTGATTTGTCTATTTCGAATGGATTTAAACACCAACTATACAAGCTGCTTCGATAACTCCTCCAAGTTACTGTCAAATGTAACAGGAAAAGTATGACAATCGGTAAAAAATGACTCTCCCAAATATTTTTAATTTTTGAACTCGGGACCTTGAACGTCAAGAAATATAGATCAAGTTCGGTTTTTCTGTATGTACGGATTGTTTTTTTGGTTAATGTTACCCTTGGTGGCAAGATGGCGACCAGAGGGATTTTTTCCTACATTCTAAACGGCGACGGGAAAAATTTTCTCTACATTCACGACTGCTACAGGGAATTTTATTTTACCCTGCGTTCGACGTGGCTAACGCGTTTCCGGTCGCCATCTTGGTCTTCTATGGAGACTGCGCGTTGCGCACTGTATCGTAATAACGCGACCTAGTAACTCCTATACTATAATAAGCTACTGTAAATCCTATTTTAATAGAAAAAAACATTTTTTTACTCACGTTGATTGTCTGTCATTTCCCTTTTTTACATTTCTTCCCGACTTTCGAACTTTGATCTTCGTTTATTATAGATTCTTTCCCCCCTTGTTTTGCGTCGGCTGCTACTGTCGATGACTTCTTATTTCTTCTTTTTTTACTCGCGGTGGTTGACGTTTCCTTATCCCGACCCTTCTTTGATTTCTTCTTATTATTATTATCGACGTTTTGAACGGGTGCAGACGGAACTGTCTCGGGTTCTACACTAGCTTTTCGAGATATCCCGGATGCTAAAGCCGAAATCGTCGCACCACATTCTAGACATAGGTAGTGCCATTTGAATGACAAGATACATCCCCAGGACAGACGACCACATTTGCTTTTAAAAGTTCCTTCGTACACCGAATATTTAACTGCACACGAACTGCATCTAAGAAGACATTCATTTCTTTCGCTTCTGTAATATAATTTGCATGTCTTATCGCACGTAGAACACGTCGACTCTATCTGCTGTATACCTAATTTGGCCGCAAATTTGAATGCATTATCAATTGCCGGGTTCAATCCCAATTCCGAATAATCTGTTTCCATCATTTTATAAAACTTCCTGGTAGTACATTTGGCCCAGAATTCCTTCGAACTCAAATCAACGTCGCCCATGACGTGCACGAAATTTCAACAAAAAGAACGCAATTTTTTTTTGTTTTTACTCGTAAAAAATATAAATTACCTTTTTAGCAATTCGGAAAGAACAGATATTGTAAAAAAAAAAATTCGATGCCAACACCGAACATGCAACACACCACTGTCTTCTAAACGCCCTGCAAACGAAATTTGCATAATTCGACGATCTCGGCTCCAACACATTACGTCACAACATTTCCAAAGAGCTCCCTCTCTCTCTCGCGTCACAAACGCGAAATCGCGCGTCTCCGTTTCGAGGTTACAGGAAACGCGGCCGCTACGTCGAACGCAGGGAAAAAAATTTTCCCCGTCACCGTCTAGAATGTAGAGAAAAATTTCCCCGTCCGCCATCTTGCCACCAAGGGTAACATTAACTGTTTTTTTTTGGTAGGCATGATTTTGTTCTCACGCTTTGTCGTCGAAAATTTTTGAAATTTGCAGGAAGGTAGGTATATTAGGGAGATTGATGTTATTAAATTTTGGTTGTTGGGGATGGGAGAGAGAGAACGGTATCGGACTTGATAAAGATTTTTACTGGTTATTAGTGCATATATTTAACTATATATTGTATATATCTTATAAAATTCATCTCCATCCTCAAAATTAAGCTTTTTGCTATTTTATATTATTAATATAAATTTAAAAAAAATAAAATCTCAAAAGTGTGGGGGCACCATTTTTTAAATATTTTACCGGGAAAGTTACGCAATTCGTTGCTGATTTTTATTGTAAAGACATTCTATAAGGTGATTATTGTGATGTCTCAAAAAATTAGATAAAATTATTTTTTTAAACTAGTTTTTATAAAAATGTACATGTTCGTTTGTTCCTAATAGCTAACTCCGAAAGTTCTTCACCAATCGCTTTGAAATTTTGACACAACGTTGCATTTGAATACGCGTTTTTTTATATAATATAGATGTCGAAATTCCCCCCGCAGTGGAGATACTATTTTAGATGCGTTTTTCGCGTTTTTGATTGCGTTTTAATAGGGTACGTCAAGAGAATGTACACTAAGAAGGGATTTTTCGAATTTCCCCCGTGGGGGAAGTGTTATACATTTATAATAGATACATTTTGAGCCACAGCAACGCGTGGTGGGTACTGCTAGTGTATTATAACTAAAAAATTAAGCTAAACTTATTTTGGAACAATTATTTCGATTTGTACAGAAGAATTAATCACAAATATAAATTTATTTATATTTTCTTGTAACAGAACCGTTCTCTCGAATGTAGAGGTAATTTTCATTAAATACTAATAATATATACACTTTCAAATAATTCTTAACGATTTATTATTTTTCCATTTGCTTTTATAACATCAAAATTCTGATTGGCATAGATGAAATTAATTTTTATAAAAGCTCTGGCTTTCAATTAAACCAAAGTTTTCGTAGACCTGAGAGAGAGAAATTGAAGAGTTGTCCTGTTGAAATATCCACTTATGTCCTCCAATTAATTCAGCATTAGACAATAGATTATTTTCTAAAGTTATTTGGTAATTATTTGCATACTAACATCCATTTAAAAATATTAAACTAATAGCTTCATTAAATTTAGATATTCTCCATATCGTGCCAATAACAATTTCGGACACCATGGAGTTCCAAATTTTTTTTTCATTACTAAAAATGACTGAAAGCCAATCCTGTTTCCATGACATAGGCTATGTGTTTTTGTTTTCATACCAATTGTGGGTTCGGTCAGTCCAGTGGCACACTCAGAGGGGGACCAAAGAAGCCAGGCACCCTCAAAGGAATGGAACAAAACACTAGAAAATTTTCCAAAAATCTTTTCCTAATTAAAATTCATTTTCGTTTTTACTTATGTTGTTGCGTGTATTCTATTTCTAAATTATTTGGGAATTAAGGGTCAGATAATGTGGGAATTTTATTGACTTCGCATTAAAAATTTTTTTGTCCGTTCAACTCGGCTCCCCAAGATTAAATCTTCAGTGAGCCACTAGGTCAGGCCACAATGGAAAGGCCCAGTGACGAGGAGGGGCTTGACATATTCGTGAAAAATTCCTGAAAAGTTGCTCGCTTGGATTCGATCCTTAGTTCTTAGAGCAGTAGGCTGACACCTTAACCGCTTCGACCATCTGATTGTCCTATGACACGTTCTTTTGCCCATTCTCATTTTGCTTGACAAAGTGCAGATGTTAGAAAGATTTGCAATGTCATTTCCTTAACTTAGTTTGGATTTACTTCTAACTTATGTGAACTGTGTCAGTCTTTAGATATTTTGCATCGAGATTCTTTTAAAATTTATGAAATTGATAAATTTAAAAAAATCTTAATGCAAAATATACAAGTGCAAGTCACAAAATCTTTGTCATCTTGAGATGACGTTGACTTTGATCGAAAATTTTCTCCATGCAATTTCCTAAATTCCAAATGCAGTTCATTCTAAAATCTTCGTAATTTCTGGAACTGAATGTCCTTTTCATTTTAATTGCCACATATTTTACAATTCGTTCAGTCGTAAATCGAACGTCTTAAGTCGTGTTTGCTTTACCATTATTGGAGAAAATGCTGACTTTTTTTTTCATTTCGAAAAACGAAAATATCTTCAGTATATACATTATAAACATTAAATTTTAAACAACAAAAACTGTCATTTTAACTATACTTTTGAGACAGTATTTTAACAGGTAAATTATCAAGTGTTATTTAATATCTAAACGATATTTATATAGCAGTTGTATCTTTAATTAGCCAAAATGTAGTTCAATAATAAATTTGGCTTACTTAGTAATGTGATTCAAGCTTAATTTCTTATATGTTTCTATTTAAAATGCTTAGTAGTAAATAATAATTTTTATAATTAGTTTCACATAAGTAAATAACAGGCTCCAATATTTAAAATTTAAAATTTGTATGACACTCTCACCAACAAAAGCAGAGAGAGTTTTAAAATATTTCATTTTGAAAGTAGATTACATATATCCACATAACCCACTTTTGGAATTTAATTTATATATTTATTTTTAATTTAATAATAATACAATTAATAAAATATAAATATTTTAAGTGATAATTTAGATTATGTTTGACTTTATTATTCAAAATATCAACTTCTTTCTCAATTTAAAAATTAGTTTTGTGCTTTTTAAAATAAAAACTTTTAAATAAGTGATAGGAAACTTCTTTTCTTTGAAAGAAGTAATGTGCAATTTTATTTAATATATTTACAAATCAAATTTCATGAAAAGTTTGAGAATTTGTGGCTAATGAATAACTAATGGTCATGTGACTTGAAAATTCACTTACCAGTTGTAGAAATAAATTTGTAATGTTGAAATGTTTCATAAAAATTAAATTAAATTTTAGGCTCTTTCTAGTCTTGGTATCTCTGTCTTAAATAAAAATACTTGAAGTATATAGTTGAACTATATAAAAATACTTTCTACATTCAAATTAAAGAGTTAAACTTTAAATTTTTTTTTCAAATAAAAAAATAGTACTACTACTCTATTAACTATATTACAAAATAATTTGGAATAAATTAAATGATTAAATTCATAATTTACAGATTTGGCACTGTAATAAGCATATTGTCATCTGGTGAGAAATTCAATAATTAAAACAAAAAAAAAAAAGTCTTAAACTTCAAAATTTAAAGAACAGCAGCACAAACATCTCAAAAAGAAATTCAAAATAAATCTTGCAAAATTAAGAAATTATAATGTGAATTACATAATCAAACTTCAAAACCATAATTTAGCTATATCTCTAAGAATGTTAGGTAATATATATTCATAAATTCGTAATATAATATGTAAAATTACTATTGATATTTTTCACCATAAAGACTGACACTGACTTGTGAATGTAACAAAAAAATTAGTTTGGATTTTGTATTATATCTAAAATTTTGTCCATAGAGGATGCTTGATTAGCCATAATTTTTATATATTCTATATTTCATGACAGTACCTGTTCCTACATTATAATCAAATTGAAGAGGATAATTGTTTTAAAGATTGTCTGCAACAAAAATTTTAAATACAACACTGCCACTACGATATCCCAAGAAAAATAAATATCCAATAAAATTGTATTTAAAAAAAGTGTGTTATTAACCAAGATGCATAACAACAGAGGCAATTAAATTTAGGAATTTATGTAATTACCAGTAAATGTGTTGGTATCTTAACATGAATTTCTCTCCAGATAATGACATAACTAGGGATTGCAATCCAGCAGTGTTTTGAATCCAGCTGGATTTTTGCTGGATTGAAATCATTCCAGCTGGATCCAGCGCAGATCCAGCGTGGATGTATTTTTGGTGCAATAACGTGTTATCTGTCTGTCTCTCTATCCTGCAATTTATGTTTTTTTTAATGAAATAAAACATTTTTAAAAAATATTTAAGAAACTTTTATTATTTAGACTATAAATCAGTAAAACTTACACATTTAGGTAGTAAACTTAACTTTGGTTCGGTTTAACACTTGAGATAGAGATAATTAACTACAAATGTTTAGTTAGATTAGAATTATAATGTAAGGACGGATAATCAGTGGCTAAGTGGCTATCAGTCTTACCAGTTTTCATATATAGGCTCTACATATTAGTCAGTTTTATGTACTTATAAATAACTACAATGTACTGGAAGTAGAATAAGTTAAATAAACTACACCTTTATCAATCCAGCAAAATTTAATAAAATAATAATGTTTTCAATCGTTTTTAACGATCTTCCTCGGTTACAAAAAAAAATAGAACATTAAATATAGAACATAAAATGTGTTCGGAATAAATATAAAAATTAATGGAAAACGCCCAAACGGACAAAATATAGATAAATAAACAAAATAAATAGCAGAAAAAATATATATAGGGTGTTTTTTTTAAACTGACGGTACTCAGAAACATCTGTAGAGCAATCTAACAGTCGGACTGTCGCCAAATTTGGGAGAGTGACTAAAGATGACATGGAAAGAAATAGAATTTTTTCTTCACGGAATCTTCCGCGAAGAAAAAAAGTAGTACCTAAATTCGCTGGTAGAGGAGGATTTGGAGCTGTTGTAGTGAAAAAGCTACCAGCACTTCACTGAAGAAAGGGTCATCAGTCGCTTTTTTTCCACTTGCATGGCCGCCTCACTTCCCGGATCTAACCCCATGATACTTTTTCCTGTGGGGTTACTTAAAGTCCAAGGTCTATCTTGGTAGTGTCCCAAACTTGACTTTGAAGAACAACATTTCTCGAACTGTGATGAACATTCCTGCGGACATGTTACGTTTGGCCATAGAGAACACGGAGTTCAGGATGCAATAAGTTGTCCAGCAGGATGGTGATCACATTGAAGAAGGGAGAAGGTTATTTGCTGATTAATTTAACTTTCGTTATTACACTGAAACTGCTGTCTGATTATTCATTTGTGTGTTTGTTAATTGCAGCTGGATTTTATGCAGATTCTTAGCTGTTTTGCTACAACAGTGCCAAATCCACCCCTACCAGCAAATTTGGGTAGTACTTTTTTCTTCGCGGAATCTCTTTCCCGTGTCGTCCTTAGTCACTCTCCCAAATTTGGTGATAGTCCGGCTGTTAGATTGCTCTACAGATGTCTCTGAGTACCGTCAGTTTAAAAAAAAACACCCTGTATATAAGATCCAACGAAACCAGCATTGTCCGTTAATACCATTAATTAATGTAAAAGGATCTCCACATGGTAGACAATGATTCTGCATCTCTATGGTTTATACAACCAGTTGTCATGTGCGCCTTGCAGATTTCCAATCTCTCAAGATGTTTGACCGTTTGCCTATTCGTTGTCGTTTTTATAATTGCTGCTTTATCCCATTGGATGTTAACATCCTTCTGTCTTGCGTATGATGCCAGCGCAGTGTTGTCAAGGTTCTTACTGATTGTATATTTGTGCTCTTGAGCCTTTGTTTTAAACTGCGCATCATTGCACCCACATAAACAAGCTTGGAATTGAAACGTTGGTTGTGTAAAGGCACCGAATATATACCTGTTGTTGAATTCCGATCCTCTTTCTTTTTATCGTTTCTTAAAAGTTTGAAAACAGTGGGATTATGTCGGTATACAATATGAAAATTATCAGACCTGGCAGTACATCTATGTATCTTGTTTAAAAAAAATGGGATGTAATTAAGCACTATTCTTTTTATATTTATTCCAAACACATTTTATGTTCTATAGTTAATGTTGTATTTTTTTGTAACTGAGGAAGATCATTAAAAGTGATTGAATACGTTATTATTTTATTAAATTTTGCTGGATTGATTAAAGTATAATTTATTTATAAGTAATTTAATTATTAGTGTTAGTAAAGTAGTGAGTAAGTAATTAGTAGCAGTCTAGTAGTTAGCAAAGTGGCAACGCAACGACATAGACTTTTGCGCAATTATTTAGAAAGTTAATTGAGTATTTGCGGATCCGCAGTGCTGGATCCAGCAGGCCAAAGAATGCGCTGGATTGCTGGATGAGGGATCCAGCAATTGCAATCCCTAGACATAACTAATAATATCTACCCATAACTAAATAAATTAACATAATTATTCTAAAATTCATTACACACTCCAGTTATTTCAGTAAATAATTTCATTTCCATGTTTGGCATAATAATGCTGGTTATTTGTTCAATTTTATATAGGTACAGTAGGATTTTGTTTTATGCAAGATTGATATACAGATATCCCTCATATAACATACAGTAGGCTCCCCTATAACATGGTAGATATGTTCCGTGTTATAGGGGGGGTCTACTGTAGTAGATATGCTCTAAAAAAGTGCCATATTATGTGAATCCATGTACACGAAACAAAAGATTAATGCAAAACATGGAATTAGGCTCAAGAAGTTAGCAAAAGTATTTGCGTTTTTCATGAACCATAGAAGACACTGCATTTTTACAAAATGGCTACTTTATCTGGGTCGCTGGTAACTAGTAATGTAAAATTAATCATATATTACTGTCCGATATAATAATATATGGTGCTTGTAGCTGCTGTTTATCGAGAAGTTTTATAGAAGGAGAACAATTATTGCTAGCGGGGCATGTCGTTATGTGGTATCGAAACAAATGTACGAGATCGTTCTATACATATTTGTGCACTTTGTGTTAAAAAACATCAGCTTTGACATTGTCCTATCAGGGCCGGATTTACAAGTAAAAAGCTATGTAAGTTGTTGCTTAGGGCCTTGACTTTCAAGGGGCCTCAAATATTTGTACAAAAAAGAAAATTGAAGTCAAATTTTGTAATAAACATTTTTTTACAAACCAACAAAATATGATTTACTTTTTATTTTGTGTCTTATTGCATTAATTTTTTTTCTAAGAATTAATATAAGATCTTTAAAATAAATTGATAAAACCAATTTAAAAAAAGATTTTTAATGGAACGGGTATAAAAATTTAATTAAATTCAGTTATAAAACAGAAGACTAGTGAAACCTCATCTTTTTCTTCCAATATCCATATTAAATCAGAGATATAGTCTGATTTAATTCTTTTCTTTTTATGATTGACTTCTAAAATTGTGAAAGGTTGGTAAGGGGACTTACAGAGTTCAGCTTAGGGATTCAAAATGCTTAAATCCAACCTGTCCCCCACACAAAATTACTGGCATTTTAAACTTTAAGAAAATATGTTTTAAAATTGACAACATAACTTGTTCATGTAAAGCTGGACAATCGGGAAACTGCCAATTCTTAACAGTCTAATCCATTCTCAGAATTCAGAGCAGCTCATAAATATAACTGACCGATTTCCGAATAATCATCTGTTTTTCATGTGGGAATAGACGAAAATGTATATTAGGCTCCCATTTGAAATTGCAATTTGGATCGCAACAAAAAGATTTGCTTTTTTCATTGCTATTCATCTATACTGCTGATAATACATAAGAATGAATCAAATGACCCAGATAGAATAGTTTTGTTTTTAAACACCAGAGGGCGAGCATCCGGTGAAAAATGCAAATACTATTATTTTTCATTACTAAGAAAAATATGTTTATGAAAGCAATTCATAATTTATTTCCAATCAATAATTAATTAACAATCACAATTAAAAATACTGTATTACACATTATTATTAAGTTTAGTTAAATGAGGGTGTTTTCTTTTCAAAGTATCATTGTCATCTCAACTTTTTTGTTGATCTTGATCAGAAATATCAGTAATGTCTTAATTTTTTGCTTTTTATCACAGTTTTTTATATATGACAAAATAAACATATGTTATTAATTAAAAATTTGTTCTAGCAGGTCGTGTTAGTTCAACTTTTTTCCAGAATTTGTGTTTGAATATTGAAATACCGCTGTATTTTGTTTATCATTTTTATGAATGAAGTAATCATTCATAGGTAAATAATACATACAGTTAAATAAACTTTACTAAATAGACATTAATCTATAGAAAGAAAACACAGTAACAGTC
Source organism: Centruroides vittatus (assembly GCF_030686945.1). Taxonomy (NCBI): domain Eukaryota; kingdom Metazoa; phylum Arthropoda; class Arachnida; order Scorpiones; family Buthidae; genus Centruroides; species Centruroides vittatus. The sequence continues at coordinate 1,201,712 of NW_027120741.1, forward strand.
TTAAAGGCTACAGTCTGAAAGCAATGACAATGACATCTGGTTGATAGGAAAGTTAGTGCAGTTTTCCTCCTTATCCTATCAGTTTTAATTAAAGTAAACCTGACTAAAAGCACAAAATAATTTGAAAATTTCATTATTCTAATATCCATGGGCAAATTGGAGACAATACACATGCTTACTTAAATTTTAAAAAAATATCAATTACACTTAAAAATTGTGAAATTTTGTATGGAGGATTTTCATTACTGTGTTATAGTGAAACAACAAGTCATGTTGTATGGGGGATACCTGTATGTGGGTTCATGTTTTTGTAGATGGTAAATGATTAGATTAGCTCTTGGATATAAAGAGGTAATTCTGACTATTAATGCACACACTAAATTTTTTTATTATGAAACTTAGTATATATAGTAAAATCATGAGTAAAATGTTTTAAAAATATTTTAACAATTTTCTGTTAATTGTGAATGGTTGGGTAAGTGTCTAGTCAATCATCCTGGACACTTGGAGTGGAGTACAAATTTATGCAGTATGTGCTGATAGGAAATCCTACATAAAACAAGACCATACTGTATATCTTTTACTTATCATTGTATAAATAAAAAAATTAATGTTTTCTAATTCTTTCAAATCACACATCAATAATCAAGATGTACTAACTTATATATTAAGTATTTCAAAGAAGAGAAACTTGGCAGAAAACTTGATTGAAATTTATACTTAATAGATTTTAACATTTTATTTAATTTTGATAACGATTGGTGATTTAACATTTGACAAAACACCACAAAAAAGTTGGCCATATCAAAAAACAGTGAAAAACATAACCATTGGCCATACACTACAGTACATATCACTCAACAGACCATAAAGTCTTTAAATGCCCCTCTTTTTGCAATAAAAACACTATTAAGGGCAATAATAAGATTTTGAGATTGCCATAATGGCAGTTGGGAAGTTTTACATTGCACAATAGTTTTATCAAGAGTAAAGATAACTATTTTTTTCTTTTTTTTTGGAAGGGGCTTCTATACATCATATAACAGAGACCATGGAAAGCATGTCTTGTAATTGGAACTCATTTACTGTAAATAGAATTCCTTTCTTTCTATCTATAACTTTATATACAGTCTTCAAATATCTTCCTGAAACTTTCAGAAAGTACTTTTCAATAACATGAAGACAAATATATCTTTCCAGTGAATCTTTGTTCTATTTTCAAAGTTTGTTCAACCATTGTTTGAATGAAAACACTTTTAACATAAATATGAAACATTCTTGTAGTGATTTATAAAAATAGTCTGCTTGAATAAGACTAAGGAAAGTAATCCATAATTAACTAATATTTCTCATGGATCCATCCTTTCCATTACGACGCTGCCGTAACTGAAACTTTGCTGTTTTGATGTTAAGTTGTGCACTTTGTGCAGCTGTATCAGATTCAAATACTGCAAGAACCTTGTACTTAGAATTGATTGTGAGGTCAGCACCTGGAGATGTGATACCGCCATCTATACTGACAAACTGGATCTTGGCCCCATGATTAATCACTTGCTCTAAATACCTTTCAATTTCACTTCTCTTCATTCCTTCTGGAATCCCTTCCACTTCTAAAACATGATTAGCTAACAAAAAGAAATAATAATAATAAGTTAATAATTTTATTATAAAATTCTTATTCAATTGATTTACAAAATTTATTCTATAAAATTTTTCACACAATTATTTTTAAATTTCAAATGAAGAGTTATTTTATTTCAGTTATTTAAACATTATAAAAACATTACGGTATGAAACTTTTTAAAACTTCATTGTAACTATTTTTCATTACAAAAATAGCTTTTACAAATTAATTTTATTTATCTGTTATATTTTTCTATACATATATATCAATAGAATGTTTATTTATTTTGAACAAAGATGTGCCACCAGATTAATTTGGTTCAGATTTGTACTATTTATATATTTAACAAAATATTTCTGAAAATTTTTTCTACACTAATTTTCACTCTCACACTTATTTATAATTCTAGAACTATGTAGCAAGTGCTTTCAGATGGTTGTGAATGAGGGATTCCAGGATGTTTTTCAAAAAACTATAAAATGTTGGATGAAGTCTGCTGCTACAGAAGTTAAATATTTTGAGGGTAATGATATCTAAATGTACAGTACATAGAGTCATAAAAATCTTTTCCTCAAACTTTTTGAATAAACTATGTATATATATTGCAGTTTACTTATGTTATGGCATCAAGTAGGTTATAAGTATTCAATATATTCTACTACTATCATCATATTTTATGCATCATTTTTAGATACTTGTTTAGGAAATTTAAAACCTCAAGATAGTTAATATAATATAACAATAACAGTAAAGAAAGTTAATAAAGTCATAGAATAAACTTTTTATAAATATGGTAAAAAACCATAAACACAGCAAATCACACGTACAACAGAATGCAAACATATATCATGATAAAAATTTACTGCACATGCAAACTGATCATAACGCCAAAGAAACTGCTTGTTTTCAATTTTATTCAAAGTTCTTGATATACCGTACTTTCCGGCATATAAGACGACCCCCGAATTTTGAGAAGATTTTCCTGGGTTAAAAAGTCGTCCTATATGCCGGAAAATACGATATTTGAATATGAAACTTAGAAAATTAAATCTTGACTTCAATTAGTTAAAAAAATTGTTTACTTTGTTTTTAAAGTATTATCTTCAGGAGTCAAAGATACATTTAATTTTGTTCAAAATTGTTTTCTATAAATTCTTACTTAAATTTTGTTCAAAATTTAAGTAAGAATTTATAACAAAACACTATTTACAAGCAATGATATTAAAAAATTATTTAAAAATTAAGAAAAATTTAAAATATAAAAAATAATGATATTTATATAGAAGAGAAAAATTTGAAAATTATCAATTTTTCTCTCTGATCACAGGCAATACAATTTAAAATTTTAAAAATCAAGTCATATTTTTGATTTTATGATTCTAAAATCAAAGATTTAAAAGAATTTATCTAAATATATAAAATTACTTGTCCTGATTGACTGATTGATTCACCATCGCCCAGAGCAAACTGCTGAACCTAAAGAGGTGAAATTTGGTACACAGTTAGGGTATGTCATGAAAATGCACCCTAAGAAGGGATTTTTCAGAATTCCCTGCAGGGGGGCGAGAGCATTAAGGCTTAACCTGAAGAATGGCTTCTACTGTACTATTTTAGATGCAATTTTTTGTTTTCAACTACGTTTAGTCTTCATTGAGTACTTAGGTGTATTAAATTGATAACATTTCAGACATTGTTATAAATATTTTTATATATTTCAATGTTTTAACCAAATGTTTGAATCGTTTTAAATTCAAATTTGTTATTGCATATTGGTTTGATTATAGAATAATTGTAAACATTCCAGAAAATTGATCAAATTGAAAACAGTTTGTTTGATTTTCAGCAATTCTCATCATTCTCAGCAGTAGATGTTATATAACAATTACTATGGTTGTTGAAATCTATATAAATAAAAATGTAAATGTTCATTTGTTCAAAATCTTAAATCTCCAAAAATTCTTCACCAATTGCTTTGAAATTTTGACACAATGTTGCATTCGAATACGCACGTGTTTTTATATACCTACTATTATATAGATGTTACATGAAATTACCCCCCCCCTGCAGGGGAGAGGGACAGGATTAAGGCTTACCATGAATAACTCTGCTTCTATTATACTATTTTAGATGCAATTTTTTGCATTTTTGATTGCGTTTTAATAGACTATATGTACACTAAGAAGGAATTTTTCGAAATTCCCCCTGTGGGGGAGAAGGAAAGGATTAAGGCAGGGGGAACCTAATTTTTGCATTCTGTAAAAACAGGTAAGATTGACTATAATGTAATAATCTTAATCTTCTCTATCATTACTTTTTGCCCGAGCAACACTAGACTTATCTGCTAGTACAGAAATAAAACTATTTTATAATTATTTTTTTACACAAAGTTTTCTTCTGTAAGCTACACAAAAAAATAAATAAATAATTTTATTCTTTTAATGCAAACTTCAATTTCTAAATAAGACAGAACTTACTTCCAGTATTGGAAATATTTCCACATGTAGATTGAGTATTTGAGATATTTCCTCTTCCCATATTATTAACAACATTACCACTTTTGCTACGTTGTTTGCGTAACTTAGGTGGTTTATTTGAAATTATGGAATTTGGAGCAGAATTAGGATGTGGATACCGTGCTAATGGGCGCTGCTGCTGAAGAATTAATGGATTTAACTGATGTTGAAGAGGATGGCCCAATAAACACATATCTAAAAACAAAATATAAGTGTTATTCATTATACAAAAAAATTAATTTTTTATTATTATACAAATTATATTCAGTCATTATTATTTCTTTTCTAATTATTTGAAAAAATAAATTCATTATAGATTTGTTATAATTTCATCACTTAATATCTTTATCATAATGTTAAATTTGAAACAATAAAATCAAATCAATGATTAAATTTGTAGATAGTTTTTTATTTAAAAAGTTATAAATAATAATAGTAAAGTATTTATGTAATAAATAAAGCATTTTTTCTCTCTGAAATAATTTAATAATATTTGAGTCACATTAACAATATGCTAACAAAAATTGACTAAATTATTTAAAGAAATAAAAAAAAACTGATGAGTATTTTAAATAATAAAAGTGAAAATGTCTTCAGATAAACTTTTTCACTTTTTCTTCTATCACAACAACTTTTTTCTTTTCTCACTACTCACTTCCTTTTCCACAACATAAACTCATGATAACTACTTGATTAAAAACAAACATTCAAATTAGTACATAATTACTTGGTATGTAAATGTAATTACTTAATTCAGCAATCCACTGAATGAACAATTAATTGCAACAAGATGCTTTCAATGACTGAATAAAAATAACTTTCATGTACAGACATGCAAATAACTCTGCCCTTAAAAAAAATTGATAAGATGCCTGCAATTACAATGACAAATTATGTGTGGAATAACTATGTTTCATGAAAATGTTTGTAATCACATTTTTATGCATTATTATTATTTATTATTACTGTACTGTAATAAAGAGTACAAAATAATTATAAAAGTGTAATTATTTTGTATTTTTGTTTACATAAAAAAAACTATAGCTGATTGGGCTAGATAATCATGTCTACTGTTTATGTAAAATATTTTAACTTAAATCATTACAAAAGTTTTTCAATAAAAATAAATAAATAAAAACACTGACGCCAGGAATCAATGGTGTCATGAAATTTTTGAACAAGTGGGAGAATCTTCTCCCCTAGTCCAATCTATGGATATGTTAAAACTCGATTTTTTCTCTGGCAGAAAAGTTATTTAATAATTTTATGCAGTATAATTGAATTTGCCTTCCAAATTATTTATCTACAGAATATCTGATTTTCTGATATTAATATATGCTTTCGAATAAATTTTACATTTTCATAACTATGGGATCTGTTCAAAAAATAACAAAACTTTTTGAATTGGACAAAAATGAAGTGTCCTAGTGTAGTAAAGTTGACAACACTACATTCATGATAACCTACCAAATAAGCTGCTTTTTTCAGATTGTTGATATCTCGTTCTGTTCCTGTGTTATTGTTTTTTGAGTGAAAGGTGTTTCAGTGTTTGTGGCAATTTTTACAACATGCAATTTACAGGAGCAATGATACAACATGAAGTTTTGTGTGAAACTGGGGAAAACTTTTATGGAAACATTTCAACTTTTGAATCAAGCTTAAAGATGATGCTCTAGGACATATGCAGTGTTATGAATGACTTACCTGATTCAAAAGTGGTCATCAATTAGTTGAGGATGACCCTTGACCAGGAAAGGCTTTGACCTCAACTGATTACACTCATGTTCAGAAAATCAGAGTTGTTCATTTTGAATATTTGCCTCAAGATCAAACAGTAAACTGTCAGTACTATGCGGTGTTTTAAAACAATTGCATGAAAAATTTTCAAAAAGAAGCCAGAGTTGTGTCGAGACAACTCGTGGTTCCTTCATCATGACAACACGCATGCTTACTCAGCCTTGTCAATTTGCCAGTTTTGTGCCAAAAATCAAATTACTGTCCTCCCCAGCTTCCCTACTCACCAGACCCAGCTCCTTGCAAATTTTTTCTTTTTCCAAAATTAAAATTGGTGCAGAAAGGATGCTGTTTTGCCACAATTAATGACATTAAAACAAATTCATCACAAGCATTGAAGGACAGTCCGAAACAAGCTTACCAGGACTGCTTTGCCAAGTGGAAACACTGCTGGAATAAGTGTGTGAATACAGGAGGGGAGTACTTTGCAGGGGACAAAGACCAATAATCTGTAACTTGAAAAATAAAAATTAAAAAAATAAAGTTCAGTTACTTTTTGAACAGACCTTATGCAATGTAACAAAAAACACATTATAAGGATGAATATATAATAAATAAAAATCTAACAACAAGTTGCTTAACTTTCCCAGCAACATTTGGTGGCACAATATGTTGTAATATTTTATTTAAAAACTTTTATATTTTTAATTACTATAAAATGGCAAAAGACTTAATTTTGAGGGTAAGAATGGGTTTTTATAAAAAACTGTAAATGCTAATAACAAGCAAAATTGTAATTAAGTGCAATATAACATGATCCCCTTTATCTCTCCAACCCCTTGACCTTTAACCACAAAATTTAATAGCATCAATACAGAAACCTCCATGCAACATTTCAGAAATTTTTGACAAAAAGCAGAAGAGTTATTAAGTTTCAGAGGGTGAACAAAATCATGCACCATGTGGGGGGCATGATTCTGTTCACCCTCCACAACTCCACTTCTTTTGCACAAACATCCATACACACAGAAAAACCCCTAAATTTTTTTGCATTTCTTAATGTTTCAAGGCCCAAGTCCAAAAATGTAACAACCTGGGGGGATCATTTTTTGACCAATTGCCATACTTTCTCTGTTATATATTAATATAATAGAATCACAAAAGTAAAAGAAAATAAAAATAAAAAAACATAAACATGATGGCTGCAATAAGTACAATTACACATAAAAATCCAAAATACATTTCATTGCTTATCCATGAAAATACTTAATACAGGTATACTTCACCTTACGTCAATAATTGGTTCCAGGAGAGGCGACGTAAGTCGAATTTACTTGTCACTAGGCTAAACCACAAATTACCATTCCCAGTTCTGTATTTTATTTATAAATGCATTTTTAATAATATATGGTTAATAAGAATATATTTTAAGCTTACAAACAAATAAATTTTAGTTTTTAATATAGTACAGAGAAAAAGTAATCTAAATTTACAAATACATGTATGTACAGTACATACTTGTAAATGTACATGTTTACAATTTGGTGATGTTTACAGTACATCGTGGACTCTTTATTTGTGAATGTGGTTTCTCTAAGACATTATAAAATATGATTTTTTAAGGTTAAATAAATAACAAATACAGTTATTAAAATTATTTTGCGATAGAAGAAAATAAACTAATTTATGTTAAATTTACCAATATTGAGTGGTGCTGATGACAATGCCAAAAAATAGATATTGGAACTACCATGGAAAACACCAATAATGAGCACTTAAAGACCGCTAAATAAGACGACAACACAGAAACACAGATGTTTTCATGTTTCGTTCTCTAGGATTTATGATGATTATATTAACATTTACTGTAAATGTACATATTTTAATATAATTTTATGCGCTTTTAACGCTTTTCTAGTGATATTATGACTTCACTATTTGTGGCAGATGGATGTAAAGTCGAATAAAATGACTTAAACTTGATTTTTATTTTTCCATATACTTTTTTTTGACAAACAACGTATAATCGAGAACGACATAACTTCAGGTATACGTGTATCAGAAAATCAGAATAAAGTTTTTCAAACTATTTATATTGTGTTTGCTTAAGAAAACTGATTTTAATAAATGAAATAAACTACAATGATTTCATAACTAATATATTTCTAAAATGATATGAATAGAAGTCTTAAAAATTGGGCTAATTTCATCAGATTTTATATTTTGAAAATTATAATTATAGAAAATAAAAGGTATTGATAATATTCGTTTTTATTTATGTAAAATTAGAAATTTTAGCATTTTATTTCCTACTAACAGATCATTTCTTGCTTATTAATCCTGTTATATCAATATGTCCTTTTAGTGCTTTATTAAAATTTCTTATAATTATTTCACCTGTTATGTTTACTTTAAAATTCTAACATATCTGAACTCATATTTTACATTTCATTTCAATCTCAATCTCAATAAAATAATTTTATAAATTAGTTAAATCAGAGATGTAAAAAAAATTTGTTTATATCAGATTTGAAAAATAATAATTAATACATTTAAATTTTAAATCTGTCTGTTGAAAATGTTTCTTTGATTCAGATTATTATGTATTATTTGTGATATTTATTTTCATTTGAAAAGAATATTTAATAACTATTTTTTATAATGTTTAGCAATAAATTTATGATATTTTTTTAAATTTACATTTAAAAATATTTTTAAGTGTATGGAAATAAAGTGTATTACTTAAAGTTGCAGATAATCAATTTAATAAGTAAAAATTCAAACAAACAATTTTTAAAATATGGCTTCCTTGTAAAATTAAATAAATTTCATTTAAAAAAGATTTTCACCTTGCATTAAAGATAAGCCTCTTCTGCATATAAGTCCAGTAGTTGGATTGCCAACATGTAGAGGAGCAGTTCTACCTTTCTGATCTTGCCTATTACTTCCTGAGAGGAAATAAATAATAAAAAATGAGTCTCAACAAATATGCAATTAATTTAAAAATAATATACAGACTCAAAATTTAAATGATTTAATATGTTAGTATTAATATGAAATTTATTAGCTATTTTCTAATTTATTTTTCTAAGTTCTGTTAAAAAACATGGTATTATATTAAGTTATTTAACAAATATTTTTACAAAGTTTATTTTCTATTTTACAAATTTTTTACTATTATATAAACTAATATATAACTTAAATTTTGCCAGAATAATTTGTTAATTTAAAATATAATCTATGAGTAATAATAATGTTTTCTAAATTTTTAATTTTATATTACACAGGTATACCTAATTACCAATTTCATACATCTTGAAAAATTATATTACTGAGAATGTATAATTGATACTATAATTAATAGAGATTTAAACACAAAGTTTTAAAGCTGAGAAAAAAAAAAAAAAAAAGCTCTAAGCAACCATATGATTCACAAAAGATAATGTAATTCAAATTTTATATCTAATGATGTTTCATTTTATGTATTGTGGTGTCAATTGATTTAACTATACTTTTCAATATATGTAACAATACATTTTATTCAGTCGATAAATGGTGTGAGAATTGAAACATTAAGTCCAGAATCCATTTAAATAATTATACATTTATTTAAACAGAAAATTAAAATTTTTTTCCTGTATAAAACAAATAAGTAGCACAAATTTACTTAAGTATGATTAAATGTTTAAATTTATATAGGAATCCTTCCTTTTTACAATAAAGATTATTATTATTATTATAATGCAGACTTTAGAATCATTAATAAATACGTTTTGTCATTTAATTTCTTATATGTTTATCATATATTATTCATTTGTTTATTGATAATTTAAAAATACAGGATTTCTGAGAAAATCTATATTATTATAAAATTTCCTTTAGAAAAAAAAAACAGTCTATTGAAATATGGTTTGTGATAAAAGAAAGATTAACTTGAAAAGATTTTTTATTACAAAAATGAATACTGCAACAGTAAATAAATTGTCTAGCCTCTATGAAATAATGTTTTATGAATGCAGTCTTGTGGAATTTGCTTAGATATATTTAAGAATGTGTAATTATTTTTAAGATTTCTGTACATCAGTCTTTCATTTTAGAATATCAATACAGCCTAAAAAGCTATTTTAAAAAATAATCTTTGCAAACTTAATCCCTTTCTTCAATATAAAAATGTAATTTTTTTTCATTCCTATAAACTTTCTTTCAAATCTTCACTATTCCATTATATTCCACTATTTCTACTTCACTATTTACCATTATATTCATTAATAAGGTGTGTTGAAATAATATTGATCAATGTTTATCTATTTGTGGTTTGCAAAACATATGATTTTCTTTCTTTCCCTATAATCCTCTAATGATCATTAGAGGTTTTATTTATTAATTAATGAATATATATTTGTAATAAATTTTTTGCATCCTTTTATCATCATCACTAAAATTTACCATAAAAATTCTATTACTACTATATTAGAAATGAATTTCAAATGGTAATTCACACGAAACAAACTCATGTAAATACAAGAGAAATGTATTTTAAAGCCAAATGTTCTGAAATTTAATAATATATGTGAAATGTGAAAATAATTATAATTACCTGCAATATTCATATCTCTGACATTCAATTCTGATGGCTTCATAATTGGAAATGACAATTGCCTTTTTGTACTTCCAGGAGGGGGAGGAGTTGGAAACTGAGGAGGTATTAAATTTTGAGGTGGCGCTGGAGGTGGTGGTGGTGGAGCTGGAGGTGCTGATGGGGGTGGTGTATTATTCCTGATGTTACTAACTATAGGGATACCTGGCCTTAAAACTTGAAAGGTAGATAAGAAACTAGGTGTAAACTGATTTGATGGAACTGGTGGTGAGTGAATATTATTATTAACATTAGGAGGAACAGGTAGATGCTGAGAATGAGCAGGTGTATAAAGAGCATAACTAAGGAAAGGAGAACCCAAAGAAATATTATTAGTGTTTGATCCTGTTCCATTAGTAGGTTGTGCTGGAGGTGTCTGAACACGATATGAAGTATAAGGGGTAGCACTCATACCATTTCCTATATGAGGTGTTGTCATACTAACAGGTGAAGTCGTGCTAGTAGTAACTACATACATAGGTAGAGCTCCTGTAATAGGTAGAGCTGGCGTGTTTAATGCAACAGGAGAAACATAATTTGGTGGTTGGCTTGCTTGAGTAACAGTAGGACTAGCAAGTACCTGAGCTCCATTAGCAATATTTGTCAATATAGTATTATGGGGATAAAGTGGAATTGACATTCCTGAAGTTGTAGATGTTACAGAAGAAACCCCAGTTTGAGCAGCAGCTGTATAATTCAAATATGCAGGCATATTTGAAGAATCTCCATGAGAAAATCCAAGCATAGGATATGATGGTAAATATGGGGAACCTGTAAAAAAAAAAAATAATAATAATAATAATTTACTAATAAAATAAAAAAACTACATCTTTATTCATATAAAGATTTTAAACCATCCAAGGAATCCTTTAACTGAATATAGATATTTACAAAACAACAGATAATTCTACTCCTAATCTATGAATATTTAAAGTATTCATAGATTAGGAGAAATAGATAACTTAAATTTTTGTCTTTAATTTGGATCTTCCTTCCCTAATTAATTTTAGTTGCACTAATAGTTTTGTGGAAAAGTGGATTTGACTACTAAATAGAAAGTTTAACTTGTATCTCCACCAAAGTGAACATACATTCACTAGAAATGCATGAGAAAGAAATCTCTAAAGAACTCATATAGTGAGAATGATTATTTTAGGAGTGATAAAACAGAATTCCAGAGGATGCATAAAAGTAAAAACTGTAACAAATTTTATTAAATCATATTTTGTCTACTACAACAGTAATGTTAAATTAAAAAAAAAAAAAAACAAATAATTTCTTAAAATCAACAATTACTTCCTGAAAAGATTTAAAGTGATGTACTTATGACTCCTCTACCAAACTTTTAGAAGTATTAAAAGCATTTTTATCAATATTAAATTTAATAAAACATTCTCAAAAATGTTTCATCATTATAAAAATTAAAATTCATTGGGATAATTCAGAATATTTAAGATATACAAATTTAATAAATTTTATGTTAGTCATTAACTCTTTAAACATAAAATTAGCCAAAATTGGCTTAATCTATTTAAGGTGAAAACAGTCAATGGAAAAGTTGTTTGACTGGTTTTGCTATTCAAGTTACCCTTGTATCCTGAGAGGTAAAGACAATTTAGTCTCCAGGTTTATAGAAAGAAGAAATTTTCAGAGCTTAGAGTTAATAATAGAAAGCTTTTTAAAAACTACACTTCATACATAATGCGCAGTTTTATCATAATGCAACTGAACAAAATGAAAACTATTTTCAATATATTGTGGTAACTTAAAAATATAGAAGAAAATATATAGTAAATTAGATTAAATTTTTGCAGGCTATTGAAAATATGTACTTCTATAATTTTGCTTAATCAAATAAGTGTTCATTATATTATCAATATCATCATCTTGGTTTCTACTATCTTCATTAAACAAGAAACTAAATTCAATAAACAATTATTTATCGTGACATTGTCACAATGCCAAGCTCCAATTTAAAATATATGCTTTCTACCTCAAATTAGAAGTCTTGTCCCAGTACATCAAACTTTTCCTGTTAGCAATAGAGTCATGCCAGTCATCTAACTAACTCCTTTCAAAAAGAAAATTTTGAATTGAAATAACTTTACTTCTGGTTTGCATCAGATGTTCATATATAGTTAATTGGAATCTCCTGTCCTTAATCTTTCCATATCTGATCTCTGCTTTCATCTAACTAACTCTGTTTTCAAGACTAAGAAAGGACAGATAGCAGTGATGGATGAATTAGAATTTACAAGTTTTTCAAATTGCGGCCCAATAAATTTAACAACTGGTCTGATAATATTTTCTAATTTACTAAAATAAAGAATTTAGTTTACTAGTAGTCAAATTACTTCACAAACTTATTCAAACATTAAACATGAAAAATACTTATATGAAGTTCATATTAAAAGAAATGGTATTATTTTTTTTTATATCAATGAAGTTAACAGGGGCTGAAAAGTTTGAGAATCACCAATTTAAATTATATGATACAAATTAAATTAATAATTTGTAAAAGTTATTAAAGAAATAAAAAATTTCTTAGTTATAATTTGTTACCTGTAATTTGTTGAGTATGTTGAGTAGTAGGTTGAGACATATGAGTCTGAATATCACTTATTCCCTGATTTCCTATACCCAGGCCAATATTTTGAGTGGAAGATGATTGTTGGACAGGTGTTTGCACAATGGATGTTGTAGGATAAATATATCTTACAGGTGGAAGAGATGAATTTTGTGGAACTTGAGGCACATAATAAACAGGCAACTGAGGAAAAAATTTTGTTTTTTAAATTTAAATATAAGAAAATTGAAAATTTTAATATTTATTTTAAAAAACACTATGAACATGACAACAAACAAACAAACTTTTCTGAATCTTTTGTATTTGTTGTTTTGCAACAAATGACAAATTTTTCTCTCAGACAATGTAAAAAGAATTTTCCCCTTCTCTCAATAACAAAAATAATTTTTACACACCAAATGATAATTTATACCTAAAAAACTGACTAGAAAAATATACATTGGATAATAAAAAATTAATTATGGTAAGCTGAAAATAATTAACATTGATTTAAATCCATTCAAATTTCATCCCACTTTTGCCATTCAGAAGTTAAAAAACATTTCTGCAATATAAACTTTCAAATTATATATTTTTGCAACTAACTTTATATACAAAATTAATAAGCTTTACAAAACTAAATGAGTATTAAATCTAACATGCACAATCAAAACTAAAAGTTCTATTTTAGAAAAAGTTATACTAACTCCCATAAAAACAAGAAATGGATATTTTTTAATAAGTGATTTTACCCTCTCAATGGCACAAACAAACAAGACTGGTCAAGCCTATCTGATAGCACACTCCACAAAAGCAAATCAAATATTTTTAAAAATGAATTTATTATAATTATTATTATTATTATATTAAATTTATTATAGAATTTAATTTAATACAATATACTAGCTGAGTAATTTTTAATATAGCTTACAGTAACCATAAACAAAAATGTTCAGTTCCCTTTTGCACAGGCACGTGGACATGTTCAATGGTGGATTGAATGGAACATAACATTTACATAATTCCTAAGCCTAACGTTGGAAATTTTTAGCCAACCAAGTTTAGGCCTAATTGCTAAGCCTAAGGTGGAAATTTCTTGCTAATCAAGTTTAGACTTAAGTTATAAGCCTAATTTCCAATGTTTGAATCAAATAAATGGAACAGAACATAACACTTAAGTAATGAAAGTAAAGTCATTGTGCATGCACGTGTAAATCTGACAGACAGACAAAGTCCTAACATAAGCGCTTCTCCACATTCGTGAAGCATGCTAATAATAGTTTAGTGTTATGAATGAACTACCATAAAATAAGGTAATTTTGATAAAAATATTAAACAACAATAATAAATTCCTACAACTTCTGGAATATAAAATAAAATAATGTAGCTGAATTTTTTGAATTGGACACCAATTTGGTTTATAGAAAAAATTATACATATATAAAAAAAATTTTTTGAATATACGGTATTTATTTCTGTAGTTACTTTTTATGTTTAACCATAATGATCATAAAAATTAACCTCTGAAAAGTTGATTTAGAAAAAAGAAATGGTGAATGCACTTGAATCTATATTTTTCTCAAATAAGTATTAGAACAAATAAAATAAATATAATGCCTCTAGTTTCAATTTTAAAAATTTAAAAAGATAAAGCATAATTAGTTTTTATCAATTGCCATTATATTACAAAAGTTACTCTGTAAAGTGAATGTGGCCATTGTTGGCCATATTCATCTGCAATAAAAAAGTTGTAGATGGTGCCATTTTTCATTTTGTTGATCTGCAGCAAGAAATAATCAACAGACCACATAAAAGTTTGTTTTTGATTGTTTTCAATATTATATGAATGAATTACTATATTTATTATGTTAAGACAATGTTGTCGTATTTTTAGAAATAATGCCAAGGCGTTTCATGCCTAAAAGTGGGGCAAGACGATACGGTATGCTGTTCATAGTGAACAAACAATACAAATTGCAATTGAAGCTGTCAAATCTGGTAGAATGTCACAATGAAAAACTAGTTTTTACTTCAACATTGCAAAGACAACTTTATACAATAAAATTAATGAAAAACATTCTTTGAAAGAAGGGTCAGACAGTTTTGACCACAAAAGAGAAAAATATCATTCATTACCATTTTATTATGACATCAGAATTTGGATTTACCATTATAACAACTGAATTATGACATCATAAAGAATTATTTGGACCATAAAGGGAAAAAAATTTGTTGGCTTAGAGGTAATTTACCTGAATATGATTTTATAAAAGGATTTTTACAATGCAATAAGGAGCTGGCTATACAAGCATCTGCTAATACCACAGCAGATAGAAGTATAATTTCTACTGAAACTGTAGAAGAGTTTTACAAGAATTTGGCACATACATTGGATGGCATTGAACTAGATTAGATTATTAACATGGATGATCTAATAGGGTTCAGAATTTCCAGAAAAAATTTGATTACCAAATTAATATTGTATGAACAACAAACTAATTTATGTTGAAATGTAGTGAAATTTTGAATAGAGAAAAAGTTTTTGATTCATTGTTTGATATGGTAGAAATCACTCTCCTAGTCCTATTTACACTGTAGTAAAACTTTTTGAAATAATTCCAATCTTGAACATCTTGTATAAGATATTTATAATCATACTGAATTAAAACTGGATAGGTGTAATCATAAATAATTCAAAAAAAAAATATTTAAATAGCCAATAGATATCTTCAGGCTCAACTCTGAAGATCAAACAAGAAAAAGAATATTAAAGACAAACAAAAATGTTGGATATAAATATATTTGCTGGGTTTTTAAAGACTTTTAAGTTATTTTTTAATATTTATAATACTATAAATTTAATTTTGATCAAACCTGGGTTACATTGCTTTGATGCCCACTAGACACTTGATTTTTTGCAGGAATCACATAACCTTGTGGCATTAAAGTAGATGCAGAGTTTTCCATTCCTCGAACAGATGCCGGAGGAACTATCTCTCTAGTTTGCGGCTGTCCAGTTGTTTGAGCTGGTATAAAACTGAGTACAGACAACTGAGTGATCAAATCCATATTAGAATTATTTCCTTCCTAAAAGAAAATAAGACATAATTGTATAATTCAGTAATACTAAGAAAATTTAATTTTAATTGAAATAAAACGTAATTTTCTAATTTATAAAAAATGAATCGCATTAAATTTTTTCAAACAGTTGAAATTTTATTTATAAAATGAAGAAAGCCTAAAATAAAAAAAAAATAATTCAAGATTTAACATTAAAAATATTATTTGAGATGGGTTTAAACAACTATTAAATTTATTTGTCTTTTAAACAAAGGGTGTTTAAATTTTCACATTAAATGAGGGAACTACTATATTTTCATACTATGTACTCATTATTATTATTGTTTTATATTTCCATGCATTATTCTAAAAGGTGATATCTTTGAAAAAACAATACAAAATTTTATGAATCTTTTATTTAAAGTATAGTGGGTGATCAGACAACGAACACTTTAGCGAAAGATTTTTATGTTCAGACAACGAAGACCTCACAGAACAAACACAAGAAGTGACACTGCATTTAACATTTCTAAAACTATATTTTAATGGCATATATACATGGTTTATGGAACAAGACTTTCACAGTTGTGTACATAACCTTTTTGCACTAGTTAATTTCTGTTTTCTGAATTTTTGTAAGTGCTTTTCTGAACTTTTTATTTTAAAAAACTGATAATATTATGGGGCCTAAAAAGAGTGGTGTCAAAAACTGTGTTCACTATAAAACTAAGCAAGAAATAATAGCCAAGGTAGAAAGTGGGAAGATGTCTGATATTGTAGGCAGATGACTTCAACTCGTCTACAGCAGGCACAATCTTAGCTAAGAAAGATATAGTCAAAAAGACTCAAGCAGATAAAGGAGTAATGAAAATCACATCTGAGAAACAAGGATGTGCCATCCACGAAAAAAAAAAGATTGCTTTCAGTTTGTTATTACATGTAAATAAATGTAATAAGAAAGTATATAATTTTTTATTTATTTTAGGGGTCTCCAGAATAAATTAATCAAATTACCATAAAAATCTATGGTAAGTCAATAATTGGTTAACAAACAATTTGGGAACCAAACATGGTCTTGGAATGGATTACGTTCGTTAACCAATCACCACTGTATTTAACAATTCAGAACAGACATATTATTGCAATCATTTTTTGTTATAAAAGAATCCAAAGTATTTTTTGCTTTGCCTGTCTCTACTTCACCCATAAAATTTACTTATAAAACATCTAAATCAGTGTTTCTCAAACTTTTTGGACCGCGACCCCCCTTCTGCACATAAAAATTTCAAAGGACCCCGGAAGAATAAGTATGTGTCAAAAAACATCCCGGAGGGAGGGGGTTAGGCTTGTATTTAAATATTTATATTATTTTTATTATTTATATGTGCAATTTATTTAAGTAAAAATTATTTTATATATTTTTTATTTCTATTATTTCTAAACATGAATCCATAGTAAATTCATAAAATATTTGAAAAAATTGATCTGGCATCAATTTTTCAGCGACCCCCAAATATTTTTCACGACCCCCACTTTGAGAATCACTGATCTAAATTATCACAATCTCTTCTTACAGCATCATCTCAAAAGAAATCATCATGTTCTAAACTATTTGTTGAACAAAACGAATATTCTAACATTTTAACATTCAACAGTCTTTATGGTTTATTATCCTTCTTATTTCTGAAAAGCAATATTGAATTCCACATCTTGGATTTTTCATTAGTGAGTGGTTCATTTTAGTATTTTAATAACTATCACATTATCTGTAGCTGTGTCTTTCATGCTTGTTTTTGATACTATGTCCTAGATCTTAAATTTATGTTTTAAATTAAATCAAGAATTAAAAATTGCTATTTTAATTATCAATAAATTTATATTATTTGCATAATTTTAAGCCTTTATACTGTTGTGTTTATTCATTTACCCCCTTCTTTTGTTAATATTATACAAGGTAATTCAATAAGAATTTTATGACTTTGAAAGAAGACATGGTTTTAATCAGAAAACTTGCAGAATCCATTGAGATGTTAATCTAAAACAAAACACATCCAAGTTTGTCTCATATGGTGCCATAGTACCAACTTCTGTAACTGTGAGGCATGCATTTCAAAATGGTTGCTTTCATTAGTGCAAAACATAGCTACTGCATGTTTCAGTCTGAACAAATAAAATTCATGACAATAGTTCAATGAAATTTCTGCAACCAATATTGTATGGATTCTCCATGTAGAATTCCAATTTACTCTTGACACTGAAATTTTGTTGTACTACTTACCATGACAAATCTGGTTGTCCATATATTTCTAATTTTATCATAAAAAGAGTGAAAGACTTAGAAAAACAACACAACATGTATCATATGAAATGTGCATTTTATAACCAATCATTTGGAAAATTTTATGAAAACATTTAAACCTTAAAACCATACAAATTTGCAATGCTGTAAAAATTATTAATGCAAATAAGATGACTTAATATGAATTTTGTGCAGAAGTGTTGTATCAAATCAAACAACAGAAGACATTTCTTAACAACATTAATGTCAGTAACAAGTCAATATTTTTAAATGTTTCATCTCGGTGGTAAAGTGTAAATCCAGAACTCCAAAATTTGGGACTTCAAAAATCCACAAGCAATTGTGGAAGATGTTGTGGATGCTAAAGTCCAAAAGTGACAGTGTGTTCTGTGCTCTTTTGTAAAAGTAAAGTGTAAGACCCTCTCTTTTTGTTAAGTGAACCATTAACAATATTATATATCTAGATATGCTGAAAAATTCTCTCATTTCACAGTTAAATAACAATATGAAGAATGAATACACTTTCAGCAAAATAGCACACCATATTGTACACATATCTGGTAATTCCATCATAAATGTTTCCCAATTTGTGGGATGATCAAAGCAGATTACTTTTTCTCCAGTTCAACATTTCTTGTTTTTTTCTTCTGGGATTTCATTACATATCTAATACTTATTTCATTCTTGCCTACAAATTTCATTAAGTTCAAAACTCAAATCACTATCATAATTACTGAAGTGACAACAAACAGACTGCTTTGAGTTTGGAAAGAAACTGAATTGAGGTAGAAAGTCTGCAATATCACAAATGACATTCATATTGAACCAAAATGACAGAGGTAAAACTTGATGTATTTTGCAATAAATTAACATCTTAACCAATTTTTCTAAATAAAATTCAATATGATTTCATAGTTATAAAGTCTTTTTAATTATCCTGTATTTTTAATTTATAAGAAAAACTATTTCATTTCTTGATTGTAGAATACAAAATTCCACTCTTTAGTAGTGGAAAAACTTACAGTTAAAACAAACATTGTCAATTCTCTTAATGAACCATCCATAGGTTACAATTCTAAATTGGAAGTAAAGCATATTACAAATATTCAAATGAAAAATTTGAATATTTGTAATTTGCAAAACTTTTTAAAAACATATTTTGAATATCTGACAAAATTTTAAATAAGTAAAAAATACATTAATAAATCAAAATTAATAATAAACTAAATATAGTCTTGTGAGAACTCTTGTATGGCAAACTTTCACAATACAGTCAAACCTGTTTTTATGCGGGGGATAGGGACCGCATTAAAAAAATTAGCACGAAACTTCACGAATGGCTGTAAAAAATAGTTTTCGCAACACAATTAAAAAATATTTTTTTTATGCGGTCCCTGTTGACCGCATAAAAAAAGTCTCACATAGAAAATAACTCAAAACCGTACGAAATAGAATTTATTGACAACAGATGTCAGCACTTGACTGCATCGTCTGTTTTACATATTTTTGTCCAGGTGGTAAAACACCACCTGGACAAAACCACCTGGTTTGTTGACTTAAAAAGTAAATTATTTCATTTTTCGCATATTCATGCAATAATATTACTATAATAAGTGCATTTATGCTATAATAAGTTTATTTAGCTATAATAAGTCAACGTAAGACATGACGAATCGCACGAGACTAGTCGCCAACTATACCGCACAAATTAAAAATTCGCATTAAAAAAATCGCACAAATAAAAATCGCACATAAAAAGAGCGCATAAAAACAGGTTTGACTGTAATTGAAAAACTCTCATTACCTGCACTTAGGAATAAAAACTGATAGGAAATTAGTTCAATGTTGGGATTACAAGTTCCTTCCATCACCACCAAAGTTGCCATACAGGAGTTTTCACAAGAAAATATTTAGTTTATTATAACTATTTCATTAAAAATTTATTGGGCTACAATTCGAGAAAATTATATAAATTCCCATGGTCATTGTTGAGATTAAAGAAGGACAGACATGTCCTTTAATCTCAAGAACAGTGTTAGATAGATGAAAGTCAAGACCTGATATGGAAAGCTTAGGGGCAAGAAGTCCTGATTACCTATTTATGAACTTCTGCTTTGTCACATTATTTCAATTCAAAGATTTTCTCTTAAATGGAGTTAGATACATGACAGGCATGATTTCATTGTTAACTGGAAAAGTATGATGTACAGGGGAAAAACACTACTAAAGTGCATTGTGATAAAAAATTACAGCTTGGCATTGTGATGATAAATAATTGCTCATGTATTGTATAATTAAGTTTTATCAGATATTCAAAACCGAATTTTTAAAAATGTTTATACCACATAATTCAATTTTATTTGAATATTTATAATGCATTTCAAATCCAATTTAGAATTGTAACCTGAAGATGGTTTACATTGAAAACATTTGTTTTAAATAAGCATTTTCACTGCTAAAAAGTAATTTTATTTTTTAAAATTTGTCATATTATCATTTAATTATATTAAGTTATATTACATTCATATATAATCAAAATTCTGTACTTTTTGTTTATTATTTGTAGAAACTTTCTAATGCAAAATATTGAGAATTTAAAAAACTATAAATGAAATACTTTTAACTGAATAGCATTATCAAAAAATATGTTATTAGATATAAATTTAAAATAAAAAAAAGTTAATTATCTATACAAACAAAATATATGTGGAATAAGTAGTATCCATTTCATAAAAAATACCACAGTTAAGGAAAAGAATATTTTGTGCTAACTGTGTGTTAAATATAGATAAAACAGTAACATTTCTTCTGAAATGCATTTCTCAACATTAATGATTGTATAAATCTCTGTACATATCTTAACTAATAGATTTAATTTTCTTTGTTTATGTATGGTTTTTCAGCTGTTTTCCTTGACTTTTCAATTCCCATAAATAGTTTATAAATAGTTAATTATAACATTTATATAAATGATATAAGCATTATAACTCTGCCAAATGATAATGGCTTCTTTGAAGCCAAAACAGCAGATAGAGTCAAGGCACCTTCTTTCCCTTGGGATGGGAAACTGTTCCTAAAGTCATTAACCTGAGGATGGAGAAAGCAACAGGAAGCTACTTCATTAAAGCACTAGTGATAACCCAAGTAAAGAAACCATAAAATAAACAAAACTTTAAACATGGGTATCAATATTACTGATCATGGCCACAGACCCAAAGTCCGACAGAGGAGGAAAAAATCTGGGCCTCTCAGGTCATCGACCAGCAGAATTCCAGTACAATAAAGAAAATCAAAATTTCTACATGGAATGTTAGATCACTGTTAAAGCTGGGAAAATTAGAAGCCAAGAATGAAATGTCTAGGAATAAAATACAAATAGGATTATGTGAAAAAAGATGAAAGGAAATTGGTGATTTTTACAGTGGTGACATTAGGATAATTTTTAGTGGAAGAAATGGAATCACAATAATGCTTAGCAAGGAATGGGTACAAAGTGTATGTAATTGTGAGAATCTGGAGATGTAATGTGAGAATCTTTTCTTTGATTGGGAAGATTTATTTAGAATTTACTTTAATTATTTAATGATTTAAAAAATTATTTAGTTAGAAAAATGAACAATAAAATATGCTTTTACTTTTGAAATTGGTAAAAGAGGGAAATACAACTTCCTTCTGTTTGTCAAGATAAATGACTTCACCATGGGAAATGATCTTATCTCACATGTTTATGATACATCTTGTGGGTGTGACTCACCCCTTGGATTCCGTCACAAGGTGTGACATATTGACTCCCGATTGGAACAAATTTGGGGATAAAAAGGGTAAACATCCATTTTTCAAGACTTTCCCAGAAAAGTGTTTCTTGAGGCTCTCCGAAAAAAGTCTCACCTCAAAGTTCTTGCTTGTTCTCACCTTTGCTCCCTGGAAATCCTCGATGAATTAAGAAGAAGACTGCCATTGACAGAAGAATCCAAGTTCTATTTAGAGACATTATGAAACCCATATTATAAACTCTCTCTCTTATGTGATTCATGTGAGGTTTAGATACTTCAATTCTTATTATATCCTGGTTTAACCATTTTGTATTTTAAATATATAAATATATTTTATTTATTAAATATTTCTTGTCTTATATAACCTTGTCATGAACTCAACTCATTTAAATACCAATCTCTCTATCGACAGACTTACGACCCTCCCCATCAAATGTATTTGGAAAAATGCATTTTATTGCAAGTTAGGATGCAATTTCTTTATTTATCCTAACTGGTGTCAGGAATCCTAGACTAAAGAAAAATTTTGATGAACTTTCTAAAATGAATTTATAGCCATCCGCAAACCTTGTGAATGGGTTTTGCAAACCTGACCTCACATCAGGTGTTAGGAGTTAGAGTAAAACCCTATCTCTACATTGTGAGTTCTCACATAATACCTATGTAAATGATAGGTTACTCATGATAAAAATTAGCAGTATACCAACCAGGACTGAAGAGTCAGTAAAAAAACACTTGACTCCGACTCCTGATAATTTTAGTAGGCAGACTCTGACTCTGGCAAAATTAAATACCAAGGCATTTTATGGGGGCAGAGGTGATCTTAGGGGGTTACCTTACTCTGAATTCTGAAAGAAGCCCATGGCATTTACCCAAATACTTTTTATAGTTAGTATTTTTAATATTTAATTTACATTAATATTTATTTGTATTAAAAAATTAAATAATTTTTACAAATATTTAATAAGAGGAGAAAAGGGAAGTAATAAAATTCTACATCTACATATCTTTATTCTACAGCTTTTGCACTTCAATTTCACTTTTCCAGAAAAGTTAGTCCAACTAAAAAGTGTGCAATCCATCTACTTCAGTAGCTCCTTGTTCAGAAAAGAAATATATATACTCTGATCAATTAGCCTGGCCCATTCAGAAAATATAGTGCTTATTTAGAGCAGGGATAATAAAGGAATGAATCAAAAATATTCAAATTCATTTGGGTCAAAATAATTTAACTACTAAAAACAAATACTACAAAAAAAATTATTGATACATATTTAATAAATTAAATTGTTGCATTTTTATTTAAAATAAATGAATTATAACAAAATACAAAAACATTTTAAAAAATTAATAAGCATAAAATAAATTTTCTTTCATTTAAATAAAAAAGACTAAATTAAATTTAATGCTGGAGTCAAAAAAAATGTGTCAACTTTGATCCCGCTGGCCAGAAATTTCTCCCGACTCTAACTCCACAGCCCTGATACCAACGGACTTGATAATAATTCAGACATATATTCCAATTTCTAACTCAGAAGTGATAGAAAAAAAAGTATGAAGACTTCAAAGAACTACTAGAACTGACAACAGAAAAAGACAATGTAATACTAATGGGTGATCCTGATGTTACAGTGAGATCCCATACAAACACAGAGGTGACAGGAAAATTCAAACTTGAAAACTAATCAAAGAGCTAAAAAGTTGTTAATGAATTCTGTAAACAGAATGGGATGATTATTTCCAATACTTTTTTTTGAAGTCCCTTACAGATGAACCTACACATAGGTACCATCTGGTCCAAAAGATACCAAATTGATTACATCTTTATAAAACAAAGAGAAAGGAACCAAGTAAAATCTAGTCATAGTTACCAGGCCCAGATATAGACAGTGACCATAGGATAGTTGTAGCAAGAGGTAACTTTAGATTCAAAAAAGTCAGGAGAAAAAATATTTGCCTAGAAAGATTAACAAACATAGCAACAAGACAACTCTATCCAGAAACAGCTAATAATTGATAGAGTACAACCTCTGAAATTGGATGGGATGGCATAAAGGCAGGAATAGAGGAAGTTTTCAAAAAGATATTAAGAAAAAGATAATTGATAACTATAAAATCCTGGATGACAGAGAAAATATACAGTTAATATCAAAAAAGAAAAACTGAAGAAAGATAACAACATAAAAAGATACAAGAGAATAAAAAATGAAATAACAAATTAATGCAGAAATATATGCAAATTAATACAAAAAGGGAAATGGATGGAAGAAAGATAATACCAGCAAAGCAAAGCCTTTAGTAACAGATATATGGTATTGTTATTCAAGCAAATTATTCAAAAATTAGATTAAATATGTATATAAATAAAGTATTGCTAAAAACACACATAGTAGTAAAGGCTAATAAGTTAAAATTCATTATTGATATTTAGTTTTATTAAAATATAAATTATAGTAACTAACTTATTTGTTAATAAATTATTAAATTGTGCACACAACTATTTATTAGATAGGTTTAATGCAATCTATTATAATTATAACACAAAATAAAAAAACTGAAAGTATGAAATTATACATACCAAATTTAATTGTCTTTGATCTGGAGAAACTGGTTGCTGTGTTAATTGTGAAACTGATGGTTGCTGTGGAGATACTTGAGGTTGAAACTGTGGAGCAACATATGGTACATAAACAATAGTTGGCTGTAACGATGCTTGAGGCTGAAGCTGTTGTTGAAAAGGTTGTTGAATAATAGACCTATGCTGCTGTTGTGCTTGCTGTTGAGATTGTTGCTGCTGCTGTTGTTGTGTTGATGGAGGTGGTGGTGGTGGAGGAGGTGGGGGTGGTGGTGGTTGTTGTGTTTGTTGTTGCTGCTGATGTTGCTGTTGTTGCTGAGGATGAGAAATTTGAGTTGCAACCTGAACTTGAGGAGTAGCAGTTGTTAATGTTTGAAATGGAGTAACCATCATAGTTTGGCCTCCAATATTGTTTGTCTGTCTAGTTCGATATACTGTACCATCCATATTCATGTAGTGCGTACCTAATAAAAAGATACAGAATTTTAAATTAATTTATTATATATTCTGACATACAATAACAATTATTCAATTTAAAGAATTCTAAGCATTCTTTTAGATTTAAAAGTCCTTAAAAGAATATTCAGAAATCATAAATACTAGTATGATTATAGCAGTGACATTATGTTTACAAAATGAAAGTTTACACAATTCCATAACAATACATAACTGCATGGCACACTGGATGAATATAAAATATGACTCACATCAGTCATTAACCAGTGTGATTAGCACTTGAGCAACAAATATTTTTCAATCACATCCTAAAGTTTGATCTTATTTAAACATCTCACAGGGAACTCATGCACATACAGTATTTCTTACTATTCGATTTTGTTTGAATTTTAAGATCCAGCCTGTTTTGAATTACAAAACATGAAGAAGAGCCTAGAAGGAGAAAACGTTTGTTGCTCAAGTGCTAATCATATTCACACCAGTTAATGGTTGGTGTGAATTGTATTTTAACATTATTTCCATAACAATAATTGGTAATCCCATCTGGAGGTCACAACTTCTGAGCAAGAATGGAACTTAATAATGCATAAGCATGAATGGGAGATACTGTCAGAGATGCAAATGTAAACAGTGCTTAAAGTAAGCTGCATTTATTATTTTAATTATTATAAGTTTATGATTAGTTAAGCATGAAAAAATGATTCCATCAGAATTTTTAAAATCATGTTTTAACAGTTATTTTAACATTAAACTATTGATAATACAGTACTTCCATTATAAAAATCATTTTTAAAGGAAGAAATTGCTTTATTTGTGGTGAATATTTCAGCTTCTGATTAGGAAAAAAATTTATTATTGGATTCACATAATGATTCTTTCAGTGGTCTATTATAATATTTTCATAAAATTTAATACAACTTAAATTAGATTTTTAATCTATATTTAAAAATTCTTCTGTTTACATATTCTATAAATATTAATGCTTATCCTTATCTGAGCAATTTTCTATAACTTTTTGTTGACAAGGATCCTTAAATCATTGTTGATTTCCCGCTCTATTTAGAGTTTTTACCAACATGTTAATTAATTTCTCCTCTTCCCCGACTTCCTTTTGAGGGTCAAGAGAGTGACCATTTGTTTTCCCTCTTTACTACGACGCAGTAAAGAGATGACCTTCTCCTCTTACAAATGATGTTCCAAGCATCATGGAAAATTTTCCCCCTTGCATCTGAGTCTCAATTATACGTATCCACCTTCATGGGACATCCTCATTACCCAATTAGCATAAGAAAAACCAATCCCTCGGTCGAGAGTAGAAAAAGGGTCACCTTGCTAAGAGGTCTGAACCAAACATTTCCACCTGCTCCCATATCAACGATTCACCAAAGGATAACAATTATAAGTCCCAACATATATCTTAACCTTCCGACCCCACCATCTAATGTTGGGAGTGCTAACAGGTCTAAAAAGACAGAACATTCAATTTGGGGCAGTTTATATCAACAATCATTAGTCATGAATCAAACTTATGACCCCTTTCATCACCTGATGTGTGAGTCAGCTTCCGTTCAATTGGATATAAAAGGGAGCTAAATGCGGTCCTCAGGGCGCGGACTTCAACAGTGGCCATAGACAGAGGACCCGTCCCGCCATATTCCTCAACGATCTCCTTTGGCCCCACACCATCATAACCCCAGACAGTCCACCTCTGACTCAGCTCGATCAGCCGGTGTCTACAGATCCACCGCATAACCTGGGAGCTATACATATCAAGAGGTATTCATTTAGAATGAAACGATTATTGTAAAGTCTCTCTCTCTCTCTCTCTCTCTCCT
Source organism: Centruroides vittatus (assembly GCF_030686945.1). Classification (NCBI taxonomy): domain Eukaryota; kingdom Metazoa; phylum Arthropoda; class Arachnida; order Scorpiones; family Buthidae; genus Centruroides; species Centruroides vittatus. The sequence goes on from NW_027120741.1 coordinate 1,228,783, forward strand.
CTGGGGAATAGTTTTAAGATAGATTAAGGGACAGATTAAGGAGAGGTGCAACCTGCATCTTATTGCACTGATGTGCTGATTCGTCATTTAGATTGTCACGCACTTTATGTCTTATATCTGGTAACATATATTATATTTAGCCATTTCTAATAACCGTGTGTATATTATGTTTAAAGATATATTAAATGATTATTGTATTTATGTTAAACCTGTCTCCTGTCAATCCAAACACCTTGTCAACTTACTCGTGACTCACTTTTTGCCCTCCTAGCCATCCAACGACAAAGAGATCAGGTTTTACCAACCCATGCAGAGTAAGTGGTCAGAGAGGTTTAACCCCTGATCATCTGCTTATCTCACAGTATAATCAAAACATTTCAATTTTTTTTAAAAATACTTTCAAAACTTTAACAGTTTATTCATTTATATATTGATTAATATCTAAGTAAATAGCTCAACTTTCCAAATTTATAAATTTCAATTTAAAAAGTCACTTTTAAATACCTGTTTGAGGACCCAACAAAACACTTCCAGCTGGTATTCCTTCCAATCCTGGCCAAACAACTGGTTGATTTACCTGAGGTGTTGACAAATCAGAAGGTATTGAAGATTCTCTGCTTCCTGCTTGCCAATTTACTGGAGTTTGACTAGAAACCTAAAAACCATATTCAATTTCATTCTATTTTAAAATAATTATATTTTGTAGATTAAAAAAAATGCACGATAATATTTCAAGTTTCAATAATAATAACAGTAATAATAATATAGCTAAACAGTAAAAACTTAAGAAGTTTACACCCATATGGCCTTACATTAAGGTTAGAAATTGACACTTATGCACACTTTTTAGACATAATCTCACTAAAGCCTTCAGTGTCATTATCACTAATATTTATAGGAAGACATCATATAACCAAATGTCTTGATATACTCCAGCTTACACATTCTGTCAGATATTTTGACAATGCATGTAGGCTCTCTTAATAAGGGCTCCAAAGAATGCAAACTTGTAATTTGAGTCATGATAGGCCCATAGTGTAAACAGTGGGTTGATTGAAAGATTCAATCATGAACACTAAGATGCTAGGTTCATGTAACAAACAGGAGAATAACCACAAATTAAATATATAGTTGACAACTATATATTTGATTTGTGGCTATTCTTGTATGTATGTTTCACTCCTACATAACATCCACAAAGAGAATGGAATAGCCGTCGGTTGTAAGATTATCTTTAAAAGAAACTTATCATCTACAGTAAAAATAGAAACTGCAAACATGGAAATTCAGACACTCATGAAACCTATAAAAACAGCAAAAACAATTTAATTATGAATGTTTTTGTTATTTTTAAAGACCATCCTCAGGTAGAATACAAAATTGAACTTAGCAAAAATAGAATATAATGAATAATTTTCCAAGAATAGAATGCTGGTCGGTTTAAATTAAAAATTAAATTATAGAATAAAATTACAAATAAATATGTAGATAAACAATAATAAATGAATAATGTAAATAAAAATAAAATTAAATGTGTAAATAAATGATTAAAAAAATTCAAGACACAGAAGATGATAGTGAGGAACCTACAAAAAAACCAACAAATGACAAAATGATAAAAACATTTCAAATTATTCATAGTGAACTGCAACATTACAAAATATGCCTGGAAGCATTTTTAATGCTCTTAATAAGTATGAAGCTTATTATGAAGAGAGAGCATTTTTTAAATTGTTCTGTGCAACAAAAAAATTACAATTTTTTAATAAAAATGTAGTTAAACTAACTTGTATTTTAACAAACAAATGTAAACTGATTTAAAATTACATTACATTTATATTAATAAAGACTGCACATATAAACAAAAACCAGCAAGAAGAAATTAGAAAAAAAAGCAGCAAAAATTTTCATCCATGTTTAATGGGCATTGGCAAGCTAACTGACCTTCACGGTTCAAATAAAGCTGTTAAAACAAAAAGATTGAACCATAAAGTTACTAGAAATATTTTAGAGTTTTAACTTATTCAAGCAGCAACTTTTTTTTATTTATCAAGCATTTTTAATTATCCAAATAGCTATCATCAGAATCAAATATGTAATAGAATTCTTTTTAAATTTAAAATTTTAATATTGTCAACAATGTTCTAAATATGGATTGATGACAAAGAACTAAAATAAAATATAATACAAAAAAAATTAAAAAATACAATTATTAATAATAATAATAAAAAAAAACCATAAAAAACATACAACAATAACAATTGTATAGTTTTGACTACATCATGGTTTATGAGAAATTTCCTTAATTGCTGCCAAAACATACACCCTTGTGTGGTAGAAGACAAAAACACATTCTGGAAACTTCTGGATATATACAATGGATCTTGTAATTGATCATCATCATTGTTTGAATTTTATGGTTTATTATTGTGTGTTGTACATTTTTGTACTTTATGGTTTCTTTATTTTTTTGTTTTAGTTATTTTCTAATTATCATTGATATATTTTGTTGAGAATGTTAAAATTTAAATTTAAAAAGAATTCTATTACATGTTTTATCCTGATGACAGCTACTTAGATAATTGAAAACATTTCACAAATAAAATTGTTGCTGGAACATGCTAGAACTCTAAATTTTATGTTAATTTAAATTGCATAAGATAATAAAAAAATTATGTTAAAATAGTATTTTATTTACCAAAAAGTGTTATTTCTTTCAACAAAATTTTCCTATAGCAAATGTTTTCTGAATTTAGTGACTTTATTATATAAAAGTTTGACTATATATATATATATATATATATATATAGGTATCCCTCATACAACATGACATTTCTACAATACAACATAATTTCACTCTAACTTGCTTTGAGAATTCGTTTGGGAAATCCTCTGCACATAATTTAAGTGCAAACTCCATTATTTGGTATTCTTTTATTCAAGTAAGCATGCATGTTGTCTTAAATTTTTCCATGGATTTTAGAATATTGATATTTTCAATTTGTTTTGTGCCTTTTGTCAAGTTTATTTTTAATAAAAACTGATAGTGCTATTTTTCCTTCCTTGTCTTAGCAATCCTGTCAATCAAATGTTATTCTTGTTGCTTTCAGATTTTAAGACTATCACTGTTTTTGTTTTCATAGATTAATCTTCATATTTGGTAAAGTTTATTTACACAGTTTTAGGTAAGTGTTATTAAACTTTTTTTTAACTGTAGGTAAGTAATTGTTTGTAAAAATGATGAATGAAATACAGTGAAACTGTTCCCAATTCAAACATAAACTCTGAAAAAATATAACTTGGTACTCAACTGAACAATGTGACCTCTAGAATTTTTGATTAATAACATTTTTATTTTGTCATCCATAAAAATTTTTCATGATAAAAATAAAAAAATGAAGATGTTGCTAATACAGTGGAACTTCACTTAATGAGCATAATTCATTCCTGAGTCTTACTCGTAATGCGAAACACTCGTTAAGCAAAACAATTTTTCCCGTAGAAATGAATGTAAAATATGATAATGCATTCCACGCCGAAAAATATACTCAAATATTTTATGTATAATGTTTATTCAAAGAAAATTATACAATAAACACTGTTAAGGAGTGTGAATCATCATCTTTTCTTCTAGCACGGAATGAACCAACCTGAAATGCGAATTCAACTTGCAGAAAACAAAAAAAAAAAAAGTCACAGATAATATTTCTGATAAACACACCAAATGATATGCCAAATTCTTGGGCTATGTAAAGGCTATACTTAAATAACAGAAATTAATTAATCTGACTAGAGGTAGGCAGTTATGCTTCCATCTCATATTTAATTTAATAATTATAAATAGTTAATTTTTAATTCAGACGTTTCTAAAATTTAATCTGGAATTGGTCATTAAATTTAATATGAGATGGTGGCCATAACTGCCCACTTCTAGTCAAATTAATTAATTTCTAATACAGGCATACCTTGCCTTACGTCGGTAATTGGTTCCAGGAGAGGCAACGTAAGTTGAATTTACTTGTGTAGTTATGACATAAGTCGAAACTACAGTGGAAAACACCAATAATGAGCACTTAAAGGCCGCTAAATAAGACATCAACACATAAACACAGATGTTTTCATGTTTCGTTCTCTAGGATTTATGATGATTATATTAACATTTACTGTAAATGTACATATTTTAATATAATTTTATGCACTTTTAACGCTTTTCTAGTGATATTACGACTTCAATATTGGTGGCAGATGGATGTAAAGTCGAATAAAATGACTTAAACTTGATTTTTATTTTTCCATATACTTTTTTGACAAACGACGTATAATCGAGAACAATATAACTCGAGGTATACCTGTATTTATTTATAGCCTTTACATAGCCCAAGAATTTGACATTGTTTGGCGTGTTTATTATATAACAGGCTATGTTTGTTGATGTTTATACGTAATATATGTTGGAAGAAGTTTGAAAAAATGTATGATCACAAGCGACACTAAGATGCTAGATGAACAAGTGCTAGATGGAGCATGCGCACAATCTGGGACTTCTCCTCTCCTAGCCACTTGTTATGCGAAAATTCACTTGTTAAGCAAGTCATTTTTTCACAATTTATTTTGCTCATTATGCGAGGTTCCACTGTATTTCTTATTGAGATCAACAAAAAAGGTCAGAAGATTATGATACTTAGTAAAAAGAAAATGTCCTCATTTAACTAAAATTAATATTAACATTAATTAATGTATTGCACAGTACTTTTAATTGTGATTGTTACTTAATTATTGATTACTTTAATAAATATATTTCTCTGAGTAACAAAAAAAAATAATAGTATACTTTTGTTAACTTTTGGAACATAACCTATGTTTTGCATTAATACTTTGTTTCATATAGCACAGATTCACATAACACGGCACTTTTTTAAAATGAAATTACCATGTTATATGAGGGTTACTTTGTGTGTGTGTGTGTGTGTGTGTGTGTGTGTGTGTGTGTGTGTGCGCGCGTGTGTATATAATATATATACACAAATGTAATACAAATTTTAAAAATATATATATATATATATATATATATTCAATTTGTATTAAAATTTAAGATAATAATAATAATAATAAAATAAAATATTACCTGTGATATAGATAATGATGGTGACTGACCGACAATCACAGGAAATCCCTGATTTGTTTCTATTGATTGAGTCTGAAAAGCAGGACTGGACTGTGCTTGAACAACTGAAGGAACAGTTAACTGATTAGAATCAGTTGGTGTAGATGCTGTTTCTGGAAGTGTAGTAGTTACAACACCTGTTACCATATTGGAATTACTATAACTTGATGACAGTGTAGTTACATTAAAAGATTCTGTAAAAGAAAATAAATTATAGCTAAAGTTTTAACTTTTTTAGCATTATTATATCATTTCTAAAAATTGTTTCATATATAATATAGACAAAATGTTTCAAAATACACATAAGTAAACAAGCAAATTTAGAAACATCTGTCACTATAAAATTTAAAATTGAATCCCAATGAGAATTATTTAAATTGTAATCAAAATAATTTAGCTTCTATATAGGTTTCTAATCTGAGGACTTATCACACCTCGCTAAATACTTCTAAAAGCTGGATTACTTGATCAACACAGCAAAAATCTTATTTTAACACCCACAGGAGTTTAAGTTTCATGTAAACAAATATTTTCAACCTAATTATAGGTCTGCTTCAGATCTTAAACCTTTTGTTCAATTTTGGAACTTGAAGGAGAATACACTACTTCAATCTTTGGAATGATGGTGAAATTCAAAACCACATTCAATTTATTTTTACTTAATCACTATAATATAAATTTCTAGTAATAATCATCAAATCTCACTACTGATCACATATGTTCATGACAAAGTTTGTTTGATCTTGCACTGTCATATTGACAAGTCATTTTATGATTTTATTGTGATTATCTTTAATCTATTATTCTCAGATATTCAAGTTTCCAAATTTCATCTTGTAAACAATCATATGTTAGGTGTTAAAATCAGTGCCAGATTAAGCCTCTAGCAGGACAGACAAAATTTTAATTGGGGCCCCCATTTAAATAAGTTGCTTCTAAAAAAATCTTAAAAAATGTCAGTTAAAATTTTTATAAATAATAGAGAATACAAATACTAATACAATAATAATTACAGTATATAATAAGAGAGTTTAAGACGAAAAATATATAAAAATAAACCAGCAACGAGTTGCTCAACTTTCCTGGCAAAATTTAAATTTTGGTTGTACCATCTAATATCACAATTTATTAAAAAACTTGTTATATTTTTAACTATTATAAAATGGCAAAAACCTTAATTTTCAGGGTAGGAATGAGTTTTATAAAAAATTGAAAATGCTAATAATGAGTAAAATCATCATTAAGTATGACTCTACTGGAGATGCACACGACCTCCATTATTTCCTCACCCTCTCGATCTTTAACTACCAAAATTTAATAGCATCAATCTTCCTAATAAACAAACCTCCCTGCAAAATTTGAAAAATTTTTTGAAAAAAAGCACAGGAGTTATTAAGCTTCAAAGAGGATGAACAAAATTGTGCCCTACACACTAACATTCATATATACAGAAAAAAACTCAAAATTTTTTTGCATTTCTCAACATTTCAAGATGTTCGAAATCCAAAAATGTAAAAATTTGAGGGGGGTCTTTTTTGCCAGATCACTGTACTTAACAGCTGGGAAAATAATATGCATAATTATGAGTATAATTATGCATATTATTTTTACAGCTTTTAAAAAATTTAAATTTTTATTCTTTTATTTTTTTGTTTCCCAAAAAAGTTAATCACAACTGGGTCTCCCCAAAATGCCCTCTTACCTAATTATTTTACTATAGGAGAAAGTCATACAATACCGACCATTATTAGTTTTTTGCTACTGGAGCTAATAATTTGGCATTCTATAGACATACACAGAAGAATATCATCATCATAGATCATATACTTTCAGACTATTTGGTTTGGTTAAAGTTGTGGAAATCATGAACCAGAGATGTTTGTTGGTATTTAGTGCATCAAAATTTATTTTCATGGCTTTAATTCTATTTTGGAGATAATTAGTTAATTTTATTTTAAGATATAACTTGTCTATAGTAATACAGTGGAACCTCAGTAAACGACCTTAATCAGTTCCTGATGTTTGGACTTATACCAAATAGGACGTATACCAAATCAACCTTTCCCATAAGAAGTAATGTAAAAATGATTAATCCATTCTCATGTTAAAAAAAACTCTTGATATAGTATATTAATGGGGTTGTAAAATAATTGAAACACAGTTTGAGCACATTAATAAAAAATAAATTTTATTATAGATTTTTAAAGTTATTACAGTAATAATCGCAAATAATTGCTTCTGATACACTGTCGCCAGCACAGTGTTTTTCAGTTATCCAAAGCAAAAGCAATTTCTCAACATGATCTAATGTCTCTGATCTGTTTAATGTCTCCCTTTCACAATGTTAGCAGATTTAATAATGTCTTTATTTTTTCACGATTGATGATATCGTTGTCCTCGGAATACGGTATGCAACAGTTAAATCTCAAACACGCATGCCACCTTCGTATTTCTCAAGAATCTCTTTTTTCAGTTCCATTGTGATCCTAGTCATTTTTTTAGTTTTCTGTTGCTTTTCATTTGCCTTTTTGCAATTCATGATTAATAAAAATAATAAAGTTTTATTTACAAATTAAAATCAGAAGAAATTTAACAAAGTTATAGACCGTGGCACCGCAAACATCTAGTCTGGTCTAGTACACCGATAGTGCTACTTGTTCGTAGATGGCATGTATAATTGGATTAAATCGTATACCGAACAAAAGTCAAATACCAAGCAAAATTTGTTTCATCCAAACAGGACGTATTCTAAATTGGACGTATTCTAAAGCAGACGTATACCGAGGTACCACTGTATTATGTTAAAATAAATCATATTAGTTTTACAATATAAAACTGTATACAGTGGACGATCTCTAAAATGTTACCCAAGTGGCAGCATCCAGTACTGACCAAAATTAAATTTTAAGGAAAAGGTCTGAGTTTTCTTTCTTCTTAATTTAGAGAGAAATGGCAGAAAGTGAGAAAAGTAAGAAAGTAAAATTGACCAAAGCTGGCATGAAAATAGCAATAGATGAAGTTCTTGACTGAAGCTTCCAATATTTTCAGTTCCAAAAACACTAGTAAGCCTATATTGAATGAAAGCGATCCAAGTTGACAAAAATATGAATATGGTTCCTCAAATTGATAAACGGCAAAGGACTTTCAATGAAGATAGGAGAAAACAGCTACTTTTTTATATGTAGATATAAGATTAGGATTAAAAGTTTATTCAAGATGACTGGGTACAGTTACATACAATACGTATGTAAGGATTTGGCACATATCAAATGTGCTGATGAAGAAAATATTTTGTATTTTACTTGTGACAATTGTAAGCAGCAAAGTTCATTGTAAACCTTCAAAGATTTGTTCCTGTTTTCCTAGTATTCACTTTTTGAATAAATGTTATAATTATTGGTTATAGTATAATACCACACTATTCTATTATGGTCAAAAAATTTTGTATTTAACAATTTATAACATTATTAAGACCTTAATACCCTTTAGAACAATAACTAGTCAGTACTGGACGACAATATTTGCACTGCTCAAATTTGTGACTTTTTATTTTAGAAATAATTAGTACTTCAGGCAAAATTTTAGAGAAATCTTAAATAGTGCTACATAAAGTACAGGGTAAGATATCATATTACTGGTGTAAAATCAGTTTTTCCTGTGACTTACATTAGTTACAGCCAAAAATATTAAGGTGTCAGTACTTCATGACACACACTCCTAATTATTATACATGTACAGTATACATGCATATTTGGAGTTATCATGTATACATAGGTCATTCACAATACACACTGGTACAGTATGTAGCATCAAATCAAATTTTATTACTTTATCAATTATTATGATGAAATTTATTTTAAAATACTTTATTTTTTAAAAATTTCTTATTATTCATTTTTTGTTTATTTATTTATTTTTTTCTGGAACCCTAGATATTTGTCTTATTTGTCTATTGGTTAATCTGGCAGTTGTTAGAATAAAAGTTTCACTTCATAAAACAGTCTCATGATTTTCTTTCTCATTATCTGCATTCACTCTTAACAAAACTACAATACATGAAAATCTACTATTACATATTATTCATTTACATAAATTATTTATATTTTAACTAAATAAACCATCAAAAATATATTAACCTGCTTTGGTAATTCTTGGTGTATGACCTTTACCACCTAAATCATGTGTAGGTATAGAGATTCCTCCAAAGCTGCTTGCTTTAGTAACTGCTGGCCTTGCGCCTCTGGATGGGATTAACAGATCTTTATTTTCAATATCAGTTTTGGTAAGTACAGTAAAAGGTCCAGATGAACGAGTAACTGGTTGTGATCCTGGCTATAAAAATAAAATAACAAAATTTTATGTCAAATTTATATTCTTATAGTAAATTTATTTACAAAAATCAATATACAGATATATTAATTGAAACAAATAACAGATAAAATTTCTATATATCTGTCAATTGAAAGTTGCATTATATACACAGAATAAAGAAATTACATCTTATGTATTTTATTTTATTGATAAAATACACATTATTAAATTTTTATAATCAATTGTCATTTTTAAATAATTGTTTACTATTCTTGATATAATAAAAACTCAATTATCCTTATTTAATCTATTATGAAATATAAATAGATTTTTTATTTCAAATATATTCTTAAATTCATTTCTTCAATCTTTCTACTTGTCAAGTTATTATTTCAATACTGACTGACAAAAGTTACAAAGTTAAAATTTTCTTTAATTCACTTAATCAATAATTAAATAATTTGGTATTATAGTTAGAAATATCAATATCTTATCATTTAACAGTTTAGAGTAACTTAAATTTAAAAAGTCTTAAAAACAAAATCTCAGATTATGGATTTGTACCCATAATCCTCACACTAAGCCCACTGTCAATTAAACTACAGAATACAGGTATCCCTTGATTAATACAATTAATTAATCTCTCGATCCTACCATGTATATCAAAATTGCATTAATCAAATACAGTGGTATCTCAGTTCTAAACTGAACAATTGCCACATGCTAGAACAAATTTTCAGTTAATAACAAATATTTTAATTTTAATTTTGTCATTTGTAAAAATGCTTTCTATGATTAAAAAAAAAGAGTAACAATTTTAAAAATACAATGAAATCTTAGAGCTGCCTACCTTCATCAGACAAAATTATACTTGGCCTATTTCTTTTTTTTTACTTAATGCATGTGGAACACAATCATCACATCAATAACATACTAAGATTTGTTGCAAGTTCACAAGTTGTTGTTATTTGTCAATTTTTAACAATTTCTTCCTGAAATTTCTCTTTGTCAACAGTTTTCAAGCATCCTGTACATTTTATATCCTTTAGTTCAAAATTTCTCAAACGAAACTTGCAAAACTATATTTGGCATGTTCGGCATTTAAGAGCATCTTTCACAGTAAAAAACATACAAACAATAAAACAGTATAAAATACACTACGAGTATTTTTTACTGTTTGTATAATTTTATAGCCTTTACAAAACTTAAAAATTATCAATAATATGCCCAATGTGCATTTTATCTGCAGACATTTCAATATGATTTTACACAAACAAAATGTGAAGTAAAGTTTTAAAATAAGCTTCTAAACAAGAAATAAATATCACATTAGCAGTAATGTGTTAAATTTCACAACTATCACAATTAAACTATATATCTGTTTTGGAAATCACCCCAGCACAAAAACAGTAAATTCACCAACATCTTTTGCTGAGAAAAATATCTATGTTAATTAAGTAAAGACAACTGTTAAAGTCACATTAATTAAAACTTCTGCTGTGTATATAAAGGAATTTCTGCAATTAATTTCACATGTTAATCAAATCACATATTAAGCAAAGGATACCTGTACTCCAAATCAGAGTGTCTTTATAGACATATACTAAGTTTAATAAGTAACATCTTTGGCATAAAGAACAAAGCAAACTGTCCATCGATGTTAAAGTTGCTTATTTTTAACGATGCTAAAGATTGCACACCTTTGGCATCATTGCAACCATCTTCAGTTTCATGTACAAAGAATGAATTTACATAGAAAATTCCAAAATCTGAAAATACAACAAAAATAATAAAACCTCCCATTTGTGACAATTCTTCATGAAAATCAATAATGGTCATATATGTGAGTGGACATAAAACAGGTGTCATTTATAAAGTTTTTTTAACATATAGTATTACAGAACTTGCAACAACTTATAAAGAACAAGCAATTATTTATTGTGACATTGTCACAATGTTAAGCTGCATTTTTCCATCACTGAATTATTTATTTTTGCTTTTTTAACTAATTTACTTATTAAATACGTAGTATATACACCTATTTTTATGCCTGCAACTGAATTTATTAACAGTTATACACAATAATTCTCTAGTTTCAAAGAAACTTGAATTTGTTCAAAGACACAACACTAGCTAACAATTTCAAATTAAGTATTTGTGAACTCACACTCAGAATGGCAAACCACAAACAGCAGACCCTAAATTTAATTTCCATTTACATGTCAGTGTAAGTTTTAACACAGCTGCAACATCTCCAACTGCTAGCTAAATAGAATGTTTTCAAGTTTTCTTTAATTTGTCATTTTTTAACTTTCTACAATTTATAGAATAATTTTTAGAATTATTAAAATAGTGTATGATATTACCAAACAATTTATTATTTATTACAATATTTATACTTACTTATATATATATGTTATGGACCAAGTGATTAATACAGTCATTATGAATAATGACAAACAAAATTGGGCATTGTAATAAATTTCAGGTGTTTTAACATAATTTATCAAATTGACTGGTCATTATGAATACTGCCATCACCTAGTTGGGCAAAGTGATAACAATATGTTGAGGAGTGATCATCCAACATACACTAGCCAATCAGCACTTGCATCTGAGTTGTGCATGCGTATTGCGTTTATACCGAATTTTAAATTTATGCAACCAGTAGTTAATCTCATGCAATTTAATTTTACTGGAGGCCAAGGCTATAGTTGATGCTGCTGCAACAATGGTTGCAAATCTAATAGATGTTAGGAAGAAAAAACTAGAAGAATGGATGCTAGGAAGAAAAAAAATTATCTAACTCCAAATGTCATCAAACAGCGTTATAATAGTGAGTTGTGAGCACGTCTAATAAGAGAAAGCATTATAGCTGAGAGAGATATATAGATAGATATGATTAATAGGACAAACTACTAGAAAATTCAGGAGCGATACTGTAATATATCATTCACGATGAGTGTAGAGTTGAGCGAAGAGTCTGCATTATCGATAGTGGGGAATACTGAGATAGGCTCTGATCCAGAGCTCAGGAGAGAAAGAAGAGAGAGGACTCTGATAGTGGAGTCACTCCGTAGCAAGGAGAGCTGGCACAGCATAGATGATCACATACCGACACGAGTTGATATATACATGTTATATAAAGACGAGAGATGAATCATTGTCAATACACACACACACACACACATAATGTAACACACATAGTACTGAGAGCGTTCACTTAGCGCTTGAAAGGAGAGACACGCTGTAGATGCAGTCGGAGATGAGATGATAGCACGCGGAGTTAAAATCAGATAATGATTCGAGACGTATTATAGCAGAGTTGAGAGTAGTACTAGTGTCTATGAATGATCACGACAGAGGATGTCTATAAATCACGAGATAGACACACACACAATATAAATGACACGGTGACTAGTATGATTCAACACTACGAGTCTAATATATACATATATGTTAGTGATATGTGAAGAGTTCTACACATATAGAGCTACGCAGTGATACGTGTGCGCTAGATGAGCAAGGATGCGATCAGATAACATCGCATATGAGACACATCAGAGAGGACTAGGTTGTCTCGCACCATTGGAACGGCACTAGAGAGATATTGATCACACACAGACACAACAGATTAGTGTGACAAATTGAATTCGAAATAGATATATGAGGTACAACGCGGATTACGAATTTCACGAAGGATTAATATGATGCCAGCAGATAGAAGAAGGTGAAATTATGCGGATAACATATGGAGTACCGAGTGGAAGAGATACGTGAGATACAAGTGCGGAACACCACAGCAGACTATAAGAGAGGAGTTTATATCTATACACTGATTCGGTATGAGAGCATAAATTCAGATTCAAATTGGCACACCACAGCTTATATATTGTCCATTTCTGAAGAATGACTTATTATACTGACGTAATAGGTACACCATCGAGAGTATATATATCAAGTTTAAAAGATATTTATGTCTGCAGGAGGAGAGCAGCACACTGCAAGGATATATCCGTATATCTCTGGGATACTCCACTTCGTGTACGTACATTATATACAGTGTGAGTGCGATTATGTACTAGTCGAGTCACGATAGAAGAATGAGGAAATCGATTATGCGAGAGAGTAATAGGAACGAAACAGATATGTCGAAGATATTGATCAGGATATAGAAGGGAGTGATAGTCTTGGATTATCACAATGATATATGATAGCATAGACTATAACAAAAAGCATTATAAACTAATTTTAATAAAAGGCTACAAGCGTATGTGACCACCTAGCATAATTTAGCTTATAGTGACATGGCAGATAAGGATATGATCGAAGCGAGGGTCATATCTACAGCTGACAGATGTGAGTCGAGCATAAAGATCTACCACAACTTTTGAACAAAATAATTTTAAATAATTTTTAAACATTCTAAGCATTGAAGCATGGAATTCTGAATCATCTTAATTTTGATATTATAGTAAATTTTGAATAACTAAGATTTTAAGATTTATTTAAGATTTAAAATCATCTCATTGCTTGGAATATTTAAATTATTTCAAAGTATCTATACATAAAGTAATTGCTTCAATAGTAAATCACTCAATCATCTACACACAACCTAAATGCATCAGCAAAAAAGTTTATTAAAATGAAAAAAGTAATATTTTTAGTTGTATTTAATAACCATCAGATTCATGTTCTAAATATCAAACATTTTCAAATACTAACAGAAATAAAACAAAAGTATGATTTAATAAACATGTTTAAATATTTAAAAAAATTCAACTGAACAATTACAAAACAGGATTAAAAGCCTAAGAAATTTTTATTTTGAAACTTCAGAATCAATTATTAGTGATATAATTCCTCTGTTATGCAATAGTAACAATAAAATGATAATTAGCAAAACAAATTTATATTAATAGATTTTTCATATAAAATTCTTGTATTAGGTTAAAATTAGCCAAATTTAATTAAATTAAAAATGTAACTTAACGTAATTTTTTTTCTATCTTAAAAATTATTCTTATCCATCATTGCTCTTTCACATCTTAACAACTATATCAATCCAAATCTGTTCCTTATTTATTACTTATTATATATTAAATTACTACCACAAGCTGTTTGCATGCAAAGTTCTTCAGCTATTCTAATGCAATAATTTTCTCTATCATACTGAGATAGTGAAGATTTGACAGATCTCTTCAGTTGTTAAACTTTTCCTAATACAATTTCAATAATAGCAAGTATCCATTTCCAAAAGAAAAAATTCAATATATTTCAATGATTTTAGTTCAAAATTTTATTGATAGTTGCTATTATTTACTAATAAAGGAGAATCTGCTTATTATCATCACTTTGGAACTTAAGGCTAAGTAAATAAGACTACAATTAATGAAAAGACTAATTTTATTACCTCCAACATTGAAAGGACACGTTAAAACAATTACAAAATATAATTAATAAATGATAAACTTTTAATGTTTAAAGCAATGATACAGATTGATATCAATTTGTGTTATTAGCCATATGCTGAAGCTGATAGTAAGAAATCGTAGTTTAGAAAATTCCTATTTACATGATGGTAGGTGATATTACTATGATCATCAGATAAATAGAACTATAACCACAGCTAATTACAGTAAATAAAGTTTTATAAGTATATTTTAACATGTTAATTATGATGACTAGACAATCTGATGAAAATATCTGTTTATAACAAGCAGATTCTTCTATATAAGGAAAAAAAAATAGAAAATACATCTTGAGATTGTTATTTAATACTTCATTTTTTTTAATTTTTGTTTATTTTTCTGAAATAAATTATTAATCAATATGCTGAAATGTTTAAAATTTAAAATAATCTTCTAACAACAAAGTGTTAATTACTATAAATAAGACTCACAACCTTATTGTGCTTTGCACTTAGTTGTAAAAACTATTGTCAATAATGTTTTTAGTCCACACCTAGGACCTTCCTCAGGTAGAACTCCCTAAAAAAAATTGAATCTTTCCGGTGTTAGCATTCTATTTTGGAATGCATATTGCTTTGCACTTAGTTTTCACAACTAAATGCAAAACACAATATGGTTGTGAGTCTTATAATGTGAAAAATTTTAATTATAAATTAAATATTAAAATAATTTATACTTGGTCTCAATTTAACCTATCACAATGAAGTCTATGAGTGCCTTCTCATTGATGGCAATGTTACTGCTGTGGTTTAGTGACCATTGTTGCCCTTTAGGAGTTTCTTACCCTGAGGCTAGGGAGTTTGAATGGGTCTAAGGACCAATTAGAAAAGCTAGGATTCACATGATAAAAAAGGAGAGGGTTTTCTTTATTCTTGGCTGGTCTGTGAAATAGTGTGGACGTATGTAAGAAGAGTAGGTTACACATGGCTCAACTCAGTGTTGACAAAGAAGTTTTCCATGAAAATAGATTGAAGAATGAAAGATTGGCTTCATGATGGCTTTAGCCTGTATATATTTACCTTATCAAATATATTAAAATTTTCATTTTGGTTTTGTTATTTACATCAGCAATTCATTTTTGACAAAGTAACACACTTTGCACTAGCATTAAAATTCACACACTTAATAAAACTGCTAGTATTTTCAATGACTTACAGTTATTGTCATCAGGCAAAAATCAAATGTGGTTATTAAATTTTAGAATAGACAAAAAATGTAAGACAGACTTTTTCAAATGTATAAAGGCATGTGGCTAAGATACAAAACATTCATAAACTTAAAATGTAAATAAATGTAAATAGTAAAGTTTATATGAAATTATTGAGAAAAATAAAGATAAGAATGGTTGAAAGGCAGTGGAAGAAACAATGTGTGGTAACATACCAGCCTTGTGGTGGATAGAGAACATAAGTCCAGAAGGTAATCTGTGTACGATTAAGTCTAAAACAGTATCTCTGCCTCTTGTTGATGCTCTATGGAAAAATTAATTGTGGAGTAAACTTTTGCATTTTGATTGTGCTTTTTTTTATTACAGGAAACAATTACAGTAGAGCATCAATTATCCGACCCCCGATTAACCGACTTATCGGTTAACCGACCGCGTTCTAGTCAGAAAATTCAAATGTCCGCTAGTGATGTGGCGCTACAATATTTGGTTATGTCTTGGCTACTTTAATATTATTTTTGTTAAATTTTTGCATGTTTTAGCTGGCAGCACTGGCTCGACCATGAAAGGGAGGCTAGTATTTAAACCAGGCCTAATACACTATACTAATAATGTATTTTTTCATACTTTTCAGTTATCCGACCAACCCAGTCCCCAATTAAGTCGGATAATCGATGCTCTACTGTACTTCCACTTTAGTATTATTATTATTATTTACAAGCAAAAACATGGAGTACCTATGGGCTCCATGCTTTTGCTTTTATATATCTATTGATATGTTATGTAGATGATGTTTTGCTTGCATGGGAGGCACTGAAGAAACATTGAACATCTTTATAGGCATGTTATCTTTTGTCTACTCCACAATTAATTTTTTCATGGAGTATGAACAAGAGGTGGAGATACTGTTTTTAAATTTATTCATATACAGACTGCCTTCTGGGCTTACATTCTCTATCCACCACAAAGCTGGTATGTTACCACATTGTTCCTTCCTGGTGGCAAGAAATTCATTATTTCAGGTTCCTCACTACATCACTATTATATCACCTCTCTAGTTTCTGTGAAGATATAGTGTTTACAGCTTTTTCAACCACACATGCTTGATGTTCTGCAGTTTCTAAAACTCCCTATTTACGAAACAACAGAACACCATAAACATTTGGTTGAAAAAGCCATTAACATTAAATCTCCATGGAAACCAGCAGAGTGATGTAATAGCAACAACATTATCACCAATGAGAAACATCCACAGACTCAATAATGATAAGTTAAGTTGAAATCAAAGTATATAATTTTCAAAAATATTTGATACAATCACTTTGAATGACAATCATTGCTGCAGCCATCATTTTTCTATTTTAATTAAATAATGACATATTTATAGTTAGAAATAACAACAATGTTAATTACCTCAAACTCAAAACTGCTACAAGTTGATTTTGTTCCTGGTTGTAGATGTGGCCGGCCAGAACTATCTGAATCAGTACTACTCCAAGGACGAGGTTCACTTGTCCAACGAAGGTCTTCTTGGCTACTTCGTCTGCTAGAGCTATATGTTCCTTCTTGACTGTAGCAGAGTGGTGATTCTCCTAGTCCTTCCTGAGATGAGGAGGACTGATATTGTGGGTGCATCACCATCAGTGTCCTCATATTCATATTTTATTTTTTATATTAACATTTTAAATAAACTGCTTTGTCAATTTCAAGTTACTTCATAAATTCATATTCTAAAATGGTCTATTTTTTAATTTATTTAATATGCAATATTTTAATGAATACAGTGAAGAGGAAAATTAGCTAGCATACTGCACATTCCATATTGTTATCTCTCTTGAATTAATTTAACAATGAATATTTCATATTTTCTGACTAGTGAATCATCACAAAAATCTTTACTATCTAAAAATTAAGTACAATGTTTAACTTTTTATTTTAGAATTTAAGCTACACCTAATATTGAATTACTTTTTCTTGCTAATTTTGTAAAAAAAATTACATAAATAGAATTTTTAAAAAATCTGAAATAAATTAACTTGAGGTAATTAAACAATGTAGAATCTCCATATAAAAATAGAAATTCATGTTGCCTTTTCAACTAGCCAATGTTTTATTACATGTAAAAACATTTTTAGATCTTTTTTAAGGCCATCTCCAGTTACAGAAATTCTGTTTGCAAAATTATCATTTTTACTAATACAGATAAAAATGTACTTTTACACTCCTGCTTAAAGAACAAATGGTAGAACCAATATAGTATAAATTCTTGTGAATTTTAGCAGGTTTAATCATATACACTTACCACAGCTTTATCCATACCTTTCATTCTGCCCTTATATGACCTCAACATTTTCATAACAACTAAGTTTCATGCTTGCTTTATTTATTTATAAAGAAATAATTCATGCCAGATATTTGCCGTAATGGTAAATCCATCTACTTTGATGGAGGTATGGTTAGGTATTATTAAAATATGAAGTAATACCTCTTTGACCTTATTTAGAAAACCATGGTTAGAAGCTATATATATATACAGTAGAGCATCGTTTATCTGAATCAATTGGGAACTGGGGTCGTTCGGATAACTGATTTTTCGAATAACTGATTATGTACGAAAAAATATATTAACCTATCCGATGTTGAAATTTTTTTCCGTTGTGTGTCACTTCAATGTTGAATTTTCATCAATTTTAAGTCTAACGAAAATTTTTATAATAATAATCGAGGCTATTGTATCGTTAAAAATTCTTTCTTTATTTTGTACAAAAAATAAATATATTAAAAAATAAAAAAATAAAAAAATTATACTTTAGAAGTTAATCTAGTATTAAAATGACACAGTCCGACTGGAAAGCTTTCGGATAAACAATGCTCTACTGTATATATATAATTCTATTATATTCTTGTTTCATATGTACAGTAGAGCATTGATTATCCGAATACTGATCAACCAAAACATAAGTTAACCGAAAGTGTTCCAGTCAGCAAATTCAAATTTCCGCCTATGCTGTGGCCCTGCAGCACTCTCCCCCTCCCTGCCAAACTAAACTGTAGACTTACTTTAATGTACTGCTTTATATAAGGTATGTATTTGTAAAATGTGTGATACAAAATATATACAGAACAGTTTTGTGTTTAATGTAGTTTTTGATCAGTTATCCGAACAACTCCAGTCCTGAATTGTTTTGGATAATCAATGCTCTACTGTACTATCAAGAAACAATGAGGGATGACTTAATTAATGAATCTACTACTAGAGTATATTGGCATCTACAGATATACACTTGTAAAAAACTTTAATACAACATTTTGCTTGCTTTTGAGAATTTATAAATTTAAATAAGTAAACTTCCCAATTTGGTTGGTGTTAAGCTTTACACCAATAAGGTTGCCATTAATCTCTAATAATCAGTTAATAAGCAGTATGAAACTTTCTGTTAGCTATGTGCTTTCTGTTAGGTGAATGTTGAGGTTAGATGACAGAATGAAATATATGGATAAAGCTGGAATACATATGATCAAACTCACCAAAAATCATTAGAATTTCTGTTACATTGGTTCTACTATTGATTCTTTAAGCAGAAGAGTAAAAGAAAATTTTATCTGTATTAGTAAATTCAGTCTGGAAGTACTCAGCAGAAATAGATTACAAACTTACTATGATACCTAAGCATTTGCAGAGAAAATTTTTTATTAACAAACATTTTCAGCCTACAAATAGAACATTCCATTTAAAATTTAAATGGAATGTTCTATTTGTGGAGCATTTTCTAAAATGGATTTAAAAACCTGATGATGGCCTATGGGAGTAGGCTGAAAATGTTAATAAAAAATTCTCATGGAAAATGCTTAGGTGTTGTAGTAAGTTTGTAATCTATTCATAAAAATAATAATTTTGTAAATACTTCATAAGCACAATGGTTTAAAAGCAAAAGGTTAAAGTAGGTAGGAATGCTCCTATTACTACTGAAGGGGGTATATGCAAATACTACTCAACCTCAAAATTAATTAATGTATTTAAGAACCCTTCTGTGAATTGTTTTGGTCTGTTCAATGTGAGCTCCTTGCTGTTTGTCAACAAGTCTACATCTCTGTTTCCATGAGTCAAACACTTGTTTACATTTTTTGGGTGTTATAACTGACCATTTGTCTTTAGTACTTTCCAAAACCCACTTAGAGTTGTAGCATGTAATTCGATAAAATATTTAAAAAGTTTTTAAACTGAAAACATCTACATTCATCGTTTTAATGACAAAGCAATTTACATAAAATTTTTTATTAAATAATTTAAGTCAAATAAACAAATATTAAGGTATTGTAAATAACTGTTATTTATAACAAATAAAACTATACAGCTTAAAATAAATCAAAGGGTTTGAATATGTCCATATTTCTAAATTATTTTAATTTAAATTTGGAATTAAAATTTTAATAATGACTTACATAAAAGTCTGTTAGTTAAAACATGGAAGCCAACAATATATCAAAATCATCAAAATTATTACATTAAGGATGACATGAGTATTGAAAAAATCAAAATCTTCAAACTTTGTCATAATCATTTGAACTAACATAGTATTTTTAAAAAAACTCATTTTTTAAGTTAAGTAGAAAATTCAAATGCATATCAAAAATTTAATGTGTAGTGTATGTAAAAAGTTAATGAATAAAAAGTAAATATGTTAAAATTTTTATTTAGAGCATGAAAATATATAAGAGGAATTCAAATGAAACCCATTTATTAATAGTGCTGTGTGCATACTTTTCTCCAATCCATACACATTGAGGCAAGAGCCCTATTGTTTCAAAAATTGCAAAGTAAAATACCATCTTCAAAAAAAAAAAAAAATTTCTTGGGCTGGTTCCAAAACCATTTCTGTATATGTAAACAATTATATAAGCATCTTGCTTAAAAATTTAAATTAACTAAGAAATACACAGTTTAATTGAAAATTTTGTGTCATCAGCAAAAGTTTCTGTACTTCTATGACATCTTTACCCAAACCAAATCATTATTCTTTCAGGTTCTTTTAAAAATCCTAAAATGACAAAAACCAGACTGACAGATTCAGGATAAGGGGAGGATATAGGAAATCTTCCATTGCATGGCATTCACCTGTTTTTGAAATGAATGAGAAATATAAAGGTAGATATTGTCATGCAGCAGGATAATACTAGAAGTGAGTTTTCCTGACTGTTTGTTCTTGATTTGCTTCTGTAGTTGTTGCAATGTAGTAACATAGTGACATGCATTGATGACTTTATTTCATGGCTTGAATTTCACAACGTCCTTGAATATCAAAAAATATGATGAGCATAACTTTCTCAATAAGTGGTTTACTTTGAATTTCTTCAGTTGTGGTGAACCTAAAATGTCTTCATTGCATGCTTGCAGATTTTCCAGTGGATTCAATATAGTGACACCATATCTCATGTTCTGCCACAATTCATGTGTACAATATGTTATCCTCTGCATGACAGCACAGCAAATATTCTAGTACCACAGCTGTCCATTGTTCCTTGTGATTCTCCAATAGTTGAAATGGAACAATCAGCAACATTTGTGGTATCTGGGGTCTCTTACAACTGCATGCACAGACCCAAAGCTCAGATTCATTTCTGATGCAAGTGAACAAATACTTCATCATCTGTATATCCATACGACTATATCAATATTTTCAGTGTGTTTCTGCTATTTGAAAAACTTGCACTTGTCTAGGACATGGCAAGCCTGTAATTTACTGCCATCCATTGCACCACATAGAGCCAATTAACCATTGTAATCATTAACACACACTGCAAACTGATAAACAGTTTGCATTTATCTAATTTTTCTGTTGGTTGACATCTTTCCACTCAGAAATCCACAACTTTATGATCTTGTTTGAAAAGATTCTCCACCTGGTACATAATCTTTTCTTTTAAACTGTTTGCCCTGTGAGCACTAAGAGACCTTTTTATTTAGCAAGAGATGACATATTCAAACAAACCATCCACTGAAAAATTCATGGAGTTTTCTACTCCATCTGGATATAATCCTGGGTCCCCAGAGCAGTAGGCTGTCACTTCAACTGCTCTACCATTCAGCCATAGGTACTGTATATCATCATCAAACCTTATTGTGCTACATGTTTCGTAATCCATACAAACTGGATTTAGAGTCACTACTACTTTGTGCTGCCTTTGACTGTCCAGATTAATCCAGTTCCCCACAGAACAATAAAAATGGGTTTCAAATGAATGTACCTAATATTTTAACATACAAAACCCATATTTAGAAAAATATAATGTTTATGAAAAAGAAACAATAAAAATGTAAACATTTATTAAATTGTTGTATATTGAAATGTTATGATTCCATAAACATAAGTCTAATATAGTCTTATGATGATAATATCTTGTAGTTTCATTATAATTAACAATTTTAACAATTTCAAAAATTAAAACTTTAATACTTCAGTATCCAATAAAAGATTAACACTGTAAAACTATGTATTTTCAATATACTTAATCAAATTTTATATTTGTGTACAATTCTATTTTGTTATATTCAGTCTATGAAATATTTGATGTTTAAATTTGATATACAATTAAATTTTCTATTCTTGTATCTGAATGACAGTTTTTAAGAACTATAAATCTTACTCATTAGTTCAAGAAATTTATTCATAGATTTTAATGATTTTGATCATTTACTCATTAATACTCTAATTTATATGAAATTTATATTTACTGAATCTGTTAAATAGATTTTTGAAAGCTTAACAGTATAAATTTATCATTTTAAAATTGTCATTTTTAGATCTTTGACAGTCCTACATGATAAACCTCATCATTTCAAAAACTTTTAGTTACTAAAGTTCTAAATAATCTAAACACTAATATTAATTTTAAATTTATTATAATATAATTTATTTACTAAATTTATTATTATTTAATATTAAATCTAAATATAAACAAATCAGCTAAAAATATCATTTAAGAATAAAATGTCAATAAATTACAAAAAGTAAGTATCAAAATTTAAAATAAGTCTCTGCATTATTTTTCAATAATCCAAACAAAACATTTTAACTTTTTTTTCTTTTTATGAAAGATACTATGCAAATTTTATACACTACTGAATTTTTTTGGCTTTCAAATATAATTTCATCTCATCTTATGTGTAACAATAAATTATTCAACAAAACTAATACTGTAATTCATGTTACAAATAGATAATTTCTTTATGTATGAATTAAACTGTATATTTTTAACCACTGAAAATATTCAAGTTTGCATATTCAGCAATGTTCATGACAAAAGTGGCAGTTATGGTTGCAGACCATGCTAAACAGTAGGGTGCAGAAACATTTCAATTAATGTGCAGCTGCATAATTTGGAAAGAATGCTGAGTTTTTCTGATGCTCATTTTACTTGAGAAATTACAATTTTTTATTTAATTTTATTACATTGACTTTTTCCTTCAATGTGACACATTTATGTTTCTGGGACACTTTGAAGCAGTTTTACAGAGAGTGACTCAAACATTTGACAAACAGTTTTATTGACAATTCTCAAAAGATTTTGAAAAACATGCAAGCAATGTCAACTGCTACTTTATCCAATAGTTTGTTTTAAATTTTAATTATTTTATATATCATATTTAAATATTTTTATTAACAGAAGTGTCAAAAATCTGGATTTGCCTGTCAAAAATGTATATCAATCTGACATAAAAACTGGTACACTTAAACTGGAACTATATACTTAACCAACAACTTGACACTTAAATGCAAATTTCAGCATATAATGGACAAATCAAATTCTGGTTCCACAATCGTGGAAGTATTATTTACAATGCCACAAAACATAATGATAATTTTTGTGTGTAATTATTTATTTATATTTATGCAATGCAAAGGAAACAATTTCCTTATCAAACATCATTTATATGTTAAAACATTGGACTAACTTTTACAATGCCACATAATATAATAATAATGAATTTATTTATAGGTTTGTTTAAAAAATAATTAATTTATATGATGTAAGCGTAACGATTTTTGTATTGATCATCATTTAAATGTTTTAAAAATTGGAACACAGCTAAGTTCAAAAGTTAGAAATTTTCAAAAGATAGAACTGTTTTTTGTGTTTCGTGCATTCATTCCTGACGAGGGCCTCTGAAAGATGGCTGAAAACATTTGAACACTAAATTTTATTTGTTTATTATATGCTGGAATTCGCATTTAAGTGTCAAATTGTTGGTTTAGGATATCAATCTTTTCAATGGTAACTTTGTTGTTATTATTCTTTTGGTCTTGTGTTATTTATGATGTAACATTTATTCAGAATTCATAATTTTTTAATTATGAAATCATTTAAACAAAAAACTACATTAATAATATAGTAATTCTATAAATTATATTTTGAATCTTTGTAAGTATTCATACATTCCTTATGAAATACTGACTTGAACTTATAACACTTAAACTTGAATTACAGTGTATTGTATTTGAAGTTTACAGTACCTAATTTACATGTATATTTGAAAATCCAGACAAAAATCCAAATAGTCAGGCTCCCATTAATCTGTATTTTTGATACTTCACTATATTTACATATTTTTATTGAAGTGTTAGCCAAACTATTAAAAGCAAATCTTTTATTTAAAACGTTTTATCTTTGACCTACAGTTTGATTGAAATAGTATACACTTGTACAATCAACAGCAAAAGTAAATCTGCATGATGATGATATCACAAAATCAAATTTGACATTTACCCACTGGTAAAAATTGAAATTGCAAAACAAGAGAAAATAAACCAGCAACAAATTGCTCAACTTTCCAGCAATATTTAAAACTTTTGGTGGTGCCATCTGTTATCATATTTTATTAAAAAATTGTTATATTTGTAACTATTATAAAATAGCAAAAAGCTTAATTTTGAGGGTATGGATCAGTTTTATAAAAAATTGTAAATGCTAATAATGAGTAAAATCATAAGACCCTATCAATTGACCCCACTGGAGATACACATGGCCCCCATTATCTCACTACCCTCATGACCTTTAACCAGCAAAATTTAATAGCATCACTCTCCCTAGTGAACAAACCTTCATACAAAATTTCAAATATTTGACAATTCACAGTTGTTATTAAGCTTCAAATAAGGTGAACAAAATTGTGCCACACACACACAAATCCATACATCATACTGTGAAATCTGGAAGTTAAGAACCTAAATTTCTAAATTATTTCACTTCTATTATACAACGGCTTAATCAACAAAATTCTGTAACCGAGAAAATGTTGACCCTTGATTGGCAACAATCTTCCCCTAACTGTCAATAAGCCATTGTTCCCTTGCAGCAGGTAGATCAACTTGCACAATAATTTACAGTTAGCGTCCGAACTCGTCATTTGTTTTGAATCCCGGGAACACCTATGGCCCTAATTGTAATCCACTGTCGATCACATGACTGATTTTCTCATCAAGAATCTATAAAAGACGCTTCCTTCCCCCCTAAGGGCTCTCCAATCGTCTCTCCATTACGAAGTGCACTACGCCGTCGACCGAACCCGAAAGTTTCTAAGCTTTTAAGTCCCACTGTCCAGTCCACGCGTTTCTAAGGTTCTACGTGCCACTGTCCAATTAACTGACTCTCCATCATCCCGAAGATTATTATCACTTCTGAGTGAATATTTACCTCCCAGGACATTCACCAGACTCTGTCTATTACGGAATTTATAGAGGTATGAACGAATATTTGTAAACTCTCTCTCTCTCCGCCCCCCCTTTTGTATATGAGGGTAGAAGTGTAGTTTTGTTCGTTTTGATTTTAATAAATCTTGTTTTGTTATAAAATGGTGTCTTTCTTGACTGTCGGCTTCGCCTTATCATCGACCCCATCCTTCCTCCTCCTCCACTCATGTGACACATAACGCGTAACAAAATAAAATCGCCATCCTTGACAAGTGAGTCGCCAGAAAGGGAGATACGACTTCCTCTTACCCCCCGGGATCTCACAATACATACATACAAAAATTATCCCTAAATTTTTTTTCCATTTCTCAATGTTCCAAAGTATGCTAAG
The DNA here is from genome assembly GCF_030686945.1 of Centruroides vittatus. Classification (NCBI taxonomy): domain Eukaryota; kingdom Metazoa; phylum Arthropoda; class Arachnida; order Scorpiones; family Buthidae; genus Centruroides; species Centruroides vittatus. The sequence goes on from NW_027120741.1 coordinate 1,254,974, forward strand.
TCCAAAAATGTAAAAATGTGGGAGGATCATTTTTTGCCAGATTGCCATACTTTCCCTTTGTATGACAGCCTGGAAAGTAAAAAATATCAGAAGAATAAGTCAAAGTCAATTTTTGGTACGTATCATCAATGACATATACTGATGAAATAATTCAAATGCCAAAAGTTTCCATTAATTATTTATTGAGAAAATTAATAAGATATATGGTCCCAATGAGCCTCAATACATTCACAAACATGGCTTGGCATTGAGCTAAATAACAGCTTGGATATCATTGTGAGGAATGTTATCCAAACCTCTTATACCCACAGTCTTAAATCTTGGATTGTAAGGGTTGGAATGGATAAGACCTGTAGCTGCCTTCTGATGTCCTATACAAGTACAATTGAGCTTAGATCTGGAAATTCACTGGCTAATCTAATGCTGAAATGTCTTGAAGGGCTTCTCTTATGACATGGGCTCTATAAGGAATTATCTTGTTTGAATAGTCTATTGTCATCATGTCATATCATGGGACACTAATATATAACTATTGGATTTATAATCCAATAGTTATAGCATCAAACAATTGCTGGATTATAGTAGGCTATACTACTATTATTAATTAAATTCTAAGTAATTTGGCACTAGAGGCAAGCATTACACACAATCTCTTGAGATGGTACCTAACACCTCAAAATTAATCTTTCATTTTATAATCAATCAACTTTAATAATTTAATTAATTTTATTGAATTTATGATCTCTTGAGATTTATAATCCTGTAAACTTACTACCAAACTGTCATTATGCCCTCAACAATCATGAGTTTTGGAAAGCAATTGTATATGATCTTCCATCATATACAATTGCTTTCCATACTATAATACTGAGTGTTGGCCCTATGTTCTTGCTGCAATTGTAGCTGGAATTCTGGAATTTACTTTCCAGTAGCATGTCTTTGCACATGAACTCAGCAGTAACCTTGACTAGGGTAGAATCTGGATTCATTGCTGAAAAGTTTTCTATGCCATTCTTTATTCCATTGCAACTTTTCTTTACAGCAATCCAATCTTCGTTGTTGATAACAGGTAGTTAATGATTGTGCAGGAACTCTAGACTGCCAGCAACTATTTGTCTGAAGCTGAACAACTGCTTCCTGACTCACTGCAGATGCTACAACAGCCTGTATTTAAGCTGTTGTCACTCTGGTTTGCAATGGATGCACAAATGATATGTCAATCTTTCCTCTCCGTAACCTGTTTTTTGGTCTATGGGTTTAAGTGTATTTGTTAGACTATTCTCATACATGCTGTACAGTTAACAAATTAAGGTTAATGTACCAAGCCACCTGTCTCAGAGAAAGTCTCTTCCACAACCCAAAAATATGATCATACTCAAACTGGCAAAGTTACATATAGTAGGTTCTTCTTTGAACTTGAAACTTTGTTCTAACAAAACAAACTTTCACTTGCAGCCACCACAATTATCTGCAAATCAGGCACAACAAACAATGGTCTATATTTGCAAAAGAAACAGTAGCACAAATGTTAAACCTAATCATTTACTATATATACCTATCATAGTATTATGTCAAGTAGATATATTTAAAACTCTCACAATGTTGCAATGTAACTTTTCACCAGTATATATAAAATATGGTCAAAAATATTAGTTGAATTAAATCTCACTCTGCTGGAATTTTATTATGTGGTTCTGACAGATATAGTTTCCAGTTGTATTTTGCTCATATAATATCAGTACATGTGCAAGTGACTCAAATTTAAAACTTTTATTAGATTCAGTTATGACAATTACAATTACATTAATATTTTTAAGAATGTTTGTTTTTTTGAAATTTTTCTGATGAAAGTTCTAAAACATTTAAAATTACATACATTTTTACATATTGCATAATGCATTTCTCAAAACCTCACTATGATCCGGTGATGGCTTTAAAGTGTTAATGCGTATTTTCTGGTTTGTTAATGCTTTAAATCTGTCACTGGACCCTAGTGTAGTTTTGATACGTGTGTTATACATTACTATTAAGCCCAGTTGGAGGAAGAAAGAACTATTTACATAGTACATTGAAGTAAAGCATATTTCATTTTTTAAAATTAAGAAGTAAATAATTACTTGATATTAAACATTTTAGTCCATTAAATAAGTCTGAAATCCTAGATTAATGTGACATACAAACTAGTATTATTATTAAAAATAAAAGCTTTAGTTGAAAATAGTAAAAATTTACAAACTTTTAGATTTTAGCAGATATGATGCAATAATTATTTAGAAATAGAGAGAAATATATAGCAGTAAAATTACATCTAAAAATAAATATGACAAAATATCAATAAATTTCAGAATAACCATAATTAACTTTTGATTAAGGTACCCTAACATGAAATAATATTAATTCATGTTAGGATATGTTTTTGAGTTCCTCAAATATTGTCATCATTGTTTTGTTAGTAATGGAAGAGAAAATGTATTATTTCATATCTATTTTATTCATGCAATTCCAATTGCATAATAATATTAATACAAGATACATAATACAGGAATACAGAAATTAAGAAATACATCTTAAAAGTTATTTAGGCCTAATAGAACTTTTGAATTTAGTAATAAAATATATATGTTATCATAAATAAATTTATACATGAATGTAATTATTATAACAGAATTTTTTAAATGATTGAATTACATTATTAAAATGTTTAAATATTTCTATACAAATTAAGGAGTAAACATTTATTTTCAATTAATCGTTTTTCAAGACCTTTCACAAATTATTGTCAGAACAAATATATTTAAATGTTTTCTATATTTCTATAATCTATAAAATTTATTTTAAAAACTTCTTCCATTCATAAGCAAAAATTTACAAATGATAATTTATATACAATAACAATAGACATTGTCAGAAACAAAAACAAAATAAAATTTCTAATAAAGATCTGATAAATTAAAAGTATTGCAATTCAGGGAAAAAAAACAGCAACATAATATGATTTTTTTCCAGAAAGTCTCAAATGATTGAAAGTTTATTTATAATTTTCATGGTTTTGTAATCCATCATATTTTTCGTTATATGATGACTGTGTTAAAATACAGTATGGCCATCAGAATGTACAGTACTGTACTATACATCCCAATAGCAGACAAACTTGTCAGTCCCAATGGTGTCTGCTATAAGAGGTTATACTGTAATAACAACTCTTGTGTTGGAAAACTTCAAAACTATCATTTGTTTCCATAATATATTAAATTATAGCATGTTATTGTAGTAACAGTATTTGAAGTCTTTTTTTTTTGTATGATTTTAGTATTTTATTAAACCATATGTTGGTTATATACATATATAGCTATTTCTAACAGTATTATAAATAGTGTATATATAGTGCTATTTGTAACAAGAATTTCCTAAACTTTTGTTTCTTATTTTTAATAATATACTTTGATATCATAGCAACTATTACAAAAAAATTCTTAATTTTTTTTTTTATAAATTAACACAATCAGTATTGTTTATATAACCATTTATTTAATATAGTAAATAAATAATTGCAAAACATCAATAAAAATTTTGTATAAGAATTAATAATTTTTATAAATGCAAAAATCTCAATTAAGTATGTCTTCATTTTGTAGAATAACTCTAAGAAAAGTAGACTTATAAAAAAGAATTTATATATGAATTCCTAAACAATATTAGAATGAGAAAATTTTACAGGAAATAAAATACTATTACATTTATTAATATTATGTTTATTTAATTTAATCTGTTTTACTGGTGATTTTACTGTTAATTAGGGATAGGAAATCTATTGTTGCAAGACTTTTCCTATTGTAATTGAAAATAAACATATATATAGATATATATTCATTTAATGTATTAATGGACATTAAATAGCTTAACATATATTAATAGTATAACATATATTATACAATTCAATTTCAATAAAATGTTTATATAAGACCTGTTAGAATTTTTAATTTAATTGTATCATTATGTTTGAAAAAATATAGCTATGAAATAAATACTAAATATTAATTCTTAAAACATATAAAATTATTAATAGGAAAATTCATTTTAACATTTTGTTAAATCAGAAGAAAAAATATATAATTTGCTTTTATTGATATTTTGTAACTGATATTATTTCTACCACATATTAAAGCATGAAAGATAGTCTTTTATTACTTTTAAATAATGGCATGAAAACAGATATAAAAAATTGAGTTTTGAAATTATGAGGTTTACCTATTTTATATCTTTTTAAGTTTTTCATTCTATTTGATAAAAAAATTTACAAAATGTAAAAATAATCCTACTTTGTAAAATAAATTTAAAGATTTTCAAATTTTTTGCATCATACAGCTTTAATAAAACAAGATTGATTTTTCCAAAAGATTATTATCATCTAATATGGTAATATATAAAAACCAACTACTTTTTATTTGGAAATGGTTTGAGATTTTAGTTCTTTATAGTTTTATACGTTAGTTTAAAAACAATTATTTTCAGTCTACAAAAATTAACATATGATAGATAATACTTTACCAAAATCATTGTTATAAATTTTAATTACTATGTAATTTAAAAAATTTAAATTTTATATTGAAATATAATAAACAATGTTTAAATATTCTTATAACAACTTTTAATTTATAAAAATGTTTAAATAAATAACTATAATAAACTTTACAAACTAAATTCATGTTATATAAATGTAATATCGAAAATGAAATAACAAATAATTTTATATATATATATTGATATTTGTGTAGTTTCTTTCTAGAAAATTTTTTGTATTATACAACAATAAATTCATGAAAGTTTCAATCTAATATATGGAATTGAATATACTTTAAAATTATTTTTGTATATTTTTATATTGTAACACTACACAAATATCAAAAATAAAAAATATATTATAAAAATGCAAAATATTATTAAAATCACATATAGGACAGCACTTGCAGACACCATAGCTCAAACAATTACCATAGCTACCTTACCCACCCTATTATGAATACCGTTTAGAATATTGCTAAGTTAATTAACAGTTCAGCCAACAATTTGCTCGTTAAGGTACATACATCTTGTTTAAATATCCTTGCTCGCACTTTTACATATTCTTCTTCCCTCTCTTCAAAAGACTTGCTGTGTCTGCCATCTGTGGACAACTGCCTCTCAGGGCTCTTCTGCTGCAACAGGGCGGGCAAGGACAGCTATAAAGGAGCTATGTCAAACAATACTGTCACATGCATAACAATAGAGAAGGACGTTACTAATACACACCTCTTTTCCTTCCTCAAATGAAGCACTATCACGTTTCAAAATTGATTTCTTTGGTTCATCTGGAACTAATTCATCATGAATTTGTTCACGAAATTTTATATCGGGTCTAGAAAAAGTATATGGAAAAATAAATAATTGTGTAATTTGAATAAATATGAACTATCTTGTGTTGAATTATTCTTAAAAGAATACATCAAGTAATGAAAAACAGCTATCTTATATGAGATAAAATAATTTATGGTAAACAGAAACTAAAGATATTTAATCTAATCTTTCCCTTTTATCACTTTACGAAAAACTACTTTTGATATTTTAAAATAATCTCAATTTTTCTATAATCAAATCACTGAAGTCCATCTTTATATGTGACTTTTCATATATTTCATTTTTTTCATTCATTTTTTTTATTAGTAGACTAGCATAAATAGTAATTACAACTGACAATTTTTTTATAGTCTTTGTGTTTTGTAATATTTCTTTACAGAAAATGTAAAGTGAAAATGCTAGTAAATTGAGACCACTTTACTCTGATTTTATTATTTTTAAGCTGTTGATCTGTCATTTTAACAGTTTTCATTTTTATGTTTTCTGTAGATGTTCATTTTCCTTATTTCTGAACAGTATTTAAATTTTCTATTGTGTATTTATTACTAAAAAGTTTATTTGATAAAATGATACAAACAAACTTCAAATGAGTCAATTCTCTATTGTTATTAGAATAAAGATTTATATTGAATTATTTTCATTAATTTTAAATTGGCAAGAGAACAAATAAGCAATTTATAAAATAGTTTTTTAGTAATTGCAATGAGATTACTAAAAAAACTTCAAACAAATCTAAGGTATTTAAATTAATAAAAATAATAAAGTTTCTATTTTAAAATATTATTTGTTATTTATTCAGCTAAACAATTTCAAAAGAATAATGCTGACTTTTAAAATCTAATATCCACATAAAAATAAAAAAGTGAGATGTAATTAACCTATGTAATGCTTCCTTGAATATGCCATTAGATCATATTTAAAACTCATTTAACAAGTTAGAGCAACAAACATCAATATAATACTGCTGTAAACATCATCTTTCAATGTTAAATTATTTTACACGCTATTTTTCTTTTCATGAGTGTAATTCTACGTTCTTTATTATATCAAAGAGCATTCATATATTTTTAATGAAAGTGCATTCCTTAATGTTTTCAATATCATAACTAGGGTTGCCACCTATCCCGGTTTGACCCAGAGACTCCAGGATTCAGTGATTTATCTCCGGGCTCCGGGGTTAATATTTCTCTGGGTTGTGCAAGTTGAAATGAATATGTACAAAATTATATACAAACCGTAGCATATATTTCTTCCACCATGTACTGAATTACTAGTGTGGTGATCATTGGCTAAAAGACATAACGTTTATAACTGGTGTAGGCGCAGTGCTGCTGAGTGCTATGAAGTTGTACTCTCTCTTGTGACTGTTCTGTCAAGAGATATCTATTGAGAGTGACATGATATAGCCTACATAGATGACAGTTTGATGATCAGTGTTCGTGTTGGTTGATGATTAATGGTAAGTTATAGTATATAGTTATGCCTATCATCCCACACTCTAGTGAGTCTCGAGCAGTTACATAAATAGCGTTACGTAACAAATGGTTCTGTTGGACTCTCAAAAAAAAAATATATATATATATATTTATTTTTTGATTTTTGGATGTTTTTTAAGTCTTCAAATTTTTTCAAAAATTTTTACCCACGTGAAAAAATTTTATTGCAATTTTAATTAACCTTTAATGACACATGATTAACACTTAATTTTTTATGGGACTTTTTTAATCAAATTTCATTCATCGTTCTAGTGCACGGATTTTACTTCAGTAAAGTTATTTAAAGCTACTTTCTGATGTCAAAAATGATAGCAATAGTTTTTAATTTTTTTAATTAATAGATTTTATTATATATATGTTTAATTAAGTTGGGGGGTTGGAAACAGTGGTGTAGCTAGCATGGGCGGCACCCGGTGTGGATATCGTGGTGTCACCCGAAGAATGAAAACTGTTAAATTAATACAAATAAGAGTCATTAATTATCAAGTTACAATATTATGATAATAATAGTACATTAAACATTCTTTTACACTGATGTATGAAAGTGACAGTTGAATATGGCAAAAGAAGAATGAGAGTAAAATTAATATACTCTCATATACATATTATTTACAAACACTTAAAAGCTCTTCTTTCTAGCTTTAACATCTGCAAACTTGGAAATCATATTTTTAAAATTTGTATTTTGTGTTGACTCACGTTCTATTTAGTTGATTCTCATTTATTTTTTTCATGGTTGGGTGTCACCCCTAAATGGGTGACACCTGGTGCAGGCTGCACCCTCCTAGCTACACCACTGGTCAGAAATCGCAATAAAAAGTGTAATTTTTGAAAAATATTTAGAAATATATGGCCAGCTAGTTTTCACCCTACTTTAGATCCTTCACCTTCTCAGACTTTTATGGAAACATCCCAGGGTTTTTTTGGTTTCTTAAATCATCGTCTCCAAACGAGACTAAGTTATGAGGTGGCAACCCTAATCATAACATACAGAATAACCATTGATTTTCCAGCACCTGATGGTCTGGTTCCTTTTTAAATCTGGACAGAATTGAGAGGGCACGTAGAATTTTTGTAACAACTAGACTAATTCACTAAATGGCCATAGATAGTATTGCATATAGCACATATTGATTTGGAAGAGAGTGCAATACTGTACTCTCTTCTAAATCAATACTGTCTACACTGCAAGTGTTTATTCCTCTATTTTATGTGACTTTTAGCTAAATTTACTTAGAAGTCATAGCTAAGATTAGATATTTTAATATTTTAAATATTACAGGCATAATTAAAAGGTTTAAAACAATATGCTTCCAATATGCTTTAAATATCTTTGCAGAAATTAAAATTCTATTACACAGGATGTGCAATGAATAACTGTCCATGGGAGAGAAATGCTGGAAAGTTTGTGCCATATGAGGGCTTGGCTTTGAAGCATGAACAGAGGAATCACATGGTTAATTTTTTAATTCCAGAATTTAGTGTTGACAATTGAGAAAGTAAAACCAAGTTAGAGTAATTAAAGGGTGATACAAATAATAAAAATTTGGGTGATATGAAAAAATTATAAAAATATAGATTACAGGTTTAAATTTCATTACAACTTATGTTTGAATTGATGGTCATTTTCAGCACGCAATAGTAAAGCCTGTGCTCAAATGAGACAGTAATCTGGATTAGGATTTCTGGTATGATCAAATATATGCATGAAAATAAAATGTAAAGGGAATAAAATAAACTCTTTCCAATTTAGAAGACAGTCACTATTTCAGTGCCACTTTTAATAGGACAAAATAACAAGCTGTATAACTTAATGGAAGAAAAAAAAAACACTTAAGACACTAGCTCAAATTTAAGTACCATCTGTTATGAGATGTTATTAAAAATTGACTTTATTATTATTATGTTGGGTTTAGAAGGGTTATACTCAGTTGACACCAGTGGCTGTATACTATGCCGGACCAGAGTCAACGCATAAAAACTAAAACAAAGCAAAAATTAAAAAAGTGTGTCAGTGTGTCTGTCTATATTTCTATTCAATTGTAATGTTTTCCCAAGCTTTTGTGTAGAGTGTGTGGTATCACACCTATACAGGACGAACAACAGGTACAATAAGCACCCTATCCATCCTCCACAGATGCCTTATTACCTGGGCGAGTTCTGTGTACTTGCTAATTTTTCCAGTGAAAGTGTTTTGCACATTGTGAGTGTTTGGAATGGATGTATGTGACTTTATCATGTTTGTTAATAATGTGATGTCTGGTCTGTTGTGGTAAATTGTTTTATCTGTGATTATGGCTCTGTCATAGTATATTTTGTGAGTGTTGTTTTCCAGTACTGTCTGTTGAATGTATTTGTGGTATGGTTCATGCATGTCTAATAATTTGTGTTTCTTTGCAAGCTCTTGGTGTATTATATTTGCTACTTGATTGTGTCTATGTAAATAATCTATCTGTGCCAAGATCTTGGAACAAGAAGTGATGTGTTGTATAGTTTCTGGCATGATGTGGCATTTTCTGCATGTGTCATCTGTGAGTGTTGTATCTTTGAGTATGTGTTTTCTGTAGTTTTTAGTATTTATGACCTGATCCTGTATGGCAACCATGAATCTTTCTGTCTCCCCAAAGAGGCATCCCTGAGCTAACCAGCTGTTTGATGCAGTTTTGTCAACAAAATCTGGGTCAGGTCATAAGGATGCCTGCCATGGAGTGCCTTTTGAGCCCACAATTTTTTAATCGTGTCTATGCTTTTTATACGTTGTGTTGTGTCTGTATGATGCAAATGTAAGTTTAATGGTGTGTTATTTGAGTTGGCTAGAGATGCTGCTAATTTATGATACATATCTCGTAGTGTGTGTGTTTGTTTGCAGTGAAGGTTTACTATGTCAATCAGGCCATGTCTGTCATCTTTACGTGGAATGGTTAATCTTTCTATGGCGGATTTAGGATGATGATGTTTATGCTTAGTAAGTGTAGTTCTTGTTTTCCTTTGGAGTTGCTCGAGATCTGTGTGAGTCCAATGTATAACTCCAAAAGAATATGTGAGTACTGGGACAACATATGTCTTTATTGCTTTAACTGTGTGTTTTGCATTTAACTGTGTTCTCAGAATAGCATTTAACCTATTTTGGTATTCTTTAATTAATCTTTGCTTTATTTGTGTATGTTCTGTTAGTTTGGCCTGTTGGAATCCTAAATACTTGTAGAACTCACCCTCTTCCATGGATTCAATAACATCTCCATTTCCAAGTGCAAAATTTTCTTTCTTAACGACTCCTTTTTCTATGTGAAGTGTTTTGCATTTGTCTAGGCCAAATTCCACTTGTATTATAGCCATATTGTGTGTTGTTTAACATATTGGATAAAGAGTTCAAGGCTAGGCAGAACCAAAGAGGACCCAAGGAATCTCCTTGAAAAATTCCTTGCCTAATAAATATTTGGTTTGTTTGTATGGAGGTGTTATGAACCCTGAGATGTAGTGTTGTTCTCCAGTGCTGCAGTGTTTTAGAAGAATGCAATGAGTGATGAATGTATTTTGTACATATGTAGAATATGTAGCAGCTAACTGTGTGGAACACTGAAATGCTTTTCTGTAGTCTATATATGCCATATGTATGTTTGTGTGTTGTTTGTGTGCTTGCTGTAGAACGACTGAATCTATGAGTAACTGTTCTTTGCATCCTGTGATTTCTGTGGCAACTTTTTTGTTGTTCTGTAAGAACAGTGTGTTCTTCAACATGTTTGTATATTTTGTTTGAAATACAGGATGTCAATAATTTGTAGTTTTGGGAGACATGTAATTGGTCGGTATTGTGTAGGGTCTGTGGTATTATCGATTTTAGGTTTCATGTAGGTGATGCCCTGAGTAAGAAATTTTGGCATGTCTTGTGGATTGATGATGATGTGTGTTAGGTGTTTAGCTAGTTCCTGGTGCAGTGATGTAAACTTTTTGTACCAGAAATTATGAATGTTGTCTAGACCAGATGTCTTCCAGTTGTGTGTTCTGTTAACAGCGTATCAGATGTCATGTATGTTTATTTCAGTACAGGGCATAGTTGGTATGTTGTGCAAGTTTTTGTTCTCCTCCTCAATACAGTCTGCCTCAGCATTGTGTGTGACAGTACTGGACCAAAGAGAAGACCAATAGGTTGTGAGTTCTTCTTCTGATGGTGTGCCACTATGCTATGTATCACTGTTTGTTTTCTTACCAATTTTTAAAAAAGTTTTCACTGTTTGTAAATAATTTATTTTGTTGTTTTTGTAGTGAACATGTTTTGTATCATTTGAGTCTACGTGCTTTGGCTGCGAGTTTTTGTTTTAGTGTATCAATGTATTCTGTAATGTTTACGTTGTGATGTTCATGTTTTGTGTGTGTTTTGATTTTCTTGAAAATGTTTTTGACTTGTTTCTTTAATTTGGGTGTTATGTTGTTTGTAGTGTATTGTGTCAGCCTGCCTAATTGCTGTCTAATGTCATTTATTTGTGTTTCTATTCTTCTCTGTCAGGCAGGCTTGTAATAGAATTGTGTTTTATGTTCATCTGTAGCTGGGACCGTGACACCACTGCTAGGCTCACCTATACTTTCATCCCCAAGGTTAACACTGCTGCAATTCACCACTTTTATCCTAATGGCTTGTGAGCACTAAGATTGGCTTTACTTTACGGCTAGACTTATTACATCACCACAGGACATCAAATTAGACATAGAAAACACTATTTTATTTTCAGAATGCATTTCTGACGTGGAGTCCCTCATCAGCTTTTTTGCTACAAAATTAATTAATAGGAGGTTAACAATTTTTAAAATGACTGTAATTGACAGGAATGAAAAACGGCCATAGACTTACATTTAACAAGTTGATTCGATGTTTTGAACATTAAAAGATTACACACACAATAAAACAAAAAATTTTTACATAAAAAGGGTAGCGCTAATACAATAACACAATAATAAACTGAGGTACTGGTAAAACAGTAAAGTAGTAAAAATTGTTAAAACAAAATAATAAGCAGATTTGCAGTAACACGAATAGAGTAACAAAATAATTCGAAGTATATTCCAGAATAGCCATCACCCTCTCTCCTATCCATTTTCACACTTCTCCCCCCATGCCCCTCTGGTCAAATATTCTTACCATGATTTGTGTAATTTTTGGCCGGAATTGTTACTCCTGATTTTCTCTTTGTTTTTTATTATTTCTAAGTGTTCATACCATCTTCTTTTATAAGTATTTTGTTTCTTTTTAAGTATTTTGACAGTATCCTTAACAATCTGACAGCCTTCATCATTACAATGAGAATCTACAGCTGAGTGATCATTATTGTATGCTATGGCAGAGATATGTTCTTTAAAACAGACCTTTAATTCCCTACTAGTTTCACCAATGTAAGATTTGAATGTGGTACAGTCACATTCAAATTTGTAGATTTTTTTTGGTCCCATATGTTAGCTTTACTGTTAGGTACATTTATTTTCTTATGTAAGCTGTTGTGATGTTTGTTTACCAAAATAATACCATAATTAATTAATTTACTTTTTAATTCTTTCAAAATTATTCATACAATAAGGGTTTTTTAAAAAATTTATAAGCTGTGTTGTCAATTGGTTCTTTGTGTGTATTAGCATTTTTATTATTAATCCAGTTACTGATCATGTGCTTGCTATAACTGTTTGTTAAGTACATCTTTATGATGTCTTCGATTTCATTGGATTTATCGGTATCATATGTGGTACGTTGCATAATTTTATCCAAGTACATGTAAAAGGTATTCTTTTTTATATAAGTAGGTACTTCAGATATAAAGTGTATGACGCTGTCAATAGTACAGGGTTTTTACAGTTTTTAAAAATTGTTTTGTCTTTGAGTCTCGTAACGAGAATGTCTAAGAATGGTAACTGACAGTTGCTTTCAGGTTCTAAATCATATTTAATGTCGGTATCTATTTGATTTACATATTCCAGGATTTGGTCAGCCTGTATAATGTTGTCATCATATACAAGAAAACAATCATTGATGTATATAAGTCATATATAAGTAATATAAGTCACATTTCTCTTAAGAAAAATATCAAGACAAATACAAGCACTGTCTATTGCTAGGCTTCTCTAACTGTGCATCGTGAGACAATGCCTGCATGTAATGTAATGAGTGAGTGCACTCATTACATCACATGCACTCATCTCATCACCCCACTCTTTTGTTTGTTCATTGTTCAGTCTTGTTTTTGTTGATTACAAGTGTTCATAAATCAGTGTTTTGATTTCAAGTGTGTTGTATTTAAATTATGCTCGTAAAATGAATAACTTTATTCAAATAAATAGAAAACATGTTGAAGACTCAGGAAAGAGTAGAAAAGAAACTGTAGAAAAACGAAAAAAGTACAGAAAATGTGATGACCAATATTTAGATTATAGATTTACCTATGTTAGTAAAGGAAATGTGGAACTACCCAATGTGTTGTTTGTCATAAGGTGCTGGCAGCTGAAAATATGCTTCCTAATAAATTGAAACATCATTTAGAAACAACTCACAGTAATTTACACGGAAAACCACAAGATTTTTTTGCAAGAAAATTGTGAGAACTGAAACATCAGTCGACATCCTTGTTTTCCAGAGCATCTATTTCCTCCAAAGCACTGCTCGCCTCTTACAAAGTCGCTCACCATACTGCCAAATGTATGAAACCACACACGATTGCTGAAGATCTTATTTTACCTGCAGTGATTGATATGGTATCAGTGATAATTGAGAATCAGCAGCTGAAGAAATAAAAAAATATTCCTCTTTCTAACAATACAAATAATCATCACATCCATGACATAGCTGAAGACATTAATGAGCAAATTGTGGAAAAATTTTCTGGTTTATTTGCCATTCATCTGGATGAAGCAACAGACAATAATATTGATGCTCGATTAATATGTTACATGTGGTACATGGAAGAAACAAATGTATGTGAGGATTTGTTATTTTGCAAAAAAAAGACTGATACTGGAAAGGCTAGTGATTTGTTTGCAATCATAGATTCGTACATGGAAGAAAATAACATACAATGGGAGAACTGTGTCAGTGTGTGTATGGATGGAGCTCACGTAATGTCAGGGCAGTATGGAGGACTTCAAGCTCTCAAAACAAGGCTCCAAATGCAAAATGGACACACTGCATCATACATAGGGAGGCCCTGGCTACAAAAAATATTTCACCTAAATTAAATCTTGTGATGGATATAATTATTAACATGGTAAACTTTATAAAAACAAGACCCATGAAGGCAAGATTTTTCCAAAAGCTTTGTGAAGATTTGGGTGCTAAGCATACATCTTTACTTTATTACTGTAACTCTTGTTGGTTGTCGAGAGGTAATGCACTCTCATGTGTAAATGAATCACATCGTAACACAGAAAAGCTTAAAGATACTGACTTCTTAATAAAACTGGCATATCTTTGCAACATATTTGAGAAATTAAATGTCCTTAATAAATTGCTAAAGGGAAACAAAACACATATACTGCAACTGGATGATAAAACTGCAGTGTTTAAAAAGAAGTTACTCTTGTGGAAAAGAAAAATAAAAGAGGAGCAAGGAAATACTGACTGTTTTCCTGTTTTAAATGGCTTTCTGCAAGAAAAAGCTATTCAAAATCAGGAGCCAAGTTTGCAATTGATATTTATCAACATTAAGCACCCATTTTGACAAATATTTTCCAAAGAATCTAGATAAATACAACACTTTCAACAGTTGAGGAAGAACAGCTGTTATAACTATCTTGTGATACATGCCTAAAACTATGATTCAATAAAGACAAACTTTCAATTTTAGAGCAATGCATCCCAAGAATATCCTACTAAGGGTACTACAGCTTTGAAGGTTTTTTTACCATTTGTTTTGTCATACTTATGTGAAACTGGCTTTTATGCAGTTGCAGTAATCAAGTCAAAATACAGGTTACAAATAAATTTAGAAAAAGAAATGAGAGTAGCAATTTCAAAACTTCAACTCTGATTTGAGAAGTTATGCTCAGAGAAGCAAGCTCATCCTTCTCGTTAATTGTACTGTTATGTTTTCTAATGAATAATAATTATTAAGATTCTATATATTCTTTGAAGTTTTCTTTGAATAATAAAGTCTGCTAGAGGTACACGTGTGAAGATCCTAAAATCATGTCGAAATTGTGATTATTTACAAAATCACTATGACAGGGAATTTCAGAAGTTCAACCGGCAGTAAACTCGACCGAAGTGAAGCACTTGTGTTAAAACAAACGCGACATGGTGATAGACGACGGGGAGGGGACGTCCAACAAGGAGAGAGGGGCTTTGTCAGGGTGCTCGTATATGAGTCGGGATGTATACAATCAAAGAAAAAAACAACAGGAAGGAGAGACTTATGGTCAAGGACACCTGTTAGATTGCGTGAGCCCAGGACCGTCTTGGAAGGGGGGGGAGCGACACAGAACATCTGAACGATCGGTCTAGTCAGATGTCCAAGAGAGGGAGGGCAAACAGTGTAAATTATGAGGGTAGCTGTCAACGTTCAGGTGCCGTCCCCGGCCAAACTTGGTTTTCGTCTTGCTTAGAAACAATAGAAGACTGACCAATTGGAAAAAGGGGAAAGGGACCCAAGACCAATCAAGACGGGAAGATTCGAGGAAAAAATTGTATAAAAACCCCTGAATCGAGATCGGAAGGAAGAGATGACGGGACTTTCTACCAGGAAGTGAACGACGGAACTCTTAGCAGCCTCTTCTCCCTGCGCCGAACGTCCGTCACCGATTACTTCGACATCCCACCTCCGAACGCCATCATCCGGAGCTCCTTCTGCCGCAGACGATCTAGATCGCATTGCATATTATTCTTTTGTAAGTTTGCTTTAATATTAAAATAAACGGTTCTTGTACGACACTTGTCATCTTTGTCTCTGCCGCCACCACCCATGTACGATCAGTCCCTAAGCTTTTCCTGATGCGCAATTAACTTATTGCCCCAAAATGTCGGCAACTTACACACGCAGATACCTTCTTTTAGAAGGGTGTCGCAAAATATTACAGCCTGCAAAGGGAGTTGCAGTATAAAAAAAAAGTGGAACTCTGGGTCTATTGTATTAAATTAGAAAATAGCCTTTTTCTAATTCAAATCATAAGCCATCATGATATAGCTCATATGAACAGATGTCCTGGCTCATGGCAAACATGCAGTCTATTGAAATTTCAAAATGACTTGTCCAATTCAGACATGGGCAACCTTGGAATGACCCATGTGAACCGACATTTGGCCTGTGGCAATGAGCATTTTGTAACTTCTAATTAGAAAACAACTGAAACTTTTAAAACGAAATTTTTTTGCAGTGCAGTAAATACTATCACACAATACTATGCAACACACATTATTATTTAGTATTTCTGGTAAATATTGTTTAAACAAATTGCAGAATGGTGATGATAATATTTGTTGAAAGACATAATACATTAGTGCAGCATAGAAGTTGTTTCATTTTGCTGAAAACTTTTTAATTTGACAAAAAAACTTTTAGTCCCTTCAACAAGCATTTCTTCTCCCGTTACTATGGAAATGATAGCTTGGTGATCATACAAAGCAGCATTCAGTGCTTGACATGTGTAATGCATGAAATTGTGACTACTGTGGGAAATCCAATATTTCCTGTAAATCTGAGCAGCACTTTAGATGGGACAGAACAATTCATTAAGATTATAATGACATATGCATGCATGCACACATTATTTTGTATTTTATATTTATGTATTTCATAGTTATTTTCTATTACTGTACACATTTTATTTGATTACATTAATTACATATTTTATTATAAATTTTTGTACATTACTGAATAAAATGTTTAGTCATAAGAATGCTAAAGAGTATTTTTAACTAATAACAAAAACTTTATTTTTAAGATTCAATAATAAAACATATATTTAGGATTCTAAATTAACATGATTAAATGCTTCTTTTATAATTTTTAAATGATAAAAACATGATATATTTAATTTTATAACACTTCAAATTTTTCAGATGTATTTATAGAGTAATTTTTTGAACCTTTTTAATGGCAGTATAAAAAATTAGTCATTACACACTAAATTACACACTAAAAGATTCAAGAATATTCTTTTTAATAAATGTTACAGAAAAATAATTTTCATTGCAAAAAAATGATATCTGCAGACTAAACAAAATTTGCTTTACTATAAGAATAGATATGTATTATATCAATGGTATGGTTTTCTTTATATTGCTTTAAAAATCAATTCTTTAAATATTTCTCCAAAAATATTGATGAGACTTCATAGGTTAAATCCGAAGAAGTTAACATGTTTTTTGTCTGGACCGCATTTCATCAGAAACAAAAACTTCTGAGTGTTATCTTCGTTATTCTTTATTCACTATGCATTTCGGGTGCAAGATTTTTTTTTTTGTGTAACTTGCACCCCTCATCAAGTGTTACATTTCTACAAATTGGTATAAATACAATTATTACAGTGTTTATTATGGTAAAATTACAACTTTACAAATTACAACTATTATTACAACTTCCATTATTTGGATATATTTACACAATAGTGAACTAACCTGTTTTATGTTTAGACATACAGCTACACGATGTTGATGTTGTATCCCCTAAGGCATTTCTGTCTTTCTTTCTGTTTGCTTGCTCTTTAGCCCCTCCCATTTCCTCCCATACATTGTCAATCTCTATGCCATTATTTATGTTTATGCTTTTGTTTTATTAACAGTTCAGAAGTGTTCTTTGAATTTACTTAGATAACTGTCTTTTTCTCTGTGGATTATTTTTACACTTTTTCATTGAGTGTGCATCCAAACCTGCTGCAGTGATTTGTCCATGGTGATTGGTTATATTTAAGTCTAATTGCTGCTTCATGTTCTTTTATTCTGGTTCTGAGTTGCCTTCCTGTTTCTCCAATGTATATTTCTAGTTTTTTACATGTACATTTTATCTCATATACCAGTCCTGCTTCATTTAGTATTTCGTTATTTTTAATTTTATTGCTATTGATGATGTTTTTTAATTTTATTTTTTAGTTTAGCTGCTAGTATAACACCATGTTTTCTGAAAACTTTTCTATATTTTTCAAATGTTCAATATATTCTATATTTTTGTTCAATATGTTCTATAAAACATACAAATGTTGAATATATTCTATATTTTTTGAAATGTTAACTGTAATAATTGTATTTAAACCAATTTGTAGAAATGTAACACCTGATGAGGGGTGCAAATTATACAAAATAAATAAATAAATAAATAAATAAATCTTGCACCTGAAATGCATAGTGAATAAAGAATAACGAAGATAACACTCAGAAGTTTTTCTCTCTGATGAAATGCGGTCCAGACAAAAAAAATCATCAGTTAATTTCTTCAGATTTAACCTATGAATTCTCATCAATTTTTTGGAAGAAATATTTAAAGAATGATTTTGAAGCAATTTAAAGAATTGATTTTTAAAGCAATACAAAAATTGCTTTATATGTTCAAATTTCTTTTATAATAATAAAGCTTTTCATCTTTTTGTACTGTTATTTTATGAAATAAATTTATTATTTTAGCTTATAATATTTTTGTTAAATGTTTAATTTATACTCACAATCTTGTATTTTTTGTCTTATTGACAATAACAGCAGTTCCATTTTGATCAACGTAATGATCTAATCGAAAAAAAGCTGCAACTCTATGGACTAGCATACGGTTATATGAACTCATTTGTGGAAATTTATGGGATTGCCTTCTGCAAAAAACAACAACAACAAAAAAATATTTTAACACCAAATTATAATTTGATTTATTAAAGTAAATTATGTTATATAAAACTTTGTTTTTAAGTGTACTTTAAAAATATATTAAAATTAATTATCTAAAACTAAAATTCATAACAATATTAATAATATTGCTTTTGTTTTAAAATACATGTAATTACAGTATTTGTTAATGTTCATGAGAAAAAATTCATTTAAAATAAATTTTTGTAGTATAGCAAAAATTTTTATTCATATTAATAAGCAAAATAGAGAAAAAAAAATGCTGTTAAAATATTTTAAGTAGAACACAAAATTTGTTGAAATATATACTCACTGGCCAATGAATTAGAAACCCTCATGCATATTAAGTAAATGTAATTTTCAGCTTATATGCAAAACACTTGAGTCATGTGTTACCATGTGTTCATAAGCTCCTATTTAAGAATACTATTAGTTAGTACTGTCATTAAGTTTATAAAAATAGGAAAAATGAAGAAATTGACGGAATTTCAAAAAGGGCTGATTGTGGGTGCCTCTTCCATGAAACAGGCTGACTGATTTTTTCCAAAGGTGAGATATCCTGAATGTTCAATAAATAAAAAAAATCTGCAGTTGATGTCTAAAAGAAGTAACTGTAGCTCCAAAACAGTTAATCAGAAACATAGCTGGAGTCATCTGAAAAGGCTAGCGTGAGAAAAAAAGGACTTCCTGTTTGCAGCAATTGATGGAAGAATTTAATGAATCCTGTCCTCAACCCATATCTACATGAACTATATACAGGGAACTGAAAAGAACTGGTATGAACAGTTGCAAGCCTATATGAAAACCACTGATTTCTGTGAAAACCTGGAAAGTTCATCTACAGTAGTGCCAAGAGTGCTGCAACTGGACATCTAAGAACTGGAAAAAAGTAATGTGGTCAGATGAATCATGGTACACCTTATTCTGTACCAACAGTAGGCAGAGGGTTTGAAGGAAGCCCCATGAAAAAAAGGACCCTGCTTCCTCATTAACACAACTCAAGGTTATAGTGGGAGTATTATGGTATGGGGCATGTTCTGTTGGGATGGAACTGGTCCACTGATATTAATGGAAGGTTAGGTGACTTCCAACAAGTACCTGAACATTGTGGCCGATCAAGTTTATCCCGAAATGTTGCATTTTTTTTCTTGAATGTGACAGCTCTTTCTTTGATGATAACACTACTGTCCATCATGCAAAAATTGTTCAGCAGTGGTTCAGCAAGCATGAAGACAACTTTCACTACCCACCCTTGTCACTACAGAACCCAGATCTTAATCCCATTGAAAATGTATGGGACATGTTAGAACAACAGATCTGCCAGCAAAGTCCACTTCCATCAGATCTACACCAACTAAAGTCTAGTGAATGCCTAGGGCGAATTGGACTTAGAAGCACTTTAGCACCTTGTAGAATCCATGCCAAATTGAGTAAATGATGTTCAAGCTAAAAATTCAAGATAATTCACACTAAAGATGTTCCAATAAAATATTAAACTGCTGTTTCTAATTCATTGGCCAGGGAGTATAAAATTTTCAGCTTTCATTTATTTATGTTACACCTGAAAAAAAAAACACAGAAAGTGTTCAAAAGAAATAATTATTATTTAGCAATTAGGTATACAAATTCTAAAACTTTTTTCTTATTACTATATGAATAAATTTAAAAAAATTATTTTTTTTATGAAATTAGAAAATAAGAAAATAAATAAACTGTTTAAAAAAACCACATCTAGAAGTAAATACCAATAAACCAGCCAAACCATAAAATAAAAGCAGACATTTGATTTAATTTTATTACTTCATTTTTTTGCTGGTTTATTGCTATTCATGTTTAGCTGTAGTTATTTATCTTTATTATTAACAAGTAGTTTTATAGAGATTGGATTAACTGTTTAGAAATTAAAGAAAATCTACTATACTGAAATTTTTTATGCATGATTAAATGTAAACACTTTCAAGGATTTTTTAATTCAACAACTAGCTATTATAGAATAGCTAAGTATTAACCCTCTGTATCTCACTTTGAAGCAGTCATGAATGCCAACACCTTACTTATTAAGGAGGGCTTCACTGCACAGCAGGGTTTGGAAATTCGTGAAGCTTTACTTTTTATCACTGAACACAATTACTTTCAGTTCAATGGAAAGATACAAAAACAGACGATTCCAATGGGTTTGCCTCTGTCTGCCATATTAGCAGAATTAGTCCTGAGGCATGTTGAACACAGTGTCTTTAGATTCCCTCTCACAATAGCTTACTTGTTGATGTATTTGAAATATGTGGACAACATTCTTTTGGCATGGCAGGACATGGAGGACTCGTTTCTAGGGTTAGAGCATTTCCTTGCAAATGTATACCCCTCTATCAATTTCATGTGGGAGAAAGAAATTGGGGGAAAAATTGCATTTTTAGACCTGGGCATCTCCAAATCCCAGGGAAGCTTGATATTCTCCGTGTTCCACAAGTTTGGTAACATTTCCCCTATAATCTTTGCCTTGGCCTTCCAGCCACAACAGTACATTAATGCAGCCATAGTTAGAAGGGCCTTTTTATTACCTTCCACACAAGCCTTTACCAACTGTGAGCTTGGTGTCATCCACTCAGCAATGTGTGCAGCGGATTATGCCCCTTCCAAGTATAACCATATCCTAAACAGAGTTAAAAGGTTCCTGCACCCTGTTACACAACCCAAGGGACTGGACAGTAGTTTGTCCTTCTCTACCATTTTGTGGCTGCCTAATAGCCTGCATTTGCCATATATTTAGGAAAAATGCATTGCTTTTACCCATTGCCCTGTGCCCAAATCTGAGGAGACTTTTATGTAATGACAGGGATGTGGTTTCAATCCTGGAAAAGTCAGGCATATATTCTATTCCATTAGAGAACCCAATGTCTGGGTACACACCCACTGTATAGAGGTGATCACTAGAATGCTTTCTAGCCACATTTCTGAGCACCAATATTCTGTCACAGTGGAAGGTGTGACACTGAGCTGCCCAGGATGGTATTACAACACCATCACATCCCGTTTTGGGACCAGGTGGCGATGCTCAGGTGCTGTGATGAAGGGGGCCTAGTGTATATTTGCCCTTGGGAGGCTGTTGTGATGAAGGGGGCCTAGTGTATATTTGCCCTTGGGAGGCTGGGCAAATCCAGGGTGGCAGGGGCCTTGCCCTCTGCCACCCTGGATTTGCCCAGAATTTGGATTAGTCTACAAGTGATTAAAACAACATTAGCTCTGTTCCTACAGCCACTGCCTACTCTACATAGTAAGACACATGTGTGTCATTACACATATTTCAAATTTAAATTTTAAGTTTTCTTGTTCTAAATGTTCTCATGTTCCAAATGGCTAATGATGTTCTTATTTCAATTTAAAATTTGTTCGAAATCAGTACAAGTCCGTTTCTGCCTGAGAACAATGCCATTTACTGTGTCAAAAGCACTTACAGGAAAATAAAACATTCCTTAATGCCATTTTTGTGTGAATTTTCTCGAGTCAGACTTCAAGCTCTACTTCTGTGCCTTAAAATTATTGCATATACATTACTTTGACTGAATGTTAGACTAACTTTAAGCTGTATCAATGAAGGAAGTTTGGGGCAATGAGTTTATGAGTTAATAAGGAGATATAAAATCAGGAGGAGCAGGTCCAGGTATTGTGGGAGTTAAATGTATCTTTGTAAATAACACATTTATAGAAAAATTATTAGAATTGGTTGGTTTATTTGGTTATGGGGCAATTCAAAATGTGAGCAATTTGCCAAGGAGAACCCATCCCGGGAAGACTTTTATGTAAAGCTAGTCCCTATGAAGAAAAACCAGAAAACTCCAATCTGTTGGTGATGTATGAACTCATGACTGACAACCAGTGTTCAGTGATTTTAGCCATTCAATTAATGGAGGTACTTATTGAGCTGCATTTTGACAAAATTGTAAACCTGTAAATTCCGGCCATCTGGCCATCTGCCCTTCCTTAATCTTGAGAACAGAGTTAGATAAATGAAACTCAAGACCAAATATGGAAAGTTTAAGAGCAAAACAAACCAGATTAACTATATACAAACTTCCAGTTTGCACTGCAAGTCACATATTTCAATTCAAAAATTTTACCCTGAATGGAGTTAGATACATACGAGTAACTGGTACAACTCTATTGCTAACAAGAAAAGTATGATGTACAGGGGCAAAACAATACTCTACTCTATGTAGACACTTTCTATGTACTATCTGTTGCAGTAATGGCATAATAGCATGTCTATTTTGAGCTATATCATTGTCACAGTAATTAACCCTTTCCATGCGGTTATACGCCTTTAGGCGTATGTCACGTGACTTGCCGTTAATTCGCGATGTGGCATACGCCTTTAGGCGTAATTAATCAAAAAAATTCGATTATTTTGCATTATATTCGATTTTCCAGCGATCTTAGCTTTGATTCGCTCTTATGTAGATCGAATGACTTTCTTTAAGCCAAAAAGTGTTTTGTGACCACCCCTGGGTCATAAATATTTCGGTAAAATGATGATAAACTTTTGCGTTTTGCTTTACGATAACAATCGACTCCACTCCCAGCCAAGTAATTAGAGACATAGTGTAAATAATGGCAAGAACTTCTCCCCCGCTCTAGCTAGAGAGCTGCGGTTTCTTTTATTTAAAAGAAGACAGATGTATCTAACTAACAAATGTACAAAGTTTAGCAATTTTCTGTAAATTAATTATTTTTTCTTTTGTTCGTAAGCTTCAACTTTTATTATTATTTTAAATTTCTATTAAACTAAAAATTAAACAATCGTAAACTGTGATATGTTCTTAATCAAACACAAAAAACAGATTAAACATAGCGCGATTTTAAAGCGAAATATCGCGATTTAAAAATTATCCAAAAACTGCAAAAAATGCGCCGCATGACGAATTCCACTCAATTATTTGCAGTAGATCGCCAGCATGGAAAGGGTTAAGTGAATATAATATTAATTTTTTAAAATTATATCCTTTTTCTTGTAAGAATTATATTTAGTTTATTATTTTCTTAAATTTTTTGCCAATAGATAGCACTTCATGTAAAGCCAGCAATTCAAATGTAGACAGAAATTAATTAATATATTGCAGAGGTTCCCAACTTATTTTTGTCACAAAACCCTTATCACTTTAATAAAAAATGTTGGAACATTTTCCCAAACATTGTCCAACATTTGTCATTGTCTGGACAATGACAAATGTTGGAACTAGGGATTGCAATTGCTGGATCCCTCATCCAGCAATCCAGCTGGATCCAGTGCATTCTTCAGCCTGCTGGATCCGCAAATACTCAATTAACTTTCTAAATAATGGTGCAAAAGTCTATGTTGTCAGCGTTGCCACTTTGTTACATGTGCTATCGCTCGGCGGCAAGAGTGACATTGCCGTTCAGTGTGGCACATGCTACACTCCCTCTCTACACCACACCGCCCGTCCTTTTACCTCTGCTGATCTAATTGCCAGTTGACTTCCCACTCTCGCTAAATAAAGTGTCTTCGTGCTAAATAAACTAAGTAACTCCTCTCCTAGTCCTGGTGCATAATTCTAATTTACGGTCAGTTGTGACATCAATGAATCACGTGACGGAACGATTTATGATTATTTCATGACCATGAAACCAACTAGTGTAGAGGCAGAAAGGGCCTTCTCCACAGCCGGATATATATGCAATTCATTAAGAAGAGAGACAACACCATCAATACTATTTGTTTCTTGACATCCTACTTCTGTTATTTTTTTTGACATTTCTAGAAGTGATTGATTTAATTTTATTTAATCCTTTAAATACTTTATTCAAGACAAGACTAATATTTTATAACTTCTACTCTAATTCTATTAAGTAAGAGATTTTAACTTTTATTCTATAAGTGGTTAGTGGGCTAGGCTAGACAATTTTATTGTGAAAATTAGTGAGAAACTCAGACTTCCTAGTTAGTTAAATAGTTAATTAAATTAATGAGTATCAGTATCTTAGATATACGATGATATGAATATATGTAATTCAAGATTGTGATGATGATAACTAACTATTAGACTACTACTCATTACTTACTCACTACTTTACTAACACTAATAATTAAAATACTTATAAATAACTACAGACTGATATGTAGAGCCTATATAAGAAAACTGTAAGACTGATAGCCACTTAGCCACTGATTATCCGTCCTTACGTTATTATAATATATTAATATAAATTAATTAGTAGCATTACCTTTGCTATTATTTAACTTAAAGATTACATTATAATTATAATCTAACTCAACATTTAAAGTTACTTATCTCTATCTCAAGTGTTAAACTGAACCAAAGTTAAGTTTACTACCTAAATGTGTAAGAAGTTTCACTGACTTATAGTGACCAGTCTAAATAATAAAAGTTTCTTAAGTATTTTTAAAAAAATGTTTTATTTCTTTTAAAAAACCATAAATTGCTGGATAGATAGATAGATAGATAGATACCCCAAGACATAGCCAAATATTGCAGCACCAAAAATACATCCGCACTGGATCCAGCTGGAATGATGTTGGTCCAGCAAAAATCCAGCTGAATTGAAAACACTGCTGGATTGCAATCCCTAGTTGGAACCCTGCAGATATCAACGAATTAACGCATTTACAGACAGTGAAGTTGGGTTAGAATTAAAACATACTATTGATAGGTAGCCAGCCACATTATACCAAAACCAAAAGTAAAACTATAAAACTATAAATATAAATAAAATCAAAATTGATAAATTAAAATTGAAATCAAATCAATTGAAAATTAAAACAATGTTTTAAAAAACCATTTAAAAGTTGTTTTGAAATTTTTATATTGTAAATCAAATTTTTATTTTTAAATTTATATTACAGTAGAGCATCGATTATCTGAAACAATTCAGGACTAGGGTTGTTCCAATAACTGATTTTTCAGATAACTGATCGTGTACGAAAAAATATATTAACCTATCCTATGTTGAAATTTTTCTCCATCACATGTCACTTCGTGTTGAATATTTGTCGATGTTAAGCCTTACGTAAATTTTAAAAAAACAACAACCATGGCTATTGTATCATTAAAAATTATTTCTTTATTTTGCACAAACAAAATACATATATTGAAAAGTATAAAAACAAAAAAAAAATATATTTTGGAAGTTAATCTAGTATCAAAAACGTTCCGATTCAGCCCAACACGTTCCCCCACACTGTCCTCAGAAAAACACCACACAAAACAAGCAAAGCTCACCACTCACAATGGGAAAAAAAGCCTTGTTCAAATACTGGCGCATTCTTAAGTATCCTCTCATGGTCCTGCCAGTTCTGCCAGTTCTGCCAGCTAAAACACAAACACCAACAAAAATAATATTGGAGTAGCCCAAGACATAGCCAAATATTGCAGCACAACAGCACTAGCAGAAATTTGAATTTGCCGACTGGAACGCTTTTGGTTAACTGATGTTTCAGTTGATTGGTATTCAGATAATCAATGCTCTACTGTATTTGTGTGCAGTGGTGACAACATTTTTGCTTTTAATATATACATATTAACTATATCTCAACAAATCATATCTCTATATATTAACAATCATTAAATCTGTATATATACAGATACAAATACAGGTATTTTGATTTATATATTGGATCCTTTTTAAGGTTATGGTTTTTTTAATGATTTTCTAGCTTTAGTTTATGTTTTACTTATTTTATGGTTTCCATTATCTTGTCAAACATTTTATCATGATTTTGGTTCTTTTCATTACTGATAAATCAGTCCCCACTGTTTATAAAGCTATAAATAACTTTAGTACTTATATAGTATCAGACAGAGTCCTCGTATCATCATACAAGAACTCAATCTGAGACTAGAACAATTACACATCATATCCCAAATTTGAATTGGAAGAACCCTAGGGTTCTGCAGAACACAAATTGGAACCCTGATATATAAAAATCCAATCAATAATTTGAGATGGGTAAAAAACATTATCTAAGTTAGAAGTACAGTATGTCCGAGAAAGATCTTTATTATTCTAAACATTAATAACAAAAATACTAACAGGTGAAATGAAATGCAGTTTGCTGCAAAAGAATGAATAAATCGAAGAGTTTTTTCTAGTTTGGTAATGTTTGGTGTGGACTTTTACAAGATGCTGTAATCGGTCCATTCTTCTTTGTGGAGAAGACTGTTAACGATAATGTTTACCAGGATCTTCTTGAGTTTTACGTTATTCCACAATTGGAATATTTGCAGCCAAATGTTATTTCAGCAGGATGGTGCCTCACTGGACATTTTCTGTACATGAATTACTTAATAGAGTGTTTCCCGAATGATGGATTGATCGTGGAGGACTCATATCTTGGCCTTTGCAATCACCCGACATAAATCCACTGGATTTCTTTTTTTGGGGTTATGTTAAAGACAGGGTTTATCAAACACCTGTTTCTGATATATCCGTTTTAAAGAAAAGGATACAATTAGCAATCCTCACTGTTACACCGCAAATGTTAAAAAACACTTGGAGGGAAATCGAGTACAGACTCGACATTGTTCGTGCCACTAACGGAGCTCACATACAGCTACATTGAAGGTACTGTAAAAAAACTCTTAGATTTCTTCATTCTTTTGCAGCAAACAGCATTTCATTTCATCTGTTAGTATTTTTGTTATTAATGTTTAGAATAATAAAATTCTTTCTTGGACACGCTGTATTTGAATGTAACTGCAGAGTTTTGTAGCAATTGGTCAAACAGCCTAGGTGTGCATAGTGAAAAAACAAACAAACATCCACATTTATATATATATTAATAAAATTGTTATTTAATTTGAGTTAAGAACTTTTAAATATGAATTATTCAATGTCATTTATATTAAGTGAATGTCAATTAACTCAGTTTTTATTAACTACAGTAGAGTCCTGTACAACATGGGGGATTCGTTACTCCTTATAGGAAATTGTGTTATTGAAACCTGCATTATCACACGATTTATGAAAGTTTAAACCTTGGCCTATAAGTTGAAAAAAAACGTATACCTCTGATTGACAAAATTTGAGGGTTGTTGTTTGCTTTATTTGCGCATTGTATGAGACTCTACTGTAATTTAATTTAAATTTAATTGCGGCGCATACCAAAACTGGTAGTAGAATCTTGCCCGAATTTGCATTGAAATTTAATTCGAATATCATCATCATTGATGGTTCATGTTGTGATGTCTAATGATGTAATCTCAACACCACTATTAAATCAGTAGTCCTGTTATTAATCAGGCTGTCAATTTTCTTTAACATATTAAGTATAGGAAGTTGACCATTGATGGCCAGCTCAGCCAATTAGCTGATTTGGAAACCAAGTTATCATACAGCAACTGGAGCAAAAATGGTATTCAAAATTTTGTTTGTAAACCAAATTGTTTGTAGACAGGTACAGTACATCCATAACCCAATGTTTGACTGTACATAAATCACTCACACAGGAGATTTATAAAAACAAAAGTAACAAATAACTGTAATATCTTCAGACCACTGAACCTCTTCAGCTTCCAGTAAAACATAAAATGTATCAAATCTCAAACATTTTCAGAATCCACCTGATTCCAGCTTCATGTTCAAAGAGTTCATTTTAAATAGAATGCACATGTAGAATTCAAATTTAAACAGGCCAGTAAAAGATGTGCGCTGAGCTATACCACATCACCCAGGATATAATGTTTCATACCATGCTCACCATGCTCAGGATAGCTGCATCTCATTTCTAGAGTTGATGTAATTGGAGTTCTAGCTGGCTTTAAATATTTCAATGGATTATAAGAGTCTGATGTGATTCTAATTTGTAGAGGATCTGATGAGCAGGACCTGATTTAATTTAGAAGACCATTTTTGTTTCAGAAGACCATATAGAGCCTAATTATAAAGGCTGTTCTCAGAGAACTAAAGATAAAAATTATAAAATAACTTAAAGAAATCATTTAAGAATTAAATTTCCCCATTTTATAACCTATAAATCATCATTTAAAGTATTAACATCATAGATTAAACAAAAATCAGACAAAAACAAAAAAAAACTTAATTTTCACAAATAATTTTGCTGTTATCAAAATTAAAACTGACAGAAAGTGTCTCTGCAAAAGGCTGGAGATGTTTGTTGGCTGAAAATATACCAAAGAGCATGTTGTTCAAAGGTGGAGTAATATCTGCATTGAATTTAATAGACATTCTGCTTCCATATAGTTCATTAGAGTAAGGATTTACTAGATGACAACTATGGTCATATCTAGACATGCAAATAAAATTAATAATGAAAATCTCCAAATATTTAATTGTTATAAGGACTCTTAAGTAATAATCAAGTATAATGTATTTAAGATGATTACATTCATCTTAAATACATTACAAGACTCTCAGATAAAGCATAATTTTTATAAAATGATAAGTAATAACAAACATAATTAAAACTCTGATCACAAGTAAATATATTGTTCCTTCCTTAATCTCAAAAACAGTGTTAGATAAATGAAAACTGAGACCAGATATGAAAAACTTAGGAGTAGGAGGCCTAGATTAATTATATATGAACTTCCACACTAGATCAGAAATCACTTGAGTTCAATTCAAAAATTTTCCCAAAATGAGGTTATATATACATGACCAGCATGACTGCTGTCATCAATAAAAGTATGATGTACCAGTACAGGAGCAAGATACTACTAATTTGAGGTGGAGAGTATATATTTTAAATGAAATAAATTAAAAATATAATTAAAAATTGTAGTCTGGCATTGTAACAATGCCACAATAATTTTTGCTCATATTTCATATATTATTGTTCAATTCATGAATCTGAATAGAATTTAAAATATACATACCAGGTGTATAAGCTTAAATCTGCTGTTTGCTAATAGATGGCATAAGTGAGCGTATTAAGCTACTATGGAAACGCCATACTTTTTTTTTTATGATTTTGACATATGTCAACATTAATCAGTGCACATCATCAGCAATTTCATACAACAACATACATTTTTCCTTTGATAATCATGTCTAGTTTTGTGCTAGAAAAAGAGCATATGCGGCAAGCTCTGCTTTTCTGCTTCAATTTGAAGAAATCGGCTGCCAAAGCACATTGAATGCTTGTGGAGGCCTACGGCAACAATGCTTTATCGAAAACCAGGTGCAGAGATTGGTTTCGCCAGTTCAAAGACAGCAATTTTGACCTGAGTGACAAGAAGCGTGAAAATCGACCCAGGAAGGTTGAGGACCATCAATTGCAGGCTCTTTTGGACAAGAATGATACCCAATCGCAAAGAAATGCTTGCCGAGCAATTGGGTGTTACTCAACCAGCCATTTCCATGCGTCTACGTGCCATGGGAAAGATTCAAAAGATCAGAAAATGGGTGCAGCATGAATTGAACAATAGGCAGATGGAGCGATGCCAAAACACATGTGAAATCTTGCTCGCCAGACAAAAAAGAAAGTTGTTTCTGCATTGGAATGTAACTGGCGATGAAAAGTAGATAAATTTCAAGAATCCTAAACACAAGAAACCGTGGGTTGATCCAGGCAAACCATCAACATCTTCCCCAAGACCAAATCGCTTCAGACGGAAGATGATGCTGTTCATTTAGTGGGATCAGCAGGGTATCATCTACTATGAGCTGTTGAAACCTGATGAAACTGTCAATGCCCACCACTACCACCAACAACTGATCAAATTGCATCATGCTCTGTGTGAAAAAGGCTGGATTATCTGCAAAGACACAATAAGATGTTTTCTTCCACGATAATGCACCATTGCACATGTCAACACTGGTCCAAAACTACTTGGAGACACTCAACTGGGAGGTGCTACCCCATCCCGCTTATTCACCAGACCTGGCCCCATCTGACTATCACCTTTTTTCGTCAATGGGCCATGCGCTCGCTGAGTGGCACTTCAGTTCTTATGAAGACATCCAAAAATGGCTTGATGAGTGGTTTGCCTCAAAAGAGAAGGAATTTTTCTGGTGTGGTATCCACACATTGCCCAAGAGATGAAAAAATGTGTTGCTAGTGAGGGAAAGTACTTTGAATAAATTTGTTTTTGCTTTTGTGTTTTTCTAACTAAAAAACAGTGGATTTAAGCTTATACATGTGTATATATTTTATATTTTATTCAGATAATGACAAATAAATAAATGAAGTTATAAAAGTAATACAGTAGAGACTCGTTAATCGGAATCGCCGGTATTCAGAACGATTTTCAGTCGGACTGTGTCGTGCTGAATCGAACGTTTTTGATACTACATTTACTTCTAAAGTATAATTTTCATGTTTTTATATTCTTCAATATATTTATTTTGTTTGTACAAAATGCAGAAATAATTTTTAACGATACGATAGCCTCGATTATTATTATAAAAATTTTCGTTAGGCTTAAAATCGACGAAAATTCAACACGAAGCGACACGCAACGGAGAAAAATTTGAACATCGGACAGGTTACTATATTTATTCGTACATAATCGGTAATCGGAACAAATGACTAATCTGAACAACCCCAGTCCCCAATTGATTCCGATTTTCGGTTCTCTACTGTAATTCTAATATAAATAACTAAAGACCAGATCTTGTTTAATACAATAAATTTTTCAAATTAATACGTACTTTCCATCTTTCACAAGGTTAATCAATTCTTGTTCTATTTTCAATAACATCATTCTATCTTTTTGGTTTTTATGCAGTGTATCAATTATGAATTGCTGAATATCAATTCCTGTAGATTCCATATATGTTTCTGTGCTAGAATCTGATATAAAATTTACAATTTGAAACATTTATATAAAAGTAAAACTTCAAATATGAATAAAAAATATATTGTATTATTTTTATAATTATTTTATAATTAAAACAGTTAATATTATTTTATCTTTATTATCTACAAAAATATTAAATATAATTTTAATAAGTAATTTTGTTTCACTTGACCTCAAATCACTTTAAAGATCACAAAAAACAATCACTTTTATTTATCATATATTTAAAGTTACAAATAACGCATCCAAATATATTTATCTGAATTTAGAAAATAATTTTATACTAGTTAAGTGATGCTCTTTAACTTTGTCATGTTCCAATGACAAACAATGTAACCTGTATACAGCAAAACCTGTCCAACATGGAAACGGAAAGGAGTCTTGGGCCATACAATGAAAACTTTAGTATCCTCTTCAATGCTCAATGGAAAGTTTTTGTGTGCAGCTGTCTTATCACACATACATTATTTACTTACACCAGTTGTGAATTTAACACATTATTGCTAATGTGAGATTAAAATAAGCTTGTAGACAAACTTTTTATAACATATGTTGTTTGAATACAATTGAATCAAAATGTCTGCAGATAAAAAACATATTGGTCAAATAATGCTTTTTAAGTTTCATAAAGGATATAATGCCATACAAACAGTAGAAAATACTCATAGTGTGTATGGGAAAGATGCTCTTAAACTTCTAATGTATCAATATAGTTTTTTTTTTTCTTTCAAAAATTTTGAACTGAAGGATACAAAATGTACAGGGTATGCAAAAACTGTCAACAACGAAAAACTGCAGGCAGAAATTGTTAAAAATAGACAAATAACAACTCATGAACTTGCAACAAATCTTAGTGTGTCACAGATACATATTGTAGGAACATGTCATCCACTTGAAATGGTTGTAAAACATGGTAACAATTGTGTTCCACATGCATTAAGGGGGGAATAAACTGGATCAAGTATAATTTTGTTTGACAAAAATAGACAGCTCTAATGTTTCATTTTATTTTTAAATTAGTTACTCATTTTTATCATTGAAAACTTTTTTACTGATGACAAAATTAAAATAAAAATATTTATTATTAACTGAAAATTTGTTCTAGGGGTGGCGATTGTTTGGTCGAGTACACACAATTTTGATATACAAGTAAGTATCGAGAATTAATTAATCATGTTAATCAAGGGATGCTTGCAGTAGGTACTCCCGTATAATTTTGGAATTCAATTCAAAAGCTTTGTTTTTCCTATTGCTATTCATCTTTACTCCTGACAATACACAAAAATGATTCAAACAATCCAGATAAAATACTTTTGTTTTTAAACACCAGAAGGTGAGAATCTGGTAAAATATGCAAAAACACAGTTTACAAAAATTATTGCAAAAATAAAAAGAATCCTTTGCTCGCACATATAGGACAACCTAGGTTTTTGAAGCAGTGAAAAATGAATAAAATCCTCATATACGAGTAAACACAGTATACTCATTGATGAATATTTTAGTATGCTCTAGCTACAAATAAAAATGAAGATTCTAAATTTTTCCTTTACAACAAGTTTTTGTCCATTAAATTAAATGTTTGTTGTATTTATAATGTATGTATGTACGTATGTATACATGATCCATATATATATATGAATCATGTATACATACGTACACACATACATTATATATATATATATATATATTATATATATATATATATATATATATATACACACACACACACACATACATGTCACCATGAAAGACTGAAATTAGAGAATGTCAAGATTCTCCAGTGAATGTCGGTCGACACATAAGAAAGATCGTCAGTGAAAGACCGAATATTTGGTTATATTATTAATGCTATGTTAGGTTCAGTCAGGTTTAGGTTAGGTTTAGGAAATGTTCAGGTTAGGTTAGGTTAGGGGAAAAAATGTCCAAGAGAAGCAGCTGCAACTAATTTGAGAAGTGGAAGGCAAGGCTATACACACTGTAATTGCAAAAACAAGTGTTCCACGACTAAATGCTAGGAGCAATATTTTTATTCAACATTCACATCAGTGTATGCTGAATGTCGACATTTGTCAGTGTAAGTGAGAAATAATGATATTTAGCAAATATTTCGTACATACACGAAACAACTGTTTGAATGCTGACATTCACCAGTGAATCTCAACATTTGCCAGATTTTGGTCTTTCACAGTAACATATATATCAGATATCCACTGTATCTCTTGTTACTGACAGACTGACAGATACCATAAATTGCAGTATATAAGTCAACTTTTTAAGCCTAAAAAATCTTTGAAGTATAATGAATAAAAATACCATTTACAATTTTGACATTTCAGTTCTAACTAATCATATATTTAGTAGTTGACTTATAAGGCTGGTATGTTGACTTATAAGGTTGACTTATGTTTATACTTAAATTTTGGGTTAAAAATCTAGAGACTGACTTGTGTCATAATTTATGGTAACTAGTTTTTTTTTGTCTTCAGCATGTAATTTTTAGTTTGTAAATTCTAATGTTTTCTAATTTGAGGTTTTTTTTAAATAAGATTTAATATTCAGAAAATTCAGCATTAACCATATACTAAATTTTTAACACAACATACTAAAAAACATATATATAACATAAATATTTAATCTGCAAAAAATCACTTTCATACCTCGTGAAAGACTAGGAGAAGAACCTTCCATGCTGCCCTGGGTACTTCCTAATGAGCTGCCTTGTCTAACTAACTGATTTGGTTTCGAAGATATTTTCGATTGATTCTAAAAGAATACAAAAATGTTAATTTGAAATTGTTATGATATTTTAAATAATTCAGTACAATAAAAATTTAACTTGAAAAAATTAATATAATACATTTACACTCACTTGCGAAGAAAACAATGAAGCACAAGTAACACTTAGCATATTAGTATTTGTAGCTATTACATCTGGATCTGGTGGTGGTGAGGTGTCATCATGAACTGCTTGACTTCTTACAAGTAATTTTACTCTTTGATGAGATGACTAAAAAGTTAAAAAATAATAAATTTGAGAAAAATATTACAAATTACAATTTTTTAAATATTTTAATATTGTTGGTTGAAATTACTTTTTTCCAATATTCAAACTATTAATTTAACTGTTTCATTTTAATATTTTATCAAGCAAAATATCTAAACCCAAAAATCACAATATTAAACTACTTTGTTCAAAAAATAATATTTCAAAAAGAAAGTAATTTAAATGTAATAATTTTTATCATATAACTTAATAAAACTAATAAAATATAAATCAACTTTTAGATTTTGCTACTGGTCTGACTGTTCTCTTAATGTCTTTTAATTTTTAAATAATTGCTTAGTAAATTTGGGACATGTCTTATATTTAAAAAAAGTTTTTTTTTTTAGTTTACTTGTCTTAAAATTATCATTGGTTATGTTGAGAACTTTAACAAACTTTCTCAATTTTTTTCCGAATGAAATTTTATTTACAGTATAAGTAGATAAATCTGATAATCACAATGTCAATGGAAATATTAATAAAAACACCACTAAACCAACACCGAAGTGAAGTTATTTACATATCTCCAAGCCTGTTATCAGTGTGAACTCCAAAAAACGATGAAAAAATAGTTCTTTACAAACATTTTCGAACCCTAAACGGTTCTTCTTCAGGTAAAGGTGAATTTCCAATAGAATGCAAATTAAAAAATAAAAAAGGAACACAATTGACATTCAAACACGTGCCTCTTGATGACGTCCTCGTGGGCATGCACACTCCAGCAATTGACATTATTTATAGGTTTTTGTCCATTAGTACTTGCCATGCTATGGACAGAGTTAATTCCTCTTTGTGGTTGATACAATTGTCGTTGAGGCTAAATCTGTAGATATAAATGGCCTCCAACCACCTTAGATGTTGTGTGTGCTGTAAGGTGCGGATAACTCTCGCCTGATTAAAATCCGGCTCTATGTCTGAATCAGTGGCAAGTGGCGTAAATGGCAAGAGCAGTGATGGTCCTCGTGTGCTGTATATC
Source organism: Centruroides vittatus (assembly GCF_030686945.1). Lineage (NCBI taxonomy): Eukaryota > Metazoa > Arthropoda > Arachnida > Scorpiones > Buthidae > Centruroides > Centruroides vittatus. Next base: position 1,290,474 of record NW_027120741.1, read on the forward strand.
AGCAGTGTGCTCTTTCAATCTAACCCCTAAGGAGCGTTTCGTAGAACCGATGTAGATGAGGTTTCTGTCGCATCTGTGATGTTTAATTGGGATGCAGTATACATCGGGGGAGTCTGTCCCAGTTAGGACCGACCTTTCCATTACAAAAGATGTCAAATACAGTTGAACATCTTCTGTATATGATGCAAATGTGGCACTTTTTAGCTATCTCTGTGTATAGCGATTTGAGATATGGGTTGTAAGTGACTGGGATCCTTTCTTCTTCGTTGAGTCGATCATTGCCATGGGAGTGGACTTGGACAGGATATCTGGGGACTTAGGTATGGTGATAAGACAAATAGAGTGCAAGATCCTCCCTCACCACCTCCCCAACATCATTTTATATAGGAGGTACTGTACATATATGACATAATCATTGTATGGAGGACAATTCCAGACATCCCAGCTCTTGTCAACTCCATTAATGACAACCCATATGACTTGACCCTGGAAATCAATCAAGGACAACCTACAGAGGTCCATTTCCTTGACATTAACATTAGAATTGAAGGGTCGGCAATCCATACTGTAAACCAGGATTGGAGTCTATATATATCTGTGGGGTCTTGTGTCCCATCTCAGTATAAAATTGCAGCCTATAATGCCTTAATTAAGAGAGTGCACACTCACTTGTCCACTCAACTAGCTCTCCAGGCTGAACTGAGATGTACTCATCACATAGCCACGGACCATGGGTACCCAAAGCTCATCCATAAATTGATTGACAGATTTCAGTGCTCCCAAGATCCTGTCCAAGTCCACTCCCATGGCAATGATCGACTCAACGAAGAAGAAAGGATCCCAGTCACTTACAACCCATATCTCAAATCGTTATACACTGAGATAGCTAAAAAGTGCCACATTCGCATCATATACAGAAGATGTTCAACTGTATTTGACATCTTTCATAATGGAAAGGACGGTCCTAACTGGGACAGATTCTTCCGATGTATACAGCATCCCAATTAAACATCACAGATGCGACAGAAACCTCATCTACATCGGTTCTATGAAACGCTCCTTAGGGGTTAGATTGAAAGAGCACACTGCTGATATACAGCACACGAGGACCATCACTGCTCTTGCCATTTACGCCACTTGCCACTGATTCAGACATAGAGCCGGATTTTAATCAGGTGAGAGTTATCTGCACCTTACAGCACACACAACATCTAAGGTGGTTGGAGGCCATTTATATCTACAGATTTAGCCTCAACGACAATTGTATCAACCACAAAGAGGAATTAACTCTGTCCATAGCATGGCAAGTACTAATGGACAAAAACCTATAAATAATGTCAATTGCTGGAGTGTGCATGCCCACGAGGACGTCATCAAGAGGCACGTGTTTAAATTTCAATTGTGTTCCTTTTTTATTTTTTAATTTGCATTCTATCAGAAATTCGCCTTTACCTGAAGAAGAACCGTTTAGGGTTCGAAAATGTTTGTAAAGAACTGTTTTTCATCGTTTTTTTTGGAGTTCACACTGGTAACAGGCTTGGAGGTATAGAAATATTAGTATATATGACCCCCATCGTCCCCCTCCAATAAACACTCATATGTCTTATATTGGAGCCACCACAAGACAAATTAAAAAACATATTATATACCACTATATGGACATTAATAAAGATAACAGTGTACCCAGTTTGCAAGATGTGTTGGAGGATAACTATACACCATACTAAACTGATGTAAACTTGTTTAACAGCATAACTGATGTCAAGGAATTTTTTGTGTGTAAAACATTGTTTATTAGGCAATTAATTTAAACCCCATAAATAATCCCATTATGTATCCTCCAGAATTTTGGCTAATTTGTATGATTTAAAACATTAAGCTTAGTTGTTATAAAAGAACTCCCATCCTACCCATCCCTTCCTTATCAATTCATGCAATTAATGCATTCATAAGACTGATTTTAAAACATTCAAATATTTGAGGTTCATTATGTTCTATTATTATATTTCAAATTATGTTCTGTCCTTTTCAGTTGAAAATAATGTTGAAAATATTTGAACATAAAGTAAAATAATTTTTTGCACTATTGTATGTTCTTATTTGTACAAGTGGGGAGCCATTAGGCCAAATGCACCTCAATCAAAAAGATGCATAGTGCACACTCAGTTGTTTAATTTGTAACAATATAAACTAGATTTTATTTACACAGAATAGCATTTTATGTTCACCATACATAAGATTCAATATTTCAATAAAATATTTCCATGTTGTGATTTTGAATTTCACTAATATATATATAAAAGAGAGAGAGAGATAATAATAAGAAAAGCTTATAATTAATTACATATTTGCTTTTCTTATTTACATCACCACTAATATTTTAAAAAGAAATTTATTATTATATTATTTTCTAAATTATTAATTACGTGAAATACAAAGAAAACCTTTTTATTCAGTAACAGCACTTCAACAAAAATTCTAACGTTTTTGGCCTTCCCCAAGGCCTGCCTCAGGATTTTTTACAAAACCGAATTTCCAAAGTCGAATGTCAGAACAATTATGTTTGAAAATCGCTTTTTTAAAATTTTGAATATCCCATCATATGAGGCAAATTTATATGGTTGTTTGACTAATACTGTAAAAATGCAATCATGTGATCCATACCAATTTTTTAAGCTGTGTATATTGTATAAGATGAAATTATAATGGGTTAACTTTGCTCAACTTTTTCATACATGTACTTCCATGCATACACCACCATATTGCAGTCCTTAAAGTTAATATAATTGCTGATTAGGCTGGCTTTATATATTTCCAATGCATCCAGGCTATGAATATGATCTGTTTGAAAGGCCTGCCTGATTAACTTGGTGTTCTGGAGGTCCGCATGTACTTCAGGGTGGGTGGCATATGTGGACAAGGCAGTGATATGCCTGTTGTTCGCAAGGTCGTATATTGATGTTCACGTACCCTTTTATGTATTGAGCATTTGGTTGAGTCAATATAGACTTTTTTATTTATTTAATTTAAAGTAAGAAGGCTGTCTAGATGACTTAGCCATGGAAAAAGGGGGAGGGGATGGGGAGGGTTGAAAGCAACGAAGGAAGGAAGGAAGGAAGGTGGTAGGGAAGAGGTCACAATGTGTCCTACAATGTATAAGCTGAAATAGTATAGAAACATTTACATATGTACAATTGCCAATTTGGCTATAGTTGATACAGTTAACAGTTACCTACAATGCTGTTAGAAAAAAAAAATTATACCGCATTTTTGCAATAGTAGAATTGGTTACAGCTGGGAGCCCGAGGTACACTGACATCAAGGCAAGGGAATGACATCAAGTTGAATGAACAGCTGCCCCTACAGGTGTACAACAACAACATGTCCAAAGTGGTCGTCCAGAGAGAGAGTCCTGGGCTAGCGTTGACAGAGTATGTGTCGATACACCTAGTCAATTAATTTGAATATACAGTCAAACCTGTTTTTATGCGGTCTTTTTTTGTGCGATTTTTTTATGTGATTTTTTATTTGTGCAGTATAGTTGGCGACTAGTCTCGTGTGATTTGTCATGTCTCACGTTGACTTATTATAGCTAAATAAACTTATTATAGCATAAATGAACTTATTATAGTAATATTATAGTAATATTATTGCATGAATATGCGAAAAATGAAATACAGTAGAGCATCAATTATCCGACTTAATTGGGGACTGGGGTTGGTCGGATAACTGAAAAGTCGGATAACCGAAAAGTATGAAAAAATACATTATTAGTGTAGTGTATTAGGCCTGGTTTAAATACTAGCCTCCCTTTCATGGTCGAGCCAGTGCTGCCAGCTAAAACATGCAAAAATTTAACAAAAATAATATTAAAGTAGCCAAGACATAACCAAATATTGTAGCGCCACATCACTAGCGGACATTTGAATTTGCCGACTAGAACCGGCGTCGATCGGTTAATCGGGGGTCGGATAATTGATGCTCTACTGTAATTTATTTTTTAAGTCAACAAAACACCACCTGGACAAAAATATGTAAAACAGACGATAGACGAGACGATGCAGTCAAGTGCTGACATCTGTTGTCAATAAATTCTATTTCGTACAGTTTTGAGTTATTTTCTATGTGAGACTTTTTTTATGCGGTCCCTATTGACCGCATAAAAAAATATTTTTTTAATTGTGTTGCAAAAACTATTTTTTATAGCCACTCGTGAAGTTTCGTGCGATTTTTTATGCGTTTTTTTTTATGCGGTCCCTATCCACCGCATAAAAACAGGTTTGACTGTAGTCACCTGGATGTAGTGTGTTGGAGGATGTTGCAGCAATCGGTATATGTCTTTAGTTTCCTAAAGTTCTCTCCACTGAAGAGCAGATGTCGTCCAGTTGAGGTGGCCAGCTTTGTCCTTTGGACAGAAAATAGCCTGAGGGACCTCCTTTCCATATTGTGAAGAGGGCAATCCAATAACACATGCAGAGCATCTCCCACTGCTGTCCCATCGCAAGTGCAATGGTCGTGGGTGCGTTTTTTAATTTGATGCAGGTAGCTCGGCAGATTGCCATGGCCTGTCGTCAGTTGTGTCAAGCTGTACGTAGGTAATACATAGTTCATCTTTTGACGATGTTTTATAGAGGGCAGGAAATAGTATGTCGTCCTACCCGTCGAAGAGGAGTTCCACTCGGATTGCCAGACTTTGATGACAGCACTTTGGATGAAGCTATGAATGCTACTGAGGGGGAGTTTGTGGAAAGCAACAGTACTATGGCTGGCGGCAGCCTTTTTGGCCAAGGCATCAGCTCTCTCATTGCCTCTGATGCGTTTGTGACCAGGCACCAACTGAAAGCAATAGTTTTACTTTTATTCAAGTTGTAGGTCATATGTTTGACCTTAATACCAGTAGTAATGATACTTTTCCCTGCTTAGAACCCCAAGGACATAGTGGCTATCAGTGATGAACTTGATAGATCCTGTGAACTTTTTTATATTAGTTGTGACTAGTTGTAGGGCTTTTTTCATGGCCCAAAGTTTGGCCTGGTTACTGGAACAGTGGTCATTCAATTTGTAATACTCCTTGTGGGTAATATTCTTGGTGCCAGTGTTGAAAACAACTACAGCCCCAATACCATTGTCATTTTTGGCACCATCTGTATAGATGTGCCAAGTTGATTCGATCTGGTTTGTATCTCCATCTATGCTGATTTGAATCATGTCTTCCTCAGCAGGGTGATGGTTCGTCTCAGGGCCCTTGTGTAGTTTGTCTATGCCATGTGTCCTTATCTGTTGTAAAAAGTCGAGGCAACTAGGTGGATATCCTTTCCCGGTTGACGTAGTCTGCGAGTCTCCATTGGCACAGTCTTGCGCTTTCATTTTTACCAATATAGACTAAGTCCCTTTGGAATCTATAATCTCTTAGAGGAATAGAGTACACTACTGGGGCTCTGGTTTGATCCATTTCATCTTTTGCATTGTGTAACAACTTGTATATTGTACCGGATTTCCTGTATGCAATTTCTGTACCACTCTGGCCTGCAATCTCTTTGTATAAGAATTTCAAATGTTGATTGAACAGTACTGTGGTGTGCCTGGAGCCTGTGATGCATTGTTCATTTCTGTTAGAAGCAGAATGGGTATAGGGACAGTTGTGTGCAGCAAATCAGTTGGTGTAGGTGCAGGCTAAACCACATACTAGGTCTCTTCTGTAGCCATGTTCTATTGCTATATCATTGAAATGTTATAGTTCAAGTATAGTGTTATGCCTATTGTTGTGATGAGTGTATGCCCGTCTGATTAGGGCACGGAAAGCGACGATTTTATACGAGAAGGGGTCAAATGAGTTTGCTGGGATGAATAGTAGTACGTAACCCAGTTTGTAATAAATGCTCATTTCCACTCAACCCGTTGAGATGCATGCTGACATCTAAGAAATGAGAGCTACAGTTACTTATTTGGTCCAGCTTAAGGGTAAGACTGTACGGTTGTTGTTCATAGAACTTAAAAACTCACCGACCTTTGACTCCATCTTCCATAGGATAAATATGTCATCCACTGACATTCTGACATTCGACTTTGAAAATTTTGTTTCGTTAAAAATCTCGAGACAGGCCTTGGTGAAGGCCGAAAATGTTTGAGTTTTCATTGAAGTGCTGTTACTAGATAAAAAAGGTTTCGTTTTTATTTAATTAATTACCCCAGTAATTTGTGAAGAACATAGTTACAATTAATTACATGCATTAAACTTTAATTATTTGTTGTTATTCAATTTATTTGTTAGAATCTTAAGTTAAGTGATTTATTTTGACAGATTTGTTAAAATAATATTTAAAAATTATTTTGATAGAAAAATTATCTATCTAAGCTAAAAGGAGAACTTCCTTTTAGTCATAGAGAGAAAACAGTTTAGATCTTCCGAAAGTGATAGTTTAAGTGTGTTGTCTTAATCTTCTATCTGCAAGATAATCCAACTTCCATCATGCATCGGAAGTGAGGTGCAATTTTCCAATAATTCTATTGGATAAAATTCAACATAAAAGGTGAGAGGTCACCTTCCAACTTGCTCTTGTTTTGACACTCTTACTTGGCATCCAATGCTTTAGCCAATGCTCTTACACCCCTCTCCCGGTTCATCACCTCTGCTCATCTCAAGGACTCTCCCCATCATAAATAATATAATTATTTTATGTAAACTCATCTCTCATTAGAGATTTAGAATTAGATCCTCGCATATTTGATGATAAAGCTTAATTGTTTATGTTTATCATAGTCGTCATTTATTTGTATACATAATAGTTATAATTTCATATAGTAAAAAATATAGTTATATGCTTATTTGTTGTTCCATTGATTTTATGCCTAACTCCATCATAGGCCCACATAACCTACACAATTTATGTAATTCATATATCTCAGATCTTTTAACATTTAAAACAAACCCTTCCAAAATTCAAGTCAAGTTTAAATATCTGAGATTAAAATACTGCTGAGATTCGAAACACAAACTTCACAATTACAAAACCAGCGCACACCATCAAGCCATCCACTACTCTACAAATGACAGAAATTCTAAAGATTTTAAGTTATTTGATTTAGTTCCCTCATTAGTGTGGTGAAATGTCAATATAACGAAATTGAGGAAACCATCAAAATTTTGTTTTTTGTTATACTGAAATTTCGTTATATTGAAATACGATCAAAATGGAAGGATAAAGGAAATTTGATAATAAAAGAAACTTATGTTTTGAAGTAAGAAAGTTTTTAAAAATACAATTTATCTATTTAGTATTTATATGGAACCAAATTTCACATTTTCAGAATATAAGTTATATTAAATTAGAATAAAATTAAATCTGTAATAAAAAATTATGACAAAATATTATGAGTGAACAATTGAAATAATGATATGGTAGTACAGATTAGTTGGAATTCGGCCTCTGTGTTATTTCTGCTTAAAGCCATTCTTTTCTGCTAAAAGAAGTCTAATTTTTGTGTGTTGTTTCTTTAATAAAAGTCTTTTCAATAAAATTCAGTATTGTGACACAGCATTCTAATAGGCTGTCAGGTACATCTTTTTATTTAATTCCTTTTTGCACGTTATCTGATTTTTTATTATTCTCTTCCAAAAAAAATTGCTTTTGTTTTTTGCCATTTTTCTTCTCATAAACTTAAACAGAAATAAACTGTAGAGTAATAGCATCAAAACAAAACCATAATTAAAAGTAAAAATTAGCATTGCCAATTGAACTAGACATTAAAATTAATGTTGCCAGACTGTTTGACATAATATTCATCATTTACTAATAATGAATGATTTAAGCATTTATAGATGTCATTATAATGAAACTATTCTTTTGTAATGGACAGCATTTTTATTATATTAAACTGAAATTTTCATTATAACAGTATTCGTTAAACATTTTTGCATTGAGCTGAATAGGAAATTGGCATGAAATTCAAGATATATTCATTATACCGAAAATTTCATTAAACTGGTGTTTGTTATATAGCAACATTTCACTGTATTTCAGAGTTTTAATAAAAACGCTGAAATACAGCTAAATTAAGACAATAAAAAACTTTTGATTGATTAGAATGAACTGAAATAGTTTGAAAACAATTTTCAAACTATTTCAGTCCATGGGGAAATAGTTTTGAAAACGTTTCTCACCTATTAACAAGTTTTCAATTGTCTTAATTTAACTGTACATTTATTTATTTTTGTTTTTACCCAGAAGAAAAAAAGAAGTGTTTATAAGCAATAAAAATTGAAAAGGTTTATCTAAATATTAATTTTAAATAATGATCATTTCTATCTATCATTACAAACAGAAACGACCATCATAGAAAGCTCATCAATCTTGATTACTAGTCTAACATAACTTTTGAATATTTTTTGAAGTTTTATTAACAAATTTATTTATTTTTTTTTTCCAGTTTATAACAGTTAAATGTTACATTTTCAAAGATTCTATAATCTGAAACAGACTAATAATACTACTTTGGTTTCTATTATAACAGTGCAATAATATACATCAAACAAAACTAATAGATTAAAAATGTGATTTTAAATTCTCCTATTAAAATTCATATAAACTAATCAGTATTACAACTTTCATTTCATTTATTCAAATCTGAATTTCATTCTACATATTTTGTACTAAATATAAATTCCTGTAACAGAAGTGAATTGAAAATGAATTATTTGACTTCAAACAACACTATTTGTTAACATAAAATATTAATACTTAAATAATTAAAATATAACTGATTTTTTTATGAAAAATAAATAAATAAACAAAACAAATCTTACTCTTTTATTTTTCTCTGGTTTTCCACTTTGCGTAGGTCCAGGTGAATATCTAGAACTTGTTTTATTAGTTCTAGATTTCTGTGGACCATCACCATCACTACTTGCATCATCAGCAGTATCAAATCTTCCACCATCATTATCATCTTGATCCAATGCATCTTGAATTCCACCACCCCCTTCTTCTATTTGAATCATAACAGGAGAAGTCACACAATCTATTTCTTCAGACTCAAACTGATCTTGTTTAGCTAAACATGGCGGTCTATTCGATTGATGTTCCATTTCAATATTGGCACAATTGTTGCTGCTATAATTACTTCCACTCTTTATCACTACTATGATACAGCAAGTTATAGAAATGAATTTTCTTTATACTGAGTATTCTCATTCAATATATCAACTCTTCTAGAAAAACCTAATAATAAAATAATAAAGAAAAATAATTTTAAAATAAAATTTATAATAAATATTATTTAAAGTTTATTATTTTAAACTTAAAATGCATTTTCTAGTTTTATAAATTTCAATAAGTATAATAGGAAACAATAAAAAGTCAAAGATAATTATAATTCAACTCATTATTAAACTATTTTATTTTTTTAATAAAAATATTAAATTCTCAGAATTAAAACAGATTTATAATTATAATTATTAATAAAACTTTTAAATTCTCCTAAATAATGAAGAACTGGTTAAATATTAGTGTATAATTATTGATACTGTACATACTTCGAGAAAGTTCGTATAAAGTACAATGATTATTACAGTAAAGATTATTAAAGGAAAAGAATGTACAATCGAGGCTTCAGCCAGTTCTTCTGTAAGTACAGTGAAACAGTTAGTTGCTGAAGAACTACAAATACCTGTTGAACAACAACATCTTGTATTTAAAGGAAAAACATTATCAGATTCATCATGCCTATGTGATTATGATATTGTAGATGGTAACAGATTGCATTTGTTTGTCAGAAAGAAAGGTGAAAATTATTATTGTGAGACAAATGTTTTATGGGATCATTTACAGAAGTTTTTAGAAAAACATTTTACACCAACAGATGCCAAAAAGGTTTTTGAAGAATTCCATAAAAATTTTTATGCTAGCTTTTCCAAATTAAGCCTGGATGATATTGAAAGATTGGCTACCAGCAACTTAGAAGCTGAATTTACCTAACTTTTAGTTATTTGGAATTCCAGTCAACAGAATTAAGAAAGACTAAATTTAGTTCTATCAGTTAAAAGTTTCTAAATGCTATTATCAAAATTTCCATTACTATCAAGTCATCATATTGGGAAACTTAAATCATATTGTACTATTTCATTACTTCTTTTTTTTAATTTTATAAACATTGTCCTTACTGTTATTATGTATATGTTTAAAATTTCATTACTTAAAAACATGAGGATGTAAATTAAATAAATGGTAATTCAATTTAAAGTAGTGATGTCTAAAAATTGTTTGGAATGTTGTATTATAAATATTTTTTTTATCAAGTGAATAAATAAACTGATTTGATTAAAAAAATAAAAATAAAAAAATAAATTCTCCTAAATAATTAGTTTTAAAACAAAATGCTTAACTATTTCTTAAATCTGTGCTGAATTTGTAAATCCTTACTATTATATTAAGAAGATAACATAATTATTTAAACATTTTGATGATAAATGTTTTATTTTGACAAAAAGAACCTTTCATTGAGCTGCAATTTAAAAAATTGTAGACCTATAAATTCACTGTCGTCCATCTGTTTTTCCTTAATCTTGAAAGTGGAGTTAGTTAAATGAAAGCAGAGACAAGACATGAAAAGATTTGGGGCAGGAGGTTCTCATTAACTATATACAAACTTCTAGTTCTGACCAGAAGTCACATTATTTCAATTCAAAAATTTTCTCCTGAGAGAGATAACTGGCACAATTCGACTGCTAAAGGAAAAGTGTGATGTACAGGGGCAATACACTATTAATTTGAAAGTGGAAAGCATATGTATTAAATTATAGAAGTAAAATGGCAAGGCCATTTTTGAGACAAGACTATGTCTCGGAGACTCACTACTAAGCAGGATCACTTCAACACTCACAGCGGGTCTCATACTCATTCTCCAATCTTCTTTGGTATCGCTAGTTTTGAACGCAATTGTTCAAACTTCGCTGTCCTCAGCCATGGCCACAACCACAAGGCATTTTCGATGAAATTAACCCATCCAATGTTGAAATTGCTCTCACTGTGTGTCACCCCAGGTTGAAATTTTGTTGTTGCCTAACAAAAATTTCCCATTTTTGAAAAAAATAATCATGGCTATCGTATTGTCTGAAATTATTTTTTTTATTTTGCACAAACAAAAGAAATATATTAATAAATGTAAAAACAAAAAAAAATTTATATTTTGGAAGTTAGTTTTAATATGAAATTATAACAACTAGTGCCATCTAGTTTCAAAAACATTTTGATGCTGAAATGAGATATCTCGGGTCAACCGGTCAAAGTCAGCAGGTTATGACCAGAGATATGTTGGGAATAACATGGGACAGGTAAATAGGTTTTTTCAAAGATTCATTTGTCAAAATTCGATTTTGCAACGTTCGCATTTCTAACTTCCCAATGAACAACACACGACCAAATCTCGCACTAGCAATTGTTTATAGAAAGAGTGCCGCCATTTTGATTTTTATTTTGACTCAGTTCTCGGTCCCGAGTACCTACAGGTCTGGTCTTTTTTATGTGCGCATGATTTGGGCACCTAATACTATGTGCCAAATTACAATTGTAATATGTACTCCTTCATACCTCTAAGGTGCCCAGCCATTGACAGCACCGCAATTTTATAAACAAGACATAGTCTTGTCAATAAATTTTAAAATATGATTAAAAATTGCTGCCCAGCATTGTCCCACATTTCTGATGTTTGTGTTTAGATTCATGGTGTCATTAAATTTCATCACCTTTTCTCTCAACATTTCTTTAGAAAATTTCTTTCTTTCTTTTTTTCTTTATATACTATCCTATAAACCCTTTCCATCATATTTTTTTAGAAAAGAAATGTTTGAAAATTTTTCTATACAAATTTCTTTCAAATGACTAAGAAAATAAATAAATAGGATTTATCATTTTTATATTATGACTAATTTCCTTTGTCTAGTAATAATAATAAAATAAACTCAGAAAAAATTAAACAGAACATAATTTTTTTATTGAAATTAAAATTATTTTCTGTTTAATTTTGTTCAAAATATTGTACCTTTTTAAACAGAATTTCATCAGAAGTTTCATTTGTTTTAATATTTTAATTTTGTAAGAGTGTCATCAATTTTTTAGAATTTTGTCACAAGTCAATGATTTTAATATTCATTTGAACCATTAATGTTCTTTTGTTTAAATTTTTCATGTTTGTAATCTAATAATATAAGACAAATGTACAGGTCTACAAAAAAATCAAAGTGAACACTTAAGTGAACATTGTAACATAACAAAAGTGATTTGCATAATGATGTGGGTGATGTTTGAATCATAGAAAGTCTAGCAAGTGCATGTGTGCAGAACAGTTATCTAGGACAAAATGGTGAATAAGAAAATAAATAATGAAGCAGTTGAGATAATTAGGACTCTTTTAGACGTTGAGTGGTTCTTCAGACAAGTTCAGAAAAATTTAAGAATGAAAGGACAATACATTTTCATTGGACAGATTTTGAACATTAAAAGTGGTAAGCAGAGAGCATCCAGACAAGGATAAGAGCAAAGCAGTGGTTGTTGAAAATATGCTGCAGATCTTTTACTACCTGCTGAAAAAAAAAAAAAGAAAAAAAAAAAGGCAAAAGTTTATCACAACTGACAACTTCTTTAAGCTTAAATTCGGAGGAAAAAGGAAGATCCGCTACATTAGCAAGAGGCAAAAATCACTCTGAAGCACCACAATCAACTTAAGCATCTCATCTGCAAGGGGCTATGGTTTGGGCTGAAATTTCAGCAAAGGGAGTAACAAAGCCCATTTTAATGGAACCTGGGACAAAAATATCATCAAAATACTACATTGAGAAAATCCTTTATCCTTTCTTGCAGTCAGATGCCAAGAGACTGGTTCCAGATGGCAATTTTGTATTTCATCAGGACTCTGTGCCTTCACATACAACAAAGACTACAGTTGCATTTATCAAACCCTCACAATGGTTGCCAAACAGCCCTGATGATGCTCCCTGTGATCATTTCTTTTGGGGCTACTTGAAACAAAGAGTAAAGAAACAAAATGTGCACAAGTTAAATGGATTAAAACATGCGATTCGGGAAGAAATTACAAAAGTCTCCCAAGGGATGATAGATTAGGCTCTAAAGACTTGGCCACAGAGTGAAGAGATTATATTATGCAAAAAGTGGACAAACTGAGAAAGACAATTAAATGTAAGTTGTAACAAAATAAAAGTGTTCACCTTGATGTTTTGTAGGCCTGTAATTTCAAAAACAAAAAAATCTAGGAAAAAAAATCATAGTGTAAATCAACTTTAACTTGTGATTGGAATTCAAAATTGACAGCCACACTTCCTTTCAAATTATCTTTCAAACACAGATAACCCATGGTTATCCCCAAAATTTTGGTACTATCATTACAATTATCTCTATTAGATTAACAATATAACTTTACTAACTCTGAAATTATTTGTAAAATGTACTAATCTGCATATAAATATAAATATACATAATATGATCTAAAATATAAATACATAGCATTCAGCAGATGATTTGGAAGACAGTAAATTATTGCATGTAATTCTATAGATATAACAATAATATTAACAAAAATATAACAAACAAACATGCTTGATAATTTTTATGGATTTACTTGATATAAGAAGAAATGTTTAAACAAACTGAATTAATAATAAACAAACAAACATGCTTGATAATTTTTATGGATTTACTTGGTATAGGAAGAAATGTTTAAACAAACTGAATTAATAATAAACAAACAAACAAACATGCATATACAGACACAAAAAAAATGAAGCTGTACATGCAAAGATAAAAATGTTACTCACTCTTTGATTTTGCCATAATGTCTGCAGTATAGAACAGATAAATTAGCAGATTCAGATTAAACAGGAAGTTGGCTAAATGAAAAAAAATAAGCAAATAATAATAATTAATAATAATAATAATAGTTTAATTTTTAAAAATATATGAACTCATTAATTTAAAGAAATGTAAAACCAAACTTAACATTTTAATAACTGTGTAACTTTATTAAATAATTAAATTATTTTAAATATATATAAACAATAAAATAAACCCAAAATCATTTGTTAAATATGCTAATCATATATTATCAGATTATTTTGGGCTATAATTCTATTACAGCCTGAAAAAAATTATACTTCAATATGTTTTAAATCAATTGCTAAATAAATTATTAACAACTTATTACTTAACAATTGATTAAAAATATAACAGCATTATAGTTTGAAAAAATCCAGTAATATTTGATTAAAGTATTTACCTTAGTTACTTTAAAATTTTTTTTTAAAACAATCTCACTAATCCTGTTCAAAAATAAATTAATAAAGAGAAAACAACACCTTTCTTAAATTCCAGCAAAAGTTTAACTATATAAAAATGTTTTCAACTGATTTCATCAGTCTTCTTCAGTTACTCGAACAAAAAAACAAAAAGAACAAACCAAATTCAAATTTACAAAATCACGAGAATGGAAAGAATTCTCGTGATTGCGCAGACTATGCAAAAACGATGTACCGAAAAAACGATAAAAAATGCAGATTCTTGACAAACTATATATAATATCACAATCCTACGTTATCCAATGAACGATTTCCAAGCAGACGATAGCCCATCTGCTGGAATTTAAGAAAGGTGTTGTTTTCTCTTTATTATACCAGTTCCAGTAGGTTCGTTATTCATTTTTAATCTTTCCTATAGAAATTAAATTATTTCTATTCTAATTATATTTACCTTTTATTTCATAATATAACCATAAATGCTTAGCTTAAATTCTATCTTTGTTGAGTTCTGTCTTAGTTTGAGAATTTATTAGTTCAATTTCATAATTAAAAAACTTTTGAATTATGGAGACCTATTACTAAATTCTCATAATGAAGATAATTCAAAAAAAATTTAAGATGAACATTCATATTTACATTACAGAGGTGACCAACTAGACATGTTTCAGCAACCATACTCAAAAAAGTCAACATCAATAAAACCAATGATTAGGCAATGTAACAAAATGTAACGCTGATATTAATGACTGTCATACCAATACTAAAATTCTTTCCAATACTAAAATTGAAAAATTTTAAACAAAAATTCCAAATAGTTAGAAATATTAAAATTGCAGCACAAGTTTAAAACAGGTTACACTGAATATATTCAAAAAAAATTCCAGAATATTTAAAAAGGTTCAACAGCCAATGCAAATCTTCAATGGAAATGCCTAAAACTGGCCACTGGGCCAGGGCCAAACAATGGGACAAAAATATGTTTGCACTTAGGATTTTGCAACATTAGGTGGCTGCTGGAAATGTGTGAAAGGTACTAATATACAGTATGTTTTACATGTTTCCATAATAATTCTAGCTTTGCATGTAATCTGTGTTTCCAACTGAAACTCTCCATCTCAGTCTCCTGTCACTTTTGTGGATCTGCTAGAGACCTCTGCATGTCATTTGTGAATGTACAGATTGCTACTCAGGTAGACTTGTTCATCTGGGTTTCACTTCATTGAGTTCCAGTGAAATCCCTCAGGTTTCCTTTAGAAGTCTTATCTTTCTTTTAAGAGATCAGACTTCTGACTAAAACCCCCATGGGGTGCATAATGGACTTTTTAGATCCAATGCACTTAGCCTATTGCCCCCTTTTATGCAATGTACGTACAATCTACTTTCATGGATAAGTACGTATAAGTCTACTTTTATGGATACAAATTATAGGCCTAATTGGATTGTAAAAGTTATACCTTCCAAGTGTACATCATTGTGTCAAGTGACATTTACTTCTTTAGGAAGTTGAAAAATTTCATAGAAAAACTTCAGAACAATTCAACTCTTCTCCAAGAAAATTGAGAATGCCACAACCAGGCATATGAAAATTCATGCATTGGTACACAATCAGTTATTGGCACCTATCTTTAACAATATCCTGTTGTGTACCTTGTAGCCTCACAATTAAAAACAGAAAAACAAACTTTTCTAAATGTTAATGATTTATTTTAATGATGATACAAACAGAAACTGTGGTTGTGGCATAATTCCTACATTCATTTGATGCACAAGCAGGAATGGTAAGGGAACTGTCACTATAGTAACAGCAAAATTAGGCTTATTTTCACTTCTAATTAATGTATTTTAAATAAAATTAAACACCAAAATAGATGCAGTAAGACTAATATACATTAAATAAGTTTCAAAATGATGTATAAAACATAAATTCACACACAAGTACTGTACTGTAATTCACACACAAGTACTGTACCTTAACAAATTGGAAAAAGATTTTGCATAGCATATTCTGTATATAGATCTGCATTTATCTGCTATTACAGAAATAGCCAAATTATTTTTCAGAATTTTTCCAATATTATATATTTCATAATTAAATATACTCTATAGAAATAAAAATATAGTTTAAAAATTTCATTTCATATTTTAATTAAATATAGAATGAAGCCTTGAATGATATTAGCACACATTTTTTTTTATTAAGAAAATAAACTTTATATTTATTAATTCTGGATATTTTCTTTGAATCACTTTAATCAATAAAATTTTTCAGCTTTAACTGTCAGCCTATGATAAAATCACTTGTCTTGCTGAAAAATTCAATAGAAGCCTTTATATGTGCATTCTTAAATACACGACTGAACAGACCATTCCTGCACACATGTAGAGATGGAAGTAAAATAATTACACTCAAGAATGTAGAGTGAAAAAACACAACACACTTTTACCCATGTGCTTTCCTATGTGCTTTCCAATGATACCATGCAGGAGTGGACATGTAATGCAAGACAGTGCATATTCTTACCCAACTGAATGACATGTGAAATATTAAACATTTCAAAAGTTTTGGTGGCACATCCTCAAATGTAATCTCAGCCTAATCAAGTCAGCCATGTTACAGGTGCAAATAAATAATCATGTCTGTGCTATTGCTGGCAATAGCACAGACATGATTATTTATTGCTGGAATATGTGTAGTAGTTAATAGCCAAAAAATAAAACAAAGCACCACTAAACTTCAGTGAAAGAATATAGATACTGTTGTAGCCATTTGCTGGCCACATTTTTCATACTTTTGTTGGAATACTCCTTACTTTTGACACACCATAAGCAAGAATGGTCTTTATAGAATCAGTTACAAATTCTCTCATCCAGCAATGAGAATCTGTCATGGTTGCTTCTTGCAGTTAGATGTGTATGCGTAAATTTGAGAACAATTGAGTCCATAAGACATGCTTATGTAACTAACTCTAGACTTACTTTCATATAAATGCTTTTGCACAAGCACCTACATGACTTGTAAATTATACAGTCAAACACGTGTGTGTAAAGGCCACTTATCAAAGTTCTCTTTTTAATTTATTTTCTCAAAAAGGGGATTTAATAATTTATTTATAAAAAATAAATTAAATAAATAAAGCTTGATTTCATAAAATCTTAATATTGCTATCATCAAAATATTTTTCAGTTATATTTTACTAACAAACAAAAATATTTTAAAAACATTACATTATACTTTATATATCAAACCTTTGCTTACCAGATATATTTTCTCCATGGTATTTTTTCTATACAAAATAAATTATAACAAATAACCACCAGGAAAGGCACAAGAATACTTGGACTTCATGACAAATTTACAGATTTAGCAAACAAGTGACAATTTAACAGTTGGAAGAACTGTGAAAAGAGTAAATAAAAATTGTAAATTAACTCATCTGATGATAATTTGTAATTAATTGTTTAAAAAACTTAATAACTTTTGGCAAAAAAATAATTATGAATTTAATATGGAATTAATATTTACAAAATTGTTCAGACATTATTTATTATTAAAAAATAAATAAATCATACATGCAAATTCCATTTTCAGTACAGTTGTAGTCATGCATTTTTAATAAAAAATTTTTTATAACAAATCTACATTTACAGAAATATAGTCTTATGCTTAATTTAAACTTTTCATTCTCCATATAGTATATTTTCATTAAAGACTTTGCAGTTATTCTGATAATACTATAACAACTCTAAAATTGCATTAAACACAACCTTTCATTTGTTTTCTGAAACTGTGTTTTACTGTTTTATTGAGTGCTGAACACAAGATTGTGTTATTAATTAAACACTTGGCATTAAACGTTGAACCAGAAATAATTGACCTAATAGAGTTTTCTTATAGAAGTAATTAGAAGTAACTATTTTGAAATTGATGGAAACTATTATACTCAAAACGAAGGTATCAGTATGGGATCAGTTATAGGACCTAAACTTGCTGAAATAGTAATGATAGATATAGACGAAAAGATTAATAAAATACAAGGAGTAAAATTTTATAAACCTTATGTTGATGAGATTCTAATTATATACGACAATTCAGAAATTACAATTAAGCAGATAGAATTATTCATAAATAATATACATAAAATAATTCAGTTCAAGATAGAAGAAGAAGACATTGTCAACAGTAGTATAAATTATTTAGACATTACAATTAAAAGGAACGTAAATAGTATAGAATTCGAACCTTTTAAAAAGCCTTGTTATATTAATACGACTATTAAATACGATTCCAATATACCCTTATATATAAAACAAAACATCTTTAATATGGAATATAATAAAATTAAAACTAGAACCAGCAGGTCTGCTAATATGTCCAAACATATACATGAATTAAAAAGGAAATTTATTTTGGATGGATACCCCAATCAAATAATTAGTACATGGGGGAAAAAAAATAAATGAAAAAAATATGAACAGAAGAAACAAGGCCCAGATATAAGATATATTAGTTTCCCGTATGTAAAAGGTTTATATAAAGAAATTAATAAAGAAATGCGAAAAGTATATATAAAAATTGCACCTAAATATGAAAAACTGCAATCTAGATTAAAAAACAAAAAATGTACAAAACAAAATAGAGAGACGAAAGAAGAAGCAAAGAATGTAGTCTACGAAATTCCATGTACTTGTAATAATGCCAGTATCTATATAGGTGAAACAAAACGTAAGTTAAATATAAGATTGAAAGAACATATTGTGGATTTGAAATATCATTGATTAAATTCTGTCTTTCATGATCATTGCCTACTAAATAATTGTAATATAGATAAAGCTAATGCAAAAATTTTATATAAGGAGAATAATACATTTAATAAAAAATTTAAAGAAATTTTGTGGCTATTATAAACTCCAAAAATTGTATAAATAGAAATTTAAGTGTAAAAATAAGCAAAAATTGGTTAAAAATAAGATAAGTATAATCTTTTGTAGAATTTTTTATTTGTCTGGCTATTCTTGGCTATTCAAATAGTTATGCAAATTCCTACTGTCGCAAATAGTTGAATATGCAAATTAGTGTTAAACAGCAACCCAGCACAATAATGTGTAATAGACCAACAAGAAATAGAATGTAAAATATATTACAGTAGATTAAGAGAAGTTTTTCCGACTCTGTGATGTACCAAGGTGGAAACATGAAAGAATTTAGCCAAATATATTCATCGATTTTGATAAGATGGAAAATATATTGCGTATATTTAAAAGTAAGACCCAATATTGGATCTGTCTTAATACGTCTTTATTTTATGTCCATATAGGCTTGTATATTTATATATTGTTTTATGTTTTAATTAGATGTATGTAGATTTTCTAAGGTTGATGCAATCATTTTATTGTCCTAGTTGGAAGAATTTGAACTTGTGGTGTATATGCATCCTTGCATCCATAGCAAGTTTAATGGTATGTCTGGAAAAATGTACATGTGTTTAGACAAATTTCTATATAGTTTACCTTTGTATGATGTGATATTCAAAATACTGTATATACTCTTTGTTGTTAAGTTGACTGATGAGGGGCTAAGTACCTGTATCAACTGAATAAAGATGGGGAAAAAAGCAAGTGTTTAATTAATAACACAATCTTGTGTTCAACACTCAACAACCTTTCATTATTTTTTTCTTTTAATATTTGGAAAAAACAAAATTTTTTTAAAAGTAACAGAAGCTTATAAATAATTATAACCTTGATAAAATTTGCATGTATTAAAATATAATTTAAACTTTATTACAATTAATATTGTTAATATCAAATATAAAATTTTTTAGTGTATTTTATTTCTTTGATATTTAGTATATTCAATTTTTTTAAACCAGTTTTAATTGGTTTTAAGGTTTTTATGATTATTACATTTTTCATCAAAATTTTTTTACACATTTTAACAAGATTATATTTATTTTTACAGTTTTACTAGTACAAGCCCATGGTTTTATACACTTGAACAAAAATAATTTTATTTCTACAGTTTTACTTATTTCACTGAAAGGTTTTATTAATTAGTTATTTCAGCTATCACTATAATAATCTTTAGGACTGAAGAGGAGCATTAAGCCCAAAATGCATATCTTTTCTAAATTATAGAAAATAAACCTACTTTTTCCATCAAAAACATGCATTCCTGTGTGATTTGTTCTCAACAGCAACTTTGTGCTAATTCCAAAAGAAACTATCATAAGAGATGGTGCCACATATGCAGTTTTAAATGTTGCTGGGAAAGTTAAGCAACTCATTGCTGAACTTTTTAACAGTACTTAAATTTAAGTAATTTATACCCATATAATGATATATACTTCATGCATTAGGAATGTCTGAAACCCATAAGAATATTGCATAATATCTATATATTAGAGAATTAAGAAATGCATGCTGGACCACTGATGAACAAATTTTGGGTTGTTTATATTTGGCCACTTATTCTTTAAAAAATTTTA
This sequence comes from Centruroides vittatus, assembly GCF_030686945.1. Classification (NCBI taxonomy): domain Eukaryota; kingdom Metazoa; phylum Arthropoda; class Arachnida; order Scorpiones; family Buthidae; genus Centruroides; species Centruroides vittatus. Next base: position 1,311,261 of record NW_027120741.1, read on the forward strand.
TAGTATGTATTCTGTAAAAGTTGTTGGATTCTGTAGAGTTGTTGAATTACATTGTTTTAACAACAGTTGCAATTTGATACTTATTAAATCTGTATGTTTTTAGCAATTATTACATCTTTACTATAACCAACTGAAGAGGACTGTACAATCGAAATGCATTTTGACTTAAATAGTAGTAGTTTGTGTGTCAATAAATTAGTAATCAAAGTGTGATTATTCTCTTTTTATGGGTATTAGTACTTAGGATATTAGTATGATATATATTATACTATACTAATACCTATGAATATTAGTATAGTATAATCAGACTACCAACAAAAAAGCTAATTATTATTATTATTATTATTATTAATCCCATTTAGAATATTCTTAATTTATAAATAAAGAATAAATTTACCAAGATAAATTAAATAACAGTTTCAATATCTATTTGTTATTAATTAATGCACAAAATGAATTAGTGAATGAATTTCAACACAGACAAGCAGGTAACAATATGAAACTGAAAAAAATATGGCACAGCTAATAAGAAACAATCTAAGTCATGCCAAACTGTATATATCTAGTCATTGTGGGTGTCAGGTGATTAAGCTGTCATCTCTTGATAAATTTAATAATTAACTTTAATTTAAAATATTGAATTTTTATCATTTATGTATAAACTAATTAAACAAAGTTTATTCTAACATTAGTAAAACATTTAAATATTTTTAAAAAATGATCAGATTTTAAAATGTTATACAGTCAACTCATGTTAATATGAATTGCTAGAGGAACAGTAATTAGTCACTTTATTTAAAATTAGTATTAATGGTTTTCAAGGTCAAGGTCAAGGCTGCATAATTTAAGGAGTTGAGGCTTGATAAATGATTAAAATCTCTACATTATATTTTGAATTAATTTACTAAATAAAGTTAAACAAATTAATATTCTAAACAATTTTCAAATCAAACAAAATGAGAAGGATGATGTTTACCATTTAAGTATGGAGCAGTGTATCAGAGTGGTTAAACAAAACAAAGTTAAACAAAATCCATGATTTTTTTTCTGTTGAAGATTGGAAAAGTAGAAAATATTTTTGGCACCAAAAAAGTAAAAAAGGCACAAATTTGGCACAAATCTGCCATCACTCTTTGCACTCCCCAATATGCAAACTAGCACATATGTGCATGGAACTAAATCCATTTAAAGGGATGGATATCCTTAAATTTAACCCCTATTTTCTGGGTACTTTATAATCTGCTAAAACAGATGTTTGAATTGTTTACAATTTGAAGTCAAACCTGTCTTTGCTTACTAGAAGAAAATCTATTCTACTCAAAATGGAACATTTATTACAGTAACACTGCTTATTGTTCACATCAAAAAGTGCTAAAAGCAACCATTATTTTAAATAGTGTTATTTCTTGGAGGTTGTAAAAGTAATTTACTGTTTGGTTTGACAAATTCTGGTAAACTTCTTGTTTGTTTTATTGCATGAGAATTAACATTGTGACAATGGCATTTTGCCAGAGTAACACTAGAATTTGCTTTGATGGTATTTATTTTAAGATGAATAGACTGTACAATGACTATAAATTTCAAAAAATCAATTTCTTTTTAAAATGCTAGTTGTTAGTTTGTCAGAGTTCAGTGAATTTTATCTTGTAATAATTAATTATTTCTCATTATAAAATGCATATATTAAAATATTGTAGATAGTAATCTAGTAATATATATTTCATTTATACTCCAATCCACTCCATGCTTTTGCTTATTGATTTTTTTTCACTCCTCCATCTTGTTTACTAGAGGTAGATAGTTATAGGTTGAAACTATTCTAAATGAGAAACTACTAGGAATCATTCTACCCTAAATGCTGTGACAGTTCTAATCAGAACTATGAACACATTCTGAACTTTTATGAGTATGACCTTTTACAGAACAGCAAACTTCTGTCTGAATTTGAACTTGAACTATTGATAAAGATTTCCATGAGTTTCTAGGAATAATGGAATTAGTTTTGAGTTTGAGAAGTATTTGTTTTTTTTTTTTTTTTTTTAAGTAACTAGTAGCTATGACCAATGCTGCTAAGACAAAAAGGACAACCATTAAAATGAAAACCATATCAAAAGTTTGGTTATTTAAACCTACCATAGTTACGTGTTTATCACAAAATCTTATCCTTAGAGAATGTTAACATTTGATGGTAGCCAATATTTTTTGCAGGGTACCAAAGAGCAAGAATAAAAAAATTTCGTGCAAATAGATCAAAAAGTTTAGGTGTGTGTAGAGAATAGATAAAAGGATATTCTATTTTATATAAAGAGATTTACAATTGTGACAAATACATAAATTGCAAATGATTAGAAATATTTTATTTACTATACTCTCAAGAGTAGCGATTTCATGTTTCACTTAAATTATTCAGTTTCCAAATACAAACAAATAATTGTTTTATATTTGTTGATTCTGTTCCATGAAACATATTTTAGGCAGTTCTGAGGAACCATTTAGTACAACAGATTAGGATGTAATGTTTGTTCAAAGCTGGAATTATCCTAACATTAATCAATATCAAACCTTCCTTACATCTTCCAGCAATACTTTATTAGAAACAAATGTTTTTGGTCTAGTTTATGGTAATACTTTTACTGGATGACATAAGGAAAGTGTGATATTAAGTTAATGTTAATACCAAAAGATCTGCTGGATTGTATTGGGCTGTATTATGGCTACATTTAGCAAAATTACTCTATATCCAGTTATTAAATGTAGCCATAATATAGCCTGACAAAATCCAGCAGATCATTTAGTATTAATGATATTGTTAAAAATAACAGTTTAATGACTTATCATAAATGCAATTCACAAAAACCATATTAGTCTCAGTATTGACACTATAGATGTCAGAACTTCCACTGGCTGCAGCCAATAACAAATTAGAAATGTTACTCCTTGTCAATTTAGCACTTGGTGAGTAGTAGTAATCATTGAAGAACTGTGATAGAAAATAGTGACAGACAGGTGATACAAAACAGCTGCAACTGATGTTTCATTTCGCCAGCTTGCTGTGATCGAATCCCCACTGCAGAAATTCACCAGAAACTTCAGCATGCATATGGAAATGTGTGTATGGGTGCCAGCAGTGTAAGAAGATGGGTAAAACATTTAAAGATGGAAACCCATGCATCAAAGATTATCTATGGAGCTCTATTATGAGCTCTGTTTTCTAGGATGCAGATGGGGTGATTCGGATGGAATTTCTCGAACTTGGGCAAACCATTAATGCTGCTTGGTACATCATGACACTTCATACACTCTGTTGTGTAGTGCATGATAAACAATCTGGGAAGATCATACTGCAGCATGACAACACAAGGCCACACACTGCTCCTTACACCATAAAGGAAATTCAGTAAATGAGGTGAGAAGTTCCGGAATTAGCACCCTCTGATTATCACCTTATTGGTGTTCTGCAGGAAAACATACGAGGCCCACACTATGAAACAGTGCAGGACATCAAGAAAGCAGTGTGTCAATTTTTTCATAGTGTTGGAATGGAGTTCTATCATAAGGGAATTTTCAAGCTCCCACAACAGTGGGAAAAATGTATCCAAAAATGTGGAGACTCTGTGAAAAAATAAAGAAAAGTCTGAAAAATAATGTGATGTATTTGTTTTTCCTAAAATAAATTAATCTGATTTATAAAAAAAATTGTTGCTTGTGACTTTCAGTGAGCAACAATTTTTATATTACATTATCATCTTATTTTATAAAATGTTGAGAAAATATGGTTATGTTAAGCATGATAAAAGCAAAGACGAAATTGTAACAAAACAGTTTATACAGGGCAACTGCATGCAGGTACAGTTGTCAAGGGTGCACCAAAAGACATTCTCAATTAAGTGCCTGATTTGAACTATGAAATGACAAAAAATGAACAATACATTACATTGAAAAAGGAAAATTTCAAATTCCAATGGCCAAATTAACACTTGTATTATATATTTATATGAATTTATAGTATTGCAAGATCATACATTTGCAAAGTTACTCTGATAATGAGTTTCTCATCCAGTGAGGAATAAAGTTGTACAGACTAGCATATAACAACATTGTCAGATGAAGTATCAAACACAAATTCGTGTTAATAACAACCATTTGGCTTTTTTCCACCTTTATTTAGTTGATACGGTACACGTTTCGGGCCTTATGCCCCTCATCAGTCAACTAAAATAATATAAAATAATGTATACAGCGTTTTTACCGACAAGTTATATAAACATTTAAACGTATATAACATACCAGTTCTTCCCCCAGTATGGCACTTGTATACGGTAAGTTTGGACATTACAAACTCGAGGATAAAAGGTGGAAAAAAGCCAAGTGGTTGTTATTAACACGAATTTGTGTTTAATACTTCGAAGAATAATACAACACGGTTTCACAAAAATCAACATTGTCAGATGTTCATACCATCCCAACTCAATTCAAGGGAATTCTGATGAGGATAAAAAAAATAGGACTTGCACACTGGCACTAGATACATAGTAGTAGCATTAAATTTGTAGGTATGATTTTTATCATAGGACTAACAAATGAATGTACAGTACATTACAAATAAATGATTAGTTCTATCATTCCTTTTGAGCTTTGAAAGCTTGAGAAATTGTTGTCATATATGTTTTGCCTGCAACTTTTAAATGTAAATTGTTATTCTAAAGCAAAAGAAAGTAGGTAGCATTATTTTAAATTGTTGATCAAGTAGTAATAAGTAAATGCTTTAACATAACAAAATTAACTAAAAGTACATAATTGTATATACAACCACCAAAGCCGAATTATCGGGCTAGAGTCAGCTATAATAAATAATTAATAAGACAATTTGGCACTAGAGCTTGGCGTTAGGCACCATCTCTTACTAAAATTTAATAATTATAATTTAATTAAATTAAATAATTTGGAACTGGAAGAAAAGAAATCGACCCGAAGCGGGACTCGAACCCTCAACTTCTGCTATCCGTGCAGACACGTTACCAGTTACGCTACCCGGACCTTCGGTCCAATCTCCTCTTCCAGTATATATAAGCTAACGCGACGACCATCGACAGCCATTACAATGCCAACTGGGGACACATCAAGTGCCCACGTCCTCCCAAGGCACACAACTGGCCATCGCAACCCCGGCAAGGCGTATAGATATAAATAAATAACAACTAACCCGTTATAAAGATATACAACCACCAAAGTCGAATTATCGGGCTAGAGTCGGCTATAATAAATAATTAATAAGACAATTTGGCACTAGAGCTTGGCGTTAGGTGCCATCTCTTACTAAAATTTAATAATTATGATTTAATTAAATTAAATAATTTGGAACTGGAAGAAAAGAAATCGGCCCAAAGCGGGACTTAAAACCCGCAAAATATGACTGGTAACGTGTCTGCACAGATAGCAGAAGTTGCGGGTTCGAGTCCCGCTTCGGGCCGATTTCTTTTCTTCCAGTTCCAAATTATTTAATTTAATTAAATTATAATTATTAAATTTTAGTGAGAGATGGTGCCTAACGCCAAGCTCTAGTGCCAAATTGTCTTATTAATTATTTATTATAGCCGACTCTAGCCCGATAATTCGGCTTTGGTGGTTGTATAGCTTTATAACGAGTTAGTTGTTATTTATTTATATGTACATAATTGTAATAATTTAGGATAATCATTTTGGTTAATTTTGAAAGAAATTTTTACTTTTTTAATATATTTTTTTTTTTGTTGTAACAATATTGGAAAAACTATTTTAGAAAAATCATTTTGGTTGTTTGCAAAAAAGTTTTGATTTTAAATTACTTTCCTGGCTGTTTATATATAACAGAGAAAAAGTATGGCAATCAATCAAAATATGATCTTCCCAAGAATTTCATCTTTTTGGATTCAAGGGATCTTTCAAGGTCCCTTGAATCCAAAAAGATCTTTCAAGATCGAGAAATGTAAAAAAAAAAAATGGGGATTTTTTCCCTGTATAAGTGAACGTTTGTGTGTATGTGGGCATGATTTTGTTCACCTGCTTTGCCTTTTCTGTGCCTTCTGTTGAAATTTTCTGAAATTTTGCATAAAGATTTGTGTATTTGATGCTATTAAAGTTTGGCAATTAAAGGTCAAGAGGGTGGGAAGATAGAGGAGGATCTTGTGTGGTATCTGGAGTGGGGATGAACTTAATAAAAATTGTATTCATTATTAGCATTTCAAATATTTTATAAAATTCATCTCTACCCAGAAAATTAAGTATTTTGCCATTATGAAGTGGCAATAATGAAATATAAAAAAGTTTTTAAATAAAATCTTATAACAGATGATGCCACACACAATTTTAACTTTTTGCCTGAAAAGTAACACAACTCGTTGCTGGATTTTTTCAATAGCATACTTTTTTGAATCTAATGGTGCGACTATGCAGACATGAGCAAACAAATTTTCCAACCAAGCAAGAATATGTGATGACATTTCATGCTCTCTGTTGCTTGCTCTAGTCTGTGTGGTCTTAATAAACGAGAGCAAGAAACAACCAGAGAGCATAAAAAATCATCACCTCTTCTCGCCACACATACTTGTTCACTCAGAAAATTAGCTCACTTACATCTGCATAGTCGCACCCTAAGGCAAAATGACGCTATGCGACAAGGCACAACATCAGAACACGATATGCCATGTAAAATGTGGGGTTTAACCAATAAGTACGTGATTTTACATAATTTTATATATATAATTTTTCTAGATGATGTTATTTGATTTACTTGCACATCATCTCCTACAAACGAATTAAAAACTGCCACTACAAAACAAGAAAGTGGCTTGTTCTCTTAATATATCTTTGTACAGTATATATCCCAAAAGTATAGATAATCAACATTTTTCTGCCTTTCAAAATTGTTAGGAATTTAAGAGAAATGTACATGATTTCATTTGTATATGCAAATTACTTTACACTGATTTTTGATAATTTCAAAATTAAAGATCATTGTATTAATAATTTAACAACAATGTTTTTTTGCTGTCCCAAAAGTATAGATAATAAAACAGAATTGTAAAATTTCAACATTAAGAAACTTAAAATTACAAATATAATAATAAATAACATCAAGAAACACTAACTTTGACTGTTGAATCAAAACTTTCCAAAATGCAACATGGAAGAGAGTTTAGTATGGAAGAAATTGCAAGAATATGGAAATCAAAAGCAGAAGGCTGTCATGTCAAGGAAATTGCTGTTTTAATAAACAGATCTACTCCTGGAATTTATAAAATTTTGGGAAAATCATCACCAAAACCTTTTAAACATCAATCAAGAAGACCCAAAATCACTTCTCAAAGGGATGATAATTGAATTGTGCATTTTGCATCACAACAGAATAAATCAGTTCATCAAATTTTGTTTGAAAGCGAATTAAAAATATCAAAAAGCACTGTTTATCAAAGAATTTCAGCAATTCCACATATGAAATTTACTGCCATGATGAAAAAACCACAACTAACAAAACAATACAAATTGGTAACAATGCAGTGGGCTAAAAACCACATATTGTGGAATTACCAATGGCCCTCAGTTCTTTTCAGTAATGAAAAGAAATTTAATTTGGATAGCCTAATTACTGGCATGAAATTAGGAAAGAAGAATGCAGTTTTTCAGCAGGCAAAAGGGTGGTAGTTCTATTATGGTGTGGGACTGCTTTGGATTTAATGATTTATCAAATTTAGTTTATTTTAACTGATAGACACCTAAAAAGTTAAAAAAAAACCCTAAAAAATAATTTAATACCTATTGGAGAAAAAATTGGAGAACCTGATTGGACTTTTCAACAGGACAATGCCAGTATTCATTGTTCACACTCAACAACTAAGTAGTCAGCAAGAAGCCCAGACATAAATCCAATTGAACTTGTGAGTGCATTCTTGCTTTAAAAATTTATGCTAACAGGCATTTTATGACAGTTTCAGAGCTTAAACTAGAAATCATTGAGTGCTGGTTTCAAACGGATCCAGAAATCTTACAATTTAATTAAATCAATGCCTAATCTAAGGTGACCAGATGTCCTGCTTCCCACAGCATTTTAAAAAAGTCCCGAGTTTTGGAAAGATTAAGACACATAATTGACAAAAACTTAAACTTATGTCTTATGTTTAAGAGTCATAAAGATCATTTTATATCACTTGTCAGTACCAAGGTGTGCATCAGAAATAAAGAATGCTGCGCCGACAAAACCCTCCATGTTGGTGGTAAAGATCAACAGAAAATGGTTTGGGGCATGCAGCTGCAGTAATGGAGCAGCGCATGTTCACAGGCTGTTTAAACAAGTAAACATTTTGTTCATTGCATGTTACATGGTGCAGAGTAACCACATCTGTTGCCACCTTAGAAAGCTAGCAACTAGCGAGAGTAACCACATCAGTTTATATCATTCTATTGCTAGTGGTGGGGCTGGGTTCATTTCGGTTACGACAGCATTATATAATAAAAAAAATTACAATAATAAAGTGACACTCAAGGCAAATTCAGGGGAAGAGTAATACAAGTTAGTATTATTATTTACAAAGAAATACAGAAAGATTAAAATGATTGTTAAAATATAGTTTGTTGTCGGTACTTGTCGTAGGTAGCAAAAATCTCAACAGAGAACAAATGGTTAGAAATATTTCATTTTAAAACAAATTATGTTCCATATAACGATGCATTAAAAATTGTGGAATACACGCTGTCCTTACCAGGAACTAATGCTGCTACTGAACGTGTTTTTTCTACCGTAAATAGTGTGGACTAGGGTTTCTCAAATGGGATCCCGGTTGTTTTTTAACCTGGGAAATATCCCAGGAAATTTTTTCTTATCCCGGGAAATCCTGCAAATTTCTTAAAAATTCATTTTTTTCTTATTTTGTGTTAAGGTTGAGGAAATTTTGCAAATAAAAAGTATAATTAACTCATAAACTGTCAGAATTCATTTGTATTTATTAATTTTAAACCTATTTATTAGTTTTTTTAATTTTTGCTTGTTATGGCATGTCACAAATGGTCAATAATCAATATGTGGCTTATTTGTGGCAGGACTCTCAAAATTCTTTACTTGTCAGAATCTGTAATATCTGGAATAATTGTGCTTATGCTGTCTTAATTTTTAACCATGCCCAGTAGCTTCAATAACTGCATAATATCAGGTTGTGTAAATTAGGCAAGGATACAAATGAATACAAAGTCTGCAAGTATGAAGTTTTTCTTCATAAACCTGATTATGAAAGACAAACAAACTGCTGAATTATTGGGCTATGATGTTTCTATTAAAGCAGTCAAGGTAGACAAATCAAGAATACCAGAGAGCAAAAGAAGTACTACAACCTCAAAAACAAACTAGAAATCTTCCAGGCTACATGTGAAAAACACACAACATTTGTCTTCCCTTAAATCATTAAACATGATTCCAATCACATCAATTGAATTGAAAAGGGCATTCTCAGTAGCAAGACTTTTCATTACTAAAATAAGAATTAGATTGAGTGATCCGAATATTGACCATTGTAGCTTTTTAAAATCTTAATATAAAATATTATTGTAAATTTTTATATGTTTTATTTAAAAAACGAAAATTACCTTCTAAGTTAGAAGTTTGATCTAAGTTCGTTTTTTTTTTAAATTTTTAAAATTCAAAGCATTTTGTTTTTTTTTTCTTTTCTTTTGCGTGCAGTTTCCAGCAAACTTTAATAAATTTTTTCTTTGTAAAAATTTCTATGTAATTTAAAGGTAATTTTTAATATATATCTTACACAGCATTATTAATATGATTTTGGAGGTTGTAGAACGTATTAAATTACTGTAAAAAATAAAAAATAATTATATCATTTGATTCTAAGATATTTTGTATATCTTAAAAATAATTAATTCTATCTTGGGATTTCCCAGGAAACAGTTTACTTTTATCCCAGAATCCCAGAACAAGCAAAACACAGGGAAATGAGAAACCCTAGTGTGAACATCTGGTAAAACACAATTAAATATTGAGCCTTTGGCCATATTATGTGTGAAATATAATTTAACAAATTCTTGCGAAAAATTTCATGACATTTTAAAGGACAGCAATCTACTAAAAAAAATTCACTCAACTAAGAAATATGCTAAAGAATAAATGGTTTTTAAAGATTTATAATAGTATATATATTTATTATATTTGTAAATTTTACATATGTTGAAGTTTAAAAAAAAAATAATGCAATACAATTTTTGCGTTTTTTGATAACAAAATTTTGTTCCTCTTAGAACATTTTTTCAACAAAACAACTACTCCCCCGTCAATTTTGTCCCACTTCATAAATGTTAAAATCTGGTCACTTTAGCCTAATCGCATTTTTGAAGTCATTAAACATAATGGCAGTTCTATTTCATATTAAAACAATTTTTATCAATTTATATTATGAACTATTGCTCAAAGTTTAAAATTTATCTGTATTTTTGGAACATCATAAAACAAGTATTTTGTGTGTAACACTTTATGTAACTATCAAATATTGTAAAAACAATTATATAACATTGCATTATGCTAGTGTCCTTATTTCAATTCTTAATATATTTGTCAACTTAGACATTAATAATTAACAGGACTGTTAAACTGGTATTAAGTGTTTACGCAAAATTGAGCAAAAGTTCTTAAAGAAAACAGACTTTCTTTATTGAGCTTCCTGTTAAAAAAAGCCTGTTTTCTTTAAGAACTTTTGCTCAGTTTTGCGTAAACACTTAACAACAGTTTAACAGCCCTGTTAATAATTAATGTCCAAGTTGACAAATATATTAAGAATAATAATAACCACTCACGTTGTTAAGAAATACACTAGAGAGTCGTTTATCCGAAAGCCGATCAACCGAAACGTCGGTTAACCGAAAGCTTTCCAGTCGGACTGTGTCGTGCTGAATCGAACGTTTTTGATACTAGATTAACTTCTAAAGTATAATTTTTTGTTTTTATATTTTACTATATATTTATTTTGTTTGTACAAAATAAAAATAATTTTTAACGATACAATAGCCACGATTATTATTATAAAAATTCTCGTTAGGCTTAAAATCGACAAAAATTCAACGTAAAGCGACACGCAACGGAGAAAAATTTCAACATGGGATAGGTTTTTTCGTACATAATCGGCTATCGAAAAATAAGTTATCCGAACCACCCCAGTCCCCAATTGATTCGGATAAACGACGCTCTACTGTACTTATTATTTTAAAAAATAATAATATATAGATTATCTATACTTTTGGGACACACTGTATATGCAATCGATGCTCCTCGCAAATTAAAAATTACTTTTAATTTAATCAATAATATTTAATAAATGTACAAATTACTGTATATCATGATCGTTGGACGATCGTCCGCTGTCTTGAAATGTTGAATAACGGTATGTTTTGTGAATAAGTTCGAACGTCATTATATCTTTTAACGACAAAATATTGTCGTTATTTTAGTAACAAGTTCGTGAATAAGCCCCCTGGTCACCCACTTCTTATTGTTTACCATTGCTATTAGTAACGCGACAGCGCTACTAATCGTGGAAGTCAAACGGAAATCGTGCAATGGGTGTAGTTTATTCTTTAAATTAGTGAATAGATTAATTAATTCCACAGATTCCGGGCTTAAACAATTCATCTCAATCTAAAAATCAAAAATAAATTATATAAACAAGCATGTATAATAATACCTCGTTCTGCATTAAAAAATAATAATTATTGTTCGTTATCTTCTCATTTCATTTTCGCTTATCTATAATTATCTCAGTACCACATTTTTGTGAGAAATGAAAATTCGGAAGTTATTTATTTAGAAACCGCAAACTGAACGCAATTATTCGGATTAACATCAGTCATGAACCACCTGTTTTATTTCTTTTTCCATCTTATTGTTTGAATGTGGGATAGTGCGCCATATAAACCGTCTGTATAATAATAATTTAAAATACCATAATAAAATTCCACTTCTACGCATAGAATTTTATAATTTCTAATGAATACTCAGAACGCTATGTTTATGTTGTTAAAACTTTTATTTCTTTTTACGTAAGTTGTGTGTCGATTATTTTTACCAACAGTTATTGATAGTGAGAAAGTACTCTCTAAAACGACCCTATCCGACTTCTACAATATAAACGAATTAATCGCTCCGATTCATTGAGCCTACTTATCAAACTTTAACCATTTATTACGCTATATATTTATGTAAATCTTCATTCATTCGAAATGTAAAAAATTCTATTAATTAAAATTTTAAGCCAAAAATTATAATTGGCGTTGTTAACAATAGTTTTCTAGATAGAATAAAATCATTACTATTAAACTTATCGTACATGACAAATTTTATACCCCTCATCAACGTTTGGGAACCAAATTCATCGGTTCATGCATTTTCGCTGATCAAAATCAAAAAAAAAAAAAAAAAAAAAAAATTCGGACTATCATGCAGTGGTGCTTTCTGCCAGTTTTGGTTTCGGTAAGACCAAAATCATTTGTGAGAATTAATTTTTATCTGTTTTATGTTTAACCTATGGTTTTAACGTTTTAAATAATGTTTACGCATTATGTCATATTCACTTTTTTAAAAAAGAACTTTCCTACCTTAATATAAGATTTTTCTAATTTGTCTTTTAAAGCTCCGTAGGCACGAAACTTCATTTATAACATACAACTTTACTTCTCGACTTTAGTACAAATTTTAGAAACCCATTCCTTCCAAAAGTCGGGGTTTGCCCTGCAATTAAATTTTTCGCTTTTTAAACGATTTATGATTTTCTCAGAATAGTCAAATAGAAACTCCCGACTTACACAATCAGTGACGTAATCCTAAATTCATTAAATGATTATAATTATATGATTTAGATGTAAATTTGATTACTTTAACTTTGAAGGCTGAAGTGACGTACAGTACAAGTTAACGAATTTACTGATTCTATCATTATTATATAATAAAATAATTTTTTAGTGAAAACATTTTGAGTTTAAAATGACTTTTAACATTTGTATTAATTTATTTATTAATATAAATCAAATTACAGTAATTAAATGATATAACAGTAGTATAAAATTTAAAATGAATGATTTTATAATCTAGTTATCTATCAAAACAAACAATAGGTCGTTAATTTTTTAAGCATTTCCGTGAATTTTCTCGAAAAATATCTATTATTTGAGTATAAACTGTAAGATTTTCAATTATGTTAACGAAAGATAATTATGTTAAGCGAGTAGTAACTGATTACTACAAACAGATAAAATACGAAAAAATGCTAACTTGAAATACATGAATTATAGTTTCAGATATATCAGAAAGGACCTATCAAACCAGTTTCTAAATACTGGAATTAATTAATGATAACATGGTATTACTGATAAACAACTTTTCGAAACAATGAATGTTTCATGAAACTAGCGCACTATATGCTTTACAGTGACTACTTTGTTACAAACGGGCTAGCCTCGTACCAAGTCAGCGAACATGAGAAAATAACGGAAAACGAAAATTTAACTTGAATTGTCCAAGAAAAATTCCAAATCAATTAGAATCTTATATCTGATAAGAGAATATATATCCTACTTAAAATCGGTCCGTCTGAGATAACGAAACATAACTGATATAAATTTTAAAGAGAATATTTAAAGGAAAATGTATGAGAACAATCCCGGAATTATATGCAAACTGAAAGTATTCGCAGAAGCATTGAGGCCGTCGACATCAGTACTATACGTAAAAGTCAGTCTGAACATGATTATGTGTGCACAAATGTGAATAGATGCTCAAAGATATCATTTTCAACATTGGGCTGCAATTTGAAAAAATTGTAGACTTATAAATTCCCACTATCGCCCATCCCGTCTATCTTTCCTTAATCTCGAGAACGAAATTAGACAGATAAAATCCGAGACCAGACATGGAAACCTTAGGGGCAGGAGGCTATATATGAAAGTCCGCTGCAAACCGCTAGTCACGTTATTTCAATTCAAAATTTTCCCCCTGAAAGCTGTTAACAGATGATCGGTACGACTCCACCGTTAAAGGAAAAGTATTATGTACAAGCCACTGCTAATTTGAGGTGGAGAGCATACATTTTAAATGAAATAAATTAAAAATATAATTAAAAATCGCAGTCCGGCATTGTGACGTTCTCACAATAAATAATCGCTCGTTTTCTGTAACTTTCTATATACAATTAAATAATAATTAATACAATTAAAATAAAGTTTCTAACGAGTGTCCTTTGCCTAAATTCATTTGCATTACTTTTAATAGATGGCACCATTTTACGTGGGGCACAGTGTACTTTACTGAGAATCACTCCGGTGACTGGTAATTTTTTAAATTTTATTTTATTGGAAAAATTCTTTAGATGTTCACTGGTTGTAATAACTAATGTAAAAAACAGGTAAATGTAATATTACTTTTTTGACGTACGGTACTTGTCAACGCAAAATTAATACACATTTTAATCTTTCACAGTTTGTCTAGTGAAAGTTGGCTCTTGCGTGGTAATAACTAATTTTGCATTATAAAAATACAGATATCACATTATCACTTTACTTCATCATAAGTTCCTACCTACACAATCACTTGCAGATAAATAATTCTTAAATAATTAATTGAAAAATCATTACAAATCATACATGAACGATAAGTTACAAACTGTTACTTTCTCATATTTTTTTTTTTTTTTCAAAATAAATTATCTAGTCCAATTATTTTACGTGCATTAATTGTAATATTAATCAAGCATGGATTTCAAATTCATATTGATATTATACATAAAAATATTTGCCAATTTTCATTATCAAATACAGTCATGTAGGATATTAACGTATACAAAATAACGTTTCGTAATATCATATCTGAATCTAATATAATTTCATATGTAAATAATCGTTCTATTAATATATAAACATCATTTGTAAAACATAATTTGATACATTTTAAAAATGAGAAAATGTTTGTCTCCATTTTTGATGATAATCGAACTTGCTTAATGCCAGTAATCAGTAATTAAATGATTACAAAACAATATATTAATATTTTAAATTTTCAATACTAAATTGAATTGAAATCTTATACAAATCAAAAGATTCACATAACTGCTTTCAGAATAAACACAAAATAACATCTTAATTTTGAATAATTTATTAGTAAATAATAATCGTGACTAGCAATAATACAATAAATCTGAATTAAATGTTGTAATTTTAAAATTATATACTGTTAAGCAAATAAATTACATTTAAATTAGTCATTTTTTATCAAAACTAAATAATAATATATAATTTTAAAGTCATTCTGACTTTAATGTCATTATATTAAAGTCAGAGAATTCGACTTCAATATTTTCAATTATTGTTTCTAAATCATATTCTATTAATTTTTTTTTCATTTAATAAAAACAATTAGAAGAAATACAAATATATATTAAATATCTGTCAAAATTTGGCTACTTCAAATTTGTTTACATAAAAACTTATTATTATAAACTAAATTTTGAACGATAAAGTGTTGATTATATCAGAAAATTCATATACTAAACTAAAATAAAGTTAAACCGAATAAAGTATTATCTACACATTAAAAAAAATTATACGAGTATATGGTTAATTCACGAAAACAAAAATCAATATAAATATAAATATTGTAGTAATAAAATTTTAAAAAATGACTTTAATTATACTAAGCGATAAATTTTATAATGACTTTAATTATACGCATACATGAATAAAATATAAAGCGAATACAAGTTTGAAAAAAGTAAAACTAACGAACACACTAACACTATATACTGTACATATAACTAGAGATTTCATTTCTTAAATATAAAATACAGTTACAAATTTTAGTGAATACACAAGTCATTGAATAATTTTCAAATAATTTGTTAGTTTTGTACTGTAGTATTTATAAAGCACACTATTCATTCAAAGTGGTCGATTAACCTAGACGTCACACCCATGTCTTTCTTTACCCACTGCCACACTACTCTTCTAATAAAATCGATCGATGTTCCACATTTTAAAGTAAACTCTCAAATCTCTTATCAAAATTGTGATTTTAAATGCCGGAAGACTTCGACATAGAATTTTCTACGATATGAATATTAGTAATTGAAACATTATCTTATCAATATACTGTATTAGGTTTACAAAGCTAATCGTATACACGATCATTAATAATCAGTTGATAATGTGTCAATAAGACTTTTATTAATCAGAAAATCACAAGTCTAAATAAAATGCTTTACTGTGGAATTTAATTTAGTTTTATAAAAAAAAAGTTAATATATAAAATACGGAATTTCTCTTAAAAACAGCTGCTGAAAGGTTTAAAAAGTTATCGATTCTAGCTTGTTCCATGTCTCAAATCGTACAGAAGCACGTAATAGACTATTTATAACGACAAATTGCATTTATATCATATAAACAAATGAATCGATTGGCAAAACACTTTAAAAATTTTATGTATATTCCTCTCAGAACATGTTCGTTTATTCCAATAATATATTGTAATTTCACTTGAAATGGCTAACTAAACTCTTTCGCTGAATACATATACATTTAAAGAGAAAGAGAAAAAAGATACAAGGAAAAAAATTGTAGAAATCTAAATGATCGATCACAAAGATTTCAATATTTCTCTCTTAAACGAAACAAGTTTAATTAAATATGTCTTAGACTGATTATTTTCAGAAAGTTTCATCTAAAATGGGTTTAGATGATATCAAGAATTCTTTTGTCGTTAAACTAAATATGATATCAGAAGGAAGCATTCCGGAAAATGCTTTTTTTCCCCCCGAAGAACACGTACTGTACATTTTCCGCATCTTTTTAATAAAAGTACTCACTAAACATATTTGGATAAATTAAGCCTCTTTAATCTGACCTTAAATTTTAAAATATATATACATAGAATTTTTATGTAAATGCTAAATAAGATATGATATAAATATGGCAACCTTTATTTACATACAGAAAACACATTTTACGTACTATATATATATATAAAACGGGAGAACATTAAAAAGCTTTTCGAAAGCGAGTTATATACTATTCAATTCAGGTATTTCTCCCCAGTAGTTCGAGACTTGCTATAAAAGGCTTTACAAATAAAATATTTCAATTAAGGAAGTGTGTTTCCTTCTGTAACCAGATTTCACTATGTAGTTGTAATCTGTTAATTCATCCATCCTAATTATCTTTACCACTATGAAATAACGACAATACGGTTAATGTTACAATAACTTCACTCTACTAAACAAATATTCCTCAAATATTGGTATGTGGTTCTATAAGTAACTGTGGAAATTCATTTTCCGAGATAAATAGTATGTGTACTTTTATATTACTAATAAAATTTTATTACTAGACTCATCCAAATTAATCCAAAGTGATTCTAACTAGAGATGGGAGTATTCGAATGCAAAAATTAGGAACTAGTCTATTGCAAAAAGTTCTCGGTTGTTCCTAAGAATTTGTGCTGATATTAAAATATGAGCTTCACACGACAACGAACCAGCCAATTCGAATTTCAAATTATAGTGTCCGGCTCTGCTGTCGGAAATTCTAATCGCATTATAGTAATACAGGGACTAAATTATCCTGTAATCTGGCTTCTCAAAAATTTTTAATACTCTAATTAGTCGTTTACTTCAATCTCCGTAATTACAAACATGTGAATCAACTTGTTCTCCAATACTCTTTACTAGTTAGTACTCAGTACAAAGCAAACTAGCAGCACTCTTACCTTATTTCATTGTACGAATTACATGTGTCGCTTGTTCTCGAGAACTCATTAGATTCTTAAACGTTCTCGTTTCTTCAAAGTATTTGATTCGGCCCCAGATTAACTCCAACAAAGACCCTGTGTCCGTATGTTCCCTTTACACGTGACATTCGTTTCTCTGACAAGGTTCGAAATCGTTCTTGGAATGCAGTTTGTCTTGCTCAGCAATAACGGTTACACCTGAAGACGATTCTACTTACGATTTATTTACAAGAGGTTTTAATTTTCCAGAGGTTAAATTACGTTTTTCGTATCCAAAATCCTCTTCTGTTTCTGCGTTGGACAGGTTTCCAGTTTCTAGTAAAGATTTAACATAGAAAATCGCTCAATTCTTCAGAATTCTTTTCCTTTTAAATAGATTTCGTTTTATTCAGGTACCGTTTTTACACATATTTTACTGTACTATATTTTAGAGCTTTCACAAAAAAAAAAAAAAAAAAAAAAATGAAATGCTTCTATTTCATCTTTAATCTAATTCATTTCATCTACAATTGCACATTAAAACATGAACTTTTAAAGCGTTAACAAGTTCTAATGACAGACAACTCCATAATTCTATAATAAAGTAATATTTTTTCTCTTAACATTTGTAACCACAGCATAAAAAAGTATTACTAAGTAATATGCTATGTTCATTCAAAACATTTCAGTTGACAGTAAACTTTAGAAAAACTTCAATTAACCTCTAATGCACATTATATGGTAAAAAATACAATAAAAGTTAAAACTTTTATTCTTTAATTTTAAAGGATTATATTAAATAATGTTTTCATTTCTTCGTGGTAAAATAAAAATCATCTATTAAATAAAATAGAAGTTCCTCGACATACGTTTTATTTATTCATTCATTTTCGTATTCTTTTGACAGCATTAGAACAAGTTATATATAAATATTGAGAATTAAATAATTTTAACGGTTATAACATTCATTTTAAAAATATTAAAATATGACTATCAGTTTAAAAATAAAATTAATCTATTCAAATGGTTAAAAATAATTCATCTATAAATCCAGAATTATCAGTAATATCTACGTTTATTCAATGTAATATAACAAACAAGACAATCCTATCAATATAGCCCACTAGATTCGTAAACTGTTTATAAATCAAAATATTACCTTTAAATTTCATATAATTATAATTCAAACTGATGGAGAGAAATTACTAATTAACCCATACATAATTAACATTTGGCCAATTCTTTAATTCAAATTTACATTTTTAACACACATTTGCTTTTAAAAAAATCTTAAATTTTTAATAGTAATTTATAATTATACAGTGTTTAAATTTTTAAATCTAATTGATCGTAACTCTATCATTTGAAGACTATCAAAGATAACGTTGAAAGTATAAAAAAGGAATAAAGTGTAACCTTCAAATCTTTATCTTCGTTCATAAAAAGAAAAAAAATCGATGCTCTACAACCCACGCAACATTGGCCTACCCAAAAATTTATTCAAGTAGAGAAACGCATTGAATCAGAACAATCAAAACGATAATTTTGGATAAGAAAGTCCCTTCGATCCATTTCACAAAGTGATAGATCACCAACCACGCCCATCAACCTCCTTACTCAAAGGAAAAAAAAAGAAAGAATATAGGTCAGTATCGATTAGTAACGTTTTCCCAAAAAGAATGCGCCAAATCTTTTCGAATAATTAAACATTACCGAGATTCTATACATAAAATTCAAGAATCTTAACATTATTAAATAATTTATCGATTAATTCAAACGATATTTTATATTTTCCCAACATATTTATCTATTTGTCACTAAACAATTTTGTGTGATTTATTAAAATTTTTAAAAGTAATATATATCAAATTTTATTCAATCGAGAAAGTATTTTAATTATTATCGTTAAATTTAAATTATTTTCAATAAAATTCCAGAATATGTTAATATATTAATTGGTTTACTTATGATTACAAACTAAATTCCGTTTTCGTGTTTAAATTACTGATTGAATGGCACGAATTTCTAAATTAAAAAGTCGTTCAAGCCTTAAATACATAAATTACGATAATGTATGAGTAAGAACATTATTATTTTGTAAATGGCATTTTTTTTAAAAGACATCCATCATTGTTATGAAACATTCTAACGGCGATTAATTTTTGGTGGTCACTTCATGTTTGTATACGAAGGAAAACTCGGTTAAATTCAATTTTTACATAGAACATTATAAAGTTTACTTGTACATAATACTGAAACAAAAATTGTGTATTATAGACTGACTAAATTTTATTTTTATCAGTGAGAAGGAAAAAAGTAAACTTCGGCAACATGTTCAGATATAACATTATTATTCATGAAAGTTTATATATTTACTTAGATAATAAAAACTTAATATATACTGTATTGGTATATTTTACAATGTTTTCGTATCGAATATAAAATCGTGTCATAATTTTATCATATGAATACAAATTGTTATAAAAAAAAAAATATTGACGTCGATTAATAAATAACTGCACTGATTATTTTTTTAAATTGTGTTGGCTATTATAGATAAATTTATCACGTAACAATGTATTTACAGCAATAAATATGCTTCTAATGAAAAATTGATATTTTGTAGAAATTTCTAATTTGTTTTAATTTCTTTTCTTCCCAGCAAATGAAATATGCAGCCCACATCTGAACATTAGTGAAATTTTTATAAAGTATAAAACACAATTTGGTTTACTAACTGTGTTACAAAATAAACTGTTACATGTTATGAGGCAAGATTTTCAAGCATTCTTAGTTATTTAAATTACTGAATCATCTAAAAATTTTAATTATATTTATATAATATTTAATATATATCTCATGTGCCTTAATCATAGATTAAGTTCTATTTTAACTTAAGTAGCAGCTTAAATAAACTTAACTTCAAAAGATTACGATTATTCAAAACCTATTTAATACAAGTTTATTATTAATTCTCACATGAGAAACCTCCGGATAATAAAATTTTTATATTATTATATAAATATTTGAAGGTATTCTATAAATCTAAAAATATGTTCTCTCAGGTACTTTTGAAATATACATACACGTTTATATTAGATAAGCGTACAACATATAATGTTAGTATAGTTTAAATATCCGAAATTGATCAGTATGATAAAGAGAATACAGGTAAATGTTAACGTACCTTGACTGGTAACTGGAGGTCCTATATCAATTTCCGGAGGTCACCCGTGACCACTCTTGGATGACGCCGAGGCTTCAGGAGCGACGCTAAAGAAGTGCGCCATGAATCTGTAACAGGAAGACACGAATATGAATGTCTGGACCATCAGGTGAGTCAGAAGGAGGGTGTGGCCTTCTTCCCAGTAGGTGAACTTCCTAGCAAGAGAGAATGCTTTACGAGGAAAAAAGCGTTTACTCCGAATACCTATCGTCGCATTAATAATCGAATCGAGATTTTAAAAATCGTTAGTTTACTCTCTCGTTCTTTAAAAATTCCATCGTTTAGTTATCCTTGTAAACCATTCTATTACTCGCTATCGCCACAAGCCATCCACTGAGGTACTGGCCACCTGTTCAAAGTAGATCGATATAACGAAATTATGTCACGTGAGCTCTGCATCTGCACGATACATCGAGCAGGCGAGGCGCGCTTATAAACACTGTCACTTCTGTGATTGTTTTTTTTTTATCTCTACTTATCCAGCTAATATATTCAATCTTAAATACTAGGAACAAAATATTGACATTTTTAACGATTTTTGCACCCATCTAACAATCACAGACTGCACCACGAGTGGCAATCCAACAGTGTATTGTACTAAAATAAAATAATATTAATTACATAAATTTTATTTTAAATCTATATTTAGAAGTTAAATACTAATCAACAATTAAAAGGAAAAATAAAATTCTAAGGATTAAGTACACTTAAGAAAAAGCGTATTTTAAAGATTAAATTTTTATTATGACTTCAAATAAAATTAATTAAATTAAGGAGAAACAATAATCGGAGGAACAATTTTCACGGAATCTCTGAAAATTTAATTACATTGGAAGGTTTGTTGAATATCCAAATCTTATTCGTTTATCTTCGGGTAATCAAATTACTCTAGTTTTAGATAAGTTTACATATTTAAAAATTTTAAATTTTAAGAATAAATTTGTAAAGCAGAAATGAGATTGTCTGTATTTAAATTAATAACGATTATCTATTTAATTGACACTAAACATATTGATAAAATATTGCTTTATATATCAATCGTCAGCATTTTTACCTTTCCTCACAGCTATAACAGCAGGAAAATATGGCGATCGGTCAAAAAAATGACCCACTCTCCAAGATTTTTACATTTTTGGACTCAAAGAAAGGACTTTGAAACGTCGAGAAATGCAAAATGAGTTAGGGTTTTTTCTATATGTATGGATGTTAGTCTATGTGGATATGATTTTTTCACCACTTTGAAGCTTAACTCCTGTGCCTTTAGTCGAAAATTTCTGAAATTTTGCAGGAAAATTTGTGTATTGGGGAAATGCTTCTAGAAATTTTTAGGAAAATCGGACTATTAGTTCGGGTGATATTAAGAGGATGGGGTGATATCTCTCGACAACCAATCTGAAGACTTGAAATGGTAAACAATTATTAAAATGAAAACAAAGAATGCCGGGAAAGTTCAGCAAAAACATTGCCAGCTTTTTTAATTATGCGATTTGATCATTCAACAATTATCATTCTAGACATTGTTATAAGTTACGGAAGAAATACCAATGCGGATGAGCTTGTGAGATTCCGTTCACTACCAACCAACTTTTTTTTATTATCAATATTAGCTAAAATGAAGCTATCATCGTCAACAATATGATTGATTATTCTTTTTCGTGATCGCAATCTTCGAACGTCTTCCGCATACAGAAATCTTTAATACACTATTGCCCAGAAGCATAAATCCAGATCAAATAAATGAAACTCCTATACCCAACGAAGCAAGACTAAAGAATTTATTTGAAAAACTTAGCTTCCTTAAATATCAATTATAACGACTTCATACTCCAAAATGCATCATGTAAAACCTAAAATCCATTTTTAAAAAATGTTCTTAAAACTTTAAGAAAACTTAAAGAAAAAATTTCCTGTGTAATGAAATTAAGTTTTCCCGTGTATTAAAGATAATAGAAAAATTTAAAAATTATGTATTAAGAAGATGATATTAAAGTTAACGAAAGTAAAAGAAAACGATGTATCATTTTTTCGTTACATTCACATTCTGTTCAAAATATTTGTTTATATGATTTTTTTTTACTACTCAAATTTTCAAGTTTTTAAGCTAATATTCATTCTAATAATGTGTGAATTAAAAAATGAAATATTCTCCCAGATAATAAAACAGGTTATCGAAGGTGCTGATTAGTACACGTTCGTTCATTCACACAGACTATTTATTCATTCACATACAGTATATGAAAAGCTAGATTGCAAAAAACTAGTTTTAATTCCTATTTAAAACCAGCTTAACTATTAAAAAACTTAATCTATTCTAAATTAAAACGTACTCCCTGTTTATAAAAACATGAAACGTCTAATTAGGGATTATTTGACTATTTTTTTTAATAAACGTGTATTATTTATTATTGTTGTTATTAATTTTAGCAACACACATCTATCCACTTCAACTCTATTATATCAATTCTGTTACATAAAACATTCAAGTTAATAAAATTCTACTTTATATTGTTTATAAATAAAAAATCATAATTTTCGAAAATTTAGATTTTAAATTTTGCAAATACATACAGTGGTTATATATATATATATACAATACATATTTAAAATATTATAAATTAAAACTGACGATATGTATCTAAAACTGATGTTTGAAATACAACTATAATACTGTTTCAATGCATTAAAACTACTTATTTATTCGCAACATATTGAGTACTGTACTGAAAATTACATATGTATCTATATGCATATGTATGTATATTGATATATATAAACCTCAGTAAAATAACTTTAACCTTGAATTTCAGTTTTTAATCAATAGTTTTAATTTTTAACAGTAGTCAATTTCGTACTCGGATACTGTGAATATTTGAGAGACGTATAAATAAATATATAGCCTACATTTATTTATTTAAAAAAGTATCAATATGAGAAACTATTCAAATGAAAACGGATGAAAATTATCTTGTGAATGATTATCTATTTAAGATAATAAATAATCGCAACTAAAGTTCAGATGTAAATTTAAGGAGGGAAAACTACATATATATCATTTTAAAAAACTAACAAGGATACAAACGGCATTCTCGCAGATGTGTTGATAAAAATTTTAGTTTATAGATTATTTTCTCTAATTATATTCTTCTACTTTCACTCAGTCAATTAATTAATTTCTTCCATTAATAAAACGAAAATAAAAAATGAAGCACGAATAATCTGGATCACGCTTTTTATCGCCTCGCGTTAAGGTGAGCATTTCATGATAAATTCAAAAATCAAGTAACTGCTGCAAACTAAATGCGAAAATCCGTAAAATTCTAAGAAATCGTCCGATAGCGTGCAACTTCGACGACCTTGAAAGTAATACGACTGACTCCGAAGATAAAGAAACAATTCGATTCTAATATGATGTTGATTAATGGGAAAATATTAAAATCGATAAAACATTCTCCAGATGAATTAATTCATTAGAAAACTTCCTACCCTCAATAAATTTTTTTTTAAAAATGATCATCTAATAAATTAAATTCTACCGAAGAGTTAAACCTTAACTCATTAAAAAAAATTTAATTTCCTTAACATTAACATAATTTCGAATGTAATCCTGTTAATAAAATTAACATTGTTGTAATTATAAAAACATTCGAATCTGAGAACATAGGACTGTTAGAGTAGGTATAAATATCGTGGTTACGTTCAAATTGTGCGCGTTCTCTATAAGAGAACGCGCACAATTTGAACGTAACCACGATAGGCTACAAATATATAAAACGTTAGGCTACAAATATATAAAACGTTAGGCTACAAATATATAAAATTTATGCCATACAGTTTTTACTACTTGTCTATTATTATATATTTTTATTTTATTACTTATATGTTACTCAGCTAAACAGTTAACAGCAGCAATCTCAAGCAATTAATCACACAATAATTATCAACAAATTTTTATATTAAAACAAAGATTAGTTTTTTTTATATTTCATTCAATAAGCGATAAACAGATATATTATCCACCTAAAACGTTAAGAGTGTCATAAAAATGGCAAAATCTGAGTTTAATACTGAAATAAAGAAAAACAAAGCTTAAAATTATCATATTTCACAGTATTTCTTATTCTTAACTATTTAAAATTACTGTAGAATTTAAGTTATAAGCCTACTTCAAGAAATTAATTTCATGATTAACTATTTAATCAAACTCGAATAACGTAGGTACGAAATTTAAAACTACAGATATGAATTGATGAACTGAAATAACATGACTTTCGGTTTGCATTGGAAGTTCTTATGTAGTTAACAGGAGCCTCCTGCCCCTAAGGTTTCCATATCTGATCTCGGATTTCATCTATCTGACTCCGTTCTCGAGATTAACGAAAGATGGACAGACGGA
Organism: Centruroides vittatus; assembly: GCF_030686945.1. Classification (NCBI taxonomy): domain Eukaryota; kingdom Metazoa; phylum Arthropoda; class Arachnida; order Scorpiones; family Buthidae; genus Centruroides; species Centruroides vittatus. The sequence continues at coordinate 1,336,653 of NW_027120741.1, forward strand.
CGACAGTAGGAATTTACAGGTCTACAATTTTTTCAAATTGCAGCCCAACCAGGAAAAAATTTAATGCCAATTATACTTTCCAATACGATTTAAAAACACTATATCAACGTTCTCGTTGGTTTTCATTAATTTTTCATTGTAATGTTCAATAATTTCTAAACATTTAAAATCTAAAAATTTTATTTTAACTTTTACCATATCTTTTATAAAATATTCTGTAAACTGATATAGTTTCTGTCATCCTTTTAACCCAAAAAAATTTCAATTTTGTCGCACTACGAACTCGTTTGAAGATTGTAGGAACTTTCTGATTTATTTAAATTTGGTATAAATTAATTATTACACATAATGGAGAACGTGTCAGGAATAAAAAATTTTGATGACGACAATGTAGAGAAATTTATCCCAAGAGGATTTCAAAAAAATATTTGGGTTTATTAAACAAAAATTAATTACAGCTTATGTAAAAATCGTAAGAAAAAAACTAGAAATCAGATTCAACAAAATCACTATTTCCCATTGAATTCCATTTGGTGGAAACTGGCCTTTGGGGTAAAAACTGTGGTTTAACTAGCAGAGATTGCAGAGAATGATTTTGCCAATAGAAAAGTTCGTTTCTATTGTACGATTCGTTGACTTGGACAACAGCCAAATACCAGCTGACCTGAATGAATAAGTGGGGCGGATGATAGTAAAGTTCCAATTTTAAAACATAACAAAAGGAATTTCCTACATTTTAACGACTCTAAAATTATACAAATTAACAGAAACATGTTAAGTTTTTTCAAAAAAGTAATCAAAGATTAAATTAAGAAACAGAACGTTATTAATTAATATGTTATTCGTACAAACATTATCTTAATCATAATAAATTTAAAATTTGAAATATTACGTAATTATTGGTAAGCATTAAAAATTTATATGTATTATTGTCGGTTAATGAAAATTTATACGTAGTTTCACTATAATTAATTAAAATACTTTAGTAGATTATTCTTAATTCGAGTTTAAAATGAAGTATACTTACTTATTCTTTAAGATAAATAAGATTTTTCTTATAGAATGAACTGATAGCGTAGAAGTAGAAAAATTTTAAAATGAAAATAGAGTTGATGTAAGATTAAAGACGTTCGATATGGACTATATATAGTATAAAAACTTACACTTTTTTTACTCTATATGTTGGATCGAGTATGTAGGTTAAGGTCCCATCATCTTTAGTTTTATTTTTGTTGCCTAAAATAATAGATACAGGAAATTTTACCGCAATTATTAAAATTCATAAAATCAAAGTAACAAGGAATTATTAAATTTATTATTTTCAAATTAAAACGGAAATTCATTTTAAAATAGTGAGTAACCCCTTTTAAATTTAAGACATCGAATTTTTTCTATCGTACAGTTAATTTAAAATGACATCTGGATTAAAAATTGGAGACTGATTTGTGTAGAATTTAATGTTTTAAGATTCTTAAAATTAAATGTTTTGATGTTTTTTTGCACATCTCTTTTATTATTATTATTTTTCAATAATCAAAATATATGTTAAAAAATAACATCTCAAAATCTTTGAATGAAATTTGCAACAAAAATATGGCTATCGTTTAATATTCTCATGAATGAAGAAAATTATCATACACAAATATAAATATTTATATAAGCCTAAATATACACAAACACACACACACACACGTAAGAAAGGTGTTTTTCTGTTACTGTATAAGTGTATGTCGGCGTATGTATATGTATGTACTGTACAGTACAGTACATGTAACTTAGATAGATGTATATTTATGCGCGCGCGCGATTCGGATCATTTGTCTAGACTAAATTTTTGAAAGATCTTTTTATATATTTATTTACTGTTATAATTAAAATAATTTAAAGAGAAGAAATTAAAAACTTTAAAGGTAATGAAAAAATTCATTTTTCATGCGATTTTTAACAGTACACTTCACAGTTTAATATTTTTGGAAATACACGCTAAAGTTTTGTGCAAGCTATGTATATGGTTTAATCAGAGATCTAAATAAATATGTATAATCTATTCGGTAGAAAATAAGTTTAAATATATATTAATACTTTCAAACACATTTGTATTGAACATTCTACAGATTATTAATAGTTTATATTAAAGCGAAAATTATTATTAGTCAAATATTTACAAAGATGTGAAGAAATGGAAACCTAGCTCATGCATTCTATGAATGAAGTTTCATGTACATAAATTAATTCCCTTGCGTAAACATATCTTTTATGGAAGATTTACGGTTTGAATCACATCCAAAATACATAATAAACGATGTTTTTAAGAATTACAAAAATCATCAAAATCAAACTTCTAATATGTATAATGGTTAGTGTTGTAAAAAAAAAAAAAAAAAAAAAAAAGAGTTCGATGATTTTAGCTCAAAGTTTGTTTTTAAAAATAAATTAATAAATAATACAAAGGAAAAGTGAAGAGTTTCATAATTAAATCAGTAATTTTAATCATATGTATTGAAATTAATAAATGTCAGAGATTTCATATTTGTAAATACTTATGTTTTACTTATAAAGCATAATTTCTTACTTGTTTTCTGTCGATAATATATAAACACAGATATAATACAGATAAGAATCTATCAAGATAAAACCAGTAAGCATCTTTACAACTTAAAGCTTATCTTATACAAATGTTTTATGATCATTTATAGATAAAATATGTTCATTTCGCTATTGATAAAATAGATTACTTTTTGACACTTTATTGATTACGCTAATTATATCGTCGTAATTCAATTATCTGACAGGAGAGCGCAATTCTGTGATGTAATGTTTTATATTACAACGATTAATATCTATTGTTTATTATCGGAGTTAATTCAATGATAAAAAATCAAATTCCTCAAAGAATATTTTAAATCATATAAACAAATATTATGCAATTACTTACAATGACTCTTCATAAACGTAGATTTTAAGATGGATTTCGTTAAGTTTGATAAAACTTTATATAAATTAGCGTTTGAAATAATTAATCATAAAATGCAACAATTTGTATCATATTAATTTGTTAAAACGTCCTTCAATTACGTTTAAATTTTCATACTTCTGTTAATAATTTCAGCCAATAATTCTAGGTACATTTAAATATATAGGCCCGTAGAAATTAAATGTAATACTCTAATGAATATTAATCACTTCAAGCATAACAATTTCCATTAGACTATTTTCTTTAATATTTTTACATTATCCGAACAACATTCAACAACAGACTAACGCGTTTATTTAAGTTACTATATTAAAATCCTAATACAAATATTTTACGTAGTGATAATAACGCTGTAAAGTATATTATTATTATAAACATATCTAAATAAATAATTAAACAGTAATTATATATATATTATAATAATTTGTTTTTTTATATAAGTCATCAGACTATTTTACTTTCCTGGCTCTGTTATATATAAAAAAGAGGAAAAGTATGGCAATCCGTCAAAAAATTAACTCCCCCTAGAATTTTGAATTTTTGGACTCGGGAACTTGAAACGTCGAGAAATGCAAAAAATCGGAGTTTTTTCTGTATGAATAGCTAGTGTGTGACACGATTTTGTTCACCCTCTTTGAAGCTTAATAACGCCTGTGCTTTCGAAGATTTCTGAAATTTTGCAGAGAGGTTTATTAGGGGCATTGATGCTATTAAATTTTGGTTGTTAAAGATCGACGAGATGGGGAGATAAAGAGAGGTCGTGTGTCATATCTCCAGTAGAGTCGGACTTAATGACGATTTTACACGTTATTAGCATTTACAATTTTTTTTATAAAACCTATCCTTACCCTCAAAATTAAGCTTTTCGTAATTTTATAATAATTAAAAATATAAAAAGTTTTTAATAATAAAATATAACAGAAGGCACTACATACGCAATTTTAAATGTTGCCGGAAAAGTTAAGCAACTCGTTGCTGATTTTTTTTTTTTTTTTTTCCTATTGCATGCACTGCATATAACAAATGAATAGCGAAAAAATAATTTTTAAATCGTTTTAACTGTGCTATAGATTATAATGAACTGTATAAAAATTACATAATGATCATTCATATTTAAAGAATCTAATGTAATTCAACATATTGGCTTAAACCTTAAAAAATTACATTAAAGCTTTAAAAACAATCAAGATTTTCCATTATTAAAATTTTAAAATCCAATATCATCTCATGAATACACTTATGCGTACACACACACGCATGCACGAGTATATATAATGTACAGTACGGTACAGTACATATGTATAAAAATATGTATGTATATATTAAGAATTTTAAGTTTGTTGCAGAGAAATGTAATATATTTTAAAAGTTTTCAGTTGTGAAAATAATGTTGAATTTCAAATACGTATGTATGGTAGTAATTTATATAATTTACACATACTATAGATAAAATATGTGATAACTTACTTATCGACTTAGAGTTCGGAAATTTTGTCTATTTTTTTTTTTAATCAATATTTTATTTAGTCAAGGCAGAAATTGAAAATATAAATGGAAATTGAAAATATAAATATGGAAAATATAAGTAACAAAAATTTAGTAGAACAATTAACCGAATATTAAAATGCGATTTAGTAAAATTATAAAATATTAATTATGCAACTTTAAAAAATTCTATATCAAAGTATTAGGTATAACTATTCTCTAAAGTTTTAGGTATCATCCAAACAGTCTAAAAATACAATCTTTTGAAGTAAATAAAAGTAAACTTAAAACGAAATAAATTATAACAAAACCTCACTTGTCACATTCGGGGTATACAACTTCTGATCTCAAATGAGATGGTCACTCCTAAGTGAGGGTATGAAAAAAGTTGACATACAAAACTGTAATTAGAATAGTGTTTGAACCCTACTAAAAGTTTAACATAGGTTATAAAAGTAAATAAAATAATAATAATTTCATAATACTGTACATTCTTTGTAATATGTAGTAATTCAAACTTTCATACAGAATAATATATTAATAATGAATAATAGAGTATTGAGACTATATACTGTATATAGTACCAACACAGGGTACATATACTGTACAATGAATGCAAGCTGTTTGCAGTAGGACTCAAGTACTGTACAGTACTAAATGGAAAAGTTTAGTATCCATAGATGGAGTCAATATATTTATGAAATGGTAGCAAAGGTTTTATTTAAATACTGTATTTTAACTGGAGAAGGGAAATATTCACAGAAGTCACTATATATGCATAAGTGTCCAAGTGTCAAAAAAGCGTTTATAATTAAACTAGTTTAATATCGGGCTCAAATATTTTTCTGGCTTGAGTGTTGAACGTAGACCGATCATTGCTGATTTACATATGTTTATATTTTTACAAAATACAATCAAATTGTGCGTAAAATCATTATACAAATATATAATCGTTTTTCTTCTTAATAAATTCTGGAAATTAAATTTAATTTGTATGAAGATTTTATTTCATTTGAGCGTCATCTGTCGGAGAGATCTCGGCAAACTGTTCCAAAACTATAGCAACAAAACTCAACTCCGTTTAAAGCACTTTAAACAATACATTGAGTTTAGAAACATACGATTTTCCTGTTCCGTTCTTCACATAAATGTCATTTTCGGTCACTCCTTTAGCCACCGAGATAGAGTTAGAAAAGTCACTTTGAGCACTTAAGCGAAATAGCCACTTGAATGAGGTACACCAAGATGGAGTTTGGTTTATATTAAACTTATGCAATTTTACTCGATAATTTCAAAGGTATCCACGTAAGCGAGGTTTTGTTTTATTTCAGATGTTTATACTTAATATCCGAAAATTCTATATAAAAAGTTATGTTAAATATGAACATTTAATACTTTAAATTATATTTAAATATAAATTCATTTAGGCAGATTTTACAATAATTTAATAATAATAATAATAATAATAATTTGTTTTAATACAACATACGAAATATATCACAATCATCTGTGTAATATACTGTGTAACATACATAGTCGAGTTTTTATGTTAAAAATTACATTAATTTTATTTTTTCACTATGGTATGTAAAGAGCACAATTATATATTAACTTAAATGATCGATACTCAGATATTGAGAATTATATAGTATATTTATAGATGTCTTTTAACTAGATAGAAATGCATAATGTAATTAAACATATTTACTTTAAATGAGAAAAACTATTTTAATATTTAAAATGTCTGTTTTCATTCCTTAATACTCATCAATTCTCAAAATGATCCTAAACCAATAGAAGTTATCACTTAAAATTTACTCTCGCTTTTCATTATAAATAGATTTTTTATAAATATCCATTTTGTTAAGACCCACTAAGATTGACTTTAAAAACAAATAATTCAATAACTATCATCATTTTAATCATCATAACGATATTATTGAACAATTTTCTCCGGATATTTAATGAGATATTTAAAACAAAACGCCTAGATATGAAAATCAAGAATGTTATTAAGTAATCGATTTTTCTTAAACAATTTAATTATAAACCTGGTAAAGATTAAATGCAATTTCGGATAATGTTAGCTTTATGTAAATATTTTAATATCAGAAACATTTCTGTATACACCTTCAGAATTCACATCAGATTACATTAAGTTAAATATACATAACGTAATATCTAGAATTAGAATTTGCACTATAATTCTTAGCTCTAAAATTATATATTCACCTGATTATCATGCAACATAATGTGCATATTAATTAAATTATAAGCTTAATAAAATATAAATAAATGAAAAATAACGTTTTAAATTTATATACATATATAAAGGATACTACGTAGCAAATGGAAGAAATTTTGAGAATATTAAACCGAAAATAGTAAACAAATGCACAGTTTTGGATACGTGAGGACTATCCGAAAACTGAGTCTAGACGAACAATCAATTTTCCCCAGGTCCGAGCTGGATAAACTAGGTCAGTGTGTTACTTGGAGATTCCCATGAGGTGGAGATGCTTCTCTGCTTGCAGTTAGTATTTAGATATAGAAAATTTTTTAGCTTTGTTTCTAGCATGCATTTATTTATTTTTATTTCAACTTATTTTGATGATAACCACTATTTTTTAAATAAGTACTGCTACTTTTTCAAATTATTTTTACTTTTTAAACTGAGGTATAAATTACTTTAAATATTCTATAAAATGTAAATGTGTATGTGCAGATAATTATATTTATAGGTAAAGCTTACTAAAAATTATTTTAAGTTTAACAAACTTTTAAAATGATTAATTCTTTTGATTTATATAATAACTGTTATAATAAATGTTTCTATTACAAATGAACTTTCCTCAAGATTAAAATTGACAAATATTAATCGTTATAACAGTGGAGAATATTAATCTTTAGGTAAAATGCATATTAGATTTTTAAAAATCGGGTTAGAAGATTGATGCTTGAGCTTAACTATCACATATTAAATCTTCGTTTGAACATAAAATATATAAAGAAAAACGAATATATAAAGATGACGCCGTGTTATATGACGCAGTGCAGCAGCTGAAATTTATAGAGGGAGAAATTATTCTCTTGTTCAATGAAAATCGGCATTTCATCCTCGTAGTTTAATCCAGTATAATAACGAATCGATCTAATTTTTACGTCAATTTTTTTTTATTTAAATATTTTTCTTGCAACTTAAAATCAAATCTATACAGCTAATCATAACTAGCTTTTGCTAAAAAAATATATGAATTTTATGATATATAAACAATGGACAATAATCAAATTTTCTATCAAGTGATTCTATCAAGAAGTATCAAATTCAAAGTTTCTAATTAAGGAATTTCTATCGAATACCTTTCTAATCGTTATTTTATTCGCCCAAAATAACCGCTGTATAACAAGTCAATTTAATCAATAGGATGCCAGAAAGGATAAAATTATTATTCAAAGTAATAAAATTGAACCATTATTCTGTATTTCAAATTATTTATCGATTGCAAAATAAATTTATTACCATATAAATTCAACAAGTTTTTACAATATTTTTGAGATTAAAAAAAAAAGTCTTTTAATATATAACGTCAGTTATTTACATTTAAATACACAGTTACACAGTACTTACGTATAGACACAAGAAATGTATGAGACAATAAAACAAATTTATTTTATATTCAACATAAAACTTAGGAAAATAATTTAATATTCAACTTGTTATTAAAAATAAAAAGCTTGACTTGTTGAGAGTATTACCATTTAAGACAAAAATCAAGAATAAAAAATAAAAGCAAATTGTATTTCTTTTCCTTTTTTGTTCGCCTACTTTTTTTATTTTATGGATAGTGTTCATTACGTTATCGAACAACGTTTATGTTAAATTTTAATTTATCTAATATTTAAATAATATTCATCAAATTATTTTTTTAAATTGCGTTTGTTACTGTATTATTACTATATTACTGGCAAAAATTCATCATTATTAAGAATACTAAAATATTAATATAAAAGTTATTCAGACCTTTAATAAGACAAAAGTTTAATATATTTCAAATAAATAATGCCAACTTATTATGAATATTTTCAGAATAATTTTCTTAAAACTTTACCAGAAATCAATATGATTTAATAACCAATGCGATGCATTTCGTCCTCTAAAAATTTGTATACTGTACTATTTGGATTAATTCCAAATGAAACTAAACGTATGATTCATTGTAAATTCCCATAATACTGAATGGAAAATTATTAAGTTTCCGTAAACTTCAAATTAAAATATCCGAAACATCAATAAAATTTAACGTAAAATACATATATATTTCAATATTAATTAAAAACACACTCAAAATTACATTTATATTTTGATCTATTATAAAAATATTTCAGAATGCTTTTAAACAAAACAAAACAAACAAAAAATTAAATAAGAAGCTTATCTTTCACAGCTAATCTACATATGGATATATTATTGCAGAAAATTCAATATTAAATAATCAAATGTTATTTGTATTTGCATAATATATCTATTATAATTTTGTTCAGAATCAAATCATTTAAAGTAATATAATTTAGTTAAAAATTGATTATTATTATATAAAAATAATTTATCTAAACTTACAGAAATAAAAAAATAATTATAAGTTAACAAGACCAAACTCCTATCTGAATATGATGAATCGTATAACAGTTATAAAGTTATTATCTGAAAATTATAATTCATTTGAATTTTACAATTATTACGAAAATTTAATCAGCTGATAATTTAAGTTACTAATAAAATAATTTTAATATTAAAACTAATATAGTAATGTCAAATATTAGCATCTTAGTTTTATATATACATAAAAAAGTCATATTCATCATTAACTTTAATATACATTTAATTATAAATATTTCGAACCATCTAATAAAGTGATAAAAAGTATTACATTCGATTTTATTCTAGATAAAAGATCGTATCGACTGAAACAAAGTAGGAAAAAATAGTTTTGTATTATTAACTGAAAATGAATTAGAAATGTATTAGGTGGCCGTGAGAGAAATACAAATGAGTTCCGGTAGAATGTAATATATGATCCCATCTTTTTTTTTCTTGCATGTAACAAAATACGCCCACTTAAATGGCCTTGAACGACTATGCCAATTTACATTTTCCAAAATAACACTATTCAAGTTATGCCAGAGAGCACGGTTTTGTTTGCTAATTTCAAAAAAAAAAAAAATGATAAACACTATAATTCGATAAATTATGAAAAGCAAATTATTAATAGCGTTATTCAATTAGATTAACAGCACTAGATAATAATAAATCGATTCAAACTCATATTTCACTGCCATAAATTCTCTCAAAAGTATATGCTCATTACTCTATCTAATATCAAAGTTACCAACTCCTTCGTGGCTAACTTGATTGTCAAATTTTCCATATCCAAAGAAGATATACCTAACTATATTAACGTTATTATTAACTGTCAAACGTAAAATACATGCCAAAACGTAATTACTGTATTAAAGTGTAAAGTTATATATAAATTCTGACACATCTCTATTGATAATACTTGATAATCTTAACTCGTGATAATCAAAAAACTATATTTAGACCATCAAATTAAGTGTTAGAAATTTTAAAAATGAGTATTGGTTTCATCTGGCAGCGCATATACAATCTCCATCAGCTGCTTAGAACAAGCGAGTTACAACCTTGACCTCCTTTTATTCGGAACCGCCCACGGACTCACTTCGATCAACGCAAGCGCATACGTCACGCACGATCACCCCATGACGTCAGCTTTTAGGAACTTTACTTTCGGTTCCGGTTTGTAGCAGAGATTCCCGCATATATCGTACATATAACAAATTTCAATCCAATTGTGTGCGTGAAAACACATGATAATAGTAAATATTAATAATTAAGAGCCGCTTTTCAATTAATAATGTGTTCAAATGTATGCGTATAACAACTTTTTATATAACTTATTATAAACATAATTGCATAGTAAGTCGCATAATTACTCTCAAATCAGAGAATTTCAAAAAGTAATTTTCGCTGAAATAAATAAGTTACTTACATAAAGTTAATTCCATTAATTAAATTATATCAACTACAGTACTCAAAGATGTCACTGACTTGAACAGTTTACACACAAGATTCATGACGTAATAAAGCAGAAAACTCAACATTTCGTTATTCGTATAATTTTATAGATATACTTGTGACATTAATAAACATTAGAGTTATTTATTGTATGTGTACGTTAGAATATATATGTATTTAGAAAACAAATCATATTTCATTTCATCAAATACTATTCAAATAGAATGTTAAGACAATTTCTGCAGTGATAAGTTATCTTAAATTATTATAGCGTACTTTTTAGCAACATCTTTTCAAATAACGAGATATCAAATCATAATTATATCGCTAAATAAAAAATATATATATATTATACTGTATATTTATACTGACGCAATGAAATGACAGAAAAAATGGAGAAACAAGAGGAAAAATATTATACTCTAAACATAATTATCCCCTAAAAACTTTCTCATATTACTCAGTAAGATATTAATTAAAACGTGATTAAAAATATAAATGACAGCATTTTATGCAGTAAACTATAATTCTACTAAAAATTTTCTTTAAAAGTTTTACTTCATTATTATTCAAGATATCTGAAATTTAAAATTAAATGAAATTGAAAATTATTTTATTTATAAAAGGCAATTTAACAAAAATTTATAAAAAAATATTTTGTCTTTAAAAACTTATATATATATAGCCTATATTAGACCATATCATTTACAATTCAACTTGGGACATAGAATCAAAGATAGGGGGTTTTACTGATTAAACTTTGGTTATTTTTTAAAATTCATTTATTTATTGATCTACAAATTGGTGATATTATATTGACATGTGAAAGTCATCCTACCTATATACTGTACATATTTACTTATGAACTATTTTCCTTTATTTTGAACTTTAAATCATCTTTTTTTCTAAATAAAATTTTACTATGAATTTAAATTTATAGCAAATATATGTATGTATGGCACAATAGAATATATATGTATGCATTTGTATATGGACTGTATATAACTTTTGTCTTAATAGGAAAGTAAAAATATTTATATTACAAAAAATTGAATGTTATTGAAATAGACCATTATGTAATGATACAGTATCTTTATTCATTTATTATTCACCTACTGTTTGAAAAATAAGCACAAATATACTTATACGAATACTTACAAAATTACCAATGCTTCTTGTTTAAAAAGAATGTGTTTCTGATGATAAAGTAATTTGGCTGAAAATATCTTTATATAAGAACTATTGATTTTTCAATACACTGAAGCTTTTACTGCTTATTTCCAATATTAGTCTCAACTCTACATTACTCTCCACTCAAAAAAGTATATTAGAATTTACAGCTATAGTCATAAATCAGTCAAATATCAATTGATCATAAGTCAAAAAGGATCTGTATATGAATAATTCAATTTGAATAATCCTGTCTATTTAGGACAACAATTAGATAATAATGATGGCATATTTTATTTTTTTTTTTTTTTTAATTTCTAAAAACTCAATAGTAATAGTATTGAGACAGATTCTTTTAGACTTCTTCACCACTCCTAAAAAAATTTTTTATAAAGTTAATGAATGACCTATTATATTTAAACCTTCTTACCAGACATCCATAAAATGATTTAATATTGCTTATCTTAAATCAATAATTACAGAAACTATTTTGCAAAATTAAAAAAGTAATTTACTTAAATTCAGATATGTCTTCAAGCAATAAAAATAAAAATTTATAATATATTATTACATATAATGTTGATAGTTAATTAAAATCTATCAATAGAATATTGCTTGAGTTTTAAATTAAGATAAAATGTTTATGTTTAAAATTAGAAAATGAGTGTAAGTCATGTTATTCAAATCACCTATTAACTTATTATGTCATAAATATTAGTCTGTTAATTTGTTCTTTAAAAAAAATACATATGCAATCAATTTAAAATATCTAAATGGTGTACTGTACATTGTAAATTATAAAACCTAACGAGAAAAATAACTTTAAAATAAATTAGAACTTTCATCCAATTAAAAATGACAAGAGGAAAAGAACAATAATTTCAAGAAAAATTATTTTGCAACAAGCCTATTCTCACTGCTCATGAATTAAACTGATGTATTGATATAAATATAAAGTGTACAGGTAGAGTAACAATTTATTTCTATAAAAAATTTAATTAAAAATTCATAAATATTTTAATTTTCATCATCCTCGCAGACTGGTTTATTTTTATATTTTGTTAAATTCAAAATTGCAATTTGGTTACAAAATGATTTTGATAAACAATTACAGAAAATGTAAATTTTTATTTATAAAATATTCCACTTTTTTCATAAAATAAAACCTTAATTTTCTCTGAATTTAATGTTTTATTTTTAATTCATAAATGTTTTCAGGATCACTATAGATCACATGTTTTATCACAAATTTGGAATATATCAATCTAATAATGAAACATGCTGATTTTGATTCAGAAATTAATAATATTTTTCTTAAATACAAAACTTAATTTACTATAAAAATTTGATAAGACTTAATTGAAAGTTAATTATTTTACCAACTTTTAATTATCTAACTTATCATAATTTTGCACAGACAGTACACAATAACCTATGATCCCATATGATATTAACCTCTCAAAAAGTTGCTATAACCAAAAATAAAACCAGAACAAACATATAGATCACCATCAACTGCTGATCTATATATTCTAGTATTTTTGGGGTTTGAGGTACTTTTGCTCATATCAGCAAAAGTACTTTTAGGTAAAAAGTATTAAAACCTTTGTATAATTGATATCTCCATTAAATTCTGCTTGTCCAAGATGGCCATTGAAACCATAACATTTACAGTACGTTGTTTACAAAGTATTGTCTCCAATATTTTCTTTTACCCAATTTCTATTCTTTATTTTCATTGCAGTTCACTGTAGATGTAATTATAAATTACTTGTTGTATAAGGGGTAGCTATTATTGTCCATGTGGCCATTGCCTGTAGTGTTTTTAAATAAAGAAATGAAATGAACAGACGGAATATTTTGGATGGAATTTCCTTAACTAAGTGTTGAAAATGTAATGGCTGTTAAACAATTCTTTCCTCTTATTTCACTTCCTTTCTAAATATAAATAAAAAAAACATGAAAATCAACAAAATTATTCAAGGGAACCATACCTAGCAGTTGTTCTTTAGCTATAAAATCAACAAAAACCATAAAATAAAAATAAGCATTTAGACTGTATCACGTCTATTATTTCATCAATTTGTAAAGAAAAAACACATGTATTAATTGTTAATCAATCAAGTTGGGTCATATTCACCTGATGCAATTTTCTTCAGATGAAATTTTTTCCTTAATTTCAACTAATGATGGCATCTTATCATTTTTTACAACTTCAGCAATACCTTTGATTATTTCAAACTCAAACTTGTTTGACAGAGTCAACATTCTTTAGATTTGACCCAACTTGAGCAGATGTACTTGACTGTTGTTTTTACTACTTAATCCAATAAAACTGTACTTTGGTTAATTAATTTTATAATAAATAGTGGTAGAAACATCACCACAGATAACTATTATATGAGTATACCTTTAGCTTTCTCATTCATAATGCAACTTAACAGTTGTTAGTATTTTTTAAAAATAACAACAAAACTGAAAGTCCTATTGAATTTCTGCTGCAGAACAACAAAATAAAGAGCAGTGTTTTTTGCTTTACAAAATACATTACTTATGTTTCATGTTTCAGCAAAATCAAAGCTTACAAAATACATTACTTAAGTCTTATGTTTCAGCAAAATCAAAGCCTGAAATACTGACATTTTTTACTGCACCAAAAGAAGAATCGATACAAATGATCAGTTATGTAGTAATTCTATGGGAAGATATGGCCACTTGATGTATTCTATCATATGTTAAACATTATTGGAATTAATTTATATGTAATATTTAAATATAATAATAAACTGATGGAAAATTACAAATTAACAGATGGGACACTTTTGAAAAATATGGGATATTAGCTATTAATGAATCACAAATATGATTCATTGTGATTCAGAGATCCATGAAGTGTTGCCACCTTTTCAAAATTGCTGACCTGGACGGCAGGTCAAGTTTGTTCAAACAAAAGTCACTGACGCAATCTTATTTTACCATATGAAGAATAACGTGCATGCCAGTTCTAAACCAGTTAGGGACTTGTGTAGGAGCAACTTAAATTAAGAAATGAAAAAAAAAAATTGACAGGTTGCTACAAAATCCCAGACAAAATTAATTGTTAACCCAGAAAATGAATTAAAAACTGGACTGTCCGGGTGAAAACTGGACAGGTGGCGATACTAGATCCATGTATCATGTAATTTAGAAATTACAGCATTTATTCACATCAAAATTTTTAAAAGTATGATCGAATATATACTTAAAATAAAAAAAATATAATTATTCTAGAGAACATCCATATGCAATAAAATATAAATAATAAAAAAAATGCAAGAGATGCCATGTATGTATTAGCACTAATAATAGAAGGTATTCTGTATTTTGTTATGTGTAACAACATATATGTGTAAAAATCATTAATTTGCAATTTGTTCCCAAAGATTGACTTGTATTTGTAAAACTAATCATAAAATTATTTTTGTTGAATAAAAATTTAGAGTGGAAAAGTTTATATCCCCATATTCAGAATAAAATTTTTTATAGTATTTTTTCATAACATTTGTTTCATTTTTTTACAACAAAGAAAACATGTTGTTTTAAAAGATTGTGAAAATATAATTATCCCTGCTGTATTACAAATTTTTTAAATATAGGTCATGTTGATCCTACATAAGTGCAAATGTTCAGAAGGTTAAGATAATTACCACATTAACCACAATCATTGAAAAAATTTTCAGGTTCTCTGGGCCATTCTCTTTTCTTCTATAGATTTGTGTTCTTTTCTTATCAGAAAATCCAAATTTGCTCTTTAAATTTTTTTTATTTCTTTTAAAAATATTTATGCTGATTTTGAAAGTTTTGTTTGAGGTACAATACATATGCCTCAAGGTTTAAACAAATGAATTTACATCTACAGGCCATGAGTCACGTATTGTGCCTCATTTGCACATTGGTACAAGTTTGTTTTGAGTTATTTTTTAATTAAACTACATTTACGGAAATTCTCTGTGAGATACTACTGGCAGTCCATGGAGCATATTGTATAATCAGTCATTGAGGCACAAACCTTGTACCTTGAAGCATCAGGAAAAATTTTTAGCAAGTCACACAAGTGGTACCTCAAGTGACTCAGTGGTACATTAATTAAGGGTTAATATCACTGTACTATTCACTCATGCATTTCTCATCATTATACATTTTTATTCATCTGTTCAATTCAATGCATTTGTATTTTGTTGTGCTACTATTTTACCGTAAATTTTAGATCTTTTAAATTTTTCTGACCATTTATAGGTATATAATACAAATTTTACCTACCTTATAGGAATGTAAAGTGCCTTTCCAGACACCTCTTTTCTTAGATATAACCATAAGAATTACATATTAAATATTTTTCTTTTATCATTATAAAAAAAGCAATTGACTTCCTACTGTCCATGAAAATAAGTTTTCTTTTTCTTTGAGACATTTATTTTAAATAGAAAAACTATAAAATGTTTTAAAAATTTTATATTATTTATACCTTTTTATAGTATTCAGAATTACTGATTACACACCTTTCATTGAATAAATTAAAACATACCATTAAAAACAACATATCCACAAACCTCACAATCAGTCCAACAGTGTGAAATCCAGACATTGAATGTTTTCAGCATATCCCAAAGGCCTTCTTCAGGAACAAATAGATTTCCAAAATGGAATACTTGATAAACCATGGAATATGCATTTTAAAAATTGTTCACATTAAATTTGAAATTTAAAACATCAGAAGCACAAACAATTATTGAAAGCTTGCTGTCTTACAGAGAAGCATCAAAATAGGCTTGCCATGCACAGAAAAATAGGTTTTCCTTCTTTGTAGTTGATACAGTTGCACCTCCTATTCACCTTATAAATTTCTGACCTCCAAATCTCTAATATGTTTCAATTGTATGATTGTTCTTAATAGAGTGACTTGTTGAAGCATAGAAACATCATCATCCTCCGAGGCATATACCAAGAGGGTGGTAGTGGTTTTCAACATATATGTGCTCTTTGACTTTTTTCAATAATGAATTTTTGGTCGAGCCAATGTAAACTAAGTTTCTGCTGCATCTCGTCATGAAGGGGAATCACATATACCCTGGGGCACTCTGTGCTTAGGAGAAACTTCCATTCCTTAGCATAGAGAAAATAGGAGAGGAATCTGTATGTAATCTGATATCCCTTGAGATTGGTGATTATCTACTATATAAACCAGATAGCCAATCATACTACATCACTAAACTGTTCTCACCATTTCTGTTTCCCTTAGGTTACCTGGGTTATTGTGAAACATGAACTGCAATCTAATGTTGTAATCAAGGCTTCTACTGAGGTACTTGAAAAATTCAGGGGCACATACTATCTTCTGAATACTTAAATCAGCGATTCCCAACCAGTGGTCTGCAAGAGCTAAAATGTGATCCGCGAAAAATTTAAAACTTTTATTCATTTTAAATTATTATTCCCACATTGATACAAACTGAATTTAATTTTTACCAAAAACGTTATGTTTTCTATTATAATAGTACTGTTAAAGCATGTTACTCTTGAGTTTAATGATTACTTATATTAAAAGTTTTGATTAAAGTTTATTTTTAGATTGACACAGTTTATTTTTCTTAAACCTTGTGGACCCAGCTAACAACAATAAATCAAAGTGGTCCCTGGTCAAAAAAGGTTGGGAACCACTGACTTAAATAGTATTTAAAAGTCCATGCCAATCAGATATAATACTAGATGAATACATTGTCATAAAAAAAATTTTAATGTTGTCTAAGTCAAGTACTTTCAATGATACAAAATCATCATCATCAAGCTAATGAATGTCTTGAACATAGGACAGAACATCATTACATGAAGTACAACATACTCAATATTTAAATATTCTAAACATTTAAATTTCACAATGGAATTTGAGGCTAACAAATACAAGATAGAACAAAATTTGAAATAAAAGACAAACAAAAACAAAAGGCACAATGAAACTCTCAAAACATTTTTTTACAGCATGAATTCATGGTGTGTTATAACACGAGATTACTAAGGCAATAAGGCATCATAGTTAAAAAATTTAAAAAGTGTAATCCACAAGTTAGGAAGCTCAAGTGTGGAAGTATTGCATGAGCACAAGGTGGAAGTGCAGAGAGCTTCCCAAATAAATAATGACTTACAATCAGCACAACCCCTAAGGAGAGAGAGTTTGAGTCTACAATGGGTTAAAATTGGACCAAAACTTTTCTGGTCATTTCTGTGGATCATCTATATTTTGCAATATTCTGCTAGTGCTCTGTGAAATGACTTGCCAACATTCTGGCTGTGGCACCAATGTACCATGTTTTTCCTCAGTTGTTGGGAGCAAAAGAGATACAGCATAAACCCCAGATCTTACAAAAAGAGAGAACTTGTCCCTATCATTGCAAATAAGCCTACATTTGGTTCTGAAAAAATAGGTAGGAGGAGGCCATGTTTCTTGAAGGTGCGACAAACCTGTATAGAGAGGGGACTAATTCCATACCTCAGTCTCCCCTGTCTATATACATTTGCAACATCTTCAAGAAATATGGCATCCTTCTACCTCTCCCCCCACAGCCAACTTTATGCAGGCTTATTTGCAATGATAAGGACACATTTTCCTTTCTCAAAATATCTGGGGTTTATGTGGTAACCTTGGAAAAAAAAAAGTGTGTTGAGGAACTGGTTCTTTCAGATTGCCAGTTGAAAGTGAAAGAAATAGCAGCAGTGACCAACATATCAGATATGAGTATTTGGCATATACTTCATAAGCATCTAGGCATGAGAAAAGTCAGTGCAAGTTGAGTTACCAAATTTCTTTCTGCTGTCCAACAGCAGCAGCATGTAGAAAGTGCAATATAAATTTTGGAACTTTACAAAGTGAATGGAGTTGATTTTTTGAAATTATTTTTACAGAAAATGAAACTACGGTTCTTTATTTCAACTACTTTTCCAAAATGGATTCAATGGAGTGGCAAAGACCATAAAAGGAAGTACCAAAAAAAGCTAAAATGTCAACTTCAACCTAGAAGATCATGGTTACTGTTATTTTGAGACTATAAGGGCATATTGATGGTAGACTTTAATGAAAAAATACTGCTGTAAATGCAAAATATTATTCAAATGTTAACAGATCAGTTGCATGCAAAGATATGCAAAATCTTATGAGGAAAATTAAAAAAAAGGAGCTCATTTCTTGCATGACAATATAGCCATCCATGCTGCAGCACTTGCTCATTCAAGACTATGGCTTTGAGCAACTCAATCACCCACCTTACAGCCCAGATCTTGCACCATCAGACTATTTTTTGTTTCCAGACTTAACAAAGAACTCTTTGAGTAAGACATTTTGAAAATAATGAGCTGTAGTCAGTCATAATAGACCATTTTAAACAAAAATCTTCAGAATACTTTTTATAAAAAGATTGCTTTTTAAATATTGTCATAAGTATGTTAAAATCAAGGACAATTACAGGTATCCCTCATATAACACGGTACTTCTACAATACTGTTTCGCTCTAACATGATTTTGTATATCTTCCATACAAAATTTCACAATTTTTAAATGTAAACTTTATTTGATATTTTTTTAACTCAAGCAAGAATGTGCATTGTCTCAAATTTACCCATGGATTTTAGAATAATAAAATTTTCAGATTATTTTGTGCTTTTCATCAGGTTTACTTTAACAAAAATGATAAGACAAGGAAGAAAAAAATTGCATTAACACGTTGACTGCCACGTGACTTTTCAGGATTCTGTTGTAAAATGTCAACTGAATTTAATTATATTATATTATTAAAAACTCTAATCAGAGTACATAGAAATGATCAAAAAGCATATAGAATATGTTTTTCTTAAAATAAAGGTATTACGAATTATCTCGTTGTTGGCTTATGTAACAGAAAGCTCTTCGCTAAAGCCAAACTACGAGTTAATTCGTGCACAGACACGATTCATCCTGTCACTTCGCTACAGCCAATCGGAGATGTGCGTCTAAATTCATTAGTAATAAATCGGATATAGAGGCGAGCACATCACATTTACGTCTTTTTTGAGAGTGTTATTTTTTATTTATTTTTATAATCAAATTATAAATATCCCAATATGGATAAGAAAAGACCACTGACTAAAAAACAACTTGATTACTACACTAATCTAAGTGATTCAGAATCTGACAAAATTTTTGGTGAGGATGGTAACGACAGTAGCGATTATGTACCATCTGAGGATTCAAGTGAGGACAGTGATTATGACGTCGTCTCCGAACCTGAAGATGAGACTATTCTCGAACCTGAAAGCAATGACGATGCGTCTCAAGCAACCACATCAAATCCAAACGATAATTTGTGGACAGAAACTCAACAAAATCCTGAACTATTTATTTTCCAAGAAAATGTTGGTTTGAAATTGGATACGACAAACCTTACAGTGCAAATGCTGGTAGACCTATTTTTTTCGGAAGAATTTCTTGCATTACTGGTCGAACAAACGAATTTGTATGCTGCACAAGAAATTGCAAAACATAAAGAAATAAAAAAATCTAAAAGGGTATCACAGTGGAAAGACGTCAGCACTGCAGAAATGAAAGTTTTTATTGGACTTGTATTACAAATGGGTCCTTGTTCTTTTCCTTCAATAGAACATTACTGGAGCACAAACGAATTGTATAATATAATGTTTTGGCGATCACATATGAGTCGAAATAAATTCCAATTGTTACTGCGTTATTTTCATTTAGTTGATAGCTCAATACCATCTTCTGACAGATTATATAAGGTAAGACCTATACTAAACCATTTCAATAATATTATGCACCAAAACTATGTGCCTGATAAAAATATGTGTATCGATGA
The DNA here is from genome assembly GCF_030686945.1 of Centruroides vittatus. Classification (NCBI taxonomy): domain Eukaryota; kingdom Metazoa; phylum Arthropoda; class Arachnida; order Scorpiones; family Buthidae; genus Centruroides; species Centruroides vittatus. The sequence continues at coordinate 1,357,252 of NW_027120741.1, forward strand.
ATCAATGATGTTGTGGCGTGGAAGATTGCATTTTCGCCAGTACATAAAAAATAAAAAACACAAATACGGTGTCAAACTGTATGAACTATGTGAATCCGATGGTATTGTTATGAAAATATCAATTTACAGCAGAAAATCTGAAGGAATTGACAGTAATTTAGGCCACACTACTGATGTTGTCTTACACTTACTTGAAGACTATCTTGATAAGGGATATACCGTATACATGGATAATTTTTATAATTCTGTTGCTCTTACGAAATTACTGACTACACGAAAAACTTGTGTGTGTGGAACTCTGCGAAATAACAGAAAGGGGAATCCCAGAGATGTGGTAAATCGAAAACTGAAAAAGGGGGAGTTTATTTGGCAGCGAAATGGTCCTGTTACTGTATGTAAATGGAAAGACAAACGAGAAGTCCTTACCATTTCAAACATGCACGTTGTTGAAATGGTAGAGGTGTTCAATCGCAATGGAAAATGTTCGATGAAACCGAATATAATTCGAGATTATAATCATGGAATGTCTGGCATTGACCGATCAGATCAAATGCTATCGTACTACACAGCTCTAAGAAAGACTATTAGATGGCCCAAAAAGGTTGCATTACATATTATAGATATATATATACATAATGCGCACAAACTCTTTCAAAAAGCTTTCTTTCTAAAATAAAACTTATAAAGTTTAGAGAAGCATTTGTCAAAGCGTTGATTGGAGAAGAGATTCAACCAGTTTCAAAAAAAATTAAATTGCAAGAGCTTCACTATTTGCAGAGTATCCTACCTACTCAGAAAAAACAACATCTGACAAAGCCATGTCGAATTTGTACCAAAGCTAAAAAACGCCGAGAAACGCGTTATTTCTGTCCAATCTGTCCAGAGAAGCCAGCCCTTTGCGTAGAAGATTGTTTTAAAAATTATCACAAACAATAAAAATATCGTTTTGCTTTTGATTTTGAATAAACTTTTTATGATATTTTCTGTTCATTTAAATTTATGTTTCTGTTTTATAAATTATCACAAACAATAAAAATATTGTTTTGCTTTCGATTTTGAATAAACTTTTTATGATTATATTTTCTGTTCATTTATTAATAAATGTTCTGTTCATGTAAGCCAAACTTGATTTTTTGTTCTTGCCCCTGAAGCTATCTATTCATATTTACACTGATATACTACGAATTACATCGTAGCTGCACAAATATGGCAAGGAAACAAACTACGATATAACTCGTAGGTGGCGTCCTAGGCAGAAACGGTAACTACGAGTCATCTCGTAGATGGCAGTCAACGTGTTAACCAAGTGTCATTGTCATTGCTTTCAGACTTTAGCCCTTAAGAGTGTCATTGTGTTTTCTTTTTATAGATTAATCTTCGTACTTACTTAAAAATGTCTAAATAAATTTTACTAAGTGTTATTAAGCTTATTTTAACCATAGGTATTACTTACCTACAAATGATTACTTCATTTGTAAAAATGATGAACAAAATATGGCAGCATCTTGGTACTCAAACAATTTGGTATTTAAACACAAATTCTGGAAAAAATTCGCTCAGTACTCAACTGAATAAATACAACCGGCTAGAACAAATTTTTGATTAATTAACAATGTATTTTTATGATAAAAATAAAAAACACAAAAATGTTCCTGATACTTCTGATTGAGATTGACAAAAAGCAGAGATGACAACGATACATTGTATATTAATATTAATATACATATTAATATTAATGCAATACAGTAATTTTAATTGTGATTGTTATTTTATTATTAATTAGAAATAAATTATCGATTACTTTAATGAACATATTTCTCTTAGTGACGAAAAAAATAATACACTTTTATTAACTTCCGGAACTTAACCCCATGTTTTCCATTAGTCCTTTGTTTCATATAGCATGGATTTGCATAACACTGCACTTTTTTGGAACATAACTACTGTGTTATACAAGGGATACCTGTATATTGAAACCTGTATATTGAAAATAACCATTTGTTTTATTCTTCCTTGTTCTTTCTCATTAGGTTGGAAACTTACATGTACTGTACATAGGAAGGACCATAATTTATTTTCAAAGGGATGGCCTTAAAAGCTCTAATATAGCACTTACAATTATTACAACTAGAACATGATGGCATAAATGGTGCTATTCATAGTATTTAAAGTGAAAAAATAAGAGGCATTGCAAAAACAATTATTACAAATTGTCTAAATATATGCATTAGAAAAGAAATTGTGAACACTGCTGAAATCAACTAAAATTGTTTTACAGTTGATCTGTTGGTCATCCTTGGTATATCCAATTTCAATAAAATTTTCACAAAAAGGGGATTATGAATATTATTTCTTTACAACATATCCAAAAATGATCACCATTTGCTAAAAATACAATGTAATTATAAAACTCATGGAGACAAGGGGTGCAGATTTTGTTAGAAAGGACTGTTGATTAAGATTCATTACATAACATATCCAAGATTCAGAAACATCAAGAAAGAATTCACAAATATAAATATATTCTTACATACTCTTATATATTGCTCAATTTATTAATTTCAATTTTCATTCTTGGACATCTTGACTAACTTTACTTTTCCAGCTGTTAATAACAGGGGGAAAGTATGGTGATAGGGGGATCATTTTTTTGACCAAAGACTTTTACATTTTTGAACTCTGGGCACCTTGAAATATCAAGAAATGCAAAAATTTGGGTGGTTTTTCTGTATGTATGGATGGATGTTAGTACGTGCAAGCATGCATGGGATATGATTTTGTTCATCCTCTTTTTTAAAGCTTAATAATGCCTGTGCTTTCTGAAATTTTGCAGGGAGGTTTGTTTATTAGGGGATTGATGCTATTAAATTTTGGTGGTTAAAGGTTGAGGGGGATAGGAAGATAAAGGTCATGTATATCTCCAGTAGGGACAAACTTAATAATTTTAATTATTATTAGCATTTACAATTTTTTATAAAACCTATCCCTACTTCAAAATTAAGCTTTTTGCCATTTTATAATAGTTATTAAAATAGTTAAAAATATAAAAAGTTTTTTTAATAAAATATGATAACAGATGGTGCCACCAAATAAATGTTTCAGGGAAAGTTAAGCAACTCATGATCAATAGGGTGTTTCCCATGCCAAATATTGTATTCTAAATTGAAGAAAAACACTGAGATCAGCGAGTATAATGCCAATCTCAGTGTTTTTCTTCAATTTAGAATTAAGCAACTCATTGCTGGAATTTTTAAAATTCACATCTGTAATAATGCTAGTGTGTGTGTGTGTGTGTGTGTGTGTGTGTATTTATGTTAATACATAACAAATTTAATAGTAAATATGTATTGTTAAAAATGTATCTACATATGTAAAATGTACATTTAAAAAATTATATATATGTAGATACATTTTTAGCAATACATATTTACTATTAAATTTGTTATGTATTAACATAAAAAAAATGTTTTACTTAAAGATGATATATCCCAGGAGTTTCTTCATTTAGAATAATACAGACTTACACAAAAAAAATATATAAATTTTTTAGTCTTTTCTTTCCCTGTTTCACAGACCAACTTAGAAGTAACAGTTAATTGGCTTGAAAAAATAAAAAAATCTTCTTAAGACAGCAAAAAATAGAATATTAAAAATTACCACAAAGTTAAAATATGATCAAAATATCAAGCAAGATCAAATATGGTTGGCATTTTGATCGTATTTTAACTTTGTGGTAATTTTAATATTCTTTTTTTTTTTTTTTTTTTTTTTTGCTGTCTTAAGATTTTTTATTTCTTCAGGCCAATTAACTGTTACTTCTAAGTTGGTCTGTGAAACAGGGAAAGAAAAGACACACAAAAAATATATAAATTTTTTATAGTAAGTCTCTATTATTTTAAATTTAAAAATGTTCTTTTTTTATATTACTTTTTATATAATTTGAAAATGTTTCTTGTAAACACAATTAAAGACTAGATAAATTTAATTTGGTTTAAATTCTGATTTCATTTTAATATGATTTTCTTTTTGTAATAATTATAAGCTGTTAAGAGACCATTTTTGTTTTATCTTGAATTCAGCCAAAAATTTGTACAGTCAATAAACAGAGACTAAATATACAATGAGATGAAAACAAGATCATTCTATAATCCATTTTTAATAAATTTCTATATTTAAATTTTATGAATCTGTTTATTGTTAACTACACAATAAACTAACATTACATTTGACAAAAAAGTTTTTCAATAAATCATTTGCAGATTATCAGATAAACAATTCTTCATTCTGTCTTATACCTGTAGTGAAGAGAGACAATATTTTATTTCTCCAATGAAATTACAAACTGATATGAGAAAAGTGATTTAACAGGTGTTAATTAACACCATCCTAATTACATATAAATTTCTTTGGTAGAAATTTTTATTCTGTAACTTGAAAGTTATATAAACTATATCCAAGAATTTTTTTTTTTTTCATGTATGACTACAAAGAGCAGCAGATGATAACAAAGATGTACAGTACATCAAAGCATGATTTATATAGTAGTGTTATACTTTTAGCAATTTTATCACTAAAAATGCACTGTAAAGATTAAGTTTTGATCCACTTATTTGCAAATTTAACAGATGACAATTATTTTTTGAAGATAAATTTATATTTAATGATAATTTAGTAACTGTTTTATGCAAGAAAAGAAAATCAGCTTAAAAGAATTGAACTGAATAAGTTTAACATTCCAAACTGTATTGAAAAGGTCTGAAGTAAATCTAAAAACTTATTCATAAATTAATAAAAGTGATAACAGTGTTATCAAACTAAATTTTAAGAAATATACACATTTCTAGTTGGTTAAATATACATGAAAATTTGAATAACACATACAGTATTAATTTTAAAACTGAAAAAATGACAAATAAATTTATTCAAAATCAAGTAGAATAAATTCCAAAAAATGTCCAAACAACTTTTTTCAAAAATTTATAAAAGTGTTATAGAATAAGGAATCCAGCCATTTTACCTGAGAAAGAACACAGAAGGTGTTTGGAAAGCGTTTGTTTCTTCAATTTTGTTTATTTTTTCACACCGGTTAGACGCTCGAGTAAGTGAGTTTTATTTATCTTTAATGTCTTTTTTAACTTCCAATATTATTCATACCAATTTCTTCATATAAGCCATTTCCATGCTGGTAACATTATTTCCACATCTTTCATATTAATCGCTTTATTTCAATGGCTTGCTTTTAAAGTTGAAAGAAAGTTTCATTTTGACTTTGTAGATGGATGAAAAAACAGATTATAGATAGACCAAAAAGAACTAAGATCATAAAAAATTTCATATTATTTCAGAAGAAGCAAGTAGTTATTGTAATTTTACAAGAAACTATGAAATGTAATAGCGGTGGTAATAAAATAAATTTCATCTGCAGTCAACAATCTTTAAAACTTGTCAAAACAAATAATGTTAAGTAAGTCTCTGAATGAAGACGACTTCACAGATGACAAATGGGGCAATGGAGAGTACTGTACATTATATTGACCATAAACAAGTAGACAGCATCAAATAATGTTAAAAGAAAACATCAAAACTTGATAACACAATACTAAGATAAAACTTATTAAACTACTTTCACCTTTTCAAGAGTTTTGAAGCAGACTTCAATATTCAAAAAGGCAAAAGTACTTTTAAATTTTATTTTAATGTTATATTTATCAATTTTTGATGCAGTGTTTTAACATTATTTAGTTAGTAATCATTAACCAACAAATATTAATAAAATTAGCTCGACTGAACAACGAAAAGTTTCAAAACCTATTCTTATAGAGAAAAACTTTTTATTTGAAATATTTGGACAGACATAGTAGCCAATAATATTCATTGCTGAATTATTTAAATTTATCACTTTTTAATTATATAAAATAACAAAGTGATAAATTTAAAAATAATTAAATACATAATTTAACTGGAGTTTAATTATTTATTTAATCATATCTTCAATTTCCATAGTGCTTTGGGTTCCTATATCCCATCCTGAGGAATCTCTGTATACAAAAGAATTTTAAATTGAAATACCAGAATCATATATATGAAGATATGATTATATAAATAAACTCAAGAAGATTAATTTGTCAGTTAGTTTAATGATGCCTGTTTAGTTTGACGAAACATGGATGAAAACATTTGCTTTCTTTTAATTTCTTCTTGCTGGATACTGATTATTTTTGCAGTATTTATTAATGTATTCCCAGTTTTGAATAGTTGAGTTTGTTATTAATTCAATTAAACAAACTTTCTCCAATTAGTCCATTAAATTGAGGATTTACTATATATTGAATTACATTGTTCAATTGTTATAGAACATTTTAAACTTTTAACTATGTTTTCCACAAATAAATACATATATACCAATTTATGTCAAAGTTTGCATATTATTTATATACATGACTAAAATTTTGCTTAAATAAATTTAATGCGAGTTTTTGATAATACAGAAAACCTCTGACTTATGACAGGGTTATGTTCTGAATGAAACACTATAAATAGAGTAAAGTAAATGAAATACAAGTTAATGAATTTGAATGAGTTGTATTCTAGTCCCAAAATATTTTTATATATAAATTACAATATTTTGCATAATTGCATAAATTAAAGCTATATATAAGAACTTTTAAGTTTTTTCTCCTACATAAATACATGTTTTAATAAATATTATATCCTGTTGTTAAAAACAAAATTTAATTAAAACACATATTAAGTCAGAGTCTTATGTTGTAATAGCTAGTGTTAGGCCCATTTGTTAATCTTTGACAGTAGCTTGACATCTATTGAGAATTATGCACTATTGGCATAAATATGTTTTTAGAATTATATTAAAACCAATTTTTTGACAAACTTACTTTGTGATAACTTACAAACTTTTTGGCAATTTTGTAAGTTATCATAATTTGAACCACTGCAAATCAGAAGTTACCTGTATAAATGATCTTAGCAATGTATAATATGTTATGTACTATATATATCTATAAATACTATTTAATCTAACTATATAACCAAATATAACATATCCTCACTAAAATTTGCACCAATCAGTGAAGAGACAATAGACTTTGTTCCTTTCACTGTTGCAGACTCCAAAGTATAATCATGAATTTGATGCAAACTGTATCTATGCAATATGATAAAAATAATGAAAGAATAAAAATCAGTTTATAAGAACAATTTTATTAAGTATGAATTAATATATGTTTAAAATCTAACAAAAAATAGAGCATAGTCAAGAAAAATGAGATAAGTAAAATGGTTAATTCAAAAACATGTAGTACCATATACCAGAGGTGGCAAACCTATGGCATGGCAGGAGAAATCGTCTGGCACATAACATATCATATGATTTCAATTTACCATCACCTTTTTCAACCATCCTTCTGGTTTGTAACCTGATCATCCTTTTTCAATCAGTTTATTTACATTTATTCGAATTAAGGTATGTTTGTTTAATTTCTTTAAATATTGTTATTCAAAGTCTAAAAACTTTTGCATGCATAAACATCTTTAAAGCAAAGTATGCTAACTATATAGCACATAGAATCAAAAAGGTTTACCATCCCTGCCATATACTGTAGAACTTATCAAACATGTTTATCTCAAAAACCTCTTATCTTAAAATTTCTTTTTTCCTCTGCATGTTCAGCCTAAATTCAATATACTTTCCATGTTTGGCTCACATAATTTTCTCCCAAAACCTCTACATCTCAAATTATTGACTGAAGTGTCAGTAGTTACAAATTCAAAGCTCAGTGACTATATTTTGATAAACTGTAGTTGTGAAACATCTCTCACAATATAGTACATACTATAGCTGCAATTAACACTGCTTTTCTTTGATTGGCTATGAGAGTGACTTGTGTCTTATTGGTTGAAGAAATTCAGGCATCAGAAACTATTGATAAACTATTTCTGTTAAGGTTAATCAAAAATGTTTTAGATATACCTAATACAGATATATACTGTGCTTGCTATTGTATTAATATAATACCATACCTCTAATCAAATCTATTACCATTTACTGTGTAGGAACCTCTATATCTCAAAACCCGTCTATCTTTCCAATTTTTTTTCTCATTCTCATGAGATTTGAGATAGATAGGTTCAACTGTATTACAATTACAATTATAGAGGGTGTTCTCTTCAACCTCCCTAGTTTTGTGGATTAATTTTGCAAAAAGTAATCATGAGTTCAATACTGTAGACCAGCAGTTGCCAACCCTTCTGACCTCACGAACCACTAAACTCACAATTTTGAATCCAACAGACCACTGTCATAAATTTTTTTAAACAATACAAACATCTGTAGAATAATGATCATAAAGGTTCCATTTTACTTTATTAACTCCTTGGATCTCGGGCTAATTAAATACTTTTTAATTTTAATGTAGTTAAACATAAAAACAAAAAAAATTAAAGAAATGTGTTAATTTTGAAGAAAAAGCTTCAAAGTACAAGTTCCTTTGTCTCGCCTTAGCGCGAAACTTGACACCGATGTGTCATTGTTTACACAGCTGGATGACCTTGAGAACAGCTGGTGTCGTCTTTCGCGGGACATTCTCATGAAACTCTCAGGAGGAGAAGGGTAAAAAGTAGGGTGAATACTAGATGGCGGGATATTTCTAAATATTTTTTTAAAATTACGATTTTAATTGAAATTTCCGACCCCCCCCCGACTTAATTAAACGTATATATAATAAAATCTATTAATTAAAAAAATTAAAAAACTATTGGATGCTGTTTTTGACATCAGAAAATAGCTTTAAATAACTTTACCGAAGTAAAATCGACGCACTAGAACTTTAGAAGGATGAATAAAGTTTTATAAAAAAAATCTCATAAAAAAACCATTAAGCGTTAATCGTGCGTCATTAAAGATTAATTAAACTTGCAATAAAATTTTTTCGCGCGGGTATAAATTTTTCAAAAAATTTGGAGACTGAAAACATCCGAAAAATCAAAAAAAAAAAAATTTTTTTAGGCGGCCTAAAGGACCCCATTTCTTGTAACGCTATACAACTTGCCCGAGATATCTCGGGCTAAGGGCTGAAGGAAATTCACTTGTTTAATTATAATAAATTAGTGTCACGTTTGTTGCTGTTTAAAATAAGTTTATAGATTTTTGGCTCTTTTCCATGAAGGATGACAATTGCACTCACATTATTTGTTGCTCATTACTTATTGATTTATTGACATTATCATTTATTGATAAGTCATTTTGTGTTTGGTTTAAGATTTGAATAAAAACTCCCAATGAGTGAGAAAAAGCAACCAAGTATTTTGCACTTCTTTTGTAATTCTTTGTGTAATCTTGAATTGATCAATGTCCAAATTTCTCCACCAGTTGGCAACAGCTACTGTAGACAATGTCACAAGTGCATATGAAAAAGTTATTTACTATAATAAATCAGTATTTCCAAATGTGCTCCTGAGATGGCCCTTACAATATCCAGTTTATACTTTATTTCAGCCTATTTTTGAACCACAATGTCAGAAGTCACAAAATTAATGGGCATCCATGACTCAGGTGTGTGGGTTTCTCATGCCTGGCATTCTTGTAGCATATATGCAATCTTTGACACAAATAAAAAAGTTCAGAGTGATGTCAGGTGATCAAGTGACCAAGGAATAAGACCAAGTCAATCAATCCAGTAATCAAGACTGTGCAGCAGTGGTGTCCAGATCACAATACAGCAGCAGTGGCCACATGCACATGAAACTCGATATATTAACCAACATTCTCTAATACATTTCATTCATATACATGCCAAATTGATTTTACAGGATAGTTTAAAACTATGGAAGTTCAAGAAAAATACAAAATAATAAATAATACTAAAGAAAATTTAAAAATACAATTCTGAATATGATTACAGTTATATCATTATCAGCCATCCATTTTCTGGATGTTCCAATGGAATTCCAAATGGAGGCATTTTGGAGCCATGTGCTATGGCAGCAGATAGTTAAACATTAAGATTACAGTTACAAATAATAATAATAAATATAACATATTAAAATAATAACAGAAATAAAACAAATAAAACGGTGAAACCATTCAAGGGACGAAACTATGTCTCGGAGAGAATGAGCAACATGCGCAAATCTTGCACTTTTGCCTGTTTGTAGAAATAGTCTCACCATTTTGTATTTTATTCTGACCCAGTTCTCGGTTCCCTGACTACCTACAAGTCTGGTTTTTTACGTGCACATGATTTGGGCATCAAATACTCTCTGCCAAATTGCAACTCCTGACATGTACTGTACTCCTTCATACCTCTAAGGTGTCCAGCTGTTGACAGCAGCAGGATTTTAGAGACGAGAGACATAGTTTCATCAATAATAGAGATAAAGTATTTAATTTGACAAAAAATAACAATACGAAATGAAATAAAAAGCAAAATAAATATTAACTAATAAAAATATATGTTGAATCAAGAACTTGAGAGAGAGAGAGAGAGAGAAATATAAGGTTGCTAGATGTCTTGGTTTTCTGGGAGTTTTCTGACTGCCATCTAGGTGACAAGAAGATTTTGTTAAAAGAGTTGTTAGAATAATGAAGTATCTTTTTCCACATTTTAAATGTATTTCTGTTACTGGCAGAGTAAAAATACATCTCTCTTTCATGTCATGGATTTTAACCCAAAGTACCTGGCAACCCTAGAATAATATAAAAAATCTACCAATGAGTTTCATAACTTTCCTGGCTTTTATGAGATTTTATTTTAAAAATAACATTTGTATTATTAATCAAAATAAATAGCTAAAATTGTATGTGGTGCCATCTGTTATGAGATTTTGTTACAAAAAATGTTTATATTTTTAATTATCATAAAATGGCCAAAGACATAATTTTGAGAGTAAAGATGAGTTTTATAAAACACTGTAAATGTTAAAAACAAGTAAAATCTTCGTTAAGTCTGACCCCTCGCGAGATATGTCACGTGATCACCCTCTATCTCACCATCCCCTTGACCTTTTGCAACCAAAATTTAATAGCATCAATGCCTCTTATATACAAGCTATCTTGTACTGTAGATGTATTTCAATAGTTAGAGACATTAAGTTTTAATTTTTAGAAATAAAATTAATTTGAAATAGAACATAAAATTTTGTTTCATTCATCATTTTCGTTTAAATATCTGATTATGTGAATGAAGTTTGATGGGCTGCAATTTGAAAAAATTGTAGATCTATAAATTCCTACTGTCTGTCCTTTCTTAATCTTGAGAACAAAGTTAGATAGATGAAATCTGAGACCAGATATTGAAAACTTTGGGGGTAGGAGATCCTGATTAACTGTATATGAACTTCTGATGCAAACCAGGAGTCATGTTATTTCAATTCAAAAATTTCCCCTCTAAGAAGTTAGATATATGATGGCATAACTCTGTTACTAACAGGAAAAGTATTATGTACAGGGGCAAGACACCACTAATTTGAAGCGGAGAACATATATTTTAAATTAAATAAATTAAAAATATGATTAAAAATTGTAATTAAAAGCAGCAACTATTTATTGTGACGATATCACAGTAAATAATTGCTTAGTTTAATTGCCTTCTCATTCAACTTACATTATACTTTTATTATATTCTTGCAAAGTTTCCACTAACATAAATAAGCACAAACTACAAATTGAAGAAAATTGAAACATTCTATTTAGCTGAGAGCTGGAGATGTCACAACTATGTTAAACTTATATCTGATTTCTATTTACAAGTCAGTGTAAGTCTATTCCTCACAGTCTTGATTTGACTAAGTTAATCACAAATACTTCATTTTAATAACTTCTAAGTTGTTTGTTATTATTCAGTGTGTCTTTGTACAATTCAAGTTTCTCAAAAATGTATAATCATTGTTTATAACTGTTAATAAATCTAATTGTGGGAATAGTATTTTGTAGTTCACTTTCACTAATACTGTACTTATTTTAATAAGTAAATTAGAGATATTAGGTATGCAGAAGCATGGCACAGACACAAAACCAACCAAGTAGGCCAGGTGATAAACTTATTTGGCCAGGTGAACAGAACCAAATAAAGTTTCAGCTGCCTGGAAGGCATGCCTAATATGAAACCATTATGTGGCAGTAAAAGGCAATAGGCATATATATATACAGTCAAACCTGTTTTTATGTGGTGGATAGGGACTGCATTAAAAAAAAAAAAAAAAAAAAAATCGCACAAAACTTCAAGAGTGGCTATAAAAAAAAGTTTTCGCAACACAATTAAAAAAATATTTTTTTATGCGGTCAATAGGGACCGCATAAAAAAGTCTCACATAGAAAATAACTCAAAACCGTACAAAATAGAATTTATTGACAACAGATGTCAGCACTTGACTGCATCGTCTCGTCTATCGTCTGTTTTACATATTTTTGTCCAGGTGGTGTTTTGTTGACTTAAAAAATAAATTATTTCATTTTTCGCATATTCATGCAATAATATTACTATAATAAGTTCATTTATGCTATAATAAGTTTATTTAGCTATAATAAGTCAACGTGAGACATGACGAATCGCACGAGACTAGTCGCCGACTATACCGCACAAATAAAAAAATCACACAAATAAAAAATCGCACAAAAAAAACCGCACAAATTAAAAATTTGCATAAAAAAATCGCACAAAAAAAGACCACATAAAAACAGGTTTGACTGTATTTTTTATCATTTATATATATGGTTATATGGCTAAATTTTTGTGTTATCATTTGTATTATAACTAACTGTTTTTTTGTGTTTTTCTTGTATTTATTTGTCTATTCACTTGGTTCATAAGATGATTGTAATTATTGATACTGAACATGTGCATTAGGTGTAAAAGAAAAGAAAAATTTTTTAAAAAGCATTCTAGAATGGGTTGTTTGTTTGTTATAAATCATAATATTCAATTTTTCCTGAGAAAGATCAATAAAGTAGACTGAAAACATTAGAAGTTTAAATAAAAAGACTGCATCTTAAATGGTTTTTGTTGTTTTATGTTATTTGATTTAAGTTCAGGTAGAGAAGAGTGTTTTATGTTAAGTAAATTAGTAAATACACACTTTTATGTCCACAACTGGATTAATTAACAGTTCTAAACAATGATTATACATTTTCAAAGAAACTTTAATTTGTCCAAAGATATACACTAAATAATAACCAATGACTTAGAAGTTGTTGAAAAGAAGGATTTGTGATTAACTTGCATCAAATCAGAAAACAACAAGGAGTAAGCCTCTATTTGGGAGTAGGCTACTATCAATAACTGAGACTACTGTATGAATAAATGAAAACATTATCTTCGCATTAAGATCATTAAATATAATTCATCTAAAAAAATTTTAATTATTTGATAAGTTTGTTTCAATTAAATCTGTCTAACATTGTAAATCTGAAATGTGTTATATTAATAGCTAAAAATATTAGTTGGCTTCATTTGGTTTATTGCACATTTTATGGCACAATAAAATACTAGTGTGAATTTATATTTCTTCTTTGAAACAGTGTTTTGTTGATTGTTGGACTATGAACCCAAAGTTGAGTTTTAATTAAACACTTGGCTTTATTTCCATCTTTATTTAGTTGATCCTGTCTTCTAACACTACCTACAGAAGATGCAGCCTGTAGGTAGTGTTAGAAGACAGAAATCAACTAAATAAAGATGAAAATAAAGCCAAGTGTTTAATTAAAACTCAACTTTGGGTTCATAGTCCAACTAGTGTGAATATTACACAAGAAATATTACAATATTAATAGTGTATTCTCTTGGTACCAAATATGATATTATTTACTAAAAATCTGGTTAACAAAGAATTATTGTGTAATTTACATTTACTGTCATTTAATAAAAAAAGAAAATTGTATTTAACAATTCATTAAAATTTTATTGTTAAATCTAGAATTTAATGATATTAAAATTTAGAAAGTAAGAATTAAAATCATTCAATTTGATTAAAAAAATTAGAAGTGTTTAGCTATCTAATGTGACCAGACATTTTTGATCCAAAATAATATAAGCCTACAGAGATTGTCCAAAATAAAAGTTGTGGGTTGAGACCCATAATTTTTATCATGAACAACCTCTATGGCATACCAAATTCAGTTTTCTATGACTTGAGTTGTCTCTCAGTTGGTCTGAGAGACACAACTCATTCATAAAAAAATGAATTTTATTTTCTGAATACTACAATATATAACACAATTAACCAATCCTAAAGGAGTTCTGCTACAATTGTAAATGTAAGATTATAGTAAGAAATATTAATATCTGCTGAGTCTTTAAAGTAGAGAGATTTAAATTAGTTAAGCATACCACACAAAAGACTACCTGGCAGAGTTAACTACTGTCAATGCCTGGTTTATATTGGCACTTTTCCCGTGACATTGCCTTAATTATGAAGGAAAAAAACTGAAATACACAAAAATGCAATTCCAGCTGTAAACAAATGAAAATCATTTCAAATATTTAAGTATTTTGTAACAGCAGCAGCATCTACTTTCAAATACAGTCAAACCATGGTTTTCGAACATAATTCATTACTGAGTTGTTCTAAACCCAAAAAATATTTTTTTTAGCCTGATGATGCCCATTTGGCACGAGCAAAAACATTAGCTCTATCCTCCTTTTCTTCTGCTAGTATTTGGCTTTTTGAGGTTTTTATAAAGTTTACCAGTTGTGAGTGGTTGTATTTTATATGTCAATATTTTTTAAAGTAGTTAAGACTAGACCTCTTAGGCTGAACATAGCTTTAGCCCAAATTTTTCTGAATTTCAATTATATCATCATAAAAGTGTTATTTTAAATGCTATGTTTAAAACTAAATAGTTTGTCATGTGATTCAAAATTCAATGCAAAAAATTTGAAAGAATGATATGAAATTATATATTCAGCATTCCAAAATCAAAAAAGTTTTTCTTTTTTCAAGAAATATATTAGCTAAACAAAAGAATTAATTAAAGAAGTTAAAAAGCATAATATATAAATAATATGTTAGATAAAATAAAAATTAAAAAATTGTTCTTAATTACAGAATTTGCATATTTTATATTCTTTTTAAATAAAGAACCAATTAATATACAATAGACTATTTTAATAGCCAAACATAGTAAAAGCTATATTATTTCCAGGCTAGAAACATAAAAATAATCTGGTATTTAAACACATTCATTTAAAAATCCAAAATTCTAAATTATGGAACACTCTTGGGTTTCAAGCTTTCCAGACAATAAATTCCATTGTGCATTTACATTTTTAAAACTACCTTTTATTCTTTTAATTTATGAACAGTTGAAATATATTTATTTTATTTAAAATAAAAAAACATTAAAATATTCCATTTAAATTATAAATAAAACATCAATATTTATTTAAAAGAAAATAAACACTTTTCTACAAACAACAATACTTTTTATTAAAATGAAAGAAATATAATTGTTACATAAAATAGCATTTCATTTTTTATTTTTTCTCATTTCAGAATAATGTAAGATTTCAAAAATAGGCAGTGCCATCAAGAACCTACATAGGACAGGGGTGGCCAACTTTTGTGTACATAAGATCTACTTTTTATCTTAAAAATGTGTTGCAATCAATTTGTTGTCATAGGCATAGTCTCAGTGAAGAGGGAGAGGTGTGAAATACATACTGTGTTTATACACTGTGTTTCAGTACAAGGTGCACTCCCGCAAGCTATGGATAGATAAGCAAAATATACGTTCAAAACTATTTTTTCATTTTTTAAATCACTTATTAAGTTTTTGAGATATAAGGCTCATAAAAAAATAAATTTCAGATCCAACTTTTGATATTTTCAGATACAAGTTCATTCTGTACAGGTGGTACCTAAAAAAATCTTTCACTTTTTTAAGTTACTTTATCTTAAGTTATTTATATTAAGATATTTTAAAAATCTGAAAGATTTTTAGCAACTTAAAATATAATTTAATTTTTTTATCAATTGCAATGTATAAGTTGTGGTACTGTGTGTTCGTAAATATGAAAAAGTTGTTATAAAAATGCACAGTATGGCTCATAAGTTTATGTTAATATTTCTTTTGCGATTTTTTGTGGGCCAGGAAAATTTATCATAGAAGAATGATATAAGACATTTAGACTTATTCTTTGCTAATTTATCAATTGCAGGAGTGCACATTGTACTGAAACACCCTGTATATATATCTACGTAAAAAACAACATAATTATTTAATGGGCCAAAAAACTCACATCCAGGGGAATTAAAACCACATGAGTAATTATTAACAGTATTTATTAATTCAAATTAGCTACAGATAAAGACAGATTTGAAATTTATTTTATTACCTTAATAATTGCCTTGCAAAGATTTTGTATCAATATACAAAATTCTAATGGGAGAAATAGTAATAATATTGTTAATACCTGTACTAAAGAAAATAAGCTACCGTATGACAGTACCAAATATTCAAGCTAAATGGCTGTTTTTTTCTATGAGTCGAGTCATAACTGCATGCATACTGTTGCGTTCAGTTACAAGTGTAAGACAAAGTAAAGACATCACGAGCGATTGACTGGTCGATTGCGATCGACTTGTTGGCCACCCCTGATATAGGGCACAGGAGTAGAGCAGACCTCTTTTGCCTTTTTTTTTTTTTTTTTAAAAAAAAAAATATTAGAATGTTTTGATATTAATAAAACTCAGATTTTATTTTTTTTTGTTAGTAAAAATGGTATTCATTTACAGGAATAGGAACCAGTACAAGCACTTAAGTTTTCTCCAGACAGAAAAATATCCCAGTTCCCTCCTCTCAATGTCCTTGAGAATGGGTTTCAGAAGAATCAACCAATGTTTGTTTTGAAAAGTAATTAGGAAATTGAGACTGTTTGCTTCTAAGTAAAAACATTCTGGTTTAAAAAGTGTATAAAATTTCAACAGCAATTTAATTGTCATAAAAGCTAGTTAATTTACAATATACAAAATTCTATATACAACATTCAAAAATACGTATACAGTTCTAAATAAACTTTTTAAAGTTAAAATGAATTAAATTAACTATAAAAAACTTTTTATGCTATTTTTTAAGTATCATGTTTGTTTTAGTTTTAGAAAATAAAGAAAACTGAACACTAGATTTATAATACATATGTAACATATTAGTTAAAAACAAAGCTGAGCATATTATATCCAGTTTTTCTTTGTATTGCCAGTCTACATGTTAAGTAAACATTATACAATACAGGACCAAACATTCAGCAAGCTCAAAACCAAAAGGGATCCAGATTTCTGATTTTTGGGACACAAGCTAAATATATACTTAAAATATAAAATAAAGAATGAAGTTGTATTTAACTAATACACTCCTAAAGCAGGATTTGTTTGGTCATTATTAATTTTCTTAAAATATAGAATACAATGTATAATGTAATATTTAGGATGAAAACTAAGTGAAGACAAGTAAAGAACATAATCTTATTAACTGAGACAATCACCTGCACACAACTGGTCACACTGGAACTGGCACCATGAGATTTGTATGCCACAGCTACACAGAAAACTACAACTGTACTACAGCCCACCAAATTAAAAACTAGCCATTTTCAAAAATAGCAGGTTTTCTGGTAATTCCAGATTTCCAGAAGTTGGATATCTGGTCCAATATTGTATTATAAAAGATAGAGCAAGAATTTTGAATATGTTTCAAAACATTTTATTGTTTTAGCATTCTTTTAAAGAAATTTTTTAACTTTAGACTAGTTATGTTAGTTATTGTAAAAAAAGTAAATGTTTTTTTGTTTTAGAAAAACTGAAACTTATCAAATATAACAGATAATAAGTAGTCTAAATTGATTAAACAAACATAATAACGATAATAAATATTTATATTTGGCAAGCACTTTATCATTTTAAGTGTTTTTGAACTATTAAAGCTATATCAAATTATACAGAATAATCAAAAACAGATTAAAACCTAAAATACTATTTTACAGTAATATGTTATGATATAGTTTTGACATTCTTTTTTATTGTTTATTGAATATTTTATTGTTTATGTTTTATTATTTGATTAATTGCTATTATTGTAGTTTATTTAACATAAAAAAGATTTATTTAGTTTTGAATAATCTAAAGCAGGAATCATGGCTCAACAGCTGAGAATTATCTGCAGCTCCTCACGTTATGCATTCTCATACTGTATAGATCTTATTTGATAAGACAGAATGGTAGCTGATACATTACTACAACTAACATTATGCTTACTTCTATAATTTCAAGTAAATAACCAGCAACAGTGTATACTCCACAGAATGCTCAAGATCATTTATTATTTATTATTCAAACCCACAACTCTTAGTCCTGAATCCTGTTCCAGGCTTAAATTTATAATTATAATTTTTGAATAATCTGTTATCCCTTGTTACATTTGGCAGCCTAACTTCCTACCTCCTGCCAAATTAATTATTTAGCCTTAATAGTCCAATAAAGAAATCTGACTCTTCATTTGATAATTGAAGTAATTATCAGGTTGTCATATTTGTTGTTTTGAACAAAATCAAACAGAAAATCTTAGCAACAATAAAAAAAGTCTGGGTTAATTTTATAATTATTACTGGACAAAGAAACTTAATCATACAATAAAAATGATAAATTGTATTCATTTGATTTTATACTTAATTTACATAGTTGGGACTGATCATAAACAACCATAATCAAATTCACAAACACAGGGGTGATGTCTTTGCTAACACCCATTCAAACCGAAACTTATTTAATATTTGAAATTTTATGCAAATGTTAGTTTAATTAATGTAAAATGAATTTCAACATTACAGTTTAAAAAATAAAGCAAAAAGGCAATATCATTTTTAGTTTCAATATTTTGTTAATTATTATTTTGAATTAAATTTAATATTTATTAAATAAAACTTAAATAAAAGTATTGAATGTAATTAAAAATTATTGTAATTATTAGTTAATATCAGTGTAAGATTGCATTCTAACAAAACTGTAGGCTTTGGCACAAGTGCATTTTAATACAAGAAAAACTCACTAATTTATGTATAAAAAATTTGATAAAATACTTGAATTATTTTAACTTTGTAAATTTCAATACTAATTCCCAATAACAGTAATATCAAATGTCAATTTCAACATTAGCCAGTACTGTATTTGTTTTTCTGACTTCAATATTGGAAAAATATTGTATTGATAGTTACTAATTTTCAATGAGCAATATTTCCAAGCTGCAATTTTTAATTATATTTTTTATTTATTTAATTTAAAATACATAACAGCAAATTATTTTAAATGTTTAAAATCTTAACAGTTTTAAAGACTAATAACACAATGCTGAGAAATAGTAAACTTTCAGTGGCTGAAATTTGAAATATATATGAATTATGAGATGCTGGACAGTTTCAGAGAAATAGCTACAATAATTAATTATTCTATGCTTTTCAACTGCAAGTTAGTAGTAGTGACTTGCCCCTGTACATCATACTTTTCCTTTAACAATAGTGTCGTGCCAGCATCTATTAACTGCTTTCAAGGGAAAAGTTTTGAAATTGAAATAATGTAATTTCTAGTTTGCATCAGAAGTTCTTATATAGTTAATTGGGGCCTCTTGCCCCTAAGGTTTCCATATCTAGTCTCGGATTCCATCTATCTAACTCTAAGATTAAAGAAAGACAGGCGGACGGACGACAGTGGGATTTTATAAGTCTATAACTTTTTCAAACTGTAGTCCAATAATATTGAACATCACTAATATACAAGTATTTAGATCAGTGCAGTTTACTGCACAATACAAGTTATATGGGTGATTATTATAATAATTATACTTACATGGACAATTATTACAGGAAATACAGTATCTACACTGATTTGTTAACAGAAATGAAACAGAAAAAGCAATATTTTAGTGCTTGAGAAGGCAACTTCTAAATTGCATACCAGTAATTATTATGTTTTTATTTTACAGTTTACATTTTTAATTTGCCCATAAGTAGATTTCATTCTTTCTGTGATGAAAATCATAGTTCAAATATTCCAATACACATAGTTGACTGTCAGTTGCAAACACAACCAATAGATAACTATCTATTCAAGCAAAAACTGTTGGCACAACTTTTTTCAGCTGTTGCTTACTATGAGAAAGGTAAAAAAAAAAGGAATAAACCACAGATTTTATTGTTCTTTCACTTTCATTGTCCATTGTATGGGAGAAGAATGCAATGTTATCAAGTGATAAAATGTGAAGTAAGTTATAGTGAGGAATATTGAACTTCATAGAAATTTAATGTACAGTATATAGCACACTATTATTGTTATTATTAAATATAAAAATATGTAAGTGCATTATTTCTTCTTTATAGTTCTTTCTTTCTCAAATTTGCATTTCCCCTGTCATAATACAATGGCAGGTGAAATACAAATTAAAAATTAAAATACATTAATATTTAATTGGACTTATTTTATGAAGAATGCCCTTACTGTCCTGAAACCATCTCCATTTTTGTAAAATGTTAAACAATAAAGAATTTTCTTGTAATTTTTAAAACTAATTTTGTTGACAAAAAAATATTTCTTTTTTTAAAAGGAAAACCTGGCAACTACTACATCACAATATCATATCAAAATCTTCTATAACAAGTCAAACGTGTCTTCATGACGTCACTAAAAATGGTCAATCAACCCACAATTTACAGAAATGTCAGAGAAAAAATATTTTTAAAACTGTATTTATGAACTATTTCAGATATATTTTATATAAATAATAAATCTGTAACATCAACATTTCTTCCTAAATCATCACAACTCTTGTTTTCTTTTGTTTTTAATGTTCCAGTCACAACAACTAATTAAAAATTTATCATTTCATTATTTTACATGTAAATTATAAGTTGAATTTTTAATATTGTTATAATTGTTACTTTTACATAGGTAGTTTATTACACACATTGACAAAAAGTTATACATCAAGAAGCAGATATTGAAGCAGATATTGAAATCAAATAAAACTTGGTTAATGTAAACAACGACAGTAGTTATTAATCATCACAATATCATAAAAAATGAGAATTTCTGTGGAATAATGGTACAAGTTAAAGGGACCTTTAGAACTTTGTATGATCTTCTTTTGCCTGAATACATGAAGTCAAAAATGAAGGCATATAGATACCATATGGTACCCTGTGAGAGATTTGCTCACAGATATAATTATGCCCACAAATGACATCATTTCAGATCCCTCATACTCAGATGGCTGAAGCTGGTGCGTACAAATGCTCAATGAGCAAAAAAATCTGGAGACCAAGCAAGACAAAGAAAGCATGGCAACATGATAGACATTACTGAGAAATCTTAGCTGTATACAGCCAAATATTATCATGTTAAAAAATAGATGCTTTGCTATGAAAGGCAATACTTGACTATACAGGATTTCCTGAATGTACTGTTTAACCATCATTACTAGGAATGACCAACTGTTATGAGATAGCTCTCCAGACCAGATTGCTAATAATGGGGAAATGTGCCTCTCAAGTGGGATTGAAGCACTCACCAGTGCTCCTCCACACTAACATTATGTTTATATGCTCCCCACACAGAACTACAATTCATTGCTAATGCACATAAACTCTCACTAAAACACCGGATTGTAAATAATTCTTCCTCCAAAAACCTAATAACTGGTGCCAGTCCACTTAAATTATATGGCAAACATTTTCGGACACTTCACTGCGCCCTTCCTCAAGCCTTCCAATCTTCTTAAAACGAATTTTCGAACAAACGAAGTCATATTTCCGTTACGCACGTGCCAACCGAATAAAATTTAAAAATTAAAAAAATTAAAAAATCGAATAACCCAAATTCCAACGGTTCAACTAACTTCCGTAAACGAAGCTTCCTCCGAACATTCTACTGTTTTGCTATTTACAAATTCCTACATCGCTCCGCCCTTCCTCTAACGAGTGATGACGTAAGCAGCTCTACGTCATTGCTAAACGTCGCACTTTTTAACTAATTTCAAAAACGCTCCTCCCCTCTTTCAATAAAAGATCGTCATCCCGTTTCCTTTCTTTTACTCTGTCTCGTCTTTTTGCAGCAGGGCCTGCCAAGCCATCGATAATTTCATCTCATCTTTTGTGTTAATAGGCTGTGATGAACAGAAGGCCTTAAAGATTTCTATTTGTTCCAGCCATCTAATTTGCTCAGCGTGCTTAGTGGTAGCAAGCAACTTCGCTGCCCCGAAGTCCGGGACTATTTCCGGGTCGAACGCATAAATCGCTAATGAGGTGGTGGCTCTCCCATGCTCAATATCTTTCTGGTGTTCTCTCAATCTTACTTCCATCGCTCTTTTCGTGGATCCATTGTAGACCAATTCCTCATTGCACCTATTATCTGTTAGTGGGATAGCGTATACCCCCGGAAGTTTGCAACTATTCGTTCTGTCCTTATCATTCCGTAGTAGTTGCAGTATAGACGGGCATCTCCTGAAAGCTATGTCGACCCCTTGTCTTTTCGCAATTTTTCTATATAAAGGTGCCAATATCGAATTGTATGAAAGGGGTATGATAATATTCGCTGTTCTTTGATTATTCCTATTCACCGGAGTGTCAGGACCGTCGCCATTTAGATAATTTCTTTCCAGTTGCTGTATCAGTCTGCCGTACCCGTGCTCTTGCGCCACCACCCGTAAGTGATCCAATTCCTTCTGTACTGCTTCCTGGGTGGTGCTGTGAGTGTACGCCCTTTTAATCAGGGACCTGAACGCAGCCATTTTATACCCGAACGGGTCACATGAATCTGCTGTTATGTAACTTGAGCTGCCTGTTGCCTTCCTGTACACTGCTGTTTGTATCCCGTCTGTTGCTATCTGAATGCCTATGTCCAGAAAGTGCACCTCCTTATTGCTATGTTGCTCCAATTCTAAAGTAAGGCCGTAACTGTTGTCATTCATCCGTTGTACGAATGAGCCGACGTCCGGGTCTTTCTTCCATAATATTAAGACGTCATCCACGTACCTTCTATACATAATGATGTTCTGGCTGAAGCTTGGAATTATTCTCTCCTCTAATTTCCTTATGACCAATTCACATATGTCCCCTGATACGGCGCTACCCATGGGTACTCCCTTTCCCTGTGCGTACGTGCTTCCTCCAAATTGAAGAAAGGATCCATAACAAATTAAATGTGCCAACTCCAGCAATTGATCATGTAACTTGCCATCATTGACTTGTTGTAGCAAAAAGTCCCTAACCGCACAAAAACATGGTGGTAATTCGATTGAAGGGTAAAGCGCCTGGAAATCCAACACTGAGATATGGTGTGGACAGTCCGCATTCCTGATTTCTTGTACCAGTTCTGCTGCACTATTAATTGCATATTGGTATCCTTGTAGATGTGGTGTAAGAAGGTTATGCATTGCCGTCTCCAGCTTACGCGTGGGGGCCACCGCTTTGTCTACCACTGGTCTGAGTTGCTTCCCTTGTTTATGTACCTTTGCAAACGCAAATAGTTTGGTGGTAATTCGATTGACAGGGCGCTTTACCCTTCAATCGAATTACCACCATGTTTTTGTGCGGTTAGGGACTTTTTGCTACAACAAGTCAATGATGGCAAGTTACATGATCAAGTGCTGGAGTTGGCACATTTAATTTGTTATGGATCCTTTCTTCAATTTGGAGGAAGCATGTACGCACAGGGAAAGGGAGTACCCATGGGTAGCGCCGTATCAGGGGACATATGTGAATTGGTCATAAGGAAATTAGAGGAGAGAATAATTCCAAGCTTCAGCCAGAACATCATTATGTATAGAAGGTACGTGGATGACGTCTTAATATTATGGAAGAAAGACCCGGACGTCGGCTCATTCGTACAACGGATGAATGACAACCGTTACGGCCTTACTTTAGAATTGGAGCAACATAGCAATAAGGAGGTGCACTTTCTGGACATAGGCATTCAGATAGCAACAGACGGGATACAAACAGCAGTGTACAGGAAGGCAACAGGCAGCTCAAGTTACATAACAGCAGATTCGTGTGACCCGTTCGGGTATAAAATGGCTGCGTTCAGGTCCCTGATTAAAAGGGCGTACACTCACAGCACCACCCAGGAAGCAGTACAGAAGGAATTGGATCACTTACGGGTGGTGGCGCAAGAGCACGGGTACGGCAGACTGATACAGCAACTGGAAAGAAATTATCTAAATGGCGACGGTCCTGACACTCCGGTGAATAGGAATAATCAAAGAACAGCGAATATTATCATACTCCTTTCATACAACCCGATATTGGCACCTTTATATAGAAAAATTGCGAAAAGACAAGGGGTCGACATAGCTTTCAGGAGATGCCCGTCTATACTGCAACTACTACGGAATGATAAGGACAGAACGAATAGTTGCAAACTTCCGGGGGTATACGCTATCCCACTAACAGATAATAGGTGCAATGAGGAATTGGTCTACAATGGATCCACGAAAAGAGCGATGGAAGTAAGATTGAGAGAACACCAGAAAGATATTGAGCATGGGAGAGCCACCACCTCATTAGCGATTTATGCGTCCGACGCAAAAATAGTCCCGGACTTCGGGGCAGTGAAGTTGATTGCTACCACTAAGCACGCTGAGCAAATTAGATGGCTGGAACAAATAGAAATCTTTAAGGCCTTCCGTTCATCACAGCCTATTAACGCAAAAGATGAGATGAAATTATCGATGGCTTGGCAGGCCCTGCTGCAAAAAGACGAGACAGAGTAAAAGAAAGGAAACGGGATGACGATCTTTTATTGAAAGAGGGGAGGAGCGTTTTTGAAATTAGTTAAAAAGTGCGACGTTTAGCAATGACGTAGAGCTGCTTACGTCATCACTCGTTAGAGGAAGGGCGGAGCGATGTAGGAATTTGTAAATAGCAAAACAGTAGAATGTTCGGAGGAAGCTTCGTTTACGGAAGTTAGTTGAACCGTTGGAATTTGGGTTATTCGATTTTTTAATTTTTTTAATTTTTAAATTTTATTCGGTTGGCACGTGCGTAACGGAAATATGACTTCGTTTGTTCGAAAATTCGTTTTAAGAAGATTGGAAGGCTTGAGGAAGGGCGCAGTGAAGTGTCCGAAAATGTTTGCCATATAATTTAAGTGGACTGGCACCGGTTATTAGGTTTTTGGAGGAAGAATCATTGCTAATGATGATATGCTGCCAGTTTGTAGCAGTTCCTGCTTCTCTGACACAGAACCACTGCAAATAAAGCTAACAATATTCAAGTGCTGATGGCAGAATGCAAAACATTCACTGTATAATTGGCAGTCAACTATCAGAGACAGATTTATATAATTTGTCTCTGATAGTTGACTGCCAATTACACAGGAAAAGACAGTTCTGTAGCAAGACTTCCAGCTGTTTCTGAACAATGTGCAAAGACACTGTTGCTGTGTATGTACTTTGACTATCCATTGCTTCCAACACCTGTTCAGTCAGGTCAGAACAATCCAGATTGTCAATAATTCAGAGAAACAGCCATTCTGCTTTCAGCTTGATGATGTGGTTTTGTCAAACTCCATCTGCTGTGCTTAATGCCTTTGACTGCATCATAAGACATGTCTAGCATTTGAAGTCCTCTAAAAAACAGGTACACTGAAAATTCTGAACACAGTAATCCTCTGAAAGCTATTTTATACGATACTGATATAGGAATTTTTAAGCACTCTGATGGCGTTACCTAGCATGCAATCAGACAACTACTATCATTTACATGCCATCCAAGACAATAGACTAGGTTTTGCAGTGACCAGGCAATATCATCTGAGTATGTAATTTTTTGTCAATGAGTGTATTTTAGTTGCAATTTAAGAAATTAACTGAGGGAGATTTCATTTTAATGCTGTAATATAGTATGATTTTTTACATTTAAAATAATGGAAAAAAGACTCCAGTTAAAATTTTAACAAGATCTGCTAATGTTAATAAAAGATATTTGTATTTTAGATTATTCATAATGTTTCTTTCAATAACTTTTATCTACTTTTTGCAAAGATTTGGCAAATCTAGTGATATAAGAAAATGTTTTGTCAATTTCTGAATAAGTGTTCATCCTATCACATAATAGATTGAAAAATACTGCCTTAAAACAGATCAAAACATTTGCATTTAATAAACTGATTAGATTAAAAAGAGAACATTTCTTAATAGTTATAATATAAAAATTATCAGAATTAAAACTTTTATAAAGGTGTTGAACTTCATTAAATGTAACATTATTTATAAATTAAATTAATAAAAATAAATTCTTAATTTTGAAAAACTCCTGAAATATTCAATACTTTATATTTTGTAAACATCATTAAAATAAATTATAATTTTGCATTAGGCATAAAGCTATAAAAACTATAAAAAGTTTATAGTATGATATGAAAACAATTTATATTTTTTAATTTTGGAAAATCCTTTTAATAGAAATCTTTTATAGTAGTAGGAAACTATAAATCAACAAATATTAAATCAAATTCTAAAATCAGTTACCTTAAGTAAATTTTTTCAGTCAAATATTTTGTAGCTTGTCTTTAACTAATGATGAGAATATATAACTATACAAAAATACAAAAATAATATTTCATTAAACTTATTAAATAATTTTAATAAAATTCAATTCATTATGTAAATTATAGCAAATTATTAATTTATATTGTTATTAAATACTATAAGTAGTTTCTCAAACTTTTTTAATTATATTAATTTTATGAAAATCATTTAAATTACTAAAAACTAAAACATAATGAATATGGTAAAATAGATATTAATCAATAAAATTTAATTTATATTTTATAAAATATTAACTAACTAATTAGTTTCATGTATTACTAAAATACTTATTAAAATGAAAAATTAATATATATATTAATCTAAAATATAACTTTAAATTATATTTTAAAAATCTAAGTTTAAATAAATAGCAAATTATTTTAATAAAAATACCTGTCTTATAATAATAATAAATTGATTATTTACTCCATGTTTATATAATATACAAGTATTCCTTGTACAACATGGTTTTGCTCTAACAGTTTCGGAAATCCTTCATACAAAATTTCAGAATTTTTAAGTGTAAATCTGTTATTTGGCATTTTTTTTATTCAAGTAAGCAAGTGTATTGTCTCAAATTTATCCATGGATTTTAAAATATTGAAATTTTTAATTTCTTCAGTCAGGTTTACTTTATTGAAAACTGATAGTACAATTTTCTTACTTTCTTGTCCTAGCTTTCTTCCCAATCAGGTTTCATAGTCATTGCTTTCAGACTTTAGTCTTAAAATTGCCACTGTATTTTCTTTTTATAGAATAATCTTTGTATTTAGTAAAGTTTATTTAAACATTTTTAGATAAGTTATTAAATTTTTTTTTAACTGCAGATAAGCAATCATTCGTAAAATTGATGAAAGTGAATTGATGAATAGTATGTAGGAATTCAAACAGTTCTCAACTTAAACAATTTGATATTTGAATGCAAATTCTGGAAAAAAAATTCCTCAGTGCTCAACTGAACAAATGTGACCCTCTAGAACAAATTTTTGAGTAAACATATTTTTATTTTGTCATCCATAAAAAATTATGATAAAAATAATGATGATATTGCTAATATTTCTGATCAAGTGCAACAATAAAGCTAAGATGACAATGATACCTTTTAAAAAGAAAACATCCTCATTTAACTAAAATTAATATTAATGCATAATACAGTACTTTTAATTGTGATTGTTATTTTATAGCTAATTATTAATTGGAAATAAATTCTTCGTTGCTTTAAAAAACATATTTCTCCTAATACAAAAATAATAGTATACTTTTTTAGGTTAATGTTACTTATGGTAGCAAACATGGCGGCTCGTCTCTGAAACAGTGGGACACACATTCTAACCTAACCTAACCTATTCTAATTAATTACCCCTATTCTAATAATTTGGCAATAATTATGGTAATTTATTAGAATAGGTTAGGTTAGGTTAGAACATGCATCCCCACTGTTTCAGAGACGAGCCGCCATGTTCACTACCATAGGTAACATTAACCCTTTTTTAGAACCTAACCCCGTATTTTGCACTAGTCCTTTGTTTTGTATAGCATGGATTCTCATAACACTACTTCATAAAAACATTCTTAATTTTTATTAAATTCATTGCTGGATTTATAAAGGATTCATTGCTGGATTTTTTTATGAACTATTTATCTCCAGTTACTTTTGAATTTCATGGTAACATTTATATTCCTCAGAATCTTACTATATATAAAATCAAAAACACATTTTTGTTCGCTCTTGTATTAAATGGCTTTTAATGAATCAGATGGTCAAATTTTCATTGTCAGATAGCCTATGTATAACTTTTTTTTACTAAATGTGACTGAATATCTTTTGTTTTTTATTAATGCACGTTCTCTTTTTCATATAATTTATTTTTAATAAAACAGTAATACAATAAAAAGTTGCATTTTGTTTTAAAAATACACACACACAAGTATTTCATTATTTCAGAAAAATTTAAAAAAAAAATTAAACATCTTACTAAACCCGATACATTGTGATGATAATTATAAATTACTAATAAATTTGACCCTAAAGGAAGGCGTTAGGTGCCATATTGTATTAAATTTAAGAATTATAATTTAATTAAATAATTTTAGATTAAACTGGGGAAAAAATTAAATTTCATATTAAAGTTTATGAGGAAAAAAAACAGAAAAAAATCAATAAATCTCTTTGGGTCAAGATTGTTTAGTTCCCTCATTCTGGCAACACAAATGCTAAAATGACCTTGAAATAGTGTTGCCACCTGTCCAGTTTTTAATTCATTGGGCTAACAATTAATTTTGTCTGGCATTTCATAGCAACCTGTTAACCTTTTTTTTTTTTTGCTTCTCAGCTCTTTAAAGCTAAGTTGCACATTATTCTTCGCATGGTAAATTAACATCGCGTATGCATCAGGGACTTCATGTTCAAACAAACCTGACCTGCTGTCCAGATCAGCAATTTTGAAAAGGTGGCAACACTACCTTGAAATCTACCATTAAACAAATTTTAACTTGAATAAAAATTCAGATGTCAGATAAGGCTTTTGCTTAAAAAATGCACTGGATTATGAAGCATGGAAGTGTACTTTTTTGCAAAAAATTGCTTCCACAATTTCATTGCATTTTTTTGTTTATTCATGACAACAATTGATTTAATACAAAAAGCTAGTAACACATTAACAACTAATCAAACTTAATCACTATTTTATCAAAGGTTGACACTGAACATTCCAAAGTTGACTGCTAAATTATACTAGTAATATTGTAATTGAAAACTCAGTCTTAAATTTTTCAAACACACCTTCAAATCATATATCTGATGTAATTTTTCCATTTCTGAAAATAAATATTCAATAAAAATTTATTTGGAAAGAACGAGCCACATTATAAAAATTATTTTTTTATGACAAGATATACTGTATATTCTTAATATCGTTTTTCAGGAAAGATTGATTAAACTATGTGCCCATCATATTCTAATAAGCAATTGACATATTTGCTTAATAAACAAATCAAATTACTGCATTTAAACTGATATAATAATATAGTTCAGCAATCAAAGCAAATAAACATTGAGCATCAATATTAAAATCTGAAAAAATTCCATATATGCTAAAATTCCAGAACAAAATTCCTGAATCTGTATTTTGAACATTATATTTTCTTTAACAATATATGTTTATACATAAGGACTCCTCATACATAAGTTTATACATAAGTACTCACTGAATGCTGAACATTTGGCAAATACTAGCTAGTATGAATGATTTACTCATGATGAATATTTGGTATTCACAATTTCCTATTCCTCATCAATGAGTTATGCAGAATCAGAGGACAAATATTTGATCCACGCATTTGTGCCATCCATCCACAAATTTATGTATTTGCTTGTTTTTGGCCATTATTTTCAAAATGGAATAGTACAGTATATGAATGTAATGAAACAGTGATTGAAGTAGGAAATATTTTGTCATAAATTACAGAAAAAGAAAGGAAGAAAGGAAGACTCATTAATGTGTCATTTAGAATGTGTTATAACAAAGCAAAGTATTAAAAGTGAGTAGGAACGACAAAATACAAAAGCCAAACTAGTTTGCTATTTTTCATTAACAGATATGAAGTACTCATAACCAGAGCCGTAACTAGGGTATGGCCAATGTGGCCCCCGCCATAGGCGCCGATTTAATAAAGGCGCCAACGAGAAGGTTTCGGAATAATATGTATTCGAAATTAATAACACAAAAATATTTTTATATTTATATAGTATTTTGAATGTCATTAGATAATTTTTTTACAATAGCTTTTTTTAGAATAAAATAATTATATTTTTAATAATAAAAATTAAAAAGGCACCATTTTTATTCTTGGCCATAGGCATCCAAAACCCTAGTTACGGCTCTGCTCATAACTACAAAACCAGTGGCACAAATTATTGTTTGAGAATTGTCCATTTTCTAGATCTTGTACACACATTTGTCATTCCCAAATGAACTGATGCTCAGCAAATAATTGTGTGTGTATGGTATATGTGTGCTCACCATGTGACAAACAAACACTTTGGCAAAAGGCAATTTTTCAGCATTTGGCAAATACCAAATTCCAAATAATTGTTGCATATATTAATAATGTAATAACAGCACAGAACCAATTTGTGATGCTTATAATTTAAAAACAAACACTGCACAAATGTTTTTCAACACCTAAGTTGTTCTTCGGGTGTGTCAGAACATTCTGTCACACCTGAAGAACTTAGAAAGTGTTGGAAAACATTTGTGCAGTGTTTATTTGTTGTATTATAAGCATCACAAATTGGTTCTGTGTCTGTTGTTACATATATCCCAATGTGGAGTGGTGTATATTTTATTAATGTATTTTTTTAATTAGTCCAACCAGACAAGTAATTTATAAAATCCAAGGAATGATACAACGAATAAGCTTGATAAAGAAAAGTTTTCATTTTTTCAAAATTGCATTTTTTTCTACTTAATATGATAAAATATGATCAATACATGAATTTATACTTCCTACAACTCTATGCAAATAAAAAGTTATTCAGCCTTTTCAACATTTTTAACAAAATCTTCAAAGCTTGCACATGACAAGATATTAAAATAAATAAATAATGCATTTAAAAGAAAAAAATACAGTGGAATCTCGCTTAATGAGCATAATTTGTTCCAGAATCTTACTCATAATGCAAAACAATTTTTCCCATATAAATTAATGTAAAATACAATAATGCATTCCATGCAGAAAAAAAATACTCAAATATTTTATGTATAATGTCAAAGAAAATTATACATTGTCCATTGTTAAGGAGTATGAATCATCATCATCATCATTTCTTCTAGCACAGAATGAACTAACTTGGAATGTGAATTTGATTTGCTGAAAACAAAAACAAAAAAATCAAAATTTAATTTAGAATTGGTCATTAAATTTAATACAAGATGGCACATAACTGCCTACCTCTAGACAAATTATTTAATTTCTAATATTTAATTATAGCCTTTACATAGCCCAAGAATTTGGCATATCATTTGGCATGTTTGTTATATAAAGGGCTATGGTTGTTGATGTTTTGTATGTAATATGTCTGAACACACAAGTTTGGAAAAATGTGTGATCACAAGCAACACTAAGATGCTAGCAGAATGAATGCTAAACACAGACTGATATAACGTGTACAATCCAGGACTTCCCCTTTTCTCGTCACTCATTATGTGAGTAATTTTTTTTACAATTTGTTTTGCTTGTTATTCGAGGAATTACTTGTTATGAAAGGTGCTCAAGTGAGGTTCCACTGTAAATTAAATTGAATAACAATCTAACAGAACATTTAATGAATGAAATTAGAAAACTGAAACAATGTTTTTACAGTTCAGAACTGTTTTTCCCTACCAATGGTAATTTCTTCTTTGATCATCTAGAATTTCTAATGCAACTAGAATGTAATTGTAAAAAAAAATTAAAACCTTCAAATTTCCAGCAAAATTTCTGTTTAATTTGTAAAATAACATTTTCAGTCATCATTTAATAGCCCTTCTTCAGATAAACTCAATAGAGTGGTACAGAATATTTTTGGGGCCCAAAATTTTCTTGAAAATTATTGCACACTACTACAGAAAATAAAACAATATTTTACAAACCAATTAGTAATGATTAGTATATAGTTTGGAAATTTCAAATTAAATCATACAAATAGTTAAATAGGTCTACCATATAATTTTCCATACAACTAATAAATTAACATAAAAATTTTAAATTAAAAGAATGCTTTAATGTAAGCACATTTCATCATCATAGGATAGCATATACAATTATAAACTTAATGTAATACCAATGTCATTGCTGATACAAAAGCCTATTTTTAATATGGGCCAATAATTAACATCCAAAAACACAAAATTTCTTTATGATGACAATAGTCATGCAATTTTTTTCTGAAAAATTATTTTAAAAATATGCCAATTTTTTGCAAAAATAAGTTTTTTTTAGAGTTTTTGATTGACTCTTTCACTATCCCCACCTCCTCAGTGGTTTACTTACAACTATAATCAAACAATCAAACATGTTTGATTGTTTGATTATAGTTGTAAGTAGTTTCAATGGTGGCACCAGCCAACGAGTATAAGTTATACAAAAAGATTGCATTGAAACTAGTTAAGATTAGCTGTAAGTTGAAGTTCCTTAAGGAGTGTGCTGACGAAAAGGTGTTTCCGACGTCCATACACAGGATTAGCATCCCAGAAGAGTGCAGTGCGTTAAAGAGAAGGTTCCAAGAAGCATGTTTATGCAAGTCAATTAGGCTTCTAAAAAACAAAAAATATGGAATTTTAAAGGAATGCATTGAGTTGGAAGACACAATATACCAGAAAATCCAGAATGGTTATAAGAAATCAACAATAAGACTAATGGACCGAGTAAAGAATACCTTGGAAAGGAAGTATTTCAAAAAGATAGGGTGGATTTTAAAGAAACAAGCTCCCAAGGAACAAAAAAGTAATATAACACGTTATATTCTTTAGGACCAGATTGAGGTACTAAAAAATGTAGAGAAAGGGTTAAATAATAGATCCAGTTATGTTCCAAACAACAAGAGCAATTGGAAACTACAATGGCTGAAATGGAAAGAGGGATGGCCAGTCTTAATGAGGTTGAAAGGGATTATTTTAGATGGAGAGTGGTATTCAGAAAAAAGGAAAGGCACAATGTAGAGAGTAAGGAGAGATTGAATATAAAGTATACAAAAGAATGGCTAACAAAAAATCAATTGGTATTAACAAAAGCTGATAAGACCAAGAAAATGGTGATTATGGAAAGAAGAAGGTATAATGAAGCCATTAAAGATTATATTAGGAAGAGTGAATGTGACATTGTAGATGAAAAGATTGTAATGGTAACGGACAACAAAGTTAAAAAACTCAAGAAAACACCACTTGCAGCATGCCTGACATTCTTAAAAAGTCACATAAACCTAGCCCCCAAATGCCCAAAATCTTTGTATTCACAAAAATGCACAAGGAGAACAAGGAGATTAGACTGGTAGTTGAAAAATGTAATGGACCAACCTTTATACTAGAGAAGCGATTAAAAAAGTACATCTATGAGGGATTGGAGGATAATATGTACAGTACATGGTGCATGATCCAAATAAGCTGGTAAAGGAATTACAAGATTTGGCTTTAACAAATGATGAAATAGGGACAGTAATGGATTTTGAAAGCACATACCCATCATGAATATTGTTTGCATGATCACACATATTCTACATCTCTGTTCAATAGGAACAGTATCTAAAAATTCAAATTCAAATAATAATAATAATAATAATAATAATAGCTCTCCCGGAGTCACCACCTGGTCGTGGTGGGAGAGCCCAGTAATTTTACTGATCCATAGGGCAATGCAGGCTGGAGCACAAGCTCCTGGTAGGGACACCCATGCCAGTAAGGTCTATGGGGAGAAATGAAGCTAAGAGTGACCACACACCACATTCTGTGGAGATATGTATCATGGTAGTAACCAGATCTAAATGTGATACCGGCTCGGACGTCGCCCGGGTTAACAAGGTCCGCGTTCGTGGGTTAGGCAGAGGCTCACGTTCGAAAAATAGGCCACAGTCTCCCTTGGTTACCAGTGGC
Organism: Centruroides vittatus; assembly: GCF_030686945.1. Taxonomy (NCBI): domain Eukaryota; kingdom Metazoa; phylum Arthropoda; class Arachnida; order Scorpiones; family Buthidae; genus Centruroides; species Centruroides vittatus. The sequence continues at coordinate 1,391,461 of NW_027120741.1, forward strand.
GAAAGCAGCACCGGCCCAAGCATGGCTACTGCAATGCCCTCAACAGATGTGAGGAACCAACCCAGCCTTGGTGTTTCTGTGGCAATGCATCCACAGACCACAAAGGCTGGAAAACCACGCCAACGGATGAAATGGACAGTAGAAATGAATGAGTTTATCATCCGTACTTATTACACCATCACAAAACTCGAAACAAACATGACAGCATACAGACAACAACTACACCATAAATTCACACAACAATATCCTCACCTCACTGTTACCGAACAAAGGGTTGTTGATCAAAAAAGAACAATTATACACAACAACCTTATTCCACAAACAACACTTGAACTTATCAAACAACAGGTTGCTGATCAAATACATCAACAGACAGAAACATCTAACATTAATGAAGATCATGTAACCTGTCAGGATAATCCAGTAACAAGCATTGATAATAACACACATACAACAATTACCACTAATGATACTACAGACACTTCCTCGTCCATCACTGATAACATAGACATGGATTTAGTTAATACGCTCTCACTTATATTTCAGGAAACACTCACTAAATATACAGGCACAGATCCCACACAACGACCACGAATACCAAAAATCAACACGTCAAAGGAAGTAGGAAAAACACTAAATTATGTAAACACTCACTTAATACCACACTACATTCATTCAATTTCTACACTCGCAGACATTCATACATTAGTTTATGCTGGGGCAGTCACAGTAGTGACACACCATGGACTGAAAGTACAGTCACAGACAAATACACAGAAAACACAATTCTATCACAAGCCTGCCTGGCAGAGAAGAATAGAAATACAAATAAATGACATTAGACAGCAATTAGGCAGGCTGACACAATACACTAAAAGCAACATAACACCCAAATTAAGGAAACAGCTCAACAACATTTTCAAGAAAATAAAAACACACACAAAACATGAACATCACAACACACACATTACAGAATACATTGATACACTAAAACAAAAACTTGCTGCCAAAGCACGTAGACTCAAACGTTACAAAACATGTACACTACGAAAACAACAAAATAAATTATTTACAAACAATGAAAAACTCTTTTACAGACAAATTAATAACAAAGCAAACACTGATACACAGCACAGTGGCACACCAACAGAAGAAGAACTCACAACATATTGGTCTTCTCTTTGGTCCAGTGCTGTCACGCATAATGCTGATGCAGGCTGGATTGAGGAGGAGAACAGAAACTTGCACAACATACCAACTATGCCCTGTGTTGAAATAAACATACATGATTTCCAATACACTGTTAACAGAACACACAACTGGAAGACACCTGGTGTAGACAACATTCACAATTTCTGGTACAAAAAGTTTACATCACTGCACCAGGAACTAGCTAAACACCTAACACACATCATCATCAATCCACAAGACATGCCAAATTTTCTTACTCAGGGCATCACCTACATGAAACCTAAAAACAACAATACCACAGACCCCACACAATACAGACCAATTACATGTCTTCCAACACTCTACAAATTATTGACATCCTGTATTGCAAACAAAATATACAAACATATTGAAGAACACGACATTCTAACAGAACAACAAAAAGGTTGTCGTAGAAACCACAGGGGATGCAAAGAACAGTTACTCATAGATTCAGTCATTCTACGGCAAGCACACAAACAACACAGAAACATACACATGGCATATATAGACTACAGAAAAGCATTCGACAGTGTTCCACACAGTTGGCTGCTACATATTCTACACATGTACAAAATACATCCATCACTCATTGCATTCTTTCAAAACACTATGCAGCACTGGAGAACAACACTACATCTCAGGGTTAGTAACACTTCCATACAAACAAACCAAATTTTTATTAGGCGAGGAATTTTTCAAGGAGATTCCTTGAGTCCTCTCTGGTTCTGCTTAGCCCTGAACCCATTATCCAACATGTTAAACAACACGCAATATGGTTACAATATCAGACACGAAAAAACAACACAGTTTACACTGTCACATCTCATGTACATGGATGACATAAAACTTTATGCATCCACACAAAAACAACTTCATCAACTCCTACAAATCACACATTCATACACCAAGGACATACAAATGGAATTTGGCCTAGATAAATGCAAAACACTTCACATAGAAAAAGGAATCCTGAAGAAAGAAGATTTTGCACTTGGAAATGGAGACATTATTGAATCCATGGAAGAGGGCGAGTTCTACAAGTATTTAGGATTCCAACAGGCCAAACTAACAGAACATACACAAATAAAGCAAAGATTAATTAAAGAATACCAAAGTAGGTTAAATGCTATTCTCAGAACACAATTAAATGCAAAACACACAGTTAAAGCAATAAACACATATGTCATCCCAGTACTCACATATTCTTTTGGAGTTATACATTGGACTCACACTGATCTTGAGCAACTCCAAAGGAAAAACAAGAACAACACTTACTAAGCATAAACAACATCATCCTAAATCTGCCACAGAAAGATTAACCCTTCCACGTAAAGATGGCGGACGTGGCCTGATTGACATAGTTAACCTTCACTACAAACAAATACAGTCACTGCGAGAGTTTTTCTACAAAAAACAAGAAACATCACAATTACATAAAGCAGTAACTCTAGCAGACTCAAATAACACACCATTAAACTTACACTCACATCATATGGACACAAACACAACATATAAAAAGCATAGACACCATTAAGCAATCGTGGGCTCGAAAGGCACTCCATGGCAGGCATCCTTACGATATGGCCCAGGATTTTGTTGACAAAACTGCGATCAAACAGCTGGTTAGCTCAGGGATGCCTCTTTGGGGAGACGGAAGGATTCATGATTGCCATACAGGATCAGGTCATAAATACTAAAAACTACAGAAAACACATCCTCAAAGATGCAACACTCACAAATGACACATGCAGAAAATGTCACATCATGCCAGAAACTATACAACACATCACCTCTGGTTGCAAGCTCTTGGCACAGACAGATTATTTACACAGACATAATCAAGTAGCAAATATAATACACCAAGAGCTTGCAAAGAAACACAAATTAGTAGACATCCATGAACCATACTACAAATACATTCCACAGACAGTATTGGAAAACAACACGCACAAAATGTACTACGACAGAGCCATAATCACAGATAAAACAATTTACCACAACAGACCAGACATCACACTCATTGACAAACACAATAAAATCACATACATTATAGACATATCCATTCCAAACACTCACAATATACAAAACGCATGCACTGAAAAAATTAGCAAGTACACAGAACTCGCCCAGGAAATAAGGCATCTGTGGAGGATGGATAGGGTGCTTATTGTACCTGTTGTTCTCTCCTCTACAGGTGTCATACCACACACACTACACAAAAGCCTGGGCACATTAGAATTGAATAGAAACACATACATCACTCTACAGAAGGCCACTATATTGAATACATGTCATATTGTGAGAAAATTCCTGAATACAGACACACACACTGATACACTTCTTTAATTTCTGTTTTGGTTACTATGCCTTGACTTTGGTCCGGCATAGTACACAGCCACCGGTGTTAACCGAGTATAAATTAATAATAATAATAATAATAAAATTCAAATTTTTATTAACATTTTATTTTTTACAACCACCGAAATTAGAACAAAAAAAGTATATATATAAATTTGAATTTTATCATCTTTTTTAGGCATATAACTATGGGAATAACTATTTGAAATTATAACTATAAATATAACAAAATGAAATAAATACAATACTAAAAATAAATTATTGACATAAAACTCCAATGTATATGCAACGTCATAGAATATTTTTCTAAGAATTGGATATAATGTGTCCTTTTTCATTTTTATTACAGTGGGTGATCGGTTAATGAACATAATCCAATCCAAAACTTTATTCACTATCCAAATTGTTCATTAACCAATTATCGATTTACCATAGGTTTTTATGGGAATTTGATTAATTTGTTCTGGAGACCCAAAAAAATAAAAAATATATCCTTTCTTACTACATTTATTTATATGTAATAATAAAAATGCATATATACACAGTCTTGCATTTTTATTAGTCGTGTTTTTTCCGTTTGTGGGAGTTAAAGAATATGTCTAATGTCAATTGCTTTTCAGCCTTCTTCAAGATTTTTCAGAATTAACAGCATTGTAATTGTAGAGATCTCCAAGCCTATTAACCTCACCCTGGTATGGATGCCATTCTAAGACCGTTGTCCCAACATCATCCCACTTATTCAAAAGATCTTTAATAGCAGATATTGACATTAATCCACTTTTTCAGAAGAAAATATATCTCGTCGAGTTTCCTGGTGGTTTTCATTCAAGAGTTCTTGGCATTCTTCTGTCGTCAGATCAGTTTCAGGTTCCATTATGAGCTCTTCAATGTTTTTTATTTCTCAGATGTGATTTTTGTTACTCTAGCTGCTTGAGTCTTCTTGATTATACTGTATCTTTCTTAGATAAGATTGAGCTGTGGTCTACTGTAGACCTGTTCAAGCGATACTGCCCAGCAACATCAAACATCTTCTGCCCACTCTCTACCTTTGCTATTATATTCTCACCTTTTGAAAATAAAAACCAACGCAAAACTTAACGAGTGCCTGTCTGACAGTCTTGCAAATACTATAAAAGAATTGTTTCTGTCAGAAAAAAAAAAGGCTGGAATTACAAGGGAGAGTTTCAAAGTTTGGAGGAATACTATCCGACTACTATTCAGTATATACCGGGTTGTGCGTCAATGTTAACATCTCTCAGACTCCGAAAAGTTTCGAATTGTTGCCTGAAGACAAGGGAAGACCAATCCGTATTCATTATTTTATGTCGCTTCTTATTGTGTTTGTTCTGTGAGGTGTTTGTTATCTGAGCATGTGTTCGTTGTCTGAACATAAAGATCTTTTGCAAAAGTGTTCATTATCCGATTTGTTAATAGATCGATCACCCACTGTATTTTATTTTTGACTCTTTCTACTCTGTTGGCACTACAAGGATTTCCCCCCCCCCATATTCAATGTGGGTTCAGCCAGATCCACAATGGGATGACTGACTGGCATGGAATAGGACCTGACATATCTGGGACAGTTTGACCATGAAAAAACTTCTGGGTTTTTTAACCAACTGGATTTAATCCCAGGTCCCCTGAACAGTTGGCTAACACCTGAACTGTCTCAGTCATTCTAATGGCTAAATTTAGTGTCTGTGTCCTTAGCATTTATACATTGGAAATATTCAAATCAGCTAGAAAATATTGATGTATAAAAGCCACTTACTAATTTATTTTTAGTTTTGTATTTATTTCATTCTATGTTATATATTATAATTGTTATATATTATAATTGTTATAAATTTTAAATAGATATTCTCAGAGTTATGGGGCTAGAATATAATTTAAATTTTCATATTTTGTTCTAATTTTTATTATTCTTCAGAGTCTATACATTGACATATTGGGAGATGAACATTAACATTCTATTTTTTAAATATAATATATTGTTCTGATTGAGTTTACTTAGAGAAGACCAGTAAATAATGGTCAAGAGCATTAGTATGTATTAAAATTAAATGAATTTTGCTGGAAATTTGAAGGCATTAATTTATTCTGATATATTAAATCCAAATGATCTGCCAAATCATCAGGCTATTTTTAGGCTATATCACCATCTCTAGTTAATGCATCTGCATAGTGAGCAGAGATTGCAGATTTGAGTCCCAATCTCGGCCAATTCTTTTCTTTCAGAAATTTCTGAATTAAGAATTAATTTATTATAATTATTAAAATTAATATGAGATAGTGGCATAACCACCTACCTCTAGTCAAATTAATTCTTAACTAATTATTAACTTAGCCCAGTGGTTCCCAACCGGTGTTCCGCGGAACACTGGTGTTCCGTAAGCATCTCCCAAGTGTTCTGCAGATTTAGTCGCAAATCGGAAAGTGTACAATCGTATTCGAGCCACTGAATATCAAAAAATTAAAATCATAAAATTTTCATAAACTTAAATATATATGTACGACTTGTACTTATGGAGTGTACTACTGTTTCGAATAAGATAAAGGCAATGATATAAACTGAATGAAATACGTAAAAAACATCAGGCACAAGTTTCCCATTAAAATTATTTAGGTATATTTTTTCCTGTCTTAGAATTGGCGTTAATAATATAAGTAGAGATTTTGAATTATAACTGCTCAATTCTAATAAAATAACTGATGACAAGCTTATATATTTCATATTAACTTAGGTAAGTGTTCCGCTAAAGAAAATTGCTCACAAAAGTGTTCCGCATCCTAGAAAAGGTTGAGAACCACTGACTTAGCCTAAAAATAGTCAGATCATTTGGATTTAATTAAATTGGTTATGAGTTGTTGTTGTTATATATTTATTCTGATAGATTTTATAATTATATTCTTATAAAAAAGAATGGAATCTTAAAAACTGCTAGAAATGACTATATCATTGTCATTGTGGTATTTGTCACTCAACCAAAAAATATAATCACCAGATTCAATATAAACAGATTTAGAACAATAATCCAGTGAATGCACACATTGCAAACAGAACATGGTAAAAACGCAAAGTTTTATATACCTGGTTTAATGTCAACATTATGTTACTTATCTTTAATTTTAGCAAGTAGTTTCATCCAAAATTAAATGGGCATCATTTAATTTTAGAGGAAAATACTTGCTGAAACTGATTTAATATAATATCGACACTATACTGTAGTAAATGTCATGGTTTATACAAAATAACAAGAACAATTGTATAGAGTACGACAAACAAGATTCAATCATAAATGACACAACTATACATATGAGGTGCTTAATTACAAAACATCTTTTGTCCACTTTTAAACTTTTATGGCAATTCAAAAAAAGTTTTATTGTGTCATAACTCTATTGAGTTGAAATATTTCATATTCTAACTCTTGAGACAAATATAAGATTATTTTCATAATCATTTTCATTTCTTACAGCAGTTTGAAAAATTTTATGTTAATTAAAACTGTCAGTTTGAACCTTCTAATTTTGTATGTTAAAACCTGATCTATGAAAGTGGTCAAAACTGTTTGTTTGAATAAAGTAGTGTTTTAAACAGAATTTGCTCTGCACTACTTTAGATAATCATAACACACCTTTTACCTTGCCAAGGTAGATTTATTGAAAACTAACATTTTCGGCCTATTCTATAGGCCATCCTCAGTTTGAAGTAGAGAATTTGAACATCTGTGTTCCAAAAATGGAATACATATATTTAAATTGTCAAACCCTTGTGCTCCCCAACATTAGCAAGGACAACTGAAAAAATTGAAATTTACAAAAGCAAACTAGAAGAGGCATGCATAAATGCAAGGGATGCAGAAGGTCTATCATCAGGTTGGAAGTTTATGGTCAAAAAGTTTACCATAAACTCATAATTTATACATTAATAATTTATTTTAATATTTGTTCAAAGTAATATTAGTCTATTATTATTTTTATTACTATATCAGAGTTTGTTTTTTATTTTATATTTATATTTATATACATTATTCTATAAAAATTATATAAATTATTATTATAATTTATTAATAATATAAATTATTTATATAAATATAAATATAAAATAAAAAACAAACTCTGATATAGTAATAAAAATAATAATAGACTAATATTACTTTGAACAAATATTAAAATAAATTATTAATGTATAAATTATGAGTTTATGGTAAACTTTTTGACCATAAACTTCCAACCTGATGATAGACCTTCTGCATCCCTTGCATTTATGCATGCCTCTTCTAGTTTGCTTTTGTAAATTTCAATTTTTTCAGTTGTCCTTGCTAATGTTGGGGAGCACAAGGGTTTGACAATTTAAATATATGTATTCCATTTTTGGAACACAGATGTTCAAATTCTCTACTTCAAACTGAGGATGGCCTATAGCAGGGGTGGCCAACAAGTCGATCGCAATCGACCGGTTCGATCACGATGCCAATTTTGGTCGATCGCTCGCGATGTCTTGACTTAATGTGTTACACTTTTAACTGAACGCAACTCGTGAACGTAACGCGCAAAAGCAACAATATGCATGCAGTTATCACTGGACTCGTAGAAAACACAGCTATTTAGCTTGAATATTTGATACTGTCATGCGGTAGCTTCTTTTCTTTAGTATTAACAATATTATTATTATTAATCAATATTATTTATCCACGGTGACAACGTTGAGTTTCAATTTTTCATTTGTTTAAAATGTAAGTGCCCAGTTCTTTATGTTTTAAATTAAATTATGGCTTTTCTTACCTATCTATTTACTTGATAAGTGAGCGTTTTCGGCAACAGACCTCTATATTTTTGGATTTTTGGAAATACATCAATTGAGAAAAATATCCCAGTATCACCAAATGTAGCAAATATATTTATTCCTGTTTCGGAACTACATACCTGTGTGAATTGGCATTTTCATACTTAAAGTTAACAAAGACTAAACATTCTGTCCCGACTGATTCCCATACTGAAGAATCATTATTATTATCTTTGTCAGGATATACACTTAATTATGTTTCCTTGGTAAGAAACGTGCAAACTCAGTCTTCCCATTAATGTAACGTAATAAAATAAATTCTAAATCTGTCTTTATCAGTAGCTAATTTGAATTAATAACATGAGTAATTATTAACAATATTTGTTTTAATTCCCCCGGAAGTGAGTATTTTGGCCCGTTAAATAATTACGTTGTTTTTTACGTAGGTAGATATACAGGGTGTTTCAGTACAAGGAGCACTCCTGCGAGCTATTGATAGATTAGCAAAAAATAAGTCTAAAAATCTTATATCATTCTTCCATGATAAATTTTCCTCGCCCAAAAAAAAATCGCAAAAGTAAAATCTTATAATCAAATTATCAGCCGTACTGTGCAGTTTTATAACAACTTTTTCAAGTTTACGAACAAATAGTACCACAATTTATACATTGTAATTGATAAAAGAAAATTAAATTATATTTTAAGTTAATAAAAATCTATCTTGAAAGTGTCGAAAATCGATTTTTTTTTAGGTGCCGCCTGTACGGAATGAACTCGTAACTGCAAATATCAAAAGTTGGGTCTGGAAATTTATTTTCTTTATGAGCTTATATCTTGAAAACTTAATAAGTGATTTAAAAAATAAAAAATAGTTTTGAACATGTATTTTCCTTATCTACCCATAGCTCGCGGGAGTGTACAGTACCTCGTACTGAAGCACAGTGTATAAACCTAGTATGTATTTCACAACCCCCTCGCCACTTAGACTATGCCTACGACAACAAGTCGATCGCGACACATTTTTAAGATAAAAAGTAGATCTTATGTACACAAAAGTTGGCCACCCCTGGCCTATAGAACAGGCCAAAAATGTTAGTTTTCAATAAAACTACCTCGGCAACATAAAAGGTGTGTTATGATTATCTAAAGTAGTGCTGTTGGAAAAATATTTATGATGTTGTTCAATCTATCTTAAACATATTAGAACTTACACTAAAAAGCAAGAGATGAGAATAAGAGGTACTGGGTAGAGTAGCCCAAATATATAAAAAAGTTCAGGGAGAACTTGCAAATATTGGATCATCATCACATGGTTGAGCTTTTCCTTGAAATATGCAGTTTCATTTCTTTGTCGTCTAAAAGAGTTTATTATTATTCACACAAACCAGGCCTGGTGTATCTGTAGATTGCCCATAGATTGATGATCTAAATTGTCTTTACACTTTTACATGGATAAAACAGATTATATTCCCCATTAACAAAGCTGTCCTTGGAATTAATCTTCCTTGCTGTCTTCGATTGTCCATGACTGTATCCAAGTCATCCACTACCTGTAAGGTCAAACTCAAAAAGACATTTTACTGATTTTTCTCCTCTTTTATACTACTTGACCTTCTAATGACTAAATATGACATGCAATCAGACTGTCATAAATTTGTTTAGTTTAAATCCTGAACTCTATCCTTTAATCCTATCCCTTTTTTCTTTTGTCATAAAACCAGTTTGAGGAGCACAAAATAAAAAAAGGATAAGAGTAAAAGAGAGTTCAAGATTTAAACTAAATTAATTAATTGTAGTACTGTAACACAAACTCTTCGACACCTTTTTACACACAGCCGTTTTTTGCTACAATTCAAATGTTTTCAGTTATTTTTAATAATCTTTTTCAAGAACCATTACAGTCAAATGCAGTCGTAATTTGAACAAACATCGCCAATCGTAATGAAACTTTTTTAAAATGCTTCTATTCGCGATCTCCTAATGGGAGATTTACAAACCATAAACTTATAAAACATAAAAATAAACTCATATCATTAATACGCATGCCAGCTTTTCACTCGTGATATGTATCACAATAACTTAACGAATTCACCCTCCTATCCATTAATATACCTAATATACTTTGTTTATTACACACGTTTCTTGTAAAGCGCTGCTGTACATGAATTTCCTTGCCCATTAATATACCTAATACTAAACTAAATACCGCATTCGTGTAAATATCTGCTGTAGCTGGTTTTTCTCATCTGCCACTACCTTTTCTTCCTTACAAAATGCAGTTTCTCCATGCCGTTGAGATCTTGCTAGCTTCCCTGAAGTTAATGGCCTGCCCTTTGTAGCTGGTTTTGAAGATATTCCATGCTTCTGCATACTTGAAGTGTTTTTTGTTATATACTTTTTGTATGAGCTTTGCCTTATCCCAATCCGCCTGTACTTCTTGTCGGTCTGCTATTATATACATTGTCAAAAAGGTGTCAAAAAGTTTGTGTTGTAAAGTAACGCAGTCATAGAAGAGTATAATGTAGTACTGTATTTTCACAGAATGACTGGCTTGCTGGTCTATCTGGAAAGACCATAAATCAGATATTTCCATACAGTAAAAGCTGGCTGGCATGCTGGTTTATGTGAGGTTATACATCTCACTCTAGAGGGTGCATTAAAAAAATGAATGCATTACTTCACATAAAATGAATGAGTTTTTATTCTAAAACTGTGAAACTGTCAGCATTACATCTAAAACTACAATTTCATGTTTAATTTCTTCATTTTGTCTTCTTTTTAACAACATAAAATACTCTTGGAATTCCAAAAGTGTTAAAATACTGAACCTGTTACCGGTGTAATTTGCGTGAAAAAATCTTCTTTTCACAAACGTTTTCGAGCTTTCCAAACAGCTCTTCTTCAGGTAGACAAAAATTCCGACGAAAAGCTTCGAAAAATGGAATGTAGATATTTAAATAAAAAACCGAATCCAAAAATGGAACGCAGATGTTTAAATAAAAAATATGAAACTCGCATATCAAACAATCATTACGATGGTCATGCGCATTCGTGCGCTGATGTTGCTATTTATAGATCGTTGTTTATGAGGGCCTGCCACGCTGTAGAAAGATTAATCTCATCCTTCCGATTTATACATGTGGTCCGGTGGTTAGCCCTACAGATGGATATAGCTTCCCGCCATTTTAGTTGCTCCAGGTGGGGCGTAGTGTCGATGATGTCAGCTTTGTCGAACTCCAGTTCTATATCGGGATCAGATGCAAAGGTGGTTAGGGCCGTGGTGTACCGCCCATGCCGAAGGTCTGCTTGATGCTCTTGCACTCTGGTATTTAAGGATTATATATTACCGTACTAGACTTTAAATCTATGTACCCATCAGTGGACTCCCTCCAGCTTTTTGCTCCCTTAGGGACTTTTTGCTTAATTTGACTCAGGAACAAGCATTACACCAGCAAGTCATTGAATTAGCCCATCTGATCTGTTATAATTCTATCTTTGCGTTCGACGGAGAAGTCTACAAACAAAAAAGAGGAGTCCCCATGGGTAGCCCGATATCCGGGGACCTATGCGAAATGGTCGTTAGACAACTTGAACTAAAAATACTTCCACTGTTCCTCCCAAACATCTTACTCTATAGAAGGTATGTAGACGACATCCTCATCATGTGGAGGACAATACCTGACATCTCAAATTTCGTGAAAACTGTTAACGATAATCCCTACGGCCTAACGCTGGAAATAGATCAATCTAGCAATACTGAGGTCCATTTCTTGGATATAAACATTAAAGTAGAAGGATCCGCCATCGTCACGTCAGTATACCGTAAACCTTATGCCGCCTCTATATACATACCGGTGGGTTCATCTGACCCGTTCACCTACAAAGCTGCGGCATTTAGTACTTTGATTAAAAGGGCATTTTCCCACTCGTCCACCATGCAAGCCCTCAACACCGAATTGAAATATATCAAGAGGATAGCAGCCAAGCACGGTTACCATGGTCTAACACACCGTCTAATTGAGCGACATCAACGCTCACAATACGCACCCACTACGCACACGAAGACCAACACTGACCAGGATGAACGTACACGCCTCCCAGTCACCTTTAACCCATATGTTAAAGCGATATACGCTGAGATCGCTGGAAAACAACGATTACAAATAGCCTATAGAAGATGCCCGACAATCTACGACATCCTCAGAAATGGAAAAGGCAGTCCGGTTCGTGGCAGGCTTCCGGGCGTGTACTCTATCCCAGTGAAAGATAACAGATGTAACGAGAGCCTTGTATACATCGGCTCAACCAAGCGATCCTTAAATACCAGAGTGCAAGAGCATCAAGCAGACCTTCGGCATGGGCGGTACACCACGGCCCTAACCACCTTTGCATCTGATCCCGATATAGAACTGGAGTTCGACAAAGCTGACATCATCGACACTACGCCCCACCTGGAGCAACTAAAATGGCGGGAAGCTATATCCATCTGTAGGGCTAACCACCGGACCACATGTATAAATCGGAAGGATGAGATTAATCTTTCTACAGCGTGGCAGGCCCTCATAAACAACGATCTATAAATAGCAACATCAGCGCACGAATGCGCATGACCATCGTAATGATTGTTTGATATGCGAGTTTCATATTTTTTATTTAAACATCTGCGTTCCATTTTTGGATTCGGTTTTTTATTTAAATATCTACATTCCATTTTTCGAAGCTTTTCGTCGGAATTTTTGTCTACCTGAAGAAGAGCTGTTTGGAAAGCTCGAAAACGTTTGTGAAAAGAAGATTTTTTCACGCAAATTACACCGGTAACAGGTTCAGTATTTTAGTATTTCATCTCCGGTGTCAGAGTGAAGTTTAATTTTCCAAAAGTGTTTTTTTTTTTTTTTATGTGTATTTTATTGTTATTTGATTCAAAAACACAAAAATAAACATATTAAATTTAAGAAACTCGCTGTAAATTATCTTGGCATACACTGATTAATATCGGCTTTGAGTGAAATTTGAAAAGAAGGTATAATTTTTAAGGTAAGGGTAGATAGTCAGTATAGCTCACACTGACTGACTACTACTACTGTGTAGTGCTCCGCTACTATATTTATTATATTCTGTAAATGTTCGTTTTTCTTTCGTACCGGGGTATGTCATTTCCTTTGTATTATTGTGGCGCCATTAGGCTGGTACGTTTTGTTTGCTTTGATTGGCCAATAGGAATCACGTGGTGACTATGTGCCTGGATGGAGGGAAATTATAAAAGGAGGCGTCTTTGTGTGTGAAAGGACTTTTTGTTCTTCGTGGGTTCTTCAAGTGTTCCGGACTAGAGGAGTGAAGTGGTCTCCAAGGTGAGGACAAAGGGACGATGTGAGAATAAGGACAGGAAGGATAGAGAAAAAGAAAAATAAAAGGCGAGTCCATTATAACACGTGTTATTGTTCATTGTGAAGAGTGATAACCCCTAGTGTAAAGTTATCATATATTGTCATATAAAGGGGTCTTCTGTATATATTTTGTATTTTATATTCTTACCTTAGTTAAAGTAGCAATTAAGTTTAAGTATTTTTTTGTGTCTGCGTATGTTAAGCCTTAGATTTATTAAAATAAGTTTTTTATTAATTGTTTAATTTGTGAAGTCCTCGATCATTTCTTATCCTAACTATTCGGGTTTTCGTTTCGGCAATTCCCAACACTACAACTGTCAATTAGTCATTGTTTTGTTGTCTTGTAAACAAAAACTCTCTTCCTGATTTTAAGTCAGTCAAATTACAATGTTATTACTTTATTGTACTCAGAAGAATGTTTTCTTTAACGTTTAATTAAATAGTAGTTTTGTTAGATTTGATTAATTTTATATTTTAGTTGCAGTTTTACTGGCATGCTGGTCTCCCCAGCTTTTATGCGGCCTGCCAGTTATTCTGAAAAAATATGGTAGCTATATGTGAAAATGACAGATACCACAATACCAATTTTTTTATAATCTGATACTGTACATGAGAAATCTAATACAGTGGATGATCGGTTAACAATCATAATCCATTCCAAGACTGTGTTCACTACCCAAATTGTTCGTTAACTGTGGGAAAGGCCTCTCAGTAGGTTTTCCAAGTCTGGGATAAAAGAGTTGACTGCTTCTTGGGGGGAAGGAGGTGATATGTATGCTGGGCCATATCCCAGTATCTGCTTAACAAAGTCTGGTACTTGTATGTTATCCCAAACTACAAAGTACTGGACTTCATTAAGCAGATACTGGGATATGGTCCAGCATATGTACCACCTCCTTCCCCCAAAGAAGCAGTCAACTCTTTTATCCCAGACTTGGAAAACCTACTGAGAGGTCTTTCCCACAACCAAAAAGAATATTACAGATGGTTGTCGTCATTTAAAATCAGTAGAGCTAAAGAATCTAAGAAAGTTTTACAGCTGAAACATAAATTGAACCGTGCTCCCAAATGGATAAAATCTAATGGTATTGTATTGTTTTGACCAGGGCTGATAAAGCCTAAGTAATGGTGTTGATGAAATGAGAGACTTATGAAAAAGGGTTAATTGAATACCTCTTCATAACTCAATGCTCCGAGCTAGAAACGAGCTGGGTGGAAAAAATGCAAGCAAGAATTAAAAGATTTGCCAGTACGAAACTTGCCAAGCACCTGGGTATGAAGAACATAATTATGGATGCTCTGGATGTATCTAAACTGTTTCACTTTTGACAAAACGCATAAGCAAGGGCAACAGCTTAGACCTATACTAAACAAAGGAAGAGTTCCCACCCTTAAACTTGAAAAATTAGTACATAATATGCTATCTGCTCACCTAAGTTTCAAATCCACAGGAGCTTGTACAAAAACTCAAGGAGACAAACACACCCAGTTATGCCACGGTCTGGGATTTTAGATCCTTATACCCATCAATAAAAATTCAACCATGTTTTTGTGCCCTTAGGGATTTCCTTATTTCGAAAGTAGAAGATACCACACTGCACCAAAACATACTCAAGTTGGCACATTTAGTCTGTTACAGTTCTGTATTCCAATTCAGAGGCACTATATATGCACAAGAAAGAGGTGTACCCATGAGAAGTCCATTGTCCAGAGATTTACGCAAAATGGTGATCAGGACTTTGGAAAGCAAGAGCCTTCCCTCCTTCCTCCCAAACATTCTCTTAGAAGGAAGATATATTGACGATATCATCATCCTTTGGAAAACGGAACCAGATCTAGAACAGTTTAACAGTTAACAGATCTAAACACATTTAACACATTTATTTAAATGTGTTTAATTTTGTGTGATTTAATAAATGTGTTTAAAATTTAACACATTTATTAAATCAAAATGGAACACATTTAAATAAATGTGTTCCATTTTGTAAATTCACACTGATTATTTTTTAATAATGGAAATTAAAAAAATCACAACATGCCCTATTTTCTGGTAACAAAACTGTTGCTTTTCAAAAATAGAAGAAAGGGAATTCAACTGGACATAGCACACAAGTAGTATCTGTTTAGTTGCCAACTCACCGGTGAGTCAGTAACTAAATAATCACTAGTGCACTAATTTTCATATTTGGAGTCAAAACTTAAAAATTACTGATAAACTGATTACTGTTTCAAAAATTTACCATTTACTAGTAATGAAAAAATCGTTAAATTTGAAATCCCTAATACTGATTTACATGCAAAGTTGTTGTTAATAATTTAGTGGGAAAATCTGCTAAGTCTGGCTTTCTTGTATCATCATCTAGCTGCTACACCAACTAACAACAGGCACTCAAAAATTTCAGTTGGCACATGAGAAAATTTTGCATGATAGTTTTGATGATTTTGGCTACAAACTTAAAAAGGTTGTCCACCTCTCACACACTGTGTTTCCCAATAAATATCATGTTTCTGTCCATGTATTGGAGTATAAGGCCACTTCCAACCATAAGAGCTTATGGTTGTAATCTAAAGTTCTCCTAACCACCAAGTATTGGCATCAAGTGCACCAAGGATCTTTATAAGCTATGTAAGCTGTAAAAAAAGCACTTCTTTCTATAATAATATAATTTTCTTACATCTCATTTTAAGTTAATGAATTTAACAGAAAATACACAAAAAATTATAAAGAATTTTCAAAAGACAACAAAATATTTTAATTCCATTCATTTATATATAATGAATTCTGAAAGATATCATTTCAAATACTACTCTTTCAAAATTTTACTGTATTAAGTTTCAATAATATCTTTAAAATATTATTGTTAACTCATGGAACAAAACAAAATGTAATTTTGTTTGTGAGATAAGATATGATTATATTTAATTTTCAGAGCAAAAAATACATTATTTACAAGCTTACAGAATACTGAAATTAATATTTATTTAAGACATAAGTTAACAATTCTATAAAACAAAACAAACACTGAAACTGGAACTCTTTAAAATAAAGTACACAAGAAACTTTTCTTTTCCCAGAAAATATATACAGTCAAACCTGTTTTTATGCGGGGGATAGGGACCGCATTAAAAAAGACGCATTAAAAAAAAAAAAAAAAAAAAAATCGCACAAAACTTCAAGAGTGGCTATAAAAAAAAAAGTTTTCGCAACACAATTAAAAAAATATTTTTTATGCGGTCAATAGGGACCGCATAAAAAAGTCTCACATAGAAAATAACTCAAAACCGTACGAAATAGAATTTATTGACAACAGATGTCAGCACTTGACTGCATCGTCTCGTCTATCGTCTGTTTTACATATTTTTGTCCAGGTGGTGTTTTGTTGACTTAAAAAATAAATTATTTCATTTTTCGCATATTCATGCAATAATATTACTATAATAAGTTCATTTATGCTATAATAAGTTTATTTAGCTATAATAAGTCAATGTGAGACATGACGAATCGCACGAGACTAGTCGCCGACTATACCGCACAAATAAAAAAATCACACAAATAAAAAATCGCACAAAAAAACCGCACAAATTAAAAATTTGCATAAAAAATCGCACAAAAAAAGACCACATAAAAACAGGTTTGACTGTATATAGAAACAAATGTTTCAGTTGGATTCATAAGCCTACATCAGGCCTATGTAAGTAAACCTGATGTAGGCCTATAAATCAGACTGAAAACATTTGATTCTACATATATATATTTTCTGGAAAAAAAAGTTTCTTGTGTACTTTATAACAATTCTACAAAACAAAGTAGAAAAAAGTGCATGTATTAATGTTGCCACCTTTACAAAAGCGCTGACCCGAACAGCAGGTCAGGTGTGTTCGAACAGAAGTTCCTGACACATGCACAATGTCATTTTACAATGAGAAGAATAATGTGCATGCTGGTTCTAAATCAGTTACAGTTAGGGACTAGGGACTTGCATAGGAGTAATGTATGTAACCTAAATTAAGAAAGAAAGAACAGATAATTTAGCTCCATAGAAGACATGTATAAACGTACAAGCAAAAAGAAAGAAAGAAAGAAAGAAAGAAAGGTCGTGAGGCAGATTGCGCATCGGCATGAACAGAGTAACATGGTGAAATGGCAGATGAGTTTCAGTGAGTGTGAGGTCTTTCGCTGTTCAAATGGTGTAAATTTATAAAAATATTTGCAAGAACTTTGTTTCATTGTAATTTCACAATTTCCACGAAGTTCCCGGAGAGTGAGTCAATTCCTGGACTGTCCGGGTGAAAACCAGATGGGTGGTAACATTGGCATGTATTCAAAAATATAAAATGCCACTACTAAAAACCTCAATCCACTTAGAGCCTTTTTTATTTCCAGTACTGTTTAATAATAAACCAATGTTTAAAGACAAATGTTTTCAATCTAGGCAAGATCTTTGTCAGGTCAACATAAAACGGAATGCATATTGGAATGTTAACGAATTTTAAAAATAACAAAACTAGTTTCCTGTAGTTCCAAAAATAACACAGTATCCATGTTACATGGATACTGTGCTATTTTTCGCTAAAATTTCTTACTCAAGGCATCACCTGTATGAAACCTAAAAGCAACAATACCACAGACCCCATACAATACAAACCAATTACATGTCTTCCAACACTACAAATTATTGACATCCTGTATTGCAAACAAAATATATGAACATGTTGATGAATGCAACATTCTTACGGAACAAAAAAGTTGCCATAGAAATCACAGAGGATGCAAAGAACAGTTACTCATAGATTCAGTCATTCTAAGAGCACACAAACAACACAGAAACATACACATGGCATATATAAACCACAGAAAAGCATTTGAGTGTTTCACACAGTTGGCTACTACATATTCTACACAAGTAAAAAATACATCCATCACTCATTGCATTCTTCTAAAACACTACAACACTGGAGAACATGTCATCTAAGGATTCATAACACTTCCATACAAATAAACCAAATATTCATTGGGCAAGGAATTTTTCAAGAAGATTCCTTGAGTCCTCTCTGGTTCTGTTTAGCCCTGAACCCATTATCCAACATGTTAAACAACACGCAATATGGTTACAATATCAGACACGAAAAAACAACACAGTTTACACTGTCACATCTCATGTACATGGATGACATAAAACTTTATGCATCCACACAAAAACAACTTCATCAACTCCTACAAATCACACATTCATACTCCAAGGACATACAAATGGAGTTTGGCCTAGACAAATGCAAAACATTTCACATAGAAAAAGGAGTCCCAAAGAAAAAAGATTTTGCACTTGGAAATGGAGATGTTATTGAATCCATGGAAGAGGGCGAGTTCTAAAAATATTTAGGATTCCAACAGGCCAAACTAACAAAACATACACAAATATAGCAAAGATTAATTAAAGAATACCAAAATAGGTTAAATGCTATTCTGAGAACACAGTTAAATGCAAAACACACAGTTAAAGCAATAAAGACATATGTTGTCCCAGTACTCACATATTCTTTTGGAGTTATACATTGGACTCACACAGATCTTGAGCAACTCCAAAGGAAAACAAGAACAACGCTTACTAAGCATAAACATCATCATCCTAAATCCGCCATAGAAAGATTAACCATTCCACGTAAAGATGACAGACATGGCCTGATTGACATAGTAAACCTTCACTGCAAACAAACACAGACACTACGAGATATGTATCATAAAGCAGCATCTCTAGCCAACTCAAATAACACACCATTAAACTTACATTTGCATCATACAGACACAACACAACGTATAAAAAGCATAGACACCATTAAGCAATCATGGGCTCGAAAGGCACTCCATGGCAGGCATCCTTATGACCTGACCCAGATTTTGTTGACAAAACTGCATCAAACAGCTGGTTAGCTCAGGGATGCCTCTTTGGGGAGACAGAAAGATTCATGGTTGCCATACAGGATCAGGTCATAAATACTAAAAACTACAGAAAACACATACTCAAAGATACAACACTCACAGATGACACATGCAGAAAATGCCACATCATGCCAGAAACTATACAACACATCACTTCTTGTTCCAAGATCTTGGCACAGATAGATTATTTACATAGACACAATCAAGTAGCAAATATAATACACCAAGAGCTTGCAAAGAAACACAAATTATTAGACATGCATGAACCATACCACAAATACATTCAACAGACAGTACTGGAAAACAACACTCACAAATATACTATGTTAGAGCCATAATCACAGATAAAACAATTTACCACAACAGATCAGACATCACATTCATTAACAAACACGATAAAGTCACATACATCCACTCCAAACATTCACAATGTACAAAACACATGCACTGAAAAAAATCAGCAAGTACACATCCAGGAAATAAGGCATCTGCAGAGGATGGATAGGGTGCTTATTGTACCTGTTGTTCTCTCCTCCATAGGTATAATACCAAACACACTACACAAAAGCCTGGGTGCATTACAATTGAATAGAAAAAACATACATCACACTACAGAAGGCCACTATATTGAATAAGTGTCATATTCTTAGAAAATTCCTGAATACACACACTGACACACTTTTTTAATTTTTGTTTTGTTTTAGTTACTATACCTTGATTCTGGTCTAGCATATTACACAGCCACCAGTGTCAACCGAGTATAACTCATAAAACCCAACATAATAATGAAACCTTAGATGTAAGAAACTCAAAAGTTTATAATAAAATAATAATAAAATCAAAATTTAATGCTTAGAAAATCTGAAGATCATTCAATATATTTTTTGAAACATTTAAAAACAAAATTCAAGTTAAGAATTTTAATTATCTAAATCATTATTCTTCATACTAAAATATTTCACCTGTTCTATTATTTTTGTTATAATAAATGTATTTTTTAACTTCTTATGGAACATTTCCAAAAAAATGTTTAATTGACATTAAAATATTCAACTTTTACAAAAATTGTTTTGTTTGAATTTTTGAACTTTAATGTAAAGAACAATTGAATATTTTTTTAAAAAAAACATTTACATGTTCTACATTCATAACATAAAATACAAGCAAATTAAAACAAAATAATGAATACTTAGTATTATTTGCATCATACATAATAAAATAGATAAAGTATTTATTTCTTATTTCTGTTAAAAATTAAATATGAACTGGTAAAGCAGGCAGGAAACATTCCTTTATTTCACAATTTTTGTTCTATTGCCAATTCATTTTCAATGTTATAATCTGACTATTACATTTTCTTCAATATTCATTCCAGAAGGAATTTTAAATCTTTATGGCATAATTAGTAAAGGGTCAATAAAATAAATAATAAACTCAAATTTCTCATACTTGAAAAACATTTTTTAACATCTACTTATTTTGATAGTAAGGCAAATAAATTCAATAAATTTAACTTTGAGACATGCCTATACTAATGTTGATAACACATTAACAAGATTAAGTAAATAAGACTGTAACTAATGGAATTTCTGATTTTGCATTAAAAGAACATATTAAAACAAAAAATTATATAAATGATTTATTAATTAATAGTAATTCATCTAGTGCTGTTTGCCTACTTTTTCCAGTACCACCTTTAACAGCTAGCATATAATTGTAAGAAGAATAAAATTGGAAATAAATTAAGATCATTGATAATTAAAAGTTGATACAAATATTAGGACTGCAGAGACATTGTATATACAGGTATCCCTCATATAACACTGTAGTTGCATTCCAAAAAAGTGCTGTGTTACATGAATCCATGCTATACAAAACAAAGATCTAGTGCAAAATACAGGGTTAGGTTCCATAAGTTAACAAAAATATACTGTTCTTTTTTGTTACTAAGAGAAATATGTTTATTAAAGCAATGAATAATTTATTTCCAATCAATAATTAACTATTAAATAACAATCACAAGTACTGTACTACATTAATATTAAATTTTAGTTAAATGAGGGCATTTTCTTTTTTACAAAGTATCATCATCATCTGAGCTTTTTTGTTGCTCTTGATAAAAAATATTAGCAACATCATTTTTCTTATTTTTATCATAATTTTTTATGGCTGACAAAATAAAAATATGTTATTAATCAAAAATTTGTTCTAGGGAGTTGCATTTGTTCAATTGAGTACCAAGCAATTTTTTCCCAGAATTTGCATTTGAATATCGAACTGTTCAAACACTGAGATACCAATATCATCAATTCACTTTCATCAATTTTACAAATGATTGCTTACTTATGGTTAAAAAAAGTCTAATAACACTTACCTAAAAATGTTTAAATAAACTTTACTAAATACAAAGATCATTCTATAAAAAGAAAACACAGTGACAGTTTTAAGGGGTAAAGCAGGGATGTCCAACTCGCGGCTCACATTGTGGCCCACTTAATATTTTTATGCAACCCACTGCACCCTAAATTTTTTAGGTACATTTTCATTTATTTTCATTAGGAATGTTGTTAAAAATTATTCTCGTTTCACTTAATACACGTTGATGTCATAATGATGCAATTGGTGCTGGAAAACTGTACTACCCCACATGCATAACATACTGTTGTGAACAATTCTTTTCATGCATGAAAAACATCTAAACTGTTGAAAAAATAGATTGAGCAATTCCCATTTAATAATATTCTTAGAACTAAAACTAGTATCACAAAAGCAGATATTCACAATATTATAAAAGGAAGACAATATTAGAAATCATATTGAATTTATTTTTATTTTGTGTGAGTATAATTATTTTACTGTCAATAATACAGAATTTTGTGTAATTATATGTATTTGTTATTAAAATTTTATGTTCACATTCTGAACTTTTTAAAAGCATATACTGTATTTATATAAAGTACTTTTGTGGCCCACTGGATTTATGTAAATTTCTAATTTGGCCTATTAGGAAAAAAGGTTGGACAACCCTGGGCTAAAGTCTGAAAGCAACAATGATGACATCTGATTGGTAGGAAAGCTAGAACAAGAAAGATAGAAATTGCACTATCAGTTTTAATTAAAGTAAACTTGACAAAAGAAATTGAAAATATAAATATTCTAAATCCATGGTCAAATTTGAGATAATGCGCATAATTACTTGAATAAAAAAATATTGAATAACAGAAAATGCACTTAAAAGTTATGAAATTTTGTATGGAGGATTTCCCAAATTCTCAAACAGTGTTACAGCAAAACAAGATACTGTGTTGTACAGGAGATTTCTCCATATTTCAAACCATGTTGTAGAAATGCCTTGTTCTACAAGGGTTACATATATATACATAGAAGAGTGAATTTAAACTACTGTAGCATAAACAAATAACAATTATAACAAAGCACTATGTATATTATCAGCCAACGCTGATGCTGATAGCACAAAAATATAGTCTAGTTAGCTCAAGATGATGACAACTTTAACCAAAACAATAATTTCAATAAGCAAACTTTTACAAGTATATTTTAACTTATACATTTTATAACATGCTAATACTGATAAAATTAGATAACTGATGATAATATCCGTGGCACAGACTTTTCATGGATATGTCTTGGTATAGATATTCCTTTTACATCTGTTCAAGCTTGAAGATGGCCTGGTAATCAAATCAAAAACTGACATTTCTCCAACCTTAGCCATTGTTAAACTTTATTGGTTACTTCATTACATTAACTGTAATGGCTTTTTTGACTTTAATAATATCCATTATTACTATAAGATGATTCTATTGTATGTTCATAACACTTCTTTTTTTAAGCTTTCATTGATTAAATCATTTCCAAAGTTTTTCCTGCATTTATATACATACATGCAATATCTCTGCAGTCCTAACATTTGCATAAACTTTACGTAATTTTTTATTGTTTTAATATGTGCTTTTAATGTCCAACTAGAATTTCCATTAGTTACAGCCTTATTTACTTAATGTTGTTAATGTTAACAATTAGTTATCATCATTATAGTAAGGTGACCAACCATCTTCCTTTAGGGAGGACAGTCCTTCTTTTGTAAGATCTGTCCTCCCTCAAAAAGTGTCCTCCTACATGTCCTCCTTTTTGATATTTGAAGACTAATCTGTAAATCTCCATATTTGATTGATGCCGAGCCGATCCGTTGCATGTAATGTGATGTGTTTGTATTTGACATAACGGTTCATCAAGGCTTGGTACAGTGCAGAGCAAAACGCGATTATGAAACGCATGTACTCTGCACAGGAGACCTTGAGAGAGTGCACTGCAAGCAAGAACGCATGTACTCTGCACAGGAGACCTTGAGAGAGTGCACTGCAAGCAAGTAGCTTTGTCTACTTCTTACTGAAACACAACACGGCACATACACATGCAGTAGAGATTATTATAGTGTATTACTGTTGCAATGAATAAAATGTTTCTTTTATTTACAATATTTTTTCCTTCAAATTGTGTGTGTCCTCCTTTTCATTGTAAAAAAGTTGGTCACCTTAATTATAGGCAAGTCCCAAAGTTAAATTTATTGAATTTATTTGCCTTACTATCAAAATAAATAAAAAGTTGTTAAAATTTTTTTAAATAATTTATTTTCATTTTATTCTATTATCTAGAGGTAGTTATACTACATAAAAGAAACTGATATCAAAATGAGGAAAAGTTTTGTTCCAATGATTACAACTATAATGAGCTTTTACACAATAAGTGAAAGAATGATCTATACCATATTATTAATATATACAGATAGGTATTTTAAAAGGTTCATGGAACAATAAAAAAACAGATTAGGAATAAATAATTATTTAAAATGGCACAGTAATTATACAATTAATGAAAAAGTTCTTAAATCAAAAATTCAGAATAAAAGGAGAGAGAGAAGCGTGGTTATCAATAAACAAAAAATTTTACAAGAAATTATTGCACATACCAGTGGGTAAAAGAAATACAAAGAGAAAATGTCATCAATAAAAAAAATAGCAAAATAGTAAAGATTTGCAAATGATTGTATATGATTGAAAAACAAATACAAAAATGATGATAATGTGTCTTTTTTCTATCTGCTAATATAAATCAATGATTTGTTAAAGAACTTTTAAATCAAAGAATTTAACAGATTTATTGTATGTTATTTCTGAATAGTCAATAATTTGCCAAAATTTACTCACTATTACTTGGGTGAAAAGTTATGTAATGATTCAGTAAATTAAATACTGTACATGGTACATGTTGCCATCTGTTGGTAACTTTGATGATTAAATAATTTACAATAATTTAATTAAATTTAAAAAAGTTTGGTAAAACAATGGCCTAAAGCAAATTCAAGTTTATAACTTTTACATTATATACAACTGCATTATCAACTACAGTATCAACATTCCAAATAATATATAGTTGAACTTTCTATCTCAAAATTTATGTTTTTCCTTGCATTTTCAGCCTAAATTCAATATATTTTCCATGTTTATCGCAAATAATTTTCTCTGAAAATCTCTATATCACAACTTACAGACTGAAGTGTCAATTATAAATTCAGTAACTACATTTCGATAGCATAAACTGTAGTTAAGAAACAACTCTTGCAATACAGTACGTAGTTGCAATTAATGCTGCTTGCCACTGTTTGGCTTGTGTCTCATTGATTGAAACAGTCACTAGAAACAGGCACTAGAAACTATTGATAAATTATCTCTGTTAATGTATATCAGAAATGTTTTATTTGTACCTAATACACATGCATACTGTATTTGCTATCATATTTATAAAATACCATACCTCCAATCTGTACCTATTACTATTTACTGTGTAGGAACCTTTAAATTTTAAAACCTGTCTATCTCAATTTTTCTTGTCTCCACGAGATTTGAGATAGACAGGTTCAACTGTATAATCTAACATTAAAATAAAACACAATTATTTATCATAACATTAACTAAAGAGGGACAGCCTGATAAACAAGGCAATAATATATACAGTATAATCCAAACTGAATATATGCCTGAAAAAGATTCCAATTTGGAATGCTGGTAATAAATCATAAGTTTGAATCTTATTATGAATTGTTATTTTATCAAATTTTTTTATGTAGTCAATTAATTTATTATACATTATTTCATTTTTAAATTTATCAACACAACAGTACACATGTAATAAAACACCAATTATCTGAATCATTACATGATTTATTAGCCATGTAACAGCTCAATAAACTTTAGCAAATTATTAAATATTTGATATTAATATTAATTGAATTAGTATCTTTTCTATATATATTCTATTATTTTATAAATCATATGTTTCCTGTTAATTACATCACTATATAATCAATTCTAAAGAAATTTTTGGAAACAATTTGTAATGAATTAATTAGATTGTAATGTTGAAAATGAACAAAGCAAGCAATGACTTTAAAAATATTCTAAAAAAAAAAAAAGGAATAATATTTGTTTTAAACTAAGTAATTTAAATTTTTAATCATTATTAATCAGATAATCAAACTACATACTAGTTTAAACAAGTTTTTTTTAATAACTTCATCAAATTATGAATTATGATGCATGTTGCTAGCTTGACAGTTTATTTTCTCACTTCCCAGTATCTAAATCCCTAATTCAATTTCTGCTTTGGAAAGATAAAAAGCTTCATCAATTCTGGTTTTTGTTTTTAAATTAAAACTGAAGAAAACAAATATTTTAAGATATATCCTGTAAATCTTTAATAGCCTTTATAAATTTTTGAAAATGCAACAGTAATACAATCAAAGTTTAAACCATTAACTTGTTTTAACTTTTTCACAAAATAAATTTTTTAATTAAAATTTAACTATTTTACTATTATTTACAGTTAACAAACAAGATAGAACTGCAATTTATATATTATTACTAAAATTTTAGACTCCAAACTGTGCCAGTGATTATGAAAGTGGTTTAAGTCAAAAAAATGGAAAAAACATTGAATTTATTTCATAAACTATTCATAAAATTTTACAATTAAAAAAATATATAGATTTTTTCACTTATAAACTCAAAAATCAAAATATCTCCAAATGAAAAAATGACTTAAGCCAATTTTATACTCACCAGCACAATTAATCAATTATAATAATCAGTAACTTATTTTTCTGTAACTATTCAAACAAAACCAATCTACAAAGTTAAATAAAAAATTCAAAACATTAAGTATTTCTCAAATTCTTCAGTTATTCATAATATAATTGTAATGAAATAATCATAAAAAGATTTATCTATATTTAGCAAAATTTTATATTAAAAAGTGATCAGTATCAGAGTTTGGTTAAAGAAATGGGATTTTATTTTAATTATTCAAAAAGCATATTTAGTCTTATATATATGCTATTTTGATTTATAATATTAACTTATTTTTTTAAAGAGTTTTTTCCTATAGTTACTTAAACATATTTAATGATTCAGTTTTGCTTTTTAATTTCAAAAAATATTATAAACAGTGTTTTTGTTGTCTAAAGTTTAGTTAATTAATTTGAAAAAAAAAAACTATATACAAACAGAAAACACTGAAAGAAATGTTTAGAGGCAAATATATAATTATAAGTAACTAGTAACTAATAACTAGAAGTAGAAACTAATAACCAAATAACAAAACGAAATATTCAAGTTAATTTTATAATTTAACAAACAGAATCTATGGTATATTTATATTAAAACATTTAAATTTTCATTTAATTTACTTTCACTGAAATTCAAATTATAATTCCTTTCTGAATAAATGAATAAATTTTACTGCAATTAAATTAAAAATTTATGAAATGATATTTAAAATTGTAAAAAAATAATCTACGTTTTAAAATGACATACAATTAAAAAAACAATCTATCTAAAGATAACATTGCACTGCATATTGTATCAATGATTATTATTTATTAACACATTAATTACATTCGTCTCAACAGTATTTAAAAACTTTTAAACAACAAATTCCTTATACTGTAAAAAAATTGTAATTTCCACTGTCACTGTTATCAACACAATATCAAAAATGATAAAATTTCAATTTAGAGAAACATCCTAATGAATTATCTTTAAAAATAAAGTTACCTTGATATAGTTCAATTATACTGTACATAAATATTACAACCAAACCTCAACACTAACCTTTAAAAATGCAGCCTTTTTTTTTATTCACTTTTCAAACATTTTTGGCCATTTGAATGACTTCTTCGGAAACAACAAATCAAATGATTCCAAATTTCTATAACAAGATTTGTTTTGGAACATTTTAAACGTTCTTCAGTCATTTTCATCAAAAACGTTTCAGATGTTCCAAAACGATCTCATTATAGAAATTCGGAATCATTCAATTTGTTGTTCCTAAAGGTCATTCAAATGGCCAAAAACGTCTGAAAAGTGAATAAAAAAAAGGTGCATTTTTAAAGATTAGTGTCAAGGTTTGGTTATTATTTAAGTGTAGTCAGAGAAGAGTACAAATATTACAAAGCCTAATATGTCAACTTCTAAATTCAAAATCTCTAAAAGTATATTATTTTCTTCCTATGCATCAAACATTAATTGTTGTATAGATTTAAATTAACAAAGGTTATTTCAAATAGATTGTATATGTTTTGTTAAATCGCAAAAAGTGCAAAGAAAGTGAAAGTGTTTTTTTATCATCCTTTCCTTTTCAAAATTTTGTATGAAAAGTAGGTTAAGTAACATTCATTTCTTAAAAATCAAATTACCAAATGTAGGAATAAATTCAAAACCTGATCATTTTAATACATCAAAATTACATATATAATGAAACCAGAGTTTAAACTTGTTTATTTTTTTTAAATATTACTCTAAGAAAGGTTAAAATTTCCTCCTTTATTTATATCTAATTAAAATTCAAACCTGTGCAAACTAACAACCACCTATCATATGTGTATATGTATATCACTCCCAAAAAAAATTGAAAGGAATGACTCAGCCCATATACTTTAAATTAACACGCAAGTATTTCCCATACTGTCAAAATGATAAGATGAAAATTTTAAATCAACTTCATCTATCTGAAAGGTATCTTCAAAGTTTAATACATATTAAGAACACGCGTTTCACGATCAAATTTCTTAAAATTGATTCTCATCCATAAAAAAACATTTATTAATCATTATAGTAATGTACTACAATTACGATTAACAAACGTAAAATTTCTATCTATTGAAATCGAACATAAACAGAAGAAATAAATCAATTTCCCGTACAAGCCACTATTCACGTTTTACATATTGTACTGTTGGAGAGAATTGAATGTTTATTATTCTTTTCGTAATGCTACCCATCGTCACGAAGTGTAAATCGTACAGGAAGTGAGATATTTACCTTACTTATCCTTCTTTTCCGAAATAACTAACTGTCCACCATGCCTCCTCAGTTCCTTCTCGATTCCTCTGATGCGGACAGTGACGTCATGCATGACATCACCCACCAGATGGCGATGCATTCGACTGTTCCTGTGACGCAAAAGGATGATCCAATGACGTCACTTACTTGTGTATGACGAATTATAGTCCTTTATTTTTTTATTTTTTCACTTTAACATTTTATTCGGTCTATAATATTCAAATAAAATAAAGAAATATATTTTTCTTATTAAAATGTTTAATTTTTCATATATATTAGCTTTATTATTAATTAAAATATAGAAAAATTTTGCGGATAGTAATAGTAATTTTTATTGTTTTTAATTGAGTTTTCTACACATTTTTTCATAGTGAATATTCTAGTAGAAAGAAATAGCTTTCTTCTAACGAACGTTAACACTTCGTGACATAAAAATTATGATTATTTGATAAACTGATGATTGAATATAATTACATGTGCTCCAAGGTTTTTGGATTATATCGTTACTTCGATATTAATTCTAAAGTAGAAATACTCAAATAAAAATGGATAATTAATTATTTAATAACCTTTCTCTAAGTTTAACTTTCTAAAAAATTCAGAAATAATTTTTTTCTTTTGTAATATAAAGAAACCTTATATATCCTGTGTGTATGTGTGTGTCTATATATATATATTATATAGACACACACATTATATATATATAATATAATATATATTATATTATATATACTTTATATATGAATAAATATATACTTATATATATTTATATATACACATATTTAATATACTGTATATAAATGTTTAAGATTGTATTTATTATTATATTATGTATTATTATTAATGATATTTATTATATTTTAACCACACGGAATGGTGCGAAGCTATAATTTTAAGTTTAATCTTCGAAATATAATACACATTTAATTGTAATCTTTATGCAGTATTTAAAAATTACTATATGTCTTGCCTTTTCTTTACCTTTTCTTTTTTTATCTACACATTTAATATGTCTAGTTTTTGCCTAATATTTGTTTTTCATATAAATTCAGATATGTTAAACCTTTGAATAAAGCTTAACACATAAAAACTTCATATCATTTGTATGGATGTATATTTAATACCGGTAATTCATAAAAACTATAGGTAAAAATAAATAAATTAGTAAACATTACACGATTAATCATATCATAGATTAATATATCTATGATTAATCATTGATCATTAATCATAGGTATATTGGATTATTTTACAAATATGATAATTTAATTATTTATTATTATATAGGCTTATTTTTTTTCTAAATATTTTAACCAGAAATAAGCAAAAAATTAAAATTAGAAATATGCTGTTTATTATCTTATTAATATTAGCATTAATTATTTAAAATTCAACGTAAATATTGATATTTTGGCGAAAGATAATACAGACCATTCCATTCCGATACTCAGTCGAGATTTTAAGGCAAAAGATATTTTAAACATTAATATAAATTTACTCGTAAATGCATACCAATAATTTTAAATAAAGATATAATAACAAATTAATTTTTTCTATATTTTTTAATAATATTTCGATTAGAACTACGTAGGCTAAATTGCTATATTTTTTTTCTTTTAATTGAAAAATTTATATAGGATTTGTATTCGGAAATTTAAAAATTTGTTCGAAAAAGTTTGACTTTCAGGATGCACTAATTATAAATTATTTATTTATAAATTTGGTTAGTGTAGTGCATATTATACAGCTTATATATACTCATATATAATATAATATAGGCTATGCATTTTTTTTAAAGTACTATTTCTACATCGTTATTTTTCTTAATAAAAATTTTAATTATGTAGAAAATAAATGCTTTGAATAAATTATATTTAAAGTTAATTTCTGAATATATGCAAAATTTCGAAAGAAACTTAATATTAATTTTAAAATTATTATTGAATAAGTAAATAATTTTTCTAATCAGTTATCTATTATTATGTATTATAGATATAATATACAATATATGTATAATTAATATTAGTTATTTATTTTGAAAAAAATAACACTTAGAAACTTCTTCATCGTAATAATCATTATTTTAACTATATTAATTACTAAATATATGGAGATATCAATCTATATATACATATATGTTCATTTTCAAGCAACGGAACAAAAAATCATTAATATGTTACACATTATACACATTTTCTGCACGAATAAAATTAATTATACTAATCGCTCTTTTTTCGAATTATAAATTCGAAAATAGGAACGACTTGATAATTGATGAATATAAGCACTAAAAGTTATGTCATTTTTAATATTTATCACAGTAAAATTCTGGAAAGTAGACAAAACTATTACAAAACCGAGAAATAAATAATAATTTCAAGTATTAAAACTTACTATTAGAGAAAAATATTGGTTTTAATAATGGAGTAATTCTAAAAGATATGTTTAAAAAATACAAATAAAATCTTAAGTAATTTTTTAAATTGCTTTTCCAGATTTCTGTTTATTCTTGAAAAAGTATATAATATATGAATATTTGATAAATCTTTATTAAATCAATTTAATTATTAATATCACAATATATAATTATCAATCTTCATTACGCTTTATAGTCAATTTTCATTAATTATTTGTATTAAAATTAAGCGTTAAATTACTTTATTCCCATCTAATATATTATTTACATCCAATAAAATTCATAAAACTTGAGTTCTTAGACCTAAAGCTTATTTTACAGAATTGCATTAAAAAGGTCTGTTTTAAACTGAAATAATTAATATTTTTAATCTTGAACAAGAAACTAATTGAACTGTACACAATAATTATTTATTTTAGTTACATCTTAATAAAACTATAAATTTTTTCCTGTAAATCAATATTTCATATATTTTTATAAATAAAACAAAGTAACATAAAACATATTTGTGCAATTTAAACAAGATAATTAGGTTTTCTTCATTTCTCAAGTGAAAAATCAGACTGTTTGTCAAAAATAAGCTTATTTTGTCTATCTTGAAACAAAGTAATTTTATAAATAGTCCTCTAAACAGATTTTACAGTTTGATTGACAGTATTGAAATGCACCCAATTAATAGGCTACTTAAACATGTTAAAGAATAGCAATGGAAGATAAATGCATTGTACTCTTCTCTTTCATTTGTTAATTGACTTAAAACGGTTAAAGTGGATTTTTTATTTTTCTTTCACTGATAAAAAATTATAAATTAAAAAAAAATTAAATAAGTATGGAATCTTTTTTTCATTAATTGTAACAAGCTTGATTGTTTGGAGAAAAATTGTTAAAGTGTGTTAATTTCAGTTACGCTTTCACATTAACAGTCCGGAAACATGAACAATAATACTAACTTCATCTCGATGTTATAAATGTAACTTTAGAGAACATGGAAAGACCTGTTTGAATTACTGCCAATGACAAAATGCATCTATATATAAATGTGAAGAAAACTAACCACTGCATCAGCATTACGCTCAAAAAATAAATAAATAAATAAACCATAACGATAGAATATTATAATAATTATCTCATAAACAAATTTTTAATATCGATTGAATTTAAATTTTCATGAAAATAATAATAATACATTACTTAACTTTTTAATTTTTATAAAAAATTAACTCAACACAACCATGTTTTATATTACTATTCTAAATTTCCTATATTAAGTAACATTTCAAGAATCAGCAGTAATATCATCATTCTATACCATAATTCAATGTTATCTAATCTATTTTTAAAGCATTATTAATTATAACTTTCTATAGAATACATATTTACAATATGTTATAAAACTATTTATAATGCAAGAATTTAATTAATATTCTTGTATATATGCATGTATGTATATATATTTATAGTTATATATATGAACCTATATAATTTCTTTATGTAAAAAAGTTTTAAATAAGATATAGAGATAATTTTTTAATTAATTTTGATTATACTATTATATGTTTGAATAATAACTATAATTAACTAGAGGAAAAAATATAAATTGTTCTATAAAATATGATTTAAAAAATGATTATTTTTGGATATGTAAATTAAATTTTATTTCAGGTTTTTTGGTGATAACCTTTAAATTTTATAAATTTACAATTTAATAACAGTAATTGTGATAATCTTGCATTAATGAAATGATTGATATCAGCTAAATTTTTAATAAAAATTTATGCTTCATTTCTTGTTAAGATCGCAAAGAGGTAGAAGAGAGGGAAAAAGTGAATGGAGATGATGTAATAGGTAATGATGTGTTCTCGTGTGTCTACGTTTTATTTCATTTAAAAATTAATTTAATATTTGCCTGACAAAAATGATTTATTTTGGTCTTATCTTTTTGAAATGAAATAAATGTTGGCCTTATTCCAGTTGAAACTTTGGATTTTTTTCTTACTCATTATTTTTTATATCGCTCTTGGAATTATTCGTGGCACTATTAAGACAATTGGCGTGAATAAATAAAGTGAATTTAAATTTAAATAGTTGGACTTTACGAGCGTGTTCTAAAAAAAAAATTAGCTAAGTTATTTTATTTATTAACATTCTCTACAACGTTTCTTCGTTAGTATGTATTATTATTAATTTTAAATATATTTATATATTAATTACCTAAATTTTTATTCAAAATCGACATTTTAAAATAATATATGGATGTAATTATTTTTAAAGTACAATAAAGTTTTTTATTAATTTGTGATTTTGCTGATTTTTACGTTTATTGCATGTTTTTGTAATAATCGATTAAATTTATTTTTGTGAAATTAAATTGATTTTCTATAAACGACTTACACTTTTACTACGTTCTTTGCGCCTAAATGTAGCAAAGATAATATTCTTCTCTACATTCTAGCTGCTTTTCGTAATGATTGAAAGATAGAATTAAATTTGGATGATATATTTTATGTTATCTTTAACAAATAAATGTGATATATTAAGAAATATATATTCAATAGAAGCATTCATTTTCATAACATCATTTCAAGAATAAATATTTCCTACAAAATATAGGTATATGTATGTAGATATATATTTTGTAAATCTTATATTTCTTATATATTAAATATAAATAAATACATAAAAACATATAAGGCTATAATTTTTCTTGATACTGCTAACGATCTTTTTTAACATTATATGATATAAATTACTTTCGAAGATTGCCTGTTTAGTAATTATAATCACATATTATTATTATTATTTCAAAAATATTATACGATTTGCATGTTAAAATAATACTTTAAAAACTCTTCGTAATTATAAAGAAAAAATGATTTGTTATGATTTCCTTAAAATTCTGGTTTTTGTAATTTATATATAAATTTGGCATTCAATAATATATATTTGAATAATCTAGCATAGCCTATATATATATATATATATATTGTTAATCTTTAGAATACAATTTAACTTCTTACTGATCGAAAAACCAAAAATATAACAATGTCGTTTAACTTCTTTTCCGGTGAGATATTTGATTTTGATGATATACTGTATATCAAGCGTGAACTGTAAGAAGTGCGACCTTCTCTTTCAAATATATAGCACAATTTTTTTCATTTTTCTTCTCTTTCTGCATTATAGCCGTGTAAATTTAATTTACCGATCTCATTCTAGCTGTTCGAGCACTGAAGTATTGATTTTTCAATAAATTAGTAACATTTTCTTATCAATAATTTACGTCAAATCTAATGTTTTATAACTTTGGATTTGATATAATTGATTATTTACTTTGATAGCCAATAATATTTACCATTCCGCTCATAATATCGTTATATTTAAAATTATAACAAAGCATTTTAATACGTTCAATTTTCATAATAAAATGAGCTAATTCGTTATTTTCCTGAATTTAATCTATTATTCATCTTGTTTGTTACGATTTATTCTTAACTACATTACGAAATTTCTTACATTAAGCTATAATTTTAATGACAGTAATCGATTGTTTTATATTAAGCTACTTTTGGAAGAAAAGTTTGCAAATAATTTTGTAATATTCTTATAGCAATGCTTTTAGAAGAATGTGTTTCATTTTAATTAGAATTTTCATTACAATTTCCTTCATATTCTTAAGATATTTTTATCATTGTTGCATAATTATATACACATATAAACTTTCTGTACTGTTCGATAATTCTTTAAAAATTTTTAAAGATTTAAAGCAAATATAAAAATAATCTTCGTACAGAATACCTAATTTTTTTAATTATTTGATTACGAAGGTAAAAAATTCTTTCTTTCGTTTTTTTTAATTTGTGTGTTGGTTAGAAACTTTGCTGGAAATTAATTTCCTAACTTCACTTAAACACAAAGATATTTTAATACATTTGACAATTTGAAGAGTTGTTATTTGTAAGTTCTTGTAATTTTATTTTATTTTTTATTTTTTAAATTTATTTTTATTTTTATCTGAATCATCCTCAGATTCAGAATTATCATTTCATTAAAGCAGATAATTCTGAAAATAAATGGAAAATTTTTCAACAAGTTTAATTCAATCCTGACAGAAGAATCAATTGTAAAATAATGAGAAAAATACTACAATTGTAAATTTTAATACAACATAATTATGTGATTAAATAATTATGAAGTATTAAAATTTACAATTTTCGTATTTTTCTGCCGTATAACATAATTTACAGGGCAGAACATAATTTCAATTTTATTCCTTACTTTTTTCGTAGGAATTTTTCGGTGGAATCTTATTTCACGTAAATGTTTTATCAAATTCACAAAACTATAAATATAACATATCAAACACTCGGTTTTAGTATTGTAGCCTGTTTTAAGTGTAAGAAGCCATGAAACTGTTATCAGTACACATTTATATGAAAGAAAAGAATGATGACTTATTTATGGATTAAAATGATTTGCTTTAATATATTTTATTTTATATATATAGCCTATATAATTTTAAATATCTGTTTTTCTTAGATACAAAATTGAAAACTTCTAAACTTCTAAAACTTGTGCTAAATGTGTTCAAAGTTTCCGGGAATGGACCGAAAAATCAAAGCGTGTTAGAATATTTTTTCAAAATCCTTAACTTGAACCTTTTAAATTTTCTTATAAGGCTCAAGGCAATAATAATTATTACCTTGAGCCTTACTTTATTACCTTCCGCAATTACTCTATTTTTCTGATATAGCTCCTAATAATAGTTTTCATGACCTAAAGTTAAAAGGGAAAATTTTCATCTTGTATGAGTCGATAGAACTAGTACATGATAAAAAGAAGAAAATTTGCGATCCTTGAAACTGATTTTTATAAATATTTTCTGAATTTAAGAAATCACTAGCGAAAGTGCATTGATTCTAATGCGACTATTTTGAAAGATGTTAATTTTTCAAAAATAAATGTTTTTATATCTTAACATATTTTGATTTTTTGACCCATTCCTGAAAATTCTCGAACACATCTAATACTTTTTATTTACATTGAGAAAAATGTTTTTTGTTTTGTTTTTAACTCATTTTAGCACTATTCTTTCAAAGTTATCTACTTACAGAATAACCATTTTAAAAAATTAAATAGAAGAAACGTTATACTTACACATTATATACTAAGTAATTTTTAAGAATTGATTTTATGTGTTAAGCTAAAAAGTTATCCAAAGATTATGCTTTTAAAATTAAATTAAAAATGTATTTTTATATTTAAATTCATGACTGATAGAAACATCTTAAAATCTTTTAACTTAATAAATAGGCTAGGTCTGTTTCAATAATCTGTTTTTTGGATGTTTTCGCAATTAATTCGAAGCCAGTACAGTATAAGCTTAATTGAAGAATTTAAAGTCCGTATTTTATTATGTTATAATAATATTCTGTAAAATCTTTTGGGTAAAAGATTAATTAAATTAATCGTAAGTAAAGTATCGAATACTGTTCATTATCAGATGTCAAGAGAATTGCTAATATTTTCTGTCATTTCCTTAAACTTGTTATATATCTTTTCTGGATTTTCCCATTTAAAACCAATTTAAAAACGTTAAAATAAAAGCAAATCGGTATAATGCCAACCAGCAATCGCACTCTGCTGCCGTGATAAATATGGATTCAAATAATTATTTCTCGTGGTAGTTTGATTTGGGTATAGTTTCTCGTTTTATTTACATTAAAATTGCATTGTGAATCAGTATCCTCTATAATACTCAAAATTTAAGGCCAATTTTATCCGTCAATGCATGCTATGTTTAGAGTAACGAATTCGTAAAAGAAAGGGATATTCTTTACAGATAAAATTTTGTAATCATATTGTTTAGAACACAGAAAACGCTAAAATAATGTGACTTAATTTTTATAGTATTAATAAAATGCCAGGTGTATTATGAACTATAAAACTAATCTCGGTTTTGTATCATTATGAACGATCTTTTCAAAACGAAATCATCGAGGCCAGATGGTTGTCATCCCACTACTGTTAAGAACCCAGAAACGAAAAACTTTAGGAAATTTTTGGGGGTAATCTGAACCGAATACGTCGGTCCCCATCGGGGTTTGGCAGGCCCAAACCCAGGATGGCCTTGATTTTTAAAGGCCCTCTTAGTGCCTATTTAATTAAGCATAAGAAAAAAAAAAGGATCATTGCATTAATGATGTGAAGCAACACTCCAACCAAAAATGTGTTTGAAATAATGTAAGTGATAATAATGGAAGATTTAATTTTTTAAAAATCATAAGGTAATGAACAATCCAAAGAAATTGCTATTTTACAATTACTGATTATTTTTTGTATAAAAAGGTTAAAAATTAGTTTTATTAATTTTTCGAATCATTTTTTTCTATTGCTACATTTCAACGTGTAAAAAAATGTTATTGCTAAACTTTATATCTTTGGTTTTCAGATAAATTGCATAAGTTGTTTCCAGAAATTCTAAAAAACGTCTTTACCCACATTAAAACATTTTAAGATGACTTAAAACATCGATATTT
This sequence comes from Centruroides vittatus, assembly GCF_030686945.1. NCBI lineage: Eukaryota > Metazoa > Arthropoda > Arachnida > Scorpiones > Buthidae > Centruroides > Centruroides vittatus. Next base: position 1,429,513 of record NW_027120741.1, read on the forward strand.
AAGCAACTTTTAATCTGTAAAAATGTTAGAAGTATAAACTTAAATGCCATCCATTTTTACCTGTTCTTTAAATCTAAAAATTGACAGTATCGTGAATGAAATATTGTTACTACATTACTATGATTGATTTACTATTAAAATAAATTCTACTTGAATTGTATTTAAAATGATTATATACCTATATATTTTTCCAGTAGTTATGATAGTTCCATAATTTTATTTTTTTATTCAAATCTAAAAATATCTGTAATGACTCACACAAAACAGGAAGTAACTATTCTTTAATACTATATCTGACACTTTGGAAATCTACACACGCGAAAAGAAACATCAGCATTATTTTAAAAATCTTTTATTTTCTCTTTCAAAAACTCAATAAATAAATTTAACAATAAAAATTTATTTTAAATGACTTAAATAATTTAAAAGATAGAAAATAAACTTCTGAAATGTGATCAAGGAAAAAAAAAGTTTCGAAAATAATGTAACGTGTTTACAGATTAATTATGATGACAGAAAATGATTTTCTTTGTACTTTATATATAATCTATATCCTTCTTTCGTATTCTACATCTTACGGGTTACTAAAACGGATATTCAAATAAATTGTTAATCATCGCTGATTGTATTCTCATAAATCGCTTCGGTCAGTTCTTCGTTTTCTGTGCGTAAACGATTATTTTCTCTCTTCAAGTTTTCAATTTCTTCCCTAAAGACGATTACTTTTTGCCAATAATCATCGTTTTTCTGTTCTAAACATTCTGTTTGTGCGTCGTTCTCCAATATTTGGTCTTTATGATCTTCTTTGGCTTGACGGCATTTTTTTTCAAGTTCTTCTACTTTATCTTCTAACAGTAAATATTCTTGCACAAGATCACTCTTAGATAATCCGTTCAATCTTTCTGTATGAACATTTTCGTAGGCTTCTGCAAATTGTTTTTGCATATATCCTTCGTTTCTCAAACATTCACTGGGAGTGTTATTCAACACATCGTCGTCGTCGAAATAATTGGGCTCTTCTTGGTTATGATCGGCCATCAGAAATTGCGTTGTGTTGTAAGGTGCTATGGCTTGTCCATTTGCAAACATTTCTTCTCTCACACGATTTGCACGTTTAGTCTCATTCTTATCGGCTTTTCTTTTTTCTTTCCACGACATTTTATGATATGGTTTCCATTTACGTTTTTTCTTATGACGGTCTTTTTTCGATTTTAACTGTTCACTCTTGTTCGTATTCTGATCACCAGATGGCAATACTGACACATCGATATTCTTTGTCGAATCTTCTATATCCATGATTACAAACAGATTCTGATTCGAATAAACGTAAATAACATAAAAGTATGAACTTACAAACTTAAAAAACTGATTTGTCTTCGGACAGGCACAAAAACACAACCACACACTTCCATCTCCGACGTTCGTTTAGCGATTCAACTTGACGCAGATCACTGTATCTCTATTGGAAAATAGTTCCTGATCAAAAACGGCTAAATTCCGACATAATACATATATATTTCCAAACTTAAATTTCCCAGAACGTCAAAGAAATAAATTTTCAAAGTTCTCAAGTAATCTGAAGACAAACCTTTCTATTTATAGATTTTGTAGGCGTAGTGATATTCGAATGTAAATAGTTCCGGTGGTTATGAGACCTCTGGTGAACGAAAATAAAACGTTATTTAATTATTACTTCAAAGATTAATTTTGTAATGTAATATTGATATGGCGTAATTATATTACAATTTTATTTAATAAGATTTCTTGTATACGTATATATTGCTTAGTATATTATTAAAAAGGATATGAACAATTTCTTATATTATTAATATAAATATAAATATATATATATATATATTTAATATTTAAAAGTATATATATATCCGACACCTACGATCATCATCATCATCGTCGTCGTCGTCGTCCATGAACCAGTGCTCGTTGGAATCTGATGCTATTTTCACCATCCTTTTCCATCCCTCTCTATCTAGGGCACAGGGTTTGGTTTTATTCGATTATGGCAACGCGATACATGGGAGATCTGCCGAGGGGGATGCCTCCCGGGAGGTCTTTCATGGAAAACTGGTCCCTATTTAGATGCAAATAACATGAAGAAAACTCGGAAAACTCCACGTTGGCGAACCCGCGATCAACAGAGAACCAGTTGATCCTCGTCAACGAACTGGCATAGGACACAGAGAACCAGCTCCTGAATATTATTCTTGCACCATTCTTTCACATCATTCTTTCCATCCATTCCTTATGTGACCTGCCTCTTTTATTTCTCCCCTCCGTGATTCCAGGTGTTATAGTTTTAATTGCTCTCTTCTCACTCGTTCTACAGATATGACCAAAGAGGCAGAGTTTCCTTTGGATGACTCGTTGGAATAGCGTTTTCGCTGGTTGGACTCTTATAGACTTCGTCATTTGTGACCGGTCCAATCTAATTTGAGTAGTTTCTTATAGCATTTTCTATCAAAGGTATCTAGTTGTCTTCTGGCTTCCTTGTGTAAAACCCATGCATCACAGCCATAGAGTATGCCGCGAAAGATGCACGTGTCCAGAACTTTTAATTTTGTTTTTATTGTGATGTTTTGACTTTTCCAAATTTTGGCTTTGAGATTCGCAGATCCTTCGGCTACTTATTTTTATTTATTCAAGATAGTCTACATTTTCAGTCAGCTTTCCCCATAGGTATGTAAATTCTGTAGCCTTTTCAATTCTTGTTCCATTTATGTTAATTCTTTTGTCTTGATTTGGCCTTCCAGATACCATCATCTTGGCCTTTACTAATTCATATGCAGTCCATATCTCATGCATTCTACATTTAAAGTGTTAATGGATTGTGGTGTTCGTAACAAGAGGTACACGATCCCGCGAGCGAAATGGTACGAAATAAAACTTAATACAAAGTAGTTTTATTCTCTCTGAACAGGTTCTTACATAGGATCCCAACTTTACAACTTCTAGAATTTTATATATACAGGAATTAAAAGTTTGTCCTCAAAAAACAGTTATCTTGCACACACGCGACAATCTGACGAGGACCGTATTCACTTACACTAACTTATACTAACTTAAAACTAAAAGAAATTGGAAGAATAGAAGAAATAAGGAAAGATAAGAAAAGTAGTAGAAATACCCGGGTTTCTTTGCGATGTGTCTTTTGGTGGGGAACAACTTCGGATCTCTCTCTTTTGTTACGTTTGTAGCCCTTTTCCTTATAGATCTTTCGTCTATAATCTTTTTCTTTCAGACTGAGTCGTCTTTCCTCGATGATCTCTCTCTGCACTTTATCCTCTTAGATCACCCTTCTCCCTTTCTGGAGCACTCCTTTTCAGCTCCTACCTCTTCGGGATTCCAACCCAGACTTCCTTCAAAGTTCTCTTATAGGAATTCCTTCCTATCGATTCCTTGGCTCCTCGTAGCCTCCAATCGTCGGACACTCGATCTGGAGCGCTACCTTCTCTCGTCAAGAGCTCGACCCAGACTGGCACTCTTTCTGTCTGTTTTGCTTCAGGGCCTCACTCCCTCTTTTGTTCTTACTATTGAGGGAAAGATAATCCTCCCCCAAGGGCAAAGAGTTAGACAAAGAGAGTTCTAGGAAGAGTTAGACAAAAGAAAGTTCTAGAAAGAGTTAGACAAAGAAAGTTCTAGAAAGAGTTAGACAAAGGAACAAAGAAAATCTAAGACTAATTCAATATAAAATATACAAAATATACAATATCATGGCCGACGGCCACAGGATATAGCCTATTTATAGAAATGATTGGTTTCTCTTCTGTAACATGCCAGTTACAAATCACATTCTTTAGCTGCCCATTCATCTTTGAATGAAGCTCACCGAAACTGTGGATGATATATTTGTTATCTACAAAATCAGCATACTGCGGCTCAACTTTCAATCGCTGCTCGTCTCTACATTGATCTGCAGTTTTTTCTCTGCTTTGCTGGAATTTTCTTAAAATAATCTGGCAACTCGGAAAATATAGTTGGAATTGCATTTTCCCTTAACTTTGAAATTTTTCTTTTCAAGTTCCATTATACTTCCATCAGAATTCTTATACACGTCCTTCGGATGTCAGAAAGTAAAAAATGCCTCACAAACTACGCTTTAATTGATTAGTTGGAGTCCATTTATCCCTTGATCCCATATTACGTCAACGTTAGATACGAAATATGGGATCTTTACCAAATTTAAAAACACTTAAATAACCAGTTGATGTAGATTCGCAATTTCCTTCGCATTTAGATATGCAACACTTTTTAGTCATTTTAAATTAAACGAAACGGCGTTAGGCATAAATTCACGTGGTTAGGCTTTCAATAAATTCAAAAAGCATTAAGTTGAACAAATAAAATCGATATTAAAAAAAAGTGAAGCTTGGAATAACAACAACGATCAAAAAACAGATAAACTTACATTTACATAAAATATCAACAAAATAATCGAAAAATTAATTGTGATCGAAAACGAAGGCACAACCAAAAGCGCACTACAGTGTAGTAGACACGTGTTCTTAAAACTGTCAAGTGAAGGCGTTTCAGCTAAACTGGCCCCCGAGAGAATACATTACAATTCCGTGGGTGGGTCTGTTGTTGTAGTTGGCAATAACATTACTAACACTATTTACTTCTTTGCAAATTAGGCCTATTCTCCAATACTTACCTTTTCCTGGAGGAGTAACATTTAGATATATCCTTCATTCTATTTTAATTTTTTTTCGACTCCATCTATCAACGCCTGTATCCTGAAAGAAGTAAAATGTCGCCTTCTGTATTTCTCTTTCATTTTATCACCGAAACTCATGTCGGAGACAACTCGCACCATTTGAGAGTTTCCGGACTATATTTCTATTGGACGAAACAGTATCAGATAACTGATATTTTGTCGTAAATAGTAAATCCAGTTACTATGAGCTTCGTCGTGAATTGCAGATATTTCGTAAATTTGTCGTATTTAACTATGTCGCGAGAATACGATATTGTAATTAATACAGTTCGGGCATGCTCAGCAGTTGTAATTAATGACACTTTTATGAATCCAGGCCAATGCTTTCACCGACTTTCTTTTCCGTTTATTGCAGCGGTTCCCAACCAGTGGTCCGCGGACCATCAGTGGTCCGCAAGAGCTAAAATATGGTTCGCGAAAGATTTAAAACTTTCATTCGTTTTAAATTATTATTCCCACATTGATACAAACTGAATTTAATTTTTACTAAAAATGTTATGTTTTCTATTATAATAGTACTGTTAAAGCATGTTACTCTTGCGTTTAACGATTTCTTATGTTAACAGTTTGTTTAAAGTTTATTTTTAGATTGACACAGTTTATTTTTATTAAACCTTGTGGTCCCTGCTAACAACAATGAAATCAAAGTGGTCCCTGGTCAAAAAAAGGTTGGGAACCGCTGGTTTATTGTTATAACGACACAATGAAAGTACAGCAAACAGTGGCGTAGCGTTGGTGTCAGCTGCCCGGGGCGGAGGAAAATTTCGCCGCCCCCTTATTTAGGTATTATTATTATTTATTGTGAAATTTTGCCGCCCCCACTACGCTACGCCACTGACAGCAGAACAACGTATTTTCCCAGCGCACACTATTCGGTAGTAATATTTTGGACCAAACTAACAATTTTTGTAAAAAAGGAAAAAACAGTTTCTATTGCTTTCAGTTTGGCCAACCACGGTAACTATCATATCCTTCTACAGCATAGCATTTTATCTAGCGTCGGCACAAAGGAGCTTTTTCTCGATATCCGTCGTGGGTTCCGCCAGCCCACAATAAGGGCGGCCGCCTAGTGAGGGACAGAGTCCGACATATTCAGGACAGACTACACATGAAAACTCCTGTAGTTGCTAACCCAGATTCTATCTAGAGTCCTCAGAGCAGTAGACTGACACCTTAATTGCTTTGTCCATCTGTCGAATCCTTTTAATAAGAAGGACGTGCATATACCAAATATTTTAGAGGTACTTTGTATTTTTAAATTTATGAATTGTTGATATACTGTACATTTATATATAAAAATGAACAATTGTAGTATATTTGTAATGCAGAAAATGTATCTATAAATGTACATTTATAATATTTTTCATATAATGTCCTACCAGGAGTCGAATGAACTGAACACTGATTGCGGATTCTCATCTGACCAATGGGCTATGACCAACGGATTTTCTTCACGTGTCTAATTCCTAAATAGGGATCATTTCCTAAAGAAAGTCCTTCCGAAAATGTGGCAGATCGCCGAATTGTTGCGTTGCCTAAAGCTTGATTTATACCACGCGTAAGCAGTCGACATCCTGTCTCTCGCGCGCAAACCCGTTGTGGGCGGCTTGAACATTTACACTTAGCGAACTTGAGAGGATTTGAACTTCTCCGTCCGTTCATTAATCGAAAGTAACCGCTAAAGTTTGAAAGCATTAGCATTTGAAAATTTTATATATATCTAAATATATAAAATTACTTGTCCTGACTGACTGAGTGATTGATTCATCATCGCCCAGAGCAAACCGCTGAATCGAAAGCGGTGAAATTTGCTACATAGTTAGGGTACGTCATGAAAATGCACACTAAGAAGGGATTTTTCGAAATTCCCCCGCGGGGGTGAGAGGGAGAGCATTAAGACTTAACCTGAAGAACGGCTTCTACTGTACTATCAATATTTTAGATGCGAGTTTTTGTTTTTAACTACGTTTAGTCTTCATTGAGTTTTGTATATTTTGAGTACTTAGATGTATTAAATTGATAACATTTAAGACATTATTATAAATATTTTTATATATTTTGATTTTTTAACCAAATGTTGAAACCGTTTTAAATTCAAATTTGTTATTGCATATTGGTTCGATTATACAACGATTGTAAACGTTCCAAAAAATTGATCAGGTTTTACTGCTTCAAACTTTTGTTAAGCAGTAAAATGATTCTCAGAAATAAGGGGTATATGTTATATAACAATTACTATGATTGTTGAAGGTTACCGTTGATAGTAATAACTTAATTTCCAAACGAACAATATTTACCAAACTATTGCCCAAGCAACGCCGGGCTCATTTGCTAGTATATATATTAGTAAATGAGGCCGGCGATGAGCCTCCAACATTGTGAATTTTCTAAAATAAAATTTATTTTAGAAAATTCATATATTTCTGAGATTCTTTAATGTTAACTTTATTCATTCTATTATATAAGATTAAATAATCTCAGAAATCAATTTTATTACAAATTTATTTAATATAAAAGGAGTATTTTATAATTGAAGTAAACTGAACATTTTCACAGGACGTAAAATGTTCTTATTTGGTGGAGTTTTGTTGCGTGTATATATGTTGTGAAGTTTTTTTTTTATTTTATAAAATTAATAATGTACGAAGGTGAATCCAAAAAACTGTTACAAGGGTATAAAAAAAATATTTATTAATAATAGATAGAAAATACAAAAGGGAATTAAGAAGCATACTTGCCAATCACTTTTCCACATAATCACCAAATCTATTTAGGCATTTATCCGAATGCAGAACCAACATGTGTAACCCAGCTTGGTAGAAATCACGTCCCTGCCCATTGAGCCAGTTCTCGGTAACTGTTTTCACATCACTGAAGAGAACCTTGTTTTAAATAAGTGTTTCTTCATTTTCGGAAAAAGGAAATAGTCACTGGCTGCCAAATCTGGGCTGTATGGGGGGTGGCTCCAGACTTCCCATATGAACTTTTGCAGCAATTGTTGAGTTTTGCAAGCAGTATGGGGTCTGGCATTGTCATGCAGGAGGATGACATCATCACTCAACATGCCAGGGCGTTTGCGTCAGATGCCCATAAGAAACAAATCACAGCTCGCACCTCCAAGAGAGACCACTTTTCTAAACGTCTTGCCATTTCAATCACTCTGACGCATCAGCGAACTTACACTACCTACACGCACAACCGCTGTAAGACAACTAGTTCCATCTGTCTCCACTCTGGGGAAAAAATATTCCCTCCACATTAATTACTTTTTAAACGCTGCTGCTTGTAACCTTTTTTTTTTTGGATCTACCTACGTATATAGGCCCACATATGCCGACAAATACTAAAGAAAGTATCTATGTATTAAGACTGAAGAGATAGTTGCTATATCCAAAGTGCGTATTGTGAAATAAATACATTGGATTATGCTGCAAATTAAGTGTCTCAAGGTCATTCTGTTCCCTGTTTAACTCAGTTTGATAAGTCTGTCTTTGAGAAAAGTGCACTTAACACAAAACACAAAATTAATCTATCTACTTTATTTTTTTCATGTTGTTCACGATGTTAAAAAATAATCAAAATTGGGGAGAAATAATTAAATGAATTTTCTTGTTACCTTTATCAATAAATAACATTTAAATTAAAATAACACAATTTACAATAACTATTTAGAGAAATACTAGCTTGTTCCATCCGACTTCTCCCGGGATTATAAAGTATTTGTCGGAATAATTTTTACGCCCGGCATTATTAATCGTAAATTTCAAAAATGTACGTAGTTAAAACCAATGAGCTTGAATATACTACATAGAGCAGTACTGACATAGAGTGTCTTGTCTTTTATCAGCTAGTCGGGCATGAACTTCAAGGCTATATCACCCCGTTGTAAAATGTGACGTAATAGTCATGTAATAGCAGTTATATGCGTTTATGATGGTCTTTACGCGGGGAATAATGCCTTTCGGGAGGTTTTTTAAGGGTAACTGGCCCCTATTCAGGCGTTACAGACGTGGAGAATACCCGGAAAATTCCACGTGGCCAGCCCGTCCGGGCCTGGCGCGAACCCACGACCTAACTCCCAGTGTTCAGGAAACGGAACCGCTTGGCCACTGGTGGACTTATATAAAGTGACTGTGATCTTACATACAGCGCTCTTGGTACTATCGGGTACTATCGACCGCATTCCCCACTATCATCCGTCTGTCTCTCCCTTAATCTCGAGAATGGTGTTAGAAAGATGAAAGCTGAGACTGGACATGGAAACCTTAGGGACAAGAGGCCCCAATTAACTATACACGAACTTACGATGCAAATCAGAAGTCACATTATTTTAATTCAAAAATTTCCCTGAATGGTGTTAAATAGATGACCGGTATGACTGTATGGTACAGGAAAAGTATGATGTACAGGGGCAAGCCACCACTAATTTGAGAGAGCATTTATTTTAAATTAAATAAATTAAAATGATTAAAAATTGCAGCCCGGCATTGTGACCATGTCACAATGAACAATTGCTTGTCTCATCTAAATCTGGATTGTTTCGTTTGCCCCTAGATTTGATTTAGGTAAGTAGATAAATGATATAAATCTAGATTTTTTCATCTCCAATTTAGCTATTTTCTAGATTTTATTTAATTATTCTAAAGAAGGTAAGATCCGAGTTTAGAGTGATAACTGTAGTACTTAACCCTCAATATAACAATATTTTTATAATCTAAGTAGGAGCCAGGTCTTAAAGGGCTTTACTCTCAGCCATGTGATTGTTTATTTATAGTGTACTCTGGTCAGTCTGATCCATACCATACTCAGTATTTTGTTTCATTTCCTTTCATTGTAGATTTTTTTCGGACAGTGTTTTTTTCTCTTGCAGAATATAAGTAGTGTTCTTGTGTTTTTATTATATTGTTTGTTTATGAAAATTTTGGTTTCAACTTGTGAAAATATTTACAATAAAAAACTACATTTTCACCTTTGTCATGTTATGAACCACAATGTTGAAGTTAAAATCCTTCTAAGAGGTAGCTAATAATTGTGGGAAATGGAAAAAGTTTTGCATTTTTCCATCAAAAATAGACAAAGAAAACATGCCAGTAAGTGGAAGAAACTGATATGTAGAAACTGCACCATTAGGATGTGTACAAATTGTGCACAACATGCATCATTCTGGATAACAAAAAAGTATATTAACACAAACTAACCTCTTGTTCATTATGTTGTAGACAACAACCTTAGACACTGAAGTCGTGAGCCTGAAGAGAGATTGGAAAATTACAATCCAAAATGCATTGTTAAATAGGCAAAATAAAGTGACCAGTTTTAATCCCAGTCTCTGTTAATTGCAGATAATTAAGAAAGATGTGATAAATATCCCTAGTCTCACTATTAGAAGAAACCTTTACTTATAACTTTTTATATTGTTAATTAAGTCTATTATGGAATGGCAAAAAGCTTAATTTTGAGAGTAGAGACAAGTTTTATAAAAAAATTGTAAATGTTGATAATGAGGAAAATCTTCATAAAGTCTAACCCCTCTTGATCTACCCCTCTCTTCCATGATCTCCTTTCCTCTTGAACTTTAACCACCAAAATTTAATAGCATCAATGCTCCTTATATACAAACGATCATGCCAAATTTCATTTCTTATATAAGCCAACACACACATACATGGAATACTTTTTCCCTTTTTGATTTCTTTGGGTTTGGAAGATCTCAAATGTGGATATTTGCAAAAAACTCTGAGAGTCAAATTTGACATGATTCAGATGCTTTCCTTGTTATGTATACATAGCAGCCAGGAAAGTAAAAGTAAGAATGTTTAGAAGTGCATTTAACTTATTGATAGAGAATATTTTGTCTTGTTTAGAAACGTTTAAATAAAAACTTAGAGAGAGAAATGTCTTGTTATTTACTTTCAAAATGAAAAAGAAAACCTAAGTAGGATCATTTTGAGTCGCACCATCTCAGTTAAGGGTTAAATAATTTATCTGGCTTGTGTTGAACATTGACTAGTTATATAGAAAAGAAAAAAAACAATGCCAATACCTAAATCACAGAAAATATTTCAAAGATTTAAATACAATTTTTAAAAATTTTACATTGAATACATTTTGTTTAAATTTATGTTAAATAAATATATTAATCAATATTTGTTACAGGATAATAAATAACTACATATTTTGAATCATAGAAAAAAGAAAAATATTGTTTTATTGAAATTTTTCATATATTTTGTAATATTGTTTAAGATTACAATATTAATTTATCAACAGTACTAAGTGGTTTCACTTTAAATGTATACTGAATATTGTATACATATTGTATATTTGTGCCTTGTATATATACACTGTACATTTTTAATCTTAATTACAATATCTTTTTTAAGTTCTAATAAAAAATAGATCATGTTTTTAAATATTTACTCTTTATCGTATGGTTCTAGAGAGCAAATAACTGCCTTCATAAATGAAGCCGCGATTAATGAAGCATAAGGTTGCCAATCCTTTTGTTCTGTACCATCCTTATAATCTGCAATTCCCCTTATAAAAACATAGTTGTCTTTTCGATTTCCATGTATTGATTCGATAACGCTATCGAATTCTTTGTCGTATGCTAACAGTCCATTCTGATTTGCAAATTCTAGTCTTAAGGAATCGTCTCTCATTAAATGCCTTCCCGAACCTATGGCTCCAAAGTGCACGACGGGTAATCCTGCCTGTCGAGGATCGAATGAATTTTCTGGCGGACTGGGGTGACCGACTTCAATAACATCTTTTCCTCCAATGCACATAAATAGTTTATCACTTTCTTCGGCTGGTCTATCAAAGTCAGCTTCTTGGTTTTTTAAATCTTTGAGACCTTCCTCACTGTAAACTTTCCATGGACAAAAACCATCATTTCCTCCAATGTATTGTTCCCACAAATTCTGTGCAACTGTTTGTAAATGCATGTGAGGTGGATTCCATGTTTTTATATTAAAGTTTTTGGTAGAAGTTAACGGATTATTTGATGCATTTTCCACTGAATTCCATGTTTTCTCACAATATAAATAAATATACTTTTTCAATAAATCCTTTGCTGGAACAGAAACTACAATATCTCCAAGTCTTACATGTTTTGAATAATCTGTATAATGAGGTACACCACCTCCCACACCAACAAGAAATATGTATTCAACTCTCTGAAAGATTCCTACAAAATATTGTGAAAACGTTAATATTTCAATAAAAATAATATAACAATATAATGAATCATTTTATATAAACTGTTCACCAATTTTATATTAATATTTATAAGAACTAGATTAAAACTGTTAATATTACTCTATTTGAATATTATATAAATTTCTTATTCATTACTCATAATGTGTGCTAAATGTATATGTTTTTTGCTATAACTGAAATACAGGTAACCCTTGTATAACATGGGAGTTATGTTCCAAAAAATTTCAGTGTTATGCGAATCCGTGTTATACAAAACAAAGAAATAGTACATAAATAGTACAAAAGAGAGGTTAGGTTCCAAAAATTTAAAAACATGCTATTATATTTTCATAATTAAGATAAATATCTTTATTAAACTTTTCTTAAGAAGTGATACATATTAATATAAATACAGAAACTATTCTAACCTCAGCACCAGGGTGAAATCTACACTATCTGGAACCTGTAACCGGTGCATAACGCATATATATTATATATTGCGGTTATCAAACATTTTCTTCGTCATCACTAAGCACTATTAACCGAGGGCGTTTTCTTTTTGGCAAGATATCCTTATCCACTGAGCATTTTTCTGCATTATTTTCAGATCCATGCTCTACCTTTTGCAAAAAATATGTTATGTACTTGTAAAGGTGTGGATTGTACCAACGATCAGAGGTGCGGTTCAATGCCTAAAAACCAGTGACAAAATAAAGCAAGTATGGAATAAGCGAAAAACATCTGGCAACACAAAAGCAGAAGTGTTGAGATTTGGCAATACAAAAGCAGAAGCGTTGAGATCTGGCAACGCTGAAACAAGTTTTGAGAAGGACCACATGTATCGACAAAAGGCAGGAAAAGAAAATTTACATACTGTACTTAAGTACTAATAGTTCACGAAAATTATGCAGGAAAATCTGTGTACGTACGTGCTTGAATGTCAAATGAGATATCTTTCGCACTTAAAAGCTTTATCACACTTATTGAACTGTTGTATGGGGATTTCCCTAATTTCAAATTAGATAAAATTCGCTTTTAATAGTTTTTATTACATTTCATGTACGAGGGTTTTACCCAATTCTCGAACCGTGTTAAAATGAATCCGTGCTATAAAAGCACCTTGTTATATGGGGATGTTCCCAATTCTTGAACCATGTTAGAGTGAATCCATGCTATAGAAGTGCCGTGTTATATGGGGGTTACCTGTACAACAAATTCCAAATACTTTTATGATTGCAAAATGTATTGCAAACTGGACTGTATTATGCAATGAAAATAGACATTTTAATTCTGGATTGAATATACTAAAAGTTGTTTATTTTTATTATAATTTTATGTATAGCATTATAAGTATTTATATTTATATAAAATTTATAATTGTTAACATAAACTTATATACAGAAGATTATAATCACTTATAATTCCATATGAGATGTAATAATGATTTATTACATATATTTCTTGCTTTAATTAAAATTGTTTCCAATAAAAAGTTTTTACTATTTGAGATAAATAATATTTTTTTACTTCTTTCCAATCTGGTATGAAATCTGTCACCAACTTCGATAATACAATAGTTCATTTATCATTCTTTATATCTTTTTTATGGAAGATTTCAGAGTTCAGAATTCTAGAACTCTGTATTTCAATGATCTTTCTGTTGTTTCTATGTAGCACATTATTTCTTTTAAACAGTATTCTAAAAACTCCATATTTTTCTGTTAACTATAAATCTTAATCATTAGTGCACAAAGTAAATAATAAAATGTTTTACATTATAATTTGTTATAATATAAAGCATTTTATATATACTTTATTTACTCAATTCTAAGATGTATTTTTTTAACTCATTTTTCTTCTCCAAAATAGAGATGCTTATTAATAAGGGCCAGAAATAAATACACACATAAAAATGCCATATATATGCTAAAATTTGTAGGTTTAAATGCATATGTCCTTTACTTCTGTCTGTGAACAAATCTTACTAAATCTATTATGTACAGTAGTATGTACTGTACTGTACATATTAAGTGGGAGGAGATAAAAGAATGCAAGTTAGACAGTTCAAATTTAAAGCATTTGAATTTTGTATGCTCATCTTGTATGGATGTAGTGATATTTCTCACCTAAACTGTACATGCTCAAAAAGAGATTCATTATACAAATAGCACAAATAGACTATACATCATTCGAAAAAATAGCACTTGCAATCACACAAGCAAGCTATAAAGTTTATAAAGCATTTATTTAGTATAAAAATGATCAAATCTGCAAAATATGCATTAATAATCATAAATACATATAAACTGTGCATTATCAGACAGTCTTAATTTGATTCATTTGCATCCAAATTGTGTTTGTGGTTGACTACACCTATAACACTATACTAATGGAACTCAAAATCATGTATAAACAGAGTTCGTGTCAACTGTGCCATAAAAATTTTATGGCACGGCTTTATGGCACAGTTGACACAAACACTGTTTATAAATAATTTTGATTTCCATAAGTATAGCGTTATAGGTGTAGTCTAACCACAAAATACCTTATGACAATTTGTTTATAATTAGCGATTATGACATTCATGGAAATTGGCATATGAGCAGAGTGAGTCGGTCAAACTTCCATTCATACCATAATCACCTATATTATAAACTAATTGCATAATATACTATTATATCAGGGTTTCAACATTATAACATTTAAATGCATGTGCATACAAATCTTGCCCTTATTAGAACTGATGCATTTACTATCTAAAATAACAATCAAAAGTTATTGTGAGAAGACCATATAATATGTTTTCTGATATACTACTCAAAAATCACATCAGTTCAAATGAAATTTGTTGATATTTGTTGATGTTTAATTTAAACTCACTTTTAACGTGTAAAATGAGCATTTCAGAAGACATTATAAATGGTGCAGCATTAAAAGAAAAGTTATTACATACTAGCAGATAGCCCGGCGTTGCTCGGACAAAAAGTAATGATAGCAAAGATTAAGATTATTAGATTATAGCCAATCTTCTCGTTTTCATTTAGTGCAAGAATTAGGTCCCCCCTCTTCTGAGACTAATTAGAGAATTTTTCAAGGTATCTGCTTACCACACTGGGATAATGATAAATAAGACTCACTGCAACCACTAACCACATAGTACCACTAAGTGATAAATAATAAATGTTTTCTGGGTTCTTCTTCGGGTTTAATAAATTCAAAAAAATAAGATGGATCTTCCAGAATCATTCATAAATATACATTCAAACGTAAAACCAAACATTAAGATGAAGAGTTCGAATAAAGCGAAATTATGTTCATGCACTCCCCATGTCAAGTTTATATACAATGGAACACTAAATATTGTTGAGAAGGGTCTAAAAATATGTTTGATTTCCCCCATAAATGCAAAAAAGGCATCTAAAATAGTACAGTAAAAGTTCTTCAGGGTAATCCTTAACCCTCTCTCTCTCTCTCTTTGCACGGTGGAAATTTTGAAAAATCCCTTCTTAGTGTACGTTTTCATGATGAACCTAACTGTGTACCAAATTTCAACTCCTAACCGTTTGGGCTCTGCACTTTATTATTATTATTATTATCATCAACCCATCTCGATTATAAGATACAGAAGAGAATGGAAACAGATCTGTTAAATATTACCTGTTTCATGACATTTGTATACTTTGTTACTTAACTTAATAAAATTGATTATTTAAAATCTTTTCTCTGTAAGTATATAAAAATCCAAGCTTGAATTATATATTAGTAATCAAATAATAAAGTTGAATTTTTGGGCCAAGTTATAGCTTGATAATATGGCTTTCTCATTTCACTTTCCCTTCATTAAAAAAAGAACTTAAAATTCAATTCCAAACTATTGTGTCTTAAATCAAGGCAATATGATATATATCATATTGATCATCCAGTATTTATATATATACATGAGGTACAGTACATATGTACTGTACAGGATGATCATAATTAAAGTATCCCTATTCAGAAACATCTAGAGAGACATTTATTGAACATAATTAGACCAAACCCAGTAGTAATACTATGAGTATACCGGGCATGCAGAAGGGATCCTTTTGAAAAAAGTTTAGTTACAAAAGAAACCACCAGGGGTCAATGTGGTGCTGTGAGATGAGTAAAACTATGATATGTA
Source organism: Centruroides vittatus (assembly GCF_030686945.1). Lineage (NCBI taxonomy): Eukaryota > Metazoa > Arthropoda > Arachnida > Scorpiones > Buthidae > Centruroides > Centruroides vittatus. The sequence continues at coordinate 1,445,607 of NW_027120741.1, forward strand.
CTTTGAAAAAGATTGCCATATGAGTAAACCAGCATTTATGCATGCTTGCTTAAAGTTTTTGCCTTGAGAAAATGAATTCAAGGAAACTGGGCATGGGGTAAACACTATTACATGAAAGGTTTGAGACTTAACATTATTTTTATGTTAAACCTCAAACAGGCTATGTATGGTACAGTAGTAACATTAGTGATGCAATAGAGATTCCTCAATGTGGTCTCCATTTATTGTGTATTAGAACTTGCAAATGGTGAACAGTATATTCAATTGCAGAATACAAATGAACTATAATGTTATTCACATGCAGTTTTATTCTGACTTTTAAAACAGTCAAGTTAACTCACCCTAATATTTTTAAGATCAAAGGGGTTATTATCTGAGGAACAAGGTGTTGGACCCATACTGACCCCTGATAGTTGTTATGGAACTAAACTTTTTCACAAGGATTGCTTCTGCATGTCCTGGATAGAATTATTATCAAATTTGGTCCAATTATGCCTAGTAGACACCTCTCTAGATGTCTCTGAATAGGGATTAATTATGATTACCCTGTACATATACATATAATACACATCGCAAATCCCGATGAGTTAATATAGGAGATGTTCATTGGCCATTGATGTAGGATCTCCAGCTGGCGCCGTTAGTAACCATGGAATGTTATATTGTAGTTTAAATACTTCTGGAAGCGAAGGTTGGCTTGGGGTCAGGTGGTGCAATTGGTAGCGCACTGCACGGCAAGTGGAAGCTGCAGGTTCAAGCCCCACCCCGGTTAGTTATTTTCTTCCAGAAAGTTCTAAATTATTTATTTAATTATTAAAATTATAATTATTAATTTAGTTAAGAGATGGCACCTAACACTTACCACTAATACCAAATTTATTTGTGTTAATTGTTTGATTATAGCTACATTATAGCTCGAATATTTAGGTGATAGTTGGTTTATTACCCTGTACATATATACACAAAAAAGTATTTATAAAATTTTCAAATTTGTTCAATGAAAAACGTTTATAATTTAAATTACATTCAATATACTTATGAGGTCTTTCATATTGAAAAAATAAAAATGCTTTTAATAAATTGTATTTTAATATTGAATTGTCAAATTTGTGCAACATTAATTGAACATTATTTCAGAGTAAATGAAAAACAAGTCTAACAATGATGTCAATATAAAAAATGGTCTCATAATTTGAATTTAGGATATTATCATTGATGAGTTGTTTTCTAAAGACTGCTTTTAACTTATTATTTATCTATGGAATATTATATTTGATTAATCTAAATACCAAAAATATTTATATTATATATGGTATTATTTATCTAATTACAAGGATGTTTACACTTAATATTTATGAATTTTATCTGTTATATAGATATCTCTAGTTACGACTGATATAAAATATATTTGATAGAACAGAGTAATTTCTTGTTTTCAAAATTCACAAAACAATAGAAGGATTTTTAAAGAATTTTAAAGATAAAAGAATTTTGAAACAGAAAGAATTACTCTGTGACTCAGAAACAGTTATCCTAACCAAAACTTATCAAATAAATGGCTTAATAAATTGATATAAAAATTTTCTAATATTATTTAAAACTGGCACTTAATCCATTTCATAAAATGAATATGGTATTTTTAGCTAACTATTTTATTTATATAATTTTTGATGTATTTCTGATGTAATACAGTAACAAATTAATGAAAAATTTATACTTTAAAAATGTCAAAGAAATTTAATCTTTTAAATATCTGTGGAAGATAAACATCTGCTCACATTAGATATCATAACAAAACTTATTGGGATTCACTTCTTGTTTCTATTTTTAATGATATCATTCAATGAGTATGACTCATTAGCATGTAGACATTTATAGTTTCTGAACTGTTTCATATCAGAGATCATTAGTAAATGTATGTCTCACTTGTAACTTAAAAGAATATCACATTATGATCTTAATAAATTGAAATATCTATAATAGAGAAATGAACTCTATTTTTATCATATATTTATACCTATGTAATAGTGGAGATTCTGCAAATTTTATTTCAAAACTCCTTGTAATTTTTTGTTTTAAAATGACTTATTTTAAAAAATACTTGTGCAATGATGTTCATGTAAAATTTTCTTATTATGGTGCAAGTTTTTTATTTTCATTTGAAATTTTCAGGAATTTGAATTAGAAACTTTAAAGAATTGAAATAAAAACTATTATTAAAAATTAAAACTAATTTTAATAATAGTTTTTAAGGCAATATTAAAAATTCATAATATTTTATTTATGAAAAAAATTATATATTAAATTTACATAAAAAAAAATTAATTAACTAACTGATATTTAGTCAATTCAATACAAACTTACCAAGTAGTCGAGTCATGGTGTTTCCTGCAGAAATCATAGCACTTCGAGAATGTCCTACTGCAGGTAATTTAGTAGAAACTACACGATGCATTCCAATATTTCCAAGAGTATAAACATTTGAATCACCTGAAATTATAAACAGGTTTACAAATGGAAATATATAATATAAATTTATCCATTTAAAAAAGATATATTTTATTATAGGAACAACAGAGCTGCTTATCATTCATTATCTAATACAAAATTATGAGTATTGAAAATTATAAAGTACTTAAAGTAAAATATTACAGTATTTCTGTTTTTCCAGAACTGTGTTGTGTCATTTATTGTTTCTTTCTATGTAAAATATAGAAAGTAATAATAAAATATTATTATTTACAAATTTATTAATGATAATTTTTCTTGAATTACTTATATAAATCAAATTATGTGTATTAAATTTAATCTGAAGATGCTTTGAATAATAAAATCAAAAATACTCATTAATGTTTGGTTTATTTAAGTACCATAATGGAAAAGTATTATCAATAAATCTATAAATATGCAGTTCTAAATTTATGATAAAAAGTTTCTTTTATTTACTTAAATTATAAGTAAATATTTGATACTATATGATGGAGCTAACCTTCAGTTTTATATCTGACATAAGTATCTTTATTTTCAATCATAGCATCAACAGCAAGTTTTTCACAATATTGAGCAGTTATGATAGCTATTGTTGGCTGCTTAGCATTGACAACAGTTGGCATTTGACGGACTAATTTTACTTCTGAAAAATAAATATACAAAATTAATAGTAAGTAATATTAATATTTTATAGATAGATATATCTAAATATAATGTAGATTTAAATTTTAAAATCTATTGTTTTATAAAGATAGTGAGAAATACAAAGGTCTAAATCCAAAATTTTCAATAATTTAATAAATTGTGTAAATCTAAAATGTTTTAATACTTTTAAATTTTCATATTTTTATGTCTAAAATTATAAATAATTAGACAATTAATGATATCTGAATTTATTTTTATTTAAATCACTTTTTAATTTTATAAATAGTACAACAATTCATAAGAATTAATATGGACTTTGCTATTTTAGGAAGATCATGCCCAAGATTTTATTTTCAAATGACTAAAACTTTTCCAGAACATCAGGAAAAGATTCACTTAACTGTAGCATGACTAATAGAAACTATAACATATACATTCTAGTAAATTATTAAATAATTTGAAATATACCGATTTTAAACAATATGAAATACTTTGAACAGTTTTTAGCTATTTTTAACTGGAATCTTTTTGAGGAAATTTAAGTGAATTTATATGAATAAAACTTAATCTTTCTTTCAATTGTGATCAGTTTTGCTTAAATTAATTTTCAAATACATTTTATTAAATATATCAAATCAAAAGAGATTTTGTAATAAAAAATCTGTAAATATTAGAAGAAAAAGAACCAAATACAAAATTAACATTATCAATTTACTATCTGTTTATGTACTTGTAACTGTATTTTGTAGTTAAAAAATTATCAGTTATAGAAAATTTCTTTTTGTAAAAATATATGATTTACATTTAAATTTTAATAATTATAACAAAACACAATAAGAAATAGTAATAAAAACATTAATTAAATGATGGTATAATAAAGCGGTATTTGGTATATCAAATTTCTGTCAGGGTGGAGTCTGTATCTAGTGAGCATTGAATACAATTTCAATTTTCACTAAAAATGGACTCTGCATTTCCTTCTCCCAGATGGCCTCTTAACACTCTAAGTGAAAAATGGACAACAAGAAAGATAGAATATTCAATACATTGATGATTTATAGTTTCCACAACTGCAGTGCAATATCAATAACTCAAAACTTTTAAAAATAATTTTCTTATTTGAGTTTTAACCTCAGTATAATATAAAATGTTTTTAATATAATTCCCCAATTTTTGAAAATATGATAAATAAACAAACCAATAAATAGCAGTAAAATTATCAGATTTAGCCATAACTGAGGAATTTCTTTCCTAATATCCACACAGAAAAATCATGAATTTTGATTTGCTGTTGAAATATGGAATGGAAGCCTCAATTTTTTGGTACTTTTTTTAATTCAATAATGTAAAATATTAAAAAAGCATTACCCTCACCTGTATCATTCTGTGTAACTCTAGAATAAAATCCTTTTCCCATATTTTTTATTAATCCTGTCGAAATAAGTGCATTTAAAATATCAATCAGTTCTTCTTCAGAGCATTGGAATGTACTAAATATTAACAAAAAAATTGTTTTATTATAATTTCAATAAGAACTATAGTTATTTTTAGAACAGAATAAAAACTATAGTATAAATAATAATAATACTTGGACATATCTTCCACAGATAAAGAATTAGGATAAGCTGATTCAATCATTTCTAAGACTTTTACTTTTGTCAGTTGAACTTTTAAAGGTGCTGAAAGGTCATTCATCATATCTATAGATAAATTATTTCATTTTAGTAGTTAAATATTATATTTTTAACTTATTAACATAAGATAATCCATAATTTATAATTATTACATTATTGACAATTTACCTGCATGTATTGGCAATTCAATTTTACTGCAATCCAGTTGTTTCATATCTACTTCAATTCTTTTAATATCGACATATCTGTTTTGCATTAGCTTCATTATTTTTTTAATGAACCCAACATAATCTATTAAAAATAAAATTATATATTCAACATTACATAAACAAATTAATATAAATATAAAATTTAAGTTTTCTCATTTTATACAATTTGATATTATTCCTATTAAGTAATAATTAAAACATTAAATAATTATCAGATATATTAAGCCATGCCAATAAATTCAAGTTTATTCACCAATTTAATGAAAAAGGTTTTATAAAGAAAAATCAAAAAATAATATATGTAATCATTCAAGTTGAAAGTTCTTTTTTGAGGCATATGTCGACTAGACAATTCTCATTAATTATCAGAAATAAACCTTAGTAAATTCAAATTAGTGACCCAAATTTTATCAATAGCTACAGATTGATAAGTGATAGTCATAAATATCAGCCATACCTCTTGGAAATTCAAAAGGACTAATTAATTCTTTGAAAAAATCTTGCGCATTATGCATTTTTTCCTTTTCGGAAATGTGCTCCTTGAACCAGAATAACAACTTTCGTCTTTCCTATGGAAAAAGTATAAACTTATGTAATTTGAAAAGGAGGAAAAACATAAAAAGCTAAGTTTCTAGAGTTATTTATGAACTCTTTTCATAAACATCACAAAAGATTTATATAAATCAAGAATTAATGTTGTAATTCTGAAACTTTATTTCACCAATAATTTTACAACTATTCTTAATAAAAATTCTTAAATAGTTTAATAGTTGGATAGGAAATTAAAATTCTCAAAATTATGTCTAAATTATATAGGATATAAGTAATCTAATCAATAGTTTGTTAGGAGTTCAATACAAATATTTTTCTATAAAAAATAACTCAAAATTCTAAATAATATAAAACTTCTACAAATTATACCTTTGTCTGGTCATTATTCACTGCATTTGTTAAAAACACCTTAAATTCCAATGAGAGATGAGGAGGATCATCTGTTAAACTAACTAAAAAGAAAAAAAAATGGAGAAAATGTCAAATAATTTATTTTAATTATGTATTCTGAACTTAACAACGATATAAATAGAACAAACGACAAGAATAAAACACCATTATCATTTAACAGTATCCATAATTATTAAAAGCTTAATTATGAAGTTTAATATAATTTAATAATAAACATATCCTGCTTGAAAAATGAGGACATCCTTTCTTGAAAACGCCGATATTATTTTAATAGATGCAATACCTGTTTCAGTTTGTTTGTTAATGACTATTCCCCTATGATCGCCTCCAGCTACGTGCACCACGTTGCTGCTGTCCAGATCGACCTGTTTCTGACGATCCATCCGTATCCTTGTGTGCCCCTGACCTTTTTTAGTAGGTGTCATAACAATACGTTCTACAAATAAATTTAAACTTGTTAGAAAAATACGCGAGAAAAGAACCTAAAGATAAACACGATTTTTTTATAGTCTTTTTTATCTCTATATAAAGACACGTTATACAAAAACTATGCATTGCTTTTATTAATGGCTTCCATATGACAAAACGAGAAGAAAAGATAGAATTTACGAGTGACAGTCTTTCCAAAGAGGGACTATGTAAGATATTTGAGTATCGTGATGAGTCTGAAGTGCATCTAACAGCTGACAGGAAGACGAACTTAGGCAGGGATGAAGAACCGGATGCTACAAACTCCGTTGGAATCCAGCGTGTCACACTTCCCCATTCACTGACAGTTATGAATCAATGTCAGAACTATTTTTATCCAGAATTCTCTTTCCAGTCGAAAATATCTCGAGATATAATATTTGAGTCGATAACTAATTAGCCGAAGATAATTATCTTTTATTTTAAACTTGGTAATAATAGATAATTAACTTTCTAAAATGTCAAACGTTGTTAAGGTATCCAGAACGATTAATATTTGTTAAAGGTTAGATCAACTGCATTATTTGTTCAGTTTAATTTATAATTTAACAACATTTTTATTGATTTGCATCAATATTGCAAAAGGGAGATGGCACGATTTCCTAAAAGAGACACTTTCGGGGGAAAAAAAGGAATTTAATATTCGTTAACTCTGGCCAAATTCCAGTCGTACGATTTTATAATCGCTGGAGAATTTTTTATTTCTATTTTGAAATGATATTTAGCACGGAAGAACTTTAAATTGGAAGATCGTTTGTAGATAAAGATAATAACTGTATAAAATTTTAATAACGCGCTTGATTTCGTAATTCAATGAAACATTAAAAAAACGTTTAAATTTTGTATTTTAATGAAAAATAAATATCGTAATAATGATTTTTATTCTTTCTTATTATTGTAAATTGTCATTGGAAATCAATGCCCATTTCTACGCTTGCTAGCGAGCTTAGAGTTTTTTACTTTTATTTGCAAATGTAAAAATTAACTATTAATAAAACTAAAAAAGTAAAAAAAAGTTAAGATATAAAAAAAATATTCCGAAGTTTGTTAATAAGCAGCGTAGATTTTACCATCGATAACGCAAGTAGGTCTAGGACTACGTGTATAATTTCATCTTCGAAATCAACGATGAAAAATTCAAAATATTTATTTCGACACTATTGGCTATTGCTGTGCATAAATTCACACGATGACTAGCAATTTAACAAGAATGAATATATATTTCGACTAAGCAATTAGTTTTATTGCGAAAACAATCGAAACCATCAGAAAAATTACGCACGAAAATTATAAAAATGCAAACTTAAAGCTAATATATCAAAACATAAAATATGTTATATGCGTGTTTTATCAGTTTTATACAAGATTTCCTTTTGCAATTTTATCTATTTTATTTCGAAGATGTTCCGCAACGGAGAATAACTCATAAACTGCAATGGTCGTATCATTTAATCACATATTAACCTAGTATATTATTTAAAATTAAAATAATAATAATAAAAACCGGAAAAGTCCAATTTTGTTCTCTACTTTATAAAAGAATTATTATGACTTTCATAACTAATCGACAAATTTTAACATCCACTTGATTTACGACATCGAAACGACATAGCCTACTTTTGAACCGAGGTAAAATTCTTTGCTAGAGAATACTCGCCATCAGCAGACAATATTTATAACAGCCAACAAGTAATTACGTAATTGTATCGTGTGTTATATTATTCTGACATCCGAAGTTTAATAGGCGACGCATCTAGAATTAATTAGCTATATAATACTAATTTGCTAAATTTAATTATAGCGAAAGAAAGTTTTTGTAAAAAGAAAAAAACAAAAAAGCGAATTGTTAATCGGAAATAAATTTACGTTGTTTCAGTAAATAAAAATCGGCGATTTCGATTTTTATTAGAATAAATTAAAAGTTAACTTCATGAATATAAAAACGATGGAATAGTTCAGCGATCAATTTTGTAGGTGAAATTTTCAGTAGCCCGTCTAGACAAATTAGCATTAAAACACAGCTTTTAGCATAATTTGTTATTCACTTGTTCATCCACCGTTCTAACAGTTTTATCCATAAAAAAGTAGGTCACCTTTCTAAATCGGACGAATAATAAGGCTTCTAATTTTCATTATGGACTGAAACTTTCCGAGAGAAGAATAATTTATAAATTTTTTCTCGCTAATATTCCCAGGTGTTCGATAAGCTTATAAACATTTATCATTTATTTTAATGGAAGAGTAGACTGAATAAAAATCAACAAATCGATAAATAATTTAATTAAAATCGAATGCGATCAACAAATTGTTGGCAGGAAGTCCATCTGAGATCGTTAGTGTGCACTATGCAGTTCTATGTTAACCATTCCCAACAGTCGCTGGTAGAGTGACTAGAGACACGCGATTGTCAGAGAGAAGACCGAACACGACACATACTTTCATGTTGATTGTCATCCTTAATAGAATAATGTGCACCAGTCGCTTCCCTTTGCTCCTTATAGCATGTTAAAGGATGTTCTGATTCGCTTCCCGGATGATAGGACATAAATGGAAACCTACTAGTTAGCGGCTCGATATTATGTTAGTTATTTTCCAACAACGACTCTGGTAAAATAAAGTTTTACAAATCGTTTTATATTTTTAATAGTTAATAATAATCTAAAACGATTTTAAAATGTTAGAAGGATATTCTTGAAACTAGATGCGATACATTCGGAATATTTTTCAATTGTATGAAAGACGATAATGTAAAGAGAACTGCTTAAACTAATTCAAAAGGAGCCATTTCAATGAACTTTGAATTGAAACAAACACCGTAATTTTTATATTACAATAGGATATAATGGAGTCAAATCGAGTTCAAGTAGACGATATTTTATAGATGAACGGATCAATTTTGATTGTATTATAATTTGAACGAGCAACTTATAGTAAAGTTTTCCTAGAATAATATTTAGGATTTTTTTTTTTTGCAACAGAAATATTTGAGATCAAATTTTAATTCACTCTTAACGGTTTCTACCGAGTTGGGTGAATTTTTTTAGGCCTTGTGTTGCAAAAGATCTTTTGACAAAGGCAAACAATACGCATTTTCTTCAATTTAATCGTTACAGTTCACAGTAATTATCGAAACAATGATACTTAAGAGATAACAAGTGAAATAAATTCGATTAATTCAATATTAGATAGCGATCAAATAATAAATTTTGCTTTGTTTTGTTGGTAGAAATCGACTTATTCATGCAAACTTATTTCTTTAAACAAAAGAGTAGTTTGCAATCGTCACGATAAGGAGAAAGCACGAGAAAAACGGCAGGCTTACTCTATTCGTGAGATACTTCTTGGTCACGTTTTCGTGTACCTTATCTTAATTATATTTAAAAAATCCGAATGGATTTATTCGTAACGCAAAACAACACAAACTGATACTAATTAAAAATTCTTTTATGTTGATAAGCACGGCTCAAAAAATTCAAGGAAAAATAAATAATTAATTATTAGTATATAAAAATAACATTTTTATAGAATAAATTATTAACGTTGTAAAAATTTTTTTATTAATAAATAAAAATTTATTAATAGAAGTTTATAAAAACAGCGATGATCCCCATGCTACGTCATGACTGTTATTACTATTATTGTGTTTAGGATGTCATGGATATCCTGTTCAACCAGTAAGAGCCTACAGTGGGAAAATAGCAGACTGTACTGTTACGCTACGATAACTGTACCTTAACAAACACATTTCATAAACACTGTTCGGCTCTATATTTATTTAACTCACTGTCAATATTGTATGCCTTGACTCGAAGACATAATTTCCGTAATCAATCACGAAGGTGCCTGGAACATACGTCCCCAACAATTTGTTAACTACGAAAAAAATCTCAAATAAAACAAAGAACAATACATCTTTTCTTCAACAATCTACCGATCATATTACTATTTTAATTTGCATTCGTAACATTAAATTATTACCGGTATAACTAAAATAAAGCGAATATTTTCAGTCAACGGTACGTATTGAATTTTATTAATACAGCATTTAAAAATTGCATAACCTATATTCTATTTTCGATGGAAAAATTCAGAAAAGCAGGAAAAGAACTATTTTGAATGGTTTCCGTAGATTTTTTTTTACTTTGTAAACAATGAAATACCGGCAATACCATCCTATTCAAAACTCCCACAGTTTCGAAAAGAGAACATTTCGTCATCGAACCCGTTCTTAAAACCAAAATTACACGTCAGATATATAAATACATCATTGTTCAATAACTTCCCACTCGAACAATTAAAGAAACTGGATATAAAGTCCAAAACGAGTTGATAACCTACCTAGATGACATCACTCGCCCACATATTAAATTCGGCGTAGGTCACCGAAATTACGTGTAATCAAAATTCTACTTATACAAATTGCGTATATTTTCGTCATGCTCTCCAAACACTCCAAAACCTTTATTTATGAGTAATCGAGTGCGAGCGTGGTACTACAACGAAAACTCTCATTACGCAATCTGAACAACGCTTTAATCACGTCGTCGTCTGAATCAATAGATTATATTCAATTAAAAGCAACTTGCCCGTAATCGAGTAATCAATTACGTCAAATACTCGAGAATTTCTATTGCTTAAATTGCACATATTTAAGCTAGAAATTACTTTAAATTTACAAATCGAAATTTTGCATTTATTACTGACAATTGTCATCTTTAAAATATTCTACGCTTCATTAAAAATTTATTTCTTTTTTAATCATTTCCGCTTCGTATAGATTTTATACAGTCGATAACTCGAATGATGTCGACCCGTACAGATAGAATTGCATCAATACTTAAATCTTTGTATTATTTCCTGAGACTGTTCTTTAGACCGTTTATGCGTTTTTACGAGAGTTCTCATGATTATTTATTCTAGAAAAAATTTATTTTTTTAAAATCGAAAAACGTGTGAACCGTACAAATTTAATGGTTGTAACTATCCTGTGATTTTTCTATAGGCAATTGCCACAAACGATCACAATTAGATAATATACTGAAGACATCCGATTTGGCTGATTATCCGCTTGTAGTTGGTTATTGCGAATTAAATGCAGTTATCTTTTAGTACAAAAGAAGTTTACCAGTCTGTCATGAAAGAACTTTCTTGTTACCCATACAGTTCCTCGAGTATATATAAACTTGGTCTACGAACTTTGACTCATTCACTCGACGGTTTATTTTTACTATCGATAGATCCAGATTTTAGCCATAAACATTGCTGGACGGATGATTATTTTTCATTTAAACAGGCTAAATTTTTAAAAAAGTGCTATTGGAATTTTCTACATCCATTACTTAACTGAGAACGTCATCGGTAAGGTCGTTTTCTATCGATAAACATACAATAGACTATCTCCTTGCGAGATAGACGATATCCGATTATGGGGATGTTACGTGACCAACTGTCAAGAGTAGAGCATTGTCTTCGCTAATATAGACTTTTTAATGAGTTTAGAAACGAATTATGCCGAAGCTGCAACCAAGATTTATCCCGATAATAATGAAGTTATCGAGTACATTTTGACTGTGCATAAACATATATATGTACGGCATTTATCACGCTCAGGCAATCGCGGAAGATTTGCCAATGATTGGCAGAAAAGACCATTAAACAATTCAATTGGCTGTGAAGAACACAGTGTAGTTCATTCAACCAACTTTGGGGTCATCGTCAGGTGGACTCCCACTTGTGTGAACAATTATACTAAACGAAACGAATAGAAAAATCAGCATAGATAAAATTTATTTGCATTGTCGTTTGTTTTTATCGATACTAAAAATCTAAACAGCATCGAAATCATTTTGTCGACGTTGAATAAACACGTTTCTAAATAGAAACCACTTAATAATTTTTATAAATATTTAATTTTTTTAAACTAACTTTACGCAGCGACTTACTAAACAAGAGATGCATTGATACGGATTTAGAAGATAAGAATTGTTTATTCTGCACACGAGCTAATAATAATAATCAGATAAATGTACAAAATGTTAATATACGCCATCATTTTTAATTCGTGAATAAAATGATAGTTTTTTTTAGAACATTCCAAAAATACAAAAAATGAAACTAGCTTTTCCCACACGTTTCTATTGTACAGTTATAGAACAGTTCGGTCACAAGTGGTAGGCTACTACTATTTTGTATCGCCACCTGCGTTGTACTAGTTCTAAATTCATTTGTATGGTGCGTATAGGTTTAATATACGAATATTTATATTCATATAAATATTTATTCGACTATTGCGAAATCGATCTATATTGAGTTTTAAATTAAATTGATGACATCATACTTGCAACACCGGACTCTTAGGTTAACGAATAAGGATTGACTTGTTGAGCTATTTTCGTTAAATGAAACAATGAATTTTTCACAATAGACGCTAATCTAAGTTTACGAAATATGTAAACGAACACAAATTTCTATACGAGCAATAACAGACGAAGGAAATTGACAATAATTCTGTAGAACAACTTTTAAATTTAAACACTATAAAAAAAACTAATTGTTTATTTAAAGTATTAAAACACTTCGTTACATTAGATACAGGAAATAGGCTACAAAACACTTAAGTCGCAACAGGTATGGAAAACGAACGTGACTGTTTTAGCATAGTTTTCGATGTTTTCCTTCTATATCTGATGAAAACAGTTAACACACTCTTTCAGGCAACTTTCTACATTTATATTTTAAAAAGTCTCTTATGTTTTAAAATACTGTATAAACATAAAAATTTTCATTCCTAACAATCAGGCATTCAAAAGCGAGTGAATCATAGTAAAAACATTTTTATACAAGGAAAATGCTTACCTTCGCACGTGATTTCTTCCATTTTTCTTTTTTCTATTGAGGCGCCCGGAGATTAAAGCTTTTCGCTCTCAAATAATAGAAGGACGGTTGGGGACCGATATCCATCAACGGTCTCTACTCTTCTCCGATCTGAGTCCGGCAACACACGTGCACCACGTCATATTGGCGGCCGATGACGTCACTTCCGCTACGCTACTTCTTTTCATCGTCTTATTGGACGTCCGATCCTCCTTCGGTGACGACACGATATCGTGTGACGTAAACAGACGTTCAAAGTACAATAGAAAAATTTTTTGTCCGGTTTTGGAAATTTTTCAGATTCGATGATGCAAATTCCAAAGTGAAAATTTCACAATTTATGTTTTCTAATTATAAGTTATTTCTAGTTTCTAATATAAACGTGCTTTATACGTGTAATACAATACGATGCGCTTCTATTGTAACAATAACCTTGACAGGACTTTGATAAAGGCTACTATCAATAAAAGATAGTGTTTTGATACGGTAAATCCGTATCGTTTCCTTTTTAAACAATTTATTGAATGGAATATGTACTTCGTTAATCCATATTTATCTTAAAACTTAGTCTTATATTATTTTTTTACAAAAATTTTAATTTCAGTTGTTTATTGAAACATAATTTTTATTTATATTATCTCCTCCTTGCAAAACTGAAATAGTTTTAACATTTTCTAAATAATTTAGGTTTATCATTGGTTTCGTAACTAATACGATACTGCACTCGACATCTATTAAAAAACCTAAACAACGATGTTTAACGATCGTATAATCGTAAGGACCATATAATCGATTACAAGACAAAGTATAATTGATGCGTAGTTTACAGTAAGATGAATTAATTGGTGTAAGTGTATCGTAAGTCGATCGATCAATATATAAATTTCGATCAGTTATATTAGACGCCGTGCAGTAAATAAGTAGCTGGATACAAGAATAGGATACTATAAATGACGTAAATTATACAACTTGAATAATCAATATAAAATATAAAATACGCAAGAAGTTGTCCGATCATTTATTTAATGCAATTCACAAAAATCGAACACGCAGAACTTAAGTAGAAGTTTTTATAAGACGATCGATTTATTAAAAATATAGTGATGCATATTGTAAAATACGGAATGCTAAATAAACAATCCAATGTTGTAATTATCAAATACAGATTTCAGAAGAATAATTTTACCTTCTGAAAACTTTATTAAATAAAAAAAAGAATTTAAGTTCTTAATTAAAAGCTACTCAAAATCTACATTAATGACAGCAGCTATTAAAATATCGTGTAATCATCGATTATAAAATTTGAATGTCAACTTAATATTAAGTCGATGTCAGTCGAGAGAAAGGTAATGAAAAATCAAATTTAATATTTGTAATTAAATTTACTAAATATAGACTCTTCAATTGACAATTATCGTCAATTAGAGTCGATATTTAGTATAAAAATAATGCTTTCAAAATTTAAAAAATGATAGCCGAATACTTCTTATTTTAAATATATTCTTTAGACATCCGAGAATTTTGATATGATTACATTGATAACAAGGCATTTATTACAATCTTCGACTAAACCTGTTTTTCTACTAATGTAAATTAAAGCTTGATATTTGGATAAGTTTCAATTGTATAGGCGACTTTAATTAGTCTTTTGTGTATTTATTTAGCGACTCATGTTTATTGATAAGATAACCAATCTCCAGTGTTATAACCTAAATTTAAGGTGGGGGTGAAAAAAATCGAATTAACGTTTCCTATATAAAATTAACATGCCAAGGTTTTGATTTGAGTTTAGACAAGAAAATCTCACATTGATACCAAAAAGAATCGAATTTTGCCAATATTACAATGTAATAAAAAATACATTACATAAACATCGTCCTAGTATCATCAAAACATATTGAATTATATCGATACATAAAAAATTACACGAATTATGTGAAAATAATTGTTACATAATAAGTAATTTATTACGTTTTTGAAAATTTATCGGCACGTTAATTCATATACTGTATTTTTCATAATTTATTTTCCTACACTGATTAATTTTTATGTTTATATTCATTTATATTTACAGTTTCTATTATTAATATTGATTATGTACTGTGAGTATAGTTTTATGTAACCAACGTGTTTCGATCAATAGAAAAGAATATAATTCGCTCCTATGTACTGCATACCACGGTATATTTGAGAATATCCCATTTTTCTTGTATTAATAAAAAAAATTAAAATTCTATTTTAACATTTTACCTGATTCTAGTTACTCTATATTTATGTTTTATTTAAAGTGTATCACGCCATTTTTTGAGAAAGTAGGTATTACGCCTATTAAATCTATCATATGAATGTTTTTATGACCTTCTTTTAAACAATTTTATGAGTTTAATATTATTTTAGTGCCAATATTAGTTTCGATGAACAAAAAAACCATAAGATATTCCAAGCCTATTTTAATATTTTTACATTAAAGGTACACCCCATTATCGCTCTTATTAAATAAATATTAAATAAAGTAAACATATTTTCTTGCAAAGCATTAAAACAATTCTGTTCTTACTACAATCGCCGCCAGGAGGTTTCTCCTTCATGCATTCAAGTAGTTAGGAAAAACCATTTATACGTCAATCATTGTATAAAAACGCAAAAAGCAAAGCAATTAAATGATGATAATAATTAAATATTTATTATTATTATTATTATTTTCTTCGGTTTTAAAATAATTATCGATTTAATTTCTTATTTACGTTTCGTATAATTTTAGCATTTCTAAATATAGATGGGGTTAGGGAAAGCATGCTACGAATGGCACAACGATTTCAGATTTTCGAGGAAAATATTTTTGAAGAAAACGAAAAGATTTTTTGAGAAAACGGGTATTAAGAATAATTTAATATTTATTGGCAAAATTAACAATATATTTATAAGTAATGGATGAGGGCGGCGGTGAATCTTCCAAAGACGCAGAAAATGGCGAAAAAACGAGTGATGAGATGATATTAACGAAAATGGATAAATTTAAAAAACTATTTTATAGCGATGTCGAATGGGAAGCGTATTTATTAGAAAGAATCGAGAAAAGAGAAAAAGGTGAGGTGATTTTGGTATAAAAAATTTGAAGCATGGACAGTAGAATTAATGGAAAGCAATATTGTTCTATAGCACAGAAAGGAATAAGTCCTGTAAAAAAGAATAATTTATTAAAGAGATTAAAGAACCTATTCACAACGTCTCAAGAATGCCAGAAGTTTCTGGATAAAGAAAGAGAAGAATATCTCCAATCCCAAAGAAAAAAAGTAGATACTGAAAGTGAAAAATAATTATCTTAAAAATGTATGAAATTTTGTAATAATTATTTTGAGAAAATTCTCTTTTATAAAGAAATTATTTTAAATTATAATAATAAATTTTTTGGTTTTTATAAAACCCCAAAATATAAATTTGTCATTCTTTTAATTTTAATAAGGTTTTATATACATGGTATTTATATAAATCTCCAACAGACAACTTTTGAATTCTGTTAAAGTAGTTCTTTTATAAGTATTTTTATATATTCAAATTTTATAATCAACTGTTATTAAATACAGAACTAAGATGAATATGTAACTTTGTATTCATTTCCCTAATTCTGTATCCAAAGAAAAAAAATATACAAATACTTAATAAAACTTCCAATATGAAATTATAACTTGCATTTAAAAAGCACTAAATGTAATTAATGAATGTGTATGATTTTAATACATTATAGTTATATCAATGCATCAATGCAATTAAAAGCAAATAACATTAAAATATGTAAATCAAACTTTGTTCCTTAATGATTGCTCTTAATGAATGACTATTTGCTGATTATGTGTATATATACATATTTTTGGGGGAGGTGAATAAAATACTGTTATATTAAAAACTGTCATTTTTATGTAATAAATAGTTTTAAAAATTTGAAATTGTTTAGGGTAATCTTTAATTTTGCCATATTTTTTACTGTGATTCTTAAAAAACTTTGTAATAGTAGTAGTAGTAAATAAGAGTCCAGAGAGGCCATGAAAACTTAGTTCTTGTAAGAAATGAGCAATTTTATAGGAAATTACAAATAGAACAAGCTCTATTGAAAATATTGCTGCAAAACCAAAATGTGGAGTAAGCTCGGGGACAGTTTGGAATGTTGTTGGTGCTGACAATCATCTCTAAAATGCCAAAAGAAAAGTCTGAATCAAAGCTTACAGACAAGCAGAAGGCTGCCAGATTGACTTTGGCCAGAAATCGCAGGTGACTGGAAGGAACAGTGAAGGAATGTGTAGTCGGATTAGGAAAAGTTCAATTTAGATAGGCCTGATAGTGCCAATACTATTAGTGTGATTTAAGAGTGAGAAATCTATTCCAAATGACAAATGGGTAGGAGTTTAATGATGGTTTCAGACTGCCTTTGGAGAGCAAGGGTAAAATAAATATTGCCTTTTCTGAAGAAAGGCAGAGTGCTAAAGGATACATCCAGCAGGCTAGAAATACATTTACTTTCCTGTGGAGAAAGACTGCTATCAGTGGCAATTCCAGCAAGATCATGCTTCCATCTATACCATCGATATTACCTGGGAATGGTTTCTATCCAACAGAGTTTAAATCATGGATTGGCCAGGCATGTCACCAAATTTGAACTCTATAGAGAATGTCTGGAGACTTCTGGACAGATCAGTCTATTCAAATTGAAAGCAATATGATAATACCACTGACCTGAAGGCTGCAATCATTGAGAAATGGGATAAATTCCTCGGGATTTTCTTCAAAAGTTGATCGAGTGGATGACTGCTAGAATTTTCAAAGTAATCATAAACAAAGAAGGGCATTCTATTAGCTTCCATAAATAACCTCAAAAATATCATCATCAGTCCATTATTTGTAAGTGATCTTATAATTATTGAACACTTCAAGAAACTCATTTCTTCAATAAAATTATTCTGTTGTTTACTTTGTTGATACTTTGTATATAAATGTAAAAACAAATTGAAATACATAAAATTAAATTTGGTTATAATCTATAAATTTTAATAAACCAAGTAGTCTTATCTTTATTGAACACATTATATTTACAATATAAAAATATTCTAGTAGGGGCCATCTAATCTTCATACAAATTAGAATTTTGAAATTTCTTTTAATTTTATACATTATAAAAATAATTGAATATAAGTTTTATCTGCTATATACAAGTAGTTGAGTTTTGTACTGAAACAGCTTTATAATTTTCTCACAAAGATTTTTATTATTTATATTACATATAATTCATAAGTTCTAGTAGCCATTTGGACTATGCATTCTTAAAAATATTCAAAGGACTAAAATTTGGATTTCTGTATTTAGAGTAAATTTCTAACTTTAAAAAGTTATAAAAATGTTATTAATTATAAATAAAAAAATTGAGTTTTACAATTTTTTAAATTTATTTATATAGTAAAATTATACATAGTAAACATAATTAATACTGATTATACAGTATTATTATTAATGTATTATGCATAATGACCATAATTAAATATCCCTATTCAGTCATCTGCAGAGATATACAGCAACCAAAATTAATGTCTTTGAAATATGCAGAAGCACTTTGCATGGAAAAAATAGTTCCAAAAGCCATTATTGGGATTTTGGTGCTGTAAGCAAAAAAAGCATAATACAGTCAAACCTGTTTTTATGCAGTCTTTTTTTTGCGATTTTTTTAATGCGAATTTTTAATTTGTGCGGTTTTTTTTGTGTGATTTTTTATTTGTGTGGTATAGTCGGCGACTAGTCTCGTGCGATTCGTCATGTCTCACGTTGACTTATTATAGCTAAATAAACTTATTATAGCATAAATGAACTTATTATAGTAATATTATTGCATGAATATGCGAAAAATGAAATAATTTATTTTTTAAGTCAAAAAAACACCACCTGGACAAAAATATGTAAAACAGACGATAGACGAGATGATGCAGTCAAGTGCTGACATCTGTTGTCAATAAATTCTATTTTGTACAGTTTTGAGTTATTTTCTATGTGAGACTTTTTTTATGCGGTCCCTATTGACCGCAGAAAACAAATTTTTTTTAATTGTGTTGAGAAAACTATTTTTTATAGCCACTCATGAAGTTTCATGCGAATTTTTTTATGCGGTCCCTATCCACCGCATAAAAACAGGTTTGACTGTACATATTTTCATGTGGCTGGACTTCACAGGCATTTTAATGAGCATAAAAAAAAAAAAAAAGAGATATTTCAACTTACAAATCCTCAAGAACATTTAAAATCCAGTAACACAATTTAATGAAAACATCTAACGAATGTTTTCAACCAACAAATTCCAAATTAGAATGTGCAGAAGATAGTAAACTAAATCCCTTTCATACCTGTTGTCTCTGACTGGAACACTGTTCGGGTCAGGAACAACAGGTTTGAAAGGGATTTAGTATTCATTGGTTCCACTAAATGCTCAATACAACAAAGGGTGCAAGAACATCGGTATGACATTGTAAACAAAAAGCATACCACCACACTGTCCACGTAGGCCACTTACCTCGATGTGAATGCTTACCTCCAAAATGCCAAATTAATAAGGCAGTCCTTTCAAACAGATCGTGTTTGGAACCTAGAAGCCTTAGAAATATACAAGGCCTGCCTGACTGGCAAATGAATTAACTTTAAAGAATAACACTGTATCGTATGCACAGAGATACCTTTATGAAAAACTGGGCAATGGTAACATATATTAATTTCTCTTTGCCATTAGTTACAGCCTAATAATATATATAATTAACTCATATACAAATATTTATGATTTTTATATTGTCTACCGTTTAAATTTTTATATATGTTATGTGTTGTTCCAAATTTTAAAAAATAATTTTTCAAACATTCTGTTCTGCACATTCTAATTTGGAATTTGTTGGTTAAAAACCTGAAGCAGACCTTGGGCAAGATCAAAGATATTAGATGTTTTCATTAAATTGTGTTACTGTATTTTAAAGGTTCTTGATAGTTTGTGATTCATTCCAGTAATTTGGTAAAAAGCTAGTTTTTAATCTGTTTCGTCTTATGTCTGCACATAGTAAAAATGTAATGGCTTTGACCTTATATGAACTTACTTTGCTTGTGTATCAAAAAGTAATCATTATCATAAGCTATATTATAAAAAAAAAAAAATGGTAATGCTACTGTTGAGTTTTGTAAACTCTGAAACAGCATTTATTTTTAATTCTTACTTAAAAAATATTTAATATTAAATTTATTTCTTTCCATCCTAACAGAGCTTTTATTCTGTACATTCAGCAGATCCATAATGACTGAATGATAAAAAGATGGGCCTGACATATCTGGGACAGACTGCCCATGAGAAATTCCTGAAGTTTCCAACTTAGACTTAAACCAAAGCACCTCAGCTATCTTGCATCCCCAAAAAAGTAGTTAATGAACATATAAGTTAATACAGTAGAACTTTGGTATACATCTGCTTTAGAATACGTCCTGTTTGGACGAAACAAATTTTGCTCGGTATACGACTTAATTCAATTATATGCACCATCTATGAACAAGTAGCACTATTGGTGTACTAGACCAGACTAGATGTTCACGGTGCCACAGTTTATAACTTTGCTAAATTTCTTCTGATTTTAATTTGTAAGTACAATTTTATTGTTTTTATTAATCATGAATTACAAAAAGGCAAATGAAAAGCAACAGCAAACTAAAAAAATGACTAGAATCACAATGGAACTGAAAAAAGAGGTTGTTCAGAAATGTGAAGGTGGCATGCGTGTCGAGATTTAACTGTTTCATACCGTATTCCAAGAACGACAATCATGAAAAATAAAGACATTATTAAATCTGCTAATGTTGCGAAAGGGGTTAAATAGCATATATTTTCCATGTTTATCTCAAATAATTTTCTCTCAAAATCTGTATATCTCAAATTTTGAAGTGTTGATTAAAATTTCAAAATTCAGCAACTACATTTTGATAGTATAAATTGTAGTTGAGCAATATATTTTGCAATACAGTACATAGTTGCATTTAACACTGCTTTTTGTTCTTGGCTATGAGTTTGGCTTGCATCTTATTGCTGAAGAAAGTCAGGAATCAGAAACTATTGACAAACTTATATTTGCCAACCTTTACAATGGGGAATAGCTGGGATGTCTGTAGAAAAATGATGACAGCATAAAAAAACAAAAGAATTCTTTATTAACATTGATATTGCACAATGCTTATATCAAATATCTTTAATAAACAAAATGTTATTTCTGCATATGATATCTTACTGTATAAACTATTGCCATAAACACTGTCAAGAGTATGACAATAGCTTTATACTCTTTAACATTACAATTTTAAAAAGGTAAAATATTTTACGGGACATTTCATAAATCTGTATGTAGATTTATGATAGGTTCCATCTTGATATTGCATAAGTGCTTCTTGATATATGCCTTTGTGCAATGTTTTTGCTTTGTTAATTTCTTTCATTACAATACTATATACTCATGACAGTTGCTATTAGTCAGTTTATTCACTTTCACTGCCATTAAGGATGATAATTTTTCTGGTTATTTATTTCCTATCTCTGACTTTTTGTTACTGTACTGATTATCTTTTCTTTTTGCCACACAGTAATGCAGGGGAAGTCCTGCAATGCTGTGTGGTGAAACCATCATCAACCTTATTATTTTACAAAGATTTGTAATATTTGTAAAATAGTAAGGCTGATGATGATTCTTTTCGTGAGAAAGTTCATACCATATAGCTTGTATATTCTTAAATGATGAATCAGATGTTTCTTCTTTTTGAGTGGAGAAACTGTAGCACTGCTCAATAATTTGATCTAACTGTAAAAGTAACTAATTTCCTTCTGCTGATGAGTTGACCATAATTAATTTAACTGGCACTAAAGTTGCCAGACTTTGAATTGAATTATGAATTATCAAAATTTTTATCTTATTTAGTTATTATCATCAAAGGTGCAATTATCTTATCTGCCATTTAAAATTATCACATTTGAGCTAAAATTCTCATACATACACCAACATACATATATAAAAATATTAATCTTGATTCTTTCCCAATTGAAGGAATCTGATAACGTCATTCTGGTTTGCTCCAGTTGTTCGTAATAAAATACATACAATGCTAAACACTGATATTCCATTTTACATTACTTCTTATGGGAAAGGTTGGTTTGGTTTACGTCCTATTCGGTATAAGTCCAAACATCAGGAACGGATTAAGGTCGTATACCGAGGTTCCACTGCACTGGAATTATTTTTTATGTTAATTAAAGATCGGAGGTTACAATATTTATTAATAACTAATACGGTTGAACCTGTTTATCTTGAAATTTATTTTTCCCCCGCATTTTCAGCCTAAATTCAATATATTTTCCATTATATAGAACGTGCTCAGCAAAATATTTGCTGAGCACGTTCTATATAATGCATTTAACGTTTGCTATTTCTGTTTTAATAGAAATAGTTTGCATAGTTGGCAAACTATGCAAACTATTTCTATTAAAACAGGCTATGTCAAAAATGTTTTATTTACACCTAATATAGTGTGGCTGTTGGCCATATTACTGTATTTTTGTAATTAATAATTCTATAAATTTAAGTTAGGCTTAAGGTTTCTTTTGTTTCTCTCCCTTTCCTGTTGACTAAGAAAAAGACTTCCTTCTTAATTGCTTTACTATCTGGTGGGGAGTGATGCCTCCGACACAAAAAACAACGTTGTAAATAACAAAGTAATAAAAAGAAAGGAGAGAAGTAAAAAAGAAAAGGAGCTGGGCTCTCAACAGAAAAGGTTGAGGAGAACGGGCTCCAAGTCGGAACGATGGAAGTTAGGAAGTGAAACTTGACGAGGGAGGTTGAGAAGAAGAAGCCATCCAGTCCGTTAAAGGAAGCCAAGAACTTTCTACAGAACTGTCAATTGTATTGGACGGATTCGACACCGACGATATTGAGGAAAGTGGATTACCGATGAAGTGAACGGAAGAGATCTATTAAAAGAGATTAAAGAAAGAGCCAAGAAAAGCCTCGTTGATAGGAGTAGATGATCAGAGACAACAGTAACCCCGCCCAGTATCACGGAGCATCCAGAGCAAAGAAAAAAAACCTGGGTATTTCCACCTTTCCCTTATTCTGTCCTTATATTCTCTCTTTCTTCTTTCTTATAGTTTGTAAGTAGATTGAGTATAGATATAGACACTTGAAATAATAATTGTGTTGTTTTATGTATCCTGGATCTTGTATTCTCACCGCCTACATGTTGGGATTCAATGTACAAAGAACCTGATAGTATAGCGAATTAAAGAATAGTTTGTTAATTCTCGTTTTGTTCGTGAAAAATGAAACTAATAACATTTCATTCACTGTTGGTTATCACAATAGATATGTACTGTATTTTATTAATTATATTAATAAAATTCTGTACCTCCAATCAAAACTTTTATTTACTTTGTAAGAACCTCTATATCTTGAAACCTGTCTACCTCGAATATTTTTCTCATTCCTGTGAGACTCAAGATAGACAGGTTCAACTGTATTTGATTAAATTCCAGTTTATTGTTTCTTAATAAAAAAGAACACTTTTAGAATTTCAAATTATAAAAATTTTTAATATTGGAAAATTTAATAATTTAAAAATTTTGATAATTCATAATTCAAAAATTGTAATTCAATGCCATGAAAAAATAATATGAAAATTTGTTTGAAAAACTCTTTTTGAAAGAATGAGTAGTAAATATAAAAAATATCTTTTTTATATTGTAAATGCTAATTAAGCGTAATGTAAGTGTACCAACAATAATTAATTTATGTCAAGGAAAAAAATCATAAAAATATTCCGTCCCCATCAGAGACGATAGGTTTGACAGGGACTTGGTTTACATTGGGGCAACCGTTTGTTCTATGCGTAAACGGTTACGGGAGCATCAGGCAGACCTCAAAAACAACAGACACACCATGGCCCTTACAACGTTCGTTTCCGACCTGGAAATTCAGGCAGACTTCCTGAGCACGAAGTTAATTTGGCATGCCTTCTGTTTCGATCACATACGGCATCTAGAGGCGTGAGAGGTATATAAAGCTAGCGTCAAAGGCACCTGCATCAACAGTAAGGACGGGGACTCGGTCACGCATGCGTGGAGATTCCTGTTCAAGGAATTCGAACGGTGCCGGGAGGAGGGGTGAAACGCGACACGTTTCACCCCTCTTCTTGGCACCGTTATTTGTAGGTTATTTGTTTTACAGGCTACACCGTTTCGGCGGTCGTGTGGGGATAACTTTTACTTTTAGTTCTCAATCTGAAGAAAGCCTCGGTGGAGGCTGAAAACGTTCATTGGTTCTCTATACAACACTGTGAAAGGTTTTTAGACGTTGTCTTGGTGTCAAAAATATTTTACATAATGTCAAGTAGACACCATGTTATTTTTTAAATTAATGAACATTTAAATACTGCTCTCTGCTGTAAGTAATTAAAAGATATACTGAAGATTATAAGCAGATTATAAGTATATTAAAGGAAAACTAAGCTATTAATTTCTCATTTTTTTTTACTTGTCAATAAAATTTAAAATCTATTTGAAATATATTTTTAAAATAAAAAGTTACAAATTTTGTGAATGAAAAATAATTAATTATTGTCTTCATATTTATCAGTAATGTATTTTATTTTCATAATATTTTCTTTCAATAATTAACTAAAAAGATTAACTTGTGAACCTTACAAAATATAAACCAACATTTTTTATTACTAGATGAATGTAGCATTAATCTAGTGAAAATTAAGATCAAAAAATATTGAAATATATCATTACTAAGAAACATTATCCAACTATTTATAGTAATTTAAGATCATAAAAAAAATTACACAAATCTTTTCCAAACACAAATTTTATCATATAACAATAGATGACATTCTATTTATCACTGTATTTTAGTTAAAATTTGTATTAAATATATAATTTTATTTTCTTACATTTAAATCATATTAATTTCACTGTGAAATGTACAGGGTACTTATAATTAAAGAGTAGGTATTCAGAGTCCTCTGTAGATACATTATTATGTATAAAATTTGATAGTCATAAGCTGTTGTCTTGAGTATACAATTTTGATTTTTGGGGAAAAAAAATTCAAGATTAATCCACTAGAAAAAATTTAGTGCTGCTGTCTCTTAATATTCATGTTATATGTGTTTTCTAATAAATTTTCGGAGTTAAGAAACAAAATGCAATAATTTTATTTCAATTATTGATGTGAAATGTAAAACTGACAATTAATCTATTTTTTTTTTTTTTTTTAATCAAATCAAATCAAATTAGAAGAGTTTAATAATGCACAATCAGGCAAAGTGAGCATCATGGCCATTCGCTTGTCAAAGAATTGTGAAAAATGTTTTGTGACTCCTTTTATATCTAAAAATTTGGTATACATACTCAGGACAATATGTATAACAAATTTTATTGAGATTTGCCCAATAGTCTTTCAATAAGCATCTTTAATTAGAATTACTCTTTACAACCAAAAGTTAATTTTATTTCCTTTAATGATAAAATATTTAATAAATACATTAAAATACATTTTAAATATCATTATTAATAGAATATTTATGACAACAAATACAAATAAAACTTTTATTCTTATTTTTAATTTTTATATTATTACAAATTAATAGAAAATTTTTAAACATCAAAATAAAAGTAGAAGTAAATCATCTGAATATTTTGAATACAAGCTTATATAATTAGAACATTTTTCTTTAAATGATTAAACTACAAATATTTTTATTTTCTTACTTAACAACTACATTTAATCTTAACATATTAACATTTTAAGATAATAATAATCAAACTTAATATATAATTTTCTAGTGAAAAGTGCAGCCAGAAAAATCATTACATAAATATGAAAGATATATTAAAATATGAAATAAATAAAACTAAATGTAATAATATTTTTTTAAATAACAAAAGCAAGCTTTTCTTAAGCCATTTCAAAACTAAAGAAATAAAAATGCAAGAAACTTCTTAAGTATGATAAAATTAATTAACATTTTATTTCAATATATGGGGCTCTAAATATACATAATCAGATTAATTTCTCCAACACAGTTTACTCTCATAATAAACAATAATAAACTGTGGATATTTAACTTTTGCAATATGAGATGGTATTAATGTACTGTACATTCTTCATTCTTTTTCCTAAGTTAAACAAGAGTAAGATTAAAATTTCATTTCATTTTACTTAAATCATACATACATTCATATATTTTGTTATATTATTTTAAAAATCAATTAATAATTTTATTAAATCTATTAATCATAATCAGAAATGAGGATATCATCTTGGAGATGAAAAATAAAGATAACTTTAGAGGGAAATTTATTATCAATCAGCTAAATGAAAATGCTGTGAGTAATGTTTGTTCAATAACAATGGCTCCGCAATAACAGCAAATCATTCATGTTATTATGTTAATATAATTGAATAATTTTTGAAAAACCATCCATCTGAATATGCACAATACAAAAGCAAAACCTTTAAAAATAACGCAGCAATTTAATGCTTATAAACATTTACAATGATAATTCTCAGTCAAACCAATTAAAACAAGAAATGAAATAGAAATGAATATAAAAAATTTAAACTCCCAGTTCACATAACACAGTTCCCCAAACAGAATAGAACATTATAAAATTTAAGTTCATCACACACAGAAGACAAAATATAGAACACTGGTCATTGGTTTGTAGAGTACATTGTTGACTATTTCCTGGTGTTGTGTTGTTGTTGTTGTTTAATGTAGAGCATAGTGCACAGATAAGCTAAATTATAAACATTTGAAGTACAGAATAGCATTTACAAAAAATAAAATAAAATAAATACATTGTATAAATCCAAAGCAACATTCGTCTCTATTTGCCACCAAATGTTGCCGGAAAAGTAAGCAACTCATTCCTGGAATTTAGTTATTTATGTAAGTCCTATTCCATTAAAGCATCTTTTAATTATCAATAAGTCAAAAAATAAATTAAATACATGCATAAAGATTAAACTGTGAAGTGTGAAGCGCGATAGGAATACACAGACACGTGGATTCAATTAAAACGAATTTAATTTCGCGATTAATAATATATACAAATAAGTTCTTTTTGGATTCCCTCAGTCCAATTTCTCTTGTTGTCCGATTGTAACAATAACCCAAGTAGCTTACCTTCTTGGCAACTACTTGCCCGACAATACTAATAAAACCCGTGCGATTCTTAACTAACTTAAACCTAAAAGGATAGAAAAGTATAAAAGTAGGAAGTGAGAAGAATTGATAGGACAGTGGGGTACCCTTGTTCTCGCTGAACTCCGATGCCGGCTGGTGGTTTATTCTCCGTGTCTCTGGGTTCGTCAATGTTCTAAATATCTTTACTATAATTTCTTTTCGGGGTCTCTGATTCGAAAATCCAGATCCTCACCTCACGGCTCTCCATTCGGCCCTCGTAGAATTCCGTCTCACGAGCTCGCCGTTTTCGTCCGTGCTTCTTCTTGTCCGGCCGGGGAAAAAGTGACCCTTCGTGACCCAGATTTTACTCGTCCTCCACTCGAACTCTTTGTTCCACACGACCCCTTGGTGGGTGGGGAGTGGGAAGCCCGCGTTCCCAGAAGCCAGAACAATGGACAAAGGAAGTTAGAAAGAAGGGTTAAGAAGGAGAGAAAATTATTAAAACTAATTAAATCTAAAATACATGTACAAAAATATGGCGTACAGCCACAAAACAACATATTTACTTAATTAACTTTTTAATTAAATTTGTTAATTAAATTGTCTGAAGAAATGAAAAAAAACTGAAGTATATTGATATTAAGAACTATAAATGAACTATTAAAATCAAAATGTAAATTCATTCTCTAATTTAAAAAAACTGCATGGGATATTTTCCATTTTAATTCATGTATGGGGCCGTCCATAAATTACGTAAGGTATTTTGGGGTGGGTGGGAGTTAAGGATTTCTTACGATTTCTTACTCAGGTAGGGGATAATAGCTCTCGTCTTACATAATATTCTTATTTTTATTTTTTGATGTCATTGAGTGGTGGAGTTTTGAATTTGGCTTTAATTTGGCGGTTTCTATTAAGAACGCTCGTTGTACTAACACCATCAAGTGTGACGTGATAGAATAATAATGCTAGCAGACACATTTTTTTATCATGGGAGAAAGGCCGTGTAGTTGTTTCTATCTCTCTCTCTTTTTTTTTATTTGAATAAGTGCACCACTCCTATGGGTGTATAACACTAAGTATACATAAACCGAAATACATGATACAAAGTAAACATAAAATTAGTATTCGGTTTTTAGTGAAAACTAAAATGTAAAACTAGAAATTAGAAATTATAAATAATTTCATCTTCCATATTTTTTGAACATAATTGTAAAAAGCATCAAACAGTGGCTTCTGAACAAGCTTATCGAGTGGATATGGCCACCTAAATCCAAGCGTATAGATTTCTAATTTCAGAATAAGTCTATCTTGATCGTAAATTGGACAATAATAGATCATATGGTGGACAATGTCTAGGTTTTCTGGAGAGCAAAAGAAAGAGGCAGAAAATTCATTCTATTCCGTTTTGTATCGGGGCATCACATTTTAATGTGGTGCATATTGTGTATCCGCTGATTGAGTGAGGGTGGACCATGTGTGAATGACGTACTTCCTAATGGCAGGAGGTATAAATCCAGATGTTTCATCATGGGAAGCCATTCTTCTCATTTGGGGTCTCCTGCTTGCTACATACCTGCCACAAGTGAGAAATAAATTGGTCACTAGTGAAAGGACTTGGACGCTAGAAAGTTGGACTAAGTAAAAGACAACCCAATTCCATCCATGTGAATTTAGCAATCATCGACAAGGAATGAGTATTCAGTGACAAGGGAACTAATAAGGACAAGTGTAAGACTTTTATTTTTTTTAACATCGTAGCCAATTGTGGTGTTCTCATCACACATGAAACTATTCTTGTAATTGTACAGAGGATATGAGTGGGGGGGGTCGAACAACCACTAAATTTGTTGTGTATATACAGTATTTTTATTTTTATGTATATATGCATTTGCCATTGTAAATTACCATAAGGAAACCACTAAGTCTCTTGTATCAAGACCTACTAAGTTGTAATTACACAGAATAAATTTTATTTCCTCATCCATTAAAATTCGTGTAAAGTCCCCTGCCTTTACCCTACCCACATACCTAGTATACCACAGTATACAAATGTAGAACACCAGAAAGTTCCATCACCCATTAGGCCTGGAGGGGGAATAAATCAAGCAAGGGACACAGGAGGGATATGGAAGGACTAAGGATTGAGAGAAGTGCTCCTCTTTTCTTTTTCAGTGCTATTGATGAAGCAAAAAGGGATCAGCAGTAACTGGACATTTAGATGGAAACATCATGAAGGCAACAGACTGGATTTGAATCAACCCGACAGCTAGGAGAAGACTGTGATTATGAAAGACAATTCTCTGAGAACTCCTGTTTCAGCATTTACCCTTCCTTGTATTTTTAATTGTATGCCAACAGTAGGATAATCTTATAAATAATTCTGCAGATCAGAATAATACATAGTTGTCGTAAAAATAAAATGAATGATTGTAATGGGAACTTAGAACACTACAGCATTTGTATAGCCTCTGAATATTGTATGAGAATTGATCTTATGTTAATTCAACTTTGTGTTGAGGAATTAAAACCTACAAAAATGAGTCCTGCTAATGTAAATGAGAAAATTGAGAACATAGAAGAGCACTCTCTTAAGCCAATTGCTCCCTTATCCAATTCTCTGTTAAGCAGAGTTGACAGTAATTGTAAAATATAATTAAAACTAATTAATACTAAAATAACATTAATTTAGTATACAAATTAAAAATTTGATTTTCAGAAATTTGTTCCTAAACTGTCCTTGTTCATATTTAATAAAAATCATTTAAATGTTTCAAATAATACATAGTATCAAAAAATATTTTTACTAAGAATTCAAAATAACCAAAATAACAGAAATTACTCATTACTTAGATTTTCATTAATGAATTATTAATATACCTTGGATTTTCCTGGGGTATCTTCAGGTTTCTTTGGTTTTGGACTGCTATTTGTTTCTTTTATATCTTGCTTTTTGTTCTTCTAATAATATAAAATAATATATAATATATAATTATTTTTAATTAATTTAGTATACAAATTAAAAATTGATTTTCAGATATTTGTTCCTAAATCTGTCCTTGTTCATATTTAATAAAAATCATTTAAATGTTTCAAATAATACACAGAATCAAAAAATATTTTTACTAACAATTCAAAATAACTAAAACAACAGAAATTACTCATTACTTAAATTTTCATTAATTACAAGGGTAATTCCAAAAGTAAGGTCTCCTATTTTTTTAGAAACACAAAGAAATTTTCAATAATGTTTACATCATTTTAAAGCTTGAACATTTATCTATTTTTCTACATAATTGCCATTTTAGTCAATGCATTTTTGTAGGCGCTGTAGCAGTTATTGTATGCCCATGTGAACTCCGCAAGTACGTGGTCTGCGGGTTTGAAAGAAAGGGAATAACACCCCAAAAAGTAGAAATGAATAGTGTAGTGATCCATCACTTAATGTAACCGTATTTCCCCTGCATTATGGATGTTAGACTTTCTTTTTTTTTGTCGGGTTGTAATTTTTGTATAATTATTCGCACCCGTTTTTGTTTGTGTCGGGAGTTCACCTTTTGTGTAACCTCACGGGTCTCTTATTAGTTATGTGAAAGTTGACGTATGCAAGTTATGACGTCAACAATGGTGTAAAAGGGAAGAGCTTCACTGGAGACGACACCTTTTTTTTTTGTTGGCCTTTGGACTGAACTTGTCGGAGATCGTCGTGTACGATAAGAAGAGAGATTGGAGACCGTTTGAATGTGTGAAGCAATCCGCTTTCATCCAAGGCCTGCCTGAAGACACGTGTGTGAATTGGGTAGATATTCCTTATTAACTACAAAAGGACACATGTAACACTGTTTTGTTAAGGTTTTTGATTTGTGGTGTTATAAAATTTTTGTTACCCCACAGAGAGGTAATAGAATAGTTTGTAAATTTATGTTCATGTTATTTAGAATTTTGTATGTATATAAATAAGCCTGTAGGGTCCAGGAATAAATGTTTGTTAATACCTCACTGTATGAGAAAGTGTGAAGTCCTTTGTTTTTCTTTATATTGTATCGCCTGTTTCCCAACCGTGTACCCTGTATACCCAGGTATATGAGGATCTTAACAATAGTCAGTAGAAGCATGTAAATGAACAAACAAAGGTTTATTAATTTTACAAAAAAAGGTGAATTGATTGCCTGATTTAGACAGGCAAACAGCGTTCTTATCAAATATAAGAATGACAACAATTCTGTGATTACACTAGTAATTAATCACGAAAATAAAACTAATACGCGATTAAAACATAAAAACTATACAAATATTTACAAGTTGGTACGTACAGTCGTATTTCATGTTATGCATTGTTACGAAATAAGATTCCTCTTGTTAGTAACATGTGGCTCTTCACCCGTCCCGAATCGTAGATACGTTAAATCTTAAAGTAATAATTATCTTACTCGTGAACAAGGTGCTCGTAGGCTCTTCTTCAATATTTGTTTAATCTGGAGGGCAGAACGATTGCTGGATGGAATTGGATTTTCTCTCGCCAATTCTTGTTCCCTCTCTTCCTGATCGACTGCTCTGCTTCGAATCCTTTCTCTAGTCCCTTGACCGCTCGAGATCCCAGATCAAAAAAGTCCAGACATGTGAAAGACACACGTTTTTATTTCCCACCATCTGGGTGCTCGGTCCCTCCCACGTGGTCCTTCACATAGCCAATCAAAAACCGCGGCACAGCAATGACAACAAAAAACGGTACGGGCACACGACAAAATGGCTATGCGTTACAACTAAAACCCGATACAAAAACATATACGCGACACGACATAAATGAAAAACAAAAATATAAAATAAAACAAACGAACAAAAAAATACATAAATATATACATATAGATAATAGCAGCGAAGCGCTACACCCATGTCATACCAGCTCGCCATCATGTTGTGGGGCCCATCTTGTGCATTCCTTCCAATATTGCAACTTTTCTGTTAGAATCTATGAATGGTGCTTTGGGAAACTGCAGAAACCAAAATGCAGAGATCATCCAGAGTGATCTGCTGATCTTTGTGCATCGTTTGCTCAACCTTTGTGACTGTCTCATCAGAAATTGAAGGTTTCCCGTTTCTTTCTTCATCGTAAATTTCAGTACGACCAGCTGCAAATTCCCTACACCACTTGCGGACATCTCCATGCACAACTCGCCATACACTTCCATCAATTGGCAATAAATTTCATCAGTTTAACACGACATGGCAGCGAGATGGTATGACATGGGCATACAAATACTGCCACAGCGCCTACAAAAATGCATCAACTGACATGGCGATTATGTAGAAAAATAGATAAATGTTCAAGCTTTAAAATGATGTAAACATAATTGAAAATGAACGTTTTTTTTGTATTTCTAAAAAAATAGGATACCTTACTTTTGGGAATACTCTCATAATTACTAATATACCTTGGATTTTCCTGAGGTATCTTCAGAAGGGTTCTTTGGTTTTGGACTACTTTTTGTTTCTTTTATATCTTGCTTTTTGTTCTTATACTTTTTATTAAATTTCTTAATCAAATTAGGACAAAATAAATTTTCAACAGGTTCCCATGAATTTTCTTCACTGAAATAAAATATATATTATTTAAAAATAACATTTTATCACTTATGAATTATTATTTAAAATTTTTCATATAAAAATATTTTGTTTAATGATTTAATTAATATACACTTGATGATTATTTTGTAAAAAAACTAAATATTATCAGAAATTAAAGTATAAAAGTTCTGTTAAACAACTACAATTTACATTATTTATATTTATAAAATTACATTAATAAAAAAAAATAGGAATACTGGACTTGAGTTTGGACTTATTTTTTTACAGCTTATTGTAATTGCAGTTTATTTTTTATATATACATATATAGTTTTTTAGTTAGTTCCCGTAAATAATTTGTTAATTTTTTGTAATTTTTTAATACGATGCATGACTGATTCTAAACATTATTATCCTAGAAATATGATTTTGCAGTCTTATGATGACTAGTTATAAGTCAAAAACACTCATTTTAAATAAATTTGTGCTGGTAAAAGATTCTCTCTTTTTAATATTTGATTAACCAGTTGTTTACACAAATTTTGTTTTTTAAATGTTTCTTGAATACACAATATGAACACAATGGTTTTTAAATGGGTAAAATCTAACAGTAACTGCAAATAAACTTTTAACTTCAGCAAAGTATCAATATAATTTTATTTCAAAGCTAATGTTCTTGACTATAACCAAATAGTCATATCAGGTTCTAACACCACAGTTCAAAAAACAAAATTATAGCAAACAAACATTCAAAATTGCAAAGTATTCCATCAACTATTAGATTTTAAATATTAATGGAATACTTATGTTATTGGTTACATTTAAAATATTTCTCAGCACAACCCATGCTATATTTTAAATTATGTATAGGTAATAACTTGAATAGTAATTTTAAAATCAATTACCATTGATATATAATTGCTGGATGAAGGGCCATGTGACAAAACACTAAAGAATTTTTACAATCAATTGCAGAGAGTCCTGTAGAGTGTGGGTCTGCAGAACTAAAGAAAGAACAATGAATGAGTTGGCTTAATGATAAATTGGGGCTTTTAATTTTTCCCTTTTGATGATTCACAAGATATACATAAAATACAAACTATTATACATTTCACAATTCATTTGACAATTTACAATACACAGCATTAACACCACAAACTACTACACAATTCATGTTCCCTTTCCTCTTCTCCTCTCCCTTTAAGCACTCCTCAACACACAAAACTCGAGAGATGCGTAACAAAAAGAAAAACCACCTACTCACAATACACTTCTTGAACGTATAGAAACAAGGAAATGGAAAACTAATAAGCTCCCTCCAATCCTCTTTAAGCACATTCTTGTTTGATGTTTGAAAGTTCATATTCCAATGGGGATGGATTACTATGTGATGGATTACTTCTTCCAATCCTGGATCACTTTACACAACTCCTTTCGGGTAATGGGACGGTACAGCCATCTTTTCACGTGAAATGTCTTTTTTTGTCGCTATCTCTCTTTAGTTTACAGGCAGGTTGTAGGTATCAACAATGAGTACAAAGCAAAACAAAAAGTGTCCACCACATGTGGATCCTGACATTTTATATTCCACCAAGCAGATATCCTCTCCACATGATTCTTGCTGGCCAATCTGGATGCCAAGATAGTGTAGTAGTATAGTATAGTAATAGGGGGTGAAGACCAGGTACCACTCAAAGGCATTACCTGGTGTAAGAAATGGGGAAGGAAGTGAGGAATGAGGGTAAAGCCTGGTACTCACATGCGGCAACGGACGACGGAAACAATCGACAGAACGGCAAAATGACATCACTTTTGACGTCGACGTCGACGGAATACGAAGTTGAAAATTTTCAACCTTTGCCATCGCAGAAAGCTGAAACGGCAAAAATTAGACCAATAGGAAGGCTGTTTAGCAATGTCGTCATAAAGATCACGTGGGCATTCAAACTATAATGGCAGTCAACATGAACAGAAAGCGTGTGATGGTCAATAACGAATATTTTATTGAAATGATAAGAAAATATCCGTGTCTGTACGATAAAAAATGTACAGATTTTAAAGATACGACGCTGAAAAAAACAATATGGACTGCAATTGGTGAGCAGTTTGGAATTAGTGGTGAGTAATGATTTAACATTAGTTCGAAACTATAACTTTTTTTAATTGTTATATTTTAATTTTACTAATGTAATTACCAATTTTATGAAATTTACTGAATGTTATTAGGGGATGATGCCGAGAAAAGGTGGAAAAACCACCGAGATAGGTACACAAAGGAGAGGAGAAAAATGCGCCAGAGCCACGTGAGTGGCGCAAGTACTTCAGAAATATACTCCACAAATTGGAGTTTATTTAAATATATTGATGGATTTCTCGGATCAGTTTTACTACAGGCAGACAGGTATGATGATTATAAGTTATAATTAATATATAATGTATTTAAGATATTAATAAAACTGATTATAGTAGTAGTTTGCAATGATTCTATACTAGTATTTTAATTTCTTAGTTCAAACATAGAATTGAATAACCAGTGATTTCTTTAGAATATTAAAATAGTGCATTACTTAAAAAAACCATTAAATAAAATTTTAGTGTACTAATCATTTATCAAGAAATAATGATGGCAATTTATTTTAACAGCACTATAGGAAATGATGAAGCAATCACAGCACACATTGAAAGTAGTGATTGTATCAACATTTCTGATACAACAGAACCTTTTTGTAAAATGTAAGTGAAATTGTACAATATTTTAAATTTATAATAAATAATTGTAATAGATAATAACAACTGCTGTTATTATTACAGAGATGAGACATCTGAAGAGAATATTCAACCCGAAAGCCCCTATAAGAAAAAACAGAAGATGACAAAAAAAAGTCAAGACATGTTGGATGTTGCTCTAAAAACTTTTAGTGAAACATCTAAACTTTTAACTGAAACAACACAAGAAGACAGAGTAGACTGCTTTTGTAAAAGTCTAAATGTTAGACTTCACAATTTAAATAAAAAAGACAGGCATTATGCCATGAAGAATATTGAATTTATGATGTTGGAATTAGAAGAAAAAGATGAATACTTGAAAGAATAAAAAATTTTATATACACAAAAAGTTATCATATATTTTTCATTTTTACACTATAAATTTCCTTAACAGGCTATTTAAAATATAACCCTTGATATAAACAGCCACTCCACAGCATCTTCAGAATACATTCAGGAAATTTGTTAATGTTTTTTCAATATTTTAGTACATATTTGTATTGTGTCTACTTCATTTGTACAAATGTAATAGACAAGAAGGAAGAATTCAGATATTGTGAAAAAAATTATCTCAAAGAACCTTTTTGTGAAATTATAAAGTATGGAATATAAATTTAAATGCTATACAATATGTTACAAATTTCTTTTAAATTTTCCTATTTAAAACTTACTTGAAAAATAATAATAATCAGTCAATAAACAATATTGTATAAAGATTAATATATTACTTGGGGGAAATAAAATGTGACACTTATTAGTATTTGTTAGAATTCTTGAAACAAATTAAATAACAAAAAGTATAATTATAACTAAATCATAGAATGATCATGAAAAAACACTTGTTTCTTCAAAGGATAACCTGAAAATAAAGAATACCCAAAGTTGCCATAAACTCAATTACATCCATGAGATCTGGATTAAGAGCTCATTTTCATCAAACTCAAACAGATCTAGAAAATCATATCCAAAATATAAGAATCTTGGTCAACCCAATTATGCTTACTAGAATGAGTTTGCATTTCTTTTATGTAACATTTTAAACAAATCAGTCTTTTTAAAAAAAAGTTAAACATTCTTATAAAATGCACATTATCTAAATCAGTGATTCTCAAAGTAAGGGTCGCGACCCCCAAGGGGGTCGTAAAAAATATTTGGGGGTCACTGAAAAATTGATTCTAGATCAATTTTTTCAAATATTTTATAAATTTACTATGGATTCATGTTTAGAAATAACAGAAATAAAAACTATATAAAATAATTTTTACTTAAATAAATTGCACATATAAATAATAAAAAGAATATAAATATTTAAATACAAGCCTAACCCCCTCCCTCTGGGATGCTTTTTGACACATACTCATTCTTCGGGGATCCTTTGAAATTTTTAAGTGCAGAAGGGGAGTCGCGGTCCAAAAAGTTTGAGAAACACTGATCTAAATCTATTTAGATTTAGATCATGTGTATTTTATAAGAATTGAGTAGCTGATCTGCTTGATATTTAGTAAGTTTGTAAATTAGAATAACTGAATTATAGGCTTTATTAAACTTCTGATTTGATAAAATTTCAATATTATTGGACACAGACCATATTAATTAATTTCAACTATACAGAAAAATTTGGCAATATATCAAAGGAACTGATAATAGTTCTTATGAAAAAGAACAGATTTTGTGATAATTCTTGTAATCTTATATGAAGGTTATCAAATATAGACATGAGGTATTGAAAAACACTGAATTATTTGTTGGAAACAAGAAATACATGAACAACACAATAAGTAAATCATTTAGCATATACTTTTAAAATAAATCATTACTTTTATATATACAAAACAATATTTACAGATATTTTTACATTATAAAAATTTAACGAAGGCCTCGATATACACAGCTATCTTGCCATTCGACGGCACCTTCGCTACATAAATAGTGGGCAAGTTTGTCACGTAACACTTTTGCATCATTGCTATATGTGTTGGATCCTTGCCTACCACATTTATGTAAATGTTTTTGTTCATCCCGCCATTGTCCCGGATTGACTAAATGAGCTGAATCTTCTGTATTGACAAAACCTGTCGGACAGTATGTAGTGCTGCTTTCTGTTAATAAAAAATTATGCAACACAAGGGAAGCAGCAACAATCTTTGGCAATGTTATATTTTCGTCAAAATTCAATGCCCATAAAAATATTCTAAAACGTGATGCCAAAATTCCAAAAGCATTTTCGACAACACGCCAAGCTCTACTCAAACGATAATTAAAAATACGCTCTGTATGACAAAAATGAGATTTGCGAGGGTATGGTCTCATTATATTTCTCCTTAAGGGGAATTCTTCATTAGCCACAAAGTAATAAGGGAAAGTTACATTAGAATTTGGCAAATTAGCATCTTTTGGAAGATTAAGTGTCTGACTTATTATTTTTTTCCCAAATGTACATTTTTGAAAAACTCCTCCATCACTCTCCCTTCCGTAATGTCCAAAATCAACAAAAATGAATTTGTAATGGGCATCTGCTACAGCCATTAATATTTTGCTAAATCTCCCTTTATAATTATAATTTAGCAATCCAGTATTTGCAGGACACTGCAAAACAATATGCTTGCCATCGATACTGCCACAACAATTGGGCAGTTGCCAACGTTCCAAAAATTCATCAGCGATGTTTTGCCATTCCTCTTCCGTCCGAGGTACTTTCATATACGTTGCTTTCAGTTTTTTCCAGATGGCAAAACAGGTCTCTCTCACTATTGAAGTTACTGTTGTTCTTCCCACTCGAAAAGTATAGCTCAGACTTCAAAAAGTCTCTCCAGTAGCAAGAAACCTAGAATTTTAAGTGAAGTTTAAATATGATGAAATGTATACACTAAATGCATCATTTTATCATCTCCATTTTGTCACATTCAATTAACTTGTTGTATTTAGAAATAAATAACCATTTATATTGTTGTACATGATAAAATTTAAACGCAAATCACACAAATTAATAACAAACTAACAATAATTATTACTTTGTTATAGTATTGGCCAACTGTTTTTATTGTTATAGAAATTATATAAACAGATAATAAATGTTTGGTTCTGTATTATAGGTAATAGGTTAACATTATTATTTTATCCATTTCATTTTTTATTATAAATTATAATTCGTATTTTTATTTTTTAAATACAAAATATTACAATATATAAAAAGTTCTAATATGCTATACATTTTCTAAATGTCAATAATAATGCATTTTCTCAATAAAAATATGTTTTTAAATACGCTTCCAAAACTAAAATCCAGCTTTAAAATATAAAGGTGACAACATCGAGATGGTTATAACGAGATCGATCACTACTTATAGTATGAAATAATTAATTTTACCTTAATGTCAAACAAAGTAGATCGTGAGCTGATATTGCATCACGCCATCAGGTATTTTGTTTCGTAATGTCAGGCTCAATTAATCGCAATAACTTCGCGAATGTCTCAATGGGCATTCGGAGAAACCTATATTTAGATAAAATATATTTCATTTATTCGCTATACTGTATTACTATCTGAATTAAATATTAATGTCAAATAGATGTACTGTACTTACTGCATGAAGTATTCGGAATCGTGTAATCTTAATTCGGGTATCAAAGTATTCGAAATTCCTAATTTGGAACGGCATCGAAATATTTTCTGTACCCAAAACCTTCGCTTCTGTGGCTTTTTTATCTGAGATAGGATTGTAAGTAAACTTAAAAAGTTTAACTGATATAATAAAACAGTCTTCGTCGGCACCATTTTCATCTACTCTCGATAGCTGTTTATAATTACAACTGGCAGATGGCGCGCGTTTCAATTGTAGACCATTTTCCGCATGTGAGTACATGCGACACGGAAAGACGACGGAATGGCAACCGTTTCCGTTGACGGTTTCCGTCATCCGTTGCCACATGTGAGTACCAGGCCTAAGGGTAGAGAGGGGTATGAGAAGAAGAGGGGGAATTGGTAAGTCAGGGTGTCCTGCATCACATTTATTTAAAATTATGAACAATTACAAGTACAGATACATTTACAGACAAGTAGTACATGATACATATACAACAAGTTGTTACATAAGATGATTACAATTGTGTGGGTAAAATTAGAACAGTAACCAATGGTTTGAACAGTAATAAATGCATATATGAGAGCGTGAAAAACACTGCATACAGTGATGCAAGGAGCATTCGAAGCTCGAGTATTACATATTCCAGATAGTGTGATATAATAGTAATCCAATCAGTGAAAAGTTTGCATGCAATTAAACATAAAAAATCCCAGAGACAATAAAATTGATGCGTGTGTATGGTTACAAAATCACACGAATAGAATCTTAAACATAACGAGCGAATACAATTGATAGTATGGAAGCAACAAAAGCCCTGATGGGTGATACAGAACATTGGTTAAATAACAGCAAATGCAATTGATGATACAGTAAAAAGAGGTGATACAATAAACACAGAGCTTTAGCAAAACGATATGAGAGTATCTACAAAAGTTACATAGTAGAAGGAGAGTTCAGAGCACCAGTGGTTAACAAAAAGTCATTCAGATTTTACAAGTGTTGCTGGAGTTCAGGAACTTGTCAACAGGGCAAGGCCAGTTGAACCTTTTGTAAAGAAGGTGACCAATCATGATGTTCCACTCTTAATCGAAGACAGTCAAATAGGTAATGGAAGCAGTCCTGAGTCTGCTGAGTGTTGCATGAAACATGAGCAGTTGTCCATGTCCTTAATGCCAAATCTTTTGAGATAAGCATTTGTCATGTATGTAAACCTCCAGGGCGTAACCCACACTGAATTGCCCCTTGACCTAGTTAGGTGACCCCACACCTCTGACCTTTGTCGTGTTCCTTTGTCTTCGGTCAGTCATGCACTAGCTGTAGTAACACTTAGACCTGAAGGCACAACCTTACGTTGTATTATCACACAGTTACATTTCTATTATAATAAAGTTATTTATATACGTTAACAGTAATCGTTTATTTTACTAACACAACAGCATTGAAGTTCCCATGATTTGTTATGAGTTGGGTGCGCAGAAAGTTAAGTTTGAAATGTTTCCATTCCAGTCTTGCCTTAATGTTCAGCAGTGGCGTGCCATCATTGGAAGCGATGGAAGCGCCGCTTCCACCTTCCAATGACCTTCCCTTGTATTTTATAAAATATAAATTTTCATATTTTAACGTACTTTGAATTAATTAAAATTAATATTTTATTATAACTGCATTATGTATCTTTTACAAATTTCTATACTACATGTGAAAAAAAACGATAAGATTGCTATTGTATATTCGAATAATTCATTGGCAGAAGGAATGTCGAAACTGGGTCAGTTTCTAATCAGCCAGATTATATAGGCATTAGCACATGCAGTTTACAGTGAACCAACCTCAACCGGTTTAGCTGGTAGAAGCAACACACGCGTAAAGAGTCCGACTTTATATCCCGGAGCGGTTGTGGGCTGTTAGCCACCTGCTTGTCAACTTCCAAGCAGCCAGATTATAGGCATTGGCGCATGCGCTTTACAGAGCACCAACGTCACAGTTTAGCTGGTAGAAGCAACACACGCATAAAGAGTCCGACTTTATATCCCGGAGCGGTTGTCGGCTGTTAGCCGCCTGCTAGATATTCTGCCACCCTCGCCTGATTATGTGAATCATGAGCAGACTAGATCAACGGCGGGCAACCCCCGGCCCGCCAGCCAGCTACGGCTCGCGAAAAGTTTCTATCCGGCCCGCAAGATCTTTAATAGATTATTAAATTGGAAAAATAACTAATTAATAGTTATTTTTCCAATTCTTTGTAATCAATTTGTAATTTTCGAAAACAATAAGAGAAATAAATATAGTAATTAACTTTTTATTTATTTATTTCATATTTGCAGACTAAAAAAATTACAAGTCACAAAAAGGTGTCAATTAACTACTACGGCCCATGGAAAAAAACGTAAAATTTATTCTGGCCCGTGTTATAAAAAAGATTACCCACCCTAGACTAGATTTATTAACTTAACTCAACCGATAGGAATTTACTGGCATGTTTTTATGATAGTTCTGTATAGTTGACAGGAGTTTTAAAAAAATCTATTAAAATATTTGATATATTTATTCTGCGTTTATTCCGCTCTCCCATCTTATATTACTTACGGATTTCAATGTTAAACCGGTGATATTACGATTTAGTACGTCCCATCTGTAAGGGGACGCAGAAAAAACGTGTACAATTCTAGTACAGTGATAAAAAAATTAACTGTTACTTTGGCTGCATCATTTACAACCAAATTTACTGAATGAGACGTACAATGGTACAAAAAAGCTCTAGAATTTATTTTCTTTAAATTTACGATTTATGTATCGGTTGTCATAAAAATTTCTTTCTACTTCTTTCCCAAGACTACAGATATTCAAGTACAAAGTAACCGGTTTCGACTTATTTCTACTTAAGTAGTGGCTAAATAATTAAGCGATTAGGGAATTAGAAACATAAATAAAACCCCGATGAAAGAGCCAAAATTTTACTTAAACAGAAGCTTAACTGAACCAATCTCTTGCCGAGTACAGTGGGTCTGATCTCTTCGTAATATTAGATGTAATAAAGACAGAAATTTTTCCAGTTCAATGAGAGTGACCGAAAAGTTGTAAATTTTGGAAATTTCCGTGACACTTGATCCTAAAACGAATTAGTTAGAAAACGAACGACGGACAATCTGTTAAGTTTAACATATTTAGATTTTTACAGCTATGGTGAGAAATGTTTAAAATCTACAACAACCCCGTCGCGTCCTTTGAGATATACTAGTAATGCGACAAAAGAGGCATTTGACATTGACCGGTATCGGCACCCTCGGGATTTGGCACGCACACACCTACCTGGACCGTCTCTGATTTCATTCATTAGCCACTCATAGGAAGCTATTTCACTAACTTGTAAGTCAGCGGTTCCCAACCAGTGGTCCATGGACCACCAGTGATCCGCAAGAGCTAAAATATGGTCCGCGAAAGATTTAAAACTTTTATTTATTTTAAATTATTATTTCCATATTGATACAAACTGAATTTAATTTTTACTAAAAATGTTATGTTTTCTATTATAATGGTACTGTTAAAGCAGAAGTTTTGAGTTTAACGATTACTTATATTAAAAGTTTTGATTAAAGTTTATTTTTCTTAAACCTTGTGGTCCCTGCTAACAACAATGAAATCAAAGTGGTCCCTGGTCAAAAGAAGGTTGGGAACCACTGTTGTAAGTGGATTGTTTTAAGATTTAAAAAGTAAAGAATATTTTGTTATTTTTATGTACGTTTCTTCACAAAGTTATATTTAATTATAAGTTTCTTTAAAGGTATATTCGTACAATTGAAGAATTTTTTTTACTAGGCATGTATATTCATCACACATTTTGTTTTACCAAGTAAGTTTTTTTTTATAATTTTAATTTTAGCCCTTATATCGTGGCTAGTGATTCAAAAATTTATTTTAAAAAAGTTTTGGCTCAAGACCATATAATGCAGTGGCGTGCCGTGACATTTGACGCTAGGGAAGCTGTGTTTCTGTAAGAAGCCGACTTACAGGGGCAATCAATTAATTGCGCGTCAGGGTCCGTTCGTATTCGTTTGTTTGATAAG
This sequence comes from Centruroides vittatus, assembly GCF_030686945.1. Classification (NCBI taxonomy): domain Eukaryota; kingdom Metazoa; phylum Arthropoda; class Arachnida; order Scorpiones; family Buthidae; genus Centruroides; species Centruroides vittatus. The sequence continues at coordinate 1,489,096 of NW_027120741.1, forward strand.
CCAGTAAAAACCATATACTTCTTTAAACGTATTTTTAATAGATTATCTGACGTACTTAATAAATAAGAAAGTTCAATATAATTACCTCCGTTATTAGATTCAATAAATTTCCTATGCCCTCTAAATGCCAATTCTTGCTTTGAGAAAAAACATATAACATCTATTAATTTAGATATACCTATTAATCGTAATTATCTCGTTATAATTTTCAATATTTATTTTATATTGTCTACCAATGTTAAATTCTATTTTTCTTTGATTTCCAAATTGCTTCAATTTTACGAAAGAATCGTCATTCGTCATAAATTTTATCGTCAAAATGTCGAAATTTTTTTGTCGACGTATTTATATTTAATTTAGGCATTGGTCTTTCTCTTTTAATAATGTTTTCTTTTTCATTATATGGTCTCAAGCCAAAACTTTTTTAAAATAAATTTTTGAATCACTAGCCACGACATAAGGGCTAAAATTAAAATTATAAAAAAAAACTTACTTGGTAAAACAAAATGTGTGACGAAATACATAGCTAGTACAAAAAATTCTTCAATTGTATGAATATACTTTTAATGAAACTTATAATTAAATATAACTTTGTGAAGAAACATACATAAAAATAACAAAATATTCTTTACTTTTTAAATCTTAAAACAATCCACTTAGTGAAATACTGTAGCTCCCTACAAGTGGCTAATGAATGGAATCGGAGACGGTCCAGGTAGGTGTGTGTGTGCCAAATCCCGAGGGTGCCGATACCGGTCAATGTCAAATGCCTCTTTTGTCACATCACTAGTATATATCAAAGGACGCGACGGGGTTGTTGTAGATTTTAAACGTTTCTCACCATAGCTGTAAAAATCTAAATACGTTAAACTTAACAGATTGTCCGTCGTTCGTTTTCTAACTAATTCGTTTTAGGATCAAGTGTTCACGGAAATTTCCAAAATTTACAACTTTTCGGTCACTCTCATTGAACTGGAGAAATTTCTGTCTTTATTACATCTAATATTACGAAGAGATCAGACCCACTGTACTCGGCAAGAGATTGGTTCAGTTAAGCTTCTGTTTAAGTAAAATTTTGGCTCTTTCATCGGGGTTTTATTTATGTTTCTAATTCCCTAATCGCTTAATTATTTAAGTACTTCTTAAATAGAAATAAGTCGAAACCGGTTACTTTGTACTTGAATATCTGTAGTCTTGGGAAAGAAGTGGAAAGAAATTTTTATGACAACCGATACATAAATCGTAAATTTAAGGAAAATAAATTCTAGAGCTTTTTTTGTACCATTGTACGTCTCATTCATTAAATTTGGTTGTAAATGATGCAGCCAAAGTAACAGTTAATTTTTTTATCACTGTACTAGAATTGTACACGTTTTTTCTGCATCCCCTTACAGATGGGACATACTAAATCGTAATATCACTGGTTTAACATTGAAATCCGTAAGTAATATAAGATGGGAGAGCAGAATAAACACGGAATAAATGTATCAAATATTTTAATAGATTTTTTTAAAACTCCTGTCAACTATACAGAACTATCATAAAAACATGCCAGTAAATTCCTATCGGTTGGGTTAAGTTATAAATCTAGTCTACAGTGGGCAACCTTTTTTATAACGTGGGCCAGAATAAATTTTACGTTTTTTTTTCCGCAGGCTGTAGTAGTTAATTGACGCTTTCTTGTGACTCGTAATTTTTTTAGTCTGCAAATATGAAATAAATAAATAAAAGGTTAATTACTACATTTATTTCTCTTATCATTTTCGAAAATTACAAAGAATTGGAAAAATAACTATTAATTAGTTATTTTTCCAATTTAATAATCTATTAGAGATCTCGCGGGCCGGATAGAAACTTTTCGCCAGCCGTAGCTGGACCGCGGGCCAAGGGTTGTCCACCGTTGATCTAGTCTGCTCATGATTCACATAATCGGGCAAGGGTGGCCGAATATCTAGCAGGCAGCTAACAGCCCACAACCGCTCTGGGATATAAAGTCGAACTCTTTACGTGTGTGTCACTTCTACCAGCTAAACCGGGTGAGGTTGGTGCTCTGTAAACCGCATGCGACAATGCCTATAATCTGGCTGCTTGGAAGTTGACAGGCAGGTGGCTAACAGCCCACAACCGCTCCGGGATATAAAGTAGGACTCTTTATGCGTGTGTCGCTTCTACCAGCTAAACCGGGTGAGGTTGGTGCTCTGTAAACCGCATGTGACAATGCCTATATAATCTGGCTGATTGGAGACTGACCCGGTTTCGAAACTCCTTCCGTCACCGAATCATTCGAATATACAATAGCAATCTTATCGTTTTTTTCACATGTAATATAAAAATTTGTAAAAGATACATAATGCAGTTATAATAAAATATTAATTTTAATTAATGCAAAGTACGTTAAAATATGAAAATTTATATTTTATAAAATACAAGGGAAGGTCATTGGAAGGTGGAATCGGCGCTTCCATCGCTTCCAATGATGGCACACCACTGATATAATGAAAAAGAAAACATTATTAAAAGAGAAAGACCAATGCCTAAATTAAATATAAATACGTCGACAAAAAAATTTCGACATTTTGACGATAAAATTTATGACGAATGACGATTCTTTCGTAAAATTGAAGCAATTTGGAAATCAAAGAAAAATAGAATTTAACATTGGTAGACAATATAAAATAAATATTGAAAATTATAACGAGATAATTACGATTAATAGGTATATCTAAATTAATAGATGTTATATGTTTTTTCTCAAAGCAAGAATTGGCATTTAGAGGGCATAGGAAATTTATTGAATCTAATAACGGAGGTAATTATATTGAACTTTCTTATTTATTAAGTACGTCAGATAATCTATTAAAAATACGTTTAAAGAAGTATATGGTTTTTACTGGCTTATCAAACAAACGAATACGAACGGACCCTGACGCGCAATTAATTGATTGCCCCTGTAAGTCGGCTTCTTACAGAAACACAGCTTCCCTATCGTCAAATGTCAAGGCACGCCACTGATGTTCAGTATAAACTGGTGAGTTGTTCTCCCTGTGCACAGTGGTCCCATTCATTTTGCCACCTTTCTAATGCCGTGTCCCAGATCCAACATCTTAGAATGGAAGTGGGGATTTTTGTATATGAGAATAAGAAAGTGGAGGTAGCTGCTGATTTAGCAAGGGCATCTGTCACCTTGTTGCTATCTACTCCTGAGTGACCCCTTACCTAAAAGAAGTTGACTACAAGGTTGTGAGTGTTAGTAGTCAGCTTCTGGTGAATTTGAAGACGAGGTGGCCACTGTTGTCATATTTGTGGATAGTATATAGAGCAGTAGAACTGTCAGAGAAGATATTAATGGATTTCCTCTTTGGAAACCAGTCCTCAAAAATATAGTTGATAGCCTTGTAGATGGCTAGAACTTTGGCCTGAGGGACTGAGCAATAGGGGCCCAGTTTGAAAGCTAATTTATGGGATGAATTGTCTTTATAGTTATATAGGATGAATGCAGCACCTACGGCATTGTTGTTCTTTGAGCCATCAGTGTATATAGAAAAGTTGCAAGATGGGATATCTCCCCTGCGAAAATCGCTGAGAGCTCAATATTATTGCTAGTAATGTTCTTTTATTCGGTATCATAGTCCTCAATGGTTTTCCTAGCTTCTCCTGAAAGGTTAAGGGTCATGATATCACATTTTGAGAGCTGTTGTTAATCAAGTAAATGTCGTTAGTCAAGTTCCAAAGTTGGTGGATTGTCATTGCCTTAATGTAGATTGGCATGAGACAAGCTATGACAGTGGTTCCCAACCTTTTCTAGGATGCAGAACACTTTTGTGAGCAATTTTCTTTAGCGGAACACTTACTTAAGTTAATATGAAATACATAAGCTTGTCATCAGTTATTTTATTAGAATTGAGCAGTTATTATTCAAAATCTCTACTCATATTATTAACGCCAATTCTAAGACAGGAAAAAATATATCTAAATAACTTTAATGGGAAACTTGTGCCTTATGTTTTTTACATATTTCATTCAGTTTTTATCGTTGCCTTTATCTTATTCAAAACAGTAGTACACTCCATAAGTATGAGTCGTACAGTACATATATATTTAAGTTTATGTAAATTTTATGATTTTAATTTTTTGATATTCGGCGGCTCGAATACGATTGTACACTTTCCGATTTGCGACTAAATCTGCGGAACACTTGGGAGATGCTTACGGAACACCGGTTGGGAACCACTGAGCTATGACCAGAAGGGCTGAGCCCTGCAGATGCAAAGTGCCAATATTCTCTGAACCTTCAAGAGCTTCATCTGAGTGTAAATCTTGTTAGCATCTGAGGCCCAGACCAGTGCAGCATAGAGCATGATGAGCTCAATAGTGCCTAAGTAAATAAATCTTGCACCTTTTGGGCTGACCCCCCAGGTGTTCTTGGCAATGCTGCCAAGGATGTTAGAAACTTGGCTTGCCTTTGAGCTGACATATTCCATGTGTTTCTTCCAATGGAGGTTCTTGTCCAGAATTATGCCTAGATACTTTATGTTTTTAACTCTAGGGATTCTATTCTTGTTGATTTTTATCAAAGGGCTTCTTTGAAGCGGGAAGTTTTTGGAGAAAATTACGTATTTGCATTTGGTGTAATTAATGGGTAGATTTTTTTCTTTTCTCCAGATGTGAATCTTGTCCAGGATGCTATTGCTTTTGGTAGGAAAGTTATTGCTGTTTTTATCAGATATGAAAACTACTGTATCATCGGCATAACCCTGGATTATACCATCTTTGATGTTGTGCAGGATGTCCAGAAGATCGTGAAGAATAGTCCACAGTCCTGGGCCGGTGATGGAGCCCTGCGAGCAGCTTTTGAACATATTGGTTGTGTAGCTAAAATCCAGTGTATAAAACCCAGCCATTCCATCTTCAATGAAACTACTGGTAATACAGAATAGATTTTTCAGGCAGTTATAGATTTTGAGCTGATTCAAGACGACAGGCCATCAAAGGTTATTGAAAGTCTGTTGAAAGTCAATAGAAATGAGAATGGTATGCTTTCATTCGTTTTTAACTTTCCTGATGGTGACCAATGCAGTAGTGGTAGACCTGCCTGGTGTAAAGCCATGTCGATTCACATTTAAGATGGAATTTTTCCTTAGGCACCTCATGGTCTTGTGAATAATTAGCCCATCCAGCACTTTGCCCATGATGGGCAAGAGGCTAATAGGCCTGTAATCCTTCAGTTGCGTAGGAAGATAGTCATAACTTTTGGAGATTGATTTCACCAAAGCCTGTTTCCAAGCTTTCAGGAAATAGCCAATAGTTAGGCACTAATTGAATAACATAGAACAGTGGTTCTCAATCGGTGGTCTGTAGAGCACAGGTGCTCGGTGAAGCCACTTCAAGTGTTCCGCGAAAAAACAAATATACAATAAAAAATTGTTGCAAAAAAAAAAATCAATACAATGTTAAATAATTTTTGTATGGGAATGTAATTAGTAAATGCCAATGTCGTCATCTACTAGACCGAGTGTGCTTGATTTCAAAAAAATTTGCCACCCCTGCTTTAAAGCTGATGTATTTTAAGTGTTCCATGGAAAAAAATGTGAAAGTTTAGTGTTCCCCGACTTACATAGAAAACAAGAAAGAGATAGCCTCAAAAGCCTTCTCAATCATTTCCCCAGTGATGCTGTCTGTACCAGGAGCCTTTTTAACGTTGATCCTTTTAATAGCGTAAGCTATTTCACTAAATGAGAAGGGAGAAGTGTCTGGAGTATTCGGAGGAGCCCTAGAGGTATTCCTGATTGATACTTGAATGTCGGTGTCAAAATGCGAATCGTCAGTAGGGAAGTGATGCTTAAAGATATTCTCAATGGTGGAGTGTAGCAAGGTGGTATAGGTACCATCTTCAAGCTGGATGGCAGCCGGGAGTGTCCACCCTCCGCTTCTTTTTGAAGGCAATACAATAAGATTCGCATCACAGCTTGTCAAATTTGCTACAGTATCTCCTCCAGGCCAAGTGCTTTTTACAATTGATAAGGGTCTTGTACAGATTAAATGTTGTAATATAGATAGCACAGTATGCAAACCAGAGCGAACGACTAATTAAAGAAATTGCTAAAAATGAGGATCTTACAACAAAAACACCAAAAAAAATTATGCCAAAGATATGTATTTATCATGTACCAGACGATATAGAGAAAGAGGAATTAATAGAGAAATTGTTCATTCAAAACGAATATATTTCAATGGCCTATAATGAAGGAGGAAACTATAATAACGAAATAAACATAAAATATAGGTGGGGTAAATCCAAAAACACAAATCATTGGGTCTGTGAGGTATCCCCGAAACTACGCAAATTACTTTTGAATCAAAGAAAAATAAATATGGGTTGGGTAAGGTGCCAAATAAGAGATTACTATAACATAATTCAATGTTATAAATGCTGTCGATATGGGCATACCGCCCAAGAATGTCAATGTAATAGAAACTACTGTACACATTGTGCGGGCGATCATCAATACAATGAATGCACAAATAAGGATAAAACCCCAAATTGCGTAAATTGCATAAAATGTAAGAATGACACACATACCCACAAGGCAATAAGTGACGAATGCCCGGAAAAGCAGAACATAATCAGAAAAATTAAAATGAAAATTGATTATGGAAACTAGTTTTCTAAATAATAACGAAGGTATAAATCATTTGGAAAGTAAAAGTTTAAAATGCTTACAGATTAACGTAGGGAGGGGAATAAATGCTGTATCTCAAATTGTAGGTAATAAACTACAAAATCTTGATTGTGGTAGGTGAAGCCCCCCCATGTAATTATGTATGTATTATCGTATTTTATAAGTTAACATTAACATTGTTCCACTAACCCCATCGTCTATGACTTTTCACTAATTTTCTAAAATATTTTTCTCATGGCGAGTTTTGGGCGAGTGCGAGGTCACTCACCCCTTGTCAAAGGAGAGGGGGACGATTTGCGGCATTGGTGAGGGAACGGCGGGAAGAAGAACACATGTAGAGAGGGAGCAGATTGCCGATGAAGAAAAGAACAAGAGAGGGAAATCCAGAGTTGTGTGAAAGGACTGTGTTATCAAGAAGTGAAGTAGTTCTTTTTATTTAGATGTTTCGTCCCACCGGAGGAGTCCCAAGTAGTCAGGTTTCGTCTTTCATTAATCGTAATAGGCCTCTTAAACTCGCCAAACAAAGAAAGGGGTGGTCTTCTTAAAATATAACCATCTTATATTTCCTTTCTTAATCTAACTAATATTAGTTATAACCTAGTTTAAGTAGGTTTAATTAGTATAGTAGCGCGATTAAAACCGATTGTAAACCAACTGCCTTCGCGTTTGAATGTTCAATCCGGACTACCCGCATTGTACACAAAGGAAAAATTAATCAGCTTAGATTTTTGTAATCCACGTCAATAAACGAATAAAATTGTCTTTACTGTTACTTATTTGTAATACGTGTGCAATCCGTGAGATTATTCACATAACGTGGTTTTCTTTAACCCGTCACACCACATGATATCCTATTGATACAAGAACCGTACTGCAAAGCAAACAAACCTATGGGCTGGCCACTCAAAACACAGGTACTCTATTCGAGCAATGGGGAAACACCATGGACCATAACAATTATAAACAACAAAAATATGCAATGTATGTTGTTAACCAACTATAGTGATCAATTTATGACTACTATCGAATTAAGAAACAAAGATAAAAAATGGATAATCTGTAATATATACTTTCCAATGAAAGCAAATATCAATACTCACTTAGCAAAATTAGAAAAATTGTGTACAATATACCATCAAAGCCATGCAATTATTATTGGAGGAGACAGTAATGCCCATTCGTATGTTTGGTTCGACGAAAACATGGATGACAGAGGTGACGAGTTGGAAGAATTCATAAATCATCAAAATTTATTTCTTCTAAATGAACCAAACATGCTTAGTACATTCGAAAGTACAAATGGAAGTTCTAATATAGACATAACAATTATTAATAGTATTGCACTGAATGAAGTCAAAAATTGGAAAGTAAACGATGAAATCAGCCTATCTGAACATAGATACATCACGTATGAAATAGATCAAATATTTAACAATATAAGTATAAAAAAGTACAATATCAAAAAAGCCAAATGGAAAAGAATAATCGAAGAAATCAAACCACACAAACAAGAATTGGAAAACATAGAGAATAAAGAACAGGCAAACGAAAAAATTACAAATCTCATAAACATAATAAATAAAACAATAGATAAAAACATCCCAATTTATGAGGAAAGAAATAGAATTGTCAAATGGTGGAATACAGAACTGACCACCCTTAAAAGTAAAGTTAGGGCAAAGCGTAGACGTTATGCAAAATGCAAAGATCAAAATTTAAGAGGAAATCTCAAAGAAGACTATCTCACAGAGCAAAGGCAGTATAAACAACTTATAAAAGAGTCGAAGGAAAAAAGCTGGAAAGAATTCTGTCAACAAAGCGCGAATGATCCCTGGGGATTAATATATAAAATTTCAGCTAAGAAAATAAAACAAAAGTTCCAACTAACAGAATTAAAAAATGAAAATGGAAATATCATCAGTGATATGGAGGAATGTCTAAAGATATTACTACAGGAATTTATTAAAACTGATGATAAATCTCAGGATACTCCTGAACAGAAAACATTACGTGAAGCAATACGTTTTCATACAAATGAAACACATACGCCACAATTTACTAAGGAGGAAATAACATGGATAATATCGACCTTTAAAAACGGGAAAGCACCAGGTAACGATTATATTACAATAGAAATGATTAAGATACTAAATATGAAAGATCCTGATCTTCTGCCTAAAATATACAATACTTGCTTAAATTTTGCAATCTTTCCGACACCTTGGAAGGTAGCTAAAATTCTGCCACTTTACAAAGGGAAAAATAAAGATAAATTGAAAGCTAAAAGCTACAGACCAATCTCATTGTTACCAGTAATGGGCAAGGTTCTTGACAAACTAATCGTATACCGCCTCACAACTTGGCTAAATTCTAGACAGTACCTAAACGAAAATCAATATGGATTCCAAGAAGGAAAATCGGCGGAAGATGCCATCGCTAAAGTAATTAATGATATTGAAGAAGAACGAAAACATAATAAATGGACAATAGCTCTCAGTCTAGATATAGCAGGAGCATTCGACAGTGCGTGGTGGCCGCTCCTACACAAAAAATTAGAAGAAATCAATTGTCCCTGTAATATATATTCATTAATATGTGATTATTTAAATAACAGAACAGCATTCATAGAATATGCTGACATAAAAATTGAAAAAACAATGACAATGGGATGCCCACAAGGATCGTGTTCAGGCCCCACATTCTGGTCCATCCTACTAAATGACCTTTTAAATACTGAGACAATAATAGGAACGAAAATAACAGCGTTTGCGGATGATATATTGGTGGTTTGCTCAGCAAACAGTCGGATGCAAATCGAGAAAAAATGTAATAACATATTGGAGAGGATAGCGAACTGGGGAAAGAGAAACAAATTACAGTTTAACCCCGATAAAACTACGGCCATCGCGTTTACGACTTGCAAAGTGGATAAAAGACAGCCAACGATAAAATTGCAAAACAAAAACATAAAATGTTCTAATCAAATAATATACTTAGGTATGACAATAGACAACAAATTGTCATGGAATGCCCACCTTGAATCTGTCAAAAAGAAAGTTGGCAATCTTTTTCAAGAAATTACCAAAGTGGCAAAAAAAGAATGGAGTACAGGAGGCACTGCACTAACTCAAATATACAAAGGCGTAGTGATACCAATAACTACATATGGCGCTCAAGTATGGGGAAATAGAGCAGAAATGACCTATATGAAAAGAAAGATAATAAGCTTCCAACGTAAATTTCTCCTACGAATAACAGGTGCATATAGAACCACGTCTAATGATGCATTATGTGTAATGGCAGGCCTCCTACCAATGGACTTAGAAATAAGTCAAAGGAGGGATATTCGAAAAATTTTAAAAGAAAAAATAACATATGGTGCAATACTAACAGAGAAAGACGAAATAGAATATCAAATCAAAAGATATCAACAATTGAAAAGATATGAGTGGAAAAAGATACAAATAAAAGAATATAGTCCATTAACTAAAAATAGAATTTATACGGATGGCTCGAGAACCCCAGAAGGAGTAGGAGCTGCATACATATATATATCAAATAATAGAGAACAATACAACAGGAAAATCAAACTAGATAAAAGATGCAATAACTATCAGGCAGAACTCGTAGCCTTAGAACAGGCTGTAAGCTGGATTAGCAACAACATGAAAAATATAACAATCACAATCTGTACAGATAGTCTTTCCGTATTAAAAGCATTGAATGACGACGAAAACAAACACGAACTCATCGACAACATTAGAAAATATATCTTAGCAAATAAAAACAATATATCTTTCAGCTGGGTAAAAGCACATATGGGCGACCCTGGAAACGAACGAGTAGACAGCCTAGCAAAAGAGGCAAGCAGCTCAAACATGAAAGTAGTATACAAGAAATTATCTGAAAGATATATAAAAAGGGAAATAAAGAACAAATATATAATAAAATGGCAAAAGAGATGGACAGAATCAACAAAAGGAAGAGAACTTTTTGAGTATCTACCTGATGTTCACCAGCGAATAAAAAATAAGAACTTTATAATAAATTATAAATTTACAAGATTCATGACTGCACATGGTGACTTTGCAGAGTACCACAATAGATTCCATCATAATAACGATGGCACTTGTGAAATATGCGGAGACAGAGAAACTCCGACACATCTTTTATTTGAGTGTATTAAATATGAAAATATTAGAAACGAGCTACGAACAATAAGCATTCCAGTTATGTATTAACGGCACCGGTTATGTACCTATGGTATCTTTTTAATTAAATAACTGAAAAATAAATAACTGAACAATAAGCAATAAAGAAGGTTATACTTGGCCAATAAAAAAGAGTAGTCTTATCAATAACGTCACTCTTTATACATACTTTATAAACTTTATAAGAATATGTTATAAAACCAGAATATAATCGTCCCATATACCATCACGAAGAAGTAATGAAACGTGGAAATACGACGACAGTGCTAGTAACAATAGTACAACTAACAGAAACAACAGGCAATAGTACTACAAGTACTACAAGTGTATCTAATTTTACCCACAAAACGAAAAGGAAGTGATAATGAAATAAGTGGTATGAATGAGATGATATCATGAAAAACAAAATAATCTTGGAAGTACTACAAGTGCTACAAATAATAGGGAAATACGACGGAGGAGCAAGAGGAATGGTTGTACAGTGATTTAAGAAACTACACGTGAAAGTACTACAAGAAAGTGATACTTTTTGTGTTATAAGTGAAAGTTCTACAAATTAAAGTGTTAAATTGTGGAGGTACCTACTCAGTGACAGTGACAGTGACACTAGTACAGGTAAAGAAACGTTTCGATACTATAGTGGTAATATGAAAATACGATGATAATAGGAAGTGCCAATATACGACAAGCAAACATAGCGGTTATCTCTGAAACCTTAATTAAAATATCTCAAGTACTTTTAAATAAAACATAAAACATATGTAGACTCTTTAATACTATCATTAACTTAAAAAAAAAAAAAAACTTCATATATATTTTACATTTTGTATTTGTATTTATTTTTATTTATAATGTTTGTACAAAAAGTACAAAACAGCCAACATGGAACTATAAAAAATCTACATATTATATTAATTGTTTCAATAATATGTAATTTAAATATATAAAATGTAATATGCTGAATGTAACAATATACGAATATATGTCGGTAAAAAAAATGTAGCGGCTACGACCGCAATAGTGTATCCAACTCTCTGTAAAGCATTGAGCGAAACAGAGAACGTCTGAAAATAAAGTGGAGCACCGGAAGCCTGACATTTATTGCCAGGTAGAAGGTCTGCTCTATTACTATTGTAAAGATAGCACAGTATTAAATATAATTTATCTATTGTTACAAATCTGTATACCCTTTTCTTGGGGGTTCTATAGTTTTTAAAACACTAAGTATACTCCTGCTAGTCTGATAGTCTAGTTAAGGTATAACAGTAAATGCTTCCATTACATGTTTATACAGATTTTTCTTTTCTTTTGATGTGTTTTCAACCACCGCACATTACACTGCATATAGTATTCTAATAATTAAACTTGTATCCAACATTGGATCCGTGGTCACATGACAATGTGACCACTGTTGTTTGAATACCTCAAAATTTCTAAATAATTTAAAGACGTATTAGAAATACAAGGACGTTATACATTTTGTTCAACATTATGTTCAATTGTGAATCCACACACTAATAATAAACTTTATATTATCTATGTGTGAACTGTGATTTAATCAATTGTGCAAAAATACAAGACTATTCACTGATCGTTCATCAGAGATAGTGTACAATTATGGATTCTCACACTAATATAACCTAAGTGTACGGACTATGGTTTAATAAATTGTGCAAAAACTGTTCATAAAAACTGTGCACAAGCTACTTAATTAGACGATGTAATATTGTCTATTAAATTTAACTAAATTTAATTAAACTCCATAATAAAATTATAAATAACAAATTCTTTTATTTATTTAATTTTTATGTTCTAAGCAATAATACAAAAATACAAGATTGTGGTGCATGTTATTATTCAGCGAATGTCTATAATTGTGAACCCACATGGTGATAAACTGTATATTAACTATGTATAAGAACTGGGATTTCAACAACTGTGCGAAGACTGTTTTATAATAACTCTGCACAGACTTCTCAATCTGACAACTATTTATTCACTTTTCATTATTTATTATTCATTAATTGTCTGTAATATAATTAATTCAAACTCTGTATGAAAAATGTTATGACAAAAAACATACTTATGTCGGGAAAAAAATTGTAATGGAGCTGCGACCGTTCTAAAAATTGTAAACTCCTGCAAAGCTTGGCAAAGCAGGATATACTGGAATAAAGCAGAGCACTAAACTCCTGATGCGGCCAAGCACCAGGAATGAAGGAATGCTCTATTACGTGTGAGATAGCACAGTGGGCTGTCCCTTAGCTCACTATCCCATCAAGATAGTGTGGGCCGGCAATTATTTATTGTGACATCATCACAATGCCAGGCTGTGATTTTTATCATATTTTTAATTTATTTAATTTAAAATATATGCTCTCCACCTAAAATTAGTAGTGGCTTGCCCCTGTAAATCAAACTTTTCCTTTAGCAATTGAATCATGCCAGTCACCTATCTAACACCTTTCTGGAGAAATTTTTGATTTGAAATAATGTGACTTTTGGTTTGCATTGGAAGCTCATATATTCTCAAGATTAAGGAAACAGATAGACAACAGTAAGAATTTATAGGTCTATAATTTTTTTTCAAATTGCAGCCCAATAAAATTTACATTGTAATTTTTATATTTCATTAATTTTTATTTAAACATAAACAATCAAACATAATGATCACAATAAAATTATAAACTCGATAAGTTACAGCAACATAAAAACTTTAAATCATGAAACTTTTTAGTGCTTTTTTCAGTAAATTCATTAATTTAAATTATACTTACGGCCCAAAACCTTTCCATTTCAACAAATATTCAACTTTTCCATTATTTTCTCTTTTATCCAAAATATTTTCAACAACAAATTCAGATTCTGAAAAATACAATAATTTCATTAATCCATTAACACTACGTATGGTCATATCAATATAATCATATTAGTAAATCTTAGTTTTTCTATATTTAAAGTAAAAATTTTAAATTTTTTACTGACAGAAATTTATTATACAGTGTAAACATCATTTGTACATTTTGTAAAACTAATTATAATTTTTAAGAACTTCAAATAGAAAAAGGAATCCTAAAGAAAAATGCTTTTTTTTTTTTTTTACTCAGAAATAAATAGTTCATTGAATCCATGGATAAAAGAGGGATCTAAAGATATTTAGGATTCTAGCATCCCAAGATCACAGAATGTATATAGTACACATCAAACAGAGATTGACAAAGAAATACAACAAATTATACTTAATACTAACCATACAATTTAATGCAAAATATGTAATTAAAGCAAGCAATCAACATATATGTTGTCCCAGTACTGATGTATTCACTTGGTCATACACATTTGGATATACACAGAATAACTCATAAAATGTAATAAACATTAATAAAACATAATAAATACCACCCTAATTCATCTATTGAAAGGCTGATTCTTCCTTCTAAGGAGGGAAAACAGGGCCTCTTAGACAGAGCTATTGAAAAGGAGCTAGGGATATTTCCCCAAGTGACCAAGTTGACTGCAGTGATTCCAAACACTATAAAATTAACATTATTTTTACTGATAAAAAATAAAATCTTTGACTCCATTTTATTAATAAAGAAACATTCTTCATATTTCATGTGTTGAAAAAACAAAAGATTAAAGGGGTCTGCTAGGAGAGAAAGAGCCTACTCTACTCCAATCTCCATACAAGCTCTCAATGGCCCTGCTCTTTGACATAGTAAATGCTCATTATAAACAAATATAGACATTTTAAGAGTATTTCTACAAAATACAAGAATCATCACAATTACACAAAGCTGTCTCTCTGCAGACAGAGAATACACCATTATACCTATGCAACTAGTTTCTCATTTCCCGGTCTTTTGCCTGTCCCAGGATAAAAGTGAACTGTTTCCCGGGATCCCAGGATGGAATGAATTATTTTTAAGATATACAAAATATCATGAAATCAAATGATATAATTATTTTTCATTTTTTAAAATGATTTAATATGTTTTGGAACTTCCAAAATCATATTAATAATTCTGTGTAAGATATATTAAAAATTACTTTTGAATTATGTAGAATTTTTCACAAATTTATTCAAGTTTGCTGGAAACAGCATAGAACAACAACAACAAAAATGCTTTGAATTGAGTCAAAAATTTAAAGAAAAATGAACTTAGATCAAACTTCTAAATTAAAAGGCAACTTTCGTTTTTTAAATAAAACAATAAAAAATATTATTGTAAATTTTTATAATAAGATTTTAAAAAGCAAAGATGGTTAACACTGATCACTCAATCTGATTCTTATTTTAGTAATGAAAAGTCCCACTACTGAGAATGCCCTTTCCGATTCAATTGATGTGAGTGGAGTCGTGTTTAATGCATTTAAGAGAAGACAGACGTTATGTGTTTTTTCATCTGTAGCCTGGAAGATTTCTAGTTTGTTTTTGAGATGCAGTACTCTCTAGTATTCTTGATTTGTCTACCTCAGCTACTTTAATAGAGGCACAAAGCTTATAGCCCGATAATTCGGCAATTCATTTGGCTTTAATAATCAGGTTTATGAAGAAAAACTTCATACTTATTTGTATCCATGCCCAATTTGAAGCCACTGGGCATCGTTAAAAATTAAGACAGTATAAGCGTAATTATTCCAGATATTACGGGTTCTGACAAGTAAAGAGTCCTGCCACAAATAAGCTACATATTGATTATTGACCATTTGTGACATGCCATAACGAGCAAAAATTTAAAAAACTAATAAGCAGGTTTAAAATTATTAAATACAAATGAATTCTGACAGTTTATGAGTTAATTATACTTTCTATTTGCAAAATTTCTTAAAACTTAACACAAAATAAGAAAAAAGTGAACTTTTAAGAAATTTGCAGGATTTCCCAGGATGAAAAGTATTTTCTGGAAAAAAAAAACAATTGGGATCCTGCTTGAGAAACCCTATAGGCAACATTGTTTTGGATTTAATACAATATATTAAAGACACAGACACCATAAGGCTCTAGTTCTGGAGCTAGAAGAAATCTACTACAATAGATACTCTAATGATCCCAATCATACTGACAGTATTGCAACAAAAAGTATTGGATTGGCTGGCTCAGATATGTCAGAGGTTATAAATATTAAAAAATTACAGATTAGGTTATAAATACAAAAAACCTACAGAAAGCATATTTAAGACACAACTCTCTCAGATAATGCTTGAAGGAAGTATTACATAAAGCATGAAAGTACAGTAGAGCATCGATAAGTGGAACGTCGGTAAGTGGAATGGCCGGAAAGTGGAACGATTTTCAGTCAGACTGTGTCGTGCTGAATCGAATGTTTTTGATACTAAATTTACTTCTAAAGTATAATTTTCATGTTTTTTATATTCTTTAATATATTTATTTTGTTTGTACAAAATGCAGAAATAATTTTTAACGATACAATAGCCTTGATGATTATTATAAAAATTTTCGTTAGGCTTAAAATCGACGAAAATTCAACACGAAGCAACACGCAACGGAGAAAAATTCAACAGGAAGCGACACGCAACGGAGAAAAATCCAACAGGAAGCAATACGCAACAGAGAAAAATTTGAACATCGGACAGGTTAATGTATTTTTTCGTACAAAGTCGGAAACTGGAACAAATCATTAACTGGAAGGACCCCAGTCCCCAATTGGTTCCACTTTTCGACGCTCTACTGTATATAAAATACAAGGACCAGCCTAGAAATTATGCCACCTAGGGAAAAATAGTTAATTGTTGCCCCTTTTAAATAAACACTTGTAAAATTCCCCCTGTAGAGTGATGTCTGCAGTGATAGACAAAAAAAAAAGGGACAAGTCGGCTTAACAAATATTCGGCATTTTATTTAGTACTGTTTTAATTCAATATCGATAATAACATACGCTCACCTTCCTCGGATTATCGGGGAAGTTCACGACAAAATAAAAGAAACAAAAAAAATGAGGTAACGGATAGCGCGTAACAAAGAGAAAAGGGGAACTTACGAACTAAAATAACTCGCGACAATTTTACACCGCGTACAGGAAACAAATAAAGACACTAATCTGTTTGGATGAGTCCTCTACCAGTTGTTGGTCTCTCGACTATGTTTCTTCTCCACTGTTACGTTGTAATTGGTCGGATGCAAACGAATTTCTTTTCGACTTCGTCTTCTTTCCTCTCTCCTACTTCTCTCACTCGGAACCTCAGTCTCCTGTCTACACGTGGCTAACACACCGCAACCAACAGCCAAAAAGTCCTGTTACATGTGGGTCCTGACCTTTTATACAGTCCCGGCCGGATATCCTCCCCACGCGACCTCTACTGGCCAAACTGGCTGTCAACGTGGGGTAAATAGGAAAGATGACACCATGAGCAAAAAACGAGAGGGTGAGGGGAAAAACCGGACAACAACAAAAAAAAAATAGTCGCGAAGCACTACACACTAAATCACAGAAGTATCTGGACACCTATAAAATGGAAGAGTTTTTTAAACTAGAAAAATATTTACATGTGCAAAAAATATTGATCAAAAACATAAATACAATTTTATTTCAAACTGAGAAAATTTTCACATAAAAGTATCTGGAGAGAGGAAATAAATAATAGAATGTATCGGATCATTTTCCTAAAAACATGTTTACAACAATTTGCCTCAACGAATGAGTTAAAGTATTCGTTTCATACTTGAATTGTTTTATTTTAGCATTGTGAACTATGAAAACATATAAATTAATCATTGTTTTTAAAAGACTCATTATTAAGGAATAGCAAAAGAGAAAACCCGTGCAAAACTTTGCAGAAGTTTCACATTCCAAAATTGAAAATACCATTAAGAAATTCCTTACAACAAATAATATAATTAATAAGGCTCAAACTGGATGTCCCGAAATATTTACCTTGAGATAGACACATGGAAAGTGAAGAAAAATCGATGAATAATTGCTCCTAAGTTTGCTATTGAGGCTTCTGTAGAACGTGGAGTATATAAATCTGCAGAAACTGTCAGAAAAACTTTAAAAGCAAGTAGCTATAAAGATTTTATGGCTATGAAAAAAACCAACAATAAATGTTTGCAAAAGAGTTTTATACAAAATCAGTAACATTTTTGAAATCAGTTTTGAGGTCAAATGATCCAAATTCAATGTGTTTAGTTAAATTATAGAGAGGTTTCAAGGTCGCATGTCACGTGATAAAACACACGTTTGCTCCGCCCATTTGCCATTTTTGTGGTAGTTTTCGCTTGCTTAGCTTGCACATGGTCTGTTATTCGACGTCTTTTTTTAGTTTAAACATACAAAAATACTGCAGTTCTATTATCATGGATTAAGTTAAAAAAGATTCTTTTCTTGCGGACTATTCTGGCAGTCTAACAGGACGAGATACAGCTCAGTAAGGATCGTATGGATCGCCTTGACATAACGAAATTTTCTCTGAAGAGAAAATTTCGTTATGTCAAGGCGATCCATACGAAGCCAGTTTATCAGACTTCATCGTAGATCAAGAGTTGTGGCCAAAAGTAGAATTTGGTGACATTATATACTATTTGGTTTTGACAACAAATTTCTACACCCTGTCACAAATGAAAGCTTATAAATCTTTAGAGGCCCATAACTATTTAACAAGTGGCTGGGTTTCTCCTGATATAAAAGTAAAAGTAATGAATAACAGCAAAGTAATATTGCTTGGAAAGATATGTTTTCTTTTGTTTGTTTAAACTCGTGTTTTTACGTATTTCTTAACTAAGAATTTTTGTCTGAAAGTAAAAGTCTAATTAAAAACAGCTGTGGAAATTTTTTAATTCAAATTGTTCAGTACCTTTATTTTCTAGTTGAAACTAGCATATAATAAGCCTACTTGCTTTTAGTTTTAACGTGTAATGTTTATAAGTTTGCACTAGCTAACGCCTGAAATTACATTAGTTATTCGTTTATAAATGCACTATACCTAACTAAATTAATATAAGCAAATCAGTAAACTCTTTTAGGTTTTAAAATATAACTTAGTGTTTATTAACGTAAATATTGAAATGAAATGTTTCTGACAAACTCTTGTATTGATATTCACTTTATTTGTAACGAAATTTTTCCGGTTAATTCTCGAGACCCATGCAGTTTGCCTTCGTCATGAAAGCTCCTCAGTTTGGGATCCTTGATGACAAATAATGCCAGGAATTTTAAAAAATGATGTTCCTTTGTTCTTGAGTGAACTAGCATTACACCCAATTACACAACAAATCACCATAGTGATATTCGCGACGAAAAAAAACAACACAAGAACTCCAGTTAAAGCGCACGTGAACACACACAAAACGTAAACAAGTCACAAAGAGTTACAAAGATGGCGCTGGACAATTGCGCATGCTCATGACGTCACTCGTGAGGTTGACACAAAACCTCTCTATTGCCTGAAAGGGTGAATAAAAGCTGGAGAATCTTAAAAAATGAAAAATCTGATCCCTACAGTAAAATGTGAAGATGGTTTAGTGCTATTTGGAGTTCTATGCCTGCAAATAGTGCTGGAACTCTGTAATTTGTTGATGGAATAATGAATCAATATATGTATAAATACATTTTAAATAAAAATGTTCAGAAATCAGTAAGAAAGTTAAAATCAGGGTAAGGGTTTCTTTTCCAGTACGACAATGATCCAAATCACATTTCGAAAATCAGTCAGTTTGTTGATGTGCACTGTATAAAAGCGTTTCCTTGGCTTCCACAATTGTCCAATCTCAACACAATTGAACATTGTAAGATTACATTGAACAATCAAAACAGAATCAATAACAAACAAAACTGATCTTAAAAACATCATCATTGGAGTTTTGAATTTAATGGATAAAACTGTTATAAAACTTTGAATGAATCAATGCCTAGTTGTTACCAGGGTAAAAGGAGGCCCAATTCGTTCTTAAATGCATAAAATGTTTTGTTTTATCATTATTTATTTTTTCTGTCCAAATATTTTTGTGATGTGAAAATTTTTAGTTTTAATTAAAAGTATATTTCACTTTTTGATGATTGTTTTTATACATATGAAGTTTCTAGTGTAAAAAAGTCTAAAGAATTCATATCTGTTATTTTTTTTCCTATTTCATATAAGAAATGAGTGATAACTAAAAAACTCTTCCATTTTATAGGTGTCTGGATACTTTTGTGACCTAGTTAGGTATAGTGTAATTTTAATCATAAGATCTGAGGGCTTGGACCTCACATTTAATTATTTTCAAAAAGTAAAATAATCAATTATCTGAAATTAAGAATTATTATTATTATCTTCTTCAATCAATTTTGCTGCCCTAGCAATCTGCCTCCCTGGGTAGCATCCACCTTGTCCACCATCCTTGTATCAGGCCAATAACATGTCAAATTGGATTGCAAGCTTTTAGAACAAATAGACTACTTGATATATTGACATAAACAAATAGCAAACATAATACATGGAAAGTTGTAAACAAATATATTATTAAACAAATATATAAACTATTATACACCCAACAATCTGTTATATAAGGTTATAAACCGATTATTGTAAAAATCAGGCAAATGAAGTCAGACTCAGTTGAAAGCAATTCTTGAATTACTAGACTCATTGGAGCAGGAATCAATAAAAATGAACCTACTCAGGTTATGGTTCTAAACAGTAGTCTGATGATTCAAGTTGACAGTGACGAAATGCCTCGAATGTTACATGCATTCAATTGATATAAAAAGTATATAATTAGTATTGTGGGGAAGTACTCGATCTTTAGAGTATTCCCTGTGCAGGAACAAAACAAAAAGAAACTTCAAAGAAATAAATCACACGCTCTATGACTCCAATGCAAGGAACTTAAAGTTTATTTTAGTCCTTCCAATCACTACTCTGTCCCTTCGCTATAACAGACACTAAAACAAAAGAAACAACACACACAAAATAAAAACAATCTCGCGACTCTATTGTCTACACGTCCTCTCTCCATTCTTTCTTCCAAAAAAAGGTCCTCTTCTTCCATTGAGCATGCGCAATCTCCCTCTCTCTCTCTTTTTTTCTTTCGAAAACGCAGCCCATCCTTTCTTTACCCTGCAGCCCACCCAAGGATCATGCAATACAACACATTATCTTTGGACCAGTGGCGTGCCGTGACATTTGATGATAGGGAAGCTGTGTTTCTGTAAGAAGCCGACTTTCAGGGGCAATCAGTAAATTGCGCGTCAGTGATGGTCTAGGGTCCATTCGTACGTGCGAATGACAAAAATAAACAATTTATGTACTTTAATTCTAAAATACAAATAATACATACATAATACAATTATAGAAAAACTTGTTTCTTTTTTTTATTTTCTATAAATTAACTCTATTCGGCGATGTTTTCCCGCAAAGTCGTTAATTACTTTATCATAAAAGTCACTCGTCCTTGATTCCATCAACGTATTTAAAAGTTCTTTTTCTATAGAAAGCAACGCTAGTGACGACAATCTTTCCTCCGACTGAGTGTTCCTGGCGAATGTATGAATTCGCTTCATTGTTGAAAAACTACGCTCAACAGACGCACTGGTAGATGGTATTGTAAAAATTAATGATATTAAACCATATAATTCTATTAGTACGTCTTTGTTTAGGTCATCATTAATTATAATATTTTTTATGTCTAAGAGTGACTTGCCAATATAGTCCGGACACGAATATAAATATTGCAATTCACTACGTAATTTACATAAATTAAAAAATTCTCCATAAAATTTACGTAAAGCATTAAAACTCTCTTCGGGAAATTGTTTTTCATAATATTTAAAATTATTAAAATCTAAAAGTGATAAAAATTCTAGAGATTTTATGTCGGCAAATCTGTCAATACAATTTTGTATCAATGTATCCATTATTTCATAAAACAGACGTCTATATAAATCCTTTTTAGACTCAATATCAGTATGTCTCATTCCTCTTTTTGGTTGAATTTCTAAAAAAGTTTCATCTTTTTTCAAAGCGTCCCAAATCAAATCAAAATCATTTCTTTTCTGTCGTAAAAAATCAATAAAGTGATTTATTCTAGTAATACAATATGCTATATTAAAATTTTTTTTTTGTAATATATCAAAAAGGATATCTGAATGTGCAAATATTTGATGAAAAACTAGTAATAAAAAGTGAAAATCAAAATCTATTAAATAATGGTATAATCCTCTTGCGGCAATTGTAGTATCAGAATCCCATTGTTCTGGACTTTCAACCATATTCAACAACAAAAGTTTTAATTCTTCTTTATACTCCATAACGCAGTTTACAATCCTGCTATTGTAATTCCATCTAATAGGTGTGGTTGAAGGAAAACGCTTATTGACTTCTAGGTCTAAGGCGTGAAATCTTTTAGAAGATTTAGAAAAAAATGAAGAAAATCCTGTCATGGTTTGAAAAAATATTTTACATTCTTTTATATATCCAACAGATTGAGAGAAAACTAGGTTCAATCTGTGAGCATAACAGTGTACGAAAATAGCATGTTTGGATATTTCTTTAATTTTAGCTCGGACACCATTATGTTGTCCGGCCATTACGGCAGCACCGTCGTATGTTTGTGCCACTAATTTTTTAGTGCATTGAAATTCGTCTAAGTAACTCTTAATGTGAGTGAATAACGAATTTGCGTCTCTGTTCTCACTCACATCAGTAAAGCCCACAAATCTTTCTTCGACGTTACCGTTTTCTTTCACGTAACGAAATACAGTCGACATCTGGGCTCTGTGGCTAATGTACGTTGTTTCATCTACAATTATAGCAACAAATTTTGCGTTTTCAATTTCTTTTTTAATTTCTTGCAATAAAACGTTTCCTAACGAATTAACGAGCTCATTTTGAATTTTGTTTGATAAGCCAGTAAAAACTGTAGACTTCTCTAAATGCATTTTTAATTGATTATCTGACGTACTTAATAAAGAAACGAGTTCAATATAATTACCTCTGTTATTAGATTCAATACATTCCCTATGCCCTCTAAATGCCAATTCTTGCTTTGCTAAAAAGCATGTAATATCTATTAATTTAGATACAATATATCTATTAGCCGTAACTATCTTGTTATAATTTTCAATATTAATTTTATATTGTTTACTAATGTTAAATTCTATTCTATTTTGATTTCCAAATTGCTTCAATTTTACGAAAGAATCGATGTGACATTTACGATTTTCGTGTCTTTTTCTAGCTTTACTCAAATTATTTAAATCGTCAAAGCCATTCTTATTCCACACACTAATTTCATTTGAAAATAATAGGCAAGGCCAACAAAACAATTTTTGCATTTTTATGCATCCACAAAGCCATTTTACGTCTTGATAAATTTTATCATGAAAATGTCGAACAAATTTTTTTGTCGAAGTACTTATATTTAATTTAGGAGTTGGTCTTTCTCTTTTAATAATGGCTTCTTTTTCATTATATTGTCTTGAGCCAAAACTTTTTTTAAGTAAATTTTCAATATCACAATTACAGTTTAAATCGCTAGCCATGATATAAGGGCTAAAATTAAAAATAAAATTATTAAAACTTACTTAGTAAAATAAAATTTGTGATGGATATACAATTATACATACCTGGTACAAAATATTCAATTGTATGAATATACTTTTGCGAAGAAACATATATAAAAATAACATTAAATATTGTTTATTTTTAAATATTTAAACAATCCACTGAGTTAAAATTGCTCCCTGCGAGTGGCTCACAAATGGAAACAGAGACGATTTTGGTAGGTGTACAGTGAATGACAATGCATGCATGACAAATCCCGAAAGTGCCGATACCGGTCAATGTCAAATGCCTCTTTTGTCGCATCACTAGTATATCTCAAAGGACGCGACAGGGCTGTTGTAAATTTTAAACGTTTCTCATCATAGATGTAAATATGTTAAACTTAATAGTCATTTGTTTTCTAACTACTGCAATTCGTTTTAGTACCAGGTGTACACGGAAATCAGTTCCCCACTGTACTGAGCTAGTAATTGCTTCGGTTAAGCTTTTGTTTAAGTCAGCAGGGTTTTACTTATGTCACCATTCCCTAATCTCTTAATTATTTAACTACTTCTTAGTAGAAATAACTCGAAACCAGTTACTTTGTACTCGAATATCTGTAGTCTTGGGAAAAAAGTGGAAAGAAATTTTTATGACAACCGATACTTAGATCGTACATTTAAGGAAAATAAATTCTAGAGCTTTTTTTGTATACCATTGTACGTCTCATTCATTAAATTTGGTTGTAAATAATGATGCCAAAGTAACAGTTAATTTTTTAACATTATACAAGAATTGTACACATTTTTTCTGCATTCCCTTACAGATGGGACATACTATAATCGTAATATCACCGGTTTAACATTGAAACCCGTAAGTAATATAAGAAGGGAGAGCAGAATAAATATATCAAATATTTTAATGGATTTTTTTAAACTCCCGTCAACTATACAGAACTATCATAAAAACATGCCAGTAAACTCCTATCGGTTGGGTTAAGTTATAAATCTAGTCTAGGGTGGGCAACCTTTTTTATAACACGGGCCAGAATAAATTTTACGTTTTTCCGCGGGCCGTAGTAGTTAATTGACGCCTTTTTGTGACTCGTAATTTTTTTAGTCTGCAAATATGAAATAAATAAATAAAAAGTTTATACTACATTTATTTCTCTTATCGTTTTCGAAAATTACAAAGAATTGGAAAATTAACTATTAATTAGTTATTTTTCCAATTTAATAATCTATTAAAGATCTCGCGGGCCGGATAGAAACTTTTCGCGAGCCGTAGCTGGCCCGCGGGCCGGGGTTGCCCGCCGTTGATCTAGTCTACTCGTGATTCATGTAATCGGGCGAGAGCGGCCGAATATCTAGCAGGCAGGCGGCTAAACAGCCCACAACCGGTCCGGGATATAAAGTTAGAAGCTTTATGTGTGAAGCATCCACCAGCTAAACCGGGTGACGTTGGTGCTCTGTAAAGCGCATGCGCCAATGCCTATAATCTGGCTGCTTGGAAGTTGACAGGCAGGTGGCTAACAGCCCACAACTGCTCCGGGATATAAAGCTGTACTCTTTACGAGTGTGTCGCTTACCCGGTTTAGCCGGGTGAGCTAAACCGGGTGAGGTTGGTGCACTGTAAACCGCATGTGCTAATGCCTATATAATCTGGCTGATTGGAGACTGACCCGGTTTCGACATTCCTTCTGCCACCGAATTATTCGAATATACAATAGCAATCTTATCGTTTTTTTCACATGTAGTATAGAAATTTGTAAAAGATACATAATGCAGTTATAATAAAATATTAATTTTAATTAATTCAAAGTACGTTAAAATATGAAAATTTATATTTTATAAAATTCAAGGGAAAGTCATTGGAAGGTGGAATCGGCGCTTCCATCGCTTCCAATGACGGCACGCCAATGGACTACATATCTCCCCTCCTCCCATTAACTTTTACAACAGGAAGCTTTTACGTTATGAGGGCCTGTCCATCCTTTACACCATGAACCACCCAAGGGGTTGGTTACGAACCGGTTAGGCAACAGAACACGTGGTCTTCAGACCACAGTATATTTATTATTTATATCTTATACTGATATATACCTAAAGGAACTGGAGTCAAAGCATTTGTGTACCAACTTTACAGCCCTACTAAAAAAATATTATTGCATGGCAACATGACAGAGAGCCTTGCAGTGCCTGTCAGATAATGCCCTAAGTTCCCCACGGCCTGTACACTGGGGAACTTAGGGCACATGCTCCCCTTTTTATTTCTGAGTTGCCCTTTTTGTAATCCCTAAATTCCATTATCAACAAACAATAGAAAATTCATAACTTCTAGCCTATTCTGCAAATTTAAAAAAAACTAATGAACAATACTTGTCTGTTGTCACGCGACTTCATCATACATCGAAAAAACTTGGCCTGGAAAACAAGGATGTTCCTCATTTTAGTCTCAATTACAACCGGCGTCACCTCATGCCATCATCAATCCAACAATAAATCATAACTTGGAGCTTATTGCCTAACGTGCCTTCCTTTTTTTGTCGACTGCAGGCACTACTGCATGCGTCTGTGACAATGTATAATTGTGGCTAGAATGCATTCCAAGTTTTTAATTTTATGTATAAAATATATACAGGTATACCTCGCCTTACGTCAATAATTGGTTCCAGAGTTATTGGTTCCGAGTTATGTTTCAGTAAGAAGTAAACAAAGCTACTTGCATCCAGCGCACTCTCTCAAGGTCTCCTGTGCAGAGCACATGCATTTCATAATCGCATCTTGCTACACTGTACCAAGCCTTGATAAACTGTCACGTCAAATACACACATCACATCACACACAACGGATCAACTCGGCATCTATCAAATATGAAGATTTACAGATTAGTCTTCAAATATCAGAAAGGACATGTAGGAGGACACTTTTCGAGGGAGGACAGAACTTACAAAAGGACAGTTGGTCACCTTAATATAAGCAACTTACTTTATTCATGTAAATAAACTATTGGTTAGAAAATTAATATGTAAATCATAATTATAAAAAGAGTTACCATTACTTTCCATATTTCAGATCTCACCAATTATAAATTCTTTTGACAAAAGAAATCCTTTACCAAAAAAAAAAAAAATATATATATATATATATATATACACACACTTAATCCTGAACAATTTATATAAATTAAAAAATAATCATTAATATAAATATATATATATATATATATATATAAAATATAACTTACCAAATTATCACTGTAGAAGAAATCGTCTGTCAAATGCTTAATATCTTCTGCACACGAAATTTAGGCGGGAAAACTCTACGTTTAAGGATATCCCAGAATTCAATTTAATTTTAAATGCTTTTCCGTTAAACAAAAGTGCGCATGAGTTACCCGCTTTACTTCAGTAACGGTTTTATGTGATGACGGTCAATTTAATATCTGATTAGACACAAATAATAATAATCGTTGTTAAATACGAGGTGATCGTAGTTAAATTAGATGTTCTTTAGAGCTTTCTGTAAAAAGAACTATTGGACAAATCCAATCAAATTTGATATACATAGGTTACCGTAGTTTCGATTTTCGGGGAAAATTTTATTTCGAAATATATCCTCTAGGACGAAATTCGGCGTTGACCTCTCAATGTTCGTATTATGTACATTTTGTAATGAATTTTTGTAATGTAAGTGATAAAAATATTGTTACATCCCCACATATAAATAATACGATGTATTTGCTGGTGTAGAAACGTTGCGTGGTGCAATGAGAAAAAAGCGTAAACAACGCTAGCATGTTGCTAACGTTTCTACACCAGCAAGTACTGTACTGTACATCGTATTATTTATTTGTGGGGATGTAACAATATTTTTATCACTTCAGTAGCATGTACGGCGAAAATTAGTTTCCAATTTTTAAATAATTTTAAACACGTTGTTCGAATTCCAGTTTCGAATTTTATACTGGTCAATAGCCTGACGAAGACCAAGTTTTTGGTCGAAAACGTTAGTTTTTATCTAAAGCTATTCGTACTGGGATATAAAAAGGTTTTTAGTGTGTTGATTTATCCTTTCCAAGGATTGTGCGAGAAGTTGGTTTTATGTATACAGTATACATAAGGGAAAGTATATATTGGAATCGTGCCAAATTTCACCCTCCACGTTTTGAGACCTCGTGAATCTAAAAAAGTAAAAAAAAAAAAAAACAAAGGGGGAATTCTGAGTGTGTGTATTTCTTTTAATATTTTTGGAGTAATGATTAAGAAACGAAATTTTGCAATGTAGCTTATATATAATGGGGCATTAATACTATTAAATGTTGGTGGTTAAAGGTCAAGGAGGGAGATAGGAATTGGACTTAATGAAGGTTTTACTCGTTATTAACATTTAAAATTTTTCATAAAACTTGTCTTTACTTTCAAAATTAAGCGTTTTGCCATTTTATTATAATTAATAATATAAAAAGTTTTTAACATAAAATATTGTAACAGATGGCGCCACACACAATTTATTTATTAACCCCTCTGTCATCCGGTCATATTTTCGTAGTGTGTTAAATTCACTTTATCTGCATATATTTTTCGTTGTAGGATTCCCAGGATTTTTACTTTAGTTCAGTGTTTCCCAACCTTTTTTGTGCTATGCCCCACCTGAGCCTTTCTAAAATTCTTATGCCCCCCAACATATATGTTGAACTCTTTTGGAAGGTCTCTCGTTGTCGTGTTCGTTGAAGTTTTTCTTGCACTTAATTGCCACTGTTTTATTGTAACCACGATAAAACCCAATCCTTTCATCAAAGTCTTTTGCACTTTCCAGTAGTGATGTAACGAACAGTATATTCGGCCTCAACCGAATACCGAATATTCGGCTAGGAGCGTGGCCGAATACCGAATATTCGGCCAAACTATTCGGCTTGATTAAAGCACGAACGAAAATTGGCGCGCAAACCGCATTATGGCAAAGATCGCGCACCGTGCTCTCTATTGGTCCGCTGTCACTACGATTTTTTCTTCCATTAGGTCTAAATTATTTAAATTAATTAAAGTTAATATGAGATGGAGCCTAACGTCTACCTCTAGTGCCAAATTGGTTTATAATTTATGTAATAGCCGTAAATAGCCCGCTATGATTCGGCAGTTGTTGGTATTTAGATGTAAGTTATAACTTGTAAGTTATTTTATTTGCAATCGATCTTTTTAACTCTTTAATTAAGCACTAAAATTTTGTTTTTATTACGTATTTGTAGACTGAATAGTACCCTAAGGATCAGGGCCGGATTATCGAATAGGCAAAGTAGGCAAATGTCTAGGGCCCGTAAGTCGGAGGGGCCCGGCTTCAGTGCAGAAGATTTCTCTGTTTGAAAATGAGTTAAATTTAAGAAATTCGATAGGACAGAAAATGCTGTACTTAACAATTCTTTTCTTACTAAGCTCGTCTCGACTAGCCATTGCCTAAAAAAAAAAAAAGGTCAACATCCTCCCGTGGGTCAGAAGTAACGCCACGGGATCTCGCGCCATATAGATATATTCCTAGGGCCGCATCTCGTGGTAGTACCGATGTATGGATGGTTATGATTTATTTTCTAAATCTACACCTATATATCGCGACATCGCATATACGATACAGCGTTCAAGTCGAGTGCGAAGATATTACAATTCAATAGTGTTTTATAAAAGAGTTAAAAAGGGTGACACTACGGTGTGACTTGGGGTGACACCACGATATCCGCACCGGGTGTCACCCATGCTAGCTACGCTAATGTCACATTATATAAGATTTGTTTAGAAGCAACTTATTTAAATGGGGCCCCAATTTAAATTTTGTCTAGGGCCCGCTAGAGGCTTAATCCGGCGCTGCTAAGGATATACTTTAGTGGTGACATAATATGGTCTAGTTTCTTTCCAGTTGTGGAACAGTTCAAATATATTATTGGGGAGTTTCTATTTGTGAAGTTTTGTGATATTTCGTTGCTATTGTTTTTGTCAATATTTTAAAAATTAACATGATTTCAAATGTTATCTTTTGTATATAATGAAAAATGCTCATTCTTTGCTTTATATATAAAATAAATTATATATTAGTTACTCATCTTCTAGAAATAGATAAATAATTCTTTCATTAAATACGATAAGTTTCAATAAAATGTTTCGTAACTCATTTTAAAATATCATAGAAATATTAAAATATATGCGAATACGAATATGACATAATTAACTAAACAACATCATTAATGCCCGATACATTCTAACCTACACGCCATCAATGCCATAAGATATCGGGCTAGATAAAGGCTATAATGTTATTTAACTACGAAATAATTTAATACTAGAGTTAGATGCCATTTCTTATTAACTTTAATAATTATAATTTAATGTTCAGCATTAATAAAAGTTACCAAAATGATTAATTTACTGTGTTTTTGTTATTTCTTACTCCTGTTTCTAGGTATTCGGCATTAAGGCCGGATGGCCGAGCGGTCAAGGTTAGCAGCCTGCCGCCCTGGGGGACTCGGGATCGAATCCGGACGGGTCGAAAAATCCCCAGGAATTTTTCGGGGGGTGGTCCGTCCGGATATGTCGGTCCCCGTCCCTCACCACCCGGCCGCCCCATTGTAGGCCTGGCCGAACCCATAATGGGCTTGCTACAAGAGGCCTTCTTAGTGCCCACTGGGCGGAAAGAGTTACAAAAAAAAAATGGTTAATCCCACCCCTAGGGAAAAGGGTTTTAAAGGGAAGTTCTAGAAGGAAAGGGAAACAAAGAACAAATAAAATTAAAACTAACTTAAACCAATATTTACAATAAGTATGGCGTACAGCGGCTATACGGTTAACTTAAACTCTGGATGAGTCCATTTTTGAATTGCCCCCCTTAACAATCAAATTGTCCCTCTGTGGGGCGTGGGCTCCCACGTTGGGAAACACTGATTTAGTTAGTCTCCACAAATGTTTATTTTTTATCGTAAAGTTTCTACATCTGTCAATCCTTCACACTCCTTTAGCGGTCATTATTGTTATTCAGAAGAGATAGATATGGTTAGTTTTGTATTTGGAAAAATATTTCATTTTTATATATAGGAATTTATATATTCATAGATATAATGGATAGTGCCAATTTTAATGCATTTATTGAATTATTGGTTTCCTTCTAGTTTTGAAGAGAAAGTATTTGCAGAAAGCGTTTCTAAGATGAGTGTCCATGATGTTTTTAAAAGTTTTATTTATTTGACTTTTCTTTATTATGGTGTAGATTTGATGTTAGTGTGCATTTATTTTTTATTCTTGGGCGTATTTCTTGATTCAATGTTTTTGTTTTAACGTTGCTTTACATTTGTTAATGGTTTTTGGAGTTTCTGTAGCCACTGGTCGATTTCCATTAGTGTTATTTCCCAGATTATGGGGCTAAGGAAATAGTTTAGAAAATACGTTATTAAGTGATTACTACTTTTTATAAATTTATAACAAATGATGAAAAATTTCATGATTCTCTAACCCGTATATTTACCATTTTGTGTGTGGCACGGGGGATTTGCTTGCTCGCCAATTTTAAAACAAATAATGTAAAGGAGGTTTATTTGTCAGAAGCATCTGTATAGTGTCAATATCATGAATTCTTGAATTTATTGGAACAACAACGGTAAATAAGTTTGCTAATTAGAATGGCTTTAATCGACTTTTCAGTCGATTGTTTCCAGTTGAATAAGTAGGCTACTGTTATATGATTTAGTAAACAAAGTTCCTTAGTAATAATATATGTTATTAGTAAGGTCCGAAATTTTGGGTGCCGCACCCACTCAATTTTTGAAAGGGGCAGAGTATGAAAAGACAAACTAAGTTGGTTTTAGTGCAGTAGGCCCCCTCATTGCCAAATTGTTTAGCACCCAAATGCGCCCAAATCGCAAACCTGCCCTCAAAACAGTGACTAGCACCCAAACTATATATTTTGCATTTAGCTTTCCCCTTTTTTACATTTTCAAAGAATATATTGACAATTATCTCTTTTTTGATGGTTTTTATTCATTCACTTGAGGGGGGAAAAACAAATTCATTAAACCAGACTATGTGTGCTGAAGAAAAAATACAATAATTAGCTTACTCTCATCTTTTGTTGAGAGAAAAGGGAGTAAAGCGGAATTTTCTGGACTAAACAACTAAACCTTAGGGTTGTTTTAAGAATGTAAACAGATCCATTGAAAATCTGCAATACGTGTTTTCTAAGAAAAGAACAATCTAGAAAATTCTGTATTGAGGTCACCTTACCTTGTGAGCGCAACAGTTCCAATTTCCTTTGTTCGGTGTCGGCGACATTAGAAAATGGAAAAATTGTCCGCATCTAAATTGAACATTTTAGCAAATAAGTTTAAAGATGAAGGCGTATGCACACTCGGAAAAGTTCTTTGCTGTTCCATTTGCGATTATATGATTTCAGTTGATGTGAAACACGAATAAACTAAAATCAGGCGACACATAAGTTTGGAAAAGCATAGAGAAAGCAAAAAAAAAAAAAAAAAAAAGGAATTTCGAGCATATATTTATAGGGACACCTGAACATTGTTGGAGATATTCCTGTAGTGTTTATACTGGAATAAACAACAGATTCCACAAAACGGTACGTGCTGAACATTCTTATTGCACCACTGATCAGGTGCTATGTACTGTACAACCAACGTTGTTCAAAATATACCAACTTGAAAATACGAACTCAACGAAATCTAATATCTGGTCATCCGTTGGGGGTCTTGGATAAACAGTGTGGTATTCTACTGCGAGAACTTCGAGAAAATTAATGCGTTTATCAACGAACTTCCTCCTGGTGATTCTGCGGCCGTCGACAGTGTCGAGAAACTGGTCGCTGATCCAGTAGTGACCATAGAGCTCTACTCCGTGCATTCATACAAGTTATTGGTGGATAAAATCAATTGGTGGAATGTTGTAAGTCAGGCGCTTGATGTACTGGATGGTTTTGTCCTGGACCAATCTAGTTTATCAAAAATTCCCGATTTGAAAAATATTCTGGATTGCACTAAACTAGAATTCTGAGTAAAACTGAAACATGTTCCCTTAATCTCGGTCGATGTAAAAAAATCTTTTTCCTTATATAAAGATATTCTATCCTCCAAACGAGAAAACTTCATTTTTACGAACATTGAAATGGTTACTGTTGTAAATTACAATGCTCATCTTTGTCTAAATTGCAATAAACAATTATGTAGTTTGTAAATATAGTACATCTTGTTGATTTTTGTCTTAATAATACAGCATTAAAAGCACCCAATCCATTCTAAAACTGCACCCAAAAATCCGGATCTTAGGTATATCTTGATGACAGAATACATCGTTGATATTAATGCATAGTTTATCATAAAAAAGGAAACGTTTTATTGAAATTAGTAAAATTTGCATTTTAATAATGCTGTAACCAACTTTCTCCTTTTTAAATTACTGTATTACATAAATGCAAGTGCAATATTTGTATACTATTTCATAAATACTGTATTTTTCTTTTGTAGATATATCGGTATCTGTTCATAAATTTTGTAGTGTGCGGCTAGGTGTACAAAAAATGTAACAGTCTTAAATCAGGGGTCGCAAACTGGCGGGCAGGATACGTCCCATTAAGGCCCGATATCCGGCCTTGATTTCTTTTCTAAAAATTAATGTTTCTAACATCTTGTAGGGATTAAAACAAAAAAATTCAAACGTGTAACTGTTTACGTAAATCGTAAAGGCCTGGCAACAAAAGGACCTTTGTTAGAGCTTTTTTTTTTTTTAAATACCAAATTTTTAATTAGTATGTTTTGGTTTACCGAATATTGAATACAGCCCGCGTCTGATATACATTTCTTTGACTAGCCCTTCGTTTCGTTTGAGACCCGTCTTAAATCAGGTGTGTTATTGCAACGTTTTTTTTTTAAAAAAACTTCGCAGAAGATTGAGATATTTTTTCGAAATAATTCCATACACTTGATTTTTTCTGTACATTTTGAACTATTCGGGTACACGACAGCTGGCGACAAACTTAAAAATTTTAGCACACTTAGCAAATATACGATTTGGCGGATTTTTATTTGTAAATATTGGTTATATATATATATATATACATACATGATTAGGGCTTCTGAGGTATGAGTTATAAGTTATCAACTGAGTTACGAGTTACTTCCAACTTGCAAAGAGGAAATGTTTTGGAACAACTCGTCAATTATTGTCTGTCAGAAGCGGTTAAAAAAAAGCACATCAAAGAAAAGCAGTTTTTCGAAAACAAATTCTTTCGAGAACTTTTATTTTAATATATAATGTAATGCATTTTTAATTTTATGTAGTTATTGTCTTTGTTTTCGCGTATAAATGTTAATTTTGGGGAGTATCTATCAACTGTCATTCGGGACGTTTTTAACTTGTAAAAATAAATAAAGTATGTAACATGTGTAAATGTGTTTGCTAATTACAAAATAGTTCTTTTAACTCGTTTAACTCATTTCTTACAAAAATAATATTTAAATTCACCGGGTTGTAGATCAATAGAAAAAAAAAATACAACTAGTTGCTTAAGTGGTCCACGAGGTCAGAAAGATTGACGACCGTTGGACTAATGATTAGATGCGGCCGCCGTATCAGACAGATCACCCGGACTAATTCTTAAAAACGGACGATCCGCAGGAGAGGTATACTGTCTTATATCTCGGCCGTTATAAAACGTTTTAACGGACTTCTGGCAATAGTGGACACTTTCCCTAATTAGTCCGTTAATCCGTGGACCTACTACATACGTCTTTATTTTTGTTATTCTATTTACATATGAAAGTGCATAAAATAAACGTAATCTCAGATTTTTCTGCTTTATCTAGTTGTTAATATTTTTATAACCAAAACGTATTTTGAGATTTCCATAAGAACGGGAGTATAGTGGGTAGGGAGGCTATGTTATTTTCTTTATTGTTATTAGGAATCAGTGCTTCTATCATCGAATTCAATTCAATGTGGTAAAAAATTTAAGTTTGTATGAACATAATGATCTGTTAAGATTCATTACAATATTCCGTACTTCAGTCTTCAAAGAAAATACCGTAGTTCAAACTCTGAAAAAAATATAATTTCACTGACACTGCCATTAACTTCAAATTTCATGCATAGCAACTTATGTAACTTTTTGTGTAGGGCTTCTAACGTTGAGAGATAACCAATTCATATATTTCTTTAAAATAGTAGTAAGAAATATCAATCAAGCAATAAAAATATACTAAAAATAAAACCCGTTAAACACGGTTTATTTAAATATTCCTGAATGATATAGTAATCAATATAGGTTACAGATTACTACAAGGCAATTGCGTGAAGCCATAAACTTATCAATAAATTTCTTCAAAGTTACTTTACATTTACTGATATGAACTGTATGCGATGAATGATAATTATTATAACGACAATAAAACAGTATTAAGATTATTATTTATTAACAACGAATTTCTACTTTGATGATAAAATATTGCTTATTTGTTTAAACGTTTTTAGCATTTTTTACTCTCGTCACATAATTATATACTTGAAGTAAATTTTGTAAATTTAACGAATGCCAAAAATGTTTACACAATATTCAAAATTGTATTAAAAATGGGAAATGTATTACCAATTAGTACGTGAAAATGTACCCAGATAAGGAAAACAACAAATAATCAAATTACTTTCTGACATTTTTATAAAATAAAATTATGAAATAATAATGTTTAGTTAAGATTTTGAATTTGAATATGATTTAACTCTTTATGGAATTAAATCCACACTCCTTTATAATATGCTAAATACTTTACTCATTTAAGAATGAATAAAGTTGGCTATTAAGCTTATGTATTATTATTACCATTCTGGATGCTATTTGTTAATTATCAAAATCAATTACTGGATTATTATATGAACATATTTCATAAATATTGTAAAAACAATGTTTCTTCTGATTTCTTAGTATAATAATAAACATATATAGAAATAAAAATTTATATCAAAACTTGTGAATACTTATATAACTTAGATTAATGAAACTGATTTAAGAATTGTGGATTTTTTTTTATTTCGACTTTTTTCATATTACTATGGAATTGTCCACAAACCATATTACATTACACATAT
This sequence comes from Centruroides vittatus, assembly GCF_030686945.1. Taxonomy (NCBI): domain Eukaryota; kingdom Metazoa; phylum Arthropoda; class Arachnida; order Scorpiones; family Buthidae; genus Centruroides; species Centruroides vittatus. The sequence continues at coordinate 1,524,591 of NW_027120741.1, forward strand.
TCATATACTGGTCTGATCTTTTGTTCGTATAACCATATTCAAACAATAAAACATAAGGACAAAGCCTTAATACAATGATATCCCAAAAGAAATTTCTCTGTAGAAAACTTCAAATGAAAACTTTACAACATATTAGTTTTCCACATTAAAATTTTTATTCTTATCTGGCCAATGGAAAAACTATTCTAATAATTTGTTGAAAAATGTAAATTTTGATAAATACATCAGTATGGAAATGTAAACATCACTATTCAAATTAAATATTTTTATAAAGTTTAATAGCGACATTTAAAAAAAATTTAATGAAGCATTTGTAAAATAGAAACAAGTTTTCAAGTTTTTCATGTAACCCAAGTTTTCACAATAACTCTTTAATATAGTAATGCTACATTGTATTTATCAAATTTACATTAATATATGATAAACCGAAAATTAGATGCTAATTATTCAGATAATGGTACTAAGTTATTGTAATTCAATATATTAGGAGAGGTTATAATTATAACTTTAAAAAAGTTTCATGATCTACTTTTGAAAAATTTGATTCTAAATTTTTAATATCAATCAGGCATATTCCATTTTATCAGAGATACTCATATTAATCTTTAATATAAACATCTTAAAATTGATATAAACTTGTATTTTAAAATTTCATCTCAAAACGATATTTTTAAGGGATTAAATATCTAAGTTAATGATAAGCATACATTTTTACTCAAATTACAGATGTGGGGGTAAAATTTTCTACCAATCATCATAAATTAGCATATCAAATTTTGGAGTCAAATCCACAAACTTAAAATCTAATACAGTTAAAAACATTCAGGTAATATGTTAATAAGTTCACATTATAAACATTGAAACATAGTAAAATATGCACAAGAGTTATTTTACAACATTATATATTTCAAAAATCAGTTAGAAAGAACAACTAGCTACAAAATAGTAATGCATAAACTATGTTTTCAGCTATCTAAATTTTTTTCGAATGCTGTGTATATTGTGAACTTATTTCATAAGCTAAGAATCCAGCAAGATTTCATTAACATCAATAAATATGTCCATAGTATGTTCATTTTCAGATTAAAACTTTTTCTGGTAACCTGTACAAAACAATGTCTGAAGAGAGAAAAGATTTATAATTAAAACTTTCAGACAATATTTATAAAAAAGAATATCTTTCTATACAGGCTACATTACAAAATATCTTCCTTTTATGACATTAAATTGAAAGAAAAAATATTCATACAAAATTAACTGATACTCTTCCTAACTGAAAAGAAGAAAAATTTATTTATTGATAATTTCTCAATGGAAAAAATACAGCTGAGTAATTTTTCCAACTACCTGTTTATATTTATATATTTTGAATGATGTTTAAAATGAAATTTCTAAGCAACAATACATCACATTTATTACAGAAAATTTAAAAATTTCAATGAAGATTTTATTTCGGGTATGAATTGACATGATCAACTCTTACAATGCCATATGAGGAAAACAATGTTCACTACTAAAAACTGACACACAATTTGAATTTGATTAAAGCATTGGAAAAAAAGCACATCAGTGTATATAACTTACATATTAAACTTTTAATAGCAGTAGAAAAGTATCATATTTTGTAATGGATGTAGAACAGACAGCAATAAACACTATTCAATTTCAGACTAACACTTGGGAAATATTTCAACAAATATGATTGTTTGAAACAGTTTTTATTGGTGATAATCCTCTTCTTGCTGGATATAAACTTATTACATACTGTATTGGTCAGAGCAGAAAAATAATTCCTAAAATGCAGAGATTTTCTCAGTTGTAGCTGTCTTCTCTCTGAAATAAAAACAATTTGGTCTATTCATGAATTAATGAAATTTAATAAGAGAAAACATGTCCAAACAAATATTACAATTTTTATTTTATTTTAAAACATCCCAATATTTGACATTTTTAAACTGTTACATCATATCACTATAAATGTAGATATATGTATATATACATACAAATATTTTTGCCAATTACCAATATGAAAATTTTATTAACTCTTTCATCTACAAAATCATATGTTAAAACTTTAACTGGAAAGAGTAATCTCATATATATATATTTATAAACCAAAATATATCAAAAATTAATCTAATCAGTACACATCAAAGCATGAAGAAATTTCTACTCTTAGATGTGTTTTTTCCAAAATAATGATAATGATGATGACAACAATGACATAAGATGATCATTAAAATGGTTATGAAAAAAATCACTACTCAAATGTAAAACAGAAAAGTTTCCACAATGGATATTATATGCATTTATACAAAAAGAAAAAAATAATAATAAACCAAATAGAAACTTCTCATCACCTTAAACACATGAACTATCCATTTTATGTAAAAACCATTATGAATCTTTCTCAGTCTTCACTTCTTCTTCTTGGTTTGAACTGGTATGCCAAGTTAATCTTTCTTCATAGAATTTGATGACCACCTGGGGACACTTAACATTAGCTATACGTGATGGAACCAAATCAGCTTCATCACTTCCTTTCCTGAAAGATATATATTTTTTTTATTTAATAATAGTTTTAAAAAAGTTCTAATTAATATTACACATAGTGTCCAGTGTTCTTTCCAGTTTTGAAAATTCATTACTGAGCAAGTTTGCAAGATACATACATGAAACAAACATGAAAGAGAAACTAAAAAAAATTTATTTATACATAGAAAGAAACTACTCAAGTTCAGTTTGAACACGAGTAGCTTGAATGACACCATATTGATATTCCAACCTCTCATCACACATTGCATAACCTCAACTGAAGCATAACAAAAGAATTGCATAACACATTGCATAACAAAAGAAGACATACCTCAACATCTGCCCCAATGTTGGACTCAGCATAGAGCCCCTTTGGTGTGGCCTCTCAGATACCCAGATGTGACACCCCCTGGATCCATTCTATTGAGATTTGTTAAAGACAGTGTCTGTCCCCCCACTGCTGACAATTCAAGAGAAAAAGCAATGAATAAATGATTCTCGTGCAAAAGTTGATCCTGACATGCTACACAATGTGTGGAAAGACGTTGAATATTGGTATGTGGGTCATTTGAGCTACTCATGGTGCTCATATTGAACTTGACTAATTTCTTTCTGTATATAAATAAACTTTTTGAGTTGCACTTTCAGCTCACATTTCTTTCATGTGCACCATGCAGACTCTGCATAATAAACTTTCTAAACCACAAAGAACATTTAAACCACCTTGTATTTTAATTTAACTTAAATCATTATATATTTAATTCAAAGTATTCATTTCAAACATAAAAGATGCTATAAAACTATATAAACATGGAACTAGCTGAAGAATAAAACTTGTATAAATGAGAATAATTTGTCCCTATGCTAGATGCATACATTTAATATTTTCTACTGTTAATTCAATTTTCAGAATAACCAAGATGTAAAATATTTTTTAATTTAACAAACTTAAAAACAATAGAGAACTGTGATTATTTGTTCATACAGTGGAACCCCATTTATTAAATCTCCAGTTTATCTGGAATAAGATAGACAGATCTACAGAAAACCTATATACACAAAAAAATCTAAGAATGAATTTGTTAATTGTACATTCTTGCCTGAGTATAATGTTGCAGTTGTAAGAATACCATTTTCCCTTGGCTCAATACCAATTTTGAATGCATGTGACTCTATAACCAAGAAACTGGTAACAAAAATAAATACAGTACAATATATCACAATTACTTCAGTTCAAATTAGTCCTTTGGTTTCTGTACAGAGTGCTAAGTCTAATTATTGAAAAAAGTCATAAAGAGAAGTTCTAGCCCACACAAATGGTCAGGAAAGTTATGTACGAGTACTGTACCATCTGATACAGAACAACGAACTAATACTGTATGTAGATAAATGTGAAAATGGTTATATGGTAGTCAAAAAACAAAAAACTTATACAAAAAACTTAAACTAACACCTTAATGTTCGCTGAGAGATTTATTAATTTAACTAATGTTTTCGGCTTACTCAATAAGCCATCTTCAGGTTTTAACTTTCGAAAAAGAAACAATATCGTTCCATTAATAGAATACAATTGTTTGAAAAAATTCAAATCATTAGTAACGGACAAAAAATAAAAACAAAGAGGATGAACATGGTAATATAAATAAATAAATATACAAAAATAAATAAAAACAAAAAAGGAAGAAAATGGTAATATAAATAAATAAATATACAAAAATAAATAAAAACAAAAAAAGAAGAACATAGTAATATAAATAAATATACAATAAAATCGTAAAAGATACAACAAATGTAAGATAAAAAAACGTTTTACCAGTGCCCATATATAATACTATCTATCCTAACCAGAAATACTTCACCATTAAAATATACTAGAGCTCACGTGCCTCTTATAAATTCTTAACGGCATATTTCCAAGCCGAAGGAAGACCTTCTGCGTCCCTTGCGTTAATACATTTATCTTTTATCTTGCTTCTGTAAATTTCTATCTTTTCAGCCGTTCTTGCCAAAGTTGGGGAGTGTACCTGCTTTATGATTTTCGCCTCATTCCAATGTACCAAGGATCCCTCCGTCTGCCCCATCTGGGCTAGTACTGTTGTGTTGAAACCTTTTCTAATATCATATTTATGTTCCTTCATCCTTATTCCTAGGTTTCTAGTAGTAACCCCTACATAATCTTTATTAATACCTAATAGCTGGTTCTCGTAGGGAATCTTATACACACCCACCTTATCTTCTTTTTTAACTAACCCTTTATCGTTTCTAAGTATTTTATACAAATTCGGAGCTCTTTTTAAGATCACCCTTGTATCCTTAGTGCTTGCTATTTCTTTCATAATCCCTCCCAGATACTTATTGTATGTAAATTTCGTGTATCTGTAAGGCCCGTGCCTAGTGTCTTTATCATTACTGGCCTCAAATTTTCTAATAATTCCCTCAATGACTTTCCTCCTATAACCTAATGTTCCTGCTATCTGTATAATTCTTTCTATCTCTGTATCCCGGTCTATCACATTCTCACAGTATATAAAGGCCCTTCTAACCAATGCTCTAAATGCCGCTAACTTATATTTATAAGGGTCATTAGAGCTTGCAGGGATATATAGTGGGCTATGCGTTGGTTTAATGAATACGCCAGTGGATATATGCCTTTGCTAAATATAACATTAATGTCTAAGAAATGTACTATCCTGGAGCTTTTCTGTTCTAGCTTCACGTTAAGGCCCTCTTCGTTCTCGTTAATTCTATCTACAAAGTTAGCAATTACTCGATTGTTCTTCCATATTATAAAAACGTCGTCTACATATCTCTTGTAGAATACTATATCCCTTTCGAAGCCTCACAAAACCTTTTCTTCTACTTTACTAACCACAAGCTCGCAGAGGAGCCCCGAAATTGGGCTTTCCATCGGTACTCCCCTTTTTTGCTTATATACTTGGTCTTCGTACGCGAAGAAGGATTCACAACATACTAGGTTAGCCATTTCTATAACCTCATTTCTGTGTTGTGTTAACGTTGGGTTATCTCTGAACAAGAACTCCATAAGTGCTTCTACACAGGACTCAATCTTAATATAAGATTGAGAAGATTATTTTATATCAGAAACACTTGCTGATGAAAGAACAGAAGATAGAGATTCATTGCATGTATAATATATTTTAGTAAAAGCCCAGAATTTTTAGTACTCTTGTTATATTGCTCTTTTTCTTTGTCTCCCGACAAGCGCAATATAACAAGGGGCTCCTGCACTTTTTAAGATATTAAGAGAAAATTATAGAATGCAATAATTAAACAATTACTTTAAAATTCCTAAATAGGAATCATTTTCATCTCAAATAACTATAAACGAAAAGTAATTAAGAAAGTGTTTAATAAATGCATAGTTATTATTAAAATATATTCAGATTACAACAAACTTTTAAATCAAACTATGCAGTAAGTACTCAAAATAATCAATTAAATCTTTGAAGCAACAGATAAATAATTGTAGCTCTGGTTTGCTGGAGTGCAGATGCAGTCAGACTTATATAATTGCCAGAACACAGATCCCATCATAGATAAAACACTAATTATGATTGCCTGTGTGACATTTTTTTTAATGCTAATTTCTATATTATATTATATATAATGATTGCTGAAACTTGAAGTACCATAATGTTTTAACAAATAGTCTGCTTTCTAGTATATAATAAATAATGCTTTCATTTATTGATTTCAATAAAGATTATCTCTTGTTCTTTCTGTAATAACAGGCAGTTTTATTAACTATAATAATCTCAGAATTGAGGATACTTTTCACTTACTAAATACAGGTACTCCTCACTTTACGACCTATCTGCTTAACGACCACTCGCACTTATGACCAATCGAGTTTTGACCTACAATTCGGGGAATCCTCTTTCTCAGCTTGAGTGTTTGTCAGTGGCAAATGGTAACATGCGCACTAAGCGTACTATAATAGGCTTGCACGTAATATAATAGTCTTATAGTACTATAATATGCTAATAGCGTATTATAATAGTCTTTTTATGAATAAATTTGAAGTTTGTTGTATAAGTTTACAACGATCCTATATTCCTGACACAAGCTCCTCGCTTATCGACCAATTCGCTTAACAACGTAGTCGTCGGAACGGAACTCGGTCGTAAAGTGAGGAGTACCTGTAGTTATCTGTACAGATTAAAATAATCATTAGAAAATGAGATAGACAAAGATTTAAGTGTGTTTTTGCAAGCAAAGTATTTACACTTCTTTCTTAAAACTAAAACACAAATAAAAGATCTATTATCTTTTAACGCAGTGAATATCTGAAATCTATTATCAAACAGTAGTGATTGATGCAGTGGGTCATTTTTAACATATTATTTTTTTTGGGAGAAATTTTTTATGCTAACTATAAGAAATTTTACTACCACAAACAGCAAAAAGTAACATATGTACGTAAATTTTTTCATATGCATATGATAATAGCTGGATTTTTAGTAAATTATAAACTTTGTTAACTGAAAGATAATTCTATTTTTGGACAGTTTTTAGGTCTGTGCATTTTTAATGCAAATACAAACAGATTAATGCTTATTATGTACAGATTAACAAGAATAAACTAGTGTTTGCAAGTTATTCATTCTACATATAAATAAGTAGATATGATTATCAATATCAATTCTATACTGATATACCAGCACATCAGAATGTTCTGAATCATCTCAAATCAAAGCTCTGATTTCTCTCTCTCTTTTTTATCTTTTTGATAGCCCCTATTGAAAAAGAGCAAGAGATTGAAACATCAATTTGAGAAACAAATTAATATAGATAAATCAGAAACATTCTGATATGCCTTCAGTGCAGTTATCATCTTCAGAAAAGGAAAAGATTAGACATTGGTTTGTAAAATGAACTGATTCCGATATGCCAATACAGGTATCTCTTGTACAACATGGTTAGAGAAATGGAGACATTCCCATACAAAATGTCATAACAGAGTCATTTGATAATTTTATTATTCAAGCAAGCAACACATGCACATTGTCTCATTTGAAAGTTTCAACATTCTAAAGTCCATGGGTAATGTTGTTTCATGCCTTATGCCTGGTTTTCTTTAATGAGAACTGATTGTACAATATTTTTTTTGCCTTGTCCCAGCTTCCTATTTTACCTTTCTTATAAACCAGGTGCTATCATTGTCACTGGTGTTAGTGCTCTAAATGAAATCAAAGAACTGTTACTGTAGTTTGTTATCAAATATTTTATTAAAAGTTACTGCATAAAAAAAATGAAATTTTTAAAGATTCCTCAAGTAAATGCAAGTAAAGAAAAATATCAAATTTTATGAAAAATGTAGGAAAAAAAAATCAAGATGTTGCTAATACAGATTAAGGGAAACAGAAAAGCTCAAATAATATTTTTTGCCAAAAATAAAATATCCTCATTTACTGATGTTTAGTAGTAAAGTAAAAAAAAATTAATATTTAACACGCAATACTTTTGATTGTAATTAATTATTGATTGTTCTAATAAACATATTTCTCTTAATTATGAAAAAAGAATAGTATACCTTTGCTAAGTTTTGGAACCCAACCTACTGTTTTGTATAGCATAGATTCAGATAACATGGCACTTTTTCAGAATCTAATTACTGTCTTATATGGGGGATATCTGTATATTGATATCCACTGATATTGATTATACCTTTATAAATAAGTTTTCTCTAATACAGAGTTGATTTCAGTTTTATTCTGATCAGTGAACAAAGCTTAAATATATATAAATTAATAAACTAGATTCAGAATTTATATAAATAATATATACCATTTAATAAGGAACATTAATTCACCACTAGAATCTGTTGCACCAATTATTCTTTCAGGATCTAAACCACGATCAAAACCACGTGGTCTATTGTCCTCCTATAAAACAGCAAACAAATTATTTTTAATAAATATTTCATATATAATATTTTAATGCATGTGATATTATAATTACTAGATAATATATAATAATAATAATAATAATACAATACTATTACTAATAATAACTCCCGTGGTCACCACCTGGTTGTGGTGGGAAAGCCCAATAATTTTACTGAACCATAGAGCAATGCAGGCTGGAGCACAAGCTCCTGGTAGAGACACCCATGCCAATAAGGTCTATGGGGAGAAATGAAGCTAAGAGTGACCACACCCACATTCTGTGGTGATATTTATCATGGTAGTAACCAGATCTAAATATGACACTGGCTCAGATGTCGCCCAGGTTAACAAGGTTCGCATTCGTGGGTTAGGCAGAAGCTCACGTTCAAAAAATGGGTCACAGTCTCCCTTGGTTACCAATGGTGAAAGCAGCACCGGCCCAAGCATGGCTACTGCAATGCCCTCAACAGATGTGAGGAACCAACCTAGCCTTGGTGTTTCTGTGGCAATGCATCCACAGACCACAAAGGCTGGAAAACCAGGCCAACGAATGAAATGGACAGTAGAAATGAACGAGTTTATCATCCGTACTTACTACACCATCACAAAACTCGAAACAAACACGACAGCATACAGACAACAACTACACCATAGATTCACACAACAATATCCTCACCTCACTGTCACCGAACAAAGGTTGTTGATCAAAAAAGAACAATTATACACAACAACCTTATTCCACAAACAACACTTGAACTTATCAAACAACAGGTTGCTGATCAAATACATCAACAGACAGAAACATTTAACATTAATGAAGATCATGTAACCTGTCAGGATAATCCAGCAACAAGCATTGATAATAACACACATACAACAATTACCACTAATGATACTACAGACACTTCCTCATCCATCACTGATAACATAGACATGGATTTAGTTAATATGCTCTCACTTATATTTCAGGAAACACTCACTAAATATACAGGCACAGATCCCACACAATGACCACGAATACCAAAAATCAACACGTCAAAGGAAAGTAGGAAAAACACTAAATTATGTAAACACTCACTTACTACCACACTACATTCATTCAATTTCTACACTCTCAGACATTCATACATTAGTTTATGCTAGGGCAGTCACAGTAGTGACATACTATGGACTGAAAACACAATTGCAGACAGCAAAGAGTTTGGCCTAGACAAATGCAAAACACTTTACATAGAAAAAGGAATTCCGAAGGAAGAAGATTTTGCACTTGGAAATGGGGACATTATTGAATCCACGGAAGAGGGCGAGTTCTACAAGTATTTAGAATTCCAACAGGCCAAACTAACAAAACATGCACATATAAAGCAAAGATTAATTAAAGAATACCAAAGTAGGTTAAATGCTATTCTCAGAACACAGTTAAATGCAAAACACACAGTTAAAGCAATAAACATGTATGTCATCCTAGTACCATATATTCTTTTGGAGTTATACATTGGACTCACATAGATCTTGAGCAACTCCAAAGGAAAACAAGAACAACACTTACTAAGCATAAACAATACCATCCTAAATCTGCCACAGAAAGATTAACCCTTCCACGTAAAGATGGCAAACGTGGCCTGATTGACATAGTTAACCTTACTACAAACAAATACAGTCACTGCGAGAGTTTTTCTACAAAAAACAAGAAACATCACAATTACATAAAGCAGTAACTCTAGCAGACTCAAATAACACACCATTAAACTTACACTCACATCATATGGACACAACACAACATATAAAAAGCATAGACACCATTAAGCAATCGTGGGCTCGAAAGGCACTCCATGGCAGGCATCCTTACAACCTGACCCAGGATTTTGTTGACAAAACTGCATCAAACAGCTAGTTAGCTCAGGGATGCCTCTTTGGGGAGACAGAAGGATTCATGATTGCCATACAGGATCAGGTCATAAATACTAAAAACTACAGAAAACACATACTCAAAGATACAACACTCACAAATGACACATGCAGAAAATGTCACATCATGCCAGAAACTATACAACACATCACTTCTGGTTGCAAGCTCTTGGCACAGACATTATTTACACAGACACAATCAAGTAGCAAATATAATACACCAAAAGTTTGCAAAGAAACACAAATTATTAGACATCCACGAACCATACTACAAGTATATTCCATAAACAGTACTGGAAAACAACACACACAAAATGTATCAATACTACGACAGAGCCATAATCACAGATAAAACAATTTACCACAAAAGACTAGACATCACACTCATCGACAAACACAATAAAATCACATACATTATAGACATATCCATTCCAAACACTCACAATGCACAAAATACATTTACTGGAAAAATTAGCAAGTACACAGAACTCACCCAGGTAATAAGGCATCTGTGGAGGATGAATAGGGTACTTATTGTACCTGTTGTTCTCTCCTGTACAGGCATGATACCACACACACTACACAAAAGCCTGGGAACATTACAATTGAATAGAAATACAAAAATCACACTACAGAAGGCCACAATATTGAATATGTACCATATTGTTAGGAAATTCCTGAATACAAACACTGACCACACTTATTTAATTTTAGTTTTGTTTTAGTTGCTATGCCTTGACTCTGGTCCAGCATAGTACACAGCCACCGGTGTCAACCGAGTATAACCCACTAAACCCAACATAATAATAATAAAATGCTTTCATGATCCAACTTTACAGTTACAATAAATTTGAAATGCTTCAATCATCAGGAAAAGAAAAACTTGTTATATTTTACCATAATTAATAAATGTTGTTACATTATGTAATTAAAACATTAGATATACTTCTCATAATTATGATAATCATTTCTCTAATTTTCTCAATTTCATCAGTAAGTCAAGTGTACTCTTTCTAATTAAAATCAATTTTGTTTGTTTTCCACTAAATATTCTAAAAAGCCACTTCTAAATCTTTTAATACCAGTAGTTTATTATGCTAATGATAATACAAAAAATCCCCAAAACAAAATTCTAGCATGCTCAAAACACCAGAAATCATCTACATCACCAGGAGTGCATATACTTTTTGTTTCAGATGGATCGATCTGCAAGATCAGATCAGTCTTTGTCACGTGATACAGATTGCTTCTGTCATGTGTTTTAGTTGGCAGAAAGTATACAAGTAGAATTGAATCGTATTTACTCTGTGAATGAAATTGCTCACAAAACGGCAAAATGGGAAAGTGCTTGCATTCTCACCATGCATTCTTGCCATATAATCTCTCAAAATTGGCTCTTAATACTTATTTTTTCATCTCGGTTTATTGGCTATTTTAATAATGATGTTTTACTTACTATTTATAAGTTTTAAATACTTTTCACTTTGACAGTTAAACATGCCCTCAAATATAAGCTTGACCAAAGAGGCCATCATCTTTAATCTTTTTTATCCATCTTTCACTTGCATTAGTTTGATCACAATCCAGTTGATCCTAGATAGTGTTTGTATATGTAGATAGTGACCAGATTGCTATAGTTCATTTGTGTACATGATTTGAATGATCGGAGTAATCTTAGATCAGTTTGATTATAAAAGTATATGCATCCCAGGATTCCTTTTAGCTTTACCTTAAAGTTTATAAAACCTCATGAGGCAACCTCCATGCATTGGATAAGTCCTTAGCATCTCTAATCTTTCCAGTATGAATGACTTATAGATTTCCATTTTTTCCAAAACTCATATTTTGGAACATCAAGGACTGGATGGACTGTGGATAATTTTAAAAATTGTACAATTTTTTTTTATCAAGTGATAGACTAACTTAAATGTTTTATAAACTGATAACTGACTTTCTATGTAATGTATTTTAATGTCATGTTATGTTTCAATTTTTTTGTAATTTGTTGGTAGCACATATTTTGAACATTTGAATGTGTTCCTCTTTAGAATTTGTGTGTTTTGTCTGTTTGGACATTACATTTAAAATCTTTGTAATTCTATATTCTCTGTTTTTTTTTTGGAATTTAATGTGTGATGTTTCATGTAAGGGCTACCTGATGATGGATATAAAAAAAATAATAAATAAAAAAATCCCAAACCATCGGTGAAAAAAGGCTTTGAAGTAATTTTTCAGAAATTCCAAAAATCCAGAAAGAACTAAAAGTTTTAGAATACATGATTAAATGTTTTAGCAAAAATTAAATTTTTTTTTTAAATATATGTTTTTCTGTAGGCATCTTCTTTCTTGTTTTGTATATATAACCCTACTAATATAAATTTTTCAATAATCCATATAATTAATTTAGATTAGTAAGGTAACACTGTAACATGAAGCAAATTATAAATTAAATTCATACATAGAATTAAACACTAAGAAAAACAGATGAAAATCTAATATTACATTTAAGTGTTAATATGAGAAACATTTGGACAAATTAAAACTAAAAACATAAAATTTGTGGGTTTTCAACTTTATTTTATATCATCATTAAGCTTATTTCTGTTTTCAATATGTTACATAACTTTTAACATTTCATAAACTATTCCATTTTAAATTTTACAACTTTCATTTACTGAGATTTTGATTGTTTCATACACTGTATTTAAAATATTGTTAATTTTAAAAATTAATATATTTTTTGTGAAAATTCAGAAAATAAATTACTGAAGTATAACAACAATCCTAATATATAGGGAACACATGGTAACAATATTAACCTATGATACTAACTGCTAATTATAACATAAAACAGTTGTTATAAATTTAAAGTACTAATATGAGAATTTTTTTATCTAGACAAGTAATTACGCCATTATATAATTTCAAAAATCATGTTGCATTTTTTATTTTAATATTTATCATATTTGTACTTTTATTAACAGTATCTTCATTATCTTGAAATCTTTATTATTTATAAACATGTATTTTCAAGAAAATTAAACAAAATCTTTTTCAATTTTATAATTAGGCACATTTAGACAGGTTAAAAAAAAAAAGTGATCAGAAATCATCATTTAAGATTAATTCTTCCTTAGGATGCAACTATGCAGATGTGAGTAAGAAATGTCATCACCTCTTCTCATCGCATATTCTCACTTGCGTCTGCATAGTCACACCCTTACTCAAAATAAGAGAGCAATCTTATAAACAAACTATTTGTACAAAACAAAACTTTGAGAACAACATTTCTCATAATTGTAGAAACTGTTATTGTAGGAAATTGCAATTACAATTAACTCAATCTTTAAGGATTATCTATAAGCATTCATCTATTATAAGACAGAAGGATTTATGCTATCAATTCAAAATTAAGATTCAATTTTTATAAGGACTCTACTTATAGAGAGCAAAATACAATATATCAGTACTGGGATAAATTGGGGTTGTTTAATGTTCTGTCAATTAAAGTTAACAGAACATTAAACAACCTATTTCATTGATCAAGCTAAGTTTCAAGTCAATATGATTAACTTGCAGTAATTCTTCAAGTTAATATATATATAAATACAGCTTTATTCATTGAAATCAAGAAAAAGTAATGAATAAACAAACTGATTAAACTTATTACCCTATTAATACATAATATATATTTACTAGCTAACCCGGCCACGCGTTGTTGTGGCCCAAAATGTATCTATTATAAATGTATAACACTTCCTCCGTGGGGGGAATTTCAAAAAATCCCTTCTTAGTGTACATTCTCTTGACGTACCTATTAAAACGCAATTAAAAACTGCATGCAAAATAGTATAAATAGAAGCCGAGTTCTTCACAGTAAGCCTTAATGCTGTCCCTTTCCCCGCTGGGAAATACCGAAAAATCCCTTTTTAGTGTATATTCTGTTGATGTAACCTATTAAAATGCAATTAAAAACACAAAAAATCGCATGCAAAATAGTATAAATAGAAGCAGAGTTCTTCACAGAAAGCCTTGACCCTGTCCCTCTCCCCCCAGTGGGGGGAATTTCGACATGTATATTATATAAAAACACGTGCGTATTCAAATGCAACGTTGTGTCAAAATTTCAAAGGAATCGGTAGGAACAAACAAACGTTATATTTTATTTATATAGATAGATAGAAAATGATCTGCTTTAGTCCATTCTCACAGAAAAAACATAATGCCTCACAGAAAAGCAAACTTAGGTCGTTGGAAGTTAGCGCCATCTGTTGGACATAAAAGCTTTAATCCATATATAAATATATTTTTGAAAGGGGGAAATGGTGGTCTTCACATATGCCAGAAACCTTCGCGGGAATGTATTAAACAACTTCCCAAAGTTTCATGGCAATTGGATAAATGGTGTAGTAATGCATGAAGGACAAACAGACATACATTCGTATTTATATATATAGATAATATGTCCTTTAATAAGTCTGTATAATGTACAAAATTTACCAATTTTAAAGCATGTTAAAATACACAAAACAAATCTCTCATATTAAAAAAAATATTTAATACCTCTGCAGTTTTCTTTCGTTTTTTCTGAACTAATCCTTCATTGCTTTCTGTACCATTTACTTTTCTTTTTTTCTCAGGCGTGTCTTTTTTTTCTTCTGCTTTTTTCTTACGCTTCTCTTCAAATTCTGTTATGAGATCTGGACAATCCAAATTTTCTTCTGGTTCCCATGTATTATCTGCACTGTAATTAAAATTTTACAGTACATTATATTTTATTCAAATAAATAATTTCCAAAACACACATTATATGATTATGAATTATTTCACAGCCACTATAATTCTAAATTTCTAATAATTCAATTAATATTATTGAATTGAGCCATTCACAAGCCAAATTGATTAACTCCATATTTCAAATTTTAAAAAATTTTAGTGTCAAAGCACTTGATATACTCGTAACATTTTATATTCATAATAAGTTTCCTTATTAGAAGGATCAATACCACTTAATGACAAAATTTTATTGACCATCAAAACACTTTGATTTATTTCAGAAGCCAATCTAATTAACTCCGTACGGTAACAAATCCATCAGCACACACTGGCATATTTATGTTATAGTATGTAATTAAGTAGATTGATGTCAGCACACAGAGCATTGCAATCGCTGTGTGCACTGACCAGTGCCTTGTAGAAAATGGTAAAATTATTTAATAGTATCTCATCACAAAAAATAAAAAAAAAAAAAAAAAATTAGTTAGTTACAGTCCAACTGCCACAGAAGTAAGTATACTTGTGGATTATTGAATGATTGTTTTAATTTTGGTGGCAATTATTTTCAGAAAAAAGAAAAGTTACACCATTATATCAAGATGGATAAAACTAAAAATAATTTTTTTCATCCCTTCTATTAAACATGATTCTTATAAAAATTTAAGAACAAATCAACACGATGAACCTTCAAATATAGCTGATGAAAAAGGCACCACTTATGCTGCTGAATAATCAATTTAAACAAAATAACAACAACAACCATTGTAATAGTAACAGAACAGTTATTATTCATTTTTGTGAATATCTTTAATAAAAAATGTACCATAATGAAGTTTATCTATAATAAAAAAACTATGTGAAGACTGAATTTGATGTCATTACGTTTTTCACTTGCCAAATTGATTAACTTTCTCAATCACACCAAAATCATAATAATAATAATGATTATAACATATCTATGCTATCTTATAAATTTTATATGTTGTTAAATAAAAGCCACATCCACAATAACACGTTCTACAATGTTTATTTGAATTTATATTTTAAAAGGAATTTTAAAAAATAATGTATATTATTTTGTAACTTTTCTCCACTTTTTGTTTTATGGAGTTAATCAATTTGGCAAGTGAACAGCACAATTATTAGTTACATTTTTGTCTGGTGCAAAACATCAATGGATAAAAGAATTGCAATCAGCAACTATAACAACAGACAGTCTTAGTCTTATGCTTTTTCAAATTATAAATGTTTCTATAAATAATCTACTAAACATTTCTTGCAACTTTTTAGAAACATTATTTTGTATACAATTACAAGCTGATCAATTTACAATAGAAGCAAATCAGTAGGAAAATCTCAGATATCAATGAATGTACAGTACTACCAATGTCTAATGTATTCTCTTGTAGAGTATAAACTTTTAGCAAAAATTTTGTTAAGTATATATTATTTGAAATATTTCACATGCATCATATGTTTTGAATGATTGCATTTACATTTACCAAAGGATTAGAAGGCCTCCCACCAATAGGTATAGCCTTGGAAAGAGAAATATGAAGAGTTATAAAAGTTAGAAGAATGAAGAAAAGAAAAAAATGACAGGAAAGGTTTTGGATGATTAGCAAATTAATCCCACTATGAAACTATACTAATAAGGCAAAATATGAAAAAAATAAATTTCTGTTTCCAATAACTTAGAAAGCGAGCCTTATTTTATTTATGGAAAAGTAATGCAAAAACAGAAATGAAAATTTGCTTCTGTAACACACTTCACAAAATTTAGTTAAAAATGTTTAACTTTTTAGTTGTCATATTCAAAAACAGGAGAGCAATAGCAAACAGAAAGTTAACAGTTGTGACATTGATATATCAACATGATAGTACAATGAAGCCACTTGAAAATCAATCACAATGAAACAAACACATTGCTATTAGTTTCCTGGCTGTTACATGTAACAGAGAAAAAGAAAGTATGGCGATTGGTCAGAAAATGACTCCAAGATTTTTACATTTTTGAACTCGGGAAACCTTGAAATGTTGAGAAATAAAAAAGAAATCTGGGATTTTTTCCTGTAAGTTAAGATGTTAGTTAAATTTTTTCTTGTATGTTAAGAGTAAATGAGAGATAGAGGGGGTGACAATTTTGTTTACCCACTTTGAAGCTTAACTTTTGTACTTTTTGTGAAAAATATCTGAAATTTTGCAGGGAGATTTTTGTATTAGGGAAATTGATGCTATTAAATTTTGGTGATTAAGGTCAAGGGGGTGGGGAGATAGAGGGTCACATCTTTGTTTCAGATATTATTATATATTAATTCAAAACATTAGAAAATTTTAATTTTGTTGTATAACTGTTTATTAAGAATAAAGACTTGGAGAGATACTTACTCTGAATAACCTTTCCATTTTAAGTAATATTCTACTTTTCCATGACGAATTCGCTTGTCAAGAATTTTTTCCACTGTATATTCTTCTGCTTCACCTTCATCAGGTGGTGAATCTTTTTGCATTTTCTTTTTTCCCATTTTTTCTGAAACATTATTAAAAACACAAAATTTTCAAAATTTGAATAATGAAAAAATATTTTATATTACGTAGAAAATTGTGGTATTTACATATATAAACATCTCAAAGTCTGAAGATTATATTAAAGTCAAATGATTACAGGATTAAAGTAGGCTACATTACCATTACTAGTAATTATTAAATCTTGAGTGATTTTTGGCACTAGAGGTAAGCATTACATGCCATATCTTATTAAATTTAATAATTATAATTAAATTAATATTCATTAAATAATTTAGATCAGGGGTGAGCAACCTTTTTAATCAACGGGCAAATTTAAATTTTAAAATTTTTTGGCGAGCCGCACATAAAGTAACACTTATTAATAATTTAGAAAACTTTATTTATAATAAATATTAGAAGAAAAATATAAAATTTAAAAAAAGTAAAGATTTCATATACAAATTTTAATGCAAAATAAAAACAAACAAGAAAAGAACAGAAAAACGAATTTACTTGAAATTTTTAATGAGAAATTTGGCACTGTTTTTTCGATACAAGCTGATCAATATCAGCCGGAATTGATGAGGTAGCTACACGTACGCAGCTTTCTAATCGTGCATCACTCAGTCTTGATCGGTGGTCATTTTTGATTAATTTCATGGTTGAAAATAATTGTTCGCAAACATACGTACTTCCGAACAGAGACATCATTTGCTTTGCATTTTTCGTCAAAAGCAGAAATTTCTCAGGGATCACGTAAGATTTATAAAAATTTTCGATGTTTACTGAGAAAAATACATTTTTTAAATCAGTATTATTCTGCATGTCAATCACTTCCATTTGAAAGTCTTCGGGAACTGTATCCACATCGATATTAAATGGCGAAAAAAACATTTTCGTGGAAACCGCTGTCTTCTCAGCTTTGAACATTTGAAATTGTAACTGAAATTCGTTGATTAAAATGTCTATATATTGTGCGTATTTTTGAGAAGTAGTAACGTTTTCTTTTTCTAAATGTGGAAAGTGAGACACATTATTCTGCAAAAGATGCTGTATCCACAATTTTAATTTGTGCTCAAAGCCCTGAATTTTATCATACAAATTGTGAATAAACTGTCCTTTGCCTTAAAGTTCCACATTAAGATCATTGAGATGCTGAGTCATGTCGATAAGAAACCCAAAATCGCACATCCATTTTTTATTACCAAAATGAGGAAAGTCATATTCCTTCATATCCAAGAACAATTATATTTCACTTTTTAAGTTGTATACTCTTTTTAGCATTGCACCTCTACTAAGCCAACGTACTTCGATATTAAAAACCACGTTGCCATATTCAGTTTCTAAATCTTTCAGGAATTCTTTAAATTCACGGTGATTTAATGCGCGCGACTTCATAAAATTGATCAGTTTAATTATTGGTACTGTGACATTTGGCAAACTCAATCTTTTCGCGCACAAATTTTCCTGGTGAATTATGCAGTGGTTAACGAATATTTCCCTTCCTGTGACCTTCTTAATGTCTTGAAATAGCCTTCCCGATACTCCTACCTCCATGCTTGACATTGCTCGTGCTCCATCTGTCGATATACCAATAATCTTTTCTAATGAAAACAAACTTCACTCGTGACTACCGGTACATATAAAGTCTAATCCAGCAACTTCAACCTTTAAATTTCCGGTACAAACGACGAAAATTAACAGAAAAAAACTAACGTTTTCGAATCTCCATCGAGATCTTCTTCAGGTTCGTTAATGGAATGTCATGAGAATAGAACTCTTTTGAAGTTCAAAAATCGAACATCTCCAGCGTGCGATGACGATGCAAAACATAAGATTGATATAATAGACCTGAGTCTACTAACGTTAGTAGACTCAGGTCTATTATATCAATCTTATGTTTTGCATCGTCATCGCACGCTGGAGATGTTCGATTTTTGAACTTCAAAAGAGTTCTATTCTCATGACATTCCATTAACGAACCTGAAGAAGATCTCGATGGAGATTCGAAAACGTTAGTTTTTTCTGTTAATTTTCGTCGTTTGTACCGGAAATTTAAAGGTTGAAGTTGCTGGATTAGACTTTTCTAATGAAATTGAAAAATTTTCCAGCACAAACTTTAGTTTATCGTACAGGTCTTTGCCAGTTGTAGTCCCTTGCATTGGAATCAGTGAACACAATTCTTCGGTAATATTAAATTTGGTGTCAATACCACGTAAAAATATAGCCAGTTGTGCTGTATCGCTAATATCGCAACTCTCATCAAGTGCCAAAGAACAGTATTCGAATTTTGCAATGCGTTCACCAAGCGTTGTTGCTATGTTCTTGGACAAGTCTTCAATTCTCCTTGCAATGGTGAATCTTGATAAACTAATGTTTAAAATAATATTTATTTTATCAGGAAATGCTATTTCTGCAACAGCAGCCAGACATTCTTTTATCATCTCTTCATCCGCAAAGGGTTTCATTTATTTTGCCAGTATTTGACTGACAACAAAACTAGCCTTTACTGCCGTATTTGATAAAATAGCTTGATTTTTAAAAATAGCCTGTTGGTTTCCCAAGTTTTTTTCAATTTGATTAAACTTATCTATCTGGAGTTGTCCTGTTAAGTTTTTATATTGTTGTTCATGTTTTGTATCGTAATGCCTTTTTATGTTATATTCTTTTAATGTCAACACAGTCTCTGAGCATATTAAGCATACAACTTTATCTTTGACGAAAGTGAAAAAATAATCAAATTTCCACTTTTCTTGGAAATGCCTGTGCTCATCTGCAACCTTCCGTTTTTTTGTTTGCTTTTCCGACATGCTATTATGGATTAAAAATTTGAAAGTTAAAAAAATTTGTAGGAAACCTTAATTTTGAATAAAAAAAACTCTAATATTACCTTTTTGACAATAATATTGCACTCACGCCTTTCAAGAAACACAAGAATTGCTAAAATTGCTAGTTAACAGCTTACCAGTTTGACTGATTGTGTGACAGAAGCAAACACAAACAAGCACAGACGCGGCACGTTCGTATTGCATGTTTAAACAAGTCACCGACAAGTGTGTATCTCGTCACAAAAAATTGTTTCGGTTTAGTATGTACTACCATTTTATTATAATTAATTTTATAACAATATATTGATGGGAGAAAGTCGATAAAATAAATTCAATTTTAGAAATGCATGGCGAGCCACATAAACATGTTTAACGGGCCGCAAGCGGCCCGCGGGCTGCGTGTTGCTCATCCCTGATTTAGATAATTCTGGAAGAAAAAAGTGTTAGCTGGCTGAGTGCCATAGTGGGTGATTATAACCCTAGGCACAGAGTTGTACACAGTTGGCACTGTGAGTAACTAGTATAATTACATAAATTAAAATACCATATTTACTTGCATATAAGACAAGGTTTTAATTCATTTTTCACTGCTTCAAAATCCTAGGTCATCCTATACGCACGAGTGAAGGATTCTTTGTGTTTTTGCAATAATTTTTGTAAACTGTGTACAGTGAAAACTGCTTAGGCAACAACCTGCATTCGACTGGCACCTGTCAAAACTAACAAAAATTTCTGGCATGGAATAGTTTATACACAGAGTCTTCGTATAAGTTACCCATATTAAACAACTGCCTGCATCACGCAACTGCAGGCATCGATTTTTGGTCCGAAACAACATACAACAATCGTAATAAGCGACCACTTCTGCAAATATATCTAGTCTAAACTCTTGTTTGAATCCACCTTGGGCACTTCTTCCACCCTTGAAATTAGGTGCAAGTGTTAATGAATTATTCTAGCAACAAAGGAAATTCATTTCAGTTTGTTCAAAATTGTCCTAAAAACGAAAGAAATGCAAAGTGCTGTCGATAGAAGATCCTGTTAAAGTTATCAGAGAAGGTGAAAATGGTTTATCACAACAGCAATTAGGAGCAAAGTTTAACTGTCAGGCAACCTTTCCTTTTTTGATTCCGCAATTGACAATCGCAGAATGTAATGAAATCATATTATGAGAAAAAATAATAAAATCATCTTATTATTAATTAATAATTTTTCTTATTGTACTTAAGAAAATATTAAATATTAAAAAAATACAATATTTTAAAAGTTAAAATAAGATTAAACTAACGAAAACCAAAACTGAAGTGATGGAAGAGATACGACATGCCTGTTTATCAACTCAACACACAACCAATAACTGGTATGAAAATTTCAAAGCGGCAAACATTTTCGATGCCACTCCTGGACTCTTCCTCAGGCTTAATTTGTTTCTTCTGTTGGAACTAGATTCTTTATTTTAAAGCTTTTTTTATACAGCCCAGCATGGTGAGAAAGTGCACTTGTTTATCAATAACATAATACATGTAACTGAGGAGCAAACAAAAAAAACCAAGTTGAATTAATTAAGATGGAAAAAGAAAGTGCATTATAATCAAGAAAATGCAAATATTGTATTAATCTTTATGATATTGGTATTAAATCTGTCTTATAAAATCATGATGACTCTTGTAAATTGAGTTATCTGATAAGAATAATATAAAATACCAATAAAGCTCTATTGTTAAAAAGAATACAGATAAAAGAATAGAATACAGATCTCACCAAGTAAATGCAGCATCTAGGGCCAAGATAGGTTTGTTTCATTGAAAATTTAGTAAAAGATGATAAAATATATTGCTAAAATATAAATATAAAATATCCCTAGAGCTTCAAGAAAGTAACAGGAAAATGATGAGAAACTAATTTGGCCATCACTACTTATCAAGTAAATGCAAACAGAAGACAGTCTGTTTCTAACACAAAGCAATTGCTGTATGCTTCCTGATGGTTATTTCAGCTACACCACTTACTCTTTGCAACAGAGCACCACATGAAAGGTTGCAGCTGTTCACAACAAACAGGTCAATTATTCTAACATATGGATAACAAATGAGCCTATGTTGGCTTCTTTCAAATGGCAGTTCACCATTGCAGAAGTTTCTGAACCCATCACAGCAGTGAAGGTTCTAGAAAACTTTGGGCCAGTAATAATGTTCAAAATAAATACTTTACAGACACATGTACCAAATTAACTATAGCAAAAGCAACAGCCATAGTTCCCATGCAATTTATCACATTTATTTAAGGAAGTCTTGGTTCCATCATTTGTTGACCTACTTTTCAGAATTAGTTATGTCTACATCTCTGGGACCTCCTATACATAATGTTCTGCAAGATAAAGAAAGCTACCAAAATGGCATTTGAATACATGTTAGCTCAAGGGATATGTTGACCTTCTCACAGCCAATTGGCCAATCCATTGCACCTGGTGTAAGAGTAATGGAAATTAGAGGCCATGTGAAAATACACACAGCTAAATACAGTGATAATAAGGACTATTACCCTATTCCACATGTCCAGACTATATACAAGATCTGCAGAATAAAAGGATATTTTCAACATTTGATTTATCTAGAGAATATCATTAGATTCTGATCAATCAAGATATTCTAAAAAACACTGACACAAAAAACACCTTTCTTACTTAATCCAGCAACATTTATTCTAAATTACAAATGCTTTTGGTCACATTTAGAGACCTTCAAGTAAAAGCAGTTTTTGTGCATGTCAGTGTCTATTAAAAAGTTCCAGTATATTAATTAATATGGATATTCTAAGAAAGGTTATTATGATTTTCAGGCTATTTGAATTGACATTTGGCCTTTGTAATGTTGCTCAAACATTCAGTGTTTCATGAAATTCTTCATTGGATTAGACTTTTGTGTACCATATCTTTGATTATGTTTCAATGACTTAATATGATGCAGCAGAATACCTAGACCTTAAAACAGTCTTTCACTATTTCAAAGACACTACTGTACAAAATCAATCCTTCTAAATGCATATTAAGCTAATTGGAATAGGCTATCACATATCAGAGGCTAGAATCAGCAAGGTTTCTGAGAAAGTTTCAGGCACAAGAAACAACCCTAAACTGCAATCCATTAAAAGAATTACCGTATATTTCCACAGATAAGACGAGGTATAAATTTTTGTCGAAGTTTTATAGTTTTAGCATATAACTGTCCTATAACACAACCCCCAACCTATCAATGGCCTATGAATTTAGTTTAAATCAGCGATCATCATCTGGATAATAATACTGTATAGCACGTATGGAATTATGCCCTATTTGTAATTTTTCAAATGAACAAATTTTATTTTCTGCCTTGCTATTGCTGCAAATGTTTGCCCTGATTCGGCCATTCGGTTAATGACCTTGACTATTCACAAAAATGTCGTATGGGCTATTCTATTTTGTGGACATGCCCTACTCTCTAGTAGTAAATAATTGAGGTTTGTCTGCTTTATTATAATGGTTTTAATTTATATAAATTTCAATCTAATTTTTTTTAATCTGTCCTATAAGACGACCCTGGATTTTGGGGGCCTTTTTTTTATGATTCAATTCTTGTCTTATCTGCGGAAATATATGGTATGTAAATTTATGGTGGTGATAAATTTTTATTTATCACCACCATTTATAAAAATAAAGTAGAGACTACTTTATTTTTTCACTCTTAAACTTATGCCTTCCAAGTGAGGATACAGTGCATATGACCACAAAAGTTATGCTTTAGTTGAGTATTATATATTAACAAAACATTCAGAGCAAAATACAGGGTGTAATTAAAGTACCCTTACTCAATGCTGTTTGAAAGAATATATAGCAGTCCAAATTGTTTCAATGACTTAATATGATGCAGCAACCAAACTTTGTATTTCTGACATTTCTGATTGTCTAAGGAAAAAGTTTATTTCCACAACTTATTATGTGCTATGAGTGGAAAGAAAAAACTTCAGTGCAATTTCTTAAGATATCATAACTTTCAAATAACACTTATGGCACTGGTATCATTTTCATTAAATAGCTTTACAAGAAAAATAAGTTCAGTTATAGTCATGACCATTGCTGCTGATCTGCAGTGATACAAATGGTATTTCACACGGTATAGGTATTTTTATATCCAAAATTGATCATAGCTTATCTGCATTATCCATACATACATACATACATTTATATATGTACTTCTTGCAACTCAATGCACTACTCCTGCAGTGGCAAGTTTTGGAACTGAATGTTTTCCTATGTTAATCTCTTCTGCATGTCTGGAAACATCAGCATACAAAATCTGGTTATATTGCTCTCCAGACAGTATTAAATGCAAGAACTTTAATTACAATTACCACTATTTTCAAATTATTCATCTTCAAAGATATAAACATAGCAGATATTAAATTAAAAACAATACCATAAAGTTACAAAATAACTTATAATCCTAATGATAAATTTTTCTTGATTGTTAAAAGTTTATTACAAAATAGCTTTTTCTCAAAAAATCACTTTTACTTTTCAATTTTGAGAATTAAAAGATCAGGGGCCATGGGTACTAAACCATATACAGGTATACCTCGAATTACGTCATTTTGAGTTGTCATTCTGAATTATATATCATTTGTCAAAATATATATATATATGGAAAAATAAAAATCAAGTTTAAGTCATTTTATTCAACTTTACTTATGTCCACCACAAATATTGAAATCATATCATCACTAGACAAGCATTAAAAGTGTGACGAACGGGATATTGTGAACTTTATCACTTATATGTACCTTTATAATCTTTTAACTATATTTTATGCAAACTCTACATTTTATACAAAACGGAACGAAGTAGACCAAAAAGGGTTAGTTAAACGGGAAATCAACTGATAAAACTTTCTGATAAGAGCGGTCTAAACTCGATTCCCACGAGTTGAGTTCCTTGTTAATATGAGTCAAATTTCAGTGACACGACTACGCCACCAATAATTTTATTGGTCCAAGAAGATCATCTCTTCTGACAAAATCAAAGAAGGGCCTGCAAACTCCCTCCCCATATAAAAAGGGAGTACGATGAGTAAGACAGAGAAGTTGTTACTGACCGTGTGTTTGTGTGCTCAAAAGGATAGTTACCTGTCGCCGCCGATCCTCCCCCATCATCTATATTCAAGCCGAACTAGCGTCGTTACCCTTCCTATCTGAACAACTATTACCTGTTAGTGGACAGAGTCATTACCGACGATCTACTACAAGATCATTTATTCTTAGTCCGAACGCCTACAACGGTCTATAAGGATATCATCGATTATTACATCGACATCCGACTACATATCTTAAGGTATTTATCCTACACGCAAATATTTGTCAGCTCTCTCTCTCTCTCATCCGTGTAGAATTTATGTTCGCGGATCGTGAGCCATGCACCTTATCACGTGTCTCTCTGTAAAGTAATCGTTTGTATCTAATTAGACATATGAAAAAATAAACGGGTATATTTTTATATATAAATCTCTGGGTGCGTTCTTTCCGTCATCCTCTCCACTCGCTTCATTCCGGGTCTAACCCATACGTAACCACTCGCGCAATTGATTTTCTGTATCAATCTAAGGATACAGTGGTGTCATCCTGACGTGGTATCAAAGAGATACCGGCCCTATGGTCACAAAAGCACATAAAACCATTAAAATATGTACAGTACATTTACAGTAAATGGTTATATTATCATCATAAATCCTAGACAACGAAATATGAAAACATCTGTGACTCTGTGTTGTCATCTTATTTAACGATCTTTAAGAGCTCAATATTGGCATTTTCCATGGTAGTTCCAATATCTACCATTTGGCATTGTTGTCAGTGCCACTAGATATTGGTAAATATAACATTAATTAGTTTATTTTCTACTATCACAAAATAATTTTAATAACTGTATTTGTTATTTAACCTTACAAAATCATCTTATTTTATAATGTCTTAGAGAAACCACATTCACAAATAAAGAGTCCATGATGTACTGTAAACATCGCCAAATTGTAAACATGTACAAGTATGTACATACATGTATTCGTAAATTTAGATTAATAAGGTACAGAAAAAAAAAAATAAAAACTAAAATTTGTTTGTAAGCTTAAAATAGATTCTTATTAACTATATATTATTAAAAATGCATTTATAAATAAAATACAGAACTGGGAATGGTTATTTATGGTTTAGCCTAGTGACAAGTAAATTCAACTTAAGTTGCCTCTCCTGGAACCAATTATCGATGTAAGGTGAGGTATACCTGTATCCACCAAAATTAAGATATAAGCATCTATTTAGCTACGTATGCAGCATCTAAAAAATGAAAAATTTTGCACACTTTTATAATGAAACAGAGAGCAGGGGTTGCACTGCATAGTGCCAAAATTGCCACTTGGAGATAATTTATATTAAAGTGACAATGCAAGTGGCACTAAAAACCCTAGTTCACTTGTTTCAACATTCAGCATGAAATTGAATCACAAATCATGCTTTGAAAAACAGCAAAATGTTGAGCTTCCTTACAATGAGAGAACCCTGTACATCACACACCTATGGTGCTTATACTTTTTGAATCAAACTGATCCAAGATTACTCTGATTGTTCAAATTGTATATACAATGAATTATAGCAATCTGATCAATCTTTATCTGCATATACAACACCATCTAGAATCAACTGGATCACAATCAAACTAATCTGAATGTATATCACCAAAACTGGGTTTGTACAAATACACCATGCACAAAACCAACACCAGCACTATGAAAAGAAAAATTTACTGACGTTTGTCTGTAGATGAAATTGTTAGTAAATTTTTCTTTTCGTAGTGCTGGTGTTGGCTTTGTGCATGGTGTATCTAATCCAAATGGAGGGTAGGATCATTTGGATCGAATGAAAAGGTTAAAGATAGTGATAACCATGGTTAAAGTCAAGCTTATAGTTGATAGCAAAGAAATATGTTTAACAGTTGACAAAGAAAAGCACTGTACTTAAAACTTATATATGGTAAATAAAAACATCATTGTTAAAATAGCTGATAAACCGAGATGAAAAAATAAGTATTAAGAGACAATTGTGCAAATATGGCAAGAATGCATGGTAAGCACTTTCCCATTTTGTGAGCGATTTCATTCACAGAGTAAATACGATTCAATCCTACTCGTATACTTTCTGTCAACTAAAATACATGACAAACAATCTGTATCACGTGACAAAGAATGATATGATCTTGCAGATCGATCCATCTGAAACAAAAAGACATGCTTCCCTAGTGATTTCATGACATCATTTGACAAGTTCAGGCAGAAAAGTAGGAAGTGACGTTGAGAACCAAAGACAGTTTTTTGCAATGCCGCCCAGTGTTTCCAGATTGGGATTTTTTTATTGACCGACAGAAAATTTGGAAAATATCTTGGAATGACTTTTTCACTTTGATCTTTTTCCAGTAGACAAAAACAAAAATTTTGACATGATAAAACTTGTAAAACACTGTAGTCAAATGTGTTATTTGGAATTATTAAAAAATTATTCCTATTGCAAACAGGGGAAAGACTAGATGTTCGAGTCTGATTCAAACGAAAGCTGATGTGCACATAGCCATAAACACAAGCAGCTCCTTGTGTCCAAATAATAAGACCCACTTCTCAAGCATTTCCAAAATTGGGCCTTTAGTGTTTAAGTTTATCCCATAAAAAAACTTGTGAAACCAGGTTGAAAAAGTAGAGCTCAGCAGAAACATAAAGGGAACTTTTTAAACGTTGTGGTATAAGAATAGTGAAAGCAGATTTGACAGTAAGACTTGCCAGGTGAATAAAGTGCACATTTCACAGATAACAACTATCAGAAGTTTTGGGGAAAGCAGTCATAAATAAGAAAAATAAACGGTGTCACAAAAAAGACTTTGAGCTTTACCTTGTGCCTCAAACTTTTTTCACTGTACTGCTCGAACATGTTCTAACTAACATTCAACCAAACTAATGTAGTGCAATGACTAAGGAACAAAGTAAAGCTCAAAGCCTTTTTCTGTGACGATGCTTATTTTTCTAATTTATTATCATGATGACTGCTTCCTCCAAAACTTCTGGTGGTTGTGTTCTATGTAATGTGCACTTTATTCACGTTGAGTCTTAAGCTTAGTTCACACTGAGCGAATAGCGAAAGCAAATGTGAAAAGTGAAAAATGAGTTTTATTTGCTTAGTGAAATTGACCCATACAACCAAAAGCGAAAAGCGATTGCGAATTTTAAGGAGCCAATCATTTGCAAGCAAGAGAAAATGTCATCTCAAAAAACAAAATAGCCGCTTCCGATATTCCGTCATTAACCACGTTTGTTTATTTACCAAGAAAGAAAGATACGTCAGAAAGAAAACAATGCTGGGTGAGAGAAATATTAAAAATCCGTAATTACAACATTTACTCTGTTGCGTGAGAAAGTTTCTGTAGCCATCTTGAAAACAACATGAACCACGTAACAACTAGCGGGAATATGATTGGTGGCAAAATTTTTTTGCTAGCGAAACAGTTCGACAGTTTCGAACTTTGAAGCGATTCACGAAATGGTAAAATTCGCCAGAAATGATGTCATGTCTGATGTGTTATTCACTCTGTATTTCGCTTTCGCCAGCGAATCGAACTCAGTGTGCTCAGTGTGAACTAAGCTTTTACTGTCAAATCTGCTTCTACTATTCTTATGCCCTAGCACCAAAAATTCCCTTTATATAGATCTTTCTTCTGAGCTATACTTTTTCAACTTGGTTTCACCAGTTTTTGAAAATGGGATTGCAAGTATTTTTCAGTCATCAATAGCTTCATAAGAGAATAGTTTTCATGATAACTCATGTGACATTCATAACTCTTGATATATTCATGTGACGGTCACGTTGTAGTCTCCAAATTTTTCTCAGTGGTCCAGAAAATAAGTATAAAAAATCTGATGCAGATTGAGCAAAGGGTTTAAAAGTTAATAAGAGGAAGTGAAATCAGGGGTGGGCGAGGTGTCCAGGTTCATGTGATAGTCTATAGTTCCTTTAATGTCTCAGAAAATAAATATAATGAAAAATATAACATATATATATTTATTATTATTAGTTAATTGTCTAATTAATGTGATGTCATGTCACATGGTAGACAATCAACCAATAAAATGTTAATGTTTAAAAAATGGACTATAATTTTTTGAATATTTAATATTTTTAAATAAAACTTTCAAAAGGACCACAAAAGAGGTGGTCAGCTCTCGAATGAGCTATTAAGCATATGCAGACTTCTAGATTTTCCAGTAGCTTGGTGTTGCAAAAATCCCTCTTGTAAATCTAGTGTAAAAAATGCTAAATTTGGATAGCATAAGTCCAGAATGACCAACAAATTTATTCAAAATTTAAGACTTCTGTAGTTCTCATCGCAAACACTTTTCGATTTCCAATTTTGATACTCGATGCCGATACTGGCCAGTATTAACACTTTAAGACCAATACTGATACTGATACTTTTGTGGTATCAGGTCATCCGAATAAACTCTATTTCACGCCTAAATTTGTCCAGCATACTGTTAAAATTTTCTTAAAAAACGTTTTCGATCACTTTTAGCGATCTTCATCAGTTACCGATTACAAAGAACGAACAAAAATTCGAATTTAAAAAGATCAAATGTTTCGGTGAAAAACACAACTCCGTTCATAATGACGTCACCACTAACGTGAAAAATTAAATAATTCCAGTCCCGGTGTATAAATTACTCAACGTTAAAAACAAAAATATGAAATAATGAAGAGCAGCGGCTAGTACGTAGATGCAAAATTACGTCATATCCGTTTTATGGAAAGACTTCCAGGCGGTTGCTAAGCTGTCGGAGTCTCTATGATTTATGCAGTGTTTGCTGAGGTGCGCTTTGTGTATCTCCATTTTTTCTATGTGTTTCACATCCTGTGCTGATCTGGTGGGTTTAATGATCTCCGCCTTGTCCAAATAAACCGTCACGTCCTGCTCCTTGGCGAATGCCACCAGTACCGTATTATCTACGTTTTTATTGACTGCGTATTTATGTTCCTCGATCCTTTTTTTCAAATTCCTCACGGTGGCCCCTACGTACACAAGATCAGAGTTGAATCTATTATCTCTCAACGGTATCAAGTAAACTCCTGTGAGGGTGTCGTATTTATATCTTTCCTTGTCATTTCTCAAAAGTCTATAAACCGTGGGATTACGTCTATAAATTATGCGGATATTCCTTTTTCTGGCGACTTTCTTAGTAACTTGGTTTAAAAACGGTATGTAATTAAGGACAATCCTTTCTTTCTGCTCATTTTTCTTTATCCGTGGGCTGTGTGGCTGGTAGGTCTTAATAAGGGTATCTATAGTTTGTCTTCTGTACCCATGTTGAATCACTATTTCGCGTATGTAATCTAACTCTCTGTACGTGTCATAAATGCTAGTACAGTGCATGTGAGCTCTCTTTATCCATGATTTAAAAGCCGTTAATTTTAGGTGTTCCGGGTCCGCTGAATTCCTGGGAATGATGTAAGGTTGATAAATCGGCTTACGGTATACTTTCGTTACTATGTGTCTCTCTCTGCGTGTAATCTCCAAATCAAGGAAATTAACCTGTCGCTCACTTTCCTGTTCTAGCCTCAGTGTGAGGCCATAGGAGTTATCGTTGACCAAGTTTATAAAACGGTTTATATTCTGTTTATTTTTCCACAAAATGAAGATGTCGTCCACGTACCTTGTGTAAATCACTATATCTTCCTGGAAGAACGGTTAGGATGTAGTTTTCCAATTTACGTAGGACCAGCTCACAAATTAAAGGCGAAGTGGGGCTACCCATTGGGGCATATTTGTGGAAAAATAAACAGAATATGAACCGTTTTATAAACTTGGTCAACGATAACTTCTGTGGCCTCACACTGAGGCTAGAACAGGAAAGTGAGCGACAGGTTAATTTCCTTGATTTGGAGATTACACGCAGAGAGAGACACATAGTAACGAAAGTATACCGTAAGCCGATTTATCAACCTTACATCATTCCCAGGAATTCAGCGGACCCGGAACACCTAAAATTAACGGCTTTTAAATCATGGATAAAGAGAGCTCACACGCACTGTACTAGCATTTATGACACGTACAGAGAGTTAGATTACATACGCGAAATAGTGATTCAACATGGGTACAGAAGACAAACTATAGATACCCTTATTAAGACCTACCAGCCACACAGCCCACGGATAAAGAAAAATGAGCAGAAAGAAAGGATTGTCCTTAATTACATACCGTTTTTAAACCAAGTTACTAAGAAAGTCGCCAGAAAAAGGAATATCCGCATAATTTATAGACGTAATCCCACGGTTTATAGACTTTTGAGAAATGACAAGGAAAGATATAAATACGACACCCTCACAGGAGTTTACTTGATACCGTTGAGAGATAATAGATTCAACTCTGATCTTGTGTACGTAGGGGCCACCGTGAGGAATTTGAAAAAAAGGATCGAGGAACATAAATACGCAGTCAATAAAAACGTAGATAATACGGTACTGGTGGCATTCGCCAAGGAGCAGGACGTGACGGTTTATTTGGACAAGGCGGAGATCATTAAACCCACCAGATCAGCACAGGATGTGAAACACATAGAAAAAATGGAGATACACAAAGCGCACCTCAGCAAACACTGCATAAATCATAGAGACTCCGACAGCTTAGCAACCGCCTGGAAGTCTTTCCATAAAACGGATATGACGTAATTTTGCATCTACGTACTAGCCGCTGCTCTTCATTATTTCATATTTTTGTTTTTAACGTTGAGTAATTTATACACCGGGACTGGAATTATTTAATTTTTCACGTTAGTGGTGACGTCATTATGAACGGAGTTGTGTTTTTCACCGAAACATTTGATCTTTTTAAATTTGAATTTTTGTTCGTTCTTTGTAATCGGTAACTGATGAAGATCGCTAAAAGTGATCGAAAACGTTTTTAAGAAAATTTTAACAGTATGCTGGACAAATTTAGGCGTGAAATAGAGTTTATCAGGTCATCCCTATTTGCTGTACATTAAGTCATGATAAACTGTACTTCATTAATTAATGAAGTAAAGTTTATCATAACTTTTGATGTCAGGATGTACAGAAATAGTGCAGGAATCAAATGGTGGTTCCTATTTATCAATATTCCTTAAAATATAATTTATGGAGTTTTCAAATTTTCAAATGCAAATATCTTGTGAAATCACAAATCTTATGGTCCCAACACCTTCAATTATAATCAGAACTTCAAATGTTATATCTTCAGTTCCTACTTAGCACAATGGTAAATTTGATTGCAAATAAACTGAGAATGATTGTAATGTCTGTCATGATCGTAATTTTTGCAGAATAAATTTGAAATTTTTAGCCTTTTTTTTTGCTATAATTACACCTAGACACCAATAATCAGTAAAAATGGATATTTTTTAACAAAATAAACATTTTCTTCCATTTTAAGCCAACATCTTCAGGTTAGAGAAACATAAATAGAAATCGAACATGTATTATAAAAATAAAACACAACTATAAATTTAAAAATTAAAACTGTCATGAATATGCACATGCACAATGTAGAAATAACTTAATGGATTGTTGAACAAATCAGTTACAATATATAACAAATATAAAAATATATAAGCATTACTAAGAAACCTTACTCAAGCTCATGTAATGTTAATCACATGGCCAAAATAGAGCCCACTTCCTTATAATTAACTGCCATGCCCTTTTTGAAGGCCTTGTACATTTCAATCCATTCAACATACTTGAAGTGGAAAGGGTCGTCAGAGCAACGTAAGATCAATTTAACACAAACGTCTTCAGCAGCAAAACTAGCCAGTGCTGTGGTGAAAAGCCTCTTCCGAATTGTATACTGATGTGACTTATACTTAACACTGAACATGAGAATTATTAAAAAATATTGAATTTGATAAGGCACATATCTTACACCACTAACAACCCTGCCCATCTCAAGAATCTTAAACAGATTGAAATGTAAAAAGTCTTCAAAAGGAGCATGGTAGTTAATTATATGAAGATGGAATCTATTTTGGCCATGTGAAGAGCATATGCATTTGCTTAAGTCTTTTTAGTAATACTTACATATTTTAATATTTATTATATATTGTAACTGCTTTGTCCATTGTCCAATAAGTTACTTCTGCACTATGCATGAACACATTCATAACAGTTTCAATTTTTAAATTTGTAGTTGTGTTCTATTTTTAGAATATGCATTAAATTCTATTTACATTTCTTCTAACTTAAAGATGCCCATTTGAAAAACATTCAGCAATGAATTATGTAATTTTCCAAGCTATTAAGATTTTATTTAAAAAACCTTTCATATTATTAATTATACTATTAATAAATAAATTTGTATGTGGTTCCATATGTGTTGTATTGACACCATCTGTTATAAAAAGTTTTTTATAATAAAAACTTATATTATTAATAAGTATAAAAAGGCAAAAAGATCAATTTTGACAGTACAGACAAGTTTGATAAAAATTTGTAAATGTTAATAACAAATAAAATCTTTATTACATCCAATCCCTTTTCAGATATGTCACGACATCTCTCTATTGCCACACATCTTTGACCTTTAACCACCAAAATTTAATAGAATCAATGCCCCTTACATACAAACAACAACGACATATTCAATTTCTTTATCATTACTTCATCCTGAGATATTAAACAAAATAGATGCCAAAACAGACACACACATTTTGGGAATCAGTTTTTTGACCTTTTGGGTTAAGAGATGTCAAAACATCATGAGTCCAAGAACCAGAAGAGTCAAATGTGACACAATTACATTATTATAACAGTCAGGAATGTAACCCACATTATGTTAAATAACCAGGAAAGTAACAACAAAGTAAAAATTTGAGATGATTACAATACTTTCCTGTGTTATAACAGCTGGAAAAGTAATGTGTAAGAAAACTAAAAAAAAAAAAAAAAAAATGACAGATAATGAAGAAAAGACATATTTAAGAAATTTATGCTAAATGGTTACACCAAAAATTACTAAAACAATGGTATAAAAACTATATTAACAATAGATTTAATGTAAATTGTAATAATCTTAAGAAAAAATTATTATGAAAAATTTTAAAATATTGGTATAAATTTAGTACCTAGCTATAAAAATAAATTACAAATACAGCCCTGGAAAAAAGTTTAAGACCACCTGGGTTTTCAAACTTCCCATTAAAATAACTGATATTCTGTAAACATGCTGTTGGTTAGGTATTATAACAACCATAAACCAAATATGAAGTAAAAATTTATTTTCATATTTAAGAAATTCAAATACCAGAAATTATTGCTGGCAAATCTTCCTGGAAAAAGTTTGAGACCAGGATAAAAACTTTATATTTTCAACATTCTAAAATACAATAGACATTGTAACTTAATTTATATGCATACATGTTATGTGTTTTCAACTTTCAGTAAAAATCAGATCTGATAAAACATTAGCAAATGATAAAGGCAAGATACATGCATTCAGAGTCTAGGAAATTTAAATGTCAATGCAGGCCTACTAGGAATATCAAGATTGTAGTTCACAATTACTTGAAGGACCCTGACAATTATGACAAAGCTAATCATTGTGGTATGCCAAAAAACTTTCTGCCAGAGATAATAGGATAATATTAATAACTGCTACATCCTCTGCTATGTCATCTAGTCAGATTACAACTTTTCTACAGCTATATGTACCACAAAAAACAATGAGATATGTTGTGCAAGTCTGAAAATCATGCATATATTAAAATGCACACACAACCAAAATTGACAAATTCTGATACGAAAAGGTAGCTGGACTTTGCAATGTATTATGTTGCCCATTCAGATTTATGGAATCACACAACTTTTACAGATGAGAAGTAATTTAACCTGGATAATCCTGAAGGTGTGCAATACTTATTGGTATGATGTACTGCATACATTACCCAACTTCATGTTTTATTATGTTGTGTACAAGGTGGAAGATCTATGATGATGTAGGCAGCTTTCACTCATCAGTTAAAATCAGTTATTGCTTTCATTTCACTTAGTTTAAAAGCAGTTGACTATCAAGATGTGTTGGAAAATTATCTTCTATCATTCAGAGATGAAGCAGTGGACAAACATTTGTTTGTCCACTGCTTCATCTCTGAATGACAGAAGATAATTTTCCAACAGGATAATTCTACCTCAACAATGACACGATTGTCTGACAAAGATATCAGTATTTTTCCATGGCCACTGTGTAGCCCAAATTTAAACCAAATAGAAAACCTTTGGGGTGATTTAGTAAGAGTAGTTTATGCCAATGGAAAACAATTTATTAATGTTTCTGATTTTAAAAAAGTAATTGTGACTGCTTGGGATAAAGTTGGTATAACTCTTACTACATCCATGACCAATGAATTGATTAATGTTATTCAGGTTAATGGTAAACAAATTAAGTATTAAATAGTGTTTTCCCCACTATGTTTTGTTCTTGATGCTTTTTTGATCATGGTCTCAAACTTTTCTCCAGGCAAATTGCAAGCAATAATTTGTTGTATATGAATTTCTTAAATATGAAAATAAATTTTTACTTCATATTTGGTTATATATAATAAACAACAACATATTTATAGGATATCAGTTAATTTTAATGGGAAGTTTGAAAACTCAGGTGGTCTCAAACTTTTTCCAGGAATGTATATTTGATATGTCAAATAGTAATAAAAAGTATATATTAAATATAGGAGATGTTGTTTATAAAATAAATTATACATGTAAAAAAAAAAGTTATATTGGGGAACAAAAACAATGGTAATAAAAACAGAATTAAAGAACATGAAGCACTGTACACTTAAAGGTAATAATTTTCCTTGGTACAAACATTGTCACAGAAGTGATTGTATACTTAATAGAAATGATATTTCAATAATTTGTAAAGAAAAAATATCGTAAAAAGAAGAATTAAAAGAACAATATGCAATTGTAAAAATGTAAATAATAATAATAATAATAATTTAAATACTGGTAAGCAACTAGCGGAATTCTGGGATAGTTTTGTAAATGTAAATGTGCAGATTGATTGTTAATAAGTATTATTGCTTGTTTGGCAGCTAAACTTTGTTTAATGAAGAGAAAGAACTACAAGTTCAAAAAGTTCTTTTGGGACTGAAGAAATTTTCCGTTAATGACAGGTTTTTCACTTTGTGGAAACAGAGGGCTGATGTTACTTTAGAACAGGGGTTCTCAAAGTGGGCAATATTGCCCCCTTGTGGGCGGTGAGTAAATCTAGGGGGGCACTGGAGGCAGGGTCCTGAACGGTTACCAAAGGCAAAAGTTGGGGTCACTGATGGGTTAGGAGGCGTTGGGTATAACTTTATGGAACAAAGGGGGCGGTGGATCGAAAAAGTTTGAGAACCTCTGCTTTAGAAGAATTCAAATGGATTTGGTATTTTTTGAAGGCACAACAAAAAATGATTAACATTATAATTATTAATAACAAAAATATTAACAATGAAAGAAAATAATCATAAATATTGAAAAATATTTGTTATTTTTTAAAATTTAATATTGATAAAGATTAAGAAAGATTTATAAATTTTAGAAATAATGAATAATAAAATTGTTTACTAATCCCTTTTTAATGGCATTAGAAATGTAGAAAATTTTGTTATTATACTAAGTATCAATTACTTCTATTTCTTTTAAAAACAATCTACATTGAGAATGATCACTTAACATTTCATAAAAATTACATTAAAGTAGAATTCTTGCCTTATATAGCTGGCCCTTCAAAAACTCCATTTGGCAATTTATACTTGTAAACATTTCTTTTCCAGGATGGAAAAGATTAAAACAACAAATCAATTATGCTTAACAGATGAATACCAAAATGCACAATAAAAACATATGCAAAATATTTTGCCAAATTTGAGTTGTTGTTCATGTTACATAAGAAACATTTCACTTGATATTAACTTATTCTATTTATGCAATAATCAAATACTATCTTCTTGGATCTATCATACAAGGAAACACAAATTATTACATTGATGTATGTATGTAGTATATATATATATATATATATATATATATACACATCAATGTAATAATTATATAACACACACACACACACACACACGTGTGTGTGTGTGTGTGTGTGAGACCAGCTAAACCCGATTTTACGCCAAACTAGTTTAGAAATATTATTCAAGTATATTAATGGTTAAAATAAAATTAAAAAACAATCAATTAGATGAACAATATTTATTCAAACATAGTCTACTTAATTATAAAAAACGGGGTTAATGTTACCCTAGATATCGAAGGTGGCGACTTGTCTCCGATTCCAGCAAATCAGAAGACAGGGAACAGTGGGGATGCACGTTCTAACCCAACCTATTCTAATAAATTACCATAATTATTAGCAATCAAATTATTAGAATAGGTTAAGTTAGGTTAGAACGTGCGTTCCCATTGTTCCCTGTCTTCTGATTACTGGAATCGGAGACGAGCTGCTATCTTCGATACCTAGGGTAACATTAACAAAAAACGGTATTGATTAAAAGTGACACAACACTTGTACAAAACTGTAAAATAAAAATAAGCTAATCAGTACTTATCAGTTTGTATTTTTTTTTTAAGCCATGCACTTTTAAAGGTAATTAACTTTCAAAAATATTTTCAAAAATTCAAACAAAATAATAAAAATAACTTTTAAAATCAAACTAAAATTTAAAATGAACTTATTTGTGTTTTATGATGAACTTAACCATTAATATACTTGAATAATATTTCTAAACTAGTTTGGCCTGACACACTTACGTCAAACTAGTTTGGCATAAAATCGGGTTTTGCTGGTAACATATATAAAAGGATTAATCTATATGTATGCATCAATGTAATTTCCAAATACACACTGATGAAGGACTGTCTGAAATACATTTCAGTTGATAGAATAACAAAGTCTCTTTTTTAAAAAGACAATGTGTTTTCTTGTATGAAAGTGAGAAAATATTTGATCATCACAATACTAAAACTCAGAATCATAAGCCAATACATTAACAATTTTTGTTTTTACAGAGTAAGTTAAGTGTCCCATGTTTATATTACACAACAATTTTACTTTTAACAAACCATTCCTTCATAAATTAACAAAGACTTTCACTGCTTTCCAAGAGTATACAAGTACACAAACTTCCAGCCCAAGTACTTTCAGGCTGATAAGCCCATCATCAGAGGATTCAACATACTTTACAAAAATTTAAACAAAACATAGCCTTTCCAATTTCAATCATTTTAGAATAGAACAATCAAATAATATAAAATTAAAATTCAAAATTAATTAAAACAAACTTAACTACTGTTAATATTTTTCTCTAACCATCCATTCCTTTTGCTTTCTTCCTTCCATACTTCTCTCCAGATACCATTTCCACACATTGGAAATAATCTGAGTTCTTAATGTTAATTATATTTTCTTCTAAACCTCATTTGTACCTCCATAATTTATCTGCTGATGACATTCTCTTATTTTGACTTCTGCAAAATATGTGTACCACTCCATAGGATCTTATTACCATTTTCCATGCTCTCTTCATCCAAAATTGTCGTCTTTCTTCTCCTCAATTTCCTCTTCATGTTTCTTAAGTCAAACTCCTAAGAATCTTCTTGTGTCTTTTACATATGCTGGGCAGTTTCCTTCAGCATCCTGCATAACAATTCATAGATCTTTGCCTTCTCTTCTTTTCTGGCTCCTTACAGAGAAGGCAAGATCTTGACAGCAGGCAATATAAAAAGTCACCAAAGGGCACATGCCTTTAAACCAATCAGACCAAAATACAGTGGAACCTCGGTATACGACCCTAATCCGTTCCC
Organism: Centruroides vittatus; assembly: GCF_030686945.1. Lineage (NCBI taxonomy): Eukaryota > Metazoa > Arthropoda > Arachnida > Scorpiones > Buthidae > Centruroides > Centruroides vittatus. The sequence goes on from NW_027120741.1 coordinate 1,564,000, forward strand.
GATGTTTGGACTTATACCAAACCAACCTTTCCCATTAGAAGTAATGTAAAAATGATTAATTCGTTCTCATGTAAAAAAAACTCCTCTTGATATGGTATATTAATGGGGTTGTAAAATAATTGAAACACTGTTTGAGCACATTAATAAAAGAATAAATTTCATTATACATTTTTAAAGTTATTATAGTAATAATCGCAAATAATTGCTTCTGATACGCTGTCACCAGCACATTGTTTTTCAGTTATCCAAAGCAAAAGCATTTTCTCAACATGATCTAACGTCTCCGATCTCTGTTTAGAAATTGATTTAACTCCTTTTGCAACATTAGCAGATTTAATAATGTCTTTATTTTTCACGATTGTCGATATCGTCATTCTTGGAATACGGTATGCAACAGCTAAATCTCGAATACGCATGCCATCTTCATATTTCTCAACAATCTCTTTTGAGTTCCATTGTGATTCTGGTCATTTTTTTAGTTTTCTGTTGCTTTTCATTTGCCTTTTTGCAATTCATAATTAATAAAAATAAAGTTTTACTTACAAATTAAAATCAAAAGAAATTTAACAAAGTTATAGACCGTGGCACCATGGAACATCTAGTCTGGTCTAGTACACCAATAGTGCTACTTGTTCCTAGATGGCGCGTATAATTGAATTAAGTTGTATACCGAGCAAAATTTGTTTCGTCCAAACAGGACGTATTCTAAAGTAGACGTATACCATGGTACCACTGTAGTTATGAACATAAAAAAAAATCTTACCAGAATTCAGTTATATTTGAAAAAGTCATAATTGTACATTTTTAATTTTCAATGAATAGAAATATTTAAAAAAGTGGAAATAATCACTTTAAAAGATCTACACAATTAGAATGATTAGCCTGAAATGCATGAACAAACACATTCTATATATTGTAAATAAAATATAATAGAGAATTTTTTATATCATCACTTTTATTAACATATAAGGTTTTTACATGATATTTCAACCCGGTGCTGAAATCAGAGGAATTTTCTGTTTTTATTTCAGAACACAATAAAATTATACCTAAATATTTAAATGAAATCAAACAAATGGTATAATAGCTGAAATGTAATCTTCATTAAAACATCAACAAATACAAAGATAAAAAATAATAAATAGCATAAACTTTGTGCTATTTATTTATCAAGTTTGTCTTCTCATTTCAGTTTTACAATTGTTAAGAAAATGTTAATGAAAATTTACACTACTATAAAAAAATAAGTGAAAATTTTTTAAATAATATTTTATATTTTGTTGTTAAATATTATTTCATCAAATAAATCTCTTATTACGCATTAAATATTACCTACTAGATATGATGAATGAATGCATCATTTGAAGTTTATAATATTTTATAACATTTTAAAAAAGTTTCACTAAATTTATTCTCAATCTAAAATTCATTTAATACTTTAGTTTTTAAATATTATGTTTGCTTCTTTCTTGATATTTTCCAAATCTGCTAGTAAGGGCAATTATCAGAAACAAATAAGTTTAATATCTGCATACAAATGATCAATCATTACTGTAATTTATTAATTAATCAATCATTATTTAACTAAAAATTTATTATTATTAAACTTATTTTGTTTCTAATAAATACAAATATATTTGTAATAAAATTTTAAAATTTAATTAATCTGTATTTATATTATTATTGTATTTATTCTGAATCAAATAATTACAAAAATAAAGACTTCTTTAATATATGTTTTATAAAAATATATATTTTGATAAACATAATTCAGATATTACTGCTCTCACAACTAAGTGTTACTGTCTGAATTTATTTAAATCTTAATTTTGTAGCTTTTAACATTTTGGAAATGATATATATATATTTTATATCTAATAATATAAAAAATTTTGTTTTAAAAATATAAGTAGTGTTTTTTAATTTTCTCAAGCTACAACTCTACAATGTAAATAAATAACAGCAGTAATAGATAATAATTACTTGTATTATTATCTATTACTATAGTTTATAACAGAAAAGAGAGCTTCATGGTAGGACAATTTGAAGGATCTTATAACTAAAATTTCACATATCAGATTCTTGGTTACTCTATTCTATGTTTATCAAATTAAAAAAAAAAAGAATACTATATAATAATTTATTTGGAAAAAGTTTTATTTTTTGAATTTGGAAAAACATCATTTGTAAGCAAATCAAATCAAACTGAAACACCTACTTATTTCTGTCTCCATCTCAATGCAGGAATAACTGAAATTAAATATAATTTAATGAATATTTAAAATTTTAATTTTTAATAACTAAAATAGTTGCTCATAGTAATTTATAATAAATTTCAATAAATATTTGTTTTAATGGAAAATTAGAATCCAGACACCCAATATTGTCAATTTTGTAATTTAAAAAAAGGTTATATAATTGTCACAACTCTCTCCATAACATGTATTATAGAATGCTGTTTTTTTTCATGCATATTCAGTAAACTTCCAGTTATGAAAAAAAAAAAGTTGTCAAACAAATTATTTTTATATGACTAAAATCATGTAAGCATACCAATAACAAAAATATTTCTGATGAAACAGTAATATTTACATTAAGTAATACATAATTTGTTTCATACACTACATATTATGGAGAAAGTAAATGACATCGCAATTTCAAAAGTTGTAGGCTAAATAATGACACTTTCTTAAGAAAGCAAAATATTAACAAAGTTAGAACTTTTAACATTTTTGAATCCTCAAATTAACAAACTAAAATATTAATAAAACTATGGTTCTGAAATGACTTTCCATGAAAACAGAGATCAGAGCCAAATAGAACAATCAAATCAAAATGTACTATTATATGTGTATCTATAAAAAATTACTTTTAAAATCATGTATAAATATATATTTTGTGATTATAAGTGAAATATAATTTTAAATTAAAAAATTTTATAAATTAAATTCAATAATTACTTTAAATTAAATTCCATCAAAAATAGTAAAAACTATTAGTTGACAGATTCACATTGGCAATTTGATCAAACTCTTCTTCATTAATTTATTTAAGTAATGCTCATTTACAGCTCTGTTCTCAATATTAAATAAATACTGAAAACACATCAATGTTACCAGTTTAAGAGCTTGCTTGCTTAATTTAATAAGCAAGCAAGCTTAATTGATATAGTAATAACAATTCACCTAATCAAAGGATAATTTATAATTTTAAAGTAAATGAGTAATTGTATTAAAAAAAAATTTGTTCTCAGCATTGCTTATTTGATACTTGTGTTAAAATAGAGCAAAAAACATAGTCATAAGTATTTTAGTATAGTTGAATTTAAGTATATTTAGATGTACTTATTATATATTGTACTATTATGCAAAATTTAAACATCTTATCCAAATATCATTGATCTATTATTCTGATAAATAAATCTGTAATAAAATACCAACGATTGCCTTAAAAATCGGGCTATAAATTAACTAATTAAATGATTGATATAAAGTAATTTGTTACTAGAGGTAGACATTAAGTGCTATCTCTAATCTAAGTTAATAATTATAATTTAAGTAAATATTAAATAAATTTAGAATCTTCTGGAATAAAAGAACTGACCCAGGGCGGGGCTTGAACCTGCAACCTCTGCTTGCTGTATGGTGTGCTCGCCAGTTACACCACTGGCGTAACTGATGAGTGCACTGCACAGCAAGTCCTGAGCACTCCGAGCAAGTCTTCGCTTCCAGAAGTATATTAATTTAGACATAACCTTATTTGGTTAAATACGATAAAGTGATCACTGGTATTCCATTAAATACTCATCGGGCTTAGTGATGTTTATTTATATTAAATAAATCTGTACACAGACTAAAAGTTACCAGTATTAAAAACCAGAAACATGAAAATTTTATCAGTTTAATTCCAATTTTATCTAATGAGGGAATGGCATGATGCCAAACATCATGCCATTCCCTCATTAGATAAAATTGGGTCATGGATTTTGATCAAACTTAGTGAGGATATAGTGCATTCCCAACAAGTGACATGCACCAAGCAGTAAGACACAACACTAAAAATTAACAGAGAAAATTAAAGTTGAAAATTGCACAATCACTTAAAACTTTTAAAATATCTAATATTTACAGAGTGGTCAGTGGTTTGGTGGGGACACTTTCGAGTCTTGCTTGTATCAAGTAATTGGACTGCAATTTAAAATTGTAGACTTATGAATTCCCACTGTCGTCCATCTGTCTTTCCTTAAATTAAGAACATGAAATTAGATACATGAAAGACGAGACCAGATATGAAAACCTTAGGGGCAGGAGGCCCAATTAACTATATATGAACTTCCAATGCAAACTAGAAGTCACATTATTTCAATTCAAAAATTTCCCCTGAAAGGTGTTAGATAAATGACCAGTATGACTGTATTGTTAAAGATAAAGCATGATGTGCAGGTGCAAACCACTACTAATTTTAGATAGAAAGCATATATTTTAAATTAAATTAATTAAAAATATGATTATTATTATTTTTTTTATAAAACTATAATTTTCACTTTATAGTGTTCAATGGTTATTTGAGTTTCTTGGGCCCTTAACTGCTATGACAATTCCATTTTTCTCTGTCTTGTGCCTGTTGCATCCATGCAGGTAGTATTTTGCAAACTAGTCACTGAGCTTTGAGAGGTGTTCTTTGAAAAGGGACAAGTCTTGTGAAACGACGACTTTATTACAGGCCACTCTTTGTAGATCTCTTTCCAGACAATCTTTCCATTGTACTGGAGGGTGTCCAACAGGTCATTTACCCCGGGTGTCCCTGGTCAGCATTTTGTGTACATGTCAATTCATGTCAGTGTGGGCTTCATGTCCTGCCCATCTAATGCGTCTCTTGGTTAGTTTGTATGATGTCATAGTCGTAAACTTTGCAATGTAGTTCCTCAATGTGCATCTTTCTCCAAGTACCAGTTATACCATCTTGCACAGGTCAAAGATCTTCTGAAGACTTTGTTTTCAAACATTCACAATTTGTGTTCAGTGATTATGTACAAGCCATGTTTCACAGCCATAGAACAGCACTAGTCAAATAACAGTTTTATCATTTAATTCTCTTGCAAACCTTGTAACCGGTGCTGCCAAAGTTCATACGCTAACGTTTTCGGCCCCTCACTAGGTCCTTCTTCAAGCGAAATTTATTCTATTTTCTTTTTTTGACCGTTAGATCGAAAGATATCCTCTTTCCGGATAAAAATTCGAATTGTCCGATTCCATATCCATGGAAACCGCGTGCGATCAACATTCCAAACTTTACGTAATACGATCATGCACTTATCTTAAACTATCAAAACGCAATCCAATCACATCTTTATCCATGTCAGTTCCCTGTAATGGTCTCTCTAATCATTTTGCCTCCGTTGGTTCAAATCGCTGTCTTGAATTAGTGCCTGCCATGCCAAAGATAACTTCATCTCGTCCTTCGAATTGATTGGTTGGGTGTACTTGAAGGCTTTACATATCTCCATTCGCTCTAGCCATCGAAGGTGGTCCGTGTGTCGTGTGGTGATGAGGAGTTTAGCGCTCGTGAAGTCTGCTGTTATTTCCTGATCTGATGCGTAAACCGCAAGCGCAGTGCTGTTTCTGTTACTTCTAATATCTTGCTGATGTTCTTTCCACCTAATTTCAACAGATCTTTTCATGGCGCCAATGTACATTAAATCTCTGTTAAACCTATGGTCCTTTAAAGGGACCGCGTACACCCCTGGGAGTTTTTTTCCTGTCCGGCCTATCTTTATCATTACGGAGGATTTGAAAAATCGATGGGCATCTGTATGCGATACGTATTCCTTGTTTCTTCGCAATTCTTTTATATAAGGATGCCAACTGGGGGTTGAATGTTACCGGTACCATTCGTTGTGTCGATTGTCCTACGCTGCCATTAGTGGGTGGCGCCTGACGCGTACCGTTTTGATATTGCTTCTCTAGCCTCTGTATTATTCCATTATACCCGTGTCTCTTTGCTACTTCTCGTAGGTACTGTACCTCATTTCCTGTTCAAGTGCTTCCCGTGTCAAGCAGTGCGTGTGTGCCCTTTTTACCAGAGTGCCGAACGCCGTCATTTTGTATTGGTGTGGGTCACACGAATCTGCTGGTATGTATAGTGGGAAATTATCAGTTTTGCGGTATACGGAGGTATTTATGCCATTTTCCTTTAGCTCAATGCTCGGGTTCAGGAAATGTACCGCAGTCTCGCTATGTTGTTCAAGTTCTACATTGAGGCCATATCGGTTGTCGTTAAACTGTTCTATGAATACATTGATGCTATGTCCGTTCTCCATAGTACCATGATGTCATCCACGTATCTTGTATATAAGCTTATGTTATTACTGTACGGTGGAATTATCCTCTCTTCCAGTTGCCTAATTACAAGCTCACAGATGTCGCCTGAGACCGCACTGCCCATGGGTACGCCTCTTCCCTGCTTGTAAGTAATTCCTCCGAATTGGAAAATCGAACAGTAACAAATTAAGTGCGCCAATTCCAAAATCTGATTGTGTAACTTCTGGTCGTTCACGTATTGGAATAAAAAGTCCCTAAGCGCGCAAAAACATGGCGGCAATTCGATCGGACAGGGACTGGAAATCCATGACGGAGATCCGATTCGGGTGTTCCGTGCTTCTAAGAGTTTCTAACAATTCCTCAGAACCGGATATCGAGAATTGGTATCCTTGTAAGTGCGGCGCTAATATCTTATGTAGTGCGGTCTCCAGCTTACGAGTGGGGGCAACTGCTTTATCCACTACTGGTCTGAGTTTGTGTCCCTGTTTGTGGGTTTTTGCAAATGCAAAGAGCTTTCGTGTATCGGGGGTGTCCACTACAATATCTTTCATACCCAGTCTTGCTGCCAGTTTTGATTTCGAGAAGTGTTTAACCCTGTTTTGGAGCTTTTCAATCTTGTCGCTTCTTTGAACAATACATCTAGTATCGTTAATGTATTTGAGTAGGGTAGATGTACCAGTTTTGGCCAGTGTACCAGTTCTGGCCAGAAAACAAATTTAACTTAAAAATATAATCACCACATATTCAAATCTGTCCAATGAAACAAACTTTTATTGTTAACTGTTCACACAGTTAACAATAAAAGTTTGTTTCATTTGTGATTATATTTTTAAGTTAAATTTGTTTTCTGGCCAGAACTGAACTACACTGGCCAAAACTGGTACATCTACCCTAGCCCTGTTTCATAAGTTTCCTTCTTCATCACCACGAACTCCTTGGTCTTATCGGTTCTGATTAATACGATGTTATCCCGGAACCATTTAATTGCCTTAGATAGGTCGTTCTTGAATCGAAACTCTTGTGTGGAGGCTTTGCCTTTCTTAATCCTGCATGCGGCCACCCATCTGTAATACTCTTTCTGAATTTCATCTATGCCTATTATAACACTTTCAATGTCCGGAATACAAGCCTTAACCGCTTCTTTTTTGTGGGGTGTGGGTGCATACTTTGAGCCAAGCTTTAGTATTCGTTGGACACTCGTAGGAAGCTCCAAATCATCCCACACCATATAACTGCAATTATGTTGGGTCCTGTTCGGTACTTGGTGCTGTAAGATCCAGTTCATTTTCTTTCCGTATCATGCAGTTAGGGCGCATCCGAGCCTTTCTTGTATAATGGTTATTTTTGCATTCTCCACTTTAAGCCTATGCGGATCCTCTTGGAACATCTCGTCTTCCGTTCTTATGAGTTGCCTTAATTTCGCATAAACTTGTTTTCTGGTGGCTCTTATTGCTCTATTCAGACACATCCATCTGACTTTGGATAAAATTGGTTGATTTCCTTGCGGTAATCTTATACGGTAAATCGACATCAGGAAGACCTTTAATTCCCTGCAGGTCTTTAAAAAGAAAACCTCTCTCTAGCCTTAGTTAGGCTAACGACAATCTTGCGATAGTAATTATCAGTCAGCATAACTCCTTAATACAATTCACCTATACACACTGGGGTGAAACCATTTAATTCTCTTGCAAACCTTGTAACCGGTGCTGCCAAAGTTCGTACGCTAACGTTTTCGGCCCCTCACTAGGTCCTTCTTCAAACGAAATTTATTCTATTTTCTTTTTTTGACCGTTAGATCAAAGGATATCCTCTTTCCGGATAAAAATTCGAACAGGAAGCACTTGAACAGGAAATGAGGTACAGTACCTACGAGAAGTAGCAAAGAGACACGGGTATAATGGAATAATACAGAGGCTAGAGAAGCAATATCAAAACGGTACGCGTCAGGCGCCACCCACTAATGGCAGCGTAGGACAATCGACACAACGAATGGTACCGGTAACATTCAACCCCCAGTTGGCATCCTTATATAAAAGAATTGCGAAGAAACAAGGAATACGTATCGCATACAGGAGATGCCCATCGATTTTTCAAATCCTCCGTAATGATAAAGATAGGCCGGACAGGAAAAAAACTCCCAGGGGTGTACGCGGTCCCTTTAAAGGACCATAGGTTTAACAGAGATTTAATGTACATTGGCGCCATGAAAAGATCTGTTGAAATTAGGTGGAAAGAACATCAGCAAGATATTAGAAGTAACAGAAACAGCACTGCGCTTGCGGTTTACGCATCAGATCAGGAAATAACAGCAGACTTCACGAGCGCTAAACTCCTCATCACCACACGACACACGGACCACCTTCGATGGCTAGAGCGAATGGAGATATGTAAAGCCTTCAAGTACACCCAACCAATCAATTCGAAGGACGAGATGAAGTTATCTTTGGCATGGCAGGCACTAATTCAAGACAGCGATTTGAACCAACGGAGGCAAAATGATTAGAGAGACCATTACAGGGAACTGACATGGATAAAGATGTGATTGGATTGCGTTTTGATAGTTTAAGATAAGTGCATGATCGTATTACGTAAAGTTTGGAATGTTGATCGCACGCGGTTTCCATGGATATGGAATCGGACAATTCGAATTTTTATCCGGAAAGAGGATATCTTTCGATCTAACGGTCAAAAAAAGAAAATAGAATAAATTTCGCTTGAAGAAGGACCTAGTGAGGGGCCGAAAACGTTAGCGTATGAACTTTGGCAGCACCGGTTACAAGGTTTGCAAGAGAATTAAATGGTTTCACCCCGGTGTGTATAGATGAATTGTATTAACAGTTTTATATTATCTTTACTTTTCTGGAAACTTGTTTAGATTGTAGTTTCCAGAAAAGTAGATTGTAGAAGCTCCAAACAATGTGGCAACCTTCTCCAAAGTTTCCAGAAAAGTAGACGGGTAGATTGTTTACTTTTTGCAAGCTAAAGTATGATGTGTTAGCCTTATGGAGCCTTGAGTAAATTTCTGTTGTGATGGGGTTGTTATTATCCACAGAAACATCCAACAATCGCCTAAATAATTGGGCTGTAATTGGGTGTTATACTTATATATATACAGGGTGTTTTTTTTTAAACTGACGAGTACTCAGAGACATGTGTAGAACAATCTAACAGCCAGACTGTCGCCAAATTTGGGAGAGTGACTAAAGACTACATGGGAAAGAGATTCCACAAAGAAAAAAAGTAGTACCCAAATTTGCCGGTAGGATGGATTTGGCGCTGTTGTAGCGAAACAGCTAAGAATTTGTTGAGGGTTCACAGGGGACCGTTGCTAGTAGTAGTAGTGCCTGGGGAGTGGCACGACAATTGGAAATGACACCTTCGACAGTATGGCAAGTTCTGCGAAAAGTTCTATCCATACAAGATAAGCCACCTGCAAGAATTAAAACCAAACGACCATGCTACACGGTTGACATTTGCTCTGACATTTCTTGCCAGGATAGATGTGGACGATGCTTGGCCGTGGATAATTCTTTGGGGAGATGAGGGCCATTTTTACCTGAATTTAGGTAAAATGTCAGAGCAAATGTCAACCATGTAGCATGGTCGTTTGGTTTTAATTCTTGCAGGTGGCTTATCTTGTATGGATAGAACTTTAGAACTTTTCGCAGAACTTGCCATACCACTGAAGGCATCATTTCCAATTGTCATGCCACTCCCCAGGCGCTGCTACTACCAGCAACAGTCCCCTGTGAACTTTCAACAAATTCTTAGGTGTTTCGCTACAACAGTGCCAAATCCACCCCTACTGGCAAATTTGGGTACTACTTTTTTCTTTGTGAATCTCTTTCCCATGTCATCCTTAGTCACTCTCCAAAATTTGGCAACAGTCCGGCTGTTAGATTGCTCTACAGATCTTAGGCAGAGGACATAGGACGTCCCTAGCTGGCACCATGATTACCGCATAAGGTTATATCCAAATACATCTGGAAGTGAAGGCTTACTCAGGGGTATGGGTGGTGCAACTGGCAAGTGCACTACAGGTAAGCAAAGGCTGCAGGTTCAAGCCCTGCCCTGGGTCAGTTATTTTTTTCCAGATGGTTCTAAATCAGTAGTTCCCAAACTTTATCAGTCCACAGGTTTAGTATTTTGTCCCAGCGCCCTTGTCAAAATATGTGTACAATGATAAATCAGGCACAGAAATGAAAACTATTCTTAAGATAAACTTCACAATGTGAAGCTCACATTTATTAAAATTGAATCACAAGAACCCTGAAACTAAAATATGAAAATACAAAAAAGTATGAAATAAATGGTGAAAACCTTCAACAACAAGTAAGTTAATGTGACAGGTGAGCTTGCTGATCACCACACATTTTTTCAAAACGCAGAATAAGGTTTGACACTGCCACTCTGATTTCTACTTCTGATAAACAGCACTGAGTTCAGCATTAACATAAATTCTTCTTTTTACTGCAAGCACTTTTGACGAAATTACGTTCGTTCATCTTCAGGCGACTGAAAATGAACGAACGTAATTTCGTCGAAAGTGCTTGCAGTAAAAAGAAGAATTTATGTTAACGCTGAACTCAGTGCTGTTTATCAGAAGTATATACAACTTTGGCGTGAGTTTACTTTTATATTTTTTCTACACTCTGATTTCTCACTCCACATCAATTTTTGAGCAATATTTGCTTTTTATTACAGCTAGAGCTGAAAATCCGGCTTCTCATAAAAAATTGTCACAAACGGAGTGAGGATCCTTACAGCTTTTAAACTCAGAGTTGAATATTCATTTTTGATTGATATCCAAAACTCCACTAAAACTGAAAGAAGCAAATTTTGTTTTCAGGCTTTTGTTGCAAGAGAGTTCAATTAGACTCTTCTTCCTGCAAAGTGAATTCTGGTGGAGCTTGAGCATGGAAAGGATCTTGGGTCCACACAAATTTCTTGACATTGTCTTCCTCAAAGTATTTTACAAACCAGTCACCGAGCTTTGAGAGGTGTTCCTTGAAAAGGGACTGCAAGTCTTGTAAAACAATGTTGATCGCCATCCTCATTAATTTTCCTTATCCACAACTACAGCTTTTTCCTAAATGCTGCAACCTTCTCCAAAAGTTTCAAAATGTGCATGTAACTTGCAGAGACAGATTGAAGGCATTCAGTTTATCAAATATATTGCACAAATATGCTAGTTTCAGCAAAAAGATGGGTTTGGCAAAGTACCTGGAGTTTTCATGACCCTCCTCTTATAAAAAAGTGTGAATTTCTTGACGAAGCTTGAATGCACAGGATAAGACATTGCCACATTGAACAGCAGTAGTATAGCAGTAACATGTGTTCAGCTCGCATGTCCATGCATAGCTTTTTGAAAAATCTGGCTTTCAGTGACCTAGTTTTTACATAGTTTACTACATCTACAACACATTCTAATACCAAATTCAATTGAGAGCTCATAGACTTTGATGCAAGTGCTTTACTATGGATGATGCAATGAGTTCACATAGCATGCAGTGCTTTGCTGAGAATAAGTGCCTGCAATCCTCCATAGCAACCAGACATTGATCGAGCTCCATCAGTACATATACCTATGCACTTTTCCCAATCCAAATAATTTTCAGTTATAAACTTGTCAAGCATCTCAAATAAGTCTTGAGCCTTTTCGCTTTCAATGATGCTTTTGCAGAACAGGAGGTCTTCAATGATATTATCATCATCCAGGAAGCGTACATAACAAATAAGGTGTGAGTATTTGTTACTGTCAGTAGCTTCACCAAGTTGCAGACCAAATTCTCTGCATTTCATTTTCTCTATTAATTGATCATTGAGATCCAGAGATATATGATGAATTCTTCAACTGATAGTGTTGTTTGACAAAGGTACCTTTGAAATTAATTTTCCTGCCGATTCTCCCAGCATAATATTAACCATGTCAAGAGCAAATGGTATAATAAGCTCTTCTGCGATGGTGTGAGGTTTTTTGCACTTTTCCACTCTGTATGCGACCTTAAAAGATGATAGCAGTGCATTGCTTGGTACTGAGGCTTGTTTAGTAAACACACTTTTTTCCTTTTGTAAATCTTGCAACTTCCTACTAAAGAATTCATGAGATTTTTCAACCATGTTACAGTGATTGGTCTTGAGATGTTGCTTTAGCTTACTTGGGAGCATATACTAGAGCGTTAGAACTTTTAAACAGCGCACACACTGCAGTCTCTCTTCATTGTTTACTTCTACTGAAGTAAAGCCAAAATTCAAATAGTTATCATCGTATTTACAATATTTCTGTTTCTTTGCTACTCCACCACTTGTCGATGCTTGATCACTCTCACTTGAACTGTCAACTTGCTTATTTAATAAAAATCTTTCCATTTTCCTACAACTATATGAAAATACAAAGTGACACATTGAAACAAAGCAGGTGTCTTAAAACCATTTACTTTTCTTCTGAGATGTTTACTCTTCGATTGTTATTTAGGAACTGAACTGGTTCGCCAAATTGGTGCTCTATTTATACTAGCTGCACCACCTACTTAGAACTTTCACAAAACTTCGACAATGTCCGATAGTATACTATATAAGTCTTCTGGAAAGTTCTACAAGCTACGGGAATGATCTAGTCTAGATAGAAAGTTCCATTAGCTTTGAAGCCCTTGCAGCCTCCCCGTTTACTCTCAACAGCACCCTGGGGCATTGTGGTTCACACTTAGGGAACCCTTGTTCTTAATTATTTAATTAATTATTAATTTAGTTAAAAAATGGCATCTAGCATCTACCTATAGTGGCAAATTACTTTGTATTATTTAAAATTAGTTCAACTGTAGCCTGATCATTTAGGCGATCACTGGATGTTTCTATATACTCATCAGAATTTGAGATGTATGTTATAGTTATTGTCCCCTATGAATCTGAGGTAATTGAAGTCACTGACTCTCTCAAATGTGTACTTCTCTACCGAAAGGTTGTCAGCACTCTCACTCTGGTGTCCTCTTGTTTTTGATTCATTAACTTTCAGGCCCACCCTCTCTGATTCTGAGAGTAAAGGTCCATTTACACACAACAGTGACGTGCTGGCACAATGCAGTGAATTTTTGCCTGTGGGAAACCGTTTATCTAGTTTTAAACCACCCTGTCCAGACTTGTCCGCCACAGTGTTGTGCAGTGGCAGTGGCGTGACCATACCATGAAAGTCCAATTGACGGGAACGATATTTTCACACGGTAAATTTTGTTTTACAATGGATGACGAACATTTAATTGAAATCATGCATCAACACCTTGTTCTATTCAATTTATCTCATTTGAAATACATGGACATTGGGTACAAAATAAATATTTTCTCTGTTTTGTTTAATAAAATATGAAATGCATGCCGGGATATTTGAAAATATTCAAAAACTATAGATTCGTCATCTCAATTTTTTATAAAGAGTATGAAACTCCCATTCTGTTGATATTTTTTGTCCATGCTTGATGTACCCACTTGTGGCACTTTCTTGATTGCATTTCTTTTTCTTCTTCATCTAAACATATAGCTATCATAGCCAATTCATCCTCAGAAAAGTCCATGACGACTCACCAACAGCATGGTCACGTCACTGTGTAAATACTCATCACTGTGCCGTGCTTGACATCACTGTTGTGTGCAAATGTCCTTGCCTGTCCTGTAGTTATCTTGAAGGATTCTGTCAGTTTGTTTCCAATCCTGACTCTGCCGATTGATTTTTCTGCACACACTTGTCACTTTTATTACTTTCTTGGGTATTTCAAATTCAGACATTATTTGCCATAGTTCTTCACAACTGACACTGTCATATGCTTTAGTGAAGTCTAAGTTGGTATACCTCCTGCTTGTACTCATACTTCTTTTCCAGCAACTATCTTAGGACAAATATCTGGTCAATGGTTTACTGATTCTGTCTAAACCCACACTGATAGTCCCTAAGGCATTCTCAATATAAGGTGTTGTTTGTTTGAGAAGCAGCATTGACAGTTCTTTGTATGTTGTATTCAGTAATGATATTCCCATATAGTTACTACATAGCTCTTTGCTTCCTTTTATGTGGATGGGGCAGGGTAAATGTAGCTTTCTTTCCATTCAACTGGAAGCTTCTCATTATTCCAAATACAGTGGGTGATCAGTTAACAATTCACTGAACAAGTCTTGGAACATAATCTGTTCCAAGACTTTGTTCACTATCCGAATTGTTCATTAACTGATTACACTGCACAACAAAAAAGAAAAAAAAAATGTTTTTGAATGTTTTGTTTATTTCATGAGTGAAATCTTACTAATTTTGGGGTGAGAAAATTGAATATGGCAAAGAAAAATTTTTATTAGCTCTAGTTTCTGTGATATACAATAGGTGTCAGTATGTGATTTTAATGGCTTAAGAGACGACAATATATTTGCTAACAATGTTGAAAGTGTTTTTGAATTTTTGAAAATGTTTGAATTTCAAATTAAAACATTTCATCAAGCCATTAACATCACAGCAAACAACCAGATTGTTTTTCCTCTCAAAAAAAGGAAGCAGATCCCTCTGGACGTTCTCTGTACTGTGAGACCGACATCACATTAGAGAAGATTCCATTGCTGTCATCTGACCCTAGAAGTTCCTCCTTATTCTTTGACAAGTCTAGGTCTTGAATGAGATCACTCAATTCCACTTGACTTAGTCTGAGTGGTGTATCTTTTACCTCAAAATCAGGGTCATAGAATGTGGAAGGCTTGTTGAATTCTTCTCCCACACTTTCTTCATTTTCTACTTCAAGCTCATAATGTTGGGGTGGAGTAGGAACTAGTAAACTATCTAAATGTGGAATAGGTTGAATAGCAGATGTAATTCTTGGATATTGAACTGTTCCTTTTTTCTTCATTGACAATCCTGCCTTTATAGGAGTCAAGCAGAAATAGCAGTCATCTGTATGGTTTTTAGGCTCCCGCCAAACCATATGCACAGCAAAAGCCATACATCGTTTTTTATTTTTCAGCCATTCTCGTAGTATAACTGAACAAGAGTTGCAACATATATGTAGAGCCCACGACTTATCCTGGTCCCCTACCTTCATACCAAATTAATGGTGATAGGCAGTCTTCACAAGAGGTATCAGATTGCGTTTTTGGGATGAAAATATTATTTCACCATAAATATAACAATAATTGTTTACTAAATTTACATATTTTCATGGCATTTTGGTATAACTAGTATTACAAAAGCACTCCAAAATCAGAAATATTAACCAAGAAAAACAGAAGCAATATTAAACTCAGAGTCATAGCTACTTTTATGTTTATAATCTACAAACATATAAAAAACATTTTGCTATGTCAGTTGAGAGGTGTGACAATTCCCAAAACATAAATTCCCCCAAAATACAAATGTAGACTCTAAAAAATGATATGTCACTGTATCTCCAAAGCAAGAGCTAATTGGTCATTTTTATGGTGATTTTTGAATTCAGCAGATGGGAATACATAAGAATATGCTAATTTTGAGCCCAAAATATTTTCATTGTTGTGCAGTGTTATCGATTTACCATAGGTTTTTATGCGAATTTGATTAATTCATTCTGGAGACCCCAAAAAATATAAAAATAAATACTTTCTTACTACGTTTATTTATATGTAATATATAAAAATGCATATATACACAGTCTTGTATTTTTATTAGTCATGTTTTTTCCATTTGTAAGGGTTAAAAAATCTGTCTAATGTCGATTGCTTTTCTGCCTTCAGGATTTTTCAGAAGTAATTAATAGCATTGTAATTGTAGAGATCTCCAAGCCTATTAACCTCACCTTGGTATGGATGCCATTCTAAGACCGTTATCCCGTTGTTCTGACATCATCCCACTTATTCAAAAGATCTTTAATAGCAGATATTGGCATTAATCCTCTTTTTCAGAAAAAAACATATCTCGCCGAGTTTCTTGGTGTTTTTCATTCAAGAGTTCTTGGTGTTCTTCTGTTCTCAGATCAGTTTCAGGTTCCATTATGAGATAGCTCTTCAATGTTCTTTATTTCTCAGATGTGATTTTTGTTACTCCTTAAGCTGCTTGAGTCTTCTTGATTATACTATATCTTTCTTAGATAAGATTGAACTATGGCCTACTGTAGATCTGTTCAAGCCATTCTGCCCACTCTCTACCTTTGCTACTATACTCTCATCTTTTGAAAATAAAAACCAATGCAAAACTTAGAGTGCCCGCCCAACAGTCTCACGAATACTATAAAAGAATTTTTTCTGTCAGAAAAATAAAAGACTGGATTACAAGGGAGTTTCAGTCTCCCGCACTCCGAAAAGTTCTGAACTGTTGCCCAAAGACGAGGGAAGACCAATCGGTATTCATTATTTTACGTCACTTCTTCTTGTGTTTGTTCTGTGAGGTGTTCGTTGTCCAAACATAAAAATCTTTTGCAAAAATATTCGTTAACTGATCATCCACTGTATTTAGTAAGAGCTTGTGGATTTCCTTATGGAGACATTTACCTCCTAATTTAAACAATTTGGCAGGTATACCATCATCTGGTGCCTTATGGTTCTTCAATTGGGATATACTAAGTTCTACTTCATCAATCTAAATTTTATTGGCATGTTTACAGCATCCATCTCCTGTTCCCTTTGTGTGTCTTGGCTTTCTTTTATAATGCTCAACAGATCTTTGAAGTATTCTCGTCATCTGTTCAGGATCTTGTCCTCTTCTGTTAATACCTTGTTATTTTCAATCCATAAAAAATGCCTTTAGACTTGTATCCTTGTTTAAATGTGGCAGTTCTTTTGTACAACTTTCTAACATTGTTTTCTCTATAGCTAGTTTCTATACTTTGTATTTGTTCGTCTATGTATTGTGTCTTGGTCTTGCAAATATATTTTTTAGCATCCTTATTGCTAATTCATACCTTTCATCTGTTGGTTGTTGTTGGCAGTTGAGCTTCATTTTTGTCCTGTCCTTTACTTTTTCTCTATATCCATCATTGTACCATTCATGCTTTTTCATTGTATGCCCAGTGTTTCCTTTGCTGCCAATGTGACACAATCCCTCAACATCCACCATTGGTTGTTATTGTTGTTGGGAATAGCTTTTGTTGATGTAGCTTGTAGTTTAGCTTTCAGTGTTTGTTTCTATGCATCCTCTTTTTCCTTAGCACTTCTGTACATATTTTTAAGTTATGGGAAGTTTTTTGGTTTCTTTTATTTGTTATTCACTGTTGTGCTTTTGCTACTATCAGGAAGTCATCTGATCTGTTATCTGCACCTCAATATGATAAGAAAATTAGTAATTTGTTGAGTTTTTGTTGTAAATTCAAATAAACAACTCCACTAACCCAATACTTTAATTAAAACAGACAATATGCCAAATTATTGGGTTATAATAAGGCTAAGTTAATAATTATTAATTTAGCCTTATTATAACCCAATAATTAAGCAGATTATATATATGGTTATAACTTCAAACATGCTGAAGAATATAAAATGAATATATGTTATGAAGGAATGAGTAATAAACATTAATATTATGCTTGTATATGATATTTATATAACCAAAATGATAGTTTATCATAATTTACCTTTTATATTAATACTTATTATTTTTAATATTTTTGTAATATTAGTAGAAGTTATTCCTGAGAAATCTGACACTGTAGGAATGAAATATCTATCATAAAAGTAAGATTGTATTCATACTTCATCCTTAGACATTTGTTTCTACCTTCCATGCCATTCTAAAACATATCAGAAATTTATCCTGATTGGTCAATTTTGATTTGTTGGTCCAAATACAAACGAAAAAGTCAAATCTGACAAACTGATCTGCTAGCCTTGCATAACAGTGACTGAAAGTTCTTCTCATCACAATAACTGCTGGTTGGCTGTCAAAATCAGATCCTGCAGTTTTAATGTGAATACAGCTTAAATGGTTATTGTCTTCTTATTTTTATTAACATTTTATTAATCCTTCATTATTCCTATTAGGATAAGATGTGTATACTAAACATCCCGAAGCCTGACATATAGATACTCAACCAAATGATCACTTAAACAATCAGCTATAAATCCACTATTATTAATGATTAATTACTAAGGTAATTTGGTTTATTTAGGCAATGTCTACCTCTAGTACCAAATTACTTAGTATTTAATCATTAATAATAGTGGATTTATAGCCCAATTGTTTAGGTGATTATTTGGTTGAGGATAAGGAGTCCTTACTCAAACTCTTACGGGAGTAAATTGGATAATCAAATCATTATACACAGATAAGTTTATTAATATAGCACAACTGGTATATTTAATTCTATAAATGTATATTTAATTTTTGTATTATTAGTTAATTATTTGTAACTCCCAATCGAGTAGCTATTTTTAAGCAGTACACCAATGCTTTCTCTTCCAACTTTATTTGCAGATGAGAATGTATGATAGACATTTTCAAAACACAGAATTTTTGAATCTGCAAATAAAATTAAGGGAGAAAGTATTGGTGTATCTTAAAAATAATTAATCCCAATTATATGCATTTAAGCTCAAAACAATAGTTTATTACTATCATCTTTACTAAAGCTTGTATTTTCAACATTATACATATAAACAAAACAATATATATTTCACAACTAATATATTCATTCAGATAAATTTTATTATGAAATTTAGTTAAACTTTATGCTTTCATGAATCTATAAAAATTATTTTATACACTTTGCTATAAAAGATCTTTTATATGTGAAAAGTATATACTTTAATAAATAAATGTACAGTAGACCCCCCTTAACATGGGTTCATATAACACGGCAAAAAATTGTGATCGTGTTCATATAACATGCTAAAAGAGACTTATAACACGATAAAACATCGTCGACTTGTGTCACAACAGGATTGGTTGAATCTGGACCAATAGCAGATATTGTACAAACCCTTGAGTTTAAACAAGCACTGAACCTAACATTTATTATCCAACAGTCATAAAAATTATATTTTTATTAATGATGTCTCCAAAGTTAAGTTATTTCTCTGCGAAAAATTTGCCGATCAGGAAACATGCGCCTGCCATTCGATGAGCTGCTCCGCAATGAAAACAAGCTTAAGCAATGGCGTCGTCAAATGGTGCACACTCGGTAAGTAATCCTACAATTTTTTGTTTATAGCATAGTTTATACGAATTATTCCCAAAAAATTATACGTGATTTGGAAATGTTGAGTCAATTAGTCTAGAATCAATTAATTTTATGGAAGAAAACCTTTCAAACAGCCGTAGCCCTTAACTGCACACGTGCCAGGCTATGATTGGCTCACGTATTTAAGTGACTCGTACAACACAGATTCATATAACACAGACTGTATCTACCGTGTTATAGAGGGGTCTACTATATTTTATTTCATTCCATTTTGTATCACACCAACAAAGATAATGCATATTGTTTTGTACCATTGAGACACTGAAGAAAACTATGTAATGGAGCATTAAACTGACAAAATAAGCATTATTATTGGCTGTGTTCAGCGAACTCAACAGTTATAACAGAGCAAATCGGTAACTGTTACATAGCAACCTGGATCTGCCAAACAAGTGACATATGCATTGGAACAAAAAACCTCATTGGTTAGTTTCAGATAGTGATACATAGCATAAATGAAAGACGGTACCAAACATGACGTCAAAACACCAAACATGTTCCGAAAGAGCGCTACCACAGAAGGCATTCGGCAGAAAAATACTCAACAGCTCCAGAACTGTTGAGTCTGCCGAATGCAGTCATTGTACAAGCAGTCAAAAAATGGTAAAAATTAAATTACGGTGTACATTTTTTAGACAAAAAAAAAACACGGTTACCCTCAACTGAAAAAAATCTGATAATGTTGTTATTAAATGATACTTTTTTTTGTGAACTAAAACTAAAACGTTAAAACATCAAAAATAACTTTGAATAGTAACACAAACAATTTTAAGTGTTTTCCCCTTTATTTCAGTCTATTTTTATGATTTCACCAGTTAAAACTTATTAATTTCTTTCAATACAACATATACTTTTTTCAAATATATTTCCTTATATTATGACTTCATTTATGTACTTGCTACTGTTCTAATTTATATTCTGCATTAAAAAAATGCTATCTCAAGTGAATAGTAAGTTCCATAGCTAACATGGATTCATTTGATCAACAGCACTCCTGTGCTTTCTTAAGTCTAACATGAATTGCTTTATATACTTGCATTTTTTTCTTATTTTCTGATCGATAAATGAATATTTTAATAAAACCAATGGTATTTATAAATAAGCAGTCTTTCTGAGTCTTATTTTGAATAAAAGACCGATTACAGAAGCTATTTTGTCTAACGTTCTCAAAAATTATAGTTCGTCATTGTTACATTGAATTTGCCTACAATTTTCTTAAGTAAAACTGAAGAGTTTTATGTTACGTAACATGTATCGTAATTGTGATTTATATAGAGCATAATAACATTAATATTTCTCACCTTTTCCTTTATTTTAAATGAAATTAAAATTTCTTTTATTTAACGACTTGCAACCAAAATGGATTTGAAAAAGTAACTGCGCGTGCGCAAGCTGCCATGCTATTTGCCCGCCAAAATGACAAAACAATATTATTAAATTATAATGCTTTATTATATCGTAATTTAAAACGAAAATATTTAAAGATTGTTTAAAATGTAATAAATTAATTTAAAAAATATATTATTAAATTATGTACGATCGATCGATTATTAAAAGCTTAATAATAATATATTTAGGTATTTTCGTAAAAGTTTATATTTATAAATTTATTTATCAAAATTTTATGAATTAATTTATAAAAATTTTCAGTAATAATAATAAAATTAAAATATAATGTACAAAATTTTTGAGCTAATAAATAAATTTGCGCATGTGCCTTACTAACATTTCGTTGTTATTAAAAATATTTTTTTAAGGATATAATTAATTTTATTTGAAAAAAATATTTTTATTTGCATTATTAATAATAATACAATAAAATTTCTTAGTAAATCAAATGAAAATTTAATTTTATCATTTTATCTTTGTTAGGAGTTCGAGGTTAAGTCTTTTTCGACATTGTTCGTTGCTGGTCGTACGGCTTGACAAAGTGGTTTTGTAATTTTGTCTTTTCCCGTTAAAATTTTTGTAGAAAATGGGTGCTTCTGATGTAAGTGATATTTTCGTTAAATGTTTTTTTTCTTTTTCGTAAAGTTAGATTATAGATAGATTTAGTATTAAGTATAAAAATATTGTATTTTTTTGTTTGGAGCGAACCTTTATTAAAGATGGCGGCTCTAAAAGGCATAATTTCGTACATATAATACATAAATGTATTAGGAAAGGTTTTTATTTTAAATGAATTGTAGATAGTGGTTATTTCTAGAGCAATAGAAAAACGTGATTTTAATGGTAAAATGATGTATTTGAAGTATGTTTTTATTGTTAAACCTTCAGATCTTTGTTACGTCATTGCCGCTTTTGTTAAAATTTTCCGCTGATATTTTTGATTCGTATTCGGGAATTTTGATGATTGATTTAAAATGTTACTGATATATTGATGAATTGAAAACATTAATTACAGTCATGTGACTTAGCTGGGAAAGCGTGCTTTGAGAAATACAGTAGATTACGATAGTTGTTTTCGTTGATTATCGGGTTTGAATTAAAAAAAAATTTTGTTTTCCTTTCTATATTCCAATTATTCAAATATAAATACTTTATTCCAAAATAAACTACAGGTAAGAGTAAGGGGTTGGCGGGAAGGGCGGGAACCCCCCCAAATTGTAGACCCCCCCTGTGCGATCAAATAATGTCTAATGAACCACACCCCTACGGGCGACCCTTCGCGAGATATAGCCCCCCCAAAATCGGGCCGCGCGCGATCGGCCGATCGGGTGGTGAGGGCTATACCTACGTCACTTCCGGTCACGTGACACCTACATATACCAAAAATTTGTTTGTTTCATCGCACAGGGGGTCTACAATTTGGGTCGGTTCTCGCCCTCTCCTTACCAATTAATCATCGAAACGAAATCAATATAAACGAGCGAGAGTAACCTCGTTGCCACCTTTAATACCACTTAGGCGACCGATGTGAGTAAAGTAAGCGATCGGAACGACTTAAACTAAACATCTAAAGTAACTAAACTAAACTAAACAAAACATTCCGTAAAGTCCTATATTTCGATCATTAATATTAATTATAGTATATAATATAATAAAATAAATTAAAATATTGATACGATTTTAGTTTCCGTTATAAAGATTACTTAAAGCAATAATTTATTCGTTAGTTTTGAGTACCAACCATTTATTGCTATATTAATATTTTAATAACGTCGATAATTATTAATAAATAACTTTACCAACTTTAACGAAAATAATACGCATTTTTATTTACCCTCAAAATCGGGTTGCGCGCGAGGTCGCGACGCGCGTCGCTCTGCTGAGTATCGCGCGCGAGGTCGCGACGCGCGTCGCTCTGCTGAGTATCGCGCGCGACTGTAACCGCTCGTAAACTCACTAACCATTTCCGGCTTACCCATTTGGGTAATTCTCTCTGAACTGATTATGAACCCAATACACGTAAGTTAGATCACGTCAATTGACTGGCGCGCTGCTAACCGAAAAGAATCACACATTCTAACTGCCGATGTAAAAGGCGAAAAAAACAGATTCTACACTAACCTTCAAAAGCAACTCCTCTTGCGTATCCCGCGACGTCTTTTCGCTAGCTTGCGACGCATAGCCTCTTCGTGATGTGATCGAGAGGTCGCTGGTTCCCGCCTCGGCCCGGTCCTGGGGATCGTTGACGAAAGTGCTGATGGCGCCCGATGTTGTCTGAAAACTTATAATCCAAGTTTCAAATCCGACTTATAGTTTAGTTCACACTGAGCGAATATCGAAAGCCAATGCGAAAAGTACCCGATTTTTACCCAGCCTATCATTTGCAAGCAAGCAAAAACATGTCGAAAAACAAAATGGCCGTTTCCGATATTCCGTCGTTAACCACGTTTGTTTATTTATTGAGAAAGAAAGATACGTCGAAAAGAAAACGATGCTGGGTGAGAGGAATATTAAAATTCCGTAATTACAACATTTACTCTATTGCTTAGGAAGTTTCTGTAGCCATCTTGAAAACAAGAACCACGTGACAACTAGCGGGAATACGAGTGGTGGCGAAATTTTTTCGCTAACGAAAAACCTCAACTGTTCCGAACTTCGAAGCGATTCACGAAATGGTAAAATTCGCCGGAAACGACGTCATGTCTGACGTGTTATTCGCTCTGCTTTTCGCATTCGCCAACGAATCACGCTCAGTATGAACTAAGCTTAACTGCCGATGTAAAAAGAGAAGAAAACAGACACTCACCCTCACAGCGCCTCCCCTGCGTCTCCCGCAAGAGGAGGCGCTGTCCTCTCGCTATCTGGCGACATCTTGGTTACGATGCACAGCCGCTGGTCCCAGCTTCCGCTTGATCTTTCTGGTCGACGACAAAGGTGTTGGTTGCGTCCGATGCCTGAAAAATCACATAATCCAGGTTTCAAATCCGCAAAGAAGTATCCTTCGGTCACGCGCACTTCACTACACAAGCTTCGGTACACAAGCTTCACTACTCACTGGGCGGTCTTCATCCTCCAGCTGTTCCTCTTCGTCGCTGTCGGGCACGTGGATATCGCTATATGGCTCGTCAGGCGGCAGATCTTGGTCCGCGGGCACACCGATCGTCAGGAGTTGGAGACCCTGGCGACCGGGACCTGGGTAGACGGCTGCGATATGCTCAACAAACTGCCGGAATTTTGCCGCTGTTGTTGGCAACTTAGACAGGAACCGCGTTCTGTATACGTAGCTGCACGTGTAACTCTGCAAGCTCCTGTCCGTGCGGAGGGACTTGATGGACCTCTTCAGCCAGCGATGTCTACACTCGATGTTTTGAGTGTGGGCCTCAGAATCTTCGCTGTTGACGAATCTACGAGAAGAAAAAAGAAAAATGTCACTTTTCGGTATCCTTCTCAAAACGCTCATTCATTTCTTTTTTTTTCACTTAACACATAGCACAGTATCATCCTCCTTACCTCCCGGGGCCCTGCTGGCTGTGATTCACGGTCTTATGTTCCGAGAAGCCCATCGTCGTACAGCCGCGATATTGGGGCGCGCTGTCGGAAAGCACTATGGAACCAGGAGCTATGTATCTGGACATGTAGCTCCAAAGAACGCGCCTGCTTTTGTTCTCCACCTGAAAGAATACGAGAAAATATAACACAAAACTTCCACTAAAAGTAAATAATAACAGGAAATAATGTTTCGTTACTACTTACATGCCAGTACATAACTTCTTTCGTTTCCCGACAATAGGCACCAAATATAGTTATTTGGGTGCCTTTGGTTATGCGCCCGCGGTTGTACTTTCTTCTTCTAGTAAAAGTTTCATCAATCTGAAAAGAAAAACATATGTATATAGACATAGACGGTATATCGGCGAAGTCAGAAACTTGGATCGATCGTCACCTCGACGTGCAGGCCTTTACCGCCAAGCTGGTGATTTTGATTGTTCGAGACGAAAATCTCCGCAATTTCCCGGCAGAAGTTATACCAGTCTACCGCTGTTTGACGTGACACGCCGCATTGTGAGGCGGCGTCGGTGACCGGCAGCTTCAGGACCCATGAGAATATAATCATAAGCACCTGTTAAATACAAAAAAAATAAATTATCTCAAAACATACATCATCTTTACGATCGAATTAGAGAAACACGTAACGTGACGTGAAACCGCCGATTTTGTGGGTGTTCTCCCCCGACCCTGTTAAACCCCTTACGGCTACTTACTTTCTATTGTCTTAGATGTGAGTCATCAACTCCCAAGGGTAGGGTTAAACAGGATCATTCCAGAATGGCGAAAGACAAAAGAACAAAGGAACAAAGAAAGAAGAAATACGAAAAATATAATATATCCAAAATATGGCATACTGCAACGATATTATACCTCTTGAGCAGAAAGCTGAGCGCCTTCAAAAAATGTATTCTTTGTACAAGAGAGGCTACCACTGCACATGGGCCGCCAGACAAAGCCACCTGTCCGCCTACGCATTTTTTTTCTTTGCGATAGTTTTTCGCAGCGGTAGACAAATCCAAACCTCTCCGCTGGTGCCGGCTCTTTCCTCATCGCGCCTGAAAAATACGACAAATTGAATTAGCTAACAGATACTTGCGTACGGCACTTTTGTACAGGAGGAAATCAAGGAAATTTTACCTCCACACTTAGAACACGACGGTACAAAGCCGGTCAGGTCCGGATGGGGCACAAGTCCCACCATGTGGCAAAATTTCTCGGCGGCAAGTTCGTTGGGGAAGTACGCTGCAAAATTAAAACAAGTTAATCGATTAAAAATCTCTTCGGTATCCACGACGGGATTCTCCGAAATTTGTTCTGGCATCATGTTCAAAGGCATGTTTGAAATGATAAGGACTGATATACAATGTTGCCAGATCTGGATTATAAAGTAACAGTTGTGCTTTAAAAATAGCCGAATTGAACTATTTGTAGCCCAAACATAAATATGAATTATTTTGTATCTATGCACTTTTGCTAATGAAATAAGTTACTAATGAAATTCTTAAAGTTAACATTAGGAAAAAAATATATCTGAAATTTTTTAAGATGTATTTCCAATTGATGTCAATTTTATCTTGTCAAAGAGAGTCATTTGTGGGCTGGGTGACTCATTTTTAACTTCAGAGTCTTCATTTTGAACTTAAGAGACTTAGTAAGTTGCGTTGGGTAAGGATAAGGGTTTTTTCTAACTATTTCCGCCCCGTGGGCACTAAGAGGGGCCTCTTTTAGCAAGCCCATTATAAGTTTGACCATGCCCACAACGGGGCGATCGGGTTGATGAGGAACGGGACCTGACATATCCTGAAGGGCCACCTCCCGAATAATTTCATGGAGATTTTCGGGTCCATTCGAAAAAATTCGAGAAGATACTTACATCACGGCGTTTACTAACTTGCGCATTCACAACTTCTAAATTTTCATTCATAAAACCACGTAATGGACCCCGAAACGAAACTGTCCGCGCAAGGAGAACTCCATGTTGCTTTCCACCATAAACTACTGCTACAAGCGGCAAAGATGGCCGCTTGTAGCAGTAGTCGGCACCCACTCCGACAGGAATTTAGGAACGCGTTCCGCAAGAATGTTTAAACTTAAACATATGCCGCTGGCGCAAAGGAATAAAAAAATGCACTCCTTGACCGCTCGGCATCCGACCATTGGATAGGTTAGGTTAGGTAGGTCCGAAATATTGGGCTTTTTTTCCATAAAATTTAATGCAAATTGTACACGGAAAATATTTTGTCTATTTTTCACAAACTTATACTCGTTTCTGCATTGCGCACGTTTTTCTATATCTGAAATCAATCCTTCGCGTTGCAAAAAAGCTACCAAAATTATTTCGCAATTACAAATATCAATAGGCCTATACATCACTCTTTAAATACAAATGAAAACGAAAAAATTATGAATGATCGCTTAATCCGCGTAAAAATAACTTGTTTTGGCGCGAGAGAAAATTGATCGGATAGTTCGAATTTATCTATGTATATATGTTCATGTCCCGCCAGTAACTTTTGATCAAAATAAAGTATTAATTTAATGAACGCACGATTAGTTCTCTCAAACAAAATCACATGTGATCAGTAATAAACGTAATCTATACTCTTTTATCTAACACATACCCATATTAATTTTATATACAGTATCTTAAAATGAATTAGCAGCTCCTCACCTTTCTTTTCGGCTGGTTCTTTGTGATGGATTGACAAATAAATAAGAAAAATCCACTAACCATCAAACAACTTTCTTTTAATCCAAAAATAAAGATTTTTAATAATACATACAAATTAAGTTTTACATAAAAACAGATTTAAAAGAAATCATGTACACACTTTTTAAAATATTCTATTGTTATTACAATTTTTAAAATACGATTTCCATATATTGTAAAGTTTTATTCGTTTCTTTTTAATAAACGATTCTTTCTTTCTGTGAGTATCGGGGGTTAAGCATCAAAGCTTAACCCGCGGATAAGTCGATAAGGTGTCGGCGATATACAAGTAATCACCCACTTAATTTATCAAATAAATTTAATGAAAACATTAACTAAATGGTAACATACAAAGAGAAATATAAAATAGGACGTTGGAGGAGAGATGTCGGCATTCGAGGCATTTAAGGGAACTAATCCCTTTTTAATTTCCGAATTAGATATAACTAACTCGCGGTCAATGGAGGGGGAGAGAGAGAAAGGTTTTAAGTAAATAAATCTAAGTTTACCTCGCTGTTCGTCTTTGCCTAGATGCGTAGAGTGAACGGAGTTGATGGTGTTGACCAGCCGTTGTCAGCTTGTTCGGACGCCGCCCCGACAATTGGGTGCGAGCCCCTTTTATACCATTTTTGAGGAGTGAGAACTGTCATACTGTCGATGATTTGTACGCGCACCTGTTAGTCGGGCTAGTGTCTAGATCTAGCTAGTACGGACCACGTGCAATCGGGAAGTTTGTCTGATGACAGCTCTCACCCATCAATTAGCATCTAACTGACAATAATTTCTACAAAATAGTAAACAGTCTTGATATTGTTTATATCAAATGTCGCGCTCGACGACGATCGAGGCAATTTATTGCACTTTTGTTTAGATTTTAATATACATTTGTTGCGGCCACGTGTCACGTGTAGCCAAAGAGGGATGAGAAACATCGTCTTTTCCCGTCTTGTAAACTCTATCGTCTATCGTCAAACAAATGGTGGTTTTTTCTCTTATTGATATACAGTATAGTTCAACAACTATTTCGAGAAGATCGTCTTGGTCGTTGCCATCACATTTCTTTAATTTACTGTCGGTAGTGAAGTTTTTATTACTAGCATAGATGACATATCAGGATAGATTCTGAAGTGGAAATAAATAGTATTAACATTTCTTACATGAAAAATATTACTATTTAATTAAAATTAATCATCACTTTTTACTATTTATTAAATTATTATATAAAAGTTAATTATACTATAAATAAACTATTTTGTATATTCCATTTTACCTAAACATGTATATTTTAAAAAGTTATATAGGAGTCACGTGACTGGTACCTCGTACGAGACACCATAGGTACGAAAGCGAAGTCACGTGACCGGAAATGACGTACGCTAGTCGTGTGTGCTACATACTTAAAAGCGAGTCTTCGCCGCGAGTTAGCAGAGCGACGCGCGTTTGCAGTGCGACGCGCGTTAGCAGAGCGACGCGCGCCGCGATCATCGCGCGGCCCGATTTTGGGGGGGCTATATCTCGCGAAGGGTCGCCCGTAGGGGTGTGGTTCATTAGACATTATTTGATCGCACAGGGGGGGTCTACAATTTGGGGGGGTTCCCCCCCTTCCCGCCAATTCTTCAAATATAAATACTTTATTCCAAAATAAACTACAGTTACTAGTATCTCAGCTAACTTCAAACTCTCAAACTCTAGCTTCGAATTTCCCTCTTCTTCCTAACAAAGGAAAACAATTCTCAATTCTCCTATAATCCCACTGTTCTAACTGAAAAGTGCGTGCATGCTAAAAACCTATTGCTGTGATGACGGTTGATCGAGAACTTCCCATCCTTCATTGGAAGGGTGTCCAACATATAGAATCAGTAGTGGAATCAACTTGTTAATGGATCTTGTGAAAGTTCCTGAGTCATATTTGCTAGAGAGATTGCGGTCAAAGTTGTCAATGCAAAAATGTGTACATCAGATGTTCAGCGCCCCCATCCTGTAAACCTAGAAGTTTGAAGTGGCATTTGGAACATCGAGCATGATTCCACTGACATTCCAAATGCCGTTGTCAAACTTCTAGGCTTACAGGTTGGCGGCACTGAACATCCGATGTACACATTTTTTGCATTGAAAATGCCAGCTGCAACCTATCTACTGTCACTAGATCATCCGGTTTTCATCTGGACAGTCCGGGAATTGACTCACTGTCTGGGTGAACTATTAATTTTGTCCGGGAATTTCGTAGAAATTGTGAAATTACGATGAAACAAAGTTCTTGCAAATATTTTTATAAATTTACACCATTTGAATAGCAAAAGACTTCACACTCACTGAAACTCATCTGCCATTCTGCCATGTTACTCTGTTTATGCAGATGTGTGACTCGCAACCTGCGTCTCTACTTTTTTTTTTTTTTGCTTGTACATCCATACACGTCTTCTGTGGAGCTAAATTATTTTTCTTTCTTAATTTAGGTTACATACGTTACTTCTATGCAAGTCCCTGGTCCCTAACTGTAACTGGTTTAGAACCAGCATGCACATTATTCTTCGCATTGTAAAATGGCATTGCGCATGCGTCAGGAACTTCTGTTCGAACAAACCTGACTTGCTGTCTGGGTCGGCGATTTTTGTAAAGGTGGCAACACTAACTGTCACACTTGGACTAAACTATCTATCTTGACTGGCAAATACCTCCTCCACACTTTCCATTTTCGAATCTGTGGGGATTCTGCCAGTCTCCTTCAACCAAACCTTGACAAAAGCTAGCTGTTGTATAGATTACTCCCTATGGAATTTTGGGAGTTTTGAGTATATATGTGAACTCTGGTGACCAAGACGAGTTCAACGCTACCCTACTTTTGGACCGGAGATCAAAAATAATCTATTTAAATTTCTTGCATTTTACAATACATTCTACGCCATTTTAGAGTTTTCCACTATGTGGCACTGTTTGTAGTTCAGTATACATTTCCTTTTGTTCAAGAACTATCATGAATTAATAACCAGTGACATGAAACACTGGGTGACCAGCCAACGGCTCCCCTCTGGGGGGAGTTTGTTGGGAGCACGAACAGTTGAAAATCACCTAGTGGAAAACCTTAAAATAGCATAGAATGCATTGTGAAAGGCAAGAAATTGTAAATATGATAACTTATTTTTGGTCTCTGGTCCAAAAGTAAGGTATGATTGAACTCGTCTTAGTTTTCAGAGTTCAGATAGAGATACTCAAAATCCTGAAATTCCACAGGGAGTAATCTATATAATATCCCAAAAACCTTTAATATGCAGTCTTTTTTATTAACTTTTCAGCCATTTGAATTACCTTCTTTGGGAATAAAAATCGAATGATTCTGATTTCTATAAAACGAAATTTGTTTTGAAACGATTTTAAACGTTTGAATATTAAAGGTTTTTGTCAAAATTTAGTTGTATTTAAGTGCAGTTATAGAAGAGTGTCTCCTTCAATAATATGAATTGGCCTCTTTTTAAATTGGGTTTGTTTTTATTTCACTTGGGCCTTCTCTAATTCATTCAAATATTCAGAGCTCCATCTCATCCAAAATCTAGCTCTGAGATCTTGAATCAATCTCTATCTAGAGCAGGGGTCTCAAACTCAAATGCAGCAAAAGGCCAGTCAAATACATGTATATCAGATGTGGGCTGTATTCAATATTATTTGGTAAACCAAAACATACTAATTACAAAAAAAAATAGCATTTAAAAATATACAAAGCTCTAACAGAGGTCCTTTTGTTGCCAGGCCTTTACAATTTACGTAGACAGTTATGTTTGAATTTTTTCTGTTTTAATCCCTACAAGATGTTACAAACATTAATTTTTAGAAAAGAAATCAAGGCCATGAGCTAGATATCAAGCCTTAATGGGCTGCCAGTTTGCAACCCAATCTAGAGGAGAATGGCAAATCTGAATTGGTATTGGACTCAGAAAAAGACAAAAGGTAAGCTCCAGCCAAAGTTAGTGGCTGAGGATCAGCAGAAAGGGAAGATAAAAGATGCCAGTTTAATACACCCATACAGTATTTAAGTTATAAGAGTAACAAAATATCAAACTCAGCTTTTTTAAAAATACTTAATGAAGCATCCAACCCCTTCTGTTTGCTGAGAATTCTTTACTTAATTTAATACTAGTGTTTTTAGCCTAATGGAATAGGCCAGGGGTGGGGAACCTTTTTGTTCATGAAGGCCACATTACAATTCATTGTCCCTTATAGAGGCCGCATTCAAATTTTTTTGTCATTTTATCCTTAGGCTTAGGCCGCTAAGTGATTTGAAAGTTATGTAATAAATGAAAAACAGTCTATATATGCGTGTGTGTATTGTAAATTTATGTATAATAACTATAGAAAAAAATGTCTTAAAAAATATATATCAACATTTACATCACAGGCTGCAGAAGGCCACACTTGTTGGCCCAAAAGGCCGCATGTTTCCCATCCCTGGAATAGGCCATCTTCAGGTGTACTGGTATTTGAACATATTTTAAAATTGTAACTATTAAAAGACATGAAGGAAGTAAAAGGTTAACCTGTCAACTGTGCATTTCGATAATCCAAAACAACAATGCTGTTGCATAGACGTTTTGTGGTTTTTCAATTTGCAATATCTCACTTAAAAATTGTAGTAGATATGATCTGTTTTTGGTTTTCTATCACGTACATATTACATTTTACGATTGTTAACTTCAAAATATTATGTATGTTTAAAAAAATTAATAAAATTTAAGATTTTAAAATATTTAAAAAAATGGTTTATTTAAATAAATATTCCGTTAATTTGTTATATACATTACTTAGATATGTCTATTTTCTGTCAAATAAAAAACACTGCAGCTTTCTAAATCAACGTAGAGAAATAATACGACCTATAGATTATAATGCTGATCGGCTTTAGGGGGTGGTGGTCTTTCTAAATCTAGGTCAATACACTTTTATTGTTGATGATGTGTATTTGATTCTATTTATACGTTATTTACACTATTGTACTAATAGTAGACTATAATAAGTGATTATTACTTTATTATATTAACGACTATACATGAATTTCTTATGTATTATGGAAATATTATGAAATATTATGACAGGCATGGGCAAATCCGGCTCCGAGAACCACATGCGGCTCTTGCTGAAAGTGTTAATTTCTGTTTTTTATTAATATTTTTACAATTTTATTTTTATAATTTTGTGAAAATATGTTTATTAAAAAAATTTCAATATTTGTTTTATATTATATTTATATTATATAATAAAATCGCACACTTTACCATACTATCCACCACAACAGTACAGAACTGCGGCTCCCATGCATTTTGCAAAACTTACATTGCGGCTCCCACTGAACTCTTGCTTGCCCACCCCTGTATTATGATAACCACCGGAAGTACTTTGTTTTTTGAAAGATTTATGGCTAAATGGTTTAAAAAACATGCTTATTTGTTAAATAGGATAAATATACATAAATATTTATTAAATTCAAGCTAAAAATAGATAAGAATAATGATTTATAATTGTTTGTTTGTTTGTAGCTCATAATATAGCTCCAAGTTGGTATAACTTTTTTCAAAAAGGTTCCCACTCCACAATTCCAAATCAGTGCTTATTGGTTAAAGGATAATCATTTAGCTATAATATACCAATTAGAGCCCAACAGGCATGCTAACTAGGATTTTATTGTCAAATGAACAAAAAAAGTCTTCCATAGACTTAACATGGAAAGGTGGAGTTTTGTTAGTAAATTTAAAAATACGGGGTGGTAACAAATATCTTATTCGTTGAAACAGACTTGGTCTTTGTAGATAAAAGCCAATCAGTGCTTAAATCCCACCAACTAGTTAATTACGAAAAAAAATTGACAGTTACTCCAACTGGAGTACTGCGCAACAGTTTAACAAAAACTAGTTACTCCAATGGGAGTGCTGTGCAAACAGCTGGTTAAAAACCCAAACAAATTAGTTTAAAATCACCAAGTTCATTTATAATAAAAACATCAAAGACATCATGAAACAGGTATCAGACAAAAAACACTCCAAAATAGTTTACAAAAGAGCTCCTAGTTTGTATAGTATTCTCAGAAATGATAAAGACATGCTTAGGAAAGAGGAAAAAGTGAGAGTATATAGAATTCCCTTTGAAAATCAGCAATTAGGAATTAAGGACTATATTGGAGTACAAGAAGCTTAGCTGTTAGACTTAAGGAACACAAGTATGACATTAGTAAAGGGCACTGCAACACAGTTTTGTCAAATATGGCACAAGCGGAGGACTCTGTAGTTAAATGGAGTGAAGCTACTATACTCAAGACCGTGCGTTTCCCATCATTAGCTTTACATGAAGAAAAAATTGAAATCTACAAAAGTAAAATTAAGGATGGTTGTATTAATTCAAGGGATGCGGATGGATTAGCTTCTGTGTGGAAATTCTACATAAAAGAAAAATGAAAATATAATAATTCTTAGTCCATACCTGCCCTTATATTTTGAAGCCTTTTTTATGTATTTATTTTATTATTTATATCATTGTTGCTTCAGTGTATTTAGCATGTTTTATTTTGTTATTTATTTGTTTATTTATTATAAAACTTCTTACTTGAAACCAATTAACCGGAGCAAAATTCGTTTTTAATACACTAACGTTTTCGATGCCCCCCCTGGGCATTCACTCAAAACCATTGCAAGCTGGTTCTTAAACTTTTGAATTTCTTTTGAAGAAATTTGATTATATATTCCTAATGGGCACCCATTCCAAATCCATCAAAATATTGTGAACTACTGTATGATTCGAAATGCAAATCGCTCATAATTCAAATGATTACGCGAATAAATAAATTTAAATGTTATCGTCCATTAGGAATTGCCACACTGTAGAAAGTGACATTACTTCCTTGTAATTAATGCTTGTGGATTTGCACTCCGCCTTAAATATTTCCACAAGCATTAATTATAAGGAAGAAATGTCACTTTCTACAGTGTGGCAATTCCTAATGGACGATAACATTTAAATTTATTTATTCACATAATCATTTGAATTATGAGCAGTTTGCATTTCGAATCATACAGTAGTTCACGATGTTTTGATGGATTTGGAATGCGTGTGCATTAGGAATACATAATCAAATGCCTTTGAAAGAAGTTCAAAAGTTTAAGAACCAGCTTGCAATGGTTTTGAATGAATGTCTGAAGAAGAGCCCAGGAGGGGCGTTGAAAATGTTAGCACATTAAAAACGAATTTTTGCTCTGGTTAATTGGTTTCAAGTAAGAAGTATTTCAACCTAGTGTGTTAGAAGGTTAAATATGTTTATTTATTATTTTCATTTTAAAATTTGAATGTATAATGTTCGAATGTACATTTGTTACAATTTTAAAATACTTACATTAAGGTGTACGTTCGAATACCAGTACACTTAAAGATAGCCTATTCCATTTGGCTGAAAACATTAGTGCTTAATTAAATAAAGAATTCTCAGTGAATAGAAGGTGTCAGATGCTTTATTAAGTGTTATAAGAGTAGTTGATTTTTTGAAATTTAAGATAATTGATTTTGTTACCTTTAATTTAATATGCACTTCATTGATTTTATGTTTGCTGCCCAAAGTCCTCCCAAATGCGGTGAGGCTAGTGGTATAAAATTTCAATGAATTCCCTCTTCGGCACTAAATTTCTGAACAGAACTCAAGTGGCATAGCTCAAGCAAGAAGTTCAAGATGTTTCTTGCTCCCTTGATCATTATCATTCAAAATGACAGATGGTTTTGATCGTCTTGTGATGAAACTTCAAAAGCTTTCTAAAAACGCTTTAGTAGTTAAGTCTGAGACTACTTCAAAATGAATGGCTTTTGTACAAAAACAAATAAATATTGCAATATGAGACTTAAAGATCAATTTAGATCTTTTAAGATTGAGTTTTGTGATTACTGGACCTGCAAAATCCACACCCACCTTCTCAAATGGCCTGGATGGCACATCTCTATCTCTAGGTAAATCACCCATCATCTAGTTCAAGGCCTGATTTCTCATTTGAAGACGTTACGCATTTACTAATCACTTGTCTCACTTGGTTTTGACCGGCTGGTATCCAATATAGTTGCCCGATTAGAGTTGTAATATGAATCTATGAGCACTAAGTTTTGGCTCTATGGAGGACTTATCACATACCATTGATGTTGTTGGAGTAATCACAAAAGTAGATAGATACAGTTGTAAAAAGGGCTAGCAGAATTACAATTTAATAAAAAGTAAAAATACATTACAGGTGGATAGTAGTCCTATCTTCACTGCTTGCCATGTCCAATCACCAGGAACAACTATTTCCATTGCAGAGACAACCTTTCTTTAGAAGCTATGTCTTTGCACAAATATGTAAAACAGTTTAAAATGTCTGCAGGTGACAGCAAGCAGTGAAGATAGGACTAGTATCCATTTGTAATGAATGTAGGTAGAGACAGGTTTATTATGACAATGGTATGTGTTTCGGACAGGCTGTCTATCCTTCTTCAGCTGTATTTGTTATAATTTGATGGATTTTAAGGTGTTTAAAAGGTATGCTCTGTTTTGTTGCTGATGCATGGGTGACTTCATTTTTGGAATTTTTAGACTATGTTTTCTGTAGAAATAGCAATCAGAGATTAAAGTTGTTGCTTAACGAAATTAATTGTGAAGTAAATAGTTTTTGCAGTCAGTCAGCTTGAACAAACAATGTTATCTACTACAGAAGTGATGCTACTTAGTAAATTGAGTACTTGGGTAAAATGATGTGCCTTTGGTAAGAGTATTTATTTTTGAAAAGTGCACCACAAAAACAAAGTGCCAGATATCATCCCTGCTACTGCCTTCCAACCCTCAAACTCTGCTATTACTTCTCTTATTCAGAGAGCGCTCCTTATCCCATCTACCCAGGTATTAATAGATAAAGAATTACAAATTATTAATATGGCGGCGCACAATGTGGGATATTCTAATTACAGGTATCGATACCTCTATAACAAGGTCAAAAACAAATTGTTTCCAAAATCTTTCCTCTGCAATAAGGAAGACCTAAAGATATTAACCCCCCAAATACAGTATTTGGGCCCCATATCAATAAAAATAATGTGTATATTTAGAAAGCATGGTTTTATATTACCTGTAACCCCTCAGCCATCACTACAAAGAGTATTGTGCAATGATAGAGACACACTCACATTGAACGAAAAATCCAAGGGTCTATAAAATTCCATTAAAGCATACGCTATCAGGAGAAGAAATTTTCTACGTAGGAGCTACCACCGGAATGCTACCATCCCACATCCTAGAACATCAAGAAGACATTAGAAATAATCAACCAGCAAGAGAATTAGCAAAAAAGTTCTAGACCAAGATTATCTGCCACTTTGGAACCACACTAAATTGCTCAAACATTGCAATGATCGTAGAGAAATTTTCATATGGGATAACCTTTACATATCCACAATATCACTGTGCAATGCACCGACATTGGATATACCACAGCTGTGGATAACATTATTTAAATAAACCAAGTTATAATTTGTTGCGTTTCAATTTTTACCACAGCCATACATGGCACCATTAATAGCTATTTATGTATTTTTGGAGAGAGTACATCATTACAGCACGTTTCTATAAAAATATTTTATTATTACAATTTTAATGTTTTATTCTATGTTCCATCCATGTGCATTACATAATTTGAAAAGTCCATTAAAAAGCTGATAATTCAATAATAAATGTATTTGATTTTTGCCTGAGGATGACTGCTGTAAGCTGTTGAAAGTACTTGTGAGTACGTCTGAATTTTATCAAATCTCTGTTAATAGCGCCGCTACACGGAAGTGTCATTTATTTAATTTTCTAGATGCTGGCGTGAAGTGTACTATATGTTCATTAATAATACAAATATTATTTTTTAAATTAAAGCTGGGAAAGTTGAGCAACTCGTTGCTAGTTTTTTTAAATGGTTGGATGTTTTTATGTTTTCTGTTACATTTCATGATCATTTGATCTAAAGTTTGTATCTTGAGGATTGTCTTAATTAATTAACATTTTCGGTCATTTTTAACCTTTTTTACTCTTAAAAGATCATATGAAAGTTAAGCATTAAGTAGTGAACATAGTTATTAGTACAACATATAAATATATATATATATATATAATTTACATAATTTCATATGTATACATTTTTGAAAGTAACAGATTAGAGATTTAACATGTTGCTTTAGTCAACTTTTGTATTAAATGATTTATATTATATAAATCTTATTAATTTAATTTGTAGTTCTATATAACTGTAATATCTTAGAAATTTGCAAACATGCATAAATATCATATTGTAATGTTTTAATAAAATTGTATCTTTAGCTACTATAGAGAATGTAATCACTAACATATACAGGGTGGGCCAACGAAAACGAAACGGCAGAGTGTTCGTGTTCGTTCAAGCAAATCGCTCGGACAGGTCGATTTTATTCTCGGGGACAACTTTTGCAATAAAGTTTTTGCGATTCTGAATACAACAGACAACAAAAAATTTTAAAAACTCATTTATTTTGTATTAACTAAACAAACATTTATTTTGAAAAAAAATGTTTGTTTAGATAATATTCAGATTTGCAAAAACTTTATTGCATAAGATGTCCCCTTGAGAATAAAATCGACCTGTCCGAGCGATTTGCTTGGACGAACACGAACACTCTGCCGTTTCGTTTTCGTTGGCCCACCCTGTATAATTACACAATAACATACCATTTTGTATATGGTTGACAATTGTCTTAGGATTTATTTATATGCATGTTCCTCTATACAAAATAAAAACAAAAAATTGTATTTTGGACTTTTATTCTATTTTAATGCATATGTTCCTAGTGTAAAATAATAATAATTTTACTGATTTTGCTATCTTTTAGAATTATTAGTAATCTCTAAATGTGCAATATATTTCATATTATAAAATCATGCTTTTATTTTCAGAATGAACAAGAGCCTGAGCAGTTTCGTAAATTGTTCATTGGCGGGCTTGATTATAAAACAACAGAAGATTCTCTGAAAGGTCATTTTGAACAGTGGGGTGAAATTGTTGATTGTGTTGTGATGAGAGATCCTAATACCAAAAAATCTAGAGGTTTTGGATTTATAACTTATAAACAAGCATATATGGTTGACGATGCACAAGCAGCTAGACCCCATAAAGTTGACGGAAGAGAAGTGGAGCCAAAACGTGCTGTTCCAAGAGAGGTTTGTGTTGTTATTAAGATTAAACAAATATATCTTTTACATTGACCTTCAGTAATGGAATTATTTTTATGCTCTCTCTAATACTGAACTTTAGCCAATAATTTTGAAACAAATTATTATTTTAATAGAAAAACATTATTATTTAATGAAAACTTCCATTATAAAATTTCTTGCATAATAAGTATTGATAAAGATACAAATTTTATTTAAGAGTTTTGTAGGGAATTTTATTCATTCTGAAAATTTGCTTTGGATGTTTTTAGGATTTTAACTGTTACTAGTTTTTTGATAAAATGCTACAAGAATTTAGATTTAGTGACAACTTTCTTGGCACATTTCACTAAAAAATTAACGATTTCCAAATGGTTAAAACATCTTAGTTTTTAAGATGTTTTAACTAGCAAGGGGACAATATCAAAATTCCTCTCAATTCTGATAATGCCAAAAACTAGATTCCAATTCTTTTGAATACTTTCTAAATGTTTATTTTAGTTTAGAAAAATTAACAATTTACATTATGAGCACAGTGCATTCATTAATTAATAAACCATCAAGCTTAAGAATGGAAAGTGATTGGAAAATCCAGAATCAGTGATTCGAAAATAATCACAAATTCTCCATTTATATGTAGATACACATTTTATTGTGTAGTAGAAAGTAGACTTGTAATCTTATTGCAGATATAGTTAATATTGCAATACTACCCCCAAACAAATTACAGCTAATTCCCTTTTACTCAAAAAAAAAAAATCCCATTGTGTCATCTAAGGTTGCCATCTTTGAAAACTGTTTAATTGGATGATGCAACAATTTGGAAAAGGTAATGAAAAGATACACTTTTTTTTTTAATGCTTCTCACAATTGGCATGCCATATAATTCTATGATAATGCATAAAGTGCCCCCTATGCTTCGGCACCACTTTGCCGAAGGGTCAACATCATGTCATTGATGACTACGATGACAAATTCATCAGGACAGACACACACGGAAACTGTTATTTTCATTTTTTGCGTGTGTAGGTTCTTTGGCCCAGGATGGAGATGGTCTGAGACAACTGGAAGAAGTGCACCCTACTATGAATTTAACAATTAACAATACTCATTTATTTACAAAGAAATAATATACAGAAGTTGGTTAAGATGCTTAGCTGGTGCTAATTTTGTATAATTATAGAAAAAACTAACCCTTATCATTAATACCATGGGTCCCTGATCATGAGAGAGAGTTTACAATCGTTCATGCATCAATAAATACCTTAGTAGAAGTTGGTCTCTTTTTGGAGTTGGCAAATTGATGTACTCTTGGTCCGCAATGTGGTTCAAAAGAAGCTTCGATGAATCGAAAAAGATGGAAGTCTTTTGATGTTTTTAGAAGGGCAGAAGATGGTCGATGGCTACTTAAATGGTATTGAAAGGGGATTGAGCACAAATGCTAGCAAATTAATGATGATGACGAACTCCCTGCTGCATCATCGGACTCATTCTTTTATTCTGGGGTCCTCCCTTCACTGCTCTTACCCTGTTTTGATACTATTTAGTTCTATGGTCCAATGGCAAATTTTCCATTACTTCCCAGTGACACATTCGATGTGTCACCTTAAACAAGGAAGCAAGGCCATGGGAAAAGTTTTAATCATATCCTTTATGACCTTTATGACGAAAGAAAAAAATTCTTTAGGAAAAATTTTTTGTCAACTCCAGGCTCACAATTCCATTGTATTTAACACTAAATGAGGTTTAGCAAATGATGCAACGAGCCAAACGAATATCATCAATGCAAGTTAACCAAGTTTTGAGTTAATTCACGTGCCAGGTTTTTCTAAATGTACAATTGTATGTACTTATTCAAGGAAAAGGAGAATCAAATAAATGCTTATACTTATTCATCTTGAAAAATCAATTTTTTAAACTCAGCAGTAAATTTAGTGCGAACAATTTTAATAGTTAGTTACAATGGGAAAGTCATTTTATCATTTAAAAACACTTCTATATAGGCTGAACAACACCTTAAATACTTTTTTTCAGCAACACTTTAATTTCTATAAAGAACATTTTCAACCCTTTTCACATGTCTGCATCATGTTTAATAAAAAGATTTGAACTGCCTTCTTAAACAATGCAAATCATCTTGTTAACCTGATGCAGATTTGTGAAAAGGGGTCAAGCATTTGTTTAAACAATTTTTTGTCATTGTTCTTTAACTCTGTCCTATGGGCACTAAGAGAGCTTTTTTTAGCAAACCCATTTTAACTGGGTGATGAGGGACAGGGCCGTCATATCTGGGCAAACCACCCCAAAAGAATTCCTGGGGATTTTTCAATCCATCCAGATTTGATCCTGGGTCCTCCAGAGCAGTTGGATGCCACTTTGACTGCTCGACTATCTGGCATTTGTTTAAACAAATTAAAAGTGTTGCTGAGAAAGTATTTAAGGTGTTTTTCAAGCATTTATCATTATAAGTAAACATAATAAATATTAAAAATACACATCGATTTACACAACTAAATTGGCAGACTTTTTCATTAAACGTATGTGGAAACTTTTCAAAGGATAATCTACACTGAGACTAATAACTTAAGTTCCATTTTATGTAGTCTGTTTTAATCAGGATATAAAGATCAATTTAAAACACTTTAGTTACACTTGTTATAGCAACAGACTACATAAGATAGAACATGGTTATTAGTCTCAGTGGAGGTTATCTTTCAGAAAGTTTCTGCATATATTTAATATTAGAAATTATTTTTAATAACATTTTTTTAACAGTTAGTTATTGAATTTGTTCTTTTATACCCAGTGCACATTGTTGAGTGTTAAAGGTTTTGGTGAGATGACATTTAAAAAACTCCAATTGGAAACTGTCTTGATTAAAAAATATCAGAATTTGTTAAATGTCTCCATAAATGGCCCCACGATGGGAGTTTGATCTTTATTCATTGCTTGTTGGCTGGTGTGAATCAAAACCAAGAAGGATTGTTCAATAGTATATGATACTTGTGGGTTTGAAACACTAGATTTATGGTTATATTTATAGTGCAGTACACTGTAATAATGTATAGTATCTATGAGAATAAACAAGTGTTTAAACAATAATGTGTTGTGTATTATTCTGGGCAGCCCCATGGATGAGAAATGTTAGCTAGTTGCTAAAATTTTTCTACAACTTTTTTAGTAAAATTAGCCAAAATGCTACAGAAAATTTTTTCCTTGCTTAAACCCTAGATGTTTTATTTTTTATTAAAATACTTTTAAAAGTTAATGCAAATTTCATATTTAAATAATTTACTCACCTGTATATTTATTGTCAAATCGATAATTCTATCAAGCTTTTATTTTAAGAAGTTGTAAAACAACTACAGGAAATGTTAATACAGTAGAGTGTCGTTTAGCCAAATCAATTGGGGACTGGAGTTGTTTGAATAACTTATTTTTCGGATAACTGATGTATGAAAAAATATATTAACTTATCCCATGTTGAAATTTTTCTCTGTTGCATGTCGCTACACGTTGAATTTTCATCGATTTTAAGCCTAACAAAAATTTTTATAATAATAATTGTGGCTATTGTATTGTTAAAAATTATTTTTTTATTTTGTACAAACAAAATAAATATATTGAAAAATATAAAAATATATATACTTTAGGTTAATTTAGTATCAAAAACATTTTATTCAGTACAACACAGTCCAACTGGAAAACTTTCGGTTAACCAACGTTTTGGTTGATCAGCTTTCGGATAAACAACACTACTGTACAGTGGACTCTTGTTAATCTGGTCGTTCCTTGCAGAGCAGTGCCAGAGTATAGTGTATAGGCCTAAAAGCAATGGATGACATGACTTGTCACCCTTCAGTACCAATTTTTTTTGGAGGCAAATGGGCAAATAATATAGCATGCAGAAATGAAACCAACTAAACAGGAAAATGGTGTGTGATGTGACTAGGGTTTCTCCAACTGGATCCCGGCTGTTTTTTTTAACCTGGGAAATATTCAGGGAAATTCCTCAGATTTCTTAAAAATTTACTTTTTTTCTTATTTTGTGTTAAAGTTGAGGAAATTTTGCAAATAGAAAGTATAATTAACTCACAAACCATCAGAGTACATTTGAATTTATTAATTTTAAGCTTGCTTAGTAGTTTTTTAAATTTTTGCTTATTATGGCTTGTCACAGATTGTCAATAATCAATATGTAGCCTATTTGTGACAGGACTTTGAAAATTCTTTACTTGTCAGAACCTGTAATATCTGAAATAATTGTTTTGATGCTGTCTTAATTTTAACTATGCCTAGTGGCTTTAATAACTTCATTATTCCAGGTTGTGCAAATTAGGCAAGGATACAAACGAGTACAAAGTACGAAGTTTTTCTTCATAAACCTGATTATTAAAGCTAAAGGAACTGCCAAATTATATTGGGCTGTAAGCTTGATACAGCTATTAAAACAGTCGTAGTAGACAAATCAAGAATATTAGACGGCAAAAGTACTGCAATGTATCTTGAAAACGAATTAAAAATCTTTGAAGCTACAGGTGAAAAAAACATGTAACATTTGTCTTCTCTTAAATGCATTAAAGACAATTCCATCCACATCAATTGAATCAAAAAGGGCATTCTCAATAGCAGGACTTTTCTTTAGTAAAATAAGAATCAAATTGATTGATCATCTTTGCTTTTTAAAATCTTATTATAAAAATTTACAATAATAATTTGTATTATGTTTTATTTAAAAAGCAAAAATTACCTTCTAACTTAGAAGTTTGATCTAAGTTCATTTTTTTTCTTTAAATTTTTCAACTCAATATTATTCACCTGTAATTTTAATTTACAGATGAGTAATATTGAGTTTACAGTGAGTAATATTGTTGTAAGCAGTTTCCAACAAACTTTAATAAATTTTTTCTATTTGTGAAAATTTCTACATGATTCAAAATTAATTTTTAATATATATTTTACACTGCATTATTATTATTATTATTATGATTTTGAAAGTTGCAGAACATATTAAATACTTTGAAAAATGAAAAATAATTATATCATTCGATTTTAAGATATTTTTTATATTTTAAAAATAATTTATTATATCCGGGAAACAGTTCACTTTTTCCCAGAATCTTGGGACAAGCAAAAGACTGGGAAATGAGAAACCCTGAATGTGACTAACATTTTCATGGAAACAGAAGCACAGATATAGATGATGATGCTGAAGGGTATGCCAGATTAGTGAGTTTATTATATATATTACTGCTAAAGCTGATGAATAATATGAAGTTAGAATTAAGGACTTAAAATTTGGTACACTATGGTTTAATATTAAGACAAATCACATGCTATATACAAAAGTCAATTTGGTTTGGGGCAATTTTTACTTACTTATTTGGTTAAATCCTTTAAAAGTATTAGTGCCCCATGTATAGAAATAATCATGTCAAATTTCAAAATTTTTGGTTTTATCCAGTTGAGATATAATGCAAATGAGCAATTACTTATTGTGACATTGGCAATTATTGCAACATTATTTTAAATTTATTTAATTTAAAATATTTGCTCTCAATTTTAGTAGTATCTTATCTT
The DNA here is from genome assembly GCF_030686945.1 of Centruroides vittatus. NCBI lineage: Eukaryota > Metazoa > Arthropoda > Arachnida > Scorpiones > Buthidae > Centruroides > Centruroides vittatus. The sequence continues at coordinate 1,607,932 of NW_027120741.1, forward strand.
TGTATATCATATTTTTCCTGTTAACAATAGTCATGTTGATCATTTATCTCCATTTCAGAGAAATTTTTAAATTGAAATAACATGACTTTTGATCAAAACTGGAAGTATGTATACAGTTAATTGGGATCTGCCCTTAAACTTTCTCCTAAGTGGTCTTGATTTTCATCTAACTCCATTTTGAAGATTAAGAAAAGACAGACAGATGAATACCATTGAAAATTGCAGACTTATAAATTCCCAAAGTGCAGTCCAAATAGATGTGTGCATGCATGCATAATTTTGTAATGAGTGTTTTTATGTTTTTAGGCTCCTGGGGTGTCAAAACATTGAATTGCAAAAACCAGGGGAATCAAAATTTGACTGATTATGATACTTTTTTGTTATTTTATAACATCTAGAAAAGTAAAATAACATATCTGCATAATTTTTATTATATTAGGGAGTTTCAGAAAAATTTTTTTTCATTAATGATAGGAGTTAATTTCTGTTAGTATTATCCTTTACATTAGAATTTCTCTTTTTATTAAAACATATTGTGAAATAATTTTAAAAGCCTAACTAGAAAAAAGTTTTGAGATTGAAACTTAAACCTACTAATATGATGATTAATAATTCAGAAGAAAACCTTTTAATAATTAATATCACCAACCCCTCAACCATCTAATGCAGTAAAAATTTCTGTATTCAAACACTTTCAATCCTCTTAAACAATCTTCAAGAAATAACACTTTCTAAAAGAAATTTTAAGAATATTCTTTCCTGTACTTGTACAAGTGCAGTTAATATATAAGTAATTTGTACACAGTATAATATAGAAATTCTCTCAACTTGTTTAATTTTTATTTTTAAATCTTAGGATTCTGGAAAACCAGAAGCTCAAGCAACTGTCAAAAAAGTTTTTATTGGTGGTCTGAAGGAAGATGTTGAAGAAGATGATTTGAGAGAATATTTTGATCAGTTTGGAAAAATTGTAAACTGCAGTATTGTTACTGAAAAAGAAACAGGAAGAAAAAGAGGATTTGCATTTATTGAATTTGATGATTATGATCCAGTAGATAAAATAGTGTGTAAGTTATATTTATTTTATGAAATTTTCAATTATATAGGTTGAAATAGTTTCTGTACTATTGGAAAAGTTTGTTATTGAAATGAAACTAAGAGTAACATTGGGACCTGTTTTATATTATATTATAAGATTAAAAACTTCAGTAGTTTAAATCACATGAATGTGAGAAATTTGCTAACTGCATTTTGTGTGTATTGGTCCAGTATAGAAATTTATGAGAAACATCTATAGGGCTGGAAAGGATTCTAATAATGTCATATTTGTGAAATTTATTTCATAAATAATCACTATTTCTTATAGTTTAAGATAATACTTAATTAAGATGCACGTGAAGTGATTACATTTCATTAATATAGTAACTAATGCTTAGTTTGGATTTCATAATTTTTTTTAAATTTAAAAATTTTGTTTTTTCCTGAAATTTTAATTTTGCATTTTTATATTTTGAATATCCAAAATTTAATTGGAAGAAGTCCTACATATAAAATAAAAAGTTTATTATTTTTATTACTCTGAATATATTTACAAAATTTAAGTTTCAGAAATTAAGAATCTATTTGCCTATGATTTTTAAACATTCTGGAAGTAAATTTGATTAACTACAGGTCATCATTCACTTTTTCACAATATACATAATTTGTAACAAAAATTTTCAAACGATTCATTAATTCTGCAGTTTTTTTTTTTTGTCACAAAAAAATTTGACAATTTAAGCTAACTGGAGGTACCAGAGATGGCCACCTTTGATTTGGCATAGTTTGATAAATATTATGCTACTACTACCCTTGGTAATTCATGGTAAAGCCACTTAATGTATTTATTTCTCAAGTATCTGTAAGAAAAATGAATTTAAAATTTTCCATGTTGTTTATATAATATGTTATATAAGTATTATGTTAACAGTAACACTGAGTAACTGAGTGGATAAGGTGTTTGACAACTATACTGTACGTTACAAATTTGAATCATACTTTTTAAAGATTTTCTCTAATATGTGTTGATACAAATTATTACGGCAATGAATTTATTTATTATTAATTTTGTATAATTACAAATATCAAGTTTTGTAATTATAACACTGATTTGCTGTGCAACAAAAAAAATAGAAATTTTTTACTTTTTACAATGTTGTATTATATCGGCAACAGATGTCAAGTATATAGAAAGTTTCTTTTTTGTCTAGTCTTTAATTATTGGTGTAGCAAGTTGGAATAGGAATGTGCTGTTTTTATTTGGGTTTTGATCATCATTGACAAATGAAGAGAAGTGATATAACTGAAGAGTTTATAAATTCTTAAATTTTGAATTATATTAAAAAATTAACAGATTTTTTTAAAATTTTTTTTGTATACCACAACCATTGTATTAGGTAAACCAGAAAGTAATGTTATATCTGAACATGTCAATACTTGTTTATCATTTATCAGCTCATTATGTACTTCAAAGCTGTGCAAAAGACATTTTAAGGTTAAAGTGACTTGTTTACTTGTAAATAATTAAATCTTAAATTTTTTTTGCAATTTTGGGTGAAATGACCAGCCAAATACCAGAAGAGGTACAGTACATAGCCAACATTGTATCCTTTTTGAGTTTCACAATGGTAGTAATGCAACAGTTGCTAGCAAAAACATTTGCGATGTTTATCCAAGCGCATTAGACGTTCGTAAATGCCAAAGGTTTTCAAAGTTCAGATCCGGTAATTTTGATCTTTCTGACTCGTATCAATCAGGAAGACCAACAACTTTAAACAGTGACGTGTTGAGGGTGGAAGTGGAAGCAAATCCGTATCAGACAATCAAGGAACTGTCAAACACTTAACCAACCTTGCTTGACCATCCAAGAATATTTGCAACAGATTGGTAAAGTATGCAGAGCAGGTGTTTGGGTCCCACATAATCTGTCCGAAGAAAACAAAGCTAACCGATTCACCAAATACAACTTATTGCTTCAACAGCACGATACAGAAGCATTTTTTGATCGTGAGATCACTGGAGATGAAAAATGGGTCCTCTATGATAATGCAAAAGACAGTGACTCTCTCCGAATGAATCACCATGAAGTACTGCTAAGCCAGGTTTACATCCCAAAAAGGCACTTTTGTGTGTGTGGTGGAATCGTTTATTTTGTAGTGCTGAAACCCCGGACAAACTGTCAATGCAGACTTTTACTGTGAACAATTGGATCGAGTAAATCAATCTTTAATTGAAAAGTGTTTTGCGATTGCCAACAGAAAAGCCATTATTCTGCAACATGATAATGCAAGACCGCACTGCACAAGATGAACCCTGGTAAAAATTAATGAATTGGGGTGGGAGGGACTGCCTCACCCGACATTGCACCATCAGATTTCCATTTATTCTGATCACTACAACACTTTCTATGTGACAAAAAATTTGAAAATTTGGATGATATCTGAAATGCCCTCTCCAGGTAGTTTGCTCAAAAGCCAATTGATTTTTTTATATTATTCTTCTGAATAAAAAAGGCAGCAGGTGCGCAAATTACACACTTCTGGCATGGGGAGGTAGTGAAAAATAAATCAACTAAATAAAATGGAGTATCGCCTAGTGTTGAAACAATAACACACCTTGTGTTTGTGAATCAACAATTGATTTTTATTGATCCAGCATTGAAAATTTGCACACTAGATGGCAAAAGGTTGTTGATAACGAGGGTGATTACATCATTGATTAAAAATAAAAACAAGTTATAAATTTATTTGTTTGATTTTAATGTAAAAAAACGACATTACTTTCCGGTTGCCCTAATATATTAATATTACATTGTAAATGAATTCACCTTAAAATAACAGTAAATATATTTTATGTAATAAAATTTATTTCTAGTGAAAAGACATCACTTGTTAAAAGGGAAAAGAACAGAAGTGAAGAAGGCTTTATCAAAACAAGAAATGGAAAATATTAAAAGGAATAAAGAAATGAAACAAGGACGAGGATCATCTGGTAAGTTAATCACTTTATTTAGATAAGGCAATTTGCAGTTGGCATATTAAATTTACAAATGTGTAAATATTTAGGAAACCGAGGAGGTGGTGGTGGTGGTGGAGGTGATTGGGGAGGCCGTGGTGACTTTGGAAATAGTGGATTTGGAGGTGGATATGGAAGCTCTGGTAACTTTTTGAAATTATTATAATAGGGGAGGGCTGAAAAGTTTACACTGTTGAATACGAACAATTTAATAAATATATATTCATTTTCAACATAATCTCCTTGCAATAGTGTTCTATTTTCTTTAACTTTGTAAAAGTGTGGTTTTTTTCTAGCCCTTCAAAATAAGCTTTTACAGTTGATATTAGCTCATTATTTAAGCCTAAATATTTAAACACTTGTACAGCGTGACCCATACATTGGGCAGATCGAGAGTAGGCGCGTTGCATGCATCCAAAGTGGTGGTAAGGAGAGATTCCCAGAAGAAAACAATTTTTACAGCTCTTGAGCATAAGTGCTTGCGACCACAGCGGTTGTAACCTTGTTCAAGTACCTTTCTTGTAAGTTCTGTGGTGTGCGTACCCCTCGCCACATCATCTTGGTGCTCTGCAAGGTGGCTGGCAAGCATTCTGGTGGTGGCCCCAATATATCTTGTGTTTACTCCCATTTTGAGATTTTCCAGCGGAACGGCATAGACTTCTCGAGCATGGAGAACTTGTCTCTATCGTTGCAAAGGAGCTTGCGTAAGCTTGGAACTGGGGCTAGTGGTAGTACAAGGTTGTGCTTCTTAAATATTCTGCAGATGCGTATTGAAAGGTTTCCGAGGTATGGCAACGACGTTTGAACCACCAAAAACTCCTTCTTGCTGTTAAGCATAGTGCTTGGAAACAGTGATTTCTTTACCCTACTGAGCATATGCATAAATTTTGTGCATGAGAAGCCAGCTGTGTGTACTGCCAAACTGATGTTGTTTAACTCAATGTTGGCCAGCTCCTGCGTGGAAGAAAGCAAAAACACCCTTCTGATGAGGGAGGCGTTGGCGGTGTTAACATATCGAGAAGGCTGAAAGGCCTCTGCTGGGTTAATGTACAGAGCTAAGTTACTGTGCTACATTGGATTTGTAGGGTACTGAGAATTGTAGACCTTCCGGAGACTTATGTATAAGCAGGTCTAAGAACGCTATTGCAGCATCGTTTTCTTTCTCTCAGGTAAATGATGTACTCACCTGATGACGATGACAATAAGGTTCGTCGAAAGTACTTGCGACAAGCAAAAGCCTAAATATTTTTTCTTTAAGAAATTCTTTCAGTTTAGAAAACAGTCTGATTTTGCCAGATCTAGTAAGGGGAGTATGGCAACATATCATACTGTTTTTTTTTTAATTTTCAGGTAGTGACAGCACTTGAATGATTACAGTAGAGAGTCTTTAATCCGAATCAGTTGGGGACTGGGGTTGTTCGGATTAGTGATTTGTTCGGATAACCGATTATGTACGAAAAAATATATTAACCTGTCCGATGCTTGAATTTTTCTCTGTTGCGTGTCGCTTCGTGTTGAATTTTCATCGATTTTTAAGCCTAATGAAAATTTTTATAATAATAATTGAGGCTATTGTATTGTTAAAAATTATTTCTTTATTTTGTACAAACAAAATAAATATATTGAAGAATATAAAAACATGAAAATTATACTTTAGAAGTAAATCTAGTATCAAAAATTGTTCAGCACGACACAGTCCGACTGAAAATTGTTCGGATTAATGACTCTCTACTGTATATGCATTATTCTGATGGAAAAATTGCCTTTTTTATTCCAGACCATTTTTTAATTATATCTGTGTTTTTAATTTTTTAAGTGTTGCATAATAATTTCTAATTATTGTTCTACCTTTTTCAAGATAGTATATTAACAAGATACTTCTGCTTTCCAAAAGATATTTTGCTGATAAAAGTGTTTTCTCTTCTTGGTACAGAATTTCTACATTTGTCCACAATTTTGACTGTTTGGATTCTGATGTTAGTTAGTTTGCATTGATACAAATTTCTAGGGAAACAGTATTTAGTTTAGTTTGTTTTGCTTTATTGAAAATTTGTATTAACTGTTTTCAGGGTCATTGTTGTATAATTTAAGGAATTAAGGCTTAATAGACTATTGAAACCTGTAGATTATATTTCAAATTAATTTGCTAAACAAAGTTAAATAAAATAAAATTTATTTACAAAAATAAATAAATGATGTAACTGATTTAGAAAGCAAACAAAATGAGGAAGAGATTATTTGCTGTTTAACCTGTCCTATGTTATTTCTGACATATCTTGGGGTTGTAACCTCTGACTTTGACTGGTTGACCCGAGATAGCTCATTTCAGCATTGGAACATTTTTGAAACTAGATGTTGCTAGTCATTATAATTTTTATATTAGAACTAACTTTCGAGATATAGTTTTTTTGGTTAATACATTTATTATATATCTATTTTGTTTGTGCAAAATAAAAAAAAATAATTTTGGATGATACAACAGACAATTATTCTTTTCAAAAACACGTAATTTTTGTTAGGCTTAACATAGACGAAAATTCAACATGGCATCACACACAGTGGAGAAAACTTTGAACATCCAATAGGTTAAGAGTGGAGCAGTTTATCAGAATGGTTAAAAAAACAAAGCTAAAAGTTTTTTTTTTTTTGAAAAATAGAAAATATGCCAAGAGAAAAGGAGTCAAATTTTGCACAAAGTAGTCAAACCTGACATCACTGTATGCACTCCTGAATATTCAAACCAAGTTTTTGCAATGGACCACATGCATTTAAATGGGTGAATGGTCCACTAAAATTAGAAGTTGAATTGCCCGACAATTAGAGGTTGAACCCATCTTTGCTTAATAGGAAATAAAAATTTATTCTACTCAAAATAGAATGTTTATTATGGTACCATTTTGTTTTTTTTTCACTTTGTGACATGAATAATAAAATCATTATTAGAAACGGGTTATTTCTTGGGGTTGTGAAGGTAATTCATAGTTTGGTTTAACAAATTCTGGTAAAATTTTTGTTTGCTTTATTGCATGAAAATTTTCATGTGGCAGTGGCATTTTGTTAGGGCAATGGCAAAATTTACTTTATTGGTGTTTGTTTTAAGGTGATTCAACTATATAATTAATCAAAGTTTTGTCAGGTATGATAGTTATGCAAGAAATCTGTTGAGTTTTTGTAAAGCAGTTACAGATTGTTCTCAGACATCTGACAGTGCATTTGCTGTTTGTTTGTAAACAAGTGCAGCACCCATCTTGCAGTTAACTTGGTCTAATTCTTTGTGTAAAATATGGAGTACCTGTCAAATTAAGTAATTTATACTTGAGCTTGACATTCTGATGCTGTTTCTGCAGCCCTTGACAAAACCATTCTTACTCAATGTTGCTCAAGTCTGACTTCACAGCCTTTAGGGGTCTCTGTTCTTATTTTTTTAGATCTACAATTTACCTGACCAATTTTACTTTTACACTTTCCCCTAGGCTTTTTTACAAAATAGCGAGTCTTTAATTCCACATTGATAATTTAGTCATAAATGATATGTATGTATGTTAGATAGATGAGTGATAACTTTCTAAATAATGAGCTCATTAAATTGTTACTTCAATTGGATAATAGAACATCACATGGTCACTATGGAAAGGCTTTTTTTAAAAAATTTATTATAGAAGTGATATGATGCAGCTATCATTTTTAAAGTTTTAAATTTAATGAAGTAAAACACCAACAAACAAACACAGATTACAGCTTTCATATTAGTAATACTGAAACTTTTTCTCTATACATACAAGAAAAACATTGGCCGTACATGAGGTGTTTAGCAAGCAGAAAAGAGGGAAAGGGGGGGAAGAAGGAGAGAGAGGAGATAGACAGTAGAGAAAGGTAGGATCCCTCTGAATGGTGTACATAAGGCTACAGTATCCTCTGTTTGATGCTGGCATGCAGTTTTTGTGCTGCAAGGCCGTAGTCCCCCAAAGGGTCTAAAAGAGAACCTGAGTGTAGCGAACACCAATAATTGAGTACCACTACAAATAGCTTAGTGTAGAAGTTAGTGCCAAGTGGCTGTTAGTAGGAAGACATATCTACTTAATACTAATAAAACTGAATGCAATTGCTAATCTTAATACTACTTAACAGCTAGACAGACAGCGTGAAAAGCAAACAAACACAATCACAAACTAGACTAGATGAATGGACCGACAGAGACAAGCAAGACCCCAAATTTTTTATTTATTTTTTAAACGTTAACTTACTAACTAAACTAACATACCATAACCTAGGATGAACCTAACCATATGATCATGTAAAATTAAATTTCATATACAGGAAATCCTTGTTTATTCAAACTATGGTAGTTTAAAATCACGTTAGTTTGTAACTGTACTTTTGTCCTGGCAATTATAGATTTACATGGTAAGGAATTCAGTTAGTTCAAAATACAGTACTTTGAAATTTGAGGTGAAAATTCTATTTGAAGTGTGATATGCATATGTTAATTCATTCGTTTATATCAAAGTGCCTCCTTACTTGTAGATTGTTTTTGCTGATGATATTTTATCAAACATCATCTAAAGCAGTGGTCATACCTAGCAATTTCCAGCTATGCAGGCAATTGCAACAAGCTGTGTCTTATGGTGACATTGTTTATTGGTGTTGCAACTCTGAAACATTTGTTCTTATAATAAACCAAAACCCATTTTGATTGAAGAAATATTGTTTGCGAATGGTGCTTTTTACATGGTTCTTTATATGTAAAATAATGATGTCATTATTAAAGTTAAAACAATCAATATTTTATATCCAGAAGTCTAAAAATGGTTTCAACTACTCAAAACTGGATATACATTAATAGACTGCCCATACAATCAATATCTAGCAAGAAGAAACCACAAGAATGCAAACGTTTTCATCCATGTTTAATGGGCATCATCTGGATAGCTCTAGTTAACTCAGTTAACCTGACAGTGTGCAGTGTCTATTGAAAATGGTTTCTACTCTACACTCAATGCTGAGCATTTTGCTTAACTCTCACCATATCTGTGCACTTTTTATCTTTTATTTGATAAAATGAAGAATCACAATTTCACAGACATTTGTAAGCCTTAATCAGTTTTAATTCTAAAGCTGTATCAGTCTTCTCACTTTATACCATGATAAATATTTTCAAGGTTGTCACCATATGATGTTTGATAATTGGATGCACGTTTGCAATCAGCATAAGTAGTACAAATTTTTTGTTTTTAGTTGCTGTTGCAGGTGCCTGCAAAGTGTGACCACAGTTCAAGTGGTGATTTTTTTTGTCTTGAAACATGGAAGGAGCATTGCCATAAATAAAAGAAAATTTTAATAATAAACAAGACTGTGATCTTCATGCTTGTAACAAATCAAAAAATTGTTTATCAGAAAGAAAATGTAATATTTATGGTATAACTATGTTGGTTTTGTAAAATTATGATTTTGTTCTAATATATTTGTTTTAAGATGTTAGTGTTTGTCTAGTTAATGTTTGTGTGTGTTTTTTTTTTTTTTTTTTTTTTTTATAAACAAAAAATAGAAAAATTACTTCTAGAGAAATTTAAACAGTATTTTTCATATTGTTTACATGTATCTAGTTTGTTGAATGACATACTTTTATCATTGATTCTTCCTAATAGGATTTGGTGGTGGCTTTGGAAGCCAAGGTAATAGTAATTTTGGTGGTTTTCGAAATCAAGGAGGAAACAGCAGTAGTGGATATGGAAATCAATTCAGTTCAAGATTTGGTCAAGGTAAGATTTTTTTTTAAAATTATACTATAGTCCTTTATGTAACTATGTGAAGTCAGATATGTGCTTGACATGATAACTTATTAGCAATGCTTTCTGTTAATGTACTTTGAATATATGATATAGTTTCTTTTCTCAGTTTTGGCTGTTGTATAGATTACTCCCTATGGAATTTTGGGACTTTGAGTATATATTTGAACTCTGGACTGAGACGAGTTCAACAATACCCTACTTGTGGACCAGAGATGAAAAATAAGAAAGTTATTATATTTACGATTTCTTGCCTTTCACAATGCATTCTATGCCATTTCAGAGTTTTCCACTAGGTGGCATTTGACTGTTCGTGCTCCTGATGGACAACTCCCCTTCAGGAGCTGTTGGCATGCCACCCAGTGTTTAACGTCACTGGTTATTGATTCATGGTAGTTCCTGAACAAAAGGAAACATATACTGAACTACAAGCAGTGCCACCTAGTGGAAAACTCTAAAATGGCATAGAATGCATTGTGAAAGGCAAAAAATCATAAATATGATAACTTTTTTATTTTTGGTCTCTGGTCCAAGAGTAGGGTATCATTGAACTTGTCTCAGTCCCAAGTTCAGATATATACTCAGTCCCAAAATTCATAGGGAGTAATACAACTTCCTTTAATACAACTTTAAATAAAGCTAGTTTGTTTTAACTGTACTCTCTGAAACAAGTATTTTTTTAACTATAAGCACCAAGAAACTTTTATGGTTTTTCAACTTAATGTAGGAACCATTATAATGAATTTGCTGTTAAATCAAAGACTTGCTATATATCTATATACAAGGTGTGTCTGAAAAGTTCAGTGAATGGTCTCATAAAATAAAGGAAATGAGATACGAACAAAATACTTTTACCGGCATTCAAAGTAATCGCCATTAGCGACAGCACACATTTGACATTGGTTGTACAGCTGCTAGAAGCTGTGAGCAAACACTTCTTTCGGTATTGCACAAAGCACCATTGTCACGTGTTGGATCTGCGCAATGTCGGATAAGCGTAGGCCTTTCAGGCGGGGACGAAGAAGAAATCTGCAGGTGCCAGATCTGGAGAATATGGAGAGTGTTGAAGAACTGTCACCTGACGTGTAGCGAGGAAGTGCCGTAATGTTCACGTGTTGCTCCATTTTGCAGTGACACTCCTTCTCACACTGATTGCATTGCATTGTTTGCTGTGTGCAAATATATGGTGCTTCTGTTTAACTGTCGTGATTACGACACTAGGGGGCACTAGATGGCAAGTCTCTCACTACATCTGCGTGAGCGCAGCATCCTAACCAGCACGGTTATTCAAATATGGGACCATTCACTGAACTTTTTAGACGCACCTTGTAAGGTAAACTATTGCTATTTAAAATAGACTGTAATAAAGGTATTAGTGTTTAGTATAATATAATAGAGATCATTAGGTTTGAGGTGTTTCAAAAGTCTTTACTAAATTACAACACACCACACTGAAAAATACTTAATGATGCACACAGAACCAATGTTAAAACCAATAACCAGTGTGAAGAAAACAAATAAAAAAATTTTTGCAAGATTCATTCATTGTGCAGAGGACAACACGTGTTGCTTTAAATTTTGGTTCAAATTTTTCTTTTAAAAAAGCCGTTTATGTTCCGAAACGATGTTCCATCTGGTAACTGTTATAGCGCCTGAAGAACTCAGGAGATGGAAAACATTTGTCATGAGATACTTGTATTTTGTTTTCTTCACACCGGTTATTTGTTCTGCGTGTAACTATTTTTAATTTATGAAATTGTATCAATTTGTGGTGGTGACCAATTGAACTGTACAATTGAGGAGCTTGGTGAAAAAATAGCATATCTTGCAAAACTACAAAAAATAAGTTAACAAATTTGATTTGTTCATCATTGGTTATACCCCATTCACACTGAGCATTTGAATCTAGATTGTGATCAAGGTCAGCGACTGTGCCATGGTGTGACCTCTCTCGACTGAAACGAGGTTCGATCATGATCCAGTCATAAGAGAGTTCTCACAATCCCACACGCGCGAAAAGAAACAAGATGGCTGCAGAATACGTCAGGCTATCAACAGAGAAATAAAAAAAGATATTTGGAGAGACGATGAGATCTGGTTATTATTAGATATATGGCATGGGAATTCATCAGCTGCCTTATTTCCAGTATAATGTTGCAATGTGAGAGAGGACTGTACCCTGTATTTGTCATTTTATGTTTGATCTTGCAACATAGGTTTTGGACATTCCTGCACTGATGAGCCATGATTATAGGTGCATACCAAGACTGTTCTATAGTATGCTTTTTTCTTTTATAGCACTGTGTATCCATGCCAAATTTTATTGAAATGTGTTTATTAATTTTTCAGAATTTTGATAAATTGTTCAAATTCTCTTAATTCTGAACACCAGTGTGTATGTTCAATAATGTTTTTTGGGCTGCAATTTTGAAATTGCAGATCTATGCATTTCCATGTCTGTTCTTTGTCACAGCTTGTTCACAGCATTATATATACAAAATAGAGGCCAGATAGGGAAAGCTTAAAGGCCTGAGCATTAACTATATACTTAACTATATACAAACTTTAGATCTGGACTGGAACTCATGATTTTAACTCAAAATTTTTACCTTATGTTGAGAACAGTTAAATAGATGAAAATTGGGACTAAATACAGAAAGCTTTTAACTATATACAAGCTTCCAGTCTGGACCAGAAGTAAATATGAATTTTTTTAAAACTGTGATTAAAAATTTCTGCTCAACATTGTGATGTCACAACAAATAATTGCTTGTTATAAGTTGAAGTTTCTTTAACATAAATATACTATTATTTTTAAGATGTGTAATTAGTAAACTTTAATGAATATATTTATCACAATTAGAGGCACAGTATATTGATACTGGTTAAAATATTGATGCTCTTTCATAATAATAAAAGTTGTTTGATAATTCTGTTTCAATACTTTTATTGACATGAATAATTCAGGAACAATATCTAAATAATAATGTTAAAATTTGTTGGAAATTCTTTTTAAAAAGATATGTTTTTATGGTTGAGAAAGTGTTTTACTAAAGTACAGTAGAGCATCGATTAACTGACTTATCGGTTAACCAACCGCTTTCTAGTCAGCAAATTCAAATATCCACTAGTGATGTGGCGCTACAATATTTGGTTATGTCTTGGCTACTTTAATATTATTTTTGTTAAATTTTTGCATGTTTTAGCTGGCAGCACTGGCTCGACCATGAAAGGGAGGCTAGTATTTGAACCAGGCCTAATACACTATACTAATAATGTATTTTTTCATACTTTTCAGTTATCCGACCAACCCCAGTCCCCAATTAAGTCGGATAATCAATGCTTTACTGTATATACGATCTTTCAAATTCACCAGAATAATAATTTTGTACCATATAAATTAATCTATTCCTGAAACTTCTGAGAAAGTTTTTTTTTATATTTTATTAATTACCATGAACATGCAAGTAAATAGTGTTAGGATAAGAATGTCAAATTCTATTTCTAGGAGATTGTGAAAAAGGAAATTAGTTATAATAATTCTTCAATAATCTGTTTTCTAAAATCTTCATCTAATCAACAATATTTAATATAACTACACTGATTGACAAAACAGTTACTCAACAAGTAGATGTTGTAATTCAATAAAATTTTATTAATATGAATGTAATTGCTATATTAATAAGTGATTACAATATCATAATAAACAGACAGTTTCCTGTGGAACAATAAATACAATTTAAAAATCTTGGTATTGACTTAGAATTTTCAGAAAGTCGGGATTTACTTGTTATAAACTAGTCAAAAACTTGTTTATTTCATAAACAAGTTTTTGACTAGAGGCAGTCTAACTTATGGGACAAAATCCAGTAATAAAAGCCATGTGTTATATTCTACTAGATGTGCAAGTCTAAAGCATGGCACAAATAGTCAAATATGTAATTTAGACCAGCAATTGCCAACCTTTCTGACTTCAAGGACCACTATCATGAGTTTTTTAATTGATACAAACACCTATAGAATAATGATCGTAAAAGTTTCATTTTACTTTATTAATATGAAATTCACTTGTTTAATTATAATAAATTAGTGTGAAGTTTGTTGCTGCTTTGAAATAAGTTTATGGATGGCTTCTTTTCCACAAAGGACAACAGTTGCACATAGTTTATTGATTTATTGACATTGTTATTTATTGATAAATCATTTCATGTTTGGTTATAAGTTCAAATAAAAGGCCCCAAAGAGTAATGATGCATTTTGCAAACTTATCAAATTTGTCATACCCCTTTTCCTATATTGCTGTTTGAATCTACTTAAGTTTATTAAGACTATTTTCTCTTTCAAGAAATTTTTTGACATTACAACAGCACTGACTGAATTTCAAAATAGCAGGGAAGAGCAACTTTAAATTGTAACAATGTCCTTTAAGCCCTGGCTATTACTTGTGTCTTAAGCCTGAGACTTGTCAGTCTTTGTTTCTGTAATTGGCTCTTAGTACTTTGTAGGAATTTCTCTTACCTGAATAAATGCATTTAAATGATTGGATATGAAGCATACAGACATTAATTTACAATAATTTGCTTAGTTTTAACAGTTGGTATTGATTTCTTATACTCGTAGATGGCCAAAGCTGGCATTCTATCTGGTACCACAAATGCTCAATAGGCAACAAATCTCATGACTGAGCAAACCAAGGAAGTGTGATAACATAATTGAGCCATGCCCAGGAACCCTAGCTATTTGTGGCTGAGCATTTTCTTGTTGGAAAATGGCTGTTTGTTTTTATGCTGTAAAAGGTAACATATGAGGATGCAAGATTTCCTGAACATACTGCTATGCTATCAATGATACTTGTGCCAGTACTAATGGTGACTGACTGACTTATAAATGATGGCCTCCCAGATCAACATTTTAGCAAGGGGACTGTATATCATTCAACAGTAAAAGAAGAATTGAAACATTCACCAATGGTCCTTCATTGTGCTCATCCATTCACAGATAAAATTGGGATTTGCTGGTGAAGATGGTTTGCTACAGATTATGGTAATTGTTTTTTGTCACTGCACTAATTCAAACAAAGCAGATAAGGTTGGGCTGCTAATGACAGTGTTTATAGGTGCATTCAAATTTGCCTCTCCTAGTCATCTATCAAGTACAGGAAGAAAGAATTCTGTAGTGAGGCTTCCACCCATTTTTGGATGGTGGACAAAGATACTGTTGCAAGTGTTTGTTTTTCACAATTTATCATCTCTTCTGGTGGCCTAGGATTTAATTTTCCCACTGTGTTAGTGCTCTGATAAATCCACTGCCCTAATCAACATCATTAGACAATTTGGAGAAATGGCCATTCTACTTTCTCCAGTTTGATATGTACAGTACAGTACATATGTACTGTACTTCATATATCAAACTATCAACAGACCTATGTGTTAAATGTCTTTGATTGCATAATATATGAATACCTGTGATGCCCAGATCTCAAAATGTGTAACAAAAATTCTGAAGACTGCAAGCAAGACTCTGTGAGACTTTAATATTTTTATCCCAATATATTATATAAAGCACTGGTTTATTACCTGGCATGCAGTCAGATCACAATTGTTATCATTGGCATATAGCTATGTCTCAGATAGGCATGTAAAATTCTGCAGTAATCAGATAAATCTATCTTGATGCAAACTGTTTTTTGTTAAAAAGAATAGTTTTATTTTTAGGAATTTACACAAAAACAATCTTGTATATTTGCTAATCCAAACAACTTAACACATTAATTAGTTCAGATTAACAAAAGTTCACTGATTCTATCAATTTTGTTAATTTTGAACAAATCATTGTTTTTGTGAAAAATTATTGAAGGGGAAAAATGATAAATTATTTCCAAGTATAGAGTTCACTGCAAAAGTAGACACGAGTCAGTCTAAATGAGAAGGGTCTATGTCAAATGAAAGTGCTGGAAGGAGATATGGGAGTTGATGTGGATCACAGTAATAAATTTTGTAAAAAAAGGAATAATAATAAAATTATTTATGATAGGTTTTTTACAATTTTATACTCTAACAGTAAGAGATCAGATCCATCTTCCAACTTCCACGCCTCCTGTTCATTTCATCTGACAGACCCAGATTGGACTAACTCATGTCTATTCTTTTTCTGCATGGACTATAGCAGGCATGGGCAAATGCGGCTCTTTTTGAGTTACATTCGGCTCTTGCTAAAAGTGCTATCCTTCCCAGCCTTACCATACCATCCGCCATGACAGTACAGAACTGCGGCTCCCATGCATTCTGCAAAACCTACATTTTGCCTCCCACTGAACTCTTGCTTGCCCACCTCTGGACTATAGTAAAAATAACTTTCCTCTAATGCTAAGTGTTATTAAAAGCATCAATACATTTAATCACTTTCTAATCATGAGGCTAAACAAATAGCAGAATACATGTAATTTGTATTTTTTAGTCACTAATATGATTAAGCAAAATGTGTGGTTTGTGTGTTGAATTTCTATCAAAACAATCCATTTTTTCCTCATTAAATTATTTGAATTAACAACCAACTCAATAATTATGAAACTCTTTATGCATTATAGATATTAATGAAATTATACTTTAAAAAAATAGTTTACATTGATAATAAAACATTAAATTTATAGGTGGTGGAGGAGGTGGTGGTGGATGGGCTGATGATTTTGGCTCTGGTTATGGAAATAGTTTTGGGGGTGGTCCCATGAGGGGAGGAAGTGGAAGTAGTTTTCATCAGCGTGGACAAGGCCCATATGGTGGTAAGTTAATTAATTTGTTTTATTTATTATTATTAACAACATAACTAAAATTTTGCTAGTTTAAAAAAAATTCTGTCTTGCATGCAGTTAAAATATTTCTTCACCTCTTAATTGCTTAGTTTACTAGTTCTGATATTTTTAAAAGTCACTTTCAAATTATTTTCTCTCACCAAAATAGAATAGAACATTTGCAATATGTCAATTTGTACTTATATATAATTTGTGTAATTTATTAATTAAATTTTTTTAGCATGAAATTTACTAAATGAAATTCTTGAAATTTATGTAGAAAGGAAAATGAACTTATCACTTAGCTAATGTATTTTTGACACAAAACAGTATGTGTGATGAATGTTGATGAGTTTTTTGATATTATGAGATTGTCTCATTATTTTACATATACTTTTATTTACTATAAATTTTTTTAACTTTTAATTAAGAGTTTGTTAACACCTACACTTGGCAAATACAGAATTATATTGATGCTAATCTATAAAAAAGGGATATTATTGTAATTTTGCAAAAATTTTATAAGTTAAACCAAATAATCATTGTAATTAATTGGGCTATTAATATGCTGTTATTAATAGTTAAAAATTAAGTTATTTGGTATTAGGTAGAGATTAGATACCATCTCTTATCTAAATTAATAATTATAGTAATTTAAAACAGTGTAAGAAAAGAACTGGCCTGGAATGAGAATGTTCTAAATTATTATAATTATTAATAATAGTGTATTAATAGCCAGATTATTTTCAGTGATCTTTTGGTTTAGTATCAATGCATCAAACTTTGGGATGTTTATTATATATATTTCATAAGTTATATGCAATTGTGTGTGCCAACCAGTTCTTTGTTAACTGAAATGATTTGTTATAACATTTGTATTGTTTTTCATCTTATAGACAGAAAATGACTGAGTTGTTTAGCATCTTAGAAACTAATAAGCTGTTAATAGTGCCATTTGCTAATTCTAATTTAACTAATGGATAAACTAAGCATTCTTTGGGAAACAATATACAGTAGAGCAGGGGTGGCCAACAAATCGATCGCCAAGCCAATTTTGGTCGATCGCTAGCGATGTCTTCGCTTAATGTATTATATTTGTAACCGAACGCAACTGTATGCATGCAGTTATGACTCGACTCATAAGCAGTGAGTGCACTTCGTACTGAAACAGTGTATAAATTTAGTATGTATTTCACACTTCCCCCTCCCCACAGGGCCGGTTCTAGGGTTTTGAGCGCCCCGGGCAAAACAAAATTTGGCGCCCTTTCATACAAGAATATACAAATTTACTGCAAATTTAAAAAAAGTAAAAAAAAGGCAAAAAATCAAAATTACACAATAAAGAACTGTATAAAAAATTTATTTATTTAAAGCACGGCAAGTGTTGTTAATGCAAAGTTTACAGAAAGACAAAGTTATTTAACCATTAAGGCGTATGACAGGCGCCAGTATCACTTTGACTATTCATAATTTTGTTGATATTTGTAATTTATAAATTTGATCTCGTCCATTTTTTTGAGTAGATTGTTGTGATACGTGATACTGATTACAAATTATCTTTTCAAAGTAAATAAAAATAAACTTTTTAGAGATTAAAAAGCATTTGTCTGCATCAATGTTGTGTAATAGAAGCCATAAAAATTCTTAGGTTTCATTATTTTAATTAATAAATTTTTGTTTTTGACTATTAATCCTTTTTTTTTTTTTTTTTTTTTTTTGAGTTATTATGAATTCTGGCTATACAAATAGTTTTCTTTGAATAATTTGAATATTATTTATATCTGTTGACAATAATAAAATAATTAGCTGTGTGACCTTTATTTGGTATTATTAAAGAAAAAACAATTTATTGCTTGCTAAAAAAATCGATGTCTCATGAAAAATGATCAATTTTAATTTATAAAATCTAAAAAAATAATGAATGTAAAAAAATATTTTATTTTTATATCGGCGCACCTCAAAATTTGGCGCCCCGGGCAGTCGCCCGGCTTGCCCGCCCCTTTATCCGGCGCTGCCTCCCCACTTAGATTATGCCTATGACAACTAGTCGATTGTGACACATTTTTACGATAAAAAGTAGATCTTATGTGCACAAAAGTTGGCCACCCCTGCAGTAGAGCGTCATTTATCCGGAAGCTGATCAACCGAAACGTTGGTTAACTGAAAGCATTCCAGTCGAACTGTGTGGTGCTGAATCGAACGTTTTTGATACTAGATTAACTTCCAAAATATAATTTTTTTGTTTTTATATTTTTTAATATATTTTGTTTGTACAAAATAAAAAATAATTTTTAATGATACAATAGCCATGATTATTATTTTAAAAAATTTACGTTAGTCTTAAAATCGACGAAAATTCAACGCGTAGCAACACGCAATAGAGAAAAATTTCAACATGTGATAGGTTAATATATTTTTTCGCACATAATCGATTATCCAAAAAATAAGTTATCCGAACAACGCCAGTCCCCAATTGATTCGGATAAACGACTCTCTACTGTACTTAAACTAACCGTGATAGCATTCAATTACTATTTGGTTAGCTGCAAGAAGCTCATCTTATATTTTAGGATTGATTAAAACCCTACAAAAACAATGTAACATTATTAGACAAAATCAACATTCATTCATGTGCATATAATCTATTTACAAAATTTTTCCATCCATCCATATCCATATACTAGTAATTAGTAGTGGTAAGGAAAGTGAAGATAAGACAAATTATGCAACATACTTTAAAGCATAATTGGTGCATATTTTTTTAAATGTCATATATTAAGTGGCGTCTTATGAAAATTTTAGGTAAGAGACATTAAAGAAGAAAATGTGGATTTCTGGGTGTATGTGTGTGTTTCTGCTCTTTATCCAGTTGAAAAAGATGTGCTTGACAAAGAGGAAACCTGCAATATAATGAATATTTGTTTGATGATAGACATGTTTATTATGTCTAATATATAATGAATGTGATTTGACCAAATGAAAATTCAGTATTTATGAATGTCATGTTACAAAAATAAAATTGTTTTTATTAAATACATACTTTTAAAAATGTTTGATTGTAAATTTTTTTCCTGCTTCTTTGATTTGTGTCAATGTTTAATTTAAATTTACTATTTTTTTCAAAAATTTAAATTTGTTTACTTTTTAACAGAACGTTTGGTTGCATTTGCTCATTCTGTCTTCAAATGCATCAAGAATAGAGAATTTATATAAATATATTTATGGCGATCTCTTCCTCCTATAAAGAATTTAGTATATTTAGGCAAATTGTGTTATCTGAAATTTTTTCCAATAATACTAACATAAACAGTATGCAGACAATTGGTCTTCATTTTCAGGATTATTGTTTGAAAAATGGGAGACAAATGAAAATTATGCATTCTTTTAACAGAGTAATGAATGATTCTGTTCACAACTATTCATATCATCAAGAAATGTAATTGAGTTTTAAAATAAAATAGAAATGAATGAAATAGTAAATGCTATGGATCAAAACAGCTTTTGTTGCTGAGGAAATTGATTAAATGGTATGAAAAACTTCTTAAAATATATATATATATATAATCAATATTACAATGAGAGATGCATATAACATTCACAAGTTTCTTTTTATAAAATAAATTAATAACAGTTTGTCTGAAATTTGTTCAACTAAATGACAGAATTTTAGCTTCTAAAAGTAGCCATTCATCACATTGATCTCTTTCATCTTACACAACTGCGTTATCTGTTTCAGATACCACCTGCTGCTAAAAATCAAAAACTCTGTATGTTCTGTGTCCACATCAAAAATCAATAGTAGTCTTAAAGAAGAAAGAAAATTTGAGATGCCTATCAAAGCTCTCTGCATATTTCTACATTAAGAGGCTTGCCACACACTGAAAAAAATTTTTGACTGTTTAACTTGGTTTTCTATATTTATTTAAAAATATTGTTCATTAAAGTTGCTTCTACCATTATTTCTATATTTCTTTATACATTATATTTTATGTTCTACAAATTTTATACTTTTACTTACAACTTGCAATTGTTTTCAAATTTTTTACTTTGTCGCTGTTAAATACATTCCAGGTGTAACTATACCTACTAGTTTTTTTGTTTTTTGGAAATGAAACTGAGCTCTGCAGCATAGAAAACAAAAACTATCCAAAAAGAAGTAGGGTTTAAAAACTGATATAAATCTAAAATAAAAACACTTATAGATCAATGTTAAATTGAAAGCAATTGGCATATAGACTTTGTGTGCAAACTCTGAACTCCTATCTCAACCCTCCTATCTCAGATCATAGTTCAAAATTCTGATTTTGTTATATCAGCCTTGCTAATTAATATGTACAGTGCAATTTGCAAAAAATCATGTTCAATGGTCATGTGGTTTTAAACTTCTAAGAGCTTCACTCACTAATTGAGTCAGTCCGTGACATTAACATTTTTCCTTCTTACTCAGATGTTATTTTCTTGAAATTGTTTTTCTTTTTCTGTATAGCTAGTGAGAGAGAGAACTTACCTCCAAATAGCATTATTAAAAGAATTAATGGAGCAAATTTTTTACAAGGTTTAACTTAAATTGTTTTAAAACTCACCATAAAATATTTGTTTCATTTTATAATTAAATAAAATCAAGTTAATTTCAAATAATCAATTTTGAGATTTCTAAAATTTTTATAATAGTTCTAGTAGTTGTTGTTATAAATAATACAAAATTATTTTATTAAATATTTTAAATAAAAAATGAACTTTAGTACAGTAGCAGAAAATGAGGTCTAACATGTATTTAGATAGTATGGAAGAAATACATCTTCGTTGTTACCTGATACATGAATATGTTGTAAGATACAAAACAGTATATCTGTAATATCGTAAAGTTGACAGAAACTTGTGTTTGTAAATATAAAATATAACATTTATGATAAAACAGCAGAAATTGGCAATGAGGGTACATCTTATGTCACCACCATGTTTACTTCAGAGTTAATATAACCATTTGTAAAATATTTATTAGTGATGCATTTTAGAATTTTCTGCTTTTTGTGTTTGCAATGTCTGGAAAAAGATGATAAAAGTTATTTTTTTAGAATTAATACTATGTGAATGGCATAGGATTAAGGCAATTAGAAAGTGAACTACGGTGGAACCTCGGTATACGACCTTAATTCGTTCCTGATGTTTGGACTTATACCGAATAGGACGTATACCAAACCCATCTTTCCCATTAGAAGTAATGTGAAAATAATTAATCCGTTCTCGTGTAAAAAAAAACCCTCTTGATATGATACATTAATGGGGTTGTAAAATAATTTAAACACTGTTTGAGCACATTAATAAAAAAAAAATTATTTTAGATTTTTAAAGTTATTACAGTATATTGTATTATATTATTTAAATCATTAAATCAAATCAAATCAGACTTTCCTTAATACTAATAAAATGTTTAGAAATTGATTAAACCCCTTTTGCAACATTAGCAGATTTAATAATGTCTTTATTTTTCACGATTGTTGATATCGTCATTCTCGGTATACAACAGTTAAATCTCGAACACCCATGCCATCTTCGTATTTCTGAACAACCTTTTTTCAGTTTCATTGTGATTCTAGACATTTTCTTAGTTTGCTGTTGCTTTTCATTTGCCTTTTTGCAATTCATGATTAATAAAAATAATAAAGTTTTACTTACAAATTAAAATCAGAAGAAATTTAACAAAGTTATAAACTGTGGGACTGTGAACGTCTAGTGTGGTCTAGTACACCGATAGTGCTACTTGTTCATAGATGGCGCTTATAAGTGAATTAAGTCGTATACCAAGCAAAATTTGTTTCATCCAAACAGGACATTTTCCAAATTGGACGTATTCTAAAGCAGACGTATACTGAGGTTACACTGTACTAATTAATATAAAACTGTAACCCACTTCAGCAAAAAACAAAACTGTCCCTAATTGATTAATATTAACAGCCATATTAATAAAACTATTGAAGTTGAAAGAAATGAACAGACTGTAATTGTTTCTTTTAAAAATAGACTTTAATCAATTAGTTCATTTTAATGACATTTTATAAATTTATAACATGTGCCTTGTCCATTGTGAGAAATTTATCGTACTATCTGTTAAATGTGTTTTTAGCAGGAAAATTTAGTTTCATTTCAGAATCTGACTGTGTCTATGTAAATTCTTTTTATAGTTTTTTTTTCAAACAAATAATCAAATCAATATTATTTTATTTTTAGCAAAAAAATGTGTGGATGCTAATTTTTGCATATTTTTAAAAAAAATAATTATATAACAAATACCAATGATAAAAAAAATTGACACTGGTTGTCAGCCAAAATAAATTGGACTGAGAAGAGGTCTGGGGAATATGGTCAAGGACTGAATGGCTACATAGCTTTAATCGCCACAATTTAGAGATGACAAAGGTTTTAATTGCCACAACAATAATTGAGTTATACATAGGATGCCACATACTATTAAATGATTAGTAATAATGATAGTAAATTTTCAACAAACCTAATCTATTATTATTATTGATATGCTTTATTTTTTTACCTATAGAATAATATACTTGGTAAATTAACATTTGTAAGATGATGATTGTGTTTGCATTTATAAAAATTGTAGATATTTGTCCATTGTAATCCATCTTTGAAATATATCAAAAACATTTCATGCATAGTGCAAGTTTATCGATGCCAATTTCTGACCAATATAACTCAATTTTTCTGTCATGTTTGATAAATTTATACTCTTCAGTTAATTATATTGTACTCAGAGCCGGATTCAATAGGTGCGAGGCCAGATTGAATTTTTTTTTTGCGGGGCCCCAGTGGCGTCTTTAGAACGTAAGTGGCCCTGGGCCAGGACCAAGATGGGGCCCCCTTAAGGAAACAGAAAGAATAGTATATTACATACCTAGGGCGTTGGCGTAGCCAGGATTCTGTTATGGGGGGCTTAGTAGAGGCCAACCTGACACGAAATTGAATTATTTCAAATTATTGGTCATTGAAATGAAATTTACATTGGAATCTACAATAACTGAACACACATATAATATGAAACTTTTTTTAACCATATGTTCTCGTAATTCCGTAAAGAACACCCAGTACGTAGTGTTTTCGGATACATTTTTCACCTTGTACATTTTTCACAATTAGCCGTTGTTGTTCTTTTTTTTTAGTCAAGAGTTTTTTAACTTTGTCGAATCCCTTCAGCCATCTATTAGTACTCAAGTAACTGATATTCAGAAGTTAGTCGCGGACTGGGGACCCTGGGCCAGAGCCCAGTACGCCCTGCTATAAAGACGACACTGAGGGGCCCCTCAAACTTTACATAACAAAATTAATTAACAGTTCATTTACATATTCAAATATGTTGTTTTATATTTTATAATAATATACCTAGATATTTATTTTTGTAAAATGTACTATTTTTAAATATATAAATTTTGATGTGATGCGGGGCTCCTTCACAGCGCGGGGCCCGATTGACTCCAATCGCCTCTCAAATCTGGCCCTGATTGTATTTCTATGGCAAGTGTTAAATTTATTTTGTCATACATGCATGCATATACACAAACTATTTACAAAGAGTACTTATGCCAAATTTTATATTTCCTATGGGACAGCGAAAAAATTAAATAACTAATAATTGTCATGTTTGCATATTTTGTGCAATCCTTACTGTGTAAAAGCATGGAAACAGAATGAAGAAAAAAATAACAAAGTAATATAAAAGCTGATATTAGTACTTTAACAATGATGAAACTGTTAATTGAAACAAATGCTAGACCCGTTGGTGCTTTCTGAATGATGATGAGTGTGTTGACATATTAAACTTCATTACATATTTAACATATTACATTAAAGCAAAAGAACATTATTTACATTATAATTAAATATGAGCTTATTTAATGTAATCAGTTTGTTATACAGTAGAATCTTGTTTTAATGGATTGCTTGGGCAGCCAAAAATCATCCATTGTTCCAAGAATCCATTATATCATGAACAACAGATTTCCCTCATACCTAGGAAAATATCAGTTATTCAAAAAAAAAAAATTTGTGTTTTAATCCCCTACATATAAGAAATGTGAGTACTTAATTAAAATTATTAAATCTTTCTAGATCTCTGTTCTTTAATCTGTAGAACAGGATTGTTAAAAAATTCATCTATCTTTGTTTGTTTTGATGCTGCTTTTTTGCATATTAAATACAACAAACAATTGCTTGATATTAATGTCATGTACAGTCTATTCATTTATGCTTGAAACTCCTAAGGTTCTTCGCAACTTGGAGACTTTGATGTCCTTGGTAAATTGTATTCACTACATTTGGATCAGCATCAGAATGTTCACTAGGTGGCTCTTCGTCAATTGTATTAGCCTACTGGCTCTTTATACAATTCTTCAATTGTACTGTATATATCCTAGATGTAACAAGTGCATCATTGAATTCTACAAATTCTCAGAAACACCCAAATATTATACTAACATAGAAAAAATGAAGTTTACAACAAATGGGGATAGAGAAATCTGTTATTCAGAGTTACAGATTCTCTAAAAGGAGGTATAATTACATGATTTTGCAGGACCTAGAAAAAAATCTGTTGTTCCATGATCCATTAAAACAAGATTCTACTGTATATATAATGAATATTAAATAATTAGTTAGAAAAAATATATTTTAGTAAAATAATGAGTCCAACTCCCTATACTTCCTATGTTAATGAAAGTCAATCCCTGATCAATTGACAACAGGACTAACTATTCAGAAGTTAGTGGTACCAAGATCACTCCATGCCATTAGATGTCATGACACAAATCATTGATGGTAATGCTATTTAAATTAGATTTCACTGCCCATGTGGGAAAAATACTATTTCTGTTTTTCAGTATATGCTGCAGTTGAATCTAAATCACATCAATAAGAATTTCATTATTTGACATTCACATAAAATAAATAGCATTCAAGAATGTGTGTTTAACTAGCTTATGTTAAATTAAACAACAAAAATTTATTAATATAATATAATATAATATATATTAATACTAAGTAGCCAGTTAATTAAAACTCTGGCCAAATGCAACATAATATAGTCCATTTGCATTGTATTGGATTATTAATATGTTGCATTTTAGGCATGAAATATTTAAAGTTGTCTTCTGATCTGTTGTCAGAATCTGTCAATTTATAGACTTTGTTCATGGTTAAGATTTCTCTTGCAATATATAGGTGTAATCAGTTGTTATCATTTTGTTTGAGCTTAGTTTTGCCCTTCATTATGTAGTTGCAAATTCCATAGTTTTTAAAAAAAATCTATCCTGCACTTTTTTGAAATGATGTCACCATTTGTTTTTGTTATTCAACTGTAAAGTTGTTGCTTGGATGATTGGTCCAGTTAGCAGAATTCCTTAGATTCTTTGCTGAAAACAACTAAAATAATATAAGGTTACTTGATTGTTATTGGAGAGTTCTCATCAAATGATTTTATCTTAGTCTTCAACTTTTCACTTTATAAGTCATTTATAGTGGTTCTCTCAGTTCCATAGTTTTTAACAAACCTGTTGCAGTATTACTATTTTTTTAGCTGTTGAATAATTTCACTTTTTGTACAGATGTTATATGATTTTGCTTTTGAAACATGTTAAAATATTTATGTAATAAACTTTTTAAAAATTGTTATTGCATAGAAAAATTGAAAACATCAAAATAAAGAAACAATGTGAAAAAATAATCAATGGCAGTTTTTAAAAAATGATGGTTAATTGGCAATTATGGATAGGAGGGTGAGGTTGCCATGACTGATGGGGTGACTATAAACATTAGAACCCATTAGTTCATCACAGATTAATAGGGTTCTATTATATATTAATTGTAAACATTATTATTATTATTTTTTGTCATGTTTTGGCTGATTCTGGTTCCAAGTGCTATGCTGGACTAAAGTCAAACCATAGTCACCCAAACAAGTATAACATTAAGCTGTGTTATTGGTATGTGTGTCAACATCTAGAAACTTCTCAATGGTGTGACATGTTCAATATTGCTGCTTTCTGTAGTGTCATGTATATATTTTTATTAAGGTTTAATGTTTGTAGACTTTTGTGTAATGTATGTGGTATAATACCAGTAGAAGAGAGTGCAACAGGTACAATAAATACCTTACCCATCCTCCACATCTGTCTTATTTCTTGTACGAGTGGAGTGTACTGTACTTGTTGATTTTTTTCAGTGTGAACAATTTTTGTTATAAAAGTTTGAAACTATATTTGTCATTAAGAGTGATGTCAGATCTATTGTGATGAATTGTTTTATCTATGATTATGGTTCTGTTGCAGTATATTTTGTATGTGCCATTTTCTAAAACTGCCTGTGGAGTATATTTGTAGTATGGTACATGGATGTTTAATAATCTGTTTGTGGTTAAGTTCTTGATGTATTACATTTGCTATTTGATTATGTCTATGTAAATAGTCTGTTTGTGCTAAGAGTTTGCAACCAGAAGTTATATTTGTGTATTCTGAAACCGTGTCTTGTTTTTATCTTCACGACTAGGTGCATAGATAGACAAGTTATATGTTGTATTGTTTCTGCAGAATGTGCATTTTCTGCATGAGTCATTTGTGAGTGATGCATGTTTTGGGATGTATTTTTTGAAATGCCTGACGTTGAATGACAACAATAAACTCCTCAGTCTCTCCAAACAGATAGTCCTTAGTCACCCAGTAGTCTGGTGTAGTTTTGTCAAAATAGTTCAGATAGGTCATAGGCATGACTTCTTAGTGGTGTCTGTTATTTATATTTATATCCAGGTGCTCAGAGTGTAAGTTTAAAGGTGTGTGGTTATTGTCTGCCAGAGTTATAGCTTTATTTAATCTTGGTGTTTCTTGTTTTTTGTGGAAAAATGCCCAGTGTCAGAATTTGTTTGTAGGTCAAGTTAACTATATTAGACCATGGCCACTTTTATGAGGAAGAATTAATCTTTGTGAATGATATTGTTTATGTTTAGTAAGTATTGTTGTTTTCCTTTGGAGTTTCTCGAAATCTGTGCATATCCAGTATATAACTTCAAAAGAATAAGTGAGTACAGGGGCAACATATGTATTAATTAATGATGCAACAAATATTTGGTTACTATTCAGTATTTGGCCAAATACCTAAAAACAGAAGTAAGAAATAACAAAAACACAGTAAATTAATCATTTTGGTATTTAGATTTAATGTTATCGGGTTAGTGTTGTTTGTCTTTATTTATTTATAACTTATAACCTGCATGAAACAAAAAATAAAATAATATTAGTCACATGTATCGCAATTTATAATTACAAAGATCAGTGCAATGTACACACCTATTCGTTTGAGAATCGTCGCACATCTGAGGGTCTGATCCTGCCTATTCTTCTTTTTAAGCACTCGTCTTTGCTCCTCACTTTCTCTTTCTTCTATTGCTCTAGTCCCGTATGCCTATGCATACATCATAATGTGCGTGCACGATACTTTCGATTCGTCACTTTTCCATCGTAAATTTCCAATTTTACAATTGCGTGACTCATAGCCTGGTGATAACGAAGAAAAGAGAAGATAGGACGTCAGTATAAGTCACAATTATGATTTTACATCGTCGAGACAGCTCGGTAGCCTGAATGGCCCCAAACTTTTGCCTGTGCATGCTAAGTGACTTTCATTACATGCATTTAGCTTTCCAAAGTCTAAGAACAATTATTTGGCATTAACGGCCGCAAATTTTGCGCCAATAAGCTGCCTCGACTTGTTCAATTATGTTATCAACTCAATTCCATATTTATTTTCACATTTTTACTTTGCAGTCCTTCTCTGTTCTTTTCCGTTATTTATACGTGTAGGTAATTTCATTGTTATCCACGTTTGATATTATCACTTTTCACATACTGCCATGACGCTCATGTCTGTCCGCTACAGCTGTCAAGAATTAACGCTATTGGCAAAGCGTAGTGACAGCAGGCCAATAGAGAGCAGGGTCCTTGCCATAATGCAGTTTGCATGCAAATTTTTGTACATGTGTTAATGAAGCCAAATAGTTTGGCCAGATATTCGGCTACACTCCTGGCCAAATATACTATTCGTTGCAACACTAGTATTAATAGCTTTAATAGTATGTTTTGCATTTAGGTGTGTTTTTAGTACTGCATGTAATTGTTCTGGTATTTGAGCATTAATCTTCATTTTATCTGTGTATGTTCTGTAAGTTTGGCCTTTTGGAATCCTAAATATTTGTAAAACTCGCTCGCCCTCTTCCGTGGATTCAATATCTCCACTTCCAAGTACAAAGTTTTCTTTTTTCAGAGCTCCTTTTTCAATGTGGAGTATTTTGCATTTGTTTAGGCCATTTGTATATCATTTGAGTATGTGTATGGAGTTTGTAAGACATGATGAAGCTGATTTTGTGTGGATGTGTAAAATTTGATATTGTCCATGTACTGTATGTGAGATGTGATAATGTGAACAGTGTAGTTTTGTTGTCTGATATTTTGTAGCCATATTGTGTTTTTGTTCAATGTGTTAAAGAGTTAAGTGAAGGCAGTACCAAAGAGGACTCAAGGAAACTCCTTGAAAAGTTCCTCGATGTATATTTGATTCATTTTTGTGTGTGTTATGAAGATTAAGAGGTAATGTTGTTCTCCAGTAAAGTATGATAAAACCAAGGAAACTAATGAGCTGAAGATGAATTTTGGCTACTGCACACACTTTGCATCTACAAGTGCATTGAATGTTTTTCTGTAATGTTTGCTATATGTATATTTCTGTGTTATCAACTTGCTGTAAGATAACAGAAGCAATGAATAATAGTAGTTTGCAACCTTTGTGATTTCTACGGAAGCCACTTTGTTGTTCTGTAAGAATGTTACGTTCATCAATATGATTGTATATTTTATTTGCAAGAAGTAAGAGTCTTGTAAAATGTTGGAAGACATGTAATTGGTCTTTACTGTACAGGATCTTTGGTGTGGTGTTTTTTGTAGGTGATGCCCTGCGTGAGAAAATTTAGCATGTGTTGTGGATTGTTGATGATATGAGTTAAATGTTTAGCTAGTTCCTGGTGCAGGGATGTGAATGTTGTCCAGTTGTGTGATTTTTGCATTGTGTATTTATTTCAACACAATGCATACTAGTGTGGCCTGCATGCTTTGATCTAGCCTGCATTAAAATTGTGCTTGACTGCAGTAGAACAAAGAGAAGACCAATAATTTGTGAGTTGTTCTTCAGTTGGCATGTTGTTATGTTGGGACTCAATAGTGGATTTTGTATTAATTTGCCTGTAGAAGAGTTTCTCATTGTTTGTGAATAATTTATTTTGTTGTTTTCTCACAGAGCCAATTTTGTAATATTTGAGTCGTTATGCTTTGGTTACAAGTTTTTGTTTGTGTGTCAATGTATTCTGTGATATGGCCAGTGTGTTGTTTGTACTTTGTATGTGTTTTAATTTTCTTGAAAATGTTTTTAGTTGTTTCATTAATTTGGGTGTTGTTTTGTTGCTAGTATATTGTGTCTGCCTAGCTGTTGTCTAATATTGTTTGTTTGTTTCTGTTTCTATTCTTTGCCAGGCAGACTTCTGAAGTGTTTTGATTTATGTGCTTCTGTCAGTTGTTGCAGTTTTAGTCCATGGTAGGTCACTACTGTGACTACACCTACATAAACTAGTGTGTGAATGTCTGAGAATGTAGAAATAGAAAGAGTGCAATCTGGTAATATGTAAGTGTTCACATAGTGCAGAATTTTCTGTACTAGTTTAGAAGTATTGGTTTTGGTAATGCATGGCTGTTGTGCAGGGTCAGTGTCTGTAAATTTAGTGAGTGCTTCCCAGAAAAGAAGAGAGAGAGAATTAAACCTGAATCTATTTCAGGCAGTGAAGAAGTGTTGATACGGTCAGGATCAATGAAAATAAGTGTGATAAGAAGAGTATTGTCTACGCATGTATCCTGATGTCCTGAAGGATTATGTGATCATTGATATAAATCTTCTTACTGGAAACCAATTAACCAGAGCAAAATTTCTAAAGTGCAAATGTTTTCGATGCCCCTCCTGGGCTTTTATTCAGGCATTCACTCAAAACCGTTGCAAGCTCTGGTTAATTGGTTTCCAGTAAGAAGATTTATATTTTGACCTGGTGTATTAAGAAGTTTAATAGTGACATTGATGTTGGAAGTGTTTATTGGTGTAATTGTTTTACAATTTGTTCTTTATGTTCTAGTGTTGTTTGTGGTATAAGGTTATTACATATTATTTTTGATCAACAACCCTTTGTACAGTGACTGTGAGATGAGATAATGTTGTGAAAACAAGTGATGTAACTGTTGTCTGTATGCTGTCATGTCTGTTAAGAGTTTTGTGATTGTGTAGCAAGTATGGATGATAAACTCATTCACATCTGATGTCCATTTCATCCGTTGCCATGGTTTACCTTCCTTAGTGGTCTGTGGCTGGATTGCCTCAAAAATACCAAATTAGTTGGTACAACCAACAACTGGTTTGGGCATTATAGTAGCCATTGGACCAGTGCTGCTTTCACCACTGGTGGTCAAGAAAGACTGGCATATTTTTCAAATGTGAGCCTCTGCCTAACTCAAGAGTGCAGACCTTGTTAACCTCCACATATGTAAGTTGAGTCATTCTTGGCTTTATTTCTCCCCACAGACCTCATTAGCATGGCTGACCCTACCAGGAGCAGATGCTCCAGATGGCATAGCTCTGTGGTTCATCAGAATTACTGAGCTCTCTCATCATAGTAATGTGGTGACTGGCAAGAGAATTATTATTACTATTATTATTATTCACATAGTCTTTTGAAATTATCCATAATAATGCCTTTGTTCTAATTTATATTATTGTAATATTGCAAGATATTTATTTATACTTATTAATAATTTCAGGTGGCTATGGAGGTGGTGGTGGTGGTGGTTATGGTGGTTTTCGAAGATAAGTGCCATAATTTGAAAGGGGAATGGGGTGAGTTTTATATAGTGTATTTTGAATATTCATAAATTACATGCAAAAAAAAGATGGGAGATTTATAAAAATGTAATAATAATAATTCCCATGGATATTGACACAATATACAAAGTTGCAGTTCTCTTCTGCATGAAAAATAAATTGGAACAATTTTAAATAATACAGGGTCTTTCTAATATTACTTATAGCAACATCTGTTACCTCGTCACCTTTAGATAGCAAATTAGATTACATTTTAATAGCTGTTTTTTACATTTGATCTAGGGATGTTTTAGACAACAGCCAGGAACTTATAGCCAGTCAAGCTAGAGAAAGGGTGTATAGTCCAATATGATAGATGTAGCTGTATCTGAAGGAAAGAACTGATTGAAGTGAAGTTGAAACAAGATTCAGCTAGGTCTTCTAAAACATCTGAGCAGGAGGTCCAGTGTTTAGACAACAGTTCATCAAAGGCACTTTATTAAATAATCTCGCATTCCCTATTGACTTGATATTTTAATTGGGTCTACTTCAGATCGCACATATTTCATTATCTGCAGTCATTGTTATTGTAATGCTATCATATCGTTGTCAGTCAATTTCATTGCTATCAGTTATTTTTATCTTCTATATAAATTTGGTGAATGTATGATTAGTAAGAGAAATAAATCATCATATTGGCTTTCACTAAACAATGGAGTTTTCAAATTATTTAGGATTAACTTTAGTCATGTTTAGGATATAGTATGAAAGCACTGGACCTTTAGAATAATAATAAAGAAATTTTTTAATTTTAATTTTATAACATTCTTTATGTTGGATTGGTTTTTAATTTTAGAATATTGACAGATTATAAGCAAAAAATTTATTGTAAAATAATTAGGGAGCTTTTTAAATTCTTGAAAAGAATTACATATATTATTTGCAGTTAAGAAATTTAAATAGTAAGTAAAAGTACATTTTTAAAGGTATGTAATTATAACATTTATGAGAGAGTTTAAATTACAACTTTAAAGTTTGAAAAGAACAATTAAAGTGAAGTGTTCAAATAATGAATGACTTTAAATTTATGAAATTTTAAAAAATTAATTGAATACTCTTCAGTGTTTATTAGAATTAATATTTAAAACATTACAAATATATATATTTATTGGGTAACTTTTTGAGTAAAGATTACTATCATTCTTATACTTTACTGGTATTACTGTAAAAAGGGTCTGAAATAAATAACTTAAAAAGAAAAAACAACAATTGACAACCAAACTTGCATGTGAGTTAACAACAAAAATTTAATAAATTTCCATAAAATTCAATCTTAAAAATAAAAACTGATCTTTTTTTCTTTCTGTTGTTCTTATTATATTATAAATATTGAGAATTGCATCTACAATATTTGAAGTGGATCACTTTCAGGAAAGTTATAATAGATACATTCATGGTGATATATGAAATCTAGTGATGAAGGAAATTACAACAAAATATTTTAGTTCTAGTGTGTAATGTTTTGTGTCATCATTTTATTTATAGACTTGAAACTAAATTTATAACACATATTTTAACACAAATTTGTAATTTCCTTTTAGGCAATGTATCTTAATAGCCACTATTATCTGTTTGCCATTCTGCTTAAATTTTTACTGGTCATTTAATATAAAATGTTCAAATAATAAAAGTTCAAATTGTAGGATTTAAATTATTTTGTGGAGAGTGCTTCTGTCCTACAAATAGTTACTAGCTACAGTAGGTCAGTTTTTAGCTGGAAACCATTACTATGCTATAACATTTGAGAAGATGTGAGATGAATTTTCAGCTTCTCATAAATATCAAAAAGAATACTTAAAGCAGAAATGCTTCCTCTTACTAGTTATAAGAATGTAAGTGATTTGAAACAATCTAAAATATAATTATTTCTTCATTCAAATAAAAATTGAAAATTACCTTTAAAATATTATACAATAAGAGAGTAGTTATCTTACATGAAATACATTTCATTTTACCAAAATTGCTTGTAATTATGAAGTTTATTATATATGATTGCAATTGGATAAGATAACTTTGTAAGAAAATAATAGTTTACTTCAAACAAATTAGGTTGAAATAATATTTGGTAATAAAAAAAAGAACAATTTTTACTGTTTAAAATAGGTTTTGCTGTGTAAAATTGTTTTAAATGCCATTTCAGAATTATTGTCATATTTATTACAGTTCTAAGTAAATTGCAAATTGTCTTTGTTCAGATAAAGATAATTATTTAAAACAAGAGTGAAAACAATATTTGATTTTAAAATGTGTTTGTATATACATGGGAGGGTCAAAAGTTTCTGGTAATAAATACAATGATGTCATTTTTCAATATAGTCCCCTTGTAGTTCAACACACTTATTACATCTTAGAAAAAGCATTTTAATACCTTTAAAAAAAAATAGTCTGCAAAATGCTCTTAAAACTTTTTCAAAGGTCTTTTTTGAGTTTTGGAAACAGACAGTAATCACTAGGAGTCATGTCTGGGCTGTAGAGTCGATGGTCAAACTCCTAAAACCCACACTCCTTCACAACAGCCATATGCAAGAGGTGAACATGATGGAAGTTGACTAAAATGAATGTTTCTAAGCAACTTATGCAAATTGATGGGGAAACTTTTATTAGTACATGATGGGGAAACTTTTATTAGTAGTGGGGAAACTTTTATTATTACAGGTTGTGCTCTCTGATACTGCCATTATTTTATTCCTATTGTGTCTAAAATACAGTTAGACCAGAAATTTCTGGACCCTATGTTGAGGCAGAGCATTTGCAAAGCTCTTCTATGAGGCTTACAGAATTGTGTTCATTATCAAAATCTGTCCAATCAATTTTGATTGAACTTTGCCATTTTTCATTGTGACAAGGAATGCAAAAATGAAATAGAAAATAAGAGTCTATCTTAATTTTCGAGATATAAGGTCATTTCACAGTTGCTAGCACATCTATGTGCTTCACTATAGAGTCAAGTTCGTTCTCAAAATTTAATGGGCTGATTTTGATAAAACTTTGCCATTTTTCATTAATTGCGATGAGGAATCCATAAATGTAATCAGTGTCTGTTTAAATGTAAAAAATAGGGATTGAGGGATTAAACTGACAATGTCCATGCTCTCTGGTGTGACTGAACATGCCTAATGGAATTTAGGCCTAGGTGTCAAAAATAAAAACTGCATTACGTCTGCCTAACAGAAAATAGGCACAAAAAATTAACAAAGCAATCAAAAGTTCTTGGATTGTCTCTTAATGTCAGCCAGTGCAAGGATAATGACTCCCATGGCCAGCAGATATAAGGATTGCCTCTTTTGTGGTGACAAATGAAAAGTTTACCTATGTGCATCCATCAGTTACAAGGATTACCTCTTCTGTGCCTAACAAGTGCAGGGATTATTTCTTTTTTCCAGCTCTGTCTCAGTTCTATTGTGATACAACAAAGTTGTGCAATATATATATTATTTTGTAAATAATGGAAATACAAAAATTTTATAAAGTTAAAAGAATTACAGAAATTTAGCTTGTAGTGTTTTTTCTCCTTTCTTACATTATGATTATTATTTTCTACTTTTAAACATTATGGAAAAGCTTTTGGATTTTTTTCTCCTGATTTACTTATCAAGTTCTTATTATTTTACCTTCTGAATTTTTTTTCATCTTGTAATACTTTAAAAGTTAATGTCTGACCACTTTAAAATATTATAGCATCTTTTCTTTTTCTCTCTCTATTGGTTCGTGTTTTATTAATTTATTAAGGCCAAATATGTTTAGTTGGTTTTATAACTGCAAAAAAAATGCTTGTGATAGATAAATGTTTGTTGTATTCAAATATGTTTGAAACTTAGTTAGTTATATATGCATTTAAGAACTGAGAAAATGAATGCAGCGATGTAGATTAAATCACAAGACAGACTGACTTCCCTTCTCAGCATACAATAGGAATGTCACTTAAGTGTCAGAGGCCACAGAGAGTATGGATGATGTCATCCCAACCCAGTAAAGTAAAATGACAATTATATGTACAATTTCAACTGCAGTAGAACAAATGTCAGTGTTTTCTGTGGGTGGTTTGTTATCTTGTACTAGGGGTTGGCAAACTTTTTTAGGAAAGGGCCATATTGTAAAAAAAAATCAGGTTCGGCAGGTCAGGTTGCAAACTCTAATAGGTTTTTACTCATAAAGTAAAACCAAAAATATTTTTATTATGAAGTGGTATTTTTACATAATATTTATACACATTATTACTGATACTTAAAAAAACAAATAAAAATGTTTTTAATGAAATTATAGAATGGTGAAAGTTTGTACTAATGTGAAGAATGAAATTGTTTCTTCTGAGACAATATTTCATCATACTGGACTTTCAAGTTAGTAATTCCTATCATTCTCGTGGACCAGATTGAAGACAGATGGTGGGCCATAGTTTGCCAACCCCTGTCTTAGACCAAAAATTTTAACACAACAAACTGAATGTAGCATGTTATAGTTATTAAATAACAAATATAAGATGAAATTAATTTCTTATGCATTGGTAATGTTAGTGGATTTGTAACCACTGCTATTTAACAGTTAATATTTTAAAATTTTATTTTTTGATAATCATCAGACTAAATAAATGAGCAGTTCTTTCACTTTAGCTACAGTTTTGAAATGACTAGTACATTAAATGAAATCAAACTACTAAGGGAATTTCACAAAAAAGTGGTATAACCTGTGAAATGAAAAAAAAACTGATAGTCATTTTTATCAAATAAATTTTTCAAAATGTGTTTTTTTTTTTTAATCCAGATGTTTATTCAAACCCTGTTGTTTACCTTCCAAATTTGCTTGATTTAGAAATTAAATTATTTTCACTTTTATATAAATTCTGGAATTTTAATGTCACTTGAATATCCACTATTAAAAATAAAAATAACAATTAATAAATATTCAGATTCAAGACTGTCACCTGTATAATCAAATATTTTCTAAAAAATTTACAAAATCATTTGATAACTTTCCAAAACTGTTATATATTAATTTAAACGTGTACAAGACACCTATACCAGAATACATCAAATTACTCCTTTTTACTAATGTTCTCATCTGTATATAACAGATATCTGTTCTGTTCTGCATTATATGTGCAAGATGTCTTGTTATATACCAGGGGTGGCCAGACTTTTTAGAACTTGAGTCATATATTGAAAACAGAATTCGTTGAAGAGCTGCATATACATATATACATATTTTTCCACAGCTAAAGACAAATTTGGTCAGTTTTTATATAGTAAAATAAACAGTACTAATACAATTTTGAAAAAATCACATTTATTAATTAACTTGCATGAAAATTAAAAAAATCACATTGATACATAAAGGTTTAAAAGATTGCACCACTATTAAAAATAACAATAATAAATTGACTGACTAACGCAAAAAAAAAAAAAAAAATACAAAACAAAATCATTTAATATTTAGTCTTTACTAGTTGAAGGATGAATTTGTAAATTGGAAACTGAGTTTGGATAATTTGGTGTGTAATTTGTAACGGCACTTCTGAGCAATTCATTTAAATGGGAATTGGTAAGCTGCGAACGAAATTTCAATTTAATAAATTTCATATTAGAATATAAAGATTCAACTTCATACATTGACCCAAATAATGATAACAGTCGACATGCTGCATTTTTTAAATGACCATAATTATAATTATTTTTTCTATTAATGTTTTTATGTATTATGTTATTTAATAAATATTACATTTATTTTTTTAATAAATAATGTATATCACTACCATATTTTGACTTTTTTATTTCAAACAATATATTATTTATTTTATATTATCCAGGAATCATACATAAAAAATAATAAAAGCAAAATTTAAAAAAATAAAAACAAATTTGGTATAAATTTTAAGTATCTTGCAGTGAGCCACAAGTATACTAGAAAAGAGCCACAGTTTGGCCACCGTGGTTATATACACACGTGAAAACATTAGTAAAAATAACGTTAGAAATTAGTAATTTGAGGTATGCTGGTGAACATGTTGTACATGTTTAAAATCATTTGAGTTAAAACCATCAAAAAAAAAGTGATCACTTATTAAATATGTCCGCTGACTTTTAAATTATCAAAATTTTCTGGAATATTTTTATTCTTAGAGATGATGGATACTAAGATTCTGAAAAAGCCGTTGCTTTTGCTTAACAGTGAATTTTATTACAGAATTTTTAAAAATTGCATTCTTAATTCTAAAATCATCAATCTCTATTTTTCTAAATGATTTTAAAGTAGATTGTATTTTTAGGATTTATTAACCCTAATGTTTCTTTACATATTAACAAAGCATTAATTCAGTTTCTTATGAAATTTACTAAGTTTTCAGCATTAAAATATATATAATGTAAAAGGTTGAATTGGAATGAGTAGAAAATACAAGACAGAAGTTTGAAATAAGCTAAATATCCATAATAGTCAGAAATGATTAAAAGTTATTTCATAACTACATCTGTTAAATTAAGAAAACTTCTTTAAGTAAATCATATTTTTAATAAATTGTGTATAAAGTTAAACTTTTTTAAATTTATCAGGGAGTAATAAATAAATGGACTTACGGTAGAACACACTTTATTTAATATTAAATAAAACTATTAGACCAATGGTTCCCAACCTATCACTACAATGGACTCCTTTTATTTAAATGAATAGATTTCAGGCTTCTGAAAGACTGTCTACTACCATACTGTGATCTACTTAACAAGCCAATTTTATTAACAAATTTGTTTTTTCATTTGACAAAGGAAACTGAAAAAAGATGTAATTGATTATGCAATTAAATGAAAATATTTTATAAAATTACTTGTTTAATGAAATGGTTGATGCTTATTTGTTCATAGTGTTTTTAATTTTAGGTTCAGTGGCAGACAGTTTTAAGTGTAGATCAGGTTCCACATTCATTTTGTTTGTTTTGATTTTATATAAAACAACTGGGAGAAAGCCTGCTCACATAAATATGTATTGAGAAATGGCATTAAATGCCTTTATTTGGATGCCAGTTCTGGGTACTCCTTTTTCACGTGTAAGAAAGTTTGATAAATTATACTGAATCTTCGAAGCTTGACCTGTGAGAAGTCATATAAAAGTTCAACAAGATTATGTTTCTCACCTGAAATGGATCTTTAATCTGCTTGTTATTGGCATCAAGAAGAGGAAAATAATCTCTAAACCTTCTCCAAACCTTACAAATGTTAAATTAATAGAATTTTAATTTTTTCAGAGAGGTCATCAATATCTTACATTTTTTATTTTTGGGTGATTGACAAATGAATATTCAAAAAATGTTCAGAAGTTTTGGAGTTTTAGTAGAATTTGAGACTGAAGACAAGTTTTTCAACAGGATTGTTTGGAATTCTTAACTGCTCTTATCCCAGTTGAAATTTGATTTTTCAATGTGATTTTTTGGGATTAATCTATATATTGTTACTTTGCTTTGATAGTAGCATAACTTTAAAAAATGTTAATTTTCCAAGAGAAGGTGAAGATAAGCTGGTGTTCTTGCAATACTGTAGCTGAGTTAATGATAACACATTGCTCTGGTGGGAATCCACTGAAGGTAGAAATATAGTATTTTACATGAAATAATCCTCTACCTAAAGTGTTTGAGCAAAAAAGCTAAATTGATGTTTTTTTAATTATGTCATTACCGAAGTAAAGTAGCTAAGTGTGTGTCTACATTTATATTCAGCATATTTCAATCCATAATATTGTTAAAGATAATTTTGCATAGTTTATTTCACAATCATTCTTTAATTTCAATTTATTAAAATGTAGGACAAAAATTAAGTGCAGAATTTTACATACATCTGATTATAATTGCATGTCTAATTTTTTAAATCGTGTACTTAGTCTTGGTTAACATTTTTTAGTTACCTTAGATTAAATCCATCCTGCAGAAATCTGCTTAAAAAATTGGCAGTTCTGTACAGTTTATTCAAGTTACGAAGAAGTTTATCTAGATAGTCCCAATGGCAATCGGCGCAGCTACTTACTACACCGGCATTTAAAGAAATAATCTTTCACTCACCATTGATGTATTTCTAAGTCCTTTTCTTTGATTTATTTGGTAAAAAAACGTGATTCAGGTGATTCTATCGTAACTTTGTCCTTTTCCATTGTAGAAACTTTTTCCGCATTCTTAACACGTGTCTACATTCTTCCTGTTAGGATTTTCAGATTTATTTGGCACTTACTTTCGGGACTGAAGGTACAATATCTGGCTCTTTCCAAACTAAAACACATCTTTCTCCTGGTTAAAACTTACTCATATGCTGAACAAACGGGTTGAACCTTTTTCCTAGTTTTTTCATTTTGCTCAAAACAAACTCGTCGATTTTGATCACCTTAATAGATCCATCCAATTTTCATTCTAGTAAAATTAGACAACAAAATAATGTGAAATTCGCCCATTTAACAGCTGTTCAACTACTCACACCCGCAGCCAAACAGCTGATGTTCAATGTGCATTCTATGCAAATTATATGCCAAATAAACAAAAAAGTAGCTCCCCAAAAAATTTTCCCAAATTTACGTTTAAAAATTACTTCAAATGACGAACTGTTCGTCTTGCATTTGTGACATTCAAAAGAAACAGAATCACGATCCTTTCGATAATTTAATTTACAGCAACCATCACATTTTGAACAAACCACATCTGCGGGTTGCATACCAAACTTTAAGGCAAACATACCAATTGATGTATTTTTCTTGTCATAATTAAATTCTGAATATTCTAATAATATAAAATGAAAAAATCCCGTGAAGCATGCTTTTGCCAAAAAAGTTGATGTTTTCCAACCTCCACCACTACAACAATAAACAACAAAATATGAATTATAAACTTTGAAACAAATGATTTACACAACAATATATAACTTTTTGAACCTAAAAATTTAAATTACTCTTAACACAGTTATAAAATGTTAGGAAATTATTCTAGTATTGAAATGACATTAGAAAACTTGTAAACTAAAGACAGCGACACCTAGATTAACTTTCAAAAGACACATGTTGAGATTTCAGAAGTGCTGCCATTGGGACTACCTAGATAAACTTCTACCTTAAGTTACAGATGAGTCTTAACTATGATACTCTATTTCATGACATATTTTATATTTTTGGGCATGGGTGAATAGATATGAAAAGTCAGGAGTTTCATAAACTATACAGTTACCTAAAATGGTCAACTCGCTCTTGGTTATTTCAAGTCAAAGAGAAAGATGTTTCATACATCTTTTGTGGATAGTAAACTATATTAGACAATATGCATTCTTGTCATATATCTTCAAAAAACCTTCAGTGTATATATATATATATTATATATATATATATATATAATTTCAAAAATGGTACTTATCAGTTAAAGTCCCACATGTTGCATTACATGTTGCTTTCCATAGTTACCAAATCATGTTCTGCTATGGTGCTGCCATGTTGCCTAGGCAATAGAAGAAATATAGGTGAATTTCAGGGTAGTCAAAAATAATTGATTTCATTTTATACATATCAAAAATTGAAGATTAATTTGTATAAAATTTCTTTATTATTAAATCAATCAGAATATATTTTTTTTAAAATCAAACATACCATGCAATGTTTAATATATGATAATATGCAAACAGGTCATCAATTTGATTATTTAATCAATTTTTGGAATTTTTCAATGTCTGAAGTTGATAATTTCCGTATTCAGCACAAATTTGGTATATTATCACAAAAGGTTTTATGATAAATTTAAATTTAGAGTAAAAAAAATCAAAATATGGATGAAAATCCAATGAATGAAGCTCAATCAGTTGTTTAGTTTGTTATACAAATTAATAGTTGGAAAATGCATTTTTTCAGTGTGAAATATCATAGAAAACAACTAAATTGGTATTTTGTTGAGATAAAATTTATTTTTCAATAAAAATTATAAGTAATCATTGTTAAATAATGGCAGCCAAGGAAATGGCTTCTAACAAAAGAAAAGTAAGTTATTTCTGTGTATTGTTTGTACTATTCTAGAGAAATGATTTTATACAATAACTACTCATTGAACCTTTAAATGCAATTCCAGGATAAATACTTAACATGATTTTATTAATTTGAATTTTGAATAGCATGGTTTTTGTTTCTGGCACAAAACAATGCTTTTTGATGTAATATTCCAAAAGCACACCATGTGACTTTTGGGGCTTTAATCAATAAGTACTCAAAAAATACTAAGTATTACTTCAAAAAAATCTTAATGGTCTTATTTACCTATAAATTAGGAGCAGGTTGGATTGTGAATCAAAAACTTCTGGTATGTATCTGAAAATCTCTTTTAATGGGTAATAACCCATTAAAAGTGAGATTTTTACTTGAAGAGAGGAAGTGGTCTAAATTTATTTTATTTGATTATTTCTACTATTATAAAGGGTGAACAAATTTATAACATCATTTAATCAGTTCTAAATTACTATGGTAGGAGAGAGTGAACATTGAGTGACAATAAGTTCAACTGATAACCTTATGTAGAATTTTTTTAAATTCAGTGTATTGTATATGCAATGTATTGGAAAGTCATTTGTATAAATGTAAATAATTGTATTTTTATTATTAGTTTTAGTATTAGAATAGAAAATTAAACTTCAGGAAAAAATGTTCTCTAAATGTTTTTCTTCCTTTGTATTTATGAATTTTGTATATTTATACAGTTATAAGTTATTACAATTCTGAGTTTTGCTAAATATCAGTATTTGTTGGGCTGCAATTTTCAAATTACAGACCTATTTAGTTAATCCCAAGAACAGAGTTAGTTGAAAACTGAGATGTGGTATGGAAAGCTTAGGGACCAGAGGCTCTGTATTAGTCTGACTAGAATCACACGGTATATAGACATTGAAGATACCTTACGTACCAATCCAGCAGTTAATTTTTAATAAAACAAACGTTTTTTGCTTGATTAATTTTGTTCCAAAAATAGAATCTGTTCAAAAGCTGATGAGGCTTATTAATCAAGCCAAAAATGC
This sequence comes from Centruroides vittatus, assembly GCF_030686945.1. NCBI lineage: Eukaryota > Metazoa > Arthropoda > Arachnida > Scorpiones > Buthidae > Centruroides > Centruroides vittatus. Next base: position 1,650,567 of record NW_027120741.1, read on the forward strand.
TAGTTTGATTCTAGTCAGACTATTATCAGGGTTTCTGGTCCTTAAGCTTTCCATACCACATCTCAGTTTTCAACTAACTCTGTTCTTAGGATTAACTAAATTGGGACCTATCAGTGTCTATACCAGAGGTCCAATTAACTATATACAAACTTCTTGTGTGAACTGGAAAATGTGATTTAATTTTATTATTGAAAGATGATTAAAAGTTGTAGTCCAATATAAATAATTGGTCATTTAGGATTATAAATATTCAAGACATTTTATTAGTAAGACTTGCTGATGTGATGAAGTATAAAAATATTACCGCAAATTATTATACACATTATAGTTTCAAAGAAGCAAAAATTTGTTAATAATTTGTTTGTAATAAAAAAAAATAATTAGTTATTTAAATGAAGTACTTAATATTACATTGAATAAATTTTAAATTTTATCAAACAGTTAGAAATCAAAATTTTCAGTACTGTAAGGCTGATGTATTAAGAAATTACTTTAAAATAGTATTTTATCATTTTATTCAAAGAAAGTTTAAATTTTGTTAACAGAAAATATATGGTATTTATATTCTTGATGATGATGCAGTAAATATAACAATACATGTCATTCTGTAAATAAATTTTAAAAATATATATATTTTTTTTCAAATAAGCAAATAATAAGCAGTAAATATATATAATAAATTTATTTACTGTGAATTTTTGTCAGTTGGCAACATGTATTAGATAATATTTTATATTTATTCCTAGTCCATCTTTTACATATATTTAAAATAGAGAAATTTTTTTTTTCTGGTATAGAGATATATAGCTATCATATTTTTACGGAATGACTGGCATTTCGGTCTATCTGGGGAATGCTGTCATGCCATTTTAAGTGAGGTTATACAATTTCTAGAGGGCATGTTAAAAAAGTGAACGAGTTTTTATTCTAAAACTATGAAACTGTCAGCATTACATCAAAAATACAAGTTATTCAAAATTTGGTAAGGAAGTAAGTTTTACAGATTTTTTTTATTTTTAAATTTTAGAATTGAACACAGGTTATTAATTGATATGTGGTAGTGTATTTATTTGAATTTTAGATGCCCAACACTTATAATTTTATAAACATGAAGATGTTAACATTGCTATTTGAAGAAAACATGTTATTTTAGGTAATATTTCTTACTATTAATTATGTATGATGTTTATTTTTGCCAAGTCAAGGTGAGTAGAATTTATTCAAAGCAGCATACCCCACTGTCATATTTACCTTTTTATAACTGTTTTAAAAAATTAATCTCTTGAATGAAATCATTTATAGAGTATTCTATAAGAGTTTATAAACAAAAAATATGTTGGTTCTAAGATTATTGCTGAGATATTTACAGTAACTGTGACATTAAAATGGAAATTATTAAATTATAAATATAATAATTATTCAGTAAAATAATATATAACAGGAAAGTATTGTTTCAGACTTACTTTTGCATTCTGATTCACATAAATGCAATCATAATATGATTGTAAATATAGTAATATTAAATTCAAAATATAATTTATTGGCATCTGAAACTTTCCAGTAACATCATATACACACAATAAAACTTTAATTTCTTATTTAATTTTAAACTAGATATAAACAGCAAAATATATATATATATTTTTAATTAATTCATCATAATTTTAAATATTTGATCACTAATTATACTGGTATATAATAATACCTTTCACTGAAAATCCTACAACTTCTGAGATAGAACATATTCATGTATGAAACATAATAAATATTGTTATTCGGACATATAGTCATTTTAATTAAAAGGAAGAATTTATTTTCCAAGTCAGTTTCAATGAAATAAATTTTCATATTCTTTGATACTGTTCTAACAACTTTTTATATATCAAATACTATTTAATTATTTTCCAACAATTACATATACTACTATTTTTAGTACATTCTGATATTGATTACAGTATATTATTAGTAATATATAGTGTATGTGGTTAAACAATTTAAATATTTTACAGGTGTGTTACTTTTGATAGTAATTTAAATGTATAATTTTTGAAGAAAAAAATTATTACCAAAGTTAATAAAGTTGAATTTTTATGGTTTAAATGTTACTATTAAATTTTTAAAAAGTTAAGCAAAAGAATGGCAGAAGTTAAATTCAAAGTTTGTTTTTAGATTTGTAAAGTACTTCAAAATACTTTCAATCAGTAATAAATATTTAAACAATACTTTAATTGAAAGTTTATTATTAAGGATTCATATACATTGTAGCTAAGAATATTTCTTGGTTTCTTTTTGTATTATAATGGAGATCGTTGAAATTTGTAAATAATTTTGTCTGTTGAAAATTAACAACACATCACCAATTGCCTTAGGTAAAAGCTTTATTATATAGTTTAAGATATTACTCTATATTTTAAAAAAGTTTTCCAGACTTAGTTTGTGATATTAACACTATTAAATTGTATATAAGCATGTTATTATTTAAGCAGTTAATAAGAATACTTACTTCTGAAATGATGATGAAGCTTTTATCTAATACCGAGCTGAAAATGTGGGATTGATTGTTACTTCCTGTTTCATTTTTTAAAGAAAATTGTTTTTAGGACACTCACATTTAACATTTTAGGATAAATAAATAAAATTGCAGAGGAAGTTATCTAAATACAAATTTAATCGGATCTGAAAGGTTAGAATAGCCATAGTCCTGATCTTCTAAAAAAATTATTTTCATAGAATATTTGAGGTGAGTTTTTATTAACATTACTTTTTTATTGTAAGCCAATAAAATCATAAGTGAATTAATTGTAGATTTTTATCAACAACTCATCAACTGTTATTATTTTATAGCTTGTTAGTATAGTATTATAGCCAAAGATTTTACTTAACTAAAATTTAATTATTAGCTTAGAAATATTGAATGCAATTTGTTTCATTTTAAATAAAAAAAAAAATTGCAAAAGCTGTTAAATATTGGAAATAATTACATAAAATTAATAAATTATATTTAAAGCTGATATATCAAATTATAAAAGCTTTTCACAAAATCTTAAATTAATTTTTATATATTTTACACATTCCATTGAGGTATTTATTTTAGCCAAACCCTATAGTATATGGAGATAACTTCAGACAAAAGTAACAACAAATATTATACTTCATAGGAACAGTCTTAGGTACTTCATAACAATTTGGTGATTTCCCAGGTAAAATAATAGATAAATTTTTATAAATAATTATTACAGGTGGTCTGATATTCCTCTTGTTCATCATTTTGATTTTTAATGAAATTTTCAAATTAAAAATTTTACTGCATATAATTATGTAACTAGTGTTCTTTACATCATTTAAATTAATAATTTTCTTGTAATTTATTAAAATAAACAATACTTTGATAATTTTTTTAATATTGTATTGAGTTCAATTTTATCACTTTTTCAAGACTATTAAATTAAAAGATGTTTTACTGCAGTAAAATTTTATTGAAAATTAAAATATTGAAAATTAAATCTTTTAGTCATTAATTAAATTTTTGTTATTACAGGATGGATAGGTGTAAATGATGTGTGTTAAGAAAGAAATTAGTGAGTATTGAATTTTGAATTTTTGGTAATTATAATTGCTGCTAATATACATTATATATAATTTAGTATAATATTAATTTATATATGTATATATATTTTAATTAATTTATTTTACCTTACTAATATTTTAGAAATAGTGTCTTATCCATTGTTCACAATGGCTTTATTTCATGGGCAAGTTCTGATTTAATAGTTTTTCAGTGTGGTTTTTCTCACTTCATGCAATGTCTTATGATGGACTGTTTTGTTTGCAATTATAACTCCATCATACTTGTAGTATAATTTTGTGTTTTCTATGACTATCTGAAGAGTATTATATTAATAGTATGGTCTCTGGGTGTAGTAGTAGTTTGTGTGCAAACTTTTGATTATATTTGCTATTTGGTTATATCAATGTATTAGTAATCAATTTCTGTTAAAAGCTTGCGACCTGATGTGATGTGTTATATAGTCACATGCATAATGTGGTATTTCCTACAAGCGTTTTCTGTGCATAGTGTCTTTTAGGATGTATGTTTTGTAGTTTCATGTATTTATGATCTGGTCTTGTGTGGCAATTATAAAACCATTTGTCTCCCCAAAGAGGCACCTTGAGTCAGCCATCAGTTCAATGCAATTTTGTCAATGTGATTCTATCAGAGATCATTGGGATGCCTACCATGGAGCTCCTTCTGAGCCCAATTTCATGATGGTATGTGTGCATTTTGAGTGTTGTTTTAGATTCAGGTCAGTGTGTAAGTTTAATAGTACTGTTTTTGTCTTCAAGAGTTACAGCTTTGTGTAATTGTGATGTTTCTTGTTATCTATAGAAAAATTCACAGCATCTGTATTTATTTGTAGTGCAAATTTAAAATATCTGAGAGGTCTTGTCTCTCTTTATAATGAAGATTAATTGTTTCTATGGATGATGTAGAATTTGTTTGTAATGTTTTGTTAATGTTATTCATGTTTTTGTTTAGATATATTTTAGTTGTGTTTGTGTCCATTATCCAAGTGACTATCAGTATTGGAACATGTGTGTTTTGCATCCAGTTATGTTATTAGTATCTAGTTTAATCTGATGATGTATTTTTTTTAGTCTGTTTTATATGTTCATGTTTTGAGTTTGGCTATTGAAGTCCTAAATGTTTGTAGACTTCACTTTATTCATAGATTCAATGTTGTTTTCTCTTTCCAAGTACAACAGTACAAAATTACCTCTTCGTGATTCCTGTTTCTATGTGAAGTGTTCTGCATTTGTCTAGACCAAACTCCATTTGATGTCAGTGGAGTAAATGTAACATCTAATAGGTGATTTAGGGAGTTTTATACTGTCTTGTGTGCAAAATGAGATAATACATAGTGTATTTGCTGCTGTTTAACCTATTGGGAGTGGACTTAATGAGCACCTGGAAAATTTTTCATTTTGTGTCATGTGAATACTGAGGTGTGATGTTCTCCAATGTTTTCATTGTGTTTTCTAAAAATGCAATAAGTTTAGGATGTATTTTGTATAGGTGTAGTGTTCGCAATAACCATGTGTGTGGGATACTGTCTAATGCCTCCCTGTAAATCAATGTATGTCACTATTAGGTTTCTATGTTGTGGAATGGTTGAATCTACGAGTAACTGTTCTTTTCATTCAATGTAGTTTCTACAAAAGTCTTTCTGTTACTTTGTGAGTGTGTTGTGTTGTGTTTGGTCTGTATTGTGTTAAGGACTCTAGTGTCGTTGTTTTATGTATACGATGCCCTAAGTAAGAAATTTTGGCATGTTTTGTGGATTGTTGATTGTATGTGTAAAATGTTTGGCTAGTTCTTTGTGCAGAGATGTAAATTTTTTACTTTTTCAGCTGTTACATATAACACAGGGAAGTATGGCAATCAGTCAAATAATCACCTCCTAAAATTTTTATATTTTTGGATTTATGATACCTCAAATTGTCGAGAAACGCAAAAAAAAATTTGGGGGTAATTTCTGTATGTATGGAAGTTAGCATGTGTGTGGGGGGGGAGATTTTGTTCACCCTCTCTGAAACTTAAAGACTCTTGCACTTTTTGTCAAAAATTTCTGAAATTTTGCAGGGAAGTTTGCCCGTTAGGGGATTGATGATATTAAATTTTGGTGGTTAAAGGTTGAGGGGTGAGAAGATAAAGGGGGTAATGTGTAGCTCCAGTAGGATTGGACTTAATGACTATTTTACTCATTATTAGCATTTATAATTTTTTTCATAAAACTCATCCATACCCTCAAAATTAAGCTTTTTATATATATTTTATTTTATTTTTTTTAACTATTATAAAATGACAGTTTTTTAAATAAACTTTAATAGATGACTACCCAAAATTTTAAATGTTGCCAGGAAAGTTGAGTAATTTGTTGTTAGTTTATTTGTACTAGAAATTGTGAATGTTGTCTGCACCAGAGATATGTTCTTTGTACTGCATGTTATCTTCACTTGTGACTGGATTGGACCAAAGAGCAGACCTCTTTGGTTTGTGAATTAGTTTTTTGGCATGCCATTGTGTGGTGGGTTTTGATATGTAGTTGCCTGTAGAAAAGTGTCTCATTAATAATTTATAATAAGTGGATAATTTATTTTCTTGTTTTCATAATATACAGTCATTGTATCATTTAGTCTTTGAAATGTGTCTTCTAGTTTTTGTTTGAGTGTGTCGGTTCCTGTACAGAACATGCATATTGGGTTCATGCTGTGTGTGAGTTTTAATTTTCTTAATATCTTTAAGTTTGGTATTATGTTGTTTTAAATGTACTGTCAGCTTGTCTAATTGTTATCTAATGTAATATGTGTTTCTAGTTGTTTTTGTCTGGCTGGCTTATGATTTGTCTGTGTTTTAATTGTAATTTATGTCTGTGGTATGCAGAGCCAGATTAACCCACTTTGGGGCCCTAGACATTCTCTTCTTACCGGGCCCCCTCCCTCTCCCACAAGAAGAAACATAACATATTTTCTTTAGATTTTAGAATTCACAATAACCATATAAAAAGCAATATATTTTTGTTTATTTGTTTGTTATATACAATTGTCCAACAAAAAAGTAAACTAACTTATTTACAAATCTTTTCAAAATAGACAGTTTGACTGGGCCCTTCAAAAATCCAGGCTCTAGACCAGTGTTTCCCAACGTGGAGCCCACGCCCCACAAGGGGGCAATTTGATTGTTAAGGGGGTAGCCGCTGTATGCCATATTTATTGTAAATATTGATATAAGTTAGTTTTAATTTTCTTTGTTTCCCTTTCCTTCTAGAACTTCCCTTTATAACCCTTTTCCCTTGGGGTGGGATTAACAATTCTGGGAACCACTGAGAACAAAGAGATGAACGAGGCCCTGAGGCCGGTGAAAGAGGAGAAAGAACATTCTTTGCCCAGACCTCGAGGTGGGCAGACACGAGTTGTGGTGTTCCAGGTCGCGTTTGGCAACGACTGGAAAGTGCAAGAGACTTTGATGAAAGGATTGGGTTTTATCGTGGTTACAATAAAACAGTGTGACAATTAAGTGCAAGAAAAAACTTTAACAAACACGGCAACGAGAGACCTTCCAAAAGAGTTCAACATATATGTTGGGGGGCATAAGAATTTTAGAAAGACTTAGGTGGGGCATAGCACAAAAAAGGTTGGGAAACACTGCCTTAGACAATTGTCTAAGGCAGTGTTTCCCAACCTTTTTTGTGCTATGCCCCACCTAAGCCTTTCTAAAATTCTTATGCCCCCCAACATATATGTTGAACTCTTTTGGAAGGTCTCTCGTTGCCGTGTTTGTTAAAGTTTTTTCTTGCACTTAATTGTCACACTGTTTTATTGTAACCACGATAAAACCCAATCCTTTCATCAAAGTCTCTTGCACTTTCCAGTCGTTGCCAAACGCGATCTGGAACACCACAACTCGTGTCTGTCCACCTCGAGGTCTGGGCAAAGAATGTTCTTTCTCCTCTTTCACCGGCCTCAGGGCCTCGTTCATCTCTTTGTTCTCAGTGGTTCCCAGAATTGTTAATCCTACCCAAAGGAAAAGGGTTATAAAGGAAAGTTCTAGAAGGAATGGGAAACGAAGAACAAAGAAAACTAAAACTAACTAAAATCAATATTTACAATAAATATGGCGTACAGCGGCTATATGGTTAACTTTAACTCTGGACAAATGCATTTTCGAATTGCCCCCCTTAACAATCGAATTGCCCCTCTGTGGGGCGTGGGCCCCACGTTGGGAAACACTGGTCTAAGCTGATCAGGCCCTGATGGTATGTAGCTACAGTGACTGCACCAGAATACAATAAAGTGTGTCCGAACGTGTTGATTCTGCTTGAACGTAGTTTATTAATATGTTTGAGTGTTTCTTGAAATAAGTTTGCCTGTCAATTAAGTCTGTGTCTGAAGTGTTACTAGTTGTAATTGTTATATTAGTATTTTTGTTGATACATGTTATGCTGTGTTTGTTTTTATGTGACTGCCATTGAAATCTTGTGAATGAGTGTCTAGTCTTCTGTGTGTTATGTCTTTATGTATTTGTTGGCCACTAGGTGTGCAACTCAAACATTGTTTATGGAATCTGATTGTTGTATATAATTGTTCCTTTTTGATCAATAATTCTTTGCTCTATAATATTGAGATTTAGGTATTTTAGTGAAATTTGTGATGCAGTGTCTGTCTCTTGCTGTCATGTCTGTTTCAAGTTTTGTAATAGATATGGGTGGTGAATTCATTAATTTCTTGAGTCCACTTCCTTTGTTGGTGTGGTCAGTGGTTGAACTTTGACTATTGCATGTTGACTGGGATGATATGTGGTTAAAGTTTGATTTTAGCAAAATATAATCTTATTTTATTAAAGAAATATTAAAACTTCATAAATATACATAACATCAGAAAGAACTCAGCAAAATGATAAACATAAACATATACAAAACACCTTTTAGTTGCCCAGAGAAATATTTAATTCAAAACAACATCAGCTAATACATTCCATAAATGGAATACAAATTAAAAATTTATGGAATGTATTAGTTCTGATCTCGTTTTCCACCTGAAGATGGCCTGTAAATTAGGCTGAAAATGTTTATTTTGAATTAAATATTTCTCTTGGCAACTAAAAGGTGTTTTGTATATGTTTATACATAACAACACAAAATGTACAGGAGTATTATTTAAATAAAATTGCATTAATTTCAGTTTATTTTAATCAAAAATTCAAATATTTGTAATCTAATATCTGTGTACCTAGGAAATCCTTATGGATCATTACAAGAGAATATGGCATTTTCCAATACTACATTAACATATTTTGTAATAGCTATCTCAGTTCAAACTGTTGCATAAAAACTGATTGCAGTATAATCAAAATTTTTAACACTGGCATTATTGGAGTCATACAAGGTTGTTTTCTCTCATTCCTATTCTTTATGGCCATGGACTTTGTCAAGCAAAAGATATTCAACTGAATGGATTGAGTTACTCAGTGGAAAAACTCAGACTTTTGGACACTTTTGCAGATGACAGTATTGCATTATTAGCTGAGAAAAGAGACACTCAAGAAATGATAACTAGATTGGAGAAAACAGTTAGGAAAATTGAGTTAAAATAAACAGCAAAGTATCTGAAATTTTGCAAGTTGAAATGAGCAGGATAATATACAGATAATCCTTTGAATTGGTCTATTGAAAATGTTCAGTTACTTATCTTGATGCTATAATGTCTATCAAATCATTTAGTGACCACATTACAAACAATGAAATTCTTCAAAGATGAGGATTGTAAAGATCAGAAGACATTGTAACAGAATGAAAAATATATGGGCTGGCATATGCTACACTTACCAGATCATATATATCCTAAGACTGCATTACAATACAGTAGAGAGTCAAAAATCGGAATGAATTGGGGACTGGGGTTGTTCCGATTACCCATTATGTACGAAAAAATACATTAATCTGTCCGATGTTCGAATTTTGCTCCATTGCGTGTCGCTTCGCGTTGAATTTTCGTCGATTTTAAGCCTAACGAAAATTTTTATAATAATAATCGAGGCTATTGTATCGTTAAAAATTATTTCTGCATTTTGTACAAACAAAAGAAATATATTGAAGAATATAAAAACATGAAAATTATACTTTAGAAGTAAATCTAGTATCAAAAACGTTCGATTCAGCATGACACAGTCCGACTGAAAATCGTTCCAATTACTGGCGTTCCGATTAACGACTCTTTACTGTAATACCTTCTGATTAGAAAAGGAAGGAAAAGCCTTGGTAAAATATATTTAAAGACTTTTGAATATCAGTATTAAGTGGGAAGATACAGATTATCATAAAAGACCAAAGAATGGAAAACTCTTGTTGTGCAAAGTGCTTGGTGCATGGACAGACCTAATACTTCATATCAATTTAACATCTAATAATCAATTGAATAATCTATTACTTTTAGCTCTTAATGTTGTTTTACTCTAAGTATATAAAAATTAATTAATCTAATAATTGATTTCAAAAAATTGGAAACTTGGATAAGCATAACCTATTCTTGAAATAAAACAATAACCAATCAGGAAATTAATACATAATTAAAATGTTTATAATTAATACTATATTAAATTAATAAATTACAAACCGCACTGATTGGAAGGATTGAATTTTCTATCAAATTTGTCATATGTTTAATCTATTTTTGTTGATAAATTGATGAAATAGGAGATATTTTAATATATTAGATATTTATCAGCATACATTTAATAATTATAAATATGTAATGAAAAGCTTTTAAGTTAAATATATAGATTAAATGTGTCTGTGTATATGTATATATATGTTTTTTAATTGCAGTGTATCAGAAAACTTCAGCTCTAATAAAGAAAAGCAGAAGCCTGCATTTTGAATGTTAAAAAATTGCCATAATCATGTAGATCTCATGATTTTAAATGAGATGGTGATTGAGAGGAAAAAATATCAAATGTAAGAAACTTGTGTTTTTTGTAAAATACAAATATAGTAACTGGTTTTTGAGATTACTATTTCACACTTTCAATAATTTAGTAGTGGTTATACCATAAATCAGGGATGTCCAGCCTGCGGGCTGCACTGTGCTCTAAATTTTTTTAGGTTATTTTCATTTATTTTGGTAAAGTGCATTGTAAAACTTATTCTCCTTTCACTAGATACACTTTGATGTCATAATGACATAATTGGTGTTAGAAAACTGTAATACATGCTGTTGTGAACAATTCTTTTCATGCATTAAAAACATCTAAACTACTGAAATAGGTTGAGGGATTCTCATTTAACTAACATTCTTAGAACTAAGACTAGTGTCATAAAAGCAGATATTGACAAGACAGTATTATAAAAGGAAGAAAATGTCAAAAATCACATTGAATTTATTTTTGTGTGAGTATAATTTTTTTTACTGTCAACAATGTAGTATTTTTTTGTAGTAATATATATTTGTTATTAAAATTTGATGTTCATATTTTGAACTTTTTAAAAACATATTTATATAAATTACCTTTGTGGCCTGCTGAATATACCAAAATTTCTAATTTGGCCCATTAGGAAAAAAGGTTGGACAACCCTGCCATAAATAGTTACATAAGTCATTTTTACAATATTTCAAACCAGTATTTAATAAGATATATTTCCTTAGATATTCATATATTTTACCTTATAATGGAGCTGGAGAAATCATTTGAAATTGCTTTAAAAGTAAGTGAAAATTTTAATTCTTTGAGATATACAAAATGTTACTACAAATATTAGAGTAATTTTATTTATCATTTTTCTTATTTAATTAAGACTATATTTAAAATATTGTGCATCATTATCCAAAACTTATATAATTATTTCTTAAATATAATTGCTATGTCTAAATATTAGAACTAAAATAAGAACTAAAATAATCTTCTATAGATTGATATATGATCTGTTTAATATGCCTTCTGTATCAGAATCTTAATCTTGATTTCAGTCAACATTATAATTGGAGATGGAGAAATTTGTTAAGTGTGTACATGCAGTGGTGATATTCGAAATACTTAACAAGGGGTTCGCTAGCGGAAAATTTTTCCCTGACAATCACTGACAAACGAAATGGAAGTTTTAGCTAGAAATAAATACAATACCTTTTCTTGCGATATATCTAATAATCAGTGGCGTATTTGGAATGTAACGAGCCCTAGGTGAAGACCAGGTAACAATAGTATATTACTGCTGTCAACCCCCCCCCCCCTTTTTTATTAGGCAGAGAAATTTTTCACTCCGAAGTGGCACTCCTCGTAATAAACAGATGTCATCATCTCGAGATACATTATCCTTTTTCTTTCGCTGTCCATAGCCCAACACGGGTTCCACAGCCATCTTGTATTATCTCGCACGCGTGAGATTGTGGGATCTCTCTTATGACTGGATCTACTTTCAAGAACTCTCTTGAATCGATCGCGATTAAACCTCGTTTCAGTCAATAGAGATCACACCAAGACATAGTCCCCGACCTTGCTCACAATCTAGATTGAAATGCTCGGTGCGAACGGGGTATAAGGCTCTAGTAAAGTAGTATTACAGAGTATAACACGTATATTTTAATATATTTTTTTAAAAAAAAACAAACCCACTGAGAAATGTTCCGTGTGTTTAACAAGGTTTGGGAAACTGAAAATTTTAACAACGGGTTCGGCCGAACCTGTGCAAACCCACTGAATATCACCACTGTGTACATGTACTGTATAACAATGATAAATTATAACAAAGCCAGTGCTTTAATAGAATTTTCACTGTAGTATGATTAATTCAAATCTTTAATGTTTTTTATATTAGATCTAGAAAATAATATACTTAAGGAATAAAATAGTTACTGTTAAGTAGCATTTATTTCCCATTTATAATTGAGAGGAATCAAGAATATTTTTAAAAGAATTATGTGTCAAAAAAAATTATATTGCATATCCTGCTTATTTTTTTATTCTGTAATTTTTCTTAATTATACTTTTATTTATATTAGATGATGATTCAATGCAAAATATTAAGTATCAAATGTCAAGTATTTATATGTAAGTAGATTATTTATGAACAGTTTAAGTTCAGTAATATGTTTACAACAACAAACTTTGCTAATTTCTGGTCTTTAATGAGATAGTAATAAAATCATTTATTTTTTCTTTTACAGGAACGATTGAAATATGTGATTTCTCTAAATGTATAAAAATGTAAATAAGAATATTTTAACTTATTCTGTATTAAAATTATCTGTAATAAAGTGATTTTTTAAATATAATAAAATTGTAAAATATTAAAAAAATTTTATGTACTTAGTGATGGTTACTTATTCATCCATTTTTAATTTTTGCAATAGTCTATAGATACTGTGGACATAAACCTGATACTGAAGAATTAAGAGCGATGTATTGGAATTATAAAAACTTTTAATAAAACTTGAGTATATAGATTAAATCGTACACTGAAATTAAGAATTCTTTAATTCTTACATTATTGCAATCCTGGTTGCTTTTTGAACAGTCTTAATTAAATTTAGATCACTTTTCTAATTGTTATAGAATTTAACATTGGGAAAGTATGGTGTTCTGTCAAATTTTGATTGCCCCTCGCACTTTTTTCCTCGACATTGACGCTTAAGGAATTCAAAATTTATAATACAGTAACCCCTCGTTATATCACACTTGTCAGAATATAAATAAAAAGCGTGATATAACAGAGTACTAAAAACTCTGAGCTTATACTAAACAGATTATACATCCTATGGAATCTCTATCCTCTATTCTTTCATCAGCAAACAAGTGTTTCTGATATAAAATAAACTTAGTTTTGCAATATTGAATTTTATTCGTGGGTTATATCATTTTAAATGACATTTACGTAAATATCGAAACTACGTACCCCCATTTAGCATTGTTTCTTTAACGTTGACATTTAAAGACAAATACTGTCGATATAAAAACAAAATATCAGTTTCAATTTTATTATACAGTACTATAATTGTGTTTCTTGTACAGTACTATATTTCATAATAAATTGCTTATTAAAAAAGTTATTGTAATTTATATTTTTCAATAGAAATTATAAACACAGTAACTGAGAATTTGAAAATTAAATATTGAACATATAATAGAATTTCAAAACTTGTAAAATTACAGAGTAAAAATTCTCCAAAAAGCAAAATAAAATTACTACTGTATAAAAATTTTAGAATTTTCCATTCAGAAATAATCTCTTTCTTGCCCATTACGCAGTGAAATTTCGAATTCACAGGAACTTGTAAATGAGGAAACAGTACTTAAAACCAATACATAAACAACTTTTAATATCAAAAGGAAACAAATGATAATTGATCTGTCCATCAGTTTTGCTTACTTATTATTTAGCTCTTGATGAATTTATTGTTTCACTTGCAGTGGTAGTTTCAAGGACAATGATAGGAATAAAATACCGTATTTCGTTGCAAAAAGAAATTCAATGGCAATTGATATTTTAAAATTTGGCTCGAGTACTTCTGAAATTGGGGGACAAAATGAAACGCGATATATGCCCTTCAAAATTGTGTGTCGGAGCATATTTAGTGTGTATAGTATCTTAGAACTGGCAGAGTTATTCCTCGATGATATTAAATTTTGATGGTTTAATAGTCGAGAGGATGTGGAAATACAGGAATCTTGTCCTATCTTGAATGGGGGTCGAACTTAATAAAAAATTAGTTTTTGTTGTCATTTACAGTTCTTGCCAATCTGAAAAATAAGCCTTTACTTTTAATAATAAGATTTTTAATAGAAATAATAAACAGATGGCGCCACAGGCAATTTTACTTTGTGCTAATGTGTCAGTGTTTTTAAAACAAATTGTCGGAGATTTTTATCGTACGTCAACAAAAGATTCCTGTTATTACTTAAATTTTATAATAGTATAATGAAAATTATCGAACTTACTAGTGGTCCCCTTAATTTATTGTTCGAGTGTGAGCAAACTCCAGCATGTCCTTGCCAGCTTTTCATCCCAAAAATAACTAGTTGCTAAAATACAAAACATCATAGGAACTAGTTTAGTAAAATGTTTCTAATTCTAAGTTAGAAATATAAAATTAAATTTAATAATAATTTAAATCATCCGATATTTATCATAATAAACGATTTTCGTCGGCAGTAAAATTTTTATACCATAAAAATTTATTTTATTATTCATTTAATTGCAGAAATTTAACATTTATTTCTGAGAACAATCATCCGAGTCAAACTGCATATTATGGGGACGGGCCAATGACAATGGGTAAGAAATAGGGTTGTCTAACGGGATCCCGGCTGTTTTTTAACCCGGGAAATCCCGCAAATTTCTTAAAAGTTCTTTTTTCTTATTGACAAGACTATATCTTGTTTATAAAATCGTACTGCCTGCTGTCTTATCTATCAGCTTAGAGGTATGAAGGAGTACATGCAGTGGTGATATTCGAAATAGTTAACAAAGGGTTCGCTAGCAGAAAATTTTTTCCTGACAATCACCGACAAACGAAATGGAAGTTTTGGCTAGAAATAAATACAATATCTTTTCTTGCGATATATCTAATAATCAGTGGCGTATTTGGAATGTAACGAGCCCTGGTGCAAGACCAGGTAACAATAGTATATTAGCTGCTGTCCACCCCCTTTTTTTATTAGGCAGAGAAATTTTTCACTCCGAAGTGGCACTCCTCGTAATAAACAGATGTCATCATCTCTCGAGATACATTATCCTTTTTCTTTCGCTGTCCATAGCCCAACACGGGTTCCACAGCCATCTTGTATTATCTCGCACGCGTGAGATTGTGGGATCTCTCTTATGACTGGATCTAGTTTCAAGAACTCTCTTGAATCGATCGCGATTAAACCTCGTTTCGGTCGAGAGAGATCAGCACCAAGACATAGTCCCCGACCTTGCTCACAATCTAGATTGAAATGCTCGGTGCGAACGGGGTATAAGGCTCTAGTAAAGTAGTATTACAGAGTATAATACGTATATTTTAATACATTTAAAAAAAAAACAAAACCACTGAGAAATGTTCCGTGTGTTTAACAAGGTTCGGAAAACTGAAAATTTTAACAACGGGTTCGGCCGAACCTGTGCGAACCCGCTGAATATCACCACTGAGTACATGTCAGGAGTTGAAATTTGGAACAGAGTATTAGGTGCTCAAATCATGCGCGCATCAAAAAAACCAGACTTGTAGGTAGTCAGGGGACCGAGAACCGAAACACAATAAAATACAAAATGGCGACTCTCTCTACAAACAGGCAGTAGTGCGAGATTTGCGCATGCGTCGCTCGTTGGTAAGTTGGAAATACGAATCTTGCTACATCGAATTTTGACAAACGAATCTTTGAAAAAACCCATTAACCTGTCCCGTGTTATTCCTCATATATTTCGGTTAATGTTACTTATGGTAGCGAACATAGCGGCTCGTCTCTGAAACAGTGGGGACGCACGTTCTAACCTAACCTAACCTATTCTAATAATTTGGTTGGCAATAATTATGGTAATTTATTAGAATAGGTTAGGTTAGAACGTGCGTCTCCACTGTTTCAGAGACGAGCCGCCATGTTTGCTACCATAGGTAACATTAACTCATATTTCTGGTCGCCACGTGCTAACCTCGACCGATTAACCGGAGATATCTCGTTTCATCATCGGAACTTTTTGAAATTAGATGGCGCGTCGTTATAATTTTATATTAAAACTAACTTCCGAAATAGAATTATTTTTTCTTTTTACATTTATCTTATATATAAAATTGTCGTGTCACAATGTTAGTTACCGTACTCCTCCGAAACGGCTTTACCGATTTTTACCAAATTTCATATGCATATTCAGTAGGTCTGAGAATCGGCTACTATCTATTTTTCATACCCCTACACCATTTCCCCCTTTCAAAAATATATTTATATATGGATTAAGGCTTTTATGTCCAACAGATGGCGCTACCTTCCGACGACCTAAGTTTGCTTTTCTGTCAGGCATTATGCTGGACTGAAGCAGATCATTTTCTATCTATCTATATAAATAAAATATAACGTTCGTTTGTTCCTACCGATTCCTTTGAAATTTTGACACAACGTTGCATTCGAATACGCACGTGTTTTTATATAATATACATGTCGAAATTCCCCCCAGTGGGGGGAGATAGACGGGATTAAGGCTTACCGTGAAGAACTCGGCTTCTATTATACTATTTTACATGCGGTTTTTTGCGTTTTTAATTGCGTTTTAATAGGTTACGTCAACAGAATATACACTAAAAAGGGATTTTTCGATATTCCCCAGCGGGAAAAGTGACGGGATTAAGGCTTACTGTGAAGAATTCGGCTTTTATTATACTATTTTAGATGCGTTTTTGATTGCGTTTTAATAGGGTACGTCAAGAGAATGTACACTGAGAAGGGATTTTTTAAAATTCCCCCCACGGGGGAAGTGTTATACATTTATAATAGATACATTTTGAGCCACAACAACGCGTGGCCGGGTCAACTAGTTAATATATATATATGTTACAGTCAAAACCCGTTTTTAGTTAGAACGCGTTTTAACTAGTTGAAACTAGTTTATACTGGATGTTATACTAGTTGAAAGTAGTTTATACTGAAAACTAAAACTAGTTTTAACAATTGTATATTGTGTTTGCAGTGACGACTAGCAGTAAATTCTAGTTTTAACTAGACAAAACGGGGTTTTGTCTAGTTAATTTACTGTATATATTTTTATAATATTTTTATAATTTGCTGTATATATTTTGATTTTAGATAAAACTAGTTTTAACTTTTAACATTAGTGAAAACTAATTTTAGCTACATAAATATGTTTGGGGGAAATAAAGTTATGTATATCGGTGATTCGGGGGAAGATGCCTAACATTATGCTTATAAAGGAAATTATAGCGATAACTTGGGTTTTGGAGGCCTCTAACGAAAATATATTCTTGAGCATGTTTTTCAAATAAAACTTTGGCGTATATGAAAAATAATTGTATATTGTATTTGCAGTGACGACATTTTTACTGTCTAGCATTTTAGGCATCTCACCCCAAGTATCCGGGTGAGATGCCAAATGCCATTAGGGTAAGATAACAAATATAATTGCAAAAAATTAATTTTCGAATTTCTTAACCAAATTTTATTTATCGCATATGTAGTACAAAGTACTTCATAGTAAGTATAACAGCTCAGTATAAGTTGGGCCGGATGGCCGAGCGGTCAAGGTGGCAGTCTACCGCTCTGGGAGACCCGGGATCGAATCCGAACGGGTCGAATCATCCCCAGGAATTTTTCGGGGGGTGGTCCGTTTGGATATGTCGGGCCCCGTCCCTCACCACCCGGCCGCCCCATTGTGGGCCTGGCCGAACCCATAATGGGCCGTCTATAAGAGGCCCTCTTAGTGCCCACAGGGCGGAAAGAGTTAAAGAAAAAAAAACTCAGTATAAGTATTGTTAAGTCTCCGCCCGTTCTAACGTGCTCTATAGCTAGCTGAAAGCTTTTTTCAGTCCAAAAACCTTTTTGAGAAGTCCTTATATAATTTCTATGCATATCCTGCAATAAAACGAGAAAACAAAAATTTATTAAAAATAGGCATATTGGAATTCAATTAACAAAAATAGGCATGTTACCCCATGAAAAATGTGGCATCTTTTCCATTTGTCAGGGTAAGATGCCTACGTTGCACGTGTTCTAGCATGTCCGATCGGGATCGGCGGTAGATCACAATGGAAACTTTAGAACCTTAATTACATCACACATTAATTCCGCAATTTTTAATATATTCTATTTTAACTTTTTGTTTTAAAATGATTCTAGAAACATTTCACAACAAAAACTTCGTTCTTATCGCTTTTATTCATCTCAGATGTAGAAAATGAAGTAACGGTAGCCAACTACAGCTTTTCGCACTCAATATTGGCCCAACGATTCATCATACAAACACATGACAATATCTGGCGTCACCGTTTGAAAATATCAAAAAGTAGGCATCTTCCCCCGCTTACCATCTTACCCCAAATCACTCTATATATTGCAGTCAAAACCAGTTTTTAGTTAGAATGCAAACCGTTTTAATTAGTTTATACTGGATGTCTTTGTTAAAACCCGTTTTTCTAGTTAAAACTAGAATTTATTGCTAGTCAAAAATGAATTTGAGTTAAAACTAATTTTAACTAGATAAAACAGTTTTAACAAAGACATCCAGTATAAACTAGTTTCAACTAGTTAAAACGCGTTCTAACTAAAAACGGGTTTTGACTGTAACATATATATTTCGTTTGTGCAAAATTTAAAAAATAATTGCGAACGATACAATAGCCACCATTATTTTTTTCAAAAACGGGAAATTTTCGCATTGACCAAACTTCAACCTGGGGCGTCATGCTACGGAGAGAAACTTCAACATTCGATATGTTAATTTCACTGAAAATGCGTCGTGGATGATCTCGTGGCCGGCGAAGTTTGAACGATCGCGCTCAAAACCAGCGATACCAAAGATGATTGGAGAATGAGAACGAGACCCGCCGTGAGCGTCGAAGTGATCCCGCTTAGTAGTGAGTCTCCGAGACATAAGTGAGGTTGAGGCCGAAGTTTTAAACGCGAAAACGTGTACGTCGGACGTTCAGCGTCGCTTTCCTGTAAGCCTAGAAGTTTGACAATGGCGTTTGGAAAGTCAGTGGAATCATGCTCGACATTCCAAACGCCATTGTCAAACTTCTAGGCTTATAGGAAAGCGGCGCCTGACGTCCGACGTACACGTTTTCGCGTTTAAAACTTCGGCTTCAACCTCGCTATTGTCATGTCCCAAATACGGCCTTGCCGTTTTACTTGTTTTTTGTTATGATTGAGGAAATTTTGCAAATGAAAACCATACTTAATTCAAACTGTCAGAATACATTTGTATTTATTAATTTTAATCCCGCTTTTAGTTTTTTAAATATTTGCTCGTTATGGCATTTCACAGATTGTGAATAATCAATATGTAGCCTATTTGTGACAGGACTCCGAAAATTCTTTACTTGTCAGAACCTGTAATACCTGAAATAATTGTGTTGATACTGTCTTAATTTTTAACTATGCCCAATAACTACATTATGCCAGATTGGGCTAGGACACCAACCAGTATAAAATTTTTCTTCATAAACCTGATTATTAAAGCCAAACGAATTGCCGAATTATCGAGCTATAAGCTAGACGCCAATATTAAAACAGCCGAGGTAGACAAATCAAGAATATTAGACGACAAAAGAAACACTGCAACGTATCTCTAAAACGAATTAGAAATCTTCGAGGCTACAGATTTAAAAAAAAAACACATAACATTTGTCTTCTCTTAAATGCATTAAAGACGATTCCATCCACATGAATTGAATCGGAAGGGCATTTTCGGTAGCAGGAGTTTTCATTACTAAAATAAGACTCAGATTGAGTGATTAGAGTATTGATCATCTTTGCTTTTTAAAATCTTAATACAAAATATTGTAAATTTTTATATATGTTTTTATTTTTAAAAAACGAAAATTACCAAGTTAGAAGTTTGATCTAAGTTCATTTTTTTTTTTTTTTTAAATTTTCAACTCAATTGAAAAAGGGTTTTTTGTTGTTGTTTTACGCAGTTTCCAACAAACTTTAATAAATTTTTTCTAATTGTGAAAATTTCTACGTAATTCAAAGGTACGCAATAATTTAATACATATTTTACACAGCATTACAATTATTATTATTATTAATTTGGAGATTGCAGGACGTATTAAATTACTATAATACAACACCTTAATTTTGCTGAGAATTAGATATTTTAATCACAAACGCTTTCAACCTGATTAACAGGCCATCTTCAGGTCTAAAAAACGATAATGGAACAGAAACGTTCCATGTATAGAATATAAATATTTAAATCAAAATTTTTAGAACAAAAATTTAAAAAATATACAATAGAGACGGAATAAAATATAAAATTAAAATATACAAGAGAATAAATAAAATAAACTAAAAAATATAATATACATAATAAATCTTCCCATAACTGATTCTAGCATGAGTTTTCAGTGAATTTTTTAATCATGTATTTCCACGCCGACGACAGGCTCTCCGCATCTCTCGCATTCAAACATCCTTCCCGTAGCCTACTCTTATATATTTCAATCTTCTCCGCTGTCATTGATAAAGTGGGGGAAGATACTGGTTTTATAATCGTTGCCTCGTCCCATTTTACTATCGAACCTTGGACTTGCGACATTTGTGACAAAACCGTGGTATTGGATCCTTTTTTTACGTTATACCGATGTTCTTTTAGCCTTACCCCTAAGCTCCTGTTGGTGACGCCGATGTAGTCTTTCTTAACATCTAGTTGGATGTTTTCATAAGGAACTTTATAGACCCCTGGTTTCTCTTCTGTCTTTATTCTATCCTTATCATTTCTCAATATCTTATATAAATTTGGGGCTCTTTTTAAAATCATTCTTGCTTGTTTCTTATTAGCCACTTCTTTCATAATACTGCTCAAATTACCGTTATACGTAAACTTCAAGCGTCTATTGTGATCCGTATTTAATCCTTGTTTCTCATTGTTCTTTTCATATTTTTTGAGTAATCCTACTATGGTGCTTTTCTTGTAGCCTAGGGCCTGAGCTACTTGCAATATTCTTTCAATTTCTTTATTTCTGTCACCGATTCTATCACAATACAAATAGGCTCTTCTTATCAAAGTTTGAAACGCAGCCATTTTATATCGATATGGATCCATGGACTGTGCTGGTATATATAGCGGGGTGTGAGTAGGTTTAACATATACGCTTGTGGACAAATGATCTCCCATGAACTTTATATTAATGTCTAAGAAGTGCACACTCACGGAACTTTTTTGCTCTAACTTTAATCTAAGACCATCTTTGTTATTATTGATTTTATTCAAAAATTCATGTATCCTGCCACTGTTTCTCCATAATATAAAAACGTCATCCACATATCTGATGAAATGTATGATATCTTCCTTAAAATTTTGTAGAGCTTCTCTTTCCAACCTTCTAACTACCAACTCGCAAAGAATTCCAGAGAGGGGACTTCCCATCGGAACCCCTCTTTTCTGCCTGTAAATTCGACCACAAAATGTAAAACAAGATTGATAACATACCAGGCTAGCGAGTTCTTCTAGGTCTTGGGTGTAACTAAGCAACTGAGGGTTGTTGTTGTACATGAAATCCAATAATGCCTTCACACATGACTCAATCCTTACTGAAGGATACATACTTTCATAATCTAAAATGGTCGCAACTTCGTCCTCCATTAACGAAATATTTTGCATTTCTTTCACTACGACAAGAGGATCTTTTGCCACCAGTCTATCGTCTTCTATCTGTGAGGATAAATATTCATGTAGCCTTTTCTCTAAGATAAAGGTGGGCCCCCTACATTTCTCTACTACTGGTCTTAATTCATTTCCAGTTTTGTGCGTCTTAGCAAACGCAAACAATCTTGGAGCTCCTGAATTTGGGTTGTGACATTTCTTCAGAAAAGGCAAAACGGCCGCGAGACTTGAGCGTTCCATCTTTTTGACCCTTCTGTCCAGAGATCCAATCATTTTGTCGTCAACCACTTCACATTCAGTCTTCCTGATGTAAGTATGTAATTCCCTGTTATATGTATGCCTCTTCATGACAACCAAATGTTTAGTTTTGTCCGCTTTGGTCAACACTAGATCATTCGTTCTTAACCACTCCTTCGTAAGCCATATGTCTCTATTGCTAATATTAGTTGCTTTTTTCTTTGGGCGGTTACTGATGACAGTCTTCCATCTAAAGAATTCTTTATCTAAAGGATCCATGCCAACAATCCCTCTCTCCATCTCCTGTATGGAGGTTTCCCAACTATTCCCCACATCTGGGACAAAGTTAGGTCCTTTTTCAAGCACTTCTTTGATTTTCTTTGGTATTTCTATCCGGTCCCATACTTGGAAGGTATTAGGGTTCCCTTTATTCAATCTTTTTACTTGTTTACCAATAATCCATTTCAATTTTTTCACATAATGTTTAGTGGAATTCTTCTTGACTGCTTCCGCCAAATCCACAACCCTATTGTTGATATGAATTAGTTTATTCGGATCATCTTTGTACACGGTATCTTCTAATCGAATAATATCATTTAAGACCCCATACTTCCTGTTCTTTGTTATTCTAATAGATTTTTTGAGGCAAGCTAAACGGAAGTTACCTATAAGCGAACGGCATTCGGTAGGGATGCTAATACGATAGATCGACATGGGATAGACTTTGTTCTTTAAACATTCTCTTAAAAATTCTAACTTACAACTCGCTTTAATCAACTTTAACACCAACTTCCTGTATATCTTGTACGTTTTTACCGGTGCCGCCATAACTATAACAGTAAAAGTGCTCAGCAAGTAAACCACTATAATACAACACCTTAATTTTGCTGAGAATTAGATATTTTAATCACAAACGCTTTCAACCTGATTAACAGGCCATCTTCAGGTCTAAAAAACGATAATGGAACAGAAATGGGACGAGGCAACGATTATAAAACCAGTATCTTCCCCCACTTTATCAATGACAGCGGAGAAGATTGAAATATATAAGAGTAGGCTACGGGAAGGATGTTTGAATGCGAGAGATGCGGAGAGCCTGTCGTCGGCGTGGAAATACATGATTAAAAAATTCACTGAAAACTCATGCTAGAATCAGTTATGGGAAGATTTATTATGTATATTATATTTTTTAGTTTATTTTATTTATTCTCTTGTATATTTTAATTTTATATTTTATTCCGTCTCTATTGTATATTTTTTAAATTTTTGTTCTAAAATTTTGATTTAAATATTTATATTCTATACATGGAACGTTTCTGTTCCATTATCGTTTTTTAGACCTGAAGATGGCCTGTTAATCAGGTTGAAAGCGTTTGTGATTAAAATATCTAATTCTCAGCAAAATTAAGGTGTTGTATTATAGTGGTTTACTTGCTGAGCACTTTTACTGTTATTGTATTAAATTACTTAAAAATGAAAAATAATTACCTCATTCGATTTCAAGATTTATTTATATCTTAAAAATAATTAATTACATCCCGGGAAACATCACTTTTTTCTCGAAATCCCGGGACAAGCAAAGGACCCGGGAAATGCGAAACCCTAGTAAGAATAGTTGCCCATTCTCGGATTTTTGAGTGGATATACAAAATAAGGTTAATTTGTTGCTAGAGTGTTCGTTTCTACTTAATTTTTAAACTATTGTATAAAAAATGTTGGAAGGGGGACAATTTACTGCAAAAATATTAAAAAATACATTCCTTGTCCTATATAGATCGACGTCCATGACCACAATTATGCAATATGTATGTCTGCATGCTTAGAACTGATCAACAAAAACGGTCAGTACCTACAAATCAATTTAAAGCTCGAACAAACGTTGTATAATAATAAATTACAGTAATATATTTCCACCTTCTCGTTTTCTACGTCGTCGGAGAAAACATCCTGCTAATTCAAACAAGTCCCTACTAGTCCGAGGTTTACTGTATTTTAAAGAAATAGACGTCTTTCAACTCAATTAACTTTAATTTATATATATAATTCTAATGTAGTTTAAATTTTCCGAATACGTAGTTACTTATCCGATTAGTTATATATATAACTTATACAATAGGTCAAAATATTTACATACCCAGAATGTTGTTGGAATACAATTATAAATAAAAACGTTAGTTTAGAAATTTATTATTTTTTAAGTATAACAATAGTAATTGGGCTAAAATTTGAAAAAAAAATTGTAGACAAATTTCCACTGTCGACCATCTGCCTTTCCTTAATCTCAAGAACGGAATTAGATAAATGAAATTGGAGACCGATTTGGAAACCTTACGCGTAGGAGACTCGATTAACTATATAAGAACTTCAGATGCCAACAGGAAGTTATGTTATTTCAATTCAAAATTTTTCCCCTGAAGGTGTTAGATGACCTGCACGACTCTATTGGCAAAGGAAAAGTATGATGTACAGGGATAAGACACTACTAATTTGAAGTGGAGAGCGTATATTTTAAATAAGTTAAAAATATGAGTAAAAATTGCAGCCCGGCATTGTGACGATGGCACAATGCCGGGCTGCAATTTTTAATCATATTTTTAATAATTTTTTAATTACAAATGAAAAGAATTCACTAACGTGCTCCGTCTACTTCGATGACGTAAAGATAGGGTTTGCGCGGATGATCGGATACATCGTTGCAAAAAACAAAAAAAATTTTGCCCGGTCTTAAGCGTTCTGTGACGACTTCGGTTTAAAATGTCAGTTTTTCTATCAAAGTTAAATTTATTTATTCATTTTTGGCTTTCTGCTCTATACACACAAAATGATTGTCTTTTTAGTCATACTCATCGTAGGTTCGATCAGACATACAATGAGGACGACCGGATATGGAGGGACGGGGCTAATATATCCGAGATAGACCGCCCATAAAAAATTCCAGAAGTTTTTCTACTTCCCGTTTTCGATCCTGGATCCTCAGACGGGCCCAAAGTGATAGCTATAAGTTCCAAATTGGAGTTTTTGAACTAGATTCCCTTCCCACAGAAATACTTTCCGCATATCCTGAGCCGTGTCCTCCAACCTAACAGACCGCAAGGAAGAATAGCGTCAAGAATAGTAGGGGTCAACTAATGTGCAGAATTAGATGAGTTAGAAGTAACTGTTTCAGCAAACTTGCAATCAGCTAAAAAGGAAGACCTTCCTTTTTAGCTGATAGAATTAACCTACTGAAGATCTTTGTCCAATGACATCATTCCTACGACAATCAGCAAGAAGCTTGCAGTCGGCTAGATTGGTGGACACGGCTCTGAAATGCCAGTATACAACATTTCTTTTTGCGTTTGAACTGTTAGGAGAGAGTAATGCAATAACACCTTAATATTTTTGACTGTAACCATTTTTATTCAGGAAAAACTAGTTTTAAAAAGTAATATAATACCTCAAAAAGTGCTTCATAAAGTACAGGGTAAGTTTTCTCTAAAATTTTGCTTAAAGTACTAATTGTTTCTAAAATAAAAAAAATCACGAATTCGGTCAGAGAAAATATTGTCGTCCAGTACCGACTAGTTACTGTTCTAAATGATATTAAGATCTTAATGATAATATAAATTGTTTTAATGAGTTTTATTCAAGCAAATAAAAGTACAAAATCCTTTGACAAAGATAGAATAGCATACTATTGTACTATAACCAATACTAATATTTATTCAAGAAAGTAAATATTAGGAAAATAGGAACAAATCTTCGAAACTTTACAATGAACTTCACTTCTTACACTTGTCACGAATAAAATACAAAATATTTTTTTGATCGGCACATTTAATTTGTCCCTAATCCTTACATGCAATACACTGTACCAAGTCTTTCATGAATTTTTAATCTTGACCTTGCATATAAAAAAACTAGTTTTTCCATTTCTTTATCGAAAGTCCTTTGCAATCTAAGGAACCATAATTATATTTTTGCCAACTTGAATTGCTCTCATTCGATCTATTAATTAATTAATATTGTTTTTCGAACTGAAAATGGCGAAGCTGCCTGTCGTTAAGTCATATGGTTCACAATAACTTCATCTATTGCCATTTTAATGTCAGCTTTAGAGAGAAGAAAGAAAACAGACCTTTTCTTTAAAAATGATTTTTGGTAGGTACCGGACGACTGACACGTGGTAACATTTTGGTCATTGTCCATTGTACACAGTTTTATATTGTGAAACTAATACGATTTATCTTAACATAATAAAACTATATACAAAATATATCTTAAAATGAAATTAACTAATCATCTCCAAAGTAGAATTAAAGCCACGAAAATAACTTAACGCACTAAATACCAACAAGCACCTTCTCTGGCTCTGGTTCCACAACCCTAACCAAACCAAATAGTCCCCAAAGTATGACCTTTGACGATGATGTATGCCTATAAAATGGTGCAACCTAGTTTCAATAGCGAAAAACTAGTAATGGTCGGTATTGTTAGACGGTCGGGACCGTACGACTGTCCCCTACATTTACAGATGGCACTGAATAAAAATAATATAATCACTTTAATTATGAATATCTTTTATATATGAGTATGAGTACAGTATATTTATTCTGCACACATGCATGAAAGACATGAACAAGATTCAAGCTTGAGAATAGAAAAAGATACGCGTTTACTCAATTGATTTTTATTTTATAATCATAATGTAATAAATTATCATCATTTAAATGAAAAATATAAATAATTTTGTTCGTATAATTTTTGAAATTCTTTTCTTGTTTTAATAGTCAAGATTAAGTCAGTTTATTGTTGAATGTATTCGGGAAGAGATGCTTGTATATTGAGGATTCCGTCACTAGAAAATTTTTTATCCAATTTGTCGGCAGAAATTCCTTCGGGAAGATTTGTTTCATATTTGAATGCCTTCTTGATATTTCTAGCTCCGTCTTTTTTATTTTGTGCTGCTAATATCTAATATATATAAAAAAAGAATTTCTGTCATTTTTGAGTTATAGTGATGGACAAAAATCAAATATTTTCTGCCTTTCCTACCACTAAGCGATTGTTTTCAACATTAACAAAGATTTCTTCAGGTGCATATTCTCGAAGATCTATTTTTAGATCTAAACGATTTCCTCTAGAATTATTTTGAACTAATGGATCTTCTGCGAGTCTCCACGGTAGAGTATCTCGATTAAATAGCTGTCTGTCTTCAGTGCAAGGATAATTAATTCCGGTAGGAAGTCTATTTCTGATAAGCCCTGATTCAGAAATCATGCGTTCTATATCATTTTTCATTTGATTCATCTCTTCTTCCATTCTTCTTCTTTCGTCTTCTATTTGTTGTTCAATTTGATCGAATTCTCGCTGAACTGAGCTTCTGTCGCTTCTGGATGAATCGTATGTTGTAATGCTGTAACGTTTGTAAATTAGTTTTAATGTTTTATAATAACAACATTCATTTGTAATCTAAACAGATTACCGTTTATCACCCCTAATAGGCACACTTGGACCACGAGATGATCTCTCAATTGTGTCCTGTGTAAATGAATTCATCTCCCTCTTCATTCTTTCCATTTCTGTGTGTAATCGTCTCATGTCGTTTTTTATACTTACGATTTCTTGTTCGACTTGGTCATATTCTACAGACGGCATGTTTGTTCTATAAACAAATAAATAACAACAAAATTCACACACACATATATATATATATATAATTTGCAAGATTTCTAAAAGGAGATGATCACTCTTTTATATACGATAGGCTTACGATAGTATCTCATTTTACTATTAGAGGCAGTTGACACAAGGATCTTGGTAGTAATTCTAGCCTACTTGTATTGTAACAAATTTTTGAATCACTTTAAAACATGCATGAAACACTAAAAGGTACCAATAAGCAATTCTCCACTGGGTTTGTAGTCCAGAAAGAAATCAGCTAGGTATGTTTATCCTAAGCATTCCTAAACATTGCTGTTCAGCATTACTGAGCAGTAGATAAGTGAACAAAGCAAAATAAAAATAAAAAATAAAAAAAGCGCTATTGAAATAGAAAATAAAATGGCAGTTGACTATACCTACATATACCTATTCGGTTATGGACGGTTTTGTTACCTATGCGGTTTTGTTGGAAAAAATTCGTACAATTTAGACGTGACAAATGATGAAGCTATTCCTAGATGGGATACTTCCATTTCTACAGATCGGAGGATATAAAAGATAGTGTGACTAAACAAGTGAATGATCCAGTCATTTATTAGTCACCTTAGAAGGCAAAATTTGTCTCCGATATTATATTAAAAATTGGCCTTTTAAAGAAGAAATTAATACTACGTAATTAGGTTAATTTGAATTTAATATAATCAATTACAATATAAAAATAATTATAACGGGCTTTTCTTTTTCTGCCTACCAGTGACAGAGTGGATAAAGCCACTAAACATTAGTAAGTTCGCACCTCGCCAGCGGTCTGGCTACGTAAACTTTTCCGGATTTTCTTCACATTTGTGAATAGGGAGGCATCACCCTCCGCAAAACGCCCGCGAGTCGCGTTGCTATATATCAGACGTGGGCAAATGCGGCTCTTGCTGAAAGTGTTAATATCTGTTTTTTATTATTATTTTTACACTTTTATTTTTGTAATTTTGTGAAAATATGTTTATTAAAAAAATTCAATATTTGTTTATATTATATTTATATTATATAATAAAATCGCGCGCCTTACCATACTATCCGCCACGACAGTACAGAACTGCGGCTCCCATGCATTTTGCAAAACCTATATTTCGGCTCCCACTGAACTCTTGCTTGCCCATCCCTGCTATATACAAACAATAACAAGATTAATTCTTTGTGCCTCTACGTCTTTAAATATTTTTTAAAAAACAAGATTTTTTACTCTCTGTCCGGTTAGCACTAAGTGCATTTTTATTAAACCCGTTACGAATCCGGACAGGCCTATAACGGGGCAGCCGGGTAATCATGGATAGTGGATGAGGCCATACATATCAGGGATAAACCACTCCTTGGATTTTTCGA
This sequence comes from Centruroides vittatus, assembly GCF_030686945.1. Classification (NCBI taxonomy): domain Eukaryota; kingdom Metazoa; phylum Arthropoda; class Arachnida; order Scorpiones; family Buthidae; genus Centruroides; species Centruroides vittatus. The sequence continues at coordinate 1,679,684 of NW_027120741.1, forward strand.
TCCCGGATCTCCTAGAGTGGCGGGATGCCAGAGTGGATATTTTAAACCGGACGCGTATATAACGAGTGTTTCTAAAATTACGTATTTCTTTTATAACTCCAGCGCTGTGTTAACCGGCCCGGATGCCCCAGCTTCTGGTATTTGCCAAAATTGCTAGATAGCTAGTCCGACTTTGTTAGAAGAGAAAAATTCCCCTTATCTCATTTCAAATCGCACCTTGTGTATTCACTGGATTTTAAAACCGCGTCGATTCAATTTATGATCTTTTGTATTATATATTATAAAGTTTTCCTTTATTTTAATACCTTTCAGATTGCAATCTTCTTCGACCTTGGTCCGATACAGCCATGAAATGCTCCTCCATCTCTCGTTCGATTCTGTCCATATCTTCTTTCAGTCTTCTTATAGTGGACTCCATTTCTCTTTCCATTTGTTTGAAATTTTCATTAAATGAATCCATATCTACGTATATCTTTCTCCTGAAGTTTCTTTTGACAACAAATTTTGGAAAGGCTAATCTAACAATATTTTATTGGACCACTGTTCTGAAATAATACAAATGCCCTCTACTAATTACTGTTAGATAATTTTTATTCGATTGTTTGAAAAAGCATGAAATTATTGAAAACAATCAGAGGAAAAAACTTACAAGATTTGTATATATTTAAATATATGCAATTACTAGTATATTTCTAGTTTGTTTTATTGCGCTGCAATTTGAAAATTGTAGACCTATAAATTCCCACTGTCGTCCGTCTCTTCTTGTTAGCAATAGTCGTCTATCTAGTATCTAACTAGTTCACAGAAAAAATTTTTAATTGGATTAACGAGACTTCCAGTTTGCATAGGAAGTTCATATATAGTTAATCGGGGCCAGGGCCGTGCGTTAGATTTTCTTAGTATAATGCAAGTCTTCGAATGCCTCTTAATTTTTTTTTTTTTTTTTTTTTTAAATAACCTTCGATTGTGATTTTTTTTAAAACTGCACAAAATGTACGAATACTATTTTTATTTTGAAAATATAAACTACTATAAATTATTAACATCAACTACAGTTTTACTCTTCCAACTTTAACTTTAGCAAATTCGTTAATTAGGGATGTGTAGTTTAGAGTGGCATCCAATGTAGTGTAGATTCAATAGAAATTAATGATAAATTTCTAAGTTTTGTTTGGCTTATTGAACTTTTTAAGTAGTGTTTTATTAATTTTAATTTGGAAAAACTTTTCCCCACTAGCTATATAGACAAGGAGTATTAATAAAATTCTCAGACCTACAATAGTATTCGGATACAAAGTAATTAAGTTATTTTGGCACAAATTATTTAAAACATCCAAAAGTTTTATAGAATATGGTAGCATTCGGGATATATCACGTAATTCTTCTCGAAGATCATTTGCATTTATATCTGATTCATTTTCCACCGAAAGTATTGACTGGAGACTGGTACAATAATTTTCTAGCGTTTTGTCATCTAAATCCTTCAGTTTTAAAATGTCATATAAAAACTTAAAACTTTTGCTATGGGTTTCCAGAAGCGTGAATCGTTCATTCAGAGAATTAAAGGTAATGTCCAGAATATAATTGAAAAGTCCATTTTAAATTTACTCTCTTCTGAATTTATTTATTTCAAATAAAATATCATGCCAAAGAATTACACCGCATATAAACTTGTAATTTTTAATATTTTTTGCTAACCCTCTTGCTTTAATTTTGGTTTCTGCATCTCTGTTGACATCTATTATTTGGAATAATGCATCATAGATTTCGCAAAGTTGAAATCGTAAATGTTCTAACGCATCTATTCTGCTTGACCATCTAGTAGCATTCAATGGTTTTAGAGTTAATTGTGAAACATTTTTTAAGCACTTCCCAAGGCTTTGTAGAACCAGGAAAAAAAGTGTAAAGTTCCTGTACAATAGAAAAAAAAGTTGTTTCTGGAGAAGATGACGCTGCATCATTCACAACTAGGTTTAAAGAATGACATGCGCAGGGCACATAAAACACCCTTGGATATTTTTCAAGTATTCTATTTTGTACGCCCTTTCATATTCCTTTCATATTAGCTTCGTTGTCATAGCCTTGTCCTCTAAGCTCTAACTCAAAACCTAACTTTCCCAAATGTGTCAGAATAAGTTCTGTCAAATCCTCTCCAGTTGTATCACAAGCTTAAAAAAACCAATAAAGAATTCTTCGATTTCATATTTATTTTGAATAGAGTTAAAAGCGACAACTCTTATTGTTAATGAGAGCTGTTCAATATGACTTACGTCTGGGGTACAATCGGCGATTATCGAAAAATATTTAGCGATTTGAATCACCCTGTATATACCGTATTTTACAGCACATAAGATGCACCTCCATTTTAACAAAGTGTTCATGAAAAAGTGTTTAATATATTTAAGTCATCTCGCATCTTTGGTACTCGGCACCAATGTTTTCTGTATTCCGCTTGATTGATGCTTTCAATGAATTCATTAATCTTACGGTTATTATTCCATAATATAAAGATGTCGTCCACATATCTTTTAAAATATACTATATCTTTACGGAAGTCATACAAAACTCTTTTCTCCAGTTTTCTAACAACCAACTCACAAAGAATTCCTGAGATCGGACTTCCCATTGGAATCCCCCTTTTTTTATCTATATGTTTGACCATCATAGCTGAAGATAGATTCGTAGCATATCAGGTTAGCCAGTTCTACTACTTCGTTGTTGTAATGTATCAATTCTGGGATTCTGCTGAACAATAATTCGAGCAGTGCTTCCTTGCATGATAGAATTCTTATGGACGGATACAAGTTCTCATAATCCAATACCGTTCCTACTTCCTCTTCCATTAACGATATGTGTTGAATTTCCTTAACCACAGTCCCAGGATCTTGTGCCACTAGTGCGTTGCTTTCAAGTTGGAGGAGACAAACTTGTATAATCTTTTTTCCAAGACAAAAGTCGGTCCCCTGCCCACGGTACTATCCTAAATGGCTCAGACCGAAAACTCGGTAGTTAAATGGGATGAAGCGGACATTATCAAACCCGTGAGCTCCCCAACATTAGCAAGGACCGCTGAGAAAATAGAGATTTACAAAAGCAAACTGGAAGGGGCGTGTATAAATGCGAGGGACGCTGAAGACCTTCCATCGGCCTGGAAGTTTATGGTTAAAAACTCTGCAATGAACTCTTAATTTACATGTTTATTTTATTGTTCTGCATTAGTATTAGTTGATACTTGTATTTAGGAGTTTTTCTGAGTTTATTTTTAATTTTTATTTTATTCCTTCTTTTTAATTTTATACAATATTCGTTTATTATTTGATACTTGTATTTAGGAGTTTTTCTGTGTTTATTTTAATTTTATTTTATTCCTTGTTTTTAATTTTATACAATATTCGTTTATTATTTATCATCTTTTAATCCGTTGTCAATTTTTTGAAATTTAAATATTTGTATTCGATCCTCTGGAACGAAACTGTTCCATTTGTCCGGTTTATTTAACCTGATGATGACCTATGGAATAGGTCGAAAACGTTTGTTTTAAATTAAACTTTCTCGGCAACGATAAAGGTGTTAGATTATTATTTAATATTTTGCTGAGCACGTTCTATATAATAAACATTATTCATGCCACTTTCTGGTATTTCGCTCATTTTTCTCGAGGCACTTTTATTCTGCAATTGAGAAGGAATATAATAATCCGCTTCGGGTTTTATCTTAATATTATTTTCTGCAGTGATATGATCTTTCAATATTTTTACGACTATTTTCACAGTCGTCATTTTATTCACAAATAAACTTTTCATTCCTATGCGTCCAGAAAAACTGCAAGATGTGTTTTGCTTTTTGAATATTTCTACGGGAGATTGCAAAATGCATTTAATTACTACTCTTATTAAATCTTTGTCGGCATTATAACTTATGGGAAGAACTATTCCAGTAACGAAGCAATCTTCTTTTGCAGTTATTTCACAAATGAATTTTATGTTACTATTCATCATCATTTCGGTTTGATTTTCCAAATGAATTCGATTCAAATACAAAAATAACGAGTCCAAATTCTCCTCAGTTCTCTTTGTTACTATTTTGCAGAGAGTCTTCGGAATTTCTGTTAAATTACCGGGACAATAATGTGTTATAGCTTGTACTTCTTCTCTTGTCAGAACACTGTCGATTACTCTAGGGAAGAGTTGTTCTTTCAGGTACACTGGATCCATGGTAAGAAAGCGAATTTTCGGTAGATAAGGAAGAATAATTGATCGAAGAGATTTTCTTGCCGTAACTCTATTAATGGCCCACTTGTGAACGATCCAGAAAATATTTTCTTCTTCTAATGTTTTATATATTGGTCGAGAAATGAGTCTAAGAATTGTACTTTCTTTACATCGCAAATACTCGTCGTTATAAAAGAATATTTCCTTCCAATCATTATCAAATTTTTGCCAGCACATCAATTGTATAAGACATTCACCGTATTTGCATGCAAAATCGTAAATAAAACAAACATTCTCGCAGGTGATTTCTCGACTAATATGATAAATGCAATGTTCTTTAAGACCTTTAAATTCATACGTTAAATTGATGAGGTAAACATCCATCGCATTTTCCAAGGAAACAAATTCTGTTGCAGCACGTTCTATAAACCTAATAGTGCATGAAATACGAATTGAATATTATGTCGTGTGTTTTGTACTAATGCAATTAAAAAAGAGTAAACGTAGAATGCATACTTTTACTTATTTGGGAAAAACAGGAGTTTGGAAGAAGTCATTTACAATTAATAAAAAACATACCATTACCAAAAGTATTCTACATGAATACTACAAAAGCAGCTTAACTATAAAAGAATAACTAATAATAGTAATTATCTCCTCCATGAATAATTTTCGAATGATTTTTGCACATTTTTCCAATTTAGTTCTTGTTCAATTATTTTAATCCTTCTGTATTTCTTTCTAGATAATAATATTACTAACTTGTATTACTTTTCCTCTGAATTTGCCTTGAGTGCCACTTTATTCTTGTAATTTTTTTATTATATAATACTATCGTAACCAGAATGAACCCCAGTCCCACTGCCAGCAATAGAACGATGCAAACCGATGTCCTTACTCTCGCTAGTCGCTAGCTTTCTAAGGCGGCGACAGACGAGAGCTCTGTGCCATGATGTAACATGCAACGAACAAAATGTTCGCTGGTTTGGACAGCCTGTGAACACGCGCTGCTCAGTTGCTGCAGCTGCTCACCCAAACCATTTTCTGTCGATCTTTGCCACGAACACAAAGGGTTTTGTCGGCGCACCATTCTTTTTTCCGATCTCACGTACACCTTAGTACTGATACGTGTGATACAAAATGATCTTTACGAATCTTAAACATAAGACGTAAGTTTATGATACATAATTGACTTAAAAACTTAATCTTTCTAAAACTCTGGACTTTTTTAAAACGCCGCAGGACGCGGGACAAATTGTTAAAAATCGGGACTGTCCCGCTAAAAGCGAGACGTCTGGTCACCTTAGTTTACTTTTTATTTTATATTATATTTAATTGTGTCCAAATAAGGATTAAACCCCCAAATACGTTCTGGTACATGAAAGCACCCTTATTAAACTTGTATCAATAAATAAGAGTGTTAATCTAAAATTTTACATAGCTGTATTGAAGAATATTTACATTATTATATTATGTAATGAAATTTTGCTAGTAACGTCTAAAATTGTTTTAAAATGTATTTATTTTGATGTTTCAATAAATTTTCTTAACTATTTTCTATCTGAAATAAGATTTCCCCTTCTGCTGTAAATGTAATATTTTCTAAATGAATGAAATAAAATAAAACTAAGTTCGTACTTTAATATGTTGATACGTGCGTCTTATCCTTCATCATTTAGTATAATCAGGGATGGGCAACCTTTTTCTATGTAACGGCCGTATTTGAAAAGATTTTGAAAAGATATGCGGATGATACGCTTATTATGTATGACACCATAGATGGGCTACAACAGATAGTGAACAGAATCAATGAAACTGGAAAAGACTTAGGTCTTAACATTAATGTCAGCAAGACCAAATTTATAGTGTTTAGTGGGGATCAACACGACGACGCTCACTTGACACTTAACAACCAATAGAAAAGGTTAACCACTTTAAATACCTAGGAAGTATGATCACATCCAACATGGACCCTGATAATGAAATCAAATGCAAAATTGAGACAGCTCGTGCCTACTTTAAAAAAATGAGCGCTCTCTTTTGCAATGATAACCTAAATCTCAGACTAAGACAATGGATGGTAAAATGCTATATCTGGTCGATTCTGTTTTATGGAGTCGAAAGTTGGACTCTAAAAAAGAACATAATAAACCGGCTAGAGGCTTTTGAAATGTGGATCCTCCGTAGGATGCTTCGAATACGATGGACTACCTTGATAAGAAACGACGAAGTCTTACATCGAGCTAATTGTAAGAGATCGGTAATCACTAACATAAAGTGTCGCAAAATTGTCTATCTCGGCCATGTGTTATGCGGAGAAAAATGCCACCTTCTCCAGCTGATACTGAAAGGAAAGATTGAAGGGAAACGGGGTGCTGGTAGAAGACAGATGTCTTGGTCAAAGAACATCAACGAATAGACTGGTACACAAAGACTTAGAGATCTCTTTAGGCTAGCGGAAGATCGTGAAGCATTCTCCATAGTGATCGCCAACGTCCGGGAACCGGATAAGGCACATTAAGAAGAGAAGAAAACTATACATATAAATAATTTACCTAAAAGTAATTCCTATCCAATTCAATTTTAACGAAATAATACTTTCGAAATCATCTCCTCATATGATTTTCCACAATAAATATTTAATACTTGTATTAAAAATTCGCAAAAAACATTTGTTATGGTTGTCAGATAGACATTTTTGTACACAGAATCATACAGATCTATTTTTGAAAATATTTTCCATCAGAATCAATGCATTTCTTCATTCTTAAAAACTAGTCCAAAAAATACCCTTGCAAACAGGGCTGCGCAGTCGGTAAAAAAAACACAAGACTCCGACCCCGGCAAAATTAAATACCACGTCATAGGGGGGCAGAGGTTGACGGCCGGATGGCCGAGCGGTAAAGGTGGCAGCCTACCGCTCTGGGGGACCCGGGATCGAATCCGAACGGGTCGAATAATCCCCAGGAATTTTTCGGGGGTGGTCTGTTCGGATATGTCGGGCCCCGTCCCTCACCACCCGGCCGCTCCATTGTGGGCCTAGCCGAACCCATAATGGGCCTACTAAAAGAGGCCCTCTTAGTGCCCACAGGGCGGAAAGAGTTAAAAAAAAAAGGGGGGAGGCAGAGGCATTCATAGGGCACTCTACTCAACACTGAAAGGAGACCGGGGCGTTAACCCAAATACTTTTATAGTTAGTGTTTTTAATATCTAACTTACATTAATATTTATTTGTATAAAAAATTAACTTTTAATAAATCTACTATATAAAGCTGAAAAACTGCGTTCTGTCACGGTATGCCAAAACGACCACTAGGGGCGCCCATAGTTATTATCTAAATTAACAATATAAATTATTTTATATTTTTTTAACATAATATTCAGTATATTATTTTTATTTGTAATAGGAATTCATTATTGTCACGGAATACCTAAAACGCGCAGTAGGGGTCTACTGTATATGTGTGTGGATCGGGGCATACAAAATATATGCCCCGATGCCTGCATCAGGCCTTTCTGGTATTTAATAAGAGGAGAAAGGGGGAGATAAAATTCTACATCTACATATCTTTATTCTAAAGCATTTGCACTTCAATTTCACTCTTTCAGAAAAGTTAGTCTAACTAAAAAGTGTGTGATCTAGCTACTTCAGCCATTTGTTCAGAAAAGAAAATTATATATTATGATCAAATAGTCAGGCTCATTCAGAAAAATGGAGTACTTATTTAGAGCAGGTATAATAAAGGAATTATTCAAAAATATTCAAATTTAATTGGGTCAAAATAATTTAACTTCTTCATCTGGCATTATGGGCCTTGGAAGTCCTTCGCCGCAGTCAGAATCCTTTTCCATCTCGTTCGGTTTATAGCCTGCCTCTGCCAATCTTCAATTCCGAGGTCTCGGAGATCTTCGGTGACCCCATCTATCCATTTTTTTCTGGGATGGCCTCGTGGCTTCATCCCTTTCCCCCCATACTGGAGCCCTCACAAAGCTGCTGCCATTATTAGGAAGCCTTACGACATAGCCTAGCCGCTGTAATCTGCTGGTCTTAATCATCTGTGTGATCATGGGCTTGTCATAGGTTGTCTGCAGTTCCTGGTTTGTTCTCCATATTGGTTCTCCATTGACCATGACACTGTTATCATCATAGTCTTTCACAAGTCCAAAAATTTTCCTTAGTATTTCGTTTTGAAATCTCTGTAGTTTTAGTTCCTCCTGCTTTGTCATTGGACGTTTCATATCCACACAGAATCACAGGTCTAATCAGCAACTTGTATACAGTTAGCTTCGTCCTTTTACTAAGGAGTCTGCTTTTTCCTACGTTTGTGAGCCTGAAGTAGATTTTGTTTCTCTTTAGCAAGAGAGTCCCTAGCTTCTTGATGTCATTGTTTCTGTTTATGTCAGCCCCTAAATATTTGAAGGATTCCAGTGCTAAATGTCATTTTTTAAACTCTTTCCGCCCTATGGGCACTAAGAGGGCCTCTTTTAGCAAGCCTTTATGGGTTTGGCCAGGCCCACAATGGGGCAGCCAGATGGTGAGGAACAGAGGCTGATATATCTGGTCTGATCACTCCCGAAAAATTTCTGGAGAATTTTCGACCCATCTGGATTTATCTCAGAACCCCAAAGCAAACTTGCAACTCTTTTATGTTTAGTCAATGAAGGAAAGACAGGCTGGATTGATGCATGACTCCATGATGTCAAAACAGGTTGCCATTTTGCAGTAAATTTCAGACTTTTACTGACACACAGATGAAACATTATTGCAAAGTGACAATTTTAAAAGGTATTTTCCATAAATTTTTTGACCAACTTTTGTATAAAGCAGTTTAGCTATAATACAAGTACAGATATTATTACCAACTCACTTTCATAAAATCCCACCAGATCAAGCTTCAGAACCCATGATTTTTGTCTAAAAACAATTAAATATATTCAAACAATCATAATAAATGATAGATAGAAATGATTATTTGCATCATCTGACTTTATCACTTATTAATGTCTATCCACAATCTGATCAGAAAGTTCATAAAGGCTTCTGTTCACTATGTTTTATTATAATGTACAGTAATAATATAATTAATTACATACTGTACTTACAATTAATATTAAATATGAAATGGTTCTGTTTTTTCCTAACAAAATTACATTTTTTTTTTATTGGCATAAATTAACATTAAAATATTAATTCCAATATAAATACAAAACTAAGAAATTGCATAATTATGTTTAAAGCAGAAACTTTGAAATTAAAAATAGAAAATAACTGAAGATGATAGAATCAAGTATTCGGCAATATACAGAATCATTATAAAGTTACAATACTGGTCTTAAAAAACAGTTTTCTAAGATTAGCATCAGTGTTTGTTTCAATATCCATGAATGAATGAAATTGCATATGTCTCAGTACTTCCTGTTTCATGTCTATAAATAGCCAGAGTCTAGAGCACAACATGAATTTCAAAGTATGCTGCAATGTTGCCAATAAGTTACCTTTTGTGCAGTGGCATAGCGAACATAACTGGCGCCCGGGGCACGACACTTTATTGGTGCCCCCTCCCCCTCCAGAAACACATATAGTTTGTCTTGGAGACCATTTGGGCACCCCTCTGCGAGTGGTGCCCAGTGCATGATATACCCCCTTGCTATGCCACTGCTTTTGTGCTGCAATGTTGCCAATAAGTTACCTTTCTATAGCCATTGTAGTAACTGATGACTGAACCATGACAATGAACAATAGTCAAGGACAAAACAAAAGTTAATATTTATTTACCAGTGCCAGTTTTCAGTCATGGTATGTTTTATGTGGTCCTTTCCCAATCCAGATAGGCAAAGAATTGTTACTGTTTAATGTATCCTCACTAAATTTGGCGTGAATATTCTTTAGCATTCTATAAAAAACATTGTGGGGTCCCCATCCCAACTATCCCCTCTTAACTTTAGTCAAAGCAATTTCTTTGTGTTTTGCAGTTTCATTATTGTAAATACTTAGAAGAATAAACGTAAATTTTAGTTACTAAGATCATTGTTTTTTATTATCCTCTCCCAACCCAACCTCACCAATTTCCACTCCCTCAAAAGCCCAAACAACACGAGGAATACAAAACTAGTAAACGTATTAAACATGAAGATTTTCCAACTCCTGCTTTGTCATTTTATTATTTTTAAGAATATAACCTTGAAAAACAACTAACATGTATACATATGTACAAAAGTTATGCAAAGATATTTGCATACGAGTAGAGAGAACTGTGGACAAATATGACAATAACAGTATTACTTCAAGTCTAACAGAGTAATACACAATAACTAACAAATTTTATAAATCAAAGTAATAAACATAAGTCTTTGGTGAAGCTACATATAGCAGTTGGGCCTAGGGGGAAAATGAATGGAAAGTGCTTACCAATACCCAAGCAGAGACTACCTGGGTATTGGTAAGCACTGACCTGTCAAGTAAAAGAATATGTCCACCTTGAATTGCAATGCAGCACTCAATGTCATGGTAGGCTTATCATGAAGTAATTCAGATGTTCTTGGAGTAGATTGGTCCACTCTTCCTTCAGAGCAATTGTGTTTGTTTTAGGTTTTGGACATTCAGGATTAAATTTTTCATAGAACTGAATTTCTTAATTTTTAGTACATCTAAAATACTTAAAAAAAACAATAAAAATGTTCACATTTTACAGTTTATTTCGTTTAAAAATAATACACAAATATAAACTGTACATTTCTTTGTTTTATTAACAAATAATTTCCCAGAAAGAGAAATTTTTTGGTAATATCTCCAACAGACATTTTTAATGTTAAGATGCTTTAAAAATTTTTCTTATGATCCACTGAAAAATAAAACATGTAAAGAATTAAATATATATACATTTTTCCTTATTTAATTTTAATTAATTATTATATAATAACAAAATAACAAAATTTAATAATTGAATTCCAAAATTTCACAATTAAGTACTGGAATTTATAACTAGCCCTTTCAAACCTTTTTATAAATATTAAATTCCAAAATTATGAATTTAATGTTAACATGAATAAATTATTATTATTATTATTATTACTATTTGAATTTATCATCACTAATGGCTTTTCATATTGCACTTGATATCCTTTGTATGAATCTGTTTTTGAACAGTTTGATAGAATATCTTTAAAATGGCTTCATACAACTCTGATTATTTTTCTTTCTACACTGACTTGAAAAAGAAATAATACAAAGTAACATAAAAAAGAGAGATCAGGAATAAAAATGAAGATTTAGTTTTTCAATCCTACATTAAAACAAAGCCATATTATTGTTGCAGAATGAGATCGTGTATTATCATATAATGCAAGAGTCAAAAGTTTTGTCCTTCTTTCCCAAAATTTCAGCTTTATTTGATAAAATGTCAAAAAATACAAACCAAACCTATTATACATAGGTGGATTTCAAGCTCTTATTACTGTCTATGACTTCTGTCTTCTTCAATGACCTCAAAGCTATCTCAAAATTTTGCAAATTAATGAAAAAGGTATGGTTGACAGAGAACAATATTTAATTAATTTGTTTCTGTCACACTTTTATTAATAAGTAACAAAAGCTCATGTTTATTCTTTGTTCCAATGCTTCAAAAAGTGATAATTGTTAGTATAACACAAAATCAGAAAATATATACTGTGAATGAGATAAAAACAAATTTACTTATAGGTAAGCAACTGGATTGTTCAGTTGTGTGAACAAAAAATTAAGAACAGTACATACACTAAGTTGTGTTTCTAATGTTTTTACATACTTACAATGGACTCAGTTTCAGAATTTAATTGTCAAATTTGCAAATAAAAAAAAATCATCATTGACATTAAAATATATTTTAAGTACCCATAAATATACAATATTAAAATAACCTTGGTAATTAATTATTGTTATCAAATGTTTTCATATACATGGTATACAGGATGAAAACTATCAATAAGAAAGTTTTGTAAGAAATTCTATAATACATTTATTAAAATGCTATTTGTGGTAAAATACAAACTCAATAAGTTTTTGTTGGTGTCAATAAGTCTCCGGGCAGTATTCAATTTCTCTCCAGGTATTTTCTAGCATCTGCAGAGTGATTTAATCTCTTATAAAGAAAATCATGGACAGTTGACTTTGCACTATAAATACCATTTTGACTGTCAATTGTGTAGGGAACAGCAGTGATATCTGCAGTCAAAGTGTTGCCACCATAGAAACTTGAAAATGTTCTCTTTGCTTTGCTGTGAACATGTTTCATCAGTGACTTTCTTATTGACAGTTTTTGTCGCAGACATCCTGTATATGATGATTAAATATAGTATACTTGTACATGCTTAATCTATTAGAAAAATTATGTTTGTTTAAAGAAAATGTTTAGCTTTCTTTCAATGGTCATTATTCAAATATAATGTTTATGATGTAACAATATTAAGTACAGTACATTTCTATTACTATTGAGGAACAAAATAAATTAATACATCAAAATTACCAAAACTTGCAAACCAAAAAAATTATAAGCAATAATTTTGGAATACCCCTGTATGAAATCCAAACCTTTAAAAGTTTCAACTGAGATGATTTTTCAAATCAAGCTACAAAACAATTGTTAATTTAACGTATAGATTACTAAAATTATTAATATATCATTTATATCAATGCAGTGATTCAATAGACAATGTGAAGCTTCCAAATGCAAAGTTGATGAATCTGAGGTGATCTATTCAGAGAAATTTTTGGCATTCTTTTGGTGACAGTTAGAGACATAGCCTGTTAGATATTTAATGTACTTTTTGAATTAGATTTAGATGGACTGTGTGGAAATTATAAATAAGTTTTATTTTTTCCAATTTGGAACTTAAAATTTTTTGTAAATAACTGTTTTTCTTGTACACAGTTGAATTGATTTGATTTTTTGTCTTTGAATAGTTTGAAATAATTTTTTTTATTAGTACTAATTCTTGTTCATATTTACTATTGTCATATTATATTATTGTTTGACTTAATGTTATAGCTTAATTTAATTGAATACTTTATCGTTTTTGATTTTTTTTTATTAAGAGTCACAGAATCCAATTGATTAAGAGTATCTTACTACAATCCAAGTCCAGGTCTGGTACTTGATTGAACCCAAACTTTATGTAACACTGCTTTGTTAGGTATTATCCAGGCTTAATTTAATCATGGTGCATTGCAATATAATATCAACGTACAGAATTAAAAAGTTATCTCTCTTGTTTTTAAGGAAGAATAGACTTTAAACTAATTTTATATACACAATAAAACCTGTACGAAACAGAACTTGAATAAAATAGAAACCTGTCTAAACAGGAAAAGTTCTTTGGAATGGAGTGATTTCTGTTAAGAAAAAAACCCTGCTCAAAACAGAAATATGCCAAACTGGAAAAAATATTCAGTACTGTGCAATTTTGGTTTACACGGGTTTTATCATATTTCAAATATCATTTTGACAGATTTCTTACTCAAATGCATTTGAGTTCAGAATAGTTTTCATATCAACTGTAACTGAAATACATTTTCATTCAAATATTTTCATATAGATCTTCCCCTAGATTTATGAAGGTAATTTATAAAATTTGTTTCATTTACATTTTACTTTCCAGGCTGTTATGTATACATAACAAGCAAAAGTACTGAAATTGTGTCAAATTTGAGTTTTATTTTGCAAATCTCCATATTTTGAGATCTCCTAAACTCAAAAGTGTAAAAAAAATTCTGTGCATATAAAGCATATATTTCATTTAAATACGTCAAAATGGAGTAATGACTGGAAATGAAATTTTCATGGTAGCTTGTACATATGGGGCATGGATGCTATTAAATTTTGATAGTTAAAGGTTGAAGAGGAAGGGAGATAGAGAGGAGTCACAAATTGTATGTCAAGAGGGGTTAGACTTAATGAAGGTTTTATTCATTATCAACATTTACAATTTTTTATAAAACTTGTTTCTAGCCTCAAAATTAAGCTTTTTGCCATTTTATAATAATTAATAATATAAAAACTTTTTCACAATAAAATCTTATAACAGATGGCATCACACATTATTTTATTTATTAATAGTATGATTAATAATATTAAAGTTTTTTTTTTTAAATAAAATCTTAACAGTCAAGAAGTCAAGATAGTTATGTAACTTGTTGCTAGATTTTACATTTAGGCAAACTATAACTAATTAGCTTTAAATTAGGCTAAACCAGATCAATGTTTCTTTTGGAATTTTCTAAATTATTTATTTAAAATACAGTTACTTTATAATAACATTTATACAAGTCAAAATAAACAGATTAAAACTAATTTCTGAAAAATCTGTATTGGTACTTAAACTAAAGAAGTGCTTAAAAGCAAGGGAGCTAATAACTTTCTTATGTATTTTCAAAAATTTTGAAGATGGGATATATTCAGGTATCAATGTAGAAGAGTTCCTAATTGAAATTTTGATATTTTTATTTAAACATAATTTTAATCACGGCAATTAAAAATGAAAGATGCCATAATTTGAATCACACCCAAAGATAACATATTTGAACACTGTGGATACTGCATTCATTTCACACTAAATTAGGAATAATTTTTAATTCTGAAATTTGAAAAAAAGTAGACAGCAGTATTCTGCAATTTTGCTTATAAGACAACTTTCAGATGGTTCACATAGTTGCATGTACGTACAGTACAAGTAACTAATATACAACCATTAAGTGGCACCACTTTTCTACTAAAAATGTTGGCAAGTGACCATGTTGAAAGAATCACAAGTCAAAGGGTGACCATATGTAGATAGGATCTGCAACTCTCTGCCATGGATGCACACTATTAATGGTGGTATGTAAGCAAACCTTTAAAATAAAGAATTTCAACTGGGAGATGAGTGCACATGACTGAGTTATGAAATCAAGTAACCTGTTTGAAAGTGGACTAAATATTAGGTCTTGTATAAATGTGATTATACAGTAACTGTGTTTTAAATAAATAATTTAGAAAATTCCAAATGAAAAATTAATCTGGATTCAGGCTAATTTAAAACTAATTAGTTATAATTTAGCCTAAAATGTAAAATCTACTGTAGCATTTAATTTCATCTTTGGCTATTAATCACCAAACTCTATAAGTTCATAAATTTTTATTTTCTAAGACTAAATATGCTTTGAGTTCACAGAAATTACATTTTTATTTATTTTAATTATTAGTTGCATATAAACATAATGCCATTTATTATAGACATTAATAATATTTGGCTAAGTAAAACAAGTTTTTGCCTAGTGCAGTAAAATCATTCCCAAGTCATCATATTGAATTTTGTCATCCTTTTCAAATTTCTATTTTATTAATGTTTTATGTTGTATTTTCTTACATATCTATAAACAAAATGTATAAACTTTAAAGTACTTACACAATAATGTTATTGATGGGAATATGAATCAGTTTAACAAAAAATCCAATAAATCCCATTATTGCAAAACCAATAGCAGTGGCCATTGCAATTTTCTGAAATTCTGAAAATTTATATACAAAAATTAATATATCATCTTTAATGAAAATAATGCAGTAATTGTAAATATTTTAAACAAGAAAAATAATAAAAGTTAAAAACTATAGTTTAAAAACTATAATGGGAAAATTAAAATGATAAAATATGACAACCTTTTATAAATAAAAAGTGCTTTAAAAGTATTAAAATCATACAAAATAAAAATAAGAGAAATGAAAAAACAAACTGTCAGTCAGTATTACAAAAAACTTTAATGCTAGACAAGACTCACAAGCACTTTCAACATTACATTAATGTCATCTTCAGGCATTGTAGAAAGTATCTAGAACATGTTATAGATAAGACTTGTAAGCACAAGAACATATCTAACATTAAAGTTTTTTCTACTGCCAACTGATAGATTTTTTCCATTTCTATTACAATTTTGGCATGTGTATTAAATTTGAAGAAAATAAGTTTGGACATTTTTGGATTCTTAACTAGTTTCAGAGCAACACTATCTTTATAAATGGTTATTGTAACAGTATTTGACTCTAATAGTTTATTCAGGCAAATAAGAATCAGAAAATATTCAAACTTATTCTGTTTGTTTATGACTTTAATATGCCATTAAAGCATATTTTGTTTTATATAATTTAAATGTATAAAGTTGTCTGCACATTTGGACAGACTTCTATTGATATTGAATGTGCTTTGTATTATAAGTTGTGTCAGATTAACTTAATGATTTTTAAATATAACTGTGATTGAAACTGTAAGGTTGGTAAAGTGACCTTGAGCACACATGCTGTTTAATTCAAAGCCATTTAGTAACAATTAAAATTAGTGTAAAATAATAAAAATACATTTTGTAATATGAGAACTCTCACAAGTTACTTGAGCAAATTTAAAAAGTGTTAAGGTTATTGCTTGGTAGAGTATAGCAACTTTTGAAATGATTGGTCCACCTTTCTTTGAAAACAAAAATAGTGGAGATGTGAGAATAAATGCAGTTTGCTACATCAAAATGCTTCAAAACTTTCTTGAACTGGAATAGTGCCAGTATGATGTTGAATAACAGAATCTGTGAGTTCAACAAGACAGGGCAATGACCTACACTGGGAACAATTCAAGGACTGTCGCAAAGTTGAAGTGGAACATCAGGGATGATAAAATAACAGTCTCCTGAAATGTTGCAGAAAGTCAAGTAAAGTTTTAGAAAACAATTGCAAGAATGTATAAACAATAGTAAATACTATCTCAAGGACACGATATTGAAAAAGTGATTATTTATGAATCGCATGTTAAATGCTTTGAGGTTAAATACATGGTGAAAATAAATTAATTTAGCATAATTACATACATGTATATTAAAACTCATCAAGTTAATCTTCCACATTCCTGTAATTTTTATTGTATTTAAAGTTTGTTGTTATTTTAACAAAATGTTCTAAATGATTTGAATTGTGTTGCATACAGTAACTAGAAGTTTTTCATCCCTTCAATTTGTCAGAAGAGAAATTTAGCTATGGAAAGTGTCAACTTTGATAGTGAAAATAATAATGAAATAAATCAGAAATAAATTAAAAACGAATCATGTTTTTCATCTTTCAGACTAATTCTTCTGTAAACTTCTAGCTAGAATACTGGCAACTTATTCAGTCTAAAAATATAATGCAGTTGTGATTTAAAAGGTTTTATATTGTATGATTAATTATAAAATAATATATTCTTACAACATAACAATAATGAATACATAAATAAATTTTATTACAAATGCAAAAAAATTTAAAAAATGTAACTTGCAGGGTTAATACAGGATTTAAGTGAGTTGAAAATTGGCACATTGTATTAACAAAGCATTTAAAGTTTACTTAAAGCGAATCTTATATTAACAAGGTTTTCATTAAGTAAACTAGAGAAACATCAAATAGCAAACATTAAATTTTCTTACAGTTATTAATGTTTTGTTTTGATATGTTAAAGAAATAAATTAAAATATAAGTAAATTTATGTTTTTCTCTAAATTTACACTTTATTAAGACATAGTGGCTTGGAAAAGCATCACTGCTTCTTTTGACAGAATTGGTAGAGTTAGATACAAATTTACAAATTTTGAAAATAATGTATTTGCTTGAATTTCAATGAAAATAGTTTGTTTTTAATTTTAAAACTATGAACTAATTACAGTGTTTAATAGTATAATTCAGTTGTTTTGTAACATTCTGTTATTAAAGCAATTAAAAGGGTTTGCACATGGGATGACAACTGCTTCAGCAGTATTTACAAAAGGGGTGACATTTTTGGATCACATATTGAAAGAAAAGTTTTATTTATTACAATTTAGTACAATTAAGTAAATAAATTACTCAGTTAACTTCTATGATAATTTTTCAATGTAAATAAATCAATGGCACCCTATTGTTTTACTTGTGCCAGAGTGAACTCACACTGATATTTTTTATGAAGTCAAACAAACAAATGCAATTTTTTCTAGTTGCATTCTGTTGATTACAGAAAATCATATTCACTAGAATCTTAGAACTTAAATGGTAACATTGGCAAACTATTGCATTTTAAAGAGAATAATCTTGGTTATTCAGTTATGAGCCACACAACTATTAGCATTGACAGAAAGTTCAGATAAAATATTTGCACCAAACAATGGTAATTTTTAAAAAATCTTAGAGTTATTATCAAAATTTGACCTTGTTATAAGTGGACATTTAAGAAGGTCATCAGATAATATAACATCATCTTCTTAGTCCTATGCCCTTCAGAGGGCATGGTGATATTACAAATTGATGGCTTTAATTGTATCTTTCCACTGTTCATGGTATTGTGCCATTTGGATGTGGATACATTGTATGTCCTGTAATCATCATTACTTGGTCTGCCTACCTAATCCAGCATCTGCCTTTAGGGCATTTATCATTGATCTTCCCTTCTAGAATTTGTTTTTCAAATCCATTTTTGCATCTGGAAATATGTCTCAAGAAGCAAAGGTAGGATTAGTGTATTTTAGTGGTAAGGCGTGTTGTGATTTTCAGTTGATTTAAGATGGATCAATTTGTTCGATGTTCCGTCCAAGAGATTCTCAGCATTCTTCTATATGTCCATATTTCAAAGTAATCAAGTTTCTTCCAAGAAGTGGCATTTATGGTCCAGGTTTACGAGTATGTGCGAGTTTCATAAGTGGCAATCGGAAAAATAAGTGCTCTTATGAGCTTTAGTTTATTAAAAATAATGATGCAGAATCTTTCCAAATTCTAAATAATTTAGAGGTTGCATTGTGAGCAAATTCTGCATTTAATTTCATTATCGCATCCTCCTTTATTCATAAGAAGTGATCCAAGGTAAACAAATTCATTCACCATCTTATAGACTGCAATTTCCTTAGTCTGTGTCAAGGAACGATCAATTTTCATAACTTTCATTTTACTTCCATTAATCAGCAATCCATATTCCCTGCTCTCAGTTTCAAGACTTTTCATAATACATTCAAGTTCTGATTCACTGGATGCTATAATAAGTGTATCAACAGCGTATCTCAGGTTGTTAACTTTTATGGTCCCCGATGGCAATGCCTCTGTACCAGTTATCTAATACCCTTCTCGTGATTATTTCAGAATAAGCATTAAAGAGTAAAGGGGAAAGAACACATCCCTTACACCAGCTTCAGATGTAAATGTATTAGACATAATTTTGTTAACTCTTACTCTTGCAAAATTGTTCTCATATAAATTTATAATATAACATGCATTACCTAAATAAAGATATACAAAATAACTTTATTTGTCTAATGGGACAAAAGGTTTGAAAGGCCATCATTGCTAAAATTAATTATTGTAAATATTATATTATAATTGCAACTCCTTTCTTACTAGCTTTATAAATTTTGAGAGTTTCCAAATATTTGAGTCATGATATATGATTCTAAATATTATAATACTAGCAGATGAGCCCAATGTTGCCCAGGAAAAAATAACAACAAAGATTAAGATTATTAGATTATTTCATACTTCTAACTCTTCTATTATATTATAAAATAGTATTTGATTTACAAAACTACATAGGTCATCTTACGTAAGGGTTTATCATACCAAGTGCCCAATATAATAAATTTTAAAAATTCTTTAGATTGTGTACAGTAGAAGAATAAAGAATTTTTAAAATGTGTTAGATTGATCATTCGGTATTCACACTTTTCCAGCAAATGGGTTTAATCATTATAAGTTTCAGCTTAGTTATTGGATTTCATTCAATTAACTTTTAATTATTAAAAAATTTAAGAAGCTCTAAATTATATTGACAAAAATAATTTATTGAAAATTTTCCAAATGTTTTTATATCATGGAGAATTATTTTAACTCTTCTCGTATCTGTTGCTAGTGAAGAACAATCTCTCTCAAAATTAAAATTAATGAGAAATTTTTTACATTCAGCAATGACAAAAACGATTGACATAACTAGCTTTATTACTAATTGAATAGAAAATTTCAATAATAATAATATAGATGAATTTGCTATAAAGCAAAGATGCATAGAATGTTTTTGTTTTTTATTATATCTTTAAAACTTTACTTATTATGTATTTGTATTTATGTGAAAATAGTTTTTATTTTGTTTTCTATCTGTAATAAACAATTGCACATAATGAATTCTTTTTGTAATATTTTATTTCATTTCTTACCACATATCTATAAAAAATGTTATTGCCTTTCCTTTGCCTTACCCTCTCAGAAACTGCAGAAAAGGGCAACATAAACTTGGTTTTTCTGAGGAAGAAATTTTTGATGTGTTGTTCCTGAATAAAAATAAGAACTATTGCATATAAAAACTACAGATTTTTTAATTGAAAAATCTCCCAATTCTATACAAATGTATAAACAATCCATAAAATCTGACTTTTACGTAATGCCAAATGATCTGTTGAAATATCATGCTATAGTAAGGCTAATTTAATGATTAGACAAAGTAATTTGGCTATTAAAATTCAAGAACCTGGTAAGGACTCTCGTAAACTTCTTTTCATAAATAAAGAACTTACAGAAGTTAAGCTGCTCTTGCTATTAACAGTTTTATAGTGGCTATGATTTACCTTAATACCAAGGTAAATAGGATCTTCTTGTTAGTCTGTACTATCTACATATGTTATCTTTAATGACTATTTATCTAATGACCTGGTTTGAATCAAAGGGTTATCAAATTTATTGAGTTAAAATATTTTAATTTAATCATTATCAAAGGCTGCCACCTACATAACTATCTTGTAAATTTTTCTTTTCTTGCTAAAACATGTGCCTCTGTTATTGACTTGGTGGTTTTAAGTCCTAATTTGATAGATTTTCTCTGAAACTTTTATTCTGGATGACTACCATTCTTCCAGTAGTTAAGAAACTGTCTTTAGAGAAAAATATGCCAAAAGAATCCATATCTAGTCTATGCATGGAAAGGCTCTATTGAAAACTAGAAAAAATGTATAAACCCAAACAATATTAAATCTAATAAAAGAAAATGGAACTGAACAAGATTAACAGCATAATTGGTTTGATTTGGTCAACATCATAAAAATGTAGTATGAAACTTGAATTTACAGCAATGAATCCTCCTGAATTTATCTGATTTAATTGATTGTATTGGGTTGTTTGGAAAGTTCGTAGCGATTTTTAAGAGAAATAAAAGAAATTGTTTTAAAACTAAAAATATACTTTTATTCCATTATGTATGCGCCATTGTTATTAATGACGTGTTGCCATCTATGGGGCAGCTTCATGATACCCTCTTCGTAGAACTTTTCAGTTTTAACCGCGAAAAACTGATCCACGTGGTTTTTGCAAGCTTCCAAAGTATCAAAGTTTTTATCATGAAGGGAATTCTGTAGAGAACGGAACAAATGGTAGTCAGACGGGGCAAGGTTGGGTGAGTAAGGGGGGTGGGATAAAACATCCCAGCCTAGTTCCAATAATTTTTGGTGTGTTCGTAAAGACGTGTGAGGTCTGGCATTATCTTGGTGAAACACAATGCCTTTTCTATTGGCCAGTTCCGGACGTTTTTCTTTAATTGCCATGTTCAGCTTATCCAATTGGGAACAATACTTATCAGAATCAATTGTTTGATTCTGTGGAAGCAGCTCGTAGTACAGGATTCCTTTCCAATCCCACCAGACAGTGAGCATGACCTTCTTTGGATGAAGACCGGCCTTAGGAGTTTTTAATGGTGATTCATTTTTCTTACCGCATGATCGTTTTTGGCTGATGTTATAAATGATCCACTTTTCATCACCTGTAACTAAACACTTCAGAAAAGGGTCATTTTCATTTCGTCTTTCAAGAGAATCACGAACGGAGATGCGATCCAGTAAGTTTTTTTCCGTTAAGTCGTGAGGTATCCAAATGTCATAACGATTCACGTATCTGAGCTTCTTTAGATGTTGAAATACAGTACTGTTTGATGACTTCACTATGTCTGCAATCTCTCGAGTTGTGTAATGAGGGTTTTCATCCAATAATGCTTTGATCTGGTCCTCTTCAATAACAGGAGGTCTTCCTGAGCGAGGAGCATCTTCAAGGCTTAAATTACCCGTTTTAAATTTTGCAAACCACTTTCGAACAGTTGATTCTGATACAGCACTCCCACCATAAACATCACATATCTTTTTTGCTGTTTGTACAGCATTTTTGCCTTTACGAAAAAAGAAAAAATCAAGTGTCGATAATGCACGTTGTTCGCATCCATTTTTTGCAATGAGACAAATTAAACGCTATTTGGATAATCTTAACGTTTTTTTTGTAACGGATGCGTCTCAAGGTTATTTATCATAATATTCATTGGTTTGTACAATTCTAATCATTTTTTGCATCAATCGGTGTCTCAACTGTCGGCTATCAAAAATCGCTACGAACTTTCCGAATAACCCAATAGATTATTCAAAAAACAGAAAAATAAAGCTTTAAGACAACTTCAAAAGCCTAAAAATAAACTTTTGAGATGTATTGTAAGCTAGAAAAGACATTTTGTTAGTTATATAATTTGCCCTTATTGTGATAGTAATGGCAATCTATTATTAACTTATGTAGTAAGGCCCAAAAGTTTTTGGCCTGAGTAAGAAAGTGTCAAATAAATAAAAGATTATATTGTTTTTCAATACGACTCCCTTTTATTTCAATACATTTTCATAAGTAGAATTAACAAATCTATCCTCTCAGGAAAGTTTTTTCATTTTTGCCCTCAAAATGTTCAAAAATAGTTGCCTGAACCTCTTCATTGCTATTAAACTTTTGTCCATGAAGATTAACTTAAATTTTGAGAACAAATATTGGGGCCAAATTGAGACTGGGCCAAATTGAGACTGCATAGTAGATGAGAAAATTCAGTGAAGCCACATTCTTTAATGGCAGCCTTCATACAAAATGCAATGTAGATGGGTGCATTGTCATGCAGGAGCTGCATATCTGTTGAAAGTTTACCCCTCCTCTTTTATGGAATCCTTAAGTTTTACAATCAGGTTGGCATAATATTCAGCATTCAGTGTAGAATTTCTCCCTTTGAAGTTGATCAATAAAATGCCATTGAAATCTCAGACAAGTAAAATGGCAAAGCCATTTTTGGGATGAGACTATGTCTCAGAGAGCGCGCGCAACACATGCATAAATCTCACACTCATGCCTGTTTGTAGAAACAGTCACAGCATTTCCTTTTTTCTCTTTTGACCGTTCTCAGTCATGACTACCTATAAGTCTGGTTTGTTTTATGTGTGCATAATTTGGGCAACAAATACTTTGTGCCAAATTGCAACTCCCGACATCTACTCCTTCATACCTCTAAAGTGTGCAGTCATTGACAACAGCACGATTTTAGAGACGAGACATAGTCTCGTCAAAAATTGTCACCATAACCTTCTTTGTCAACTGTAACACTTTCACATTCTTTGGAGGAAATTCCCTGTACAGTGCCATTCTGTTGATTCTCTGTTGAACAGAGGATCATAGTATAGAACTATAGTTTCATCCCCAGTGTAAACTGACTACAGAACTTCTTTGCTCTCTTTACAGAGCTCCAAAAACTGTCAAGTGCAGTAGATTCACTGTTGTTTCTGAATTGAGGAAAGAATTTTAGGCATGAAATGAACATTGAACATTACTGAACATTGAACATTATTGAACACAAATGAACATTACTTTGTGTTCATTAACAAAATGTTCATGAAGAATTTGAAGAATTGTTGTTTTTGAAAAGTTCAATTTTGCAGCAGTTTCTTTCATCTTTCAGAATTTAATTGGAAAGCATTTCATCCTCAGCAAGTGTGATGTTTTCTTTGGTGATCACTTTGGTCTGGCATCTGCTGCATGCATGGGTCAAACATGAAATCTTCTTCCAAGTTTAAAAAGTGTTGCCCATTGACTCACCATTGAATATGAAGGAAAAGCACTGTCATACACATTACAAAAGTATTTGTGAATTACCAATGACGTGCAACCTTCTTTTGTCAAGAACTTTATCACTACAGGACACTCAAAATTCATCATAGTGTGTACAAGTTATGTTAAGCCATCTTATCTGATGTGAGGGAATGAGCATATAATACTAGTATCTCAAATGTTAAGCTTCACACAACCACCACTCTACACATGTGCAAAGTAGATCAGATTAGGAACTTTTGGACCTTACTATACACCAGCGGTGGCCAACCTTTTTGGAAGCGAGGGCGCAATTACAAATTTTCATAAACGTTGCGGGCACAACAATACGTAATGACATCATATATGTTTATTGTTAAAGTTGTTTATTATTATTTTTTTAAAATTCTTAATTATACTTTCTTAAGATTTTTTTTTCATTTAATTTTGTCATTTTTAATTTTGATTGTTTTTGATTTTATTTTATAAATTAAAATAATAATAAAAATTTGTAATAACAATTTTATTGAACGGCATTTATTACATAATACATGAAAAATTATTATTCGTTAATGAGAAGATTGAGACTGTATTTCTTGACATAACTTTTCAAAATCAGGAGAGTGATGTAATGGCAGAACGATCAGTAGTAATAAAATAAAAGCATACAAGATGGCACTAAAATTCGACAGAATTCGATAAAATAACAACTTTTGTAGTGGAACTAAGTACTTATATTTTATTATATATAGAGTTATTTAATATATCAATAAATAATTACTTGAAAATTTCAATTAATAAATAAGTAATAAATAATTTCAAGAAAATTCTGCTTAAAAGCTGGATCATGAAAGTGATTGGAAATAAAATAAAAAAATATTTTAATTTATCAGGAAGTGTGTCGTGGGCACATAATAAATCGCTTTCGGGCGCACTTGCGCCCACGGGTGCGGGGTTGGCCACCCCTGCTATACACTACTTCTTCTTAAACACTGACTCACCTTAAGGATCAGATCTAGAGTATAAATTTCACACATGTCAAACCATTTCTCTAAACTGTTGTTGTTAAAACAGAAAATTTTAAACCAGTCATTAACTTATTTTAGGTAAATTTTACTTATATTGTATTAATTTTTATTGTTACAACTTTCTTGTTCTTCTCTATTGTAAACACTTTTCTTAAATCAATAAAATTTCAATGATTGTTGATATATTATTTGTAATCTAATTGTCCTCTTTCTTAAAAATGTTAGCTTTATTTTTATTCATAAAAATCTTTTGTATTTGTTTTGTATTTTTTTTTTAACATTACAATTCTGTGTTCTGAGGTATGTATAGTAATACCTTTGCCTATATTATACTGTACAGTACCTGCTATTGAAACATTGCTCATTTCTATAATAACATTTGTTTCTGAAACCTTCCTGAATCTTTTGAATCTGAAAGTAGTCAAAATGACTTTCCATGTACTATTTACACATTTTTTAACTCTTAAGGATTTTTAGTGCTTATTTTCTTTATACAGTGGAGTTATTATCTTGCATAAAGTAAATCAATAAACTAAGTTACACCCATATATTTTGTATCAACTGGATAGATTATAATAAAAAAACAGACCTTTAAAAAATTCCTTTATTTATTTATTTTAGAATACTTGTTATCATTTTTTAAATTTTTTTACTTATGTTCTATTTTATCGTAACTGAAGAAGACCAGTTAAACTGATCTTCTTCAGTTACGATAAAATATTATCCAGCTGTCTTTTCATTACTTAGGACAAGGACCCTCCTGATGAAAAGTCTCAGCCAAGAGTATACACAATTCATTTGCATGACCATAGGGTTAATCAACAATATGAATACATAAGTGCTACCTTTAGATCCCTTAAGACAAGGCTCAAGGAACACCAGGACTCAATTACTAAAAACACAGGTGGTACTGCCTTGGCTGCCTATAGATGAATACATAGATGTTCAATTTTGATAGAGCTCACCTACTGCATCGAAATGCATTATCATTGCATCTAAAATATCTTAAGACTATTGAGATATACAATGCTATCTCTAGAGGAATAACTATCAGCAGCAGAGACATATCATATATTTCACATGTATGAAGGGCAGTATTTGAATGCATTTAGCAACTATGTAATGTTTTATGAACAGTTCAGTCTTAGTACATTTATTAACAAGGTTGAGGCCGAAGATTTAAACGTGAAAATGTGTACGTCAGACATTCAGCGCCACTTTCCTGTAAGCCTAGAAGTTTGACAATGGAGTTTGAAATGTCGAGCATGATTCCATTGACTTTCCAAACACCATTGAGAAACTTCTAGGCTTACAGAAAAGTGGTGCTGAATGTCCGACGTACATGTTTTCATGTTTAAAACTTCGGCCTCAACTTTGCTATTGTTATTTAAAATTTTTTGTTATCTATAGTTATTTAAAAGTTTTTGTATACTTTATATTCATTCTCTTTTGTATTCACTTTAATTTATAATATATTACTGTGCTCCTGCACATGGAAACTGCTTACACAATGAACATTTTTTTAAAATTTAATTTGTTGTTCAATTTGTATTCTACCAGTAGAACTTGATGATGGTCTTTGGCCTTTTTAAAGGTCAAAAATGTTTGTATTTCAATAAATGTTTTTGTTCTTTAAGTGGATATTGACTTTGGAAGTGTTCTTACACTTAATCAAAACAATAAAAAAGTTAATAATACAGGGTGTTCATAATTTATTCACATGATTGAGAAACTCAATAGAGAAATAAAACTACTAACAGATATTAAAAAACAGTTAAATACACATTGTATTAATATGTTAACTCAAAAAAGTTTAAACTCACATTGAGGTATAGAGGTGTGTAATTTCCTTGAAGAGAAATTTATGAATTGAAGGATTGATTGAGATGAACCAATAGCATGGTCACCAGGATTCCTACATCACCCCTTGATTTCTTTCTGTGGAGCTCCACAAAGGATAAAGTCTAAG
The DNA here is from genome assembly GCF_030686945.1 of Centruroides vittatus. Lineage (NCBI taxonomy): Eukaryota > Metazoa > Arthropoda > Arachnida > Scorpiones > Buthidae > Centruroides > Centruroides vittatus. The sequence goes on from NW_027120741.1 coordinate 1,706,787, forward strand.
CAAAATAGATAACTAGTTTGGAGAAATTACAGAATAAGATTTTCAACACTATGAATACAATCTCAGAAGAGATGTTAAAAACATTTGAAAAGAATATTCTGAGAGCAACATAAGGAGAACATGTGGAAATTTATTAATAAGAAGTCATATTCAAAAAAATTTGTAAAAAGAACATTTTGAGATAATAGTTTTAGATATTTATTGTAGTTTTTCTCTCTTGATTTTCTTAATCAGGTGAATAAGTTACAAACCTTAAAGTTATTAACTACTTTATTTTTTCTGAGATCACCCATCATAAAAAACAAAATACAATTGAACTTGTAGGGTTCAAGTGCTAGTGATAGTACATTAGACTGTAGGTCTAAGTATAACAACCATTGCAAAGCCTGATATGTATATAGAAACATCACCAAATGATCACCTAAATAATCAGGCTATAATTTTGCTAATTTTAATAATTAATAACTAAGTAATTTGCTACTAGAGGTAGAAGTTAGGCACCATCTCTTAACTAAATTAATAATTATAATTTTAATAAATTTATTAAATAATTTAGAACCATCTGGAAGAAAAAACTGACCTGGGCGGGGCTTGAACCCGCAGCCTCCGCTTGCCATGTGGTGTGCTTGCCAGTTACACCACCTGGACCCTGAGCAAGCCTTTGCTTCCAGACATATTTAAATTTAGATATAACCTTATGCAGTTAATCAGGGACGACTCCTACACCCTATGGCCTAAGAACACCTCCACAACAGCTCTCAGCTAGCTAATGTTTTACCCAGCAAGGTGTATATATATATATATACACAGTGCGGCAATTATATTCCGGGACTGGATCTATAAATTTGAAACAAAACAATTTTATTCAAATCTTTTTATTAAATTATTCAAAATACTCTCCTCCTGCTTCAATACACTTTTTACAGCGATTCAATAGTGATTCAAATGCCTGCTCAAACTCAATTTTCGGTATTGCCTCTAATATGCGCGTAGACTCTCTTTGGATGGTTTCAATATCATTAAAAATGCGTCCTTTCAACTTCATTTTCATTTTTGGAAATAAAGAGAAGTCACATGGTGCTAAATCGGGGGAATACGGCGAATGATTCAACACACAGACTTGATTTCGTGCCAAAAATTGACGAACAATCAATGATGTGTGACTCGGTGCATTATCGTGTAACAAACACCAGTCATCAGAATTGCGATATTCTGGTCGAATTCGACGAATTCTTCCCATTAATCGTTGTAAAACTCCCAAGTAGAAAGCAGCAGTAACTGTTTGACCCTGTGGGACGAACTCACAGTGGATGATGCCTTTGCTATCGAAGAAAACAATGAACATCGTCTTGATTTTTGATGGAACTTTTTGTGTTTTTTTGGCTTGAGGTGATGATTTTGACTTCCATTCGGCACTTTGACGTTTTGTTTGTGGGTCATATTGAAAACACCAGGTCTCGTCACCAGTAACAATTGATTTGAGGAAGGTTGAGCTGTTATTTGCTGCTCGTACAATCTCTCTGGAATGTTCCAGTCTCATCAATTTTTGCTCTTGGGTTAGTGTGTGCGGAACAAATTTAGCACAGACCTTTGTTTTGCCCAAATCTTCTTTAAGAATTTGTCGTATTGTCTCTTTGTTAATGTTTAATGCCTGTTCCATCATTCTCAGTGTTGCATTGCGATCGTTGGATACAAATTCTTGCACTTTTTGAATCGAATCTGCTGTTCGAATTGTTATTGGCCTTCCCACACGTTTGTCGTCATCCAGTGATTGCCTTCCAAAAATCGCTTGTGCCACTCAAAAGTCTTTGACCGTGATAAACACTCACTTCCATACACTTTTTGCATCATTTTGAACGTTTCTGTGGCACTTGTGCCAAGTTTAGTGTGAAATTTAATAACAGCACATTGTTCCATTATTGTTTTCCGACATGTAACAAAATAAACTGATAAACAAAATATCAAAAACAATGATAAATGTCAACCGATTTAAATAAAAGTTTTAGATTATGTTCATACATGTCCAAACTTGATATGACATAAAATTTAAACAGATGTCGCTACTGGTTGCTGAGATATAGCTTCAGTCCCGGAATTTAATTGCCGCACTGTGTATGTATGTGTATATATATATATATATATATATATATATATATATATATATAAGTAACACCCATTGTGAAACCTGATATGTATATAGAAACATCACCAAACAATCACCTGAATAACTGGGCTAAAATTGGATGTTATAGTTTATATACAGTATATACCTTGCCAGGTAAAACATTAGTTGGCTGAGAGCCGTTGTAGAGTTGTTCTTAGGCCATAGGCATAGAAGTCGTCCCCAGCTGGCACCATGATTAACCACATAAGGTTATATCTAAATTTAAATACATCTGGAAGTGAAGGTTGCAGATTCAAGTCCCACCCTGGGTCAGTTATTTTCTACCAGTTGGTTCTAAATTATTTAATAAATTATTAAGATTATAATTATTAATTTAGTTAAGAGATGGCACCTAACATCTGCCTCTAGTAGCAAATTACTTAATATTAATTATTAAAATTAGCAAAATTATAGCCCGATTATTTAGATGATTGTTTGGTGATCTTTTACACTGTAGGTTTACTGTTCTGTTCCTCTATTCCCAGTACAGTACTTGGGAATAGAGGTGTACTGTAGTTTAGTTTCATTTTTTACTGTATTATATCATGTCAAAGTGTGGATCATACAATGATTCTTTAACTTTGGAGAGAAAAGTTGAGGTAATTAACAAAATAGAACGAGGAGTAAAAAGAAAGGGTGATATTGCCAAAGAATATGGCATACTCCCCAGCACTTTATCAACTTTCTTAAAGAATGAAACTAAAATCATATTGTTGGAATAAACAAGATGGTGCAAGCAGAAAACTTATGAGGGGAGCTGAGTATCCTGAAGTTGATGAATGTGCTTTAAAATGATTTCAACAATCATGAGAACATAACATATCTTTAAGTGGCCCACTTGATACACACCAAAATGAAAGAGTTTACCAAGAAAATACAAATTACTGATTTTAAAGCAAGTTTAGATTGGTTTGATGGTTTTAAAGCTAGAAATAACTTTACATTTAGAAAGATTTGTTTCAGAAATGGCTTTTAGCACTAGGTAAAAAATTTTACAGTGCTAATAGGAGTTTTAATGTTTATCAATAATTGCACTGCTTATCATAACATTCATCAGCTGAGGTGCATTAAAATTGCACCTATTATTACTTCCATTGTGCAATCAATGGATCAAGATGTCATTCAAAATCTCAAACATTTGTATCATCAACAAGTGTTTGGAAAATCTTGGAAAACATAGATTCCAATACACAAATGAAAATTGATCTTTTTGATACAGCTCAAATGCAAAGCAGAGTTTGGAAACAAATCACACAACAAACAATCGCAAATTGTTTTTGTAAAGCAGACTTTGGCCATAATTGTGACTCTGAAATCATTTGAAAAGAACCTGTAGTGATGTCAGTTCCAGAACAGTGGGTTAATGTAGCAGCTGATATCACTTGAGACTCCTACATGAATGTAGGCAATGAAGTTGCCATTTGTGGACAACTTATGGATACAGAAATTTTCAAAGAAGTGAGGAATGAAGTTACAGAATCTTCTGATTAAAAAGATGAAAATGAACCTATTGATGCAAAACATGTCCCTATACTAGCAACTGTAGAAGTTGCGAGCATGTTAGAAAAAAGATAATGATTTGTAGAAACTCAAACTAATGTTATGGATAACATCTTCCATTCTCTGGGTAAAGTTGAAGATTTTGTATATTGTGTAAAAAAGTGAAAAGAAACAAACAAAAGTTACAAATTTTTTCAAATAAAATACAGTACTGTAATTGTGTTTTCTTTAGTTGTTGTTTGTTTTCTTTACAATCATAGAATGACTAAACATCAAAGAAATAATTCAAACTAAGAGTGAATCACTGGTGTAAAGGGAAGAACAGAGTGAATAACATGTCATACATTATGTTGTTTCCAGCAAATATTATCATTTTGCAAATCACTCAAAGTTTGAAACTGTCAAACTTTTCAGCCCTTTGTTGTCAGGTGTTACTAGTGATTTTTAAGATTGTTACAAAATCAAGACACAGCAGAGCAGAAGTCAAAATTAGCATGATATTCTTGTATTTCACACCTTTTAAACATTTCTCTCATCCAACATCATTTTCTTTTTAACATATCTTTCATATTTGTAACAGATATGCAATAGTGGTTAAAAACAATGTGGGAAGTCTTTTGTTTTTACTGATGATTGATTGTAAATGATTAGTTGCTCAAAATTCACAATTATTTTTCACTTTTTGCAGTTCAGATCAGTCTTGCTTTTGCTTTTCACTCAGTGTTAAAGTTTAACAAGAAAATGTGACAACAAAGTAAGTAAACTATATCTGTATTACTTACTAATTATCAGTGAAATTGGCTAATTTGAATTTTGAATAATTCAAATTACTTTGCACTTTCCTTGAACTTTGAATCAACCAAGTTTGACTGTAATTGATATTAGTCTAACATTAAAAGTGAACCAATTACATATAAACCAATTAAGACATTTATAATGGTGAAAATATATTAAATAAAATTAATCTTTTTTTATTTCAACTCTTTATTTAATACTTATAACTTCATAAAAATACTTACAATTTTTTGAAAACATTTATCATCAAATTTTTGCAAGTCTTAAAAAGAAGTCCCACAAAAAAATATTGATAGTAAATGTTTTCTAAACTCTTGATCCTAGATTCCATCAGACTATACTTTATGAAAAATCTTAAAATTTTGAGTTCTGATTTGAGACTGTTTAAGTGAGAACAATACAACATTTAAGCTTTCTTGTTCTTTTCAACATTAATTAAAGCATTAATAAATGTCTTTGGGCTCCTTCTGAACCGTACTTCAGGTTATAGACATTCTATGAAAAGAATGCATACAGAAAAACATTGGTCAAATTCAAATTTAAAACTGTTACATAACCAGATGGATGTGTTGCATTGATTGTATAGTGACTTGTTTATAGTGATAAATCATACATTGCTTATGATGCATGTGACATTTGTCTCTCCTGTTTGTAGTTGAGACAAATATCACATGCATCATAGGCAATGTTCCTGCAATCCTCAGTTGTTCTAAAATTATTCATATCCATGAAAACTCATAAGTAGGGGCAATAGCTTAGACCAATCCTTGAGAAAGCTAGGTTCCCTATATACAAGTTAGAAAGAGCTATGCATGACCTCCACACCATGCATTTGGTGATAAAGGTTCACTGTTGCCAACTCCAAAGAGCTATTGATTTATGGCAAGTATCCATAAATCATCAATGACCAACAATGCACTGTACCAACAGATTCTAGAATTAGCATACCTCCTCTGTTACTACTTCTTTTTCCAGTTTGACAATAGCATATACATACAAAGATGAGAGACCCCAAGGAAACTCCTATCTGGTGACCTCTGAAAAGTGGTCAAATGCCTCCTGGAGGACAGGTCTTCCTGAACATAATCACATATATAAAAGATATACAGATGACATTTTTACCACTTAGAGGGCAAAGACCTGTTATAAATATCTTTTTTAAAATACATGAATGAGAACCCACATTGACTGCTACTGGAGGAGAAACAAACAAGTGACATGGAGGTGCATTATTTAGATCTCAACATTAGATTTGCTGATAACCACACAGAAAACATGGTAAGAACTATATCAGAAATATTCATGTTCAACTTGATACAGGTTTGACATAAATGACCAGCATAGCCATGAATAATCATAAATACATATTACATAAAACTGGATTAATTAAGTCCAACTCATGTAACTATACCAGAAATATTCAGTACAAATTATACTTACTAAAAATACATCAAAAACATTTGTTTTTCATTAATTTTAGTTATGGTCATTAGACTTAATTAATCCAGTTTTACATAATACATATTTATCAAAATCACAATATATTACAAGCTGGATTTCTACCCACTGTATATCCCTGTGGGCTGTAATAATCCATATCATCACACAACTGCTGCAGCATTCAGAGTCCTCACTACACTTATTGCCCCATATTTCTGCATACACATTGTACCAATAGGGAGATTACAAACATAGAGTTGACCCACATTGCAATGATAGCTCAGAAACATGATTTCAATAGATAAGTAGTTGAGTGACTGGCTAGTAAATACCAATCTTAATGTAATGAGTCCTCCATCCCAAATAAGCATAACACAAACAGCTTGAGCAAGGGAGAGTTGATCATGTAACAAAAAATTATGAATGACATAATGACATAAGACCTACATCACATAGGCCAGTTTATGTAGCACTACTCAATCACTACCCAGCAAAATATTTGAATGAAATGCTATCATTCAAATATCAAGGGACTGCTGTAGCAAAGAAAAACAGCTTTTTCATCTGCTACACATGTGAAGCAAACTGAATACTTGTATAATATGATATTATGCTGTGAAAATAAAGTAGAGGTGACTGTTGATAAAAACATTATGGAAAGATCAAATTTTCTAAAATAACTCTGAAAGTTATATAGAGAACAGAAAATACTATCTATCCAACATAATTATCTATCTTGTCTCTACTTTGTTTACATTTTCAAAAAGAGCAATTGAGTGCTCAGTTCTTTATACCTCATTTTTTCTTATATTGTAGTTCTTTAACTAAAACACTACTTTTAGCTGTAAGTGAAATTAAAGAAGAGATTATGGTGTCCATATTTAGCTTGAGCAGAAAGCATTTCTAAACTATAATGCAGTGACATTAATGATAGCTGCCTGTGATGTCTTTTTCATTATACTTTTGCTACATAAAGAAACATGATCACAAAAACAGAACCCAACCATCCATATAATACTAAGAAATGAGAAGGACTCCAGAGATCCCCAGGAATATATATAATACCCCTAAGAGATGACAGAATTGGGAAAGATTTGGTTTACATGGGCTCCACCATAAAGTCCCTAAAACAGTGGGTATAGGAATGCAAATATGATATCAATAATAGAAAACTTTCCCACCTTGTCCACATACACCTCTGATAATGACATTGAGACAAAGTCACATCAAACACATTGAAACATAGCCATGTATGGCAAATGAATCCAGGATTTGGAGGCCCTGAGAATTTTTTAAGCCAACAAGAAAGAAGACCTGCATCAATTACAAAGAGGGAAGACAAATATCACATGCATGGCAAATGATGCATGATTTATTATTCTGACTAAGTCACCATCCAATCAATGCAACACATCTGTATGATTACATAATAATCAATGTTTTAATCCAGCTAATGTCCTTTTGTAACGTGCACTTTAAATTTGAATTCAATCAATGTTCTTCTGCACATGTTCTTTTCAAAGAATGTCTATAATCTGAAGTAGAGCTCAGAAGGAGCCCAAAAATATTCATTAATGCTTTAATTCCATCACTGGATGCAAGTGAGGTTTTCTGGTATGTGTTTTGTATTATCATAAAGTCCAGTTACAGTGTGAAAGAACTTTTGAATTACAGTACACCCTCAATGTTTGTAGACATCAGTGTTTGTGAATTCAATCATTTGTAACTTTTCAATCATGATCATTCATAAATTTTAACTTTCATAAAAGGTTTCTACTTTTTGGGAAATTATGAGGGTAATCCCAAAAATTAGTTCTCCTATTTTTTTTAAATACAAAGAAACAAATATTTTCAATAATGTTCATATCATTTTAAAGCTTGAACATTTATCTATTTTTCTACATAATTGCCATTTCAGTCGATGCATTTTTGTGTGCTCTGACAATTTTTGTATGCCCATATCATACCATCTTGCCACCATCTCATGTTAAACCAATTGAAATTCATTGCCAATTGATGAAGTGTATGGTGAGTAGTGCATAGATGTCAAAAACGTCCTCAAGTGGTGTAGGGAGTTTGCAGCTGATCATACTGAAATTCACAACGAAGAAAGAAGTGCAAGATTGTCAATTTCCGACAAGACAGTCACAATGGTTGACTGTCTCGTCGGAAATTGAAAAATACAAACGTACAAACATATAATTTGAAAAATAGAAACTTTTTTTGAATACAGTAGAGCATCGATTATCCAACTTAATTGGGGACTGGGGTTGGTCGGATAACTGAAAAGTCGGATAACCGAAAAGTATGAAAAAATACATTATTAGTATAGTGTATTAGGCCTGGTTTAAATACTAGCCTCCCTTTAATGGTCGAGCCAGTGCTGCCAGCTAAAACATGCAAAAATTTAGCAAAAATAATATTGAAGTAGCCAAGACATAACCAAATATTGTAGCACCACATCACTAGCGGACATTTGAATTTGCCGACTAGAACGCGGTCGGTTAATCGGGGGTCAGATAATCGATGCTCTACTGTAATACATTTATACATTTTTTCAAATGATCCTAAGAATGTTCCATTTCCGCATTCCACTTGAAAATATTTCAACCTGATGATGATCTCCTGTGCAAATTGAAAAATGTTCTTGTTTGTATAAAAATGTCCTGGAATTTCTTTCAAGATTCGGATGTGTACTGTTTTTTTTTATGTTAATATATTCCAGACTTATAGTGTTGGAGTCATAGGATTTTAACAAAAAAGTTGCAATATCAAAAATTGTGTGTGCAAGATGGGTCCTGCAATATAGCAGCAAGCTGGTATGAGATGGGCATACAAAAATTGTCACAGTGCCTACAAAAATGCATTGACTGAAATGGCGATTATGTAGATAAATAGATATATGTTCAAGCTTTAAAATGATACAAACATTATTAAAAATAAACGTTTCTTTGTATTTTTTAAAAAAATAGGAGACCTTACTTTTGGGATTACCCTCATATACCCTACTGTATACTGGAGTTGGCACCTGCACCAACTGGATGTTTGAGCAGGTGCAATGCTAAAAAATCACTGCACTCACTCATTTGTATGGTATCTGTCATAAGTTATGTTATTGTTTTGTTTATTTTTTTATTTGGTTTAATTAAAATGACTCTTTCAGCACTATATATCCTTGTAACAGTATTTATTTAATAAAACCATTCACTTTTCTGAAAACTTTTTAAAAATAGTAGTAATAGGAAAAGTATTGGAATGATTTGCAAATTTAACAAAAAATGGAACTCAAAGTTCCATTTTTAATGTTCAAGAATTTGACGTTCATGAAGGATTACTCGATCCCTATTATTCATGAACATTGGAGACCAATGTTTAAGTATATGATTAAATAATTATTTATTGAATTTTAGAGATTTATGCAAGAAAGATCATTAGCATATTTTATTTAGTAATTGTATTATACTATAATCATGTTCATGGTGATTAGTTTGTATCACATACAATTTATACCATACATGTTGATGGTCTCTGTTCAACATATCATAACAGATACATTAGGAGTATTTTATCATGTTGTTCTTGATGCTTAATTTTTGTCATCACATGACAGCAACAAGAATTTGTTAGTTTTAATATTATTTTTAAAATTTGGAAAAGAAATTTACCTTTGCGATCAGGCTTAGTACATCTTTTTACTAAACGTACAGAATCTTTAACAAATTGTCTACCAGGTTCAATAAAAGACATAACCTGATCCATGATTTTGTTTAAAAATGTCTGTAAACAAAAAATATTCAAATTAATAACAACATTTTTCATTCAAAATAAAAATAACATATACAGTAGAATTTAGTTTTAATGGATCACTTAAGCTGCCGAAAATCTGTTATAACGCGAACAACAGATTTCTCGCACATCCAGGAAAATATCTGTTATTTAACCTCCTACGTATAAGAAACACCTGTACTTGAAATTATTCAGTCTCTTGGGATCTCTTCTACTCCTTATTCTATAGCAGGGGTGGCCAACAAGTCGATCGCGATCGACCGGTCCAGCCAATTTTGGTCGATCGCTAGCGATGTCTTGACTTAATGTATCATATTTGTAACCGAACGCAACTGTATGCATGCAGTTATGACTCGACTCATAAGCAGTGAGTGCACTTCGTACTGAAACACAGTGTATAAACATAGTATGTATTTCACACTTCCCCCTCCCCACTTAGACTATGCCTATGACAACAAGTCGATCGCGACACATTTTTACGATAAAAAGTAGATCTTATGTGCACAAAAGTTGGCCACCTCTGTTCTATAGCAATATGTATGTTACAAAATTGTATATTGTCATGCATATGTATGACAAAGCTGAGAGAGACTGTATATACTGTAAGCACAAAAAGAGGCAAATTACATATGCTCATTAACCTTTCACTAAACTCCACAATTTGTTAAAAAATGCATCCATCTTTGTTTTCATGTTGCTTTTCTGCCTACTGAATAAAAAACTATTTGATATTAGCAATATTAGCAATACCAGTCAGGAAAGTCTTCACAACTTGGAAAGATTTGATGGCCTTGCTATTAGACACTACATTTAGACCAACATCAAATGTTCACTAAGTTACTCCTGAATAGTATCAGCTTGATGATTCTTTCATACAATACTTCAATTGTACATATCCTAGATGTAAGTGCATCATCAAACTCTATACATTTCCAGAAACACCTAAATATTAACTATATATTGAAAAAACATAAAGTTTACAATAGATGGGACTAGAAAAAAATCCATTACTCTAAGTTACGGATTTACTAAAAAGAGGGAAAATTGCATTTATTTGATGAGACCTGAGAAAAAAATCCATTATTCCAAGAAATCTGTTGTTTTGTGAGCCATTAAAACAGGATTCTACTGTAATTTTTAATGAATTATAAAAACGTTTGATTCAAAAAACATTTTTACAATTAAATTTCATCATCAGTTATATCAGTACATAATTCAGAACCATGTATAGTTTCAAAGTTCTATAAGGATTTTCATAAATCATATCAAAACAAATTTAGAAATTATATATACTGTATAAATACATAATACTTATAATTATCGTAAATATACCAAGAGAGATTGAAAGTAGGTATATAGTTTTTATTACAAAAGAACATGTTGATGATTAGAAAGTTATGTTTATTAAATAGCTTTATAATTAAAATACAAAAATAACATTCAATTTACACTTAAGTACAATCTTTTAAGTGCTCAAATTGTCAGCCTTCAATATTCACACAATCCTGTAGTCTGGTTTCTAAATTCAATCATACTTTGACACAGAGTTCTTTGTTGTCATTAGTTTTTTGGCATGCTTCTCTCATAAATTGAATCATTCATGAACAGTACACATCAATCAATATTAAATGACTTAAAATAAAATTATAAATTTAAGTACAGGATGTCAAATAAGTCACTAACAACTTTGAGGATAAAAAATCAGGGATTTATTGCATTGACATGAAACTTGATGACAATACTATTGAGATCAAAGATAATTAGTAGATGAGGTTTTCAAAGTGTTCTCCTTTGCAGGCAATACAGGAATATAATCGATGCTCAAAACCAGCAACCACATTCACCAGAACTTCATCAGAAATAGTCAAAAATCTCAGCTTTGATAACAGATTCAAGCTGTTCAAGGTTGGCAATAGGGTTCCAATAAATCCTATCCTTGAAATAGCCCCAGAGGAAAAATTCATGGAATTGAGGATCTTTGAGGCTATGCCTCTGCAATAAAATGCAAAAATGAAAAACAGAGTCCTTTGGTGTTCTTGCCAAAATTCACAAAATAATACATTTAAGTAAAAAGTTAAAACATGACAGATGATATTTATATCTAATAAAAATAAAAATATTACAAACTTTCATCATGTGTGTGAATTCTTTGTGGACTGTTGCTGGTTTGTTAAAATGACAGATAAGAAATGGAAGCAAGCAAAGTTTTTCTTTGTATATTAGTAATATTATATTATTTATTAAATAAAAATAATAAACTCTGCACCAAATATCTGTATTTCTCAGATTCACAACCGCACACCTACTTTTACACTTCTCTGAGTGCAATGCAAAATTATATACCAGTATAATTTTTACTTTCCCAGCTGTTATATGGCAATTGGTCAAATAATGACCCCCAAGATTTTTACATTTTTGGATTCTGGAGACCTTGAAATGTTGAAAAATGCAAAAAAAATTCAGGGGTAATTTCTGTATGTATGGATGATGGGTGTGTGGGGGGTACACTTCTGTTCACCCTGTTTGAAGCTTAATATTGAAAACTGTTGTAAATACAGTGATACCTTGGTTTTCATCGATAATCCATCTGAAAACAATTGGCGAAATGCAAAACCAATGAAAACAAAGGCAATTATTTCCATATAAATCAATGTAAATCCATTCCGTTACGATTCTGCCTGAAGATGACATTAATAAATATGTTGAAAGCGCTAACAGGATAATAAAAACGTTTCTTAAAGTGTTTTTTAACACCTTTTTGTAAATTTTCTCTTGGATCAATGTAAATCCAATTAATTCATTCTAGACACTCCAAACTAATAATAACTTTTCGACATCTTCAATTGTTTTCAATCTCTGTATCATTAGCACATTCACACCTTTTGCTACATTAGCCTCCTTTTTCACCACAATGAAACTTATTGTGTTTATTTGTTACGTTATGGCAACTCTTGGGTGATCTACCTAGGGGGGATGCCTTCCGGGAGGTCTTTTAAGAATAACTGGCTCCTATTCAAGCATTACAGATGTGGAGAAAACCTGGAAAACTCCATGTGGCCAGCCTGTCTGGGCAAGTATGGTTCATGTATAAACATTTTTTTTTTTTGTTTGTGATTCAGTGAATAAATAGAAGGCAGCATATAATTTTGCACCACTGTCGAATGACTATTTTTATATAACTTATGTTTGGATTAATCAATTAGGATAATATTTGGTTTATGACATTAGAAGATAATGTTAAATAATTATGTAAAATTTTGTCCATCTACTCTAAATAATTCAAAAGATTTTTTTAAAATTACACTGGCATACAATTCTGTGCTGCACTATATATATATATATACATATACAGTAGAGAGTCATTGAGCCGAACCCTGGTTATCCGAACAATTTTCAGTTGGACTGTGTCGTGCTGAATCGAACGTTTTTGATACTAGATTTACTTCTAAAGTATAATTTTCATGTTTTTATATTCTTCAATATATTTATTTTGTTTGTACAAAATAAAAAATAATTTTTAACGATACAATAGCCTCAATTATTATTATAAAAATTTTCATTAGGCTTAAAATTGACGAAAATTCAACGTGAAGCGACACGCAACGGAGAAAAATTTGAACATCGGACAGGTTAATATATTTTTTCGTACATAATCGGTTATCCAAACAAATCACTAATCCAAACAACCCAGTCCCTAATTGATTCGGATTAACAACTCTCTACTGTATATACATATGCAATATAATCTGCAAACAGTGGACACCATCGGAACCAAGAAGTTTGTCCACTGTTCAGAGGCATGTGCCGACAGCCATATTATATTTAAACATGGTCATTACAAAGGGAAGAATATCATGGATTACAAAAACGTCAAATTTTCATTAGGAATGAGTATATATGAAAAAGTATACACATGTAAAAAATATATATATACACACAATATATTTATTTTTTTGGCTGTAAAAATTTCACTTTAAGTGAATTTCATTTGAACATAGAGTTACAAAAGCAATTTGCATCCACTTCAAGGAATGGGAAATAAATTCAGAACTGTTCCATTTATAATGTAAAAGCAACTAATAAAAATTGATATAGGTATTTGTCTGCTTTGTAGTTATCAAGTAGGTGTAACTTTTGGAAAGTTTAGCTTTTTTTCAGTAACTGATTTATTAAAAATTACACTTTAGCCACCACAAAGCTGTTAAAACACCAATTACACCGTCAATACAACTGTCAATTACACCAACAGCATTTGTTCAGTGAAAGGTCAAAGGTTGTGCTATGAAGGCAATTTGCAGACTACTTTAAAGTGTGGGAAGACATTCGGTTTTCTCACATTTATAACGTCATTATATAACTTAAGTTTGATCTTAAGTTTCTTTTTCATTACTACTGTACTATGGTTTTTGTTAAATGAATGAATAACTTTGGAAAAGTTTATAGTTTTTTAGTATCATAAACTTAATTCCAACAATAAGACAGAAGTTTAATAATGTTAATATGTATGATGATAAATGGTGATTGACAACTTAATCAGATTAAACTTCTCTAACAGATAACGAATATTGTTTGACTTTTTATAATCAGCCCTCCTCCCCTATTTCTATTCTAAGCCAGTCTTTACTTGATACCTATGATCAAAATTCACCATCTGAAAGAGTATTTGAAAAGATTCTTTGTTTTCGTTTTAAAATAATGATTACATAATTAATTCTCTCAAAATATTAAAAGCAGGACATTAGATTTTTGTGAAGTTGGTTATGGCATCTGTTATTTAATGTCCACTTTTAGAGGTAAATATAGCAAATGTCCTATTTGAAGGGTCTTGGGATTGTAAAAATGTCTGTTAAGTAGAGATGCCCACTAATGAAGGCTTCACTGAATATATATAGGGGATGGATATAAGTAAGCAAGCAAAATTTCTGTGAGAGGTTTCAAAGATTGAATTAAAACCTCAAAACCTCACACTGAGAAATTTTGCTGAGAAATTTGAATTATTGTGTACAATAAATTTACTTCTTTTCCAAATTTTTATAATATAGTATAAAATAATAGTAGTAATACCATCATCAAAATACTGGCTTAATACATAAATAAATTACACCACTGACACCAATAACTGACAGTAAAAAGAAAACTTTTTACTGTAACTAACATTTTCTTCTGCACATAAGGGACATTATTAGGTTTAACTGATAGAACATAAATGAAAAAATAAAAACTTAAAATTAAAATCTTAGAAGAAAATGTAAAAATTATAGTAAAAATTTTTCATTTTACTGGTTATTGGTGTCAATGGTGTGATTTATTTAAATACAGTAGTCCCACAAACTCGACTTAAATGTGGAGTAAGAAGGTGACCAGTTACAGAAAATGACAAGTCTAAATAGCGGAATTTTTGTAAAAATATTATATATGAAAATTCATATACATATTAACTACACACCAGTAGTGACCATTTCTTATTTGTCTGTAAATTTTAATTTAAAAAAACACTGGCTACTCAACTACTTTCGAATTAGTGACATTTGCAAGGTAGTATTTTGCATGCAAATTAGAAAAAAGGGTTATATTCTTTGTTACATGGAACTGATGCTGTTATCAAGTGTCACCAGTGAATAATTACAACCCATTTGATCCTAGTGTTATGTTACAAAGATAAAAATTACGAACAATTTTTTGGTGCATATTTACTGAGGGAAGATCATCTCTGTCCCTTATGGATTGATACTCATGACTGCTGATGTAAACACTACAAGCACTTGTGAGAACCAACCAATTATAAGAATCACTGTATTAACTGAACTAACCAATTATAAAAACTAGCTAGTACAGTTTTTGTAACTGGTGTAAGACTGTTGAACAGCATTGTTCTTAACACATACAAACACACTTTTCATATTCTCAGCATTAACGTTACATACCGAACAAATGTTTTCATCCTGATTTACAGGCCTGCTTCAGATTAGCAGCCGCCAAAGATAAAGGAGTTAATTAATGCCAAACAATTGCCATAATGCATCAAGCTATTTTTAGGCTACGATTAAAAATTAAATTTTAAAGTAACAAATTCTTTAAAATTTTATTATTAACAGTAGCCTAAAAACAGCCCAATGCATTACAGCAATCATTTGGCATTAAATAACATCAGGTTTTGAGATGTTTACATATGTATGAAGGAGTTACATTCCATCATCTTTGAATGGCTGCAAACCTAAGGCAGGCCCTGAAAATCCAGCCAAAAACATTTGTTTGGTGTGTAAAGTTAATGCTGGAAATGTATGAAAAGTGTGTTTGTATAATTTAACCAAAAATTTAAGCTTTTAGAAGGCATTTGAGTTCTTAATAGATTTATTGAAAAAATATGTTAAATGAAATATTTAATATATCATTATTCGTGTTGTTGTTAAACGAAGTGCTACAAGCAGTGCTTCTAAGCAATGCCGCTGAGAGCATTGTTAAACTCATTTTCTTGAAGCACTGCGCGCAGCAAACTTCTCCGCGATTTCACTGGTTTGAGATTAAATCTGCAATGATCGAACGAGGTACTTTTTCCACTTTAACAAAATGGCACCCACCACGATGGACTTCATCGAATTTATTTATGAAAACTTAAAGATTAAATTAAAAGTTGATTCTTCAATAAAACATCGTTTAGAAAAGGTTAAGTTATTGTTTTCCATAGCATGTTATTAATTACACGAAATAAACTTGAAAATCACACAAATTATATATTAAAGTGTGTGTAAAAATGACTGTAACAGCATATCTTTTATATAATTGGTTTGATAAATTTCAACATTATATAAATAATAATCATCTTTCTATGCAATAGTATAGGCTAATACCCTAAAAGTAATTCCAATGTGACATTATTAGGAATTGCTGTAAACTAGGCTATATCTTTAGCAAATTGCTATGAATGGTATAAAGGCTTACATATCCTTTAGTTTATAGAACTTTATACACGTATATTTTCCAAAAAAAAAAAATTTATTTTGGACTTAGTCCCTCATCAGTTGGAACATAATATTCAAGTGTATATGATAAGCAATTTATTACTCCTTGTGATAAAGGATACCTTGCACAGTTACAGTTAAAATTACAATTAAATTGTATAAATTAGTTTTATTATGAATTGGAGAGTATAATAAGCCTTTATTTATAGCATTAATAATAGTTGGCTATATAGCCTAGTTTAAAGTAATTAAAAAGGACAAGTCATTTGTTTAGTTCCTATCAAACAACAGAAGTTCATGTTCTTTTATGGTTTTCAGATCATGATTTCATTCCTCGTTTCTTTGAAGAACTCATACATGAGAGGAGAATGAGAGAACAAATTGGTCTACCAGAAGATGTAGATGTTACTACTGGTTCAATAAGACTAGTCAGCAAATCACATGAGGAGGGAGAATCAGGTATGTTTATATACAAGTACAGTACATCAGTATATACATATATATATTAATATGCTATAAATAATACAGGTATACCTCGACTTACGTCGGTAATTGGTTCCAGGAGAGGCGACGTAAGTCGAATTTACTTGTGTAGTTACGACGTAAGTCGTAGTTTCGACTTATGTCATAACTAAACGCCAATAATGGAGAAAACGCCAATAATGAGCACTTAAAGAGCGCTAAATAAGATGACAACACAGAAACACAGATGTTTTCATGGTTCGTTCCCTAGGATTTATGATGATTGTATTACCATTTACTGTAAATGTACGTATTTTAATATGATTTTATGTGCTTTCAACGCTTTTCTAGTGATATTACGATTTCAATGTTTATGGCAGACGGATTTAAAGTCGAATAAACTGACTTAAACTCGGTTTTTATTTTTCCATATACTTTTTTGACAAACGACATAAAATCGGGAACGACGTAACTCGAGAGGGACGTAAATCAAGGTATACCTGTAGTTGTTCTTTCATATTGTTGCAGGAGACTTCTCTTGGACTGATTCATCCACATGATTGTTGATAACAACAAGATTAAAGATAGACAGTGAATTTAGGAAACCAATAAGAAAAACAAAATTATGGGATGCAATATCAAAAAAGCTGGAAAATCATGGTTACACTGTGACCATGATTTTCCCAGTGACTGTGATAAAAAATGGAGAAATCTAAAGACGACTTACAAAAGAAATAGGGATAAAGCAAAACAGCACACTGGAGAATCTGCCATCACCTGGCCATACTTCAAGTTATTGGACCAGGAACTTGGATGTAAAGTGGACATCAATTCTACAGAAGAAAATATCATTTCTTCTGAATCATGCTTGGACCAGATCCCATCTCCCAGCAAACCTTAAAGCAGTTTGTCAGGACTGCCTGCCCACTCTGAAAGTGATGTGGCAGCAGTTAATTCTGAAGTGCAAACCCCTTCAGTAAAAGCTTTTCAGAGACATGTAAATTTAAAAAGAAAAGATGATCCACCAGAGTGGTTTCAAGCTTGGGCCAGTAAACAAGAACAAGAAAGAAAAGAGGATCGCCAGAGAGAAGATCAGCGCTGGCAGGAATTTAAAGAGATTGAAAAAAAACACTTGAAACAAGAAAAAGAAAGTGAAGAGAAGAGAATGAACATGATGAGTTCTCTTCTAAATGTTTTACAAAAAAATTGCAGAAAAATAAAATAACAATCTCTGAATTCATTGCAGCTGATTGTTTTATTTACAATAATTTTTACATTTGATATTTTTAATCTTTGTTCAATTTTTACATTTCCCCCAATTATTTAACTTTAGTATAATTCAATGAATTGTATTAGTGAGAATAACATTTATTAAATGATTTCATATAACTAATGAGAAAATGATAAATTGTACATAAAATCTTAAATTCATATGATTTTACACACACATTTTAATAAAGTTTCTGATAATAAATGCTAATAAACATATTTCTAACACACTGGTTTAATACATGCTGGGTTGATCAGCCAGTTTCAAACATATTATTGTATTAAAAACATAAATTTTATCTAGTGTCCTCATATCATTGTATCCTTACACTATATTATCACTTTCTTGTGAATTGTCTCCTATATTATTACTACTTTGTAGTCTCATGACACCATAAAGATAATCAGCAATAGCATCCCTCTTATTATTTGCTGCATTAGTTAAATGTTGGCTTGCGTGAGGCTGGAAAGGAGTGAAGTGTTTATCCTAATCTGGACTAACATCACTTTGTAGAATACAAAGATTATGTAAAACACAAGCAGTAAGAATAATTTTAGTCAAGTAGTGCTTGTTTCTTATGAATAAAAATTTCAGTCGATGAAAGCATCCAAACAGATCATCATATGCTTATTCTATTACTATGCAAGATGAACTTTGTCTTTTATTAAAATATTTCTCTTTGGAATTCAGATGTCCATTGTTCTTATAAGGAACCATCAAATATGTCTCTAGTGGGTATGCTGAGTCCCCAAGTAAATGGCAGTTATCTGGGAGTGGGAGAGTTTTATTTGATAACCCAATTCTTACATCACTATTTCACCACACCCTTGCATCATGTGCAGATCCTGGCCAGCCAGCATAAACTGCAGTAAACATTTTGTCACTTCTGCAGATCCCTTGAAGTATGACTACAGTGCACTGCTTCCTGCTGTAATATTCTTGCTTTTCATGATGACAAACTGTTACTTGTATTAATCCCATCAACACATCCAAAGATATTTGGAAAACTGTTTCTGCCTCTTAATGATGAAAAGATTTTTACCACTTCATGAGCATCTTTATCAACTGGCCATTTAATGAAAATTTCTTTTAAATTACAAACACCTTTACAAAACACTATGAACAGCCTGTGAGCATGTCTTTTCTCTAGTTCTACGCCTCTGAAGGATTTCTGATTTCCTAAAATCTATAAGGACAATAAGACGACCTTTTCTTTTCTTACCTCCATAATGGATGACCGTCCAATTATTTTTGTTTCTTTTAAATTCAGAATCTGGCAAAGGTATTCGACGCTTTCACACTGAAGTCTGAAGTGATCTTTAAAATCCAGATCACTGTATCGAGAAATAATTTCTTCATAATAGTTTTGTATATCCTGGCTTTTTTCCGCAGTTGCACCACAACAGAACTTGCCATTCCACCAATTACTTCATTGTCATGTTTATGCTTCCTAAATAAGACATTGTATTGCAAAAATGAATTCCTTTTAAAATTTTTCAAATTAAATAATTCGCTAAACATTCCAACAATTGCACTAAGAGCAGCCATTCTGGAACTGCAGTGCTGCCCTGTGTGCATTGTTAAAAGACCATCAGTAGCAATCACAGTACAGAATTTAACAACAACCCATTGTCTATCTTGGGGAACCCACAGTAGCAGACCTTGCTCATAAGCTGCATGGAGCCCAGGAACCACCTGCTTATCATTGCTGATATAGATAATAAATTGTTGATGGCCTCTAGCAAAAAAACAAAATCTCAACAACTTTTGTGGAATGTACGTGTACAATTATGTATGTTTTCCAAATAGTTTACAATAGAATTTTCCGAGCTTTGTACAAATATGACAGATAAACTGTTATCATTACAAGAAACCAAGTAAACTGAATAAAAATTAATAAAATAATAAAAAAATGTTTATGTTCATTTAGAACAAATGTTTTCATCCATCTTAACTGGTCATTGTCAGGATTCAGATAATGGCAAATTAAGATAACTAAAAGTGCTTGTTCTAAACCTAATAATGAAAACCAATACAACTTTTCCAGAAAACGTTTAATTACTTGACAAATGTTTTTGGCTCTATTTAAAGGGTTGCTTCAGCTCTACACAAGAATTTTCTATTGTTCTAAAATTAGAATGTTACTTTGTTCTAAGATGTTTTTAAGGTATTTTCTTAGCACAATGTTGCTGTTGAGAACATATCACACAGGAAACACTTTCAGAGGAAAAAAGGTTGGTTTATTGGTGTGAACGGATATGCATTTCAGGCTTAATGCCCCTTTTCAGTCCTATTATTACATATTTACCAGCAAATTAATTACAGATTTACAAATTTACAGAATGCATTGAAAAAATTAGGATACGCGTACAATGGTTTATACAATAAAATTAATTACCTGAGATAGTGACAGGTAAACCAACATGATTCGTAAGAAGATATACACGTAGTTGAAAAAAGAAAAAGGAGCTAAAAATTCTTTTGGCTCCACACATATACCCATTAGGATAGTATAACATGTGCTAAAATAAAAAAGGAGATAATATATACTTAATTTTAGATTTAAGTTATCTCCTTTTTTATTTTTGTTTTTTTTTATATAAAATAATAACGGAATACCTGTATGATGTAAAATAATTCTGATGAGATGTACAGAGAACATAGACAAGATATGAGAGGTTAAAAAGAAGTGAGTGATCCTTGTAACATACACTGAAAGTTTGGTGTGATATGCACAGTAAAGTATGATAGAGGGAGGGCAGTAGAACATCTTAATGGGCTTTGCTACTTAAGAATGGCTGCCAGATGTCATTTATGACTGTACCTGTATTTAGGTTATGCATATCTGTTCACACCAATAAACCAACCTTTTTTCCTCTGAAAGTGTTTCCTGTGTGATATGTTCTCAACAGCAACATTGTGCTAAGAAAATACATATAATAGAGAACAACAAGCAACCAAGATGTTTTTAAGGGTTTAAAATACAGCATGTCCAGACTTTAAAATGTTGACATAAGCTTAAAGCTTCAGAATAATAACACACCTACAATAAATATGCCATACATCTTGCTGTTCTCTTTTGCAGGTTGTCCTAAAGCAATTGCCATGCTGCAGATAATGTTTCACAGTTTTTCTAATTAACATATTATCCTTTCCTAGTTTTATAAATTTCTAGTGTTTCTTATCTATTGATCTTATGTGATGTTTGTTATAAACTTTATGTATTAACCTTGCTTCTTCCAGATTAAAATATTAAGGTTTTTGTTTTTAATAGTTTATTTTTCCAGTAGCTATTTCGTTTATTCTTCCAGATTTTTCATCACCCAGGGCTCTGTGGCATAACTGACTAAAATTGTTACTGGCTTATTTATTGTTAGTGATGTTACATTTGTGCTCTTTGATTCTTGCATTTAGTGATCTATTTGTGGATCTCGTATATACTAATCAACAATTGAATCTATTAACTGATATTGGAATGCTATAAATGCCTGGTGCTCTTTTGATTTCAAGCTCATCTTTGTCATTGCATAATAATTTATATACTGTGGGGCAAGTTATTTCTTTATATACTGATCTGAGCCTGGAATTGTAATCTGTTGTTATATACCTGGATCTAGAAGGGCTGTTCTATGTTGTGAGTCTGAACGGGTCCCCTTTTGTAGTACTTCTGTGCTGTTCTGTATTAGTTTTCTGGTATAATCATGTGTGACCTCTATGCTATATGATCTCTTTCTCTACTTCTCTCTCCTCAACACCAGGATAAAAATAGAGTATATAGAGAACATAGCAACTACACACAGATACTTAAAGGTATAAATATGCTATTGCTAAAGTCCCCACAGTATTTAAAATTATTGTGCAATGACAAAGATGAGCTTGAAATCAAAAGAGAACCAGGAATTTATAGCATTCCAATATCAGTTAATAGATTCAATTGTCAATTAGTATACACAAGATCCACAAATAGATCACTAAATGCAAGAATCAAAGAGCACAAATGTAACATCACTAACAATAAGCCAGTAACAATTTTAGCCAGTTATGTCACAGAGCCCTGGGTGATGAAAAATCTGGAAGAAGCATGGTTAATACATAAAGTTTATAACGAACATCACATAAGATCAATAGATAAGAAACACTAGAAATTTATAAAACTAGGAAAGGATAATATGTTAATTAGAAAAACTGTGAAACATTATCTGCAGCATGGCAATTGCTTTAGGACAACCTGCAAAAGAGAACAGCAAGATGTATGGCATATTTATTGTAGGTGTGTTATTATTCTGATGCTTTAAGTTTATTCAACATTTAAAATCTGGACATGCTGTATTTTAAACCCTTAAAAACATCTTAGAACAAAGTAACATTCTAATTTTAGAACAATAGAAAGTTCTTGTATAGAGCTTAAGCCTTTAAATGGAACCAAAAACATTTATCAAGTAATTAAACATTTTCTGGACACGTGCTATTGGTTTTTATTATTATGTTACTCTGTTCCAATATTTTGAATTGGTTTCTTGTTCTAAACACACACTGATGGATTACAAAAGTTTCCAAGGAACAATCAAGGCTGTTTGCATGTGATGACACAACAGTGTGTTAACCTGTGTTAACCTTCGCCAACGAAAATCTTCCGTTATCGGTTTGGAACGTTCGGCACATGCCTCTTTCAAATTTGTTCTTTCCACTTTCGCCTGAAGACGACGATCGTAATTTTTCGTCGAAAGTACTTGCAATAAAAAGAAGAATCTACATTAACGCTGAACTCAGTGCTACTTATCAGAAGTATATACAACTTTGGCGTGAGTTAACTTTTATTATTTTCTATAACCTAGGTTATTTAAACCATACAATTTGTGTAAATAAATCAACATGGGTGAACATGTACTAGCAGCCATAATAGTCGCTTGTTCCAGAAATAATTTTAAATTTGAACTTGTAAACCATTCATACAAATGTGTTCAATTTTTTAATGTAGCCTATATATCTGAAGATGTTTGTTATAAACAGATAAAAACATTAGTAAATATTTCTTAATTTCAAGTTGCTGGTTTTGGTATATTGTGTATGTATAAACTCTTGGTTTAATGCATGTGCAAATGACTTATTTCAGGCAAAAATGGCATCATTTATGATGATGATGATGAAACTGGAATGTTAAAAAAATCTAATATCTAGATTATATGGATTGTACAAATGAAGAAATTGGTGGATTATTTCTCCAAGAAAAAATGACTAGGAACAATTGGATGATTATAACTTTCTATATCAATATTTTTTTACCAAAACAGATATTTTTTTCCTTAGCAAAGAAAGCATTTGTTTTTTTTCTGTAATATTGCCATATTTTTGAATCAATTCCAATAAAATGCTCTTTTTCAAATGTGCTAAAATGCTTTCAGATAGATTTGGTTTCTTGCATCATTTTATCCACTGTACTATGTAATTTATCAAAACCAATCACCATATCTACTAGATCTCAACTTATCAACTATTCTCAACCTCAGTCATATAATGAGTAAATAACCTTCAAGTTCAGAAACTCTAGATTAGTAAATATGAAAGTGAATAACTCTTCAATTAACACTCAAGAGCCTTAAAAATCCAGTAATAACACATTTAATAGAAAACAAACATTTCTGACTGTACTGAATAACACTTCATTCTACCGGAGTTGTACTCTTCATCAACTCTTGAAATAATTTAAATTGGTGAATACAGGGATAAGAAGGTCTTTTATCAAGACCATTGTGGGTTCAACTAGGTCCACAAGGGAATGGCCATGCAGTGAGGAATGGGGCCAAACTTCTGGGACTGGCCTCCCATCAAAAACGCCTGTGACTTTTTTACCTCTCTATTTCCAAAGTGATAGGCTAATGCCTTAACCACTTCAGCCATCCAATTAGTCTAACTTTGACATTGCAATACTACAAAAAATTTTGTGCAGGTTAGAAAATACCTAGAATGCAGAGGACAGCAAGCAATGGTCTATCCACACAGTTTGTGCAACACTGACACTGTCAGTGTTGCACAAACTGAATATGGATAATTAATCTAGAGACTGAAGTTTATGCATTGTCCAAATGATGATATTTCAATGTATAAACTATATCTAGACATTAATGTATTGTCATACAGACAACACTGTAATGTCTAGATATAATGTTCTAGATATAGTCTAAAAATTTAATATTATTTATCTACTTTAAATTTAAATTAACTCAAAATTTTTCCTTGACGACTTTCATCTCGGGTATGAGACTGAAAAAATATTTATTAAAAAATAAATTACAAATTATATAATTTCTTCCGAAAGGATAAATAATTTAATAGCGGTTAATAATAATAATGAACTAAGAGCAAAACTTAAATATATGATGCTACTTTTCAGAAGCACTTTTTTTTTAAATATATTTCAAATTTTATTCAAACATATAATAATAATTATAAGTAACAGAAAAATAAAAAAATCTGATAGGAATAATTTTTAAAAAATATCAAAGAAAACAAAAAAATTAATCAACGTGTCCTACACAAATGTTGTAGAAATTAATAAATCGACTGGTTGATTTTTTTTAGAGTTTATTACGGACTAAAAATAGTTTAGGTAGGCGACAATAGCAAGTAGCCGGGCTTATTCTAAATTAAACATTCAACCTTTAACATAATAAATCTTTAAAAGGCCTTCATAACACGAATCTAGGAAATCTTATGGATCAGCACATATTGCTTTATCCGATTTACCATCATATCGTATAATATCCTGTATTATACACATTTTAAGTGGGATTCTTTATAAAAATTAAATTTTCAAACAATTAAACGATAAATTACCGTTAAATTAGATAATATTTATTTTTAGAGAATAAAACTTACCCGAGTTTTATTACACTTAACGAGATATCAAACAAAATCCACGTCGCATGAAAACTAGTAAAAGCACCCCCTAACGTCGGAATCGAGATTATATTCGAAAGGAATTGTGGGAGTGTCAGCCATCTTTACACTAACTCAAGACCTTGGAACTGATTTTGCGTTTAATGGGGTAAAACAAGTAATAAAAGTAGTTGTTTCTTAACCGATTGTCATTGGTATAACGTGTTGTGTTTTAATTATAAATAGTATTAGACTATTTAGACGCCAATGGACGTCATTAATGGATTACGTCATCTACGTCGTCTACCAAATTGACCTTCTGCGTTTGAGTTTGAGCTACATCAACAAAATCGAGGAAACATCAAATGGACTTCTCGAATGGCAACTTTAGAACGACTTTTTTAAGTCTCAGGTGTGTATATCGTTTGCAATTAACACATTTTAACATCAAAGGCTATAAATGCCAATGGTGATTTTTCAATCAAAATTATTACTTTAGTACGTTACAAAATCAATATAAACAACCAATTAATACTCCATATCAATGTGATAAAATAAGTTAGTTATAAATGAATTTTTATTATATAAGTTAAAATTTTCTATTTGTTTAAAATATTTCTTAACTTTACTTTCAAATTTGAAATTGGTTTGAACTTAATTTTTACTTATAAAAATTAAATTTAGAATATAAGTAGAGGTTATTTTAATTTGTACTCATTTTCGTTGTTATGTATATAAAATTCATTTGTTTATATAATTTTATATAGATACATAGGTGGAGGTGTCTCACAAAATAGAATATTAAATGGAAAAGTGTGCTTCAGCATGAAAATTATTGGGAATACTCTATTTTAGATCACAGGTAGTTTATGTTAATAACAATCATAAAGTAATATAAAGTATATTTTTATAAATGTCAAATATTTCAAATCTTCTCTAACTGCACTTACAAATAAATAAATAAACCTTAAAAAACTTTAAAATATAGTCTTTTTATTATGGCATCTAACGTTTTTGGTCAATTAATAGTTCTGTAATTGGTTTCGTTCGGTAAAAAATCAGAATTTTTTCAATTCTTTCCCGAAGAAGGTCAATTAACTGACCAAAAACGTTAGATGCTGTTATAAAAAGGCTGCATTTTAAAGGTTTTTAAGGTTTGTTTAGATATTTCAAATATGTAAATGTCCAAAAATATATTATTTAAAGCTTTTGAAGCAATTTAATTTTTAACATTATCACACGATATTGTTGTTCAAAGTGAATATTAGATGTTAATTTGATATCTAACTTTTATTAATTATTTCAGAAAAATTCTATTTTTGATAAAGTTTATTTTATAGCTGGACTAATTACGATGTCTTTAATGGTAAGAATGCTAGCATTTTCGACCTGGTTAATGGATCGTCCTCGGGCATTGAAAGTCAAAAGTAGGTTGACTTTCCTATTTTTGACTTTTGATGCCTGGGGATGAACTGTGTGGAAAATGTTAGCATTCTTCTAAAAATCCCACTGTTAAAGGTGTGGTAATTAGTTCAGTTAAGTTATTACAGTGGCTAGTATATCATCTTCAGTTCATTTTATATTATTGAAATGTAACTTTTAATAATAATAATAAAAATGATAAGATTATTAATGTTATTTCATTTATATAAAATAATAGTAAACTTATATGAAATTCAAAAGTGAAAATTAATTTATTTCTTTGGTATAAAACACCATCCATTCTAAGACGCACCACAACTTTGAAATCCAATTTTAAGACTGATTTAAGAATTTTTTTACAGAGGAAAAAAAATTTTTAAATAACAAATTTTATAAATTTCTGTTATGGATTTTCATGATTTCTATGCTCTTTTGCATAAATAACAACTGTTTGTTTTTTTAATTGCATTGTGTTAAAGGTAATGTTAAAAAAGAATTTAAATTAAATGCTTGTTACCAGTAAAGTTCATTTAAACTGATATAAGTGTTTAGTAGTACAGTTGAAAATGTTTATTATTGGTGCTTAATGCATTATGAAGTCAAGTAGACTTCATAATGCATAATGCATTCAAATTTACAATCCAAAACAAGAATCAGCTCTCACTGAGATTCTTGTTTTGGATTGTAAATTTGCCATTTCCATAAGATACCATTGGTTATAAGACTTGTTTCTGTTTTGAAAAAATAATGTGTTTAAAAATGCATCTTACAATTGAGCAAATAGCATAACTTTAACTTTTCCAAATTGTTGCATTATTTTTAAAACTTTTTCCAAAATGACTAGTAAGAAACACTGTTATCAAATTAAATTCTGCACACATACAGCATTTTGTGATAAGAAGATTCTCAATTTATTATAAATAGAACAGTTGTTAGCATCAAAATTTATCTTAGTATTAATTAAACATTAGGAATGTTCTTAATTTATTCAATGGTTTTGCATATAAAATCTGAAAGAAATAATTGATATTTTTTAATTCTTTCAAATTTTATATGCAGATAAATTGAACTATTTGTGTCAAAATATAACTTTATTGAATAAATTAAATTACAGTTAAATACCATTAGAAAATTAAGAATGTTTTCTATGAGTTCACTCATTAAATGCCCTTTAAATGAAGTGAAGATTTAAAATATGAAAACCTGTCTTCCCTATTGAGTGATTTTTGCCTCTCAATACTAAAGATAAGCAATATATTATGTGTTAAAAGAACACATACTTTTCTGTTCTGTTATCCATGAATGACACATCATTGATTGTAATCATCACACATGCCATATGACTCAAGGGCAATAGATTAGTTGGACATGATGTGCTTGCATCTATTACAATCAAATTTTCCCTATGACTAACTAACCAGTAAATGTTATTCCATTTTAATTTTTTATTTTTCACAATCATTAAATTATCAATAATTTTTTATTATAGAAAAGTATCTTTATGATTTGAATGCATTGTAGCTTTTATTTTTATAGCATATTTTTAAATTAGCATAAAAATAAATCGTTCATTGACATTTTTTTGCATTTTATAACCCATTAGAAGTCTGTTCCTGCAATTTTCCTGCCTTAAGCTTTTAATCTTTTAAATTAACAAATAGTTTGGCTAATAAATGTTAAGTTAATTTGGAGGAATATGCAAATTATTTCTTTTCCCTTTAACATTGAGTGAGCTGAGGAAAAAAGGGAGAAAACAAAAATGAAGAATTGAATAATACTTTTAAGTGGTTTTTACATTTATCTAATATGGGTATACTGCCTTTTTACTCTTTTATTTCAAATGTGCAAATAAGATTTTTTTTAAGTCAATGATAATTTATTGGAAAGTGAATTTTATTTTTGATAAAATTTGTTTGTTAACATTGTAGTTATTATTATTTACTTGTTGGAGATAATTTGTTTTGCTGATTTGCAAGGCTTTAACATTTTAGTTGTAAGGTTAACATATTGAATTTATCTGAAATGAAGATGATTGCAAGCATATAAAAATGCTATGTGCAGTTAGTCTCTTATAATTAAATGTTTAATACATAAAAAGAGACTTATTTATGTCTATTTTGTTATCCATTTTGGTATATTTTTCTTTAGGTGTAGCTTGTAAGTAGTTGGTATAACAAAACAGATCTATTAAAATCTATTTTGTTATCCATAGTAACAAATTTTCTTTTAGATCTTATGTGTGTCTGATTTGTTACATCATCTGTTTAGATGATGTAACAAATCAGACATATGAATGTCTATTTTGCTGTTTATTTTGATAACTACTTCCTTGGGATGAGTGTGCAAATAGCTGAGATAGCAAAATAGACATGGTAACATGTTGTGTTATCCATTTTAATAAATTATCTGTAAGGAAAAGTGAGTAAACACATGATATGATAAAACAGACATATTAACATCTGTTTTGTTAATCATTTTGTTACCTTTCAGAATTAGCATGTTAGTAGATGGAATAAGAAAATAGACTACTTGCTATCTATTTTGTTATCCAATTTGGCAATTCTTCTAAACTTGTTTAATTTGAACTGTGTGTTTCCCCCTTTTTTCAAAATACACTGCCAAAAATTCCATGATGTGTTTTTTTTTTTTTTTTTTTTTATATTCCAAAAAACAAAATCCTTTTCCGAAGTGACCAATGGAGCAAACACTTTAAAGAGCTTTTCTCCTGTAAATGCAGCTGGTCAATGAAAGCAGCATTGAGTGCAAGTCATTGGCCTTCACATCTTATTGCTTGAGGAACAGTTGCAACTTTGTCCTGTTGCTTATATATAACGAAGATAATTAGTGTTCTTGATGAGCACTCTTTATACAATGTTTACACCTTATATTAATGAAAGCATTAAACATATTTTTGGAGAACTCCAAAAGATGGACT
The DNA here is from genome assembly GCF_030686945.1 of Centruroides vittatus. Taxonomy (NCBI): domain Eukaryota; kingdom Metazoa; phylum Arthropoda; class Arachnida; order Scorpiones; family Buthidae; genus Centruroides; species Centruroides vittatus. The sequence continues at coordinate 1,736,396 of NW_027120741.1, forward strand.
TATTAGGAGGTGTATTTAGTAGGGAGGTCACCTATTAGCCTAAATTAACTACATTAATATTTTAAAATTAAAAGTATTGTACAAGTATTTACAAATTACTTTAAAAATGAATAACGAACCTACTGGAACTGGTATAATAAAGAGAAAACAACACCTTTCTTAAATTCCAGCAAAAGTTTAACTATATAAAAACGTTTTCAACTGATTTCATCAGTCTTCTTCAGTTACTCGAACAAAAAAACAAAAAGAACGAACCAAATTCAAATTTACAAAATCACGAGAATGGAAAGAATTCTCGTGATTGCGCAGACTATGCAAAAACGATGTACCGATAAACGGTAAAGAATGCAAATTCTTGACAAAAAAATGCAGATTCTTGACAAACTATATATAATATCACAATCTTACGTTATCCAATGAACGATTTCCAAGCAGACGATAGCCCATCTGCGTCCCTGTGGTTGATGCAATGGGATGTTAATTGTGCCCTATATATTTCTAATTTCTCCAAGTGTCTAACGGCCTGTTTAGATCTAGTGGCTTTTATGATGGAAGCACTATCCCAGTGTACCGTGATCTCCTGTTGCTTAGCAAATGCTGCTAGGACTGTGCTGTCAACTGTCCTCTTAACTGATTGCTTATGCTCTTTTATTCTTTGCTGTAAACCACGCAAGGTGGCCCCAATGTACACTAGATCGGATTTAAAACGTTGGTCCCTGATTGGAATTGAGTACACTCCTGTTAGCTCATTTGGTTTCTCTTTCCTCTTATCATTCCTTAACAGACGGTATACTGTCGGGTTGCGCCTATATATTATGCGTAAGTTCCTTTCTTTGGATACCTTCTTAACAATACTTTTAATAAACGGAATATAGTCCATGACCACTGTTTTTTTCTGTTCAGTTCTGTGTTGTTGATGTTTACGTCTCTGTATATCCGTAATTAGACGGTTCACTACCCTTCTCTGATACCCAAACTGTGTTGCTACGCTTCTTACGTACTCCAACTCCTTGTACGTGTCGCAAATACTTGAGCAATGTGTGTAAGCTCGTTGTATCCATGCTCGTAAAGCCGCTAATTTAAACTGTTCAGGATCCACGGAGTTTCTGGGTATGATGCTAGGTTGATATACCGGTTTCCTGAAGATATCCGTCTGTATCTCCCCATCCTTACATGTGATCGTCAAGTCCAAGAAGTTAACCCTAAAGTCACTCTCTTGGTCCAACTCCAATGTGAGTCCGTAGGGGTTGCTGTTGATTGCATCAAGAAAGCGACGGGTATTGCGATCATTATGCCATATGATGAATATGTCATCAACATATCTGGTATAGAAAACTATGTCTTCTTGGAATGAAGGTAATATATTGCATTCTAGGTTTCGTAGGACCAATTCACAGAGCATCGCTGATATGGGACTACCCATCGGGACTCCCCTTCCTTGCATGTATGTTTTCCCTTGAAATTCAAAGAAAGAAGAATGACAGATGAGATCAGCTAATTCCAAAATTTGCCTTTTGTATTTGAATGAATTCACGATGTTGTTAAACAAGAAGTCCCTTAAGGCGCAGAAGCACGGAGGGAGTTTTATCGAGGGATACAAGGCCTTAAAGTCCATAACCGTCATGTGTTCCCTGTCCTTAAGCATAATTTCATTCATTCTATGTACGAGTTGCAAGGAGTCTTTGATGCAATAAGGGTAATCCTGGATCTTATCCCGAATAAATCTGACAAGCTGCTTTTCTAGTGCAAACGTGGGTGCATTACATTTTTCCACGACGGGTCTTATCTGATAGCCTGGTTTTGCATTTGCCAAGACGCACAAACCAGGCTATCAGATAAGACCCGTCGTGGAAAAATGTAATGCACCCACGTTTGCACTAGAAAAGCAGCTTGTCAGATTTATTCGGGATAAGATCCAGGATTACCCTTATTGCATCAAAGACTCCTTGCAACTCGTACATAGAATGAATGAAATTATGCTTAAGGACAGGGAACACATGACGGTTATGGACTTTAAGGCCTTGTATCCCTCGATAAAACTCCCTCCGTGCTTCTGCGCCTTAAGGGACTTCTTGTTTAACAACATCGTGAATTCATTCAAATACAAAAAGCAAATTTTGGAATTAGCTGATCTCATCTGTCATTCTTCTTTCTTTGAATTTCAAAGGAAAACATACATGCAAGGAAGGGGAGTCCCGATGGGTAGTCCCATATCAGCGATGCTCTGTGAATTGGTCCTACGAAACCTAGAATGCAATATATTACCTTCATTCCAAGAAGACATAGTTTTCTATACCAGATATGTTGATGACATATTCATCATATGGCATAATGATCGCAATACCCGTCGCTTTCTTGATGCAATCAACAGCAACCCCTACGGACTCACATTGGAGTTGGACCAAGAGAGTGACTTTAGGGTTAACTTCTTGGACTTGACGATCACATGTAAGGATGGGGAGATACAGACGGATATCTTCAGGAAACCGGTATATCAACCTAGCATCATACCCAGAAACTCCGTGGATCCTGAACAGTTTAAATTAGCGGCTTTACGAGCATGGATACAACGAGCTTACACACATTGCTCAAGTATTTGCGACACGTACAAGGAGTTGGAGTACGTAAGAAGCGTAGCAACACAGTTTGGGTATCAGAGAAGGGTAGTGAACCGTCTAATTACGGATATACAGAGACGTAAACATCAACAACACAGAACTGAACAGAAAAAAACAGTGGTCATGGACTATATTCCGTTTATTAAAAGTATTGTTAAGAAGGTATCCAAAGAAAGGAACTTACGCATAATATATAGGCGCAACCCGACAGTATACCGTCTGTTAAGGAATGATAAGAGGAAAGAGAAACCAAATGAGCTAACAGGAGTGTACTCAATTCCAATCAGGGACCAACGTTTTAAATCCGATCTAGTGTACATTGGGGCCACCTTGCGTGGTTTACAGCAAAGAATAAAAGAGCATAAGCAATCAGTTAAGAGGACAGTTGACAGCACAGTCCTAGCAGCATTTGCTAAGCAACAGGAGATCACGGTACACTGGGATAGTGCTTCCATCATAAAAGCCACTAGATCTAAACAGGCCGTTAGACATTTGGAGAAATTAGAAATATATAGGGCACAATTAACATCCCATTGCATCAACCACAGGGACGCAGATGGGCTATCGTCTGCTTGGAAATCGTTCATTGGATAACGTAAGATTGTGATATTATATATAGTTTGTCAAGAATCTGCATTTTTTTGTCAAGAATTTGCATTCTTTACCGTTTATCGGTACATCGTTTTTGCATAGTCTGCGCAATCACGAGAATTCTTTCCATTCTCGTGATTTTGTAAATTTGAATTTGGTTCGTTCTTTTTGTTTTTTTGTTCGAGTAACTGAAGAAGACTGATGAAATCAGTTGAAAACGTTTTTATATAGTTAAACTTTTGCTGGAATTTAAGAAAGGTGTTGTTTTTTTCTTTACAAATTACTTTAAAACCAAGTTGCAGAACTAGATGTTTTTTTTAATAATTTGTACTGTAAGTTTAAATAAGTAACAAACCAAAAATGCTGTACAGTTGTTTATTAATAAATGTTGAAGTCGACACTGAAAAGAATTGTTAACATTATTTTTAAAAAATCCAGCAATGAGTTACATTATTTTCCCTGCTATTATGAAATTTTATTTAAAAAATAATTTTTATATTATTAATCATAAATAAAATTGTATTTAGCATCATCTGTTATGAGATTTTGTTATAAAAAATTTTATATTGTTAATAATTATAAAATGGGCAATAAGTTTAATTTTGAGGATAGGGATGAGTTTTATAAAAAAAAAAAAAATTATAAATGTTAATAACAAGTAAAATCTTCATTAAGTCTGATCCCCTTTGAGATATGACACATGACCCCGTTCTATCTCTCCCCAATCAACCTTTAACCACCAAAATTTAATAACATCGATGCTTCTTACATAAAGTTAGCATGCTGAATTTTGTTTCTTACTCTTTACCCTTCCCAAGCTATTAAATGAAAGATGCCAACACACACACACACACACACACCACACACACACACACACACACACACACACACACACACACACACATCTATGAAATTATTTTTCCTTTTCTTTGACATTTTTAGACATCTCAAAATGTGGAGATTTGCAAAAACCCTAGAATCAACTTTGACACAATTCCAACTTTCCCTTGTTATGTATACATGACAACTGAAAAATATTTAAAACATAATTTTAGTGTACCAAACTTAAATTACAATAAGTACCAGTACAAGTATATACAATATAATACAGAAAAAAAATTGTTTAAAAATTAAAAAAAACAGATGCATAATTTACGAATAAGGCAGTTACAATATGTACAGATTTTTAAAAAATTTTATGCATTTGCTTTTTATTTGCATTTAACAGAAATAAATCAAATGCAACCTTAGCAGCTGCAATAGTTTTAGAAGTTTGTCTGTTCCATGAGCACATATCTTGATCTTTTTGAATGCATTTGTAAGTTTTGCTTTGGAAGGAACAGGAACAAGTTCATCTATGTCAATGTTATAATTGCTCATTATCATTTGATGCCTCAGTTTCATAGTGAACTGGCTTCTGGAGAGCTTGATTTTTGGCAAGAAATTCAGTTACCAAATCATCAATTTTTACTAATTCTTGGCACATCAGTAGCTCATCTTCAATAAAATCAGAGGTTGACGAGTGACCTTTCAGCTGATGAATCAGTTCGGCCAATTGTCATCTGTATCAAAATCATCAGATGTCAAATTGTTAGCATCTGAAAAGCTGTTGTGTACTTCAATAACTTTCTTAAAGCAATTCATAATTACAGTGCAATCCACGTTTTCTCAAGCAGTCAGAATGAATTGAATAGCATACCAAGTGTCACTTTCTTTGTAATATCTTAAGCAGTTCTTGAATTACTTTTAACAGAAATTTGAGCATCAGTTTTCAATATTTGCTTTTGAAGTCCCAGACCAATGGTTAAATAAATGCTGTTGTATTTGCTGTCAGGAATACCACTTTGGCATTAGGCAAATGAAGATGATGATACAAGAAGTGTTATCCAGAAGCAGAAGAATTTCTCAATTTTGTTAAAGTATTTGCTCATTAACTATTTTTAACTAGTTTTTGAAAATTGCAGACATCATCCACACTTATTTTCTGTATAGTTTTTTAGAAATAACAAAGGTGATTCACTGTATCCCTTAAAATGTTTTGGATTCATTACTTTGCAAAGTAACAAAAGGTTTCAGTTTTTCTCCTGTAGACTTAACAGAGAAGAACTACTACTTTTTCTTTCCTTGGCTTTTTATACTACTAAAGCAAAAACCTTGTTAGTAATTCTCAAAACAATAAACCTGCTTCATTAGCATTAAAAATATTGTTTTTATTATACTCCTGAATAATTGTTGGTAATTTTTTCTTCCATGCATGCAACCCTTTCATGTCTACACTTCTTGATTCACCAGAGATGATTTTGTGTGAGGTGTCATATTGTTTCTTGTATTTCTCTAATTATCCATTAGAAACTAAAGTCTGTTAAATTCAAACTTTTCCAAATGTCATAGCTTGTTCTTTAATCATTGTTTCAGAAATAGGGATGCCTTGTTTGCCTTGATATCAAACCATTCATACACAAGTTTGTTCAGTTCTTCATTTGCTGATGTTCAAACACTACTTGATGTTGGGTTTCCTAAGTTGTAAGATTTCTTCTCATTTGTTTTTGATGTAGTTTACTGTATAACAGCTTTTGAGTCATTTATTTGGCAGTTTGTCAATGAAAAATTTCATTATCTAGTTTTTGCAAAATTTTGGTTTTCTGCTACAATGTCAACTTTGATGATGGCAATGATGATAATATGATAAGATTGTAAATTAAGATTGCTTTACCAACATAAACAGTGAACAATATATGTACAATACTAGTTGTATAACTCAGTTTCCAAAGTTACACAATGCAAAAAATAGAAATTAAAATAGCAGTTCATTACTGAATGAAGAGTGAAAGGCAATTAGTATATGTAGTCAAAGCAAAGCAAAAAGAAATTACCATTGGAATGTAATCAAGAGAACTTTACTATTCTAAGAATTCCAGAAGAGACCATTCTAAGAATGTAAGCTTTCTTTCAATTAACAAAAATTGTTTTACAAATTTTTATATTTACATCAGTTTTTACAATTCTTCATCATGTATTGCAGTAAAAATATTTTAAAAAACTGATATACTGTACTGTACATGTAATACTACAGTACATATATAGTTCTGCATGTAAAATTTGTTAAAATAATTGTATTGTACATGTTCTGTGTATGTAGAATATTGCACTGTTATGTGTACAGTACTGTACTTTCAGTTTAATTTACTTTAACCAAAATTTCTGTTTATATAAGGTTTGTATCCTTTTTTAATCTTCATGCATGTTGATTAATTTAATGACCTGAATGTATTTGTTAGAGAAGTGTTTTTGGCTCATGGGCCTTTTCTACCTGGACTCGTAGTGGAGATGTACTCAAACTTTTTGACAGAAGTCAACAGAAGAGTTATCAAATTAGTACACTGTTTCCATTTCACTGAAAAGGACATCAAGAAAATTAGGCTGCAGAAAAAATGGTTTTATTCAAAGATTATACAAAAAGAAATTAATCAAGGTAGTATTTCTCATCCTAGGACAAGTATTTGACCAGCTTTTGAATGCTTTGCTTTAAAGAAAGGTAGCGTCTTAAAAGCAAAGAAGTCATTCATCTCTCTCTCTCTTTTGCAGCATATGATTATTAAGATGATCTTACAGGTATCAAAACAGTTAAAAATCTGATGGGGCAGTCAGACAAATATGGTGGATGATCAGCAGATTTCTAGCCCAGTTGTTGCCAATGATGGATCATCCTACTGTTATGTGGTTTAATGCTATTTTGATGGAAGAAAACTCCCTTCCAGTTAACCAATGATGTCAAATCTCTGCTTTAGCCTTACATCCAGGTTATCAAGCTTACTTGATAACCTGGATGTAGGGCTGAAGCAGAGATCACAATAACTGTTACTGTCAATTGTTTTTTTTCAACAGCATGTAGTGAATTTTATGGTTTGTATTTACTATGAACAAATCAACTTTATTGTTTTCATTAGTTCTTACTTTGAGGCAGTAAAATTAACTAAGATAATTGCTGTTTGTTTTCAAACTGGTTAATTAATTACAAATGTAATACTTAAATTGTTATTTGTAATACTTAAATGTTGTTATTTTTTGCTCAGTTTTCATGCTTCTGTGCTGTGGATCCCAGAACCTGCTGCATGCTATTAAAAATCACCAAATGCCAAGCATGACATATTGTGTCATAGTTTGTTGATCACTGGAATATATATGTTCCACTTGAGTTCTTTTGAACAAAGAATGGCCTACATAGACTGAACTCCATGCATGTCTTTTGTTAACTGAGGTTTTGATTATACAAGGCATTTTCAGTCCACATTAATTTGGGTAATCAAGAGTCTAATATATACTTAGAAATGGCATGGCTAGAGCTAGAAGAAATTAACATTGGCAGAAATATATAAGATTTCTTTAATTAATCAAAATGGAATGGATTTGAATACTTTGGGGTTATATGACAAACTGTGTGGCAGAGTAATGTAACAGCAACCTTACAAATGGAAGATTTGCAACCAGCTTAAAAGGAGACAGAAAATAAAAATATGGTAATCAAGTGAGAAAGGCATAAATGTTAGAAAATTGACCAGTCATGATAATCATATTACAGTGGAGACCCTATATATCTTAGGGAGAAATTTAAATAGAAATATATGGAACAAAAGAGATAGGCTCCCTTCTCGTAGCATGGAAATGAATTTCATCCAGAAAAAATATATATAGTACAAAGAATATTCAAATTAAACTGAGACTTTTGCTATCACATGCAAAATAAATAATACAATGCCAATTTACAAGAAGACAGTAAATGTGTTCTTTTAGTAGTAGTTGGTTTTCTGCTATGAGATATTCAAAATGGCAACCAAAATAGCTAATTCATGTGTGGAACAATGCATCATAATTAATTCATTGTTAAAGAAGCCATTAAACTGTTACTAGTGACTTAGATGATTTCAAGTACAGTACAGTAATGAGATTAAAATGAGAGTAAAACATTCAAATGGTACAAATGATTTAAGGAAGGCTGCACTTTTGTATGTGATGATCCCAGCCATGTTGGTTCTTCACTATTATCTGTAGTTCTCTGAACATTCAATATTTAGAGCATCTGATCCTTAATAATTGGCAAATAACAATCTGTGAAGTTGCAGCATAGATAAATCTTTTTCAGGTGATGTATACACAATCATTAATAATCACTTGCACTTTAGAAGATAGTAAACAGTTATACCTTTTACAAGCTGGACTGCTCTGTAATATTGAACACATTACAAAAAACCCCTTATTAAGAACTATAAATTAATTAAAAACACCTTAGAAATTTAATTTTTCTTAAATTTGTAGTATGAGAACTCAAATGTTGTAGTTCTCTTAGTTTCTTGTTGCTGGTCAGAACTTAAACTTAAATTTTTGTGGTATGTTTAGATAAACATACATTGTCTTAAGACAACATTTTTCTTTCAACTGGAACTAAGATATTGCAATTGTGTATTTGCTCTGTAGAAACATTTTGGACATAAAAGGCCAGGATTTCCTTGCATAAATCCTCATGTGTGATAAAACTTGGGTATACCATACATGCTGAAAACAAATTGAGCATCAAAACAGTGAACTCAGTCTGTTGTTTCACCTCCACCCAAGAAAATTTGAGCAACTGCATCTGTGGACAAAGTGATAATAAGTTTGTTTTGGGACAGGAATGGCATTATCCATGTTGATTTACTGTCCCATGGTGCTTCCGTCAACAATGTCTATTACTATTAATTTATACAAGATATTCATAAGCTTCTATAGATGTTCAAGATTGATTAGTCTAGATGTGTCTCATTTGCAGACAGTGCACAACACCATACTGCTTACATCACTGCTTCCAAGTTATAGGAACCTAGCTAGTAGACATTACCACATCTTTCTTACAGCCCTGATTTTGGTCCCAATGATTAACTCTTGTTTAGCTCATTAAAGGTGCTCATTAAATTAGCTCATTAAATTCTCTAGAAAGACTGCTTACATTTTAGCCATGAATGAGGAGATGCAAGAAGCAGTTCTGTTACAGCTTTGACATAATGATAAATCTTTCTATTATGACAGAATTCAAACATTTGTGAAATGTTAGAGAAGTGCATGCATTTAGTCCAAGATTATATCAAGAAATAAATGCTAGTTTTACTCCTGTTACAGCTCTCTGTAAATTCTGATTAACAAAAAAATACTTTACCAAAATAATTGTAAAATTTTGTTTTAGTTTATTATTTATAACTAAATACTATTAGTAATGATTTTTGTCTAATAATATCTATTTTGTATAGAGTTATTTTTAAGCTATTGTTGCCATAGTCAATTATTTGAAGTGACGATACATTTGGCGTCCATATAACATAACTTGATCATTCTTGTTCAGTTTGTTAACTTGCAAATTAACAAATTGGACAAGAATTAAAAGAAACATTTTTGCAGTCTTTTAAATATTCTTTTACAATCACTGGAACACAATCAACACTGGCAGAAAAGTTTTTCTATTTTTGCATAAACCTTCAATGTTGTATACTTGTACATTTTTTAAATAAAAAAAGATATTTAATCTGTTTGCAAAATAATATAGGCTTAATATTATTTTTTGAAAATAGAATTTAATAAGTAGATGATAAATATATTTAATTTGATATTTTTTAATTACTTTTATAGTTGAAATATTTTTTGAAAATATTACCCATTTAAAAACTCTAAATACATAATAGCCAGTTTGAATGTCGATATTTTCAATTATGCTTGTAAGATTATAAATAGTCTAATGTTATAGACAGTGCTTGCACAATAACTCATTATACTTATGTTATATTTTGAAAACAATATTGTTAACAATGTTCAGTCATTCTCAATCACTCTTATTGCCTTAAGATCATCATCATTTCATAAATTTCCTTACTTTAGTGAACATATGTCCTTTGAAATCTTAAATTATAAAATTTAAATCAAACTTATAAATATTTGTCTTTTCCAATACAGTCTCTTCAACCTTAAAATTCCCGGTACATAAGACGACAGTTAACACATAAACTAACGTTTTCGATCCTCCACCGAGGTCTTCGTCAGGTTCGTTGATCATGGAATGCGAAAAGAATCGAACGCTTTCGAAATTCAAAAAAAAAGCGTTCGATTCTTTTCGCATTCCATGATCAACGAACCTGACGAAGACCTCGGTGGAGGATCGAAAACGTTAGTTTATGTGTTAACTGTCGTCTTATGTACCGGGAATTTTAAGGTTGAAGAGACTGTATTGGAATTTATTTGTACCGGTAATCACGGGTGAAGATTGTCTTTCTATTTGTCTTTTATCAATTTACTTATCATATTTAATATAGTTTATATTTTCTACCTTGTGTATCATGAAATAATATATAATGCACTATCTTCATAATTTATTTTTATTATTTGAAGAATCCTTGGAAACATTAAAATAGTTTATGAATTATTTAATAAGTCTTTTAGCATTAGAAAATCAAAATCCCTTCTTAGTTTCCATGTTTTATAAAGTGATGTCAACATTTTGCTACACTTAATTGGCTCTGTTATAAGTAAACTGCTACCCCAATTGACTATTGATGTTATTTCATAACTTAAGCTTACGACAGGAGACTACTTATATTTTTAATGTTGTGACTGTTTATAAGACTATAACAAAACATTTTGTGACAGAAAGTACCAATGTACAAACTTGCTAATGATGAGAAACCAAGCTTAAATATAACAGTTTCAGTAGTACAAGATCTAAATTTTAAATTTTCTTAATCAAAGAGGCTGTCCATAAATTACATCCATATTTTTTTGAAATTTTTATCTCCCCCTCTTGTCCAGTTTGTCCAAATTTCTGTAACTCCCTCTTCTCTTTAGACATTCAACAAAACTTAACTGTCCTTAAAACCTTTATCACTTTGTGAATGATAGATACCACAAGTAGAAACAAAACATACAAGAAATTCTAAATACCGAACCTGTTACCGGTGTAATTTGCGTGAAAAAATCTTCTTTCCACAAACGTTTTCGAGCTTTCCAAACAGCTCTTCTTCAGGTAGAGAAAAAAGGTTCCGACGAAATACTTCGAAAAAAGACGAAAAAAGAACGTAGACATTTAAATAAAAACGGAATCTAAAAATAGAATGCAGATGTTTAAACAAAAATTACGGAACTCGCATATCAAATGAACATTAAGGTGGACATGCGCATTCATGCGCCGATGTTGCTATTTATAGATCGTTGTTTATGAGGGCCTGCCACGCTATAGAAAGATTAATCTCATCCTTCCGATTTATACATGTGGTCCGATGGTTAGCCTTACAGATGGATATAGCTTCCCGCCATTTTAGATGGGAATTCAAATACAATTGAATCTATGTCTCAAACATGTTTATCTTGAAATTTATTTTTCCTCTACATTTCGTGCCTAAATTCATTATATTTTCCATGCGTATCTCAGATAATTTTCTCTCATAACCCTTATCACAAATTATGGATTGAAGTATCAATTACAAACTCAATACTTGTCAACTACATTTTGATGGTTAAATTGTAGTTGAGAAACATCTCTTGCAATACAGTACATACTAGCGAGGTTGAGGCCGAAGTTATAAACGCGAAAACGTGTACGTTGGATGTTCAGCGCTGCTTTCCTGTAAGCCTAGAAGTTTGGAATGTCGAGCATGATTCCATTGACTTTCCAAACACCATTGTCAAACTTCAATTCTTACAGGAAAGTGGCACTGAATGTCCAATGTACACATTTTTCGTTTAAAACTTCGGCCTCAACCTTGCTACTGTAGTTTCAATTAAAACTGCTTTTCTCTCATTGGCTATGAGTTTGGCTTGCATCTTATTGAAGAAAGTCAGGCATTAGAAACTATTAACAAACTATTTCTGTTAAGGTTTGTTAAAAATACTATATAAAATACCATACCTACAATCAACCTGTTTGCTTTATACTGTGCAGGAACTTCTATATCTCAAAACCTGTCTATCTCAAATTTTTTTCTCATTCCTGTGAGATTTGAGATAGACAGGTTCAACTGTATATTCTGTTTATTGGTAGCTGATGGTGGCCTAGTAAAAGCTGAAAATATTTCTATATTAAGGAATTTTTAGCTTATCCTTAGTAAGCAGATATTTTGACTTTACACTGAAATATAGTATTGGACTTTATTCATTTTGAAGATAAAGTTTTAATTTTTCTTGAATATTCTGCACAAAAAGTCACACAAATACACCTTTTGTACTTTTCCAGATTTTGTACTTTTTGTGTAATTTTATCTAAGAAATTCCAGCTTTTAAAAGGTTTTGTATTCTGTACAAAGTTTTGCAAAGGAAAAATTTGCATTGTTAATTTCCCTCTAGATTTTTACATAAATTTATAATACAGAAAACTACTCAGAAAGTCAACCAAAATCCAGCAATTAAACAGTTGCACAAATGTTTTCATCTACCTTCCAGTAGACATCCTCAGGTGGAATATTACTATTCTACGAGGAAATTCAACATTTAGAATCATACATGTTGCATAGTAGATGTGGTGCCTGGTTATTGGTGGATACATATGACATCATAGAATTTATGTCAGATGGAACTCATCAGCTAGATGTCGATGTACATAAAACTTCCAAGTTGAGAGGAACAACTCCACGTCCTTATGGTTGATTGCACATTTCTGTACAGAAGCATTGTAAATCTCATACTTCTCCAGGTATTGTAAAAGCATCCTTTTTTCATCTATCCAGGATCCTCTACTCTACATATGATAGGATGATAGTAGTTTTTTGTATATCCAGTATTATGCTGCTGTTCTTTTATAATACAGTTTGTCTAATGTAATTTATGCAAAACATAAAAATCTTTATATTATTTATTACCTAAATTTATCTATAATATTATCATAAAATGAATTAATTAATTTGTAAACTGAAAAAAAAGGGTTTAATGAGTTTTTTTTATTGATTTTAGATTTTTACTTTCCCAGCTGTATTGTAACAAGGGAAAGTATTGGAATTGTGTCATATTTGACAATCTAGGTTTTTTTTGCAAATCTCCATGTTTTGAGACTCCCTAAAGCCAAAAATATCTAAAAAAAAAACAAAAAATTGTGCATGTTTCTGAGTTGACATCTATTTCATTTAATATCTCAAAATGGGATAAAGATTAAGAAACAAAATTTGGTATGGTAGCTTGTATGTAAGTGGCGTTGATGCTGTTTAAGTTTGAGGTGGTGGGAAGATAGAGGAAAGTCATGTATTGTATCTTAAGGGGTTGGACTTAATGAAGATTTTATGTCTTATTAGTACATACAATTTTTTATAAATGTCATCTCTATCCTCAAAATTAAGCATTTTGCCATTTTATAATAATCAATAATATAAGAAGTTTCTGGGCTGCAATTTGAAAAAATTGTAGACCTATAATTCCCACTGGCTGCCTATCTGTCTTTTCCTAATTTCAAGAAGTTAGATATATGAAAGCCGGGATCAGATATGGAAAGATTAGGGACAGGAGGCCCTGATTAACTATATACAAATGAGGCAAATTGGAAGTCATGTTATTTCAGTTCAAAAAATTTTTCCCTGAAAGGAGTTAGATAGATGACTAGCATGACTGTTGCTAACAGGAAAGTGTGGTGCACAGGGGCAAGACACTAGTGATTTGAGGTGGAGAGCATATATTTAATTAAATAAATTAAAAATTGCAGCCCATCATTGTGATTTCTCAATAAATAATTGCTTGTTGTTGTATAAAACATGTTTATTGATATTATTGTATTTAACATTTAATGTCATGTACAGGTATACCTCGTTTACGTCAGCAATTGGTTCCAGGAGAGGCGACATAAGCCAAATTTACTTGTGTAGTTACGACATAAGTCATAGTTTCGACTTACGTCATAACTAAACACCAATAATGAGCACTTAAAAGACCGCTAAATAAGACAACACAGAAACACAGATGTTTTCATGTTTTGTTCTCTAGGATTTATGATGGTTATATTAACATTTACTGTAAATGTACATATTTTACTGTGATTTTGTGTGCTTTCAATGCTTTTCTAGTGATATTACGACTTCAATGTTTGTGGTGGACGGATTTAAAGTCGAATAAACTGACTTAAACTTGATTTTTATTTTTCCATATACTTTTTTGACAAACGACGTATAATCGGGAACGACATAACTCTAGGTATACCTGTATACTGGGACATTAATAAGTGCCAATAATTGTTTCGACTCAAAAAAAAGTTTTTTTGATATACTAAGTGGATGTTCATATGTCAGGAACTAACTGTATATAAAATATATTTTTATTTTAAAAGATTCCAATTTTTATACTCATAACATACTAAACAATTTGATAATTAAACTGGTCTTATGAATAATTATATTAGTAAAGAAATAGGCCCTACAATCTATTTTAAATAATAAAATAATTTTTAAAATTTAAAAAAAATAGACATTTGTAATTTTCTAGCAAAAGCCTTCAAATTTTTGTGGAACATTTGTGGAAGGATTACAGAACACTAGTGTGCTATAGAATATTAGTTGGAAATCATTGGTCTCAGCTGATAAATTGTTTATCTTGATAATATCCTGACCAATAAATCTATTAATCAGTGTATTTCAAATGAATTGATATTGTACTAATGGATAATAGGTTAATTGAATAAAATGATTGTTAATGAAGTTTCTTTAGTCAATTTAGTAAATTTTTAAATTCTGTTTTATTATCTTTTAAATTTTATTTTAGAATAAAATGTTATTTTGTTGTTTCCTTTGTGGTGGCTTGAGAATGGCATAAAGTATGCCGAAAACATTAGCATTTTTTTTATAATTTCTAGACTTCTATATAAAATTAAAGAGTTTTATTAAGCTTAAATATGCAGAAAATTATTATTATATAAAGTAATAGATATTTTTATAAAATACTATGATTGTAATTGGTTAATAATTGAAACACCCCATGTAACAGGTTCAATCCTATTACAATAAACATTACTTACTTACTTACTTACTTACTTAATTTATAAAATACTTTTTATAAATTACTATATTTTTATAAAATATCTATCTATATATATATATATTTTTTTTTTTTTTATTTAAAAAAAAACAAAACTTTACTAAAATTTTAATTGTGTACTTTTTCAGTTCACATGAAGGTGTTCTGTTCTGTCTACATCTACATATAGAAAGCATTTTCCAACAATGAAATCTGTGATTATCCAGTTCACAATTTTCATAATTATGTAAAATCTAATATTTAATATATATTGTCTCCTGACTGTTAACAAGCAAGCTCTTTGTGGGCATTTTGCAACCACAGAGCACAGCATGCTGAATAGATTTAACAAAAGTTGACATGGCAGCATTTAGCCAGGAGGCCATACCAAACTCCATCCCTTCAAACCAGCCATTTCAAGCATTCTGCTTGCAAGAAGATCCAATAGGAATATTGGGAACAAAAAGTTCTGACAACATGAGCCCAGCTGAAAGTACATCTTCAGTTAATGAAACAGTTTGCAGAAAAAAAGATACATTAGGTTTGAAAGCAATGTCATCTATCATTCATGCAGGTGTTAAAGATGACAAAGCTATAAATAATTGCTGTTCATCAGTGAATTGTACAGATGTTAGTCCTAACAATGAATCTCAAGTGGAAAATGTTTCATTAAATGCTAAAGATGGGTGTAATGCTGTAAGCATTTGCCAACCAAAAAAATCTGAAGAACCAATTCATCAATTAGGAAATGTTCCAAAAGATGGTGATACATCATCTATTACAGTTCCATTTGGTTGGAGAAGAATCATATCAGATGGTAGAATAATATATATCAGGTAAGTAGTAAACTATATCACTACAGTTGATCATTTTTATTTTGTAATTTTTAATAAAAAAAACTTTTATTATACATTTCTATAATAGTGTGTTTTCAAAACTTGTTTTTATTTAGATTTTTTAGAACAAATTTTAGTATTATATATTGTTATTCCTTATGTCACATTGCATGTTTCCAGGTTGTGTCGCATTGCATAGTGTTGATTCATAGCAAGGTCAATAAAGCTTGCTGTTCAAAAATTCAAAAGCAAAATTTACTTGAATATAACCATTGGTTAAAATGTTACAATTAATTGCCTTTTTTTTTTTTTTTTTTTTTTTTTTTTGTTACTTACATTAAAACAGTGGTTCCCAAATTATTTTGATTCTCGGTCCTTGCTGAATCCAGATTTTCCCAAGGTGCTCTATGTCAAATTCTAACAAGTACAATTTGTGAAATAGCCAATATATTTTAAATTAAGTAAAATTATAAAAATTTTATAACATTTTGTGGTGCCCCTATGAGAAAGCCGCAGCACATACTTTGGGAACTGTAGCATTAAAGCATTCTATTCAAGAACCTAAAGATAGACTTTAATATGAAATTAACCAAAATAACTATTCTAAAAATTTTTAAATTGTACTTTTTGTTAGTTTATTATGTAAAACATTTAATTAATACTGTTAGAATGACAATTTCATGGTATTCTATTTGCTATCCTTAGCTTATTCAACAATTTGCAAATAAAATTTGCATGCAAATCTTAGATTACAACAGTTCCTAAACCCTATAAAAGTTGAAACTAAAAGAAAAGAAATAATTAACCTTCAATCTAAGCTTTCATGAATCAGTCCATATACCAAAATCACACATACAAATTACTTTGTTGCTAGCTCTTAACACTCAAAATAACCTTGTTTTATTATCATTTTTGAAAAGTTGAGAAAGTAAAAAATATTATTACTACATAATATGAAAGATAGCATCTTCGTTTATAATCAAATTGAAAATAGCTAAAACAAAATGTCATTTCAACAGTACACATAGGTGAAAAACTGAAACAATGGACTTATTTACATACTGTCAGGAAACAACAAATCATTTACAATATAAATGCTTTGTTAATAATATCTAATTCCAAAACTATATTCTAAATACAAATTACCTTTTTAAAATTTTTAAACCAAAAAATTCAAAATTTGTTTTTACTTTTTACACACTTCAAATTTCTCATTTCCTACGGTTTGCAAACTTTGCTTATTTCTTACTTTTGTATAATTTACATTTTTCATTTGAAATCATAATCCATTTAGCAGTCACTGTGCTGTTTCATAAGCTATTCAACGGCTTGTGATATGATGTAGTGCCATATAGCATTGGAACATAACATGCAATGTGAGATGAGGGAGGAAAACATAAAAATGCCAAATTTTTACTATAAGTCTAAAATTATTTAAAATCTGAGTGAAAAAAATGATAGATTAATGTTCATATGTACCAACAAAAAATAATCTTTCATTCTTAACATTGAGGGTAAAGTTGATTTTGAATTAAACTATACATCCACCAAAGCCGAAATATCGGGCTAGAGTCGGCTATAATAAATAAATAATTAATAAGACAATTGGGCACTAGAGCTTGGCGTTAGGCGCCATCTCTTACTAAACTTAATAATTATAATTAATTTAAATAAATAATTTTAATAATTTGGAACTGGAGGAAAAGAAATCGGCCCGAAGCGGGACTCGAACCCGCAACTTCTGCTATCCGTGCAGACACGTTACCAGTTACGCTACCCGGACCTTTGGTCCGACTGCCTCCTCCAGTATATATAAGCTAATACGACGACCATCGACGGCCATTACAATGCCGGCTGGGGACACATCAAGTGCCCACGTCCTCCCAAGGCACTCAACCGGCCATCTTATTAATTATTTATTTATTATAGCCGACTCTAGCCCGATATTTCGGCTTTGGTGGATGTATAGCTTTGTAACAGGTTAGTTGTTATTTATGTTTATTTGAATTAAACATCAGATTTTGTTGCACTGTTATTTTGATTAATAGAATTAAGAAATTCAATTGTTTTAATCTGAAAACTGATTAGTTAATTGAATTGAGTTAAAGAATTTTAAACTTATTTTTTAGACAGAAATCTTTATTATTGTAACTACAAAGAGCTTTCAATAAAACTTTTAAATTATTGTAGCATCAAATTTATGTAGTTGGTAAAATAAATGATTTTTAACAATTGTTTAAAATTATGTCATTTTCATTAAGAAAATATGATTACAAGTAAATATCAGTTAAAATCTGTTATTTCAAAATTGTGAGAAAATTAATATTTTTCAAGTAATTTTTTGAGCTATTTTAAGAATCTTATTACTTTGCTTAAATCAAATTCAACAGCTTGCTTACATGAAGTTGTTTAAAATTTAGCATATTCCTACATTCTGCTTTGATACAAGTTTTAAGTAAGATTTATATTTGAAAATTAAGCTCTTGCATAGACTTTACAAACCTCTAAACTTATATTAAAAAAATATGTGGATACAGAATGATTAAAAGAAATGAATTATTGTTAGCTATAGAATTTTAAATTTTAAAAATTAATTTCTATTCTGTTACATGATTTTGCTTTAACTTAACTTATTTTTGTTTACTTTATTATAATGAACAAGCAATTATTTATTGTGACGTCACAATGCTCACAATTTTAGTAGTGTCTTGCCTCTGTTTATCATACTTTTCCTGTTAACAGTAGAGTCATGCCAGTCATCTATCTAACTCCAGTTCAGAGAAAATTTTTGAATTGAAATAATGTCACTTCCAGTCCAAACCAGAAGTTTGTATATAGTTAATCAGAGCCTTCTGCCCCTAAGCTTTCCATATCTAGTCTTGACTTTCATCTATCTAACTCCATTCTTGAGATTAAGGAAGGACAGGCAGTAGATGCCAGTGGAAATTTTTAAAATATTGTTACAAGAACTTTTTTAATTTGTTCTTTAAGTAATCATTATATCTATCTCAAACATGTTTATCTCAAAAAATTTTTCCTGCATTTTCAGCCTAAAGTTGTTATATTTTCTATTTTTATCTCAAGTAATTTTCTCCCAGAACCTCTATCTTAAATTATGGACTGAAGTATCAATTACAAATTCAAAGGTTGGCAACTACATTTCCATGATATAAATTGTAGTTCAGAAACATCTCTTGCAATACAGTACATACTGTAGTTTCAAATTAAAATTGCTTTTCTCTCATTGGCTATGAGTTTGGCTTGCATTTTATTGAAGAAAGTCGGGCATTAGAAACTATTAACAAACTATTTCTGTTAAGGTTTGTCAAAAATGTTTTATTTATATCTAATATAAGTATAAATAAAATATATAATATACCACACTTGCTATTGTATTAATAAAATACCATACCTTCAATCAATGTTTACTTTGTACTGTGTTGACTAGCTAGTTACTTATTTAGTTTTTTTTTTTTCAAATACTCTCAAGCAAATTTGAATATTTTACACACAACAATTGAAAGCTTGCCTGGAATAACATTGGATGTCGGTTTTTCGAGAAAAAGGCTAAAAACTATTTCCAGCACATACATTAGATATTTCTGAAATAAAAACTGCAATATAATAATTATGCAGTACCAGTGTAAAGCTGACAGTTTCATCTGCTAAAACTGAATATATGAGTGAGTTCGACTTATATTTTATACACCCCGGTGTGTAGGATGATGATACTGAATATATGAATAAAATGTTTAAGGAAAGCAAAATGGTAGTGGAAGAACACTGGATGTCAGGAGTTAACATTCAATGTTTTTCCATAATCAGCATTTTACCTTTTAAAAATAAAAGAAAAACAACAATTTTTAAGTACAAAACTGAAAATATTTTATTTCACAGTTTTACTTTGTAGAAAAATCTCTCTGACTTCAGTGACTTGTAAAAACTTGCTTGGTCCTCTCTGGATACCTGCACATGCTGTCCAAATCTTTCTTCTTCACTTTTTTTTTATTAGCAGTGGTTTGTCAAGCAGGAGGGAGGTGAGTCTGCTGAAATCCACCAATGATTTTGTTTTTTAGATTCTGATACATTTTTCTTCACAAGAGAGAACATTTGCCATGGACTAAGAATACTATGTTATTTTTGCATTTGAATAGTCTGGAGATCATTGTAACTCACAGTCATATAGATTCTGTGGTTTTCAATTCCTTTGGCTTTATGAATAGTGGCTACAGGACACTGAAATCTTTTATTTTGTTCTGTAGTACCTCATGAGTGTGAAAAGGGTTGTTTACTCTGCTCTTTTTGATTACTTTCATTAAATCTCTAGATATCATTGGGAAAGTAACAGATTTCTTATGTTCAATTAGTACAAAATTCCTGTCACGGGGCAAGGAACTATGACCCGTCGTTAAGAACTGATGTTCTATCATTGTACAAGCTTGTTTTTTAGAAAATAGAGCATGGCTGTTACAACAGTCCAGTTGTTGTTTTGGCCAATGCATCGATCAAACTGTAAAATGATTTTTTTCTTCATCTTCTTCCAATATAGAGTAATTTGATGTCACAAAATGAATAATGAAGGAAGCTATCTCCATTGCTTCTTACCTTCCAGTACATTCATGCCTCATGTACTGTACATATGGCTGACTCCTGTAGCTGGTTGCATGATACAATAGTTGTAGCAAGAATACTGCCTTAGAAAACTACAAAATGTGTCAACTGAGGAACAAACAATACCTGTTGAATGTCACAGCAGAAAACATAATGCTTGACATCTTCTAAGTTATCTCAGTATCCTTTCTTAGCATTTCATAGCTTATTGCTGCCTTGAACTGATGTTTTTTTACTTTTCTCCTCTATCTTTTTTTCTGTTTGAGGATCCTTGACAGCCTTTAGTTGATTAAATAAGTCATCGTACAAACAACAGGTATCTGAACAAGATTGCCTGAAGGAGAGGATGAAATTCCATGTTGAAAATGTGGCGATAAATCCAATACTTTTTTGCAAAATAAAATATATATGTTGCTGCTATTCAAATAAATTAAGAGAAATTAAACTGCATTATTGTTTCACTTACACTGCTATTGTATGCTTTTTGAAAATCAGCACGCATCCTCTGCAGAGTGAGGTCTGGGTTTAAATATTGTCTTATAGTACTTCCATTAGACTAATGGTTTTCTATTAAAGAGAAACCTCTGATGTGTTCCTGAATATTCTTCTTCATACTGTCAGGAATCGTGTGAGGCCTGTTAGTGCAGATCTCATTAATTTTTCAAAGCTGCTCATCCTTTTGTCATTTTCTGTGCCATTTAAATGCATCTACATTTGATACCATATAAGTTGCACACGGTCTTCTGACAAACACGAAGCTGCCAACCATTTACTTTCACTGTGTAATTACTGTATATCTCGGCAGATAAGACGAGGTATAAATTTTATTCAAAGTTTTAGCATATATCTATCCTATAAGACACCCATAAACTATCCAAGGCAATCCTATACGCGGACGACCTCTTTCTTCTCGTAACGAGTACCAGCCCCACTCAGGCCATCATCCGCGCGCAAAGTGCGCTTGACCATTTGACCCACTGGGCGGCCAGATGGAGCCTCTCTTTCTCCGCAACAAAAAGCGCTGTCATGGACCTGTCACCCAAACATAACCGCCCGCCAATAGTGCTGACACTGCCTTCGGGAAGAATCTCGCAACGCACCATCATACGAGTCCTGGGCATGCATTTTTCTCATACATTCAAGTGGACGGCTTACGAGACTTCCACACGCACAAAAATGACCAGAGCAGGATCTTTCCTTAAATACTTCGCATCCCGCCGTAACGGTGCTTGTACAGCGGAGCTCCTCAGGCTTCTTTGTGGTTCTCAGCCCAATGGCCGAGTTTGGAGCACTGCTCCTCGATGGCGCCCCATCCACCACCATCAATCGCATTGAGAAACCCCTCAGCACCACACTCCGAACGGCGCTGGGCATGCCCAGGACGACCCCTTTCTTATCACCCTACACAGAGACTGGTTATGTGCCGAGGCTACGTCTCAGATCACTCTCCCATGTGGCGGCTCAAATATCTAGGGGCAGCTTTAGCCCACTACACGACCTCTACCAAAACGCCTCAAGTCTGGACTTTTATCATTGGCACCGTCACCAGGAACCTTACGTGTCGTATCCCGTTATCGTCGGGAAGGCCAACTCATGTCACTCATCTATCGTCAGCGTTGTGTGACACCAAGCACTGCCAGCGTCCATTCACACATCAGTCTAGACGACTACCCCGCTTCATCCACCGACCCACCAGTCGTCACGAGCGTCTGTTTCCGGGAGACTGTCGCTGAAAAATGGCCGGGCTGGCTCTGCCTAGGCGCGGATGCATCCAAATCCAGTACTCGGATTGCCATTGGCGTAGTCTTCTCGAACACAAACAAAACAGAGGCCTGGTCCCTGTACAATTACTGCAGCGTCTTCAGGGCAGAAGCCCAGGGCATCCTGCACGCAGTCCACATCAGTGCCCCACTGGCCAAACCCACCGTCGTCTTCTCTGACAGCCGCTCGGTTATCCAGGCTATGGCCAACGTCTCGTTCTCATCACCACCTATCATCATCAATCTTCGCGGCTATTGTCAGCACCCACACGGTGCCCATTGTCATCAACTGGACACCGGGCCATACCAACATTCTGATCAACGAGGCGGCCGACAAAGCAGCCCGCCACGACCCATTCAGTAGCTCCATCTGGAGACCCCTCACGCCACGCGACCTTACCCGGGCCATGCAGGACACCACCATCGGCACCCTGACGGATTCCTGGTCAACGGTGCTCCGCAGCAAAGGCCGGGACCGCCTTCGCCCGTTCGTCCCCTGGAGGTACAGTTGCACGTCGTCTCGCCACGCGGAGACGCTTTTGGCCCGGCTTCAGACCGAGACGGCCCCGTTACGTGCTTTCCTGTACTCATGTCACCTACACGACTTTCCGGGGTGCCCCCATTGTGGCGCAGCGGAAACTACACTACATTACTGGCTTCATTGCCCCAAATACACTACAGCCCGCAAGGACCTTGGCAACACGATGACCCTTAACATGTCTCTGGTGCGCACGCTGACGCCTATCTACTGGCCACTGGCCTCCATCACTCCTAGTCAGCACGTGGCGGCGCTGGAGCGCTACATTAGCCTCACTGGTCGTTTCGCTTAGCAACTGGCAACGTTGGTCGGAGAAAGAGCCGCAAAGGCTATAATCTCCATATTAAACTGTGAAAGAAGAAGAAGCCACCAGCCTCTATCACTCCTAGTCAACACGTGGCGCGGCGCTAGAGCGCTACATTAGCCTCACTAGTCGTTTCGCTTAGCAACTGGCAACGTTGGTCGGAGAAAGAGCCGCAAAGGGTATAATCTCCATATTAACCTGTCAGCTGTGCACTCAATAATCCGAAACAACACCGCTGTTGTGTACAGGTTTTGTGGTTTTTAAAGTGGTTTTTCAATTTGCGATATCTCGCTTAAAAACTTGTAGTAGATATAATCTGTTTTCAGTTTTCTATCACGTACATATTACACTTTATGATTGTTAACTTCAAAATATTATGTATGTTTTAAAAAATTAATAAAAATTTAAGATTTTAAAATATTTAAAAAAAATTGTTTTTTTATAAATATTCCATTAATTTGTTACATACGTTACTTAGACATGTCTATTTTCTGTCAAATAAAAAAAAAAACTGCAGCTTTCTAAATCAACGTAGAGAAATAATACGGCCTTTGGATTATAACGCCGATTGGCGTGGGGGGTGGTGGTCTTTCTAAATCTAGGTTAATGCACTTTTATTATTGATGATGTGTATTTGACTCTATTTATACGTTATTTAAACTATTGTACTAATAGTAGACTATAATAAGCAATTATTACTTTATTTTATAAACGACTATACATGTATATCATGTATTACGGAAGTACTTTGTTTTTTTGAAAGATTTATGGCTGAATGGTTTAAAAATCAAGCTTATTTGTTAAATAGGATAAATATACATAAAAATTTATTAAATTCATGCTAAAACTAGATAAAAATAACGATTTATAATTGTTTGTTTACGTTTGTAGCTGATAATGTAGCTCGAAGTTGGTATAACTTTTTCCAAGAAAGTTCCCACCCCACAAACCCAAGTCGATGCGTATTGGTCAAAGGATAGTCATTTAGCTATAATATACCAATTAGAACTTAACGGGCATGCTAACTAGGATTTTATTGTCAAATGAACAAAAGAAGGGTCTCCCATAGACTTAACATGGAACGGAAGAGTTTTGTGCCTAAATTTAAAAATACGGGGTGGTAACAAATATCTTATTTGTTGAAACAGACTTAGTCTATGTAGATAAAAGCCAATCAGTGCTTAAATCACCACCAACTAGTTAATTACGAAAAAAAATTGACACTTACTCCAACTGGAGTACTCCGCAACAGTTTAACGAAAACCAGTTACTCCAATGGGAGTGCTGTGCAAACAACTGGTTAAACTGTGAAAGAAGAAGAAAGAAAAACAGCCTATGAATTTAGTTTAGATCAGCAATCATCATCTGAATAATAACACTATATAACGTATATGGAATTATGTCCTATTTGTAATTTTTTGAAAGAACATCAAATTTTATTTTCTTGCATCTGGCAGCATGCCTTGCGATTGTTGCAAACATTCACACTGATTCAGGTAATGGCATTGACTATTCATAAAAACATTGTATGGGCTATTCTATTTTGTGGACATACTGTACTCTCTACTAGTATATAATTACGGTTTGTCTGTTTTACTATAATAGTTTTAATTTATATAAATTTCAATCTAATTTTTTTTGTATCTGTCCTATAAGACGACCCCGGATTTTCGGGGCCTTTTTTTATGATTCAACTATCATCTTATCTGCTGAGATATACAGTAAATGTGGCCTGGCTTGAAATTTTGTTGGTAGATCCCTTTCTTCTCTGTTTAATTGGCACTCACAATATCAAAGAAGCAAGCACAAGTGTTTGCTTGTAGTTTAAAGTACAGAAATCTTCAAATATATGTAACTTTTCATAATATTCTAAGTTGCAGCCTTCCTTTGAACATGCCAGACTGCAAATTTTTCTTTCCTGTATCAAAATAAGAACTTTAGACTGGAAAGTGACAGTAGATCATTAACCTCCTGTTTTTTCACTTACCAGCTCTGACTTACCTGATTTTACAACTCTCATGCCTGTTCTCCAGCAGCCTGAAGATTCTTAGCCTTCTTCTCTTGCTTTGTGTTTGGATTCTGAGGTCTCTTCTTACCCCATTTTATGTTTAACTTCTCCTAAGCTCATTTTAAATGATCTTGCAGCCACCATGTTGAATGAAAACCAATGTTCTTCTATGCTACCTGTGCTCTTTTCTTCATTTGTTGTATGATAAAACTGTTTTTTACACAAATAAGCTGCATTACCAGATGCAATATTTATGGATTGTATTTTATTAAAACACTCAAAATGTCATTTTTGACATGCAACATTATTTCCAGCAAGTCTTCAATTATATATTTAAGACACTTAAATTCTCTGTAGGAAATTTTTAGTTTAATGACTGTTTTCAAGTTGATTCTTAATTTTTCTTTGGATATGCATTTTAAAAAATATGATAAAATTTTTAAAATATATATATATTTTTAAATTAGTAACATTTTAATTAAAAAGAATCAAACATGATTACAGAAAATATAATTAAACTAAAACATTTTTACCAACTAACTTGATATAACATTCATATAAAAATTTGGATCTAGCAATATTATCTGAATTATCTAAGATTATTAGAAAATAATTCCAAGAACTAGAATTTAATATGTTTATATTTGTCTTGTTTTACATTATTTGAAAGAGCAAATATAAGTGTAATCTCTCTTGAAAGAAATTTTTCTTAAAATCATTTCTTTGGGATTAAATTTCATTCTGTTTGTGCTATTGTATTTTTTTTTTTCTTTTTTTTTAACTACATAAACAAAAAGTAACATTGGAAAACAATATTTTAGTTTCTTGTTAATTCTCTTTTATTACAATAAAAGATGAAATCAATTTATGAGTTCTTACTTGCATATTCTTCATTTCATTCCTTATTCACATACTTACTTGCTTGAATAATTTAATTTATAACAGAAATATTTTATCTATCTTCTACATTTCTGTACATATAATTGATTAAAATATTTTAAGCTTGAGAATTAGCAAGCTTTTTATTTTTAAATGAAAATTGTAAAAGGGACTTTACTTTTGGATTATTAGTTGTGTGATAATTGAATTTAAAAGATGCATTTGCAAAATGTGAGTGTTAAATTTTTTTTTGTATTCTATAGTAAAGTTTTAAAGTTATATAGTTTTATAGTTAAAGTTTAAAATATAAATATGACAGTATCTTGTTTTGCTTATGTATTTCATTCATACATTATGTTTAAATACTAGTAATGAGTTTTTAATTATTATTATTTTCTGATTGGTACTTCTATTGTATCTACTACATTATTTTTATATCATAAGTTTAAAAGTGAAATTTAGACATTTTAAAAACTTTATTGAAATTAACTCAATGATTACAGTTTAGTTTTGTACATAATCACTATCAGTACCAATCCATCTTGCCATCTTTGCAGCAAACTTTCAATCCTGTGAGCATAGAATGACTTGAGGTTTTTCTTTGAAAAAGTTTCAAGTGTCATTCTCACATACATGTTGTCATTAAACTGTATATTGGCAATATGGTTCTTCAGTGTGTTAATTATAGTGGTACCTTATACTTTGAATGCTTCAGAGTTTGAATGCTAAATTTGACAAAAATTTGCTTTGGAGATCAAATATTGCTTCAAAGTTTGAATTGTGCATGTAGTGAAAAATGCACTTGAAATGTAAATGTAATCCATGTTGTGCCCAAGCTGTCTTTTGCTCTTGCATTATGCTTATGTTTTCAGTGTTTATGTTAGGACTTTTGTCTATCTGTCAGATTTACATGCGCATGCTCAATGACTTTACTTTCGTTACCTAAGCGTTATGTTCTGTTCCATTCATTCAATTCAAATGTTGGAAATTAGGCTTATAACTTAAGCCTAAACTCAATCAACAAGAAAGTTCCAACATTGGGCTTAGCAGTTACATAAGTGTTATGTTCCATTCAATCCACCATTGAGCGTGTCCACACACATGCACAAAAGGAAACTGAACATTTTTGTTTACGGTCACTGTAAGCTATATTAAAAACTACTCAGTTAGTATATTGTATTAAATTAAATTTAACATAATAATTATTATTATAATAAATTTATTTTTAAAAATATTTGATTCATTTTTGTGGAGCATGCTATCAGATAGACTTGACCAGTCTTTGTTTTCCATTTTATTTTCAGTATGTTTGGTTATATATGTTACTGGCCAAACCTAATTTCAGGCCAAACTAGTTTAACCTATGCGTGTCAGGCCAAACTGATTTAGAATTATTATTCAAGTATATTAATGGTTAAAATAAAATTAAAAGGCAATCAATTAGATGAACAATATTTATTCAAACATAGTCTACTTAATTATAAAAAACGGGGTTAATGTTACCCTAGGTATCGAAAGTGGTGGCTCGTCTCCGATTCCAGCAATCAGAAGACAGAACAGTGGGGACTCACATTCTGACCTAACCTAACCTATTCTAATAAATTACCATAATTATTAGAATAGGTTAGGTTAGGTCAGAATGTGAGTCCCCACTGTTCCTGTCTTCTGATTGCTGGAATCGGAGACGAGCCACCACTTTCGATACCTAGGGTAACATTAACCCAAAAACAGTGTTGATTAGAAGTGACACAACACTTGTACAAAACTATAAAATAAAAATAAGCTAATCAGTACTTATCAGTTTGTATTTTTTTATTGAGCCGTGCACTTTTAAAGGTAATTAACTTTCAAAAATATTTTCAAAAAATCAAACAAAATAATAAAAATAACTTTTAGAGTCAAACTAAAATTAAAAATGAACTTATTTGTGCTTCTTAGCGTGACATATGAAATATTTAATCTTTTATTTATTTTTACAGGGTGTACTGTGGTGGAATTTCAAACTACACAAAATCATTCTTTTTTATACTGGCAGCTATTTATAGTACATAAATCAGTTCGGCCTAGGACAAACTAGCTTGGCCTGAAATCGGGTTTGGCCAGTAACATATATATTGTGTTATTTGTCAATTTTTAACAATTTCTTCCTGCAATGTTTCTTAATCAACAACTTTTGGATGCATCATATTTTTTGTATTCATCATAGTTTTGGCAGCTCTATTTAAGATGCCAAATTCAACAGTGCAACTAGTTAATGCAAATTTAATTTTATTTTACAGTGTACATGTATTTTATTTCTTGTTTTCATGTTTTAATTTGTTATTAGGGCATTTAATTGTGTTATTTTTACCTTAAATTATATGTATTTAAGTTTTAAGTTTACTCAGATGGGTATTATTTAGGGTCTGGGAATGAATTAATTCACTTTCCACTATTTTTAATGGAAAAAATTGATTTAGACTTCAAACAATTTAGAGTTCAAATGGCCTACTGGAATGAATTAAATTTGAAGTACAAAGCACCACTGTAGATGGTTGTCAGTTGGCACCAAGTCTGGGATGTAAATTAGATGTGGCAGAACCTCCCAGTTCTGATTGGCCAGCTTCTCTAAAGTCATCTTTGCTCTTTGTGTTAGCACATTGCAATAGTGGTATTGGATTTTGTGTTTAGCACATTGCAATAGTGGTATTGGATTTTGTCAGTTTTTGGATGGAGTTCTTTGATCTTGGTGTTGAAATGATACACTTGTTTACAGTAGAGTTCTTTCGTTGGTATTGATTGGAAGCAGCTCCATCATGACGATACCATGTACTGTACTTCCCACCTAATGCAGATTATCACGTTCTTCTGCATTATTGGCTCTTTGACATTTGCAATAGCTGGTTGACTTTTGTTCACTCATGAAACACTTGCATATTGTGTTGTAGTATAAGACTCACTTCTCATTGCCAGTCACAATTGATTTGAATTGGTTTTAATGTGTGGTCCTTTGCAAACAATGAATTGCAGATGGTGACTCAGAAAATTTTGTTCATAGCAGTCAATTCATGAAGCAACCACTTGCCTAGTTTGTTCATCTTATCAAGAGTATGGTGATTGGTGATTGGTATGCTGTTTTATGGGAATGTACAGTACAAGTTGTGCTAATTCTCTGGTGGTCAACTGTGAATTGTCGTCAGTCAGTTGCAGGAAAACATCATTATTAATGTTTAATAATATAATAAATATAATTACAACTTTTAATAAAGATTAAACTTTGCTTCAGTCCTTCATTTCGTTGTTTGCACCATCCGCAGTTCATAAAACTTTTTATGAACTGCGGATGGTGCAAACAACGAAATGAAGGACTGAAGCAAAGTTTAATCTTTATTAAAAGTTGTAATTATATTTATTATATTATTAAACATAAATTACCGATGGCCATGTTAAATTTATTTTTAATTTTACTTAAAATCATTATTAATGGTGGAATTATGCCTGGATGAGGTTCATCTCGAATGAGAAATTTCTATCCTTGAATTTCCTGAACCAATTGTAGCAGGTCTGTCTGTTGATTGTGTCCTTGCCAAATGCCTTGTAGATGAGATTGTGAACCTTTGTTGTGTTATGATCATGTTTGAAGCGATAGAGCAACAGCAGTGAATGCGTTATTTTGAAAGTTTCATAAGTGTCAGACATTGTTGATATGTCTATTTTGAATGAAATGTGATGAAACACCCTGGTTTCTTTATTTATATATCCACATCAAACATTCTAAAACATTTTTTTTCCAGTCATTTCTAGAAAAAAATCAAAATGTCTAAATTTTAACTTTACAACATGACACATTTTATTATAAAGGATGTCCATACAGAAATTTCTCTATTGTGACAATACTGTAAGGTTCTGTAATGATGACAGAAACTGATTTGTTTTTTATTAAATGGAAAATTTCAAATGTTTCACATAAAAAAATGTCATTAAGTTTTTATGTGAACTTCATTGATGTTTAAAGAATGTCTAAGTTTATAACATATGCACTGTAGTATTTCAGATAGTTACAATTGCAGTTGTATGTAGGGTTGTATTAATACATGTGTATATTCAGCCTTGATCTGAGGCATTGCCTTTTCAGAGGTCTTATCTCACTTTTCTCTACTAATATTTTTTTAAAATCTGTAAAATGTGTCTAAAGAAAATTTCCACATTCAATTTTAGAAGTGAAAAATTTAATTGGACCAACTCAATTTATATTCTAACAATAGAATACAATATAATGCTTGAGAATGGCTTGTAGAACAGCCAAAAACATTCGTGATTATTAAACATTTTCCTTGACAAAATAAGATGTTGTATGTGGTTTACATTAATGCTGAGAGTAAGTGGTTGAGAGATTCCAAATTTGAAAGTGAAAAATTCAGAGGTAATGATAAAAGCATTTTTCTGTTAATTTTTGTGTTGCAGATTTTAATTGACTCACTCAAAATTGAAGAAAAGAAAAAAAAATTCTTTTCAGAAGTTTTTTAAATATAATTTGTTATAAAATTTGAAATATTTTTTAAGGTTTTTAAATTGTTGTGCATCACAAATCTTCTATTCTAAATACTGGAATCTTGAAAAAAACTCTTACTCCTTAACCTTTACTGTCCGGTACTGCTTAACTGTTCGTAAGTCAAATGTTTTCGGCCTCAATCGAGGTCTGCTTCAGGATAAAAGAATAATCGGAATCCGATTATTCTTTTATCCTGAAGCAGACCTCGATTGAGGCCGAAAACATTTGACTTACGAACAGTTAAGCAGTACCGGACAGTAAAGGTTAAGGAGTAAGAGTTTTTTTCAAAGAAATTGTTGTGCATTTGAAATTTTTAACTCTGAGTAAATTATTATATACTTCATAGTCTTCCCTTCTTAATCATTCCTTTCTCAACATGGTCAATTTCTCCTAGTTTGTCCTTGGTTACACATTTTGTAAAAAATTTTCCAATCCACTTTTTCTGTTGTCATTACAGTTTGAGATATCTAGAAACCTATCTATCATCAACATTTCAGTTTGCTTCTGTCTTCAATAACAATTGTATTTTAGTCTTTATCAAATTAAATAAGTGATTCTGAATAGTCGAATGATAAGCTGTTTTGTTATAAATTTCAAATCTAATTGCTTATTAATCCATCCTTTTTGTTGAAAATAGATGTTCTTTTTATTAAAGATTTAAAGATAAAATTTTATATTGGAATGCATCTTTTGAATTGGCATTAAAAATTAGTTCTTGTTTTCAAGCTTATATATAAGAAATGAATTGACATTAGCTCTCTACAGACACCAGCGATGGTGAATCTCTTGCATCAATTAATAATTATTATTATAATTATTAATTCTATTTGGTGCAGTTTGAAAAAATTATAGATCTATAAATTCCCACTGCCAACTGTCTGTCCATCTGTCTTTCCTTAATCTCGAGAATAGAGTTATGTAGATAAAAGACGAAACCAGATATGGAAGTCAAGTTACTTCAATTCAAAGCTTTTACCCCTGAAAACAGTTAATAGATGACATGCACGACTCCATTGCTAATAGAAAAGTTTGACATACAGGGGCAAAACACTACTGATTTGAGGTGGAGAGCATATATTTTAAATGAAATAAATTAAAAATTATATCCCAGCATTTTGTTAATGTCACAATAAATAAATGTTATTTAATATTTATTGAATAATTTTAAAAAAGAATTAGTCCAGAACAGGATTTCTTTCATACTATTCTAAAGTTGTTTAATAAATATTCAATTATTATAATAATAATTAATTTTGATAAGATATGGTGCCTAACATCTACCTCTAATACGAAATTACTTAATATCTAATTATTAACAGTAGTGAGAAAATAGCCTGATTGATTATAGCAATCATTTGGTTTGTTAATACATTGGGCTTAGTAATGTTTATATATACAGGGTGGGCCAGCGAAAACGAAACGGCAGAGTGTTCGTGTTCGTCCAAGCAAAGCGCTCGGACAGGTCGATTTTACTCTCGAGGGGACATTTGTTGCAATAAAGTTTTTGCGATTCTGAATATTGACTAAACAAACATTTTTTTTTTCGAAATAAATGCTTGTTTAGTTAATACAAAATAAATGAGTTTTTAAAATTTTTTGTTGTCTGTTGTATTCAAAATCGCCAAAACTTTATTGCAAAAGATGTTCCCTCGAGAGTAAAATCGACCTGTCCGAGCGCTTTGCTTGGACGAACACGAACACTCTGCCGTTTCGTTTTCGCTGGCCCACCCTGTATATATAATGTGTGTGTGTGTGTGTGTGTTTGTGTACAGAAATTCTATTGGGCTAGATATGGCTAATTACTAAATAAATTACGTAACCAATTTGGCATTAGAGGAAGGCGTTAGGCTATCCAGACCTCCAGTCCGATCTCCTCTTTCAGCATGTTTAAGCTAACATTATAACCATTGATGATTATTACAATGCCAGCTAGGAGGACATCCAATGCCCACATCCTATAAGGCACTCAACTGGCCATTACAAACCTGGGCAAGGCATAATATATATAAACAACATCGCTAGATTCGATATATTATAGCTAGACACCAACCAAATGCCGAAATTCTTTCAGGCTAGATATGGTTAATTATTAAATAAATAACGTAACCAATTTGGCACTAGACGGAGACTGTGCTGAAAGATGAGATCAGACTGGAGGTGCGGATAGCGTACTGGCAACGCATCTGCACAGTAAACAGGAGGTGTGGGTTTGAGTCCTGCTCAGAGTCGATTTTTTCTTTCAGTGGTTCTAAATTATTTAAAATTAATTAATTAAAATTATAATTATTAAAGTTAATAAGAGATGGCACCTAATGCCTCCCTCTAGTGCCAAATTGGTTATGTAATTTATTTAGTAATTAGTTATATCTAGCCCAATAGAATTTCAGCATTTGGTTGGTGTGTAGCTTATAATATATCGGGTCTAGCGATGTTGTTTATAATTGATTGTTGAAGCAGCTATTCATATCACCTAATGATTGCTCTATGGTTATTACTTTTTCAAAGAAGAAAACAGTATTTTAAGAAGCAAAGATAAAATTCAAATTTTTACAAGATTAACTACTGGTCTCATGGATTTAAAATTCAATACTAAACTCAACATGCACATGCAACTCAGACACGAGTGCTGATTGGCTAGAGTACGTCAGATCCTCCTCAAAGTATTATTATTATAATAAAAAAAAAAAACCTGAAATTTATTACAGTGCTCAATTTTGTTTGTCATAATGACTTCACATTATGAATAATGCCTGTTTTAATCATATATCATAATATATATACATATATATATATATAATTTATACTTTAGACTATATTTTAACTTACATTGATCAGTACATAAGTTTAATTAATATGGTCCTGGAAGAAAAGATCAGACAGACATCTTAATAATATAAATGATAATTCATCTATATATTAAGCAGTTGTTGATTTGAGGCTCGTTTGGATCAAGCTTTTAGAATTTTCTAAATTATTTAATTAAAATTCAAACTAAATTTCTAATTATTTCATTTTAAAACAAGATAAAAGCATAACCATCTACCCCTAGGATAAATTGCATATTTTAATTAATTAGAAATTATTATATTAATAAATGTCAGGGTGTCCAACAGACCTGGAAACATGGAAAACCAGGTTGTTGTACTCAAACCTCAAGACCAAAAACTTTTAAAATGCAGCCTTTTATTCAAATTTTTGGTGTCGAGGTTTGAGTATTAGTTAAGTGCAGTTAGAGAAGAAAGGTTGTACTTCTTCGATGACAAAGGACAAGATCTCTTATTTAAGCCATTAAGTTGTTTTGTCAACAGTGCATTTTACCATTTTAAAGTCAACAATTGGTAGTTGTGATCACTGTGGCTTGTTTTAAATAGTATTTTACCTAATTTATTCTTCTTTACATTGAATTCAACAATTTGTTCATTTAAAAGTTTTTCCCTCCATTGATTCAGATAGAATACACTCTAAGGTTAAAGTCTAAAAAGTCATTATAACCTAAAGAGAGCATTATATAAAGTATTCCCTTTCTTGCAAGATGAAAGACTGGTATAAGCTGAGAAGGCACAAACAATTCACCAGCCTTTTTAATCACACAAAATTGCACTGTGAGCAGAGTCCTTTTCATATTGTCTGTGATTAGTGATAAAGAAACGAAGACTCACTTTATCTAAGTGTTTCAACTGAAAAATAATATGTATGAGAGCTCCTGCGACAATGGAATTTTGATTTTGTCCACCACAATCATCAGCAAATAAATTGGTAGTGTGGACCTTCCTTAATATGGATATTAATTTTTCAATAAGACAAAGTATATTAAATGTGGTGGTCACATGACTGGAAAAACATGGCAGCATAGTGTTTGGCTTTGAAACATTTTCTTCTGGTCAAGTCTCATGTCACTGAATCAGGGTATGCGGAAAGAGAATTCCACATAATCTCTTGAGTAATTTTGCAACAAAGAGGCATAAGTCTAGATATGCCTCTAGATATATTGTGTTTCTAAATGGTTTTAACACAATAACACAATAATGGTTCATTTAAAAACACAATATTTATAGTGTCACTCAAGAAACATTCATAAGTTATAATATTTTCATCAGATATTTGATCATTCAGTGTTTATCATTCCATAGAATGCAAACAGTGTTACATAGAAATATGCTGCTCTGTGACAAAATGAAGTACCCAGACTTATATTTAAAGGCATATCTATCTCATTTTGGCCAAATTTTGAGATATGCCATTACATATTCTCACCCACGATATGTTCTATCAATCTCCTGTTATACAGTCAAATCTTTTTATTGTCAAATATTTGAATTATTAATTTTTCTCTACAAAAAAAATCTGTTGTTAAACTACTTTTCTGCATGTTGTTAGCATTTATTAGTATTTCATATTCATTGATAGCATCACATTTTCCTTTTATTTTCTTTTCCACTTCTTTAATCTTCAACTTTAAAGAATAAAGAATAAACTTTGAATAAAGAAAGAATAAAGAATAAACGTGAGATATAAACTTTAAAGAGTAAATCTTTAAAGTTTATTCTTAAAATTTGAATGTGTTTCAATCTTAGACATCATAAAAACAAAGCTGAAATAATTCTGCTATCTGTATACAAATTTCATCTATGACCTAGATGTTTGCAGGATATATTTATTTCAGGACAATCCCAAAATGCACATCACATTTTTATACATTCTATTTTCTCTTAATGAGTTTCATTTTCAATTAAGTTATACTAACTTTTAATTATCTAAATTTATAATTAAAAAAATGCAAATAAACATTTTTTTAATTCTAATTTAAATTCTTATTTCAAGAACAATGATTGCAGATTCAAATTCAATAATTTGAATTAACCAGGTTTGACTGTTTCTGAAATGAAAGTTTATCTTGAAATGAATAAATACAGGTAGGCCTCTTACACGCGGTATCTTTACAAGGCGTTTTTGCTCCAACACGGTTGGAAAAACCCGGAAATTTTCTTACAATGCAGACTTATACAGCGCTAAAGGTTTAGGGTATTTAGAAACAAATTATCTTTCACATAATAGAAAAATCGCAACGGATCACATAAGTGCAGTGGAACTTGATGAAACAAGCTCAGATCTTGAAATAAGGCCAGGCAAACATTCTCGAACAACTATAATAAGTGATGACGAGAACTGAATTTGTGAGCATAACATTATGTTTCTTTTTGATTTTGACTTGAAATCATAATCTTTTTAGTTTTTATATGATGTTGAATTTTATTTAAGCTTTTTATGTACATAAATTTAAAAAATGATGGAAATGTTACACCATAAAAGGCAGTTTTTCTCTTTTTAGAACTGAATCCCAGTTTTTGTATTAAATTGGTGCCTCCTATAATGCGATTTCCCACAACATGGTATTTTCAAAGAACGTATCTAAAGCATTGTAGGAGGCCTACCTGTATTAAGTGTGAGATACATTCAGCTTGTAATTGTATTTAGAGTTAGGATGATAACATTTCTAAGTATAGATCAGGGGTTGCAAACCTATGGCACACATTCCAAAGATGCGTATCAGAGAAATTATCATGCACATATTGTATAAGATTTTGGTTTATCATCTGTCTTTTTCAATCAGCTTCTTTACATTTATTAATTAAAGCCTTTTTATTTCATTTCTTTGAATATTGTTAATCAAAGTCTAAAACTTTGGCACATATGAACATTCTTAAAGATAAGTGCATTTACTGTATGGATGTGGACTCAAAAAGATTCAACATCCCTATTATAGATCTATCAATTTGATTATTTTATCTTCTCTTAACCTGTCCTGTGTTGTTCCCGAAAATTTTCATGTGACCTCATTGACCTGTGTGGGCAATCCCGAATATTTTCATTTCTGCATCAGAACATTTTTGGTACTAGATGTCACTATGCATCACAATTTTTATATTTAAAACAAACTTTTAAAATATAATTTTTTTTGTTTTTATATTTTTCAATATATTTATTTTGTTTGTGCAACATAAAAAGATAATTTTTAATGACACAGTAAACACGATTATTATTTAAAAAAAGAAAATTGTTAGGCTTAACATCGACGAAAATTCAACATGGCGTCACAGGCAACAGAGAAAAATTTCAACATTGAATAGGTTAATGACATAATAGAATATTTTCTGTTTTTGGATATCCTTGCTTTTTCTCAGTTTTTACATTCATTATTATTCTTAACTAATGCTTTAATCTCAATATTCACCAGAAGTAAAGCATTTTAGAATATATAATATAATTCTATCATTCATTTATTATTTAAATAGAGATAACACAATATGAAATTTTTAATTCAGGCTCTTAATATAAGTTACGTTGAATGTCATCTGGCTCAAAAATAAATAAATAACAGAGCTGAAATAGAATAAAAAATTTTAAATTCTATGAAAAATTAATAAAAAGATCAGTAATTTCAAATAAGCAAAATTTATTATCTGATAGAAATTAACATTTATTTTTGTATTTCAGTCCAAGTGAATGTCAGTTAAGATCTCTTCAAGAAGTGATGGTGTACCTACAGTCAGATGGAACTTGCAAATGTGGATTAGAGTGTCCGGTGATAATTGACAGGGTTTTTAATTTTAATCCATCTATATTTTCAAAACCATGGAATGTAGCAGATTTTTCTTGGAATGATGCAACTAAATTATGTAATCATAAAAGAAAAATTATTGCTATGGCTACCTTTCAGAACAGCACAAATCTTCAGTCAACAATGACTTCATCACAGGATACTCCACAGTCATCAGTTTCAAGATCTGAAATAAATCATAAAAAAGGTATATATCATTTCAAAATATTTTACTTGTAATGTATTTTATATATATAAAAATAATAATTTTATAAGCAAATAAATAACTTTAAAATATTAATTGTTCATTCTTTATTAAAAATGTAATAAATCAAAAATCTAATATAAACATTGATTGATTCATAATATAGAAAATTTTGTTTTTTTGAAAAGTGTTGCTAGAAAACATTTTGAGCATTTCAAAACTTTTAATGACAGAATTAAAAGTTTTGAAATGCTCAAAATATAAAATAGATATTGTGAAACTTTTGTTCATAGACAAAAGTTTAAAGTTATTTGAATGTAAAATTCTTTGTTTGTTTAATTAAATAATTAAAGTCAGTTTTATATACATATATGGGTATCTCCTGTACTACATGATATTCATATTCATGCAACACAGTTTGAGAATTGGGGATAACCCTCATGCAATATGGTTTCACTCTAACACTGTTTGAGAACATCCCAGACAAAATGTCACGCTTTTTAAGTGCAAATCTTATCATTTGATACTTTTTTTTATTTAAGCTAGCATGTCACATTGTCTCATATTTTTCCATGGATTTTAGAATATTGAAATTTTCTATGTTGTTTCATGCCATTCACCAGTTTTCTTTAGAGAATTGATTGTACAAATTTTCTTCTTCTTTGTCCTAGCTTCCTATTCTGCTAAAATCAGAAGAAGAAAGCAGAACAAATAATACACCTTAAAATCATAGTAATGCAAGGTACTGCAAGGACTGCAAGGTAGAAAAAAGCCTCAAGAAATTTGCAACTATAAAGCATCTAAAAATTGCCAGTATTAGAAAGCCTACAGTATATGAACTCATTAAAAACAAAGAGCACCTCCAAATTCTATAAAAATCAAACACATACAATACCTTTTAAAAAGTAATACAAATAATCAAAGCTGTTTTTATTTAGGCAGTACAACCAAAAATCTGAAAGATTAGAATAACAGAATAGTCAGACAAACAGAACAATAACAAAACAAAGTGGAAATCTTGCTTGCTATTATAGAAATAAATTCTTTATGTATTTTATGTTTTTGTGGTGTCATCAACCCTTATTATTGATCATGGATAATAATAATTATTGATTAGAAATTAATCTTATATAAAAATTTATTATTTCTTTTTTTTTTTAACAGAAACTGGTCTTACTACCAAAAAGAAGAGAGGACTCAAAGGCAAAAATAGAAGCCCTTTTGATGGTGTTCTTGTGTCCCAGCTATTGGCACAAAGGGATAAATTAGGATTAAGAAGAGACAAAAAGGATGATATTCACTCCAGAGTACCTTCAGTATCTAACCATTTATCTGAAGCTCAGGGATTATCCACTGTTCATACTGAAAATACATCACTTCAGACCACTACATTATCAGAGAGCACAAAACAAACTCTGTCAGAGTACAATCAAGAAAATGTTTTACATTCAAATGTTAGTGAGTCAAATAATTTAACTGGACAATATGAAATGGTTAATACATGGGGAATTACAGATAATGATTACAAAAGATCAGATTCATTAGGATGTACAGATAGTACCATGCATAACCGAACTTCACAAGTAACTGTACAAGTAACTTGTTCAAGTGTATGCGGTAGTCAGTCTAACTGTTTGAAACAAGTTCTTTCTACAAATAGTTTATCTTCAGTGGAAACAGAGTCATTACAAAAGAATGTAGATCACAATAGATTACTATATACAAAACCTACAGCTGCATTACCTAATAATAACAATAATAATACTTCTCATAATATCAGACCTTGTCTTCAACAACAGCCTTATTCTTCTCCTCAGTCATTATTTTCATCCAGCAATATTGTTGCAGGAAGCATAAATTGCATAAGTGGAAATTATTCAAATCAACCATCAACTGGACATATATTCAGTTCACAGCTGCAAATCAATCAATGTTTAGGTCTCAATGGACAACTTCCATGTGGTATGTTATCTTCACTGTCACAACAAATTTGCTCTGCCAGTGTTCCATTTCGTGTGGATAGTTCAAATGTTATCCCCTTAACAAATACTTTATTTGCTGGAAGTAATAGTATTAATACTACAAATTCTAATATTACAGTGTCACCTCAAGCAGGATTGCAAGGAGTTACTGTTGGAAATATTCCTTCACCACAGGCATCAAATATCTGTGAAGTTGAAACTGTTTCATCCAAACAAAAAATGAAAAAAATAGTTAAAAATAAAGTAGGGAAGTTTGGATGCATGTTAGATCGTACTTCTCCTTGTCCGAATGTTGATGTTAGACAGATACCTCCCGAGCATCATCGCCCTCCTCCTGAAGCAATAGCAGCTATCACTGGAGTAAATTCTTCACTCCATTCAGGGCAAAATTCAATTCCTACTCTACTTTCTGCTGGTAATAATTTAAATTATCAACGTAATTATACTACAGATAGTCATTATACTTTAAATTGTCCTGTTACATCAAATGTTGTAGGATTATCTACACAACCTTGCAGAACAGAGGTTGAAAATAATTTTATTGATTCAATAAGTAAGACTGTAGAAACATCACAATCTACTGTGAATTCAACATCATTTATTCACAATGCAAATGCATTAAGTTGGCCAAAATCTCTTTCAAGCACATCTATACCAATTCAAGATTCTATTACAAGCAGCCAACAAACTAAAGGACAATTGTTTCCTTATCCAAACTGTGCCACAGTTATGAGTAAAACTAATAACACTCCTGTTCATAGTTATAATAATATTCCACTTAATGTACAAATGGCAAATAATGTACAAACAACTTCAAATAATCCAATATTGAATCGCAATCTCTCTAACTATGAAAATCAGAGTGTGTTAAGTCATACCCGAAATCTTTCAGTATCAAATGCTGAAAGCATGACTTTAATGAACAATTCAGTTTGCACTAATACTAATGGAAATAATTATCAGATAAAATCACCAACACAAGAGTGTAATAAAAATTCTTCCTCCACTTCATTATTACACACATATAGTAATCCCAGTGGGGTGCCTTCCCATTCATCTTCCATGTCATCTCTCATTCTGCCTGTAACAAGCAATAATATCATTTTCACCTCATCATTAAATGTTCCAAATTCTTCTGGATGTCCATCTGTGACTTCAGTTAATCAGAATTTACTTGGCTTCCCTGTAACATCAGTTGCAACTCAAACAGGTCAAAATGCAACTGCACCTCTTCCACCTGCATCTGTGATGGCCTGTTTTCAGCAGCCAAGACCAGGTTTAACAATAAATGCACAACAGTCTGTATTATATAATGGTACTACAAATCCAAGTGCAAGTAATCACAATAATTGTGGTCCAACTGCAACAAATTTATTTATGCCTGCTACATCTTTGTCAGGTATAGATGGTCCAACAGGATCATTACGGCCTTCAATATTGCAGCAAAGTGTTTCTCCCGGTTTCCTTGTACAACAAGTATTAAGTCAAAAAGTTTCTTCAGATTATCCTGCTGGTAATGTATTATCATCAGCAGCAAGAGCACAAGTTGTGCAACAAGTAAGTGGAATGGTTCTTCCAGCACCACAGTCAGGAGCATCATCATCATCTCAGCAAGTTCTTTTGGCACCCACACAAATACGAATGCCAGGAAATAACAATTTAAGTTCCCTTATTACAATGCTTCCAACAGGTGGAACTAGTGGTTCAGTTGTAACAGGAACCCAAGTTCTAGCCTCTCCAGCACAACAAATGGTAATTCAAGACAGTGTGAGACCAAATGTTGTCAACCCTCAGCAACAATTATTACAAAATAATTGTTTTATAATGGGACCTTCACAACCTACTTTTGTAGCTCGACATCCACAGACTCTTGTTGGACCTTCACCAGGACAGGTAACATGTCATACAAATATGCCTCTTTCTGTGTCTGGTAATGGTTGTGGTGGAATTCTGTATAATTCTCATCATGATCCTACTTTGGTAAATTCATCATCACTTGTTGGATCAATTTATCAGAAAAATCATGAATCTAATGAAGTAATACAGCATGTAGTTAATGGATCAGAAACACAAGCCACAATAATAGGAAAAGAACAAAATGTAAATGGTAATTATCAGTCTGATCATTCACCTAGCAGAAGATCAATAGTACAGTCTGTTGAAGAAAGTGAAAATGGGCATTGTTTATGGGCAGGAAATCAGGCTTCTGGAACAAATATAAATACTTTAAATAATCAAGTTACAAATGGTGTACTTAATCATGCATCAACATCTGCAAAAGGTGGGTCAGTGCCTTCAAATATTTCTGGTCAAACTCTTCTGTCTAGTTGTGGTCCTGTTTTATTAAATGATACAACAGGTCATTCACAATCATTGACAGTGTCAAATATGACTAATGTAATTCCTATGATGGGAGGACAGTGTGCTATAAATTCTCCAATGCCACCACTTTCTGTTCCCAATGTAACTGCTGTTACCACCTCAATGACTCAAGTTATTCCTGCTGTTGGAATTGCTCCACAAATTTTGGGCCAGCCAGTGCAACCGGTTGTTCAAGTGATAAATGCTGTTCCCTTCAATTCTATGCAAAATGCTGTTCTTGTATCTGGAGGTCCTAATATTCTTTCGCAAACTGTAAGACTTGATGCTCTGCAACCAGCTCCAATGGTTGGAGCATCTCCTGCATCCAATATTTTTAACAGTGTTATTTTACCACCTAGCTCTATGACATGTGTTCAAACATCTCAAATGGCAGCATCAGTTTCAGTTAATTCTCAACAATCTGCTTTACCTGTAACAAATCATAACGATGATGGTAGAAATGCTACTGATATTGCAGCAGAAGCAAGAGCAACTCCTGGGTCAAATTCTTCATGTAGTACCCCATTATCAACATCTAGTTCTACACCTGTACCTGTAAATGATGCCACACAAACTATTTTAAACCAAGGTAATTCACCAACAAGTAGAAAAAGAAATCGTGATGGGAAAAGAAAAATGACAAGTCAAACTGTTGCATCAATGTTACAGTTGGGAAATCAAGTATCACCAGTTGTAGTTCCTGGAATTTCTGGATCTGGACCTCAGCAACAGTTTTTGCAACAACCACTGCTTCATACAGTTACCGTCCTACCATCTTTACAAGGTCATCAGCCACGCCAAGTAATTCATCAACAAGTAGTTAATTACAGCAGCATCACTCCTGTTGGAGGACATCAGCTTCTTACTACTGG
Organism: Centruroides vittatus; assembly: GCF_030686945.1. Lineage (NCBI taxonomy): Eukaryota > Metazoa > Arthropoda > Arachnida > Scorpiones > Buthidae > Centruroides > Centruroides vittatus. Next base: position 1,779,087 of record NW_027120741.1, read on the forward strand.
TCTTGCCAGTCCTCTAGGAATTGTTCAACCCTTAAATATGCTTGGAGTAACACCATCAGGTACTACAGTCATCCAGAATATTCCAGTTCAACAAATGATGCCTGGTCCACCCTTGCAGTCAGTCACTGTACTACAGGGACCACATACAGTCAATCCTATCCCTCAGGACCAGCAACCAATGGTAGTTAATGATCCTTCAGCATTAGGGGTCCAACCAACTCACATCCATAGTGCCTTTGATGGTGGTTCTTTGGTTCCTAATTTGGTTGCAGCAAGTCCTGTTATTGGTACTGCAGTGGGAGGTCCTGAAGTATTAGTTAATGGTACAGTGCAGGCAACACAACCTGTAGCTTCAGTACAACGACAGGCTGTTTCATCACAACAATTTGCTTCTGTGATTCCACAGATTGTTCCATCTACATCTCAAACAGCAACATCTACAACAAATACAAGGAATGTTCATATTACAAAATTAAATGTTAGTGGTTCTTGTGTGGGATCACATACAAGATTGATGATGAATTCAGTATCTTGTGAAACTCCTGTAACATCACTCTCATCATCAGATTCTGTTTCAGATAATGCTGATAAAGACTGTAAGCTTGCAAAACCTATTGAAGAAGTCTCTTTACAAGCTCGAAGCATTGGTGTGCAAAGTGGAGAAATGGAAGATAATACAGTTACACAACCTTCTAATGTAGAATCTGCTGTTCATACAACTGAACAAGCAGTTACTAATTCAGTGAAAGAAAATAATCCTGAACAAAACCTTTCTGTAGATAATGGACAAGAAAAAGTTTCTGTAGATGGAAATAATAAATATTTTCAGTCTAATGTAGTATGCAGTAATGAATCTGTGTGGTCTAATCCAGTCAATTTATCATCAGCCATTGAGCAAGAAAAATGTGTTGCAGAAGTTGCTCTTATTTCAGAAAGAGAAACAACAGTAGCAATTGAAAATCAGTCTGAAGTCTCTGAATCTTCAGTTCAAAATGCTATTTCTTCTGAAGAAAATAAAACTGGTAGAAGTTTAGAAAATAGTAATGAAGATGTTAGTGATCTTCCATCTGCTCTTGATCTTAGTACGGCAAATCCATTGATTCCCCTTTTTGAAGCCAATAAAGGTATTGGATTATGCAATGTTGAACAAATTGAAAGAAATATTGAGAAAGAAGAAACTGCTTGTGTAGATATTACAGAAGAATGGAATAGCACAGCATTATCAGAGTTACCATCTGAAACAACTGATAATGCAGCAGAAAATGCATCAACAGCATCTTCTGACACTTCAGAACAAACAAGTGATGGTCATGTAACAAGTGATTCTGGAGTTGAATCAAGTCAAGAACCTATGAATTTGGCATGCAACAGAGGAGAGCGAAATAGCGTGTCTTTAGAGATGCTTGATGCAATACCAGAGACCCTAGTCACAGAGGATATTTCTCCTCCTTTTGAAGATGTTATTGATCAAGAAATAGAAGATGTACAGAAAAATAGACGTAAGGGTGTAAAAAGACATTGGAGAGAAATGCTGGTTCTCTCTCAAGAAGGAAGTAAAGAACAAGAATCTGAAGGTAAGAAATAAATTACTTTAATATATATTTTAATTTAGAAAAATTTTGCAAAGTTTTACTCTTATTGAAATCTTATTTCAGAAATTGGATCAATATACAGTTATATTCTGTTAGATAAATGTTTAGGAAATTTATTACTTGAGAAACTATATTTTTTTAATAAGCAATTTCACACCTTCCATACTCCTTCCGGGAAAAACTTTTAATAGGACAAATGTTTTTGGTCTCTTTAAAGGACCTGTGTCAGGTTTTCAAACTATTCTAAAATTGAATGTTCTGCAGCATATTCCAAACTGGAAAGTTCAAACAATGCAATGCAACATTATTTAAAAGTTTATACATAGCATTCCAAAACATTCAAGTTTAAAATATTGTAGTTTGAAAAACCTGATGCAAGTCCCTTAAAGAGGCCAAAAACATTTGTCCTATTAAAATTTTTTGCTGGAAAGAGTACAGAAGGTGTGGAGTTGCATATTACTAAAGTGTTTTAGCTTCTCAAGAGTCCACTTCGTATATATTTATATATAATATATTATATCATTACAAATGTTTGTGTAAATTTGAAATATTAAAAAACAAAATTTTTTAGGTTATGATAAAATCTGTATTCACTAATAGGCATGGCTAATGTATACTTGATATAATTTGTGTTAAATTCCTTTTGTGTTTCAATGTGAATTGTATTTCTGTTTGTTACAGTGAAGTAATTATAAGGATCTTTAGGAATCAGTATATGGGATTGTTCATAAATTACATAACACTATTTTTATACTTTTCAACTACTGTTATTCCTCATAATGCATTGCACATATCCACTCTCATCATAATGATTACCTGCATCCCATCTATCCACTTATCTGTGTTATGTAATTTATGAATAGCCTTTATATTTATAAAACAAAGAATAATTTAAAATTGCATTAATTGACTATATGTGAGACAGATATATGGGATAAAAAATTATAAAATGTAAAAATTTTAATTAATAAATTAAGAAAATAAATTTTAAAAGATAAAATAAAACTGTAATATAATAGAACTGGATATGCTAATGATACAATGTCATTCTAAGTGAATGGAATAACTTTGTGTAATTACAGATGACTTTTCTTAAAATGAATACTGATAAAGTGAAATCTTGCATAAAGAAAACAAAAATTTTACTAGATTCTATATGTTAAACAGAATTGTAAATTATTCTTTGTACTTCCCAAGAAATAACACTATTTCCAATAATGTTTGCTTGGTAGAATAGGATGCTATGCTCTGTATTTTACCCAGCTGTTCATAGAGTAAAGATGGATCACAAGCTTTGGTGAACTGAAGATGTGTTGTATAGAGCTTGAGTTCTACCTCTGTGAGGTACTTTCATTTGTTCCTAATCAGCTTTGCGAGGAGAGACTTTTCCACACTCGGAAGAAACCTTTGTAGACATGGTGGAAAGGCCTTGTACTTAAGAGAAATACACTTAGGTACAACCTTTTGCGTTCTGCAACTTAACAGAAAGTATAGTTGGGCAAGTAGTTTCTACCACTGTTTCTTTAGTTTCAGCATGGTGTAGAAGAGGTTTTTCACAGTTTCCATCTTTTAATGATCAATGGATGACTTTCACACCAAATACTGTATAATAAAATGGAGAAAACACTGAGATTGACATTATATGTACGTTTTCTTATTGCAAGCACTTTCAACGAACGGGATAAATTAAATAGGAAAATAATAAATAATAATAAAAAATTATATCATAACTCTATTGTTAAAATTAAAATAGCAACAAGATTATCTGAAGGATTTCTGGTTACTAAAGATTTATGCCAAGGTTGTATTTCTCCAACATTATTTAAAATTTACATTCAAAAGGCTATGGAAATATGGAAGAGAAAATGTAGTAGTATGGGTCTAATGGTTGGAGACAATACTGTATATACATTATTATTTGCAGATGACCAATTAGTTATAGCTGACAATTATGATGATTTAACATATATGACAAGAAAGCTGAAAGAATAATATCGATACAGTAACTGGGGACTAAATATAAATATGGGAAAAACTAATGGTAATTGGAACTGAAGACATACATGATTTAGTTTTAGAGGAAAATGGAAAAATTGAACTGATTAAAGGATGTGATGAATTTAAATATTTAGGAACAAAAATTACTAATGATGGTCGGATGGAAATTGAAATTAGGTACAGAATTATGAATGGAATATCTATGATAAGAAGGTTAAATGGAATCTTACGAAATAAACAAATCTTTAAAATAACAAAAATAAACATATATAAATCATTAGTGTGATAATGTATGGAGCAGAAGTGTGGGTATTAAATTCAGAATTTAAATCTAAATTAGAATCCACAGAAATGGACTTTTTGAGAAGATTCGCTCAATGTTCAAAACTAGATAAAGTAAGAAATGAGGAAATTAGGAAGAAAATGGATTATCAAAACACTATAGTCGATTATATCCATAACAAACAATTAACCAGTAAGGGTCATGTTCAGAGGATGGAAGAAGGTCGACTACCACAACAGATATTGAAATAGACTCTGACAGGCAGGAGGAGGAGAGAAAGGCTGCGGAATACATGGATAGAGGAAGTAACAAAATTTATGGACTGACAGAGGAGGATTGTCGAGACAGAACAGAATGGAGAAGAAAAGTTTGGGCACAGAAAGATGCTTAAGCATTATTAACCTGTACAATAATAAAAAATAAAATAAAATTATCCTTATGAAATATCTATATATATATTATATATATAATATATATATATATATATATATATCCTTCTACTTTTATTGTTATGATTATGAAACAGTATTCAGATTATTATATGAAAGAACAATATATTGTATATATTTCTAGAAAATATTAAATATTAGTAAAGTTTCTAAATTAACTAAATTTCTAAATATTAAAATTCTGGAAACTTAGTTAATCTTTGATATTTGATAACTAACTAACTAACAGTTTGATAACTAATGTATTTTCAATGATTGATATGTATGACTGTTATGGATTCTAAATCCTTGTTTCCATCTATAAGATTACCACCATGTTTTTGCGAACTAAGAGACTTTCTTTTTGCTAATATAGAAAATGCAACAAAATACCATGCACACATTTTAGAACTTGCAAATTTAATATGTTGCACATTGTTTTTTGTTTTTGAAGGGGACTCATATTTGCAAGGAAGAGGGGTGCCAATGGGGAACCCAATGTCTGCTATTTTATTTTTGGAAAACAATGTCCTACCCATCTTTCAAAATCACATCATTTTACATGCAAGATATGTAGATAATGTTTTCATCCTCTGGAAAAATGATAGCAGCACTCAAGATTTTCAATGATTTTTCTTGGTGTGTACAATATTGCAAAAATATCTTCATATGTTATTATTGGGCATAAATATTTTCATTTATTCATGCATAATAGCATGTTATTCCTATAAGTAGATATATCTATAATATATGCATTGTTGATAATTAATACTTTTGATGAAATTTTACAAGAAGAATTTAGTTTATATCAAACACACAGAAAACTTGGATTTTAATAATATGTTTGCATCTCAATTCTGCAATCCCACAAAAGTGGATTTGGTTGACTTATAATTAAGAGATTTTGTTCTTAACATTAAATACCATAATGTTGATAATTTGATTAATTTTAGTAAATAAGTTCTCCCAGAAAATGTAAATTGCAACTGAATCTATATCCTATTATAAATTCATACAGCTCATTTAAATACAACATTCGTGATTATAGTTAACGTTCAGATAGTAAATTGTAATAACTAGAATAGGATTTATTTTTACAGTTAAAACTACAATATATTAGTTTTCCTTATTATAATTGGTTTGCTTGAATGAATCTTAGCAATAGTGATAAGAAATTGCTCAAATAACCTGATTATCTCAGCTATGTTAATTTCACTTGTAGTGATTAAGTTAAGATTGATGCACATGAGCAGCAAAATTATGATGTTGAGCATCAATGACAGACTCAACAAATTGTATCTGATGGTTATGAAGATAATAGATCAAAGACATGATTGGTAGCATTGTTTTATGATTATTATTGTCTTGATTTTGTTACTGTGTGTATCAGCCTTTAGTTGTTTGAATAGCAAGTGCTCAAATGCTAGTTTGAGAAATCACTCAAGTGCTGGTTCAAGTCACTGGTTGTTCAAATGGTTCTTAGTTGATAATAGGGATTCCTAAGAAAAATAAGGAAATTTTCAGAGACGCCACACAATCAGAGGCATAGCTACCATGGAGCAGTTAGAGCATCAAGATCACGAGGGTGTCAAGTTAGAAAGGGCAAAATTTATAATTCAGGTGAAGAGAGTCAAATCATCAGTGAATCACACTGAACAGAACATCCAGAAGGATCTAACCATGTCATTGTTAAAGAGAATGTGTATGAATATGCAGACCAATTAATTTACTCTAGTAGAACTGAGTTATTCAAACAGAAACTAATTTCTGTTTCATTTCTTCACTATTATGACCAAGAGACATATCTATTGACTTGCAACAATGAGCAGTGTAACCAGCTAAGTAGTGCAGTCTTTGTTCAGAACATTCAGCCATAGATACTTCTTTTATTATTATTATTATTATTATTTGTGGTTTTAGGCCCTTTACCACTCAGAGAGCAGCACAAAAAGGCCAAAAGGCCAAAAAGCCATGAATATTGACAGACAAGATGGAGAAATTTCTAAAGTCATTTCTTGTACCTTTGAGTCCCCCTCAATCATTTTAAGTGCTTCTTCCATACTAGGAATTAATTAATTTATTTATTTATTAAGTACATTTGGAAACGTCAGAGACTATTGTATTCCACCTCCTGATAACAAGAAACTAATGAAATAAAATAATATACAAAAATACCCCAATAAAATAATGACAAAATATAAAAGACATAATAAAAATTACCATCAAAGAAAAACGTTAAAATCATGATATAGGCATAGTTCCACAGGCTGTATGTGAGATGCTGTACGGTAAAAAAAAGATCTTTGTGAGAGAGAAAGGCAAAAATATGGGATGAAGAAGCATGATGTATTGCGGGTTCTTACAGTTGGGATCAGAGACCTAACCAGTAATTTGAAATTAAACCATTGAAGTATTTAAAACCAGTATAATCCAGTGAAAGGATGTGATTTAAGGTATTCATCAGCATCTTTGTCACTGCTACTGGGTCATGAAGACCTTGAGCACTGCAAACTTTTGCATTTTCAACTGACACTGTCCTCTTGTTTGCAGGCATGAATTCACTTACTCCTAAGAGTAGAATGTTTAGGGAAAGAATCTGCCACACAACAGTTTGGCATTATTCAACTTGATCAGTGAATACTAACTAAAAAATTCACACGTCAACACACTATTTAACAGATAAATAGTTTGAAAATATTAAATAAATTTTACCTTATACTTGTATTCCAAACACTCACCAAAGCTTAATTTCGAAAGTAAATGAACAAAAATCACAACAGTATATCAAAAGCAGTATGTCAACAGTATGTTTCTTGGAGTGTGTTATTCGATGATGATATCATGTGCACAATGATGAAAAGAGAAACCTATTGCTCATGCAAAGTGAGCACCCCCTGGGATGCATCAATTCTACTTGTTCCAAGGCACTGAATACATAGCTATGCCACTGCACACAATGTAAGATTTTGCAAATCTAGCAGGACAACAGTCATAAAAATAACATACAATATATTTACTTATAACCTTCTAAAAACAAAGCTGACACAACAAAAAGTGATCCACAAAAAACTGCAATGCAATATGGCCTGCTTGAATCCGTAATCGCTGTTCAAAACAACTTTCAACTTGATTAGTTGAAGAGAGAATGGTGATGGTCCCTAATGTTTGGTTGCAAAATTAAATCTTATGTAGGTATTTCACTGAATTACCATGGAATGTTTACATTAAGGTATGCAGTATAGTTTAAATTTAAATTTGTAAATGGTTTCTTGAACCTGTAGATTTGTAACAAAATACTATCTCTCTATATTGGCAAGTTAATTGGAAATTAATTAAAATTAACGATTGTGACAGAATGCCAGAAATTTTGTATGATTTTGTAATAATTATAATGTTGAAGATCTATAGATCTTGTACAATGAAATTTTGAATTCAATAAAATGCGTTTTTGCAAAATAATGAACTTTTTACAGGTACTGTCATTAAAGTGTCAAGACAAGAATTGTACGAAATGTTGAAAAACTATGATATGATGATGAAATAGGGCAACCCAAAAATACTACATTTGCCAAGCAACATCGAAAAATATGAATAATTTAAAAATGGCTTGATGATATAATAGTGTTGTTCAGACATTTTCTTGGGGTTTATCTTTGCTACATGTGCAAATAAAATTGATGGAAGGTGTTTCACATATTTGGTATAGATTGGATGTACAGAAATGACAGTGTCCTACATCTGAAGAAAAACAAAATGTTGCAGCTAGGAAGAAATTCATAATAGATAGATTTAAGTCAGAAACATGACTATTGTTGGACACTCTGAAGCAAGGAGGAGGAAATACTAATCATGCAACAGTGCTAAAACATTTTTTTAAAATGCTGATGTGGATTTTAATATAATTGGTTGATCAGTCATTAATTGAGCAATTTCATGTAATATTGCACACTTTGACCTGTGGTATGAGATAAATATATCTGCCTTTAAAGAGTATTGTGACGAGACTGAAATTTGTATGTTTGTATAATTGTTATCCAATGCCAATTACTTTCTACAAGATATGGTCCAAAAGTAATACAAAACTTTTTGCTTCCAATTGGACAGATGTCTGAAGAAGTACACGATTCTGGCCATAAGAAATTCTGGAAACTGCATCTAAAACATGCAAGAAAAGTGTCAAGAATCCAAGAAAATAAAGATTTACTATGTAATTTTTTGATAACATCAGACCCAATAATTACATCTACAAGAAGAAAACAAGAAAAACATACAAGAGTAGTTATTAATCTTGAAGTAATAAAGCTGATACAGGCTCCAAATATCCAAACACATGAGAAAATGATAGTGATTCTCTTTATAGTAAGACTACTGATTCTGACGATAGAAATAGTTGTGTGTGATAGTAATGTATAAAATTATGTTTCTTTTGTGTTTTAAGATTTATTCTAATTATTGTAAATATATTTTGATTACAATTAAATTGTTCTAATCATAATATAATTTTGTCCCACTAGATTTGCAAAATCTTACACTGTGTGCCAGTAGGACTATAATCCCTTTACAATCATAAGTGTTGGCATGTCAGTATGTATATTTCACACAGTAGTGAGGTTGAGGCCAAAGTTTAAAACACGAAAACGTGTATGTTGGACATTTGGTGCCACTTTCCTGTAAGCCTAGAAATTTGGCAATGGCCTTTGGAATGTCAAGCATGATTCCACTGACTTTCCAAACACCATTGTCAAACTTCTAGGCTTACAGAAAAGTGGTGCTGAACGTCTGACATACACGTTTTTGCGTTTAAAACTTCGGCCTCAACCTCGCTAGTGTTTGAACAAGTCTCATCCATCAATGAATAGTAATTTCCTAATTACTCATTATCCATTTTACAATATTTCTTAGACTAAATTCTCAATAACCAAAAACTAGCAAAATAACTCACATAAATTCAGATATGTTTTCCATCTTAAATGGATATCATCAGGCTATGTTCAATCTTGGAACTGCTTAAGTTCCAAGATTGAACATGTAGATTCAAAAAATGTGGCTTCTTATTGATTGGCAGAGTCTGAATCAGTCTTCTCATGGATGCTGAGGATAAGTCATGGAATGATGGTGGAATAGGCAAATCCTCCAGACTTGTGAAAAAGTGTCAGCATCATTAAAGTTAATGGCTGTGTATATCTCCATGACTTAGATTATGATTATTATAAAATTAGAGGTATTAGAGTTGTGCCCTATTTTGTGTGTGATGGGAAATTTTTGTTTAGTCAAAATGTACCACGATGTCAGAATTGCATGTGTATGCATCGAAGGCTGTAGAGATGTAACCCTTATTTATATCCATATGATGATCTTTCAAACAGGTGGTGTGTTGGCTTGTGACCCCACATACTAAAGTAATTGATTGCATGTATTGTCTCTGAGTGGAATGGAATACATCTCTGATAAGTGTTGCCAGTTGGGAGGGTCTTTGGCATTCCTGGTGAAGGAGAATACAGTAAGAGCATAGAGAATATTTTAATGACAGTGACACTTTTCCACCAGCATGAGGATTTGGCTACACCACCACCATCCCACAACTTATCCTCATCATCCAAAAGAAGGCCACAATTTTGACTTCTCCAATCAACTAGTGGTTTTTTTTTTTTTTTTTTGAATCTACAAATTCAAACTCTAGCAGTTTCAAGAATGAACAACATAACCTGATGTTCATTTAAAGTGGAAGAAAAGGTTTGCTGAATTTGAGTTATTTTGTTGGTTTTTGGTTATTGAGAGAGTAGTCTTAAGTGTTAATAGCCAGCATTTAGTGATTATTGATTGTTACAATATTCAAATGCAAATCTAGAAGTTATTTGTTATCTTGAAATTGATCATTTTTCCTCAATTAAGCCACTGAAAATTCATTTTATAATAATCATAATACATTATAAAATATTATTTATAAATCTTTCTATTGCTTTTCTGAGATTAAAATTTCCAACCTGCATAAAAGAACAGTGTAATGTACTTTTATGCATTATATACTTCTAAATTTTAGCATTATGTATCTCTATTTAAAATGGCTTGTAATACATACTTCCTAAGATTATTTCTAGGAATACATTCATACATAATATTTAAATTTTTAAGTATAAATGAATTTTTCATTTCTGCAATATAACTGTTAGACAGAAATTATTCACGCTTCACATAGATTCAAACTAATCACCTATGACAATGCAATACACAAACTTATAGAATATTTTCAATGTTTTTACAAGTGCAAGCATAACAAAAACAAATCAACAGATTTTTACAAACTAAACTTGAATTAATCAACTATAATGCTGTTCAAAAAAAATAATCAAATGAACACATCTTTACACAGCAAAAAAGATATTTGGATTTAAATTTTTCAGTTTGATTTATAGATCATCATCAGGAATCTTCAGTAATGGAATAATAAATTTTATTGACTATATCTCATTGCTATAAAGGATGATGTTTATTAGAGTATTAAACTTGAAATTATTGTTTAATTATTAATGTTTCAAAAATGAGTTAATTAGTATTGAAAAATTTTTTGCAAAGAAATTAGATATAAAACTTGTTCTGTTTGACAGATATTGTATCTAAAGCAATCTTTTTAACATTGAGAGCTTTTGGAATTGAATAGTTCTTGATTTTTTGCATTCAAATACTTTAGTTGGAATCATTTTAGATTAATTTGGATAAAATCCTGTAATAAAAATGATTTTACTATTAAAAAATAAGCATAATTATGTGACATATAGCTGGTATGATTTAAAGATTAAAAAAAAAAAATATTAAAACCTGTTCAAACTGGAAAAAAAATATTTAGTACTGTGCATTTCCAGTTTATCGATTTTACTATATTTCTGTGTTGGCTGATCTTATTGTGAATATATTCATTCTTTATAAAAAATTTAATTTTCTCTCTTAATTATTCAATTTTATGTTATCATGGAAAAGTGATGAGGCACAGTTTAGATATAAACACTTTATTTACAAGATGTAGATGTTACCCAGCAAAAAAATAAAATAAACTAAAATAACTAAGATTGATTTTAAAAAAATAATAGATTAACACTAAGAACAAAAAATTTGCAGTAGATAATTCTAACAGTAACACAGGAAAGTTTCAAAACCAAATTGTCTCACAAGCATGGTCACTATTCAAACACTTTTTTTTTAGGTTATGTTGTGGCCTCATCTTACTGGTCAAATGACCAAAATAGTAGAAGCCCATTTTACTATTTTTAATATATTTAATACTTAATAATATATTTCATAAGAGTATTTCTGATATTCTAATTTGAAGTTTATTAAAATTGCTTTTATTAAAATAGTGAAAAATTCCTAAATATTGATTATTAATATTATTAAAATTCTTACATAAAATACATCAATAAGATGCTTTTAATTATTACATTAATTTATTTATTATAATTTTCAATTTATAGAAAAAAGAATATTTGACCAAATTTTCTAATTTATATTTGTTTTTTATATGATACAGATGCAAATTTTTTATTTAATTTTACACTTATGTACTGTATATTTACTAATGAACTCTCAATGTTTTTGTAGATGATACACCAAGTTCTCCACCTCTTCCTCCACAACCAAGAACATTCAATGTAGGAGATTTAGTATGGGGTCAGATTCGAGGTTTTCCCTCATGGCCCGGTAAACTTGTAAGAGAAGATGAAGTGAAAGGAAATCACATTAAAACAGAAGCAGGAAAGGTAAAAAAATATTTTCAATAAAATATAATTGGAATTGTTATAATAGAAAATTAGAAAGTAAACTAAGATAAAAATTTAGAGGTATATGATACTTTTATAACACTTTGCATAAATCAATAAACATAACAAAATGTATTTATTTTTATGTGTTCTTTTATTGAAAATAGTTTTGAAACAATTAGAACAGGATTTATGAATTAATTAAAGTCAGTTGCAACTTGAACTGTGTCAAATGAAATTGTCAAAAAAGCTATAACAACATGCATTATATAAAAATATTTTTAAAATTTTTCTTTTATTTTTATGAAAGTATTTTCAAATGATTCTACAGTCTTATAAACTTTAATTTTCAAATCTTTGATCTAATTTGATCTAATTCATTCTCCTTGAATCAATTCATTGTTTGAGAAAATTTGGCTCAAAGCAAATCACAATTGTAAATTTTGGAATACTATTTCTGTTCAACATTATGTGAGATCATATTATTCTATATATTTTATACATTTGTGTGTGTGTATATATATATATATGTTACAGCCAATATGTGAAGTCTAGTCGATTCATGAAATGGCTGGCTGTTTCTAGCTTTGGCCACTTGACCCGGCCAAAGCCCAAAATATATGAGAATTTACAATTACTTTGGCTTTGGCAGGCCAATCTGCAATGCACCCAACAATCAATGGCCAACTTGAGAATTGTCCAAGAACAAGTGGCCAAAGCTAGAAGTTTGCAGAGCTGAATCATGCACTTAGGGGAATTGATCATACTAGTTCTAACTTGCATCAAGAACACACAAAATCTCTTTGGTCAAAGTAGGAAAATGGTCTTTCCAGTTGAAGAAACACAAAAGAAATATTTTCAGTAAACAGTTTTAAAAACACAAGAAAAAAAAGTGGCTTTAGTTGTAGAAAAAAACACATCTGCAAAGGTTAGATCTCTTTAAATACAGCTGAAAAATCAGATCAAGAATAAAAAGTCTTGACTTACATTTTTAAAAAATGGCTGATGAATTTACATGTGAAGAAAATACATAGAAAAGACTAAAATGTCTTGATTTTCACCATGTCCAATCAGTGGGAACAACAGTCTTCCATTGCAGTGACAATCTTTTATTAGAGGCTACTGCCAAAATATGCAAAAATGGTTTTAAAAGTTCACATGTGACAAGACAAAACAATTAAAAAATACAAAATTTCTTTTTAAAAAATGGCTGACTTTTGAAAACTGTTTTTTCATATTTTGGCAGAGGAGTAGCCTCAGTGTCTCTGCTGTTGTTCCTGCAATTACAGTTGAAAAATTGCATCATTAAGGAATGAATCTCTTTAGTTACGACAAAAATCACAACACAGAAAAAAATAAGTTATTTTATGAGGATGAAAGTCTCTTTACTATTACAGTAGAGAGTCGTTAATCCGAACCTCGGTTATCCGGACGATTTTCAGTCGTACTGTGTCATGCTGAATCAAACGTTTTTGATACTAGATTTACTTCTAAAGTATAATTTTCATGTTTTTATATTCTTCAATATATTTATTTTGTTTGTACAAAATAAAGAAATAATTTTTAACAATACAATAGCCTCGATTATTATTATAAAAATTTTCATTAGGCTTAAAATCGACGAAAATTCAACGTGAAACGACACGCAACGGAGAAAAATTTGAACATCGGACAGGTTAATATATTTTTTCGTACATAATCGGTTATCCAAACAAATCACTAATCTGAACAACCCAGTCTCCAATTGATTCGGATTAATGACTCTCTACTGAACTTGTTTCTGCAGTCTGAACTGTTGTAACACTTCGAATCACATAACATATTGACTTGTTTGCAGTTCTATTGATTTGTTGAACACTTGGTAGCACAGGAACACTTTGAAAATCCCTGCCTCAAGTTAAAGATTGATTTGATGATGCTACTCTTAAAGATATTTCATTATCAGAATTGATTGAAAGAAACATGATACAGTTCTGAAAAATTAATCTGGTTTTGGCCACTTTTTGTGGATAATTCTCGAACTGGCCATTGATTTTCGGGTGCATAACGAATTGACCGGTCTCACATTATTCTCATACAGTTTGGACTTTGGCCACATGACTTGCCCAAAGCTAGAATTGGCCAACCATTTTGCAAATTGGCTAGATTTTGGATATTGGCCATAACATATATATATATATAGAATATCAGAATATTATAAAAAAATAAAAATAAAAAATTTAAGAAAAAAACAGAATTCTGATTATAATTTGTTTTAAGATAATATGATCATTTATTATAGTGTTTTAATCTGACTCACCCGATTTTACTTAATTTCATTGTTTATTCAACTATTTTATTAAAAAATATAATTTGAATGAACTTAATATTTGTAATGTCTCAAAATACAGAATTATGTTATTTGAAAGTATAATTTGTAATGAAAATTTAAATCTAATGAGCTCAAATAATTTATGGTGTTATATTGGATTCTCCTTATTCAAATACAAGGAGAATCCAATATTAAAGGTACAGGCCAAAATTACACTAACATTTATAATTAAAAAAAATATTTAATACATTCCACAAAAACTACATACTTTTGTTTATTTCTCAACATAATTGTCATAAACATTGAGACATTTATCCCAGCGTGACACTAATTTGAACATCTGTTCACAGTACTGTTGCTTGTCCAGTTGCTTGAAGTAGTCCAGAACGGTGTTTTCCAATTCCTGATCTGCAAAGCATTTCCCTGCCAAAAATTTTTTATAATGTCCAAATAAATGAAAATCCAAGAGGGCTAAATCTAGACCATACTGCACATGTCAAATCAAACCAAACTGTGGTTCGCACAGTGGAATTGGGAGGTCCTGCAACATCCTCCATATAGTCCAAATTTAGCCCCCCTCTTCGTAATATTTTATTTCAAAAATAATTTTAATTAAAGAAAATCTTTTAACTTGATGCTAGTTTGACTATCAGATCAACAAAAATAGTTTATTTACTATAACTAGAAAATTTGTATGGTTTATTATTTAATTTAACTCTAATATCAACTTTAGGGATATTTATTCCATTTCTAACGTCTGAAAGTGGATGCTGAGCTCAAAACACATATCTTTATAAGTTGTCATTTTGTTTTGTTTTTTGTATTTTTTATGCTTGAATTTTTTTAATTTGTATTTTGTTTTGTGTATTGTCATCTTATGTGTTCTATTTCAGTTGTATTGATTTTTTCTGTTGGTGGTCTTTTAAAATGATTTAAAATGTTTGCATTAATTAAACATGATTTTCTTTTGCTGCTAAAAGGTTTTCATGTTAAATTCCAAAATTAAAACTGGAAGAGATAACATGTAAAATGAAAACCATTTTCACACTTTTCCAGCAAAACAGTTTATGGAATCGGTATCCAATTTGTAATTTTAGAATTTTGTAATTTGAAACCTGAGGCAGGTTTATAAAATAAGCCAGAATTGTTTGTTCCATAAACCCTTTTGCTAAAAAGCACGAATGGTTTTCATGGTATTCATTGATACTTTGTGTAGCAGTTTGATAGGACTTAAATTCTAATATTTTTCCTTATTATTTATATCTTGGATTTTATGAAGTTTCTGTTGAAAATAATTTCAGTTGGATGATTCTAAAAATATTATAGTAGTAGTACTAAAAAGTGGTAAGTAAATTTAGTAATCAAATCATTAAAATGTTAATGATATCAAGTAATATGGATTAAAAGTATGCAGTTAGGATGCACTCTTGAGCCAATATTAATATTAGTCCAAATTACTTATTGTTGTTAATTTTGAATTATCTAAAATATAGTTTGATATAATCTTACATTTTGACAGTTTGATTAGTAATACAAGGGCTGTTCAACTTGTGTCTGGAATTTTAGTAATGGTGACAGAACTAAATATGTACCATAGTCTCAATTTGTTTTTCTTTAGATACTCTCCTCCACATACTGACACTTCTCTCATTATTTTGGCAATGATGCAGAGTAGAAATCTTTGGCTGGTGTTGGAGCCACTCATCATGAACTCTTGAACTCTCCAGTGAAATCAGAGACATTTCATTACACTAGATGAATCTCCTGTTTACTAAAGATTCTTTCAAAGGACCAAACAGGTGATAATTGTATGGTGACAGATCCAGACTGTAGGCTGGGTGGTCCAGAATTTTTTTAATAAAGCCTGTTGATTGCCTCCATTATGTGTAGGACCATGTTCTGATAACAACCAAAAGGGACACCTTCAACTGGTACTGCTAACTGGGTGCCAGACATCTGGGCAACAAAATAAGAGATGAATAACAGACAAAATACAAAATTTTTTGTTTTATTTATTAAAAATTGCCATTTTTTAATATTGATTGACTACCTGGTAAATTTAAATAATATTTTTAAGAAACAAGTTAAAAGAAACCTTTTGTAATTAACAAACATATTTATACATGTTACATACATTAAAACAAATAAAGACATGATATTCAAAACAAAATTTTTATTTTAAATTTTAGTTTTGAAAAATGATTTGTTCTTATAAATACTTATGTTAAATTGATGGCAAGTTGTTTGAAAGAATTAGAAACAGTTAACAAATCATATGAAAGAAAAGCAGGTCTTTGATAGAATTTGTTTTTGAAGAACTGCTTTTCTTTTATGTGCTTTGTTAACTGCTTCTGACATACAGTAATTAACGATACTACAGTAAGATGTTCCAAACATTACCTTTTCCTAAGCTGGAAATAATTTGTAACTTATAGTTCATAAATTATAACTCATACTTCATAAGTCTCAACCATATTTATATTTTTATATATTTTATCAATATTTACAAATAATAAATAAGAAATATCCACTCAATCATATGCTTGCTAAGAATGCAAAAATTTTAAAGTTTCTGTTGTCCACTTGACTATTGCCCAGTTGTCATGTACCCCAAAAGACTTTTACTCTGCAAGCATAGCATTGTTGCCAAAATAATGGGAGAAGTGTCAACTTATGGAAGAGGAATATCTAGAGAAAGCAACATAAGTTGGGAGTTTGTAACATACCCAGTTCCATTGCCATTACTGAAATTCTGGACAAAAGTTGAACTGTCCTTCTATGTTCAAATTTGATTGCTTATATAAATTAGTAGTAAATGTAAAATTCAATTATAATAGTTATTATACTCTATCTCAACTGTTAAAGAACTCCAATATACTTGCACACGATATACAGTAGAGCATCGATTATCCAAATGTCGATCAACCGAAAGCATTCCAGTCAGACTGTGTCGTGCTGAATCAAATGTTTTTGATACTAGATTAACTTCTAAAGTATTTTTTTTTTTTTTTTTGCTTTTATATTTTTTAATATATTTATTTTGCTTGTACGAAATAAAGAAATAATTTTTAACGATACAATAGCCACGATTATTATTATAAAAATTTTCATTAGGCTTAACATCGATGAAAATTCAACGCAAAGCGACACGCAATGGAGAAAAATCTAAACATGGGATATATTAATATAATATTATTGGGATATACTATATTAATAATGTATTTTTTTGTACATAATCGGTTATCTGAAAAATCAATTTTCCGAACAACCCCAGTCCCCAATTGATTCGGATAATTGACGCTCTATTGTAGTTCCATCATAAGAGTCCTTACATTGTATAATTCTTAAAAATAAATAAAACAATAATATTTTGTTTATTTTAAAACAAGTACACAGTATTAATGTATGAAAACAAGTACACAGTAAAGATAAAACTGCTGTTTTATGTAAGTGTTGAATCACTATCAGCTTAATTGATACAAAGTATAGTTAATGAAATATTAATTATACTCTGTCTCAATTAAGCTGATAAAAAATAGTCATATTTATGTTTTTCCATATGTACATTTTTTTTTCCTTTCTTTTTAAAGAAAATATTATACAATATAAACCAATTATTTTGTTTATTAACATCAAAAGCAAAAAACAATAAATAATACAAATGAAAGATCTATTTTTATAGACTGGTGGATTGGAGGGCCATTTATGAAAGTATATGGGGCTAGGCATTGAATTTATGAAACACAGAGAACAAAATTTTAGCTTTGATCTCATATTCTATGGTGAATGAAATGGAAGAGTAGACCAAGGACAATATTTCTATGAATGTTAATAGGTCATCCTCAGAGACCTCCCTAGCAATTAAGATGTTGTCTACTTATTATAGATAAAGGAGAGGGTATTGAATAGCAAGTGGGGAGTTAAAGATTTTTGTTTCAATTTTCCTCATAATAATTTTGGCTAGTGCGGCAGAGAGAGATGAACCCATTGGTATGCCTTCTTTTTGGATCTAGATATTGCCATCAAAACAAAAGTAATTATTCTCAGTAATGAATAGGTCTCAAATCTAATAGTTATGACACTGAGAGGCCCTTCCTAATAAGCATAGCATTTGCTAGGATAATAGTCTTGAATTGCAGTACCAAAGGATACAATGATACTACATCAATTTTGTAAAAGAGATACGCTTGTGTAGGGAGCAATGCAGATTTAGTAGAGAGAACTGATCTTGCTTCAAATGCAGAGTTGACCAAAAGATGTGATTTAGGCAGAAGGGAGTTAAGTTTTTTAGCAAATGCCTTCTCCAAATAATATATTGGATGTGAATGCTTGTTGACCAAAAGTCATTTAGGACATGGTGACTATGAAGGATAGCCTGGGACATGCTACATTTTTGGGAGGAGAGAACAGTCTCGTTAAGGAAGCTGGAACACCTGGTAATGCCATCACCCTGTATGCTCTTCTTCGAATCATTGGTGTCAGATCTTCATTTAATAAGATCAAACCAGATTGCAGAAGGAAGTCTTTATTCTTACATATCACAAACTTTAGTTCTTTGAGATCCATATTATTCAGAAAACATCACTATCTGTTTTAAGTAGCTTCAAGGCCTTTGTGGTGGTCATTCATTGGGCAGCAACTTTTGTGAATACCAACACTCTGACTTGTATTGAAGTTTATCCTGTTGAGTATCCATTATGGCTGCCATGATGGGAGGGTTAGTTGGCTGTAGTTTATCATTGGAATTGGGATGAATTTCAGTCCAAGCTACAAAATCTGTTTAGCTGTGTTTGGAACTGCAACATTTGCATAGTTGTAGTACAGAACTGCTCCAAGATAGTTTGAGTACATCAGGAAGATTGTTACAACTGAAGCATTAGAATTCTCTGCTTAGCTTTCTTCTTGCATAGAACATTGATCCATAAGCAATGGAGCAAATCATCTTCAGTTGACTATACAGGATCATTGGTTCACATATATTCATAAAGTACAAGTGGGCAATATACATTTTTTGTTCCATATTAGCAATTGAACTATTGTCTCTAATTAATTTGGCTTGGAGTTTGTTCCACCCATATTAGCATGGATTTGTACACAGACTGGAAACATTATATTTGAGCAGAATATATTTAGGAATCAGAGCTGTGCCCATTATTTTAGTCAATGTTCATTCAGTTGACTATTTACTTACAGAGATAAAGTTTACTTGTTGGAAAAATTAGGAATATATGTCATATTTTTGTTATTCCTGAGAGATGGTGTTGTAATCACTTATTTTGGAGCTACTATAGGAATGCTTCAAACACACATCCAAGAACATCAGAACAACATCTGTTTTTATATAATCAATAGAAAATATATTTACTAATAATTATAAAAACGTAATGAATTATCCTGATCATTATATATGATTTAATTAATATTAATTGAAATTTTTTATAACACAAAATTTTACTTTCTTAATTTATATTTCAGTTATGGGTGAAATGGTTTGGAGATCATACTTTCACACAAGTTGAACCTGAGAAACTTAAAACATTATCTGAAGGTTTAGAAGCTCATCATCGTGCTAGGAAAAAACATCGAAGGTATTTGAGATTGAAAAATTGCTGTTAATTTCATAAATTGAACATAAATTTTAATACTTTTCATAACTGTTAAGGTACTCTTAATATAAAGCATGTAGAAAATAATTAACAAGAACTGCCAGTACAATTTCTTAAAGATATTTTCAAAACATTAAGATAAAATTACATATTTAACTTTTTAAATATTTCATTTTAATGTAATATTAATCTTCAAATTCAAAAACACTGAAATTTATTAAAAATTATTTTATTTATGCTTATATATTGTCAATTGTGATCAAAATCACATTTTTACATTAATCAGATTGAGTCAATTTCGACATACCACCAAAATGCAAGTGATATACATCACTTGATACACTCCCTTGAAACTTTTTTCTAGCTTTCCCATAACATTTTAGGAAATACAGTTAGTATTGCCAATTATAATGTGAAAAATAATTAAAATAATAAAAGAAGAAATGATATACAAATAGTATCTTTAATTTTT
Source organism: Centruroides vittatus (assembly GCF_030686945.1). Taxonomy (NCBI): domain Eukaryota; kingdom Metazoa; phylum Arthropoda; class Arachnida; order Scorpiones; family Buthidae; genus Centruroides; species Centruroides vittatus. Next base: position 1,799,528 of record NW_027120741.1, read on the forward strand.
TTATGTACTAGAAAAACAATTCAGCATTTCATATATTAAACTTTTACTTAAAGATTTATTTTTTAAGCTTTTAGATGTTTCTGCAATATAACAAATGTTTTGCAAAGAGGATATTATTTTATATATAGTTTTTATTTATTGTGAATATAAATTTGGCATTAAGAATAACACAATAAATTACAGTCAAACCTGTTTTTATGCGCTCTTTTTATGTGCGATTTTTATTTGTGCGATTTTTTTAATGCGAATTTTTAATTTGTGCGGTATAGTTGGCGACTAGTCTCGTGCGATTCGTCATGTCTCACGTTGACTTATTATAGCTAAATAAACTTATTGTAGCATAAATGCACTTATTATAGTAATATTATTGCATGAATATGCGAAAAATGAAATAATTTACTTTTTAAGTCAACAAAACACCACCTGGACAAAAATATGTAAAACAGACGATAGACCAGACGATGCATTCAAGTGCTGACATCTGTTGTCAATAAATTCTATTTCGTACGGTTTTGAGTTATTTTCTACGTGAGACTTCTTTTATGCGGTCCCTATTGACCGCATAAAAAAATTATTTTTTTAATTGTGTTGCGAAAACTATTATTTACAGCCATTCGTGAAGTTTTGTGAGATTTTTTTTAATGCGTTTTTTTTAATGCGGTCCCTATCCCCCGCATAAAAACAGGTTTGACTGTATTTAAAAAAATATAGATTTGTTGGAAAAACTTGTAATCTTATCTATTTTTAATCTGAGTTTATTTTTAAAGTATGTTATTATTATACTTGTTAGAAATAACATATTTAGTTAAGAATATTGATATTTTTAAATTTGGATTAGCATCATCTCTCAACACACAAGCATTATTTATTGAGATTTTGTCCTTTATAAATTTGTTTTTGGCCACTTTATTATTATTATTATTATTACTATTACTATTATTATAATGGCATTTGATGAATTGTATTCTACTTGGCTTATATATCATTGCCTTACTGCTATACTTGACCAAGATCAAGGCCTAACTACAGAACAAGCTATTATTTTATTTATGTACTGTTTATGTATATATTTACATTTAAGAATTTCTTGACTGTGACATATCTAATAAGACAGCTTTCTGTAGTGTAATGGATGTGCTATTCTGAAATCCTAATGTTTCTAAATTTATGTGCAATGTATGTGGTAAGATAAAAAAGGACTATGGATATAATAAGTATCTTATCCATTCTCTGCAAGTACTTTATTTCATGGTGAATTCTATAAATATTTACTAATTTTTCAGTGTATGTATTTTGTATGTTGTGGCTGCTTGGAACATCTATGCCTGTGATGTATGTGATTAAAACAAAATCACATATCAGTCAATTAGTCTGATCTGTTGTGATGAATTGTCTGTGATTATGTACTGTTCATAGTACAGTCAAACCTGTTTTTATGCGGGGGATAGGGACCGCATTAAAAAAAACGCATTAAAAAAAATCTCACGAAACTTCACGAATGGCTGTAAATAATAGTTTTCGCAACACAATTAAAAAAATAATTTTTTTATGCGGTCAACAGGGACCGCATAAAAAAAGTCTCACATAGAAAATAACTCAAAACCGTACGAAATAGAATTTATTGACAACAGATGTCAGCACTTGACTGCATCGTCTGGTCTATCGTCTGTTTTACATATTTTTGTCCAGGTGGTGTTTTGTTGACTTAAAAAGTAAATTATTTCATTTTTCGCATATTCATGCAATAATATTACTATAATAAGTGCATTTATGCTATAATAAGTTTATTTAGCTATAATAAGTCAACGTGAGACATGACGAATCGCACGAGACTAGTCGCCAACTATACCGCACAAATTAAAAATTCGCATTAAAAAAATCGCACAAATAAAAATCGCACATAAAAGGAGCGCATAAAAACAGGTTTGACTGTATATTTTGTGTGTTGGTTTTGGTTTGAGTTGTGTAACTGTAGTATAGTTCCTGGGTATATAGTAGTGGTGGTACAGTGGTGTTTGTGTTTGTGTGTAAATTTTTGATGTATCACATATGCTATTTGGTTATGTTCATGTAAGTTTGTGTTAAAAGCTTGCAATTCACTGTGATGTGTTGTATCGTTTCATGAATATTGTGACATTTCTTAAAAGTGGTATCTGTGAGTGTTGTCTTATAAAATCTTCTTCTGGTAGTTTGTGTTTATGACTAGGTTGTATGTGGTAATTATGAGCTTTTCTGTCTTTTTAAAAAGACATCTGTGAGCCAACAGTTTGACATAGTTCTTTCAATGTGATCCTGGCTAAGGTGCTTACTGTAGAGCTTCTTCTGGATCCAGGACTGCTTTAAGGATCCAGGCTTTATCTCTCTCTCTCTCTTATATGTACAGTAGTGGCCAAAAGTAGAGCCTACCCTTGACATATGTTTTAAAAATGCAACCTCTATTTTGTTCACCACCTACTACATAATTAATATTGTGATAGAGCACAAAAAATGAGTCAAAATACTCAATTGAATCAAACAGATTTTATTTTAAATCTGATTTACAAAAGAAAAAACAAAGTGTTTATATTTTACACTGTGACAAAAGTAGAGCTACCAAAAGAAATATGCAGATTTGTTCAGCATTTTTAGGGCAAAATAGTATTTTGTGGTGTAACCAGAGCTTCTGATCACTACATCACATCTATGTTCCATTGAATCAACTAAGTTGTCAAGCAGTGATTTGGGAGTCTCATATCATGCTTTTTGAATGGTAGATCACAATTCATCTGGATTCAAATATGTATGCTGGCGTATACGGTGCTCAAGTTCATCCCAAAGATTTTCTATGGGGTTTAGGTCTGGTGATTGAGCTGGCCATGTCATAAGATTCACCCTTTTCTGTTAAAACCAATTGCTTTACCAAATTTGCTCATGTTGGAAATTTGCTCATGCTTTACTCGTCGTCATGTTGGAAGATCCATTTCCTTGGCATTCAACAACATGCACGAGGAAGCATTTGATTCTGCAATATGCCCTGATAAATGGTTTGATCCATTATTCCATTAATTCTAGGAATTGGACCAATTTCCTTCACAGAGAAACATCCCCATACCATTATGCAGCCACCGCATTGCTTTATTATAAGAACTATGTATTTTGGGTCATATCTCATGTTCACTGGTCGTCTGACATATTGTATACCATCACTAGAGTAGACATTGAATTTCAATTTATCACTCCATAACACCTTGGACCACTTTTGTTCGGTTCATGTGCACACTCTAATCTCAACTTTTTGTTTTTTGCAGAGATGAGTAGTTTCTTTGCTGGTCATCTCCCATGTAATCCAAAACTAGTCAAACGTCTTCGTACAGTCCTTAAGCTTATTTCTGGGTTACCTACTTCATGTTTAATACGTGAAGCACTCAAACAGGGGTTGGCTGCGCTCATGTTGTTTTTCATGGTCTACCTGACTTTTTGGCAGAAACAATGATCCCATATATTTGAAAAACACTTCACCACTTTTGCAACAACGGTTTTATCCACCATTGAGTTTTCGTCCAATGGAGAAAAAATTTTTTAAAATTAGAATAAAGACTAAGTCTGCCCAAAATGGGATCACCTTTTATTTTGTGTTCCAAGACAAACACTTTTCAGGGACTGACCTTCCTTTTTAGGTTACTTGTCGCCGAAAGGTTATTAAAAAGTCCTTTTAAAACACACAAACTTCCAATTAAAATTACAAAGAATTTCTTAAAAAGGAACTGGTGACATAAAACAGACATCTTGCTTACATCCATCTTGCCTTTTTCGGGGTATCTTGGCTGCTTTTATCCACTGGGAACAGGCGCTGGAAAATGTAGATGAGACAGCTGACCCCTGGCGACAATATTTGTAGAGTTTTCATCATTGAGTTTTCGTCCGATGGAGAAAAAACTCTACAAATATCGTCGCCAGGGGTCAGCTGTCTCATCTACATTTTCCAGCGCCTGTTCCCAGTGGATAAAAGCAGCCAAGATACCCCGAAAAAGGCAAGATGGATGTAAGCAAGACGTCTGTTTTATGTCACCAGTTCCTTTTTAAGAAATTCTTTGTAATTTTAATTGGAAGTTTATGTGTTTTAAAAGGACTTTTTAATAACCTTCCGGCGACAAGTAACCTAAAAAGGAAGGTCAGTCGCCGAAAAGTGTTTGTCTTTGAACACAAAATAAAAGGTGATCCCATTTTGGGCAGACTTAGTCTTTATTCTAATTTTAAAAAAGGTTTTATCCACATTAATGATTTTACCAATTTCAGTAAAGGTCTTTTTTCCTTCAAACACACATCTACCATTCTTTGTTTGATATCATTTGATAATTGTATTCCTCCAGGCAACTTAGTTGATTCAATGGAACATAGATGTGATGCAGTGATCAGAAGTTCTAAAAATACTGGACAAATCTGTATACTTCCTTTGGTAGCTCTACTTTTGTCACAGTGTAAATATAAAAACTTTGTTTTTTCTTTTGTAAATCAGATTTAAAATAAAATCTGTTTGATACAATTGACTCATTTTCTCACACTCTTTTTAACTATCACAATACTAATTATGTGGTAGGTGGTAAACAAAATAGAGGTCACATTTTTTAAAACATATGTCAAGGGTAGCTCTACTTTTGGCCACTACTGTATGCTGTCTAGATCAGTGTTGGGTAGTGGTAAACTATTATGTCTGCAAGAGTTACAACTTAGTATAATTATGACGATTCTTGTTTTTTGTAAAAAAGTTCTTGCAGTGTTTGTACTCATTCTGTAAAGCTTCATTCTCTCTGTTGATTAGGAAAAGTTAGTTTTTTTATGGACAGCTTACAGTGGTGTTTGTTATGTTTTGTTAAGGTTGTTTGTGTTTTCCTTTGAAGTTATACATTGGGCACTCAGATCTACAATAACTTCAAATAAATATGTGAATACTGGAATGATGTGTGTTAGTTGTTTTTAATCAATATTTTTATTGTATGTGTATTGTTATATACGTTGTGAAATCTGAGGTATAGTGTTGTTCTCCATTGTTGCATTGTTTTCTAAAAATGTAACAAGTGTTAGTTGTACAGTGTGTCCACCATAAACCTGACACATTTGTTTCGACTGCCATATCGAAGTGCAAAGTAGTAATCAGATGTCGTGCATTCCATTAGGCAGAGAAACTGTAGAAGTTGTATAGGTAATTTTGAAAACCCACCAAAGTGACTGTAGATTGTGTGGCAGTAATCAAATGTAAAATGGCTTCTCAAAAGCTGTGGTGGTGGTACACTGAAACAAATTCCGTGATTCAAGTGGAACGGAACTTTCATCATGTGTTTGGCAAGGAGCCACCCTTGAGGAACACTCTCAAGTTATGGAAACAACACTTCTTGACGAAAGGATCATCAAGAAGTGGTGATTGAGAAGGCCACTTCTTGGCCTACTTGATTGCCAGTTATTACACCCTTGGACTTTTTCTTTTGGGGATTTGTCAAGGACAAGGTTTACACTGGTGTCAAAATTCATTGACCTTCAACATCTTCATGTGCGCATTCAAGATGCTGTTGCTGTCGTCATACCGAGATGCTTGAAAGAACCTGGCAGGAAATGGAGTATAGACTTGATGTTCTACGTGCAACAAAAGGAGCTCATGTAGAGGTTCACTGATTTTTTTTAATAAAAAACTTTTTGAGTTTTTCATCATAAAATGTGCATTACTTTACATTTTTCCTGAGCAGTAGATTTTTTACAACAATTTCAAATGTGTCAGGTTCATGATGGACACCCTGTATTTTGTATAGTATACTGTATGCAATAATGTCTGTGTGATGCTGTGATGACGTGTAATGCAATGATGCTGTGGAATGCCTTTCTGTAATCTATGTATGTTATGTAAGTTTCTGTGTTTTTTCTCTGCTTGTTGTAGAAGGCCTTGAATTTATGAGTATAATTGAAAGGCTGAGCGCAACAATGGTTTAATCATTTCTGATGCCAAAATTGAGTTAACAGTGCCATACTTTCAAGTATTAAATATATTGTCTCTAAATAGAATAAAAGATTACTAGGATTTTGATTAACTGGTAATGGAAACAAAACAAATATAACAGCAAAATATGAAAAACTAGTGTCACTACCTTTACAATATCATATCTAAACTTAAAAAAAAAAAAGAAAACAGAGTTAGACCACATTACACTTACCCTTTCAATTGTTCTATGACAGCCTTTTGTTATTCTGTGTGATGGTATATTTTATTTGTGATACATGAAGTGAGTATTTTGTAATGTTTAGTCTTTATTGTCTAAGATCTTTGGTGTTTTATTTTTTGGATTTCCTGTATGAAACCCAAAAATGATAATACTAGAAATCCTGTGTAAGAAATTTTGATGTATCTTGTGGATTGTTGATTGTATGTAAAATTTTTGTCCCAGAAATTGTGAATGCTGGATATCATACACTTATTTTGACACAGGGATCTCAAGAACGTTTTTCTTCCTTTTTGATCCAGTTTGCTTCAGCTTTGTGTTTGATTGGATTGGGCCAAAGAACAGACTGATAGTCTGAGAGTTGTTTTTTTGTTGGTGTACTGTCATATTTTGAGTATAGGGTGAGCTTGGTATTAAAAGTTTGTCATTGTTTGTAAATAAATTTTTTTTAGCGTGTAGGTTTTGAGTGTGCTCTGGTGTTCTTTTGCTGATTAGGATGCTAGTTTTTGTTTGAGAGTGTCAATGTATTTCTGTAAATGGCTATTGTATTGTTCATGCTGTCTGTTTTAATTTTTCTAAATATTTTCCTGACCTGTTTTATTTAATTTGGTGTTATGGTGTTTTTAGTGTATTGTCAGCCTGCCTAATTGTTATCTAATGTTATTTATTTGTTTCTAGTGTTGTTTTCTGGCCAGGCTTATGATTTGTCTGTGTTTTAATTGTGTCTGTTTGTGATTGTAATTTAAGTCCATGGTATGTAACTGTAGTGACTGCAGCAGAATAAACTAATATATGTATATAGGCATCCATCACTGTTGTAAATAATAGGGCTATAATTTGGAAATAATGATTTTGAATCACAAATGAGTTTTACACTGGAGAGAAGTGTTAGGTGCCATCTCATATTAAGATTAATGATTATAATATTTCGTTAAATAATTTAGATTGAACTGGAAGAAAAGAATCAGCTCAAAGCTGGACTCAAACCCGCAACTTTCGCTACCATTCGAATGTGTTACCAGTTACGCATTTGCATGGTAAGCAGCCAGTTCTTTTCTTCCAGTTTAATCTAAATTATTTAATTAAATACTATAATTATTAATTTTAATATGAGTTGGCACCTAACGCTTCCTAGTGTCAAATTCATTTGTAATCCAAAATCATTATTTCCAAATTATAGCCCGATTATTTATGGCAGTGGTGGATGTCTATTTGCTATTCATTGAGTTTCAGTTGGTGTTTATATTTAATATATGTATGTCTGAAAGTATTGAATGTGTTCTGGTAATACTGTTTGTGTATTTAGATAGTGTGGGTTTTACCCAATTTGTTTTAATATATGTATTTTGGGTTCTCTGTGCTGGTTTTGGAATAAATTTGAGTATGTTTATTAATTCTATGACTGTAGTCTCACTGGTTATAATTGTTGTGTTAATGTTTTCATTGATGCATGTTATGCTGCATACATTTTCATGGATGACTGCTAACGTCAAGGAGTGTCTTGTCTTCTATGTGATAGTATTACTGTACATTGATGTATCTATTGTGCAAGTTTTTGGCATGTTCAACCACTGTTTATGAAATACAGATGTGTACAATTGTTCTTTTCTGATTAAGAACTCTCTGAACTATAACAGAGATGTAGTAGTAGTTTTGTGTGAATTTGTCATGTAGTGTCTGCAGGCGTTTATATCTATTTCAAGTTTTATAATAGTGAAGGGGTCATGCTGCCTTTTGCAAAATTCACAATAGGCATCTGGCAATTGGAGTGGCAAATAGCAGCAGAGCAGTCCATCATAAATTCACTCAGTGAAAATTGATTTTGAGAAGGCTTTCAAGACATGGGCTGAGCAGCACAAAGGATTCAATTTCAATCAGATTTGCTACCCACACTATAACACAAATTTTACTGTTAATAAACAAAAAGTTGCTTGAGAAGCTCAGTGATAAAAACTGTGGTTTTTTATATTGTCAGTCATCCTTTCATTTCTGGTTGATATAAAAGTCACAGTAAGTGAACATAAAAGATTCCAAATAAAAGTTAACCATTAAAGCAATAATTAATAGTTGTTACTGCTTGAGTTGTAAAGATTTTAAGAATTTCATTCCAAGGAAGTATAATTTTATTTTGAATTTGGATTGACATTTTGAAGTTTCCTTTAATCCTTATTTTTAACTTTTAATATAGTAATATTTATTAATTAAAATTTTAAAAAGTTATCTTTGCATTTGTTCTAAAAGTTTCTTGGCAAAATACAGTTTGCTACATTTTTCTGTTTTACTAATTTACTACTTTTATGAGAAGCTTAATAGTTTGAATTTATTAAAGAACTCCTGATATTGGTCTATAAACTAGACCAAAAACATTCAAATTTGACATTATTTTGCTGTTTAAGATGACAGTTTATTCTTCAAAAATTACAGTGTCAATAGTGTGTAAGAAGATTAGTAATTTTGAATACTGACTAGTATAATACATGTACTGTAGTTTTTAATAAAACTCCATTATCTAGAATATAATAATATTTTTAACCAATAAAATGAATTTATTTTTTTCAAATAATATGATGCTCTTATACTCATAAGCACATTAATATAAACTGACTCAGATTAACTGATTTTGTATTTGAAATTATATTTTTACACATAAAAGTGTTCAGAGTTGTTTGTAGGCATGTATCTTGAAAATCTTCACAAATATCAATAGCATTTTCTAGTAATTTTAAGTAATTGCACTTACACATAAGACAATATATATTCTTTTTATAATGTTTTTGGTTCCATTTATTGAACCAAGAACATCATGCTCACGACACAGTTGCCATGTTGGTCCATTACAGAATTTGATAATCTCCCATGAAGCCAACATTTCAAATGTTGTGCAACTGAGACCGATTATGAGATTTTGGTACCATCTGAAGCAAAAGGTTTATGAAAATGATTGAGAAGCTGCATTCACAAAGAAATTAGAGGGTAGGATCAAGTACAAACTTTGCCATTTCAAAGCTGACCACTTCCAGAGGCTAGTTGAATGGGTTAAGACTGAAATTCTAATTATGGCATTGATCGTTTCATCTGAATGTTAACAATTTATCTGTATCCAAAACATCTTTATTTTAATAATGAATCTTAAATAATTTTGAAATTTATGCAGATTTTTTACAATACACAGACTTATTTAACACAGATTTTTATCAGATATAACTTATATTAAAAAAAATTATCTAAATTTTGCATAATAAATGGCATTAGAAGGAAAAATTGTATAATTCAAATTTCAAAAATTATAACTGGAAATATTTGTTTGAACTTCAAATAATTTCATATTATTTGATTTTGCTTATAATGCTGTTTAATAATACATTTTATGAATTCTTTCTCTTTTTAGTTATATAATTGCATAAACTAAAAATTAATAGTTCATCATGTATTTTCATTATGAAAAGTCCCAAAGTAACATATATATATATATATATATATATATTACTTCATAATTTTACAAAGGTTATATGAATTTTTAGAATGATTAATTTATTGAAAATAAACAAATATTGATTATTTGGCATGTTTAGAGATAATTATATGTATATTTTATTCTTTTTAGTTAATAAATACAGAAAAGACTTGTTAATAACAACAATGACAATATAAATAATAATTATTATTTATACAATTGTTTTATTTTATTTTATATTAGTTTAAAAATTATATAATTTAAGGTTTAGCTGATTGATAGAAAAAGAATATATTCATTAAGATAAAATATTTATTTTCAGACATACAGTAGAGCATCGATTATCCGACTTAATTGGGGACTGGGGTTGGTCGGATAACTGAAAAGTCGGATAACCGAAAAGTATGAAAAAATACATTATTAGTATAGTGCAGGGATGGCGAACCTTTTTGAGTCCACGTACCATATTGTAAGCATACTTAGCTTTAAAGATGTTAATGCGTGCCAAAGTCAGACTTTGAATAATGATATTTAAAGAAATTAAATGAATATGCTTTAATTCGAATAAATGTAAAAAATCTGATTGAAAAAAAAAAAGATGATCAGGTGATAAACAGAAAGGATGATTGAAAAGGACAGAAATCATATGATACATTACGTGCCAGATGATTTCTCTTACGTGCCATAGGTTCGCTATCCCTGGTATAGTGTATTAGGTCTGGTTTAAATACTAGCCTCCCTTTTATGGTCGAGCCAGTGCTGCCAGCTAAAACATGCAAAAATTTAACAAAAGTAATATTAAAGTAGCCAAGACATAACCAAATATTGTAGCGCCACATCACTAGCAGACATTTGAATTTTCCGACTAGAACACAGTCGGATAATCGATGCTCTACTGTATATATAAAAACTCACATAAAAATTTACAAAATCATTTCACTTTATATAAAAAAGATGAGTTTTAGTATTAGTGCAATAAAGATATTTACTTTTCTTAAAAAACAACCAAGTTTTTTTAATTTGAGAAACATTCTTATATCTAGGGCCTAGCTTCAGCTCCAAACTTTAAAAAACAAAAATGAAACAAATATAATTCTCATGGCATTGCTAACAATTTTGAAGTTCAAAAGTTCATACATGAAGTTAACTGATCTTAAATGACATTGTTGAACATTTTAAAAATTTGAAGAAAAATAATGCATGGTTTTAAATATATTGTTCTTTAAATGTTATGAAAAAGTTTTTGACAAAATCTCGAGGTTGTAGTTTCTTAGTTTCATTGTGTATATTGCACAAAACAACAGTATACTGTACCATATGTGCAAATAGTAAAAATTAAATTACTAAACCAAAACCTATAAATTTGTTATTTGTTAAATTGTGACAATTTAATGAAGTATTTTGTTATTTCTGCTATTTTCAATTTAGTATCTTGAATTCATTTTATAATGAAAAATAAGTTATTCAAACAATAGATGTTCTCTCTTCATACTACCCAGTTTTTTTGTATATTTTCATGTTTTAGTTCATTTTCATTATGTCATTCCTAAACAGAAATTTTCTGATAAAATTGAAAGTAACTTTTTTAGAATAATTAACAGAGTTATGTATAAGCATAAAAAAGAAATTGGCAGCAGATATGATGCACAAAAAGGTTTGTAGTTGAATGATATATCTTGAATTTCATTTTAAAATTTTCAATTTAATGGGATTAAAAGAATTTGAAGTAAATTAATTACTTTCCAATACTGAAATACATTACTTAAACACATACGAAAACATGTAAAAGTGCTAATTTTTTTAAAGTAATATATGCTGGTAATATATGCATTTGTATTTAAGAATTTGAAGTACAGTAGAACCTCTATTATCCGGACTAATTGGGGATGAAGATAGTCCGGATAAGGAAAAATCTGGATAATCGAAAATAATAATAATTGACAGTGCATATAGTATGAATAATTTTTATTTGTCTAGATTTACATATAGCTTCAATATTAAATTATTTTATTAAGAAATTCAATTAACGATTTTTGTTTAAAGCTAGCTGTCCTTTTTGAAGCTGCTAAATCACGAATACTTTTAAGACGTATAAGTTGTCCTGAGTTACACTCTTCTTAGCTCTCAAACCACTTCATGGCAACATCTAAGCACTGAAAAGCTTCAGAATGTGTAGGACCAATATCTCTTACTTCGCAAATCTCTTCATCTTCTCGATCTTGTTCATCTGAGGCAGATATTTCTTTAATTATTTCCTCATCGTTCAAAATTTGGAATCCATGATCATTTGCACCGCAGTTTAACCACTTTCTACATCATATTCATCACATTTGGCACATATTAAAATTTGTGCTATTGCTTCCGCAATGTCTCCTATACCATTTTCTACTGTTACTGGAATTTACTAATGGTCTTTTCAAAATATTGTTCCATGCATTCCATCACGTACATACTGTACATAAACAGTGTTGCAATTCGCCAAGTGCAAATCAGCAAATTCGTACAATTTTTGTTTATTTTGAACAATCCGGATAATCGAGGTTCTACTGTAATTTATATAATACAAACACACATTTACATTTATTTATTTAACAATATGTTCTTAAACTGTTCATACAGTTCTTTCACTGAAAACATAATTTTGAAATATTCTGTGCAGCTTATATCTTCATTCATCTTTTAAAATTTCTTAAAATTTTTGACTTATTACTAATAAAAACTTCAGTTATGTAATTTTATTTTCTGATTCTCTCCAATTAATATATTATTTTTAAATTATTATAAATGATGGTATCAGTAGTAGAAATATTAGAACTGATGATACAGTTAAAAATTTATAAATGTTGTGCTGTATATATAAATGATGACTTTTAATTTGATATAATAATTTTTGAATTATTGATGGTAGTAATTTTTTTCAATTTTGTTACTTTCCCTGCTGTTTTGTGTACATAACAAGGGAAAGTATTGGAATCATGTCAGATTTGGCCCTCTGATTTTTTTGCAAATCTCCATGTTCTGAGACCTGAGCCCAAAAAAGTAAAAAAAAAATTCTGTGGATGTGTATTTGTGTATTGGTGTTTATTTTGTTTAAAATTTCAGAATGGGGTAAAGATTAAGAAACAAAATTTGGCATTGATGCTATTAAAGTTTGGTTGTGAAAGGTTTAAGGGGTGGGAAGATATAGGGGTGTCATGTGTCATATTTCAAGAGGGGTAGGATTTAATTAATTAAGATTTTATTCATCATTAACATTTATATATTTTAATGAAGCTCATCTCTATCCTCAAAATTAAGGTTTCTGTCATTTTTATAATAATTAAAAATATAAAAAGATTTTTATAATAAAATCTGATAACAAATGACACCACACACAATCTTATTTATTATAATTAAATAAGGTATATTATTATAGTACTGTAAAAGATATTTTTTAACAGCCAGGAAAGTTACACAGTTTGTTGCTGGATTTTTTTTAAATCATATTATTAAAAGAAAGTTTATTAAATAGAACAATATTTTCATTAAATTTAAATGTGTATTGCATATAAAAATATTTTTCAATACATATATTTTTTACAATTGCTTCAAAGGGAATGGTATGACTTTGCAATGTCATTCAAAAGATATTACAGGAAAAAAATTATTAATAATTGGAAATTTTATTTGGATCCAAAAACTGATTGATTCGATTTTTAACTTCAAAGATAATTGCATCTCTCACTGTCTCAAATAATTGAGAAAAAGACAGGTTTACAATGTTTATGATGATAAGAATTAATAGATTCTTATTTCTCCTAGTTTTATATAAGTGTTGAAGCCAGTGAACATAATAAGATACTCAAACATTATAAAATTAATCTTTTTGTATTTTTGTATTTAGTATTTTTAATATTTTATTGTGTGTTGAAGTCAAATTGATTGAAACAGACAATGAATATATAACACTAGTAACTAATATGAACAACAGATTAACTCAACAATCTGGACATTTGGCATTGATATTTTACACTATAGTGATAAAGGAAAAAATATTTAAATTGACTGTTATTTGTATATTAGTTGGTGGTTTTCATAAGTCAGCCAATCAATAAACTTACATAATTCAGTCTTCCAATTAATCTTATCTCAGTTTTTTATGAATTATATTATTGAGAATTTCCCTGCAGAATTTCTGCCAATTTTCACATCATATAATTTATTTTATTCATTCTGCTTCTGTTTTTCTTTTTCTCCTAAATTTGAGTTTCTTAATTCCTTTCTTCCAAATGCAATGTAGAAATATTGGGATTAATCTACAAAAATGATGTGAAGTGTCAGAGTACTTACTGTCTAAACATGGAATTGTGAAAATTTCATTTGACAGGTTTAAGGCCATAAAAAAAAATCTTAAAAAACAATTGCACCAAAGATAAGCATTTCTTAAAATGTTATTCACAGAAAGCATATAATTCATTGTGTTGTCCATTTAAGAGATGTTTGAAGAATAGGAAGGATACAAAGATATTTTTTTTCTATTGTTTTCAGAAAGGTAGTTTTCACTTAATATAAAAATAAATCACTAGTCTTATTATTATGTAAGGGCCAGACATTTTGTTCCCTAAACCTAGGTTTCACTGTATTAATAATTGTACAAACTAAAATATCTCTTTCATATTATTTTCTGAAACTATTTATTAAAGTTTTTGTTTTTATGAAAAATATTCATAAACTGTGTATTATGAATAAATTCCTTTCTTGTTTTTTTATTAGAATCCTAAGTATCAGTTTTCATATATCTTTTAAGTAAATTTTTTGTTATTATATAATAACTATATATATATATATATAAAATTATATAATAATATATAATTTATTTATTATTTTGTATGTATATTATATAAAAATATAATATAAAATATATTATATTATATTTTTATATTTTTTATGTATATTATAATAAAATATATATATATATATTTTATTAATTATTTATTGTATTTTTATAATTGTACATAAAATACAATGACATATACATAGAGTAAGATTTATGGAAAAAAGTAGATGAGATATTAGAAATGTTAATATTTAAATCTGAGAAATTAATTGTTGTTAGTTATATGTTTTTATTTAAATGTAATTTATCAATTTGAGTTACTTATTGTTCATTATGAGATTATCATAGAATAACAGATTATAATTCTGTGAAAATGCTTCAGATATTTAATCTTCCTCTTTTTATAAATGGATTAATAAATTTTTCTAAAATAAATGAAGTGAATATCAATAATTGTTAACAAAATATTGTCAGTATTGCTTTGACTCATTTAAATTTCATTTTGCAATTTGTTTAGTCTTTCAAATATTCCAAAGTTTATATAATTTTCCATGCCAATATTGTGTAGAAATTTTTTTATGTTTAAACTAAGACAATAAACAAATAAACATATTCTTGGAAAATTATTTTTTATAGGATTAAATTTTATATAATAAATATTTCTTTAATTATTTTAATAGAAATGATTAATCAAGATTTTTAATTTTACAGAGGACGTAAAATGAATACACATTTGGAAAATGCTATCCAAGAAGCAATGCTTGAATTAGATAGACAGACAACAACCTTAGTGAAGGGTTCTTCAGTTGCTTCCCATTCCCCACCTATTACTAATAGCCGAGCAGGGAAATCTCGGGGACCTAAATATCGGAGACTAAGATAACAAATCTGTGAATCTGTACATGTATTTAGCGACAACTACTTGTTATAGCCATGGTGATGACTTGTTGACTGATGTTCTGAGTAACACTTTCTGTGTGCCTCACTTTTCATTAGATTATTATGAAGAAATATCATTGGCCTGGTGGTTATCATAAATCCAGCAAAAACACTTCTCAGTTATGCACCTGCAATTGTTTTTGTTTATTTGGAAGTTTTAAGAATGTCTGTTGGCGTTGAAGCTTGTAGTTTATGGGCCAATCATGTGTATAAAAAAATCCCTCATTTTTGTCTGTATACTCATCATGTAAGCACCACAAAGACTGGTGCCGTTGACAGATTTCTCAACTGCTTATTGGATCTTTTGAAGTATCCATGAGCAGATATCATCCTTGAGGGATATGACAATAATTGACAGTGGAGAAACACAAATCATTGGACACACCTGTTATCGCTTAGCTGAGTTAGTTTTGCCAGATGAAGAGTGTAAAAGTTGACTACTCATCGAGTGCAGTTGTTTCTGTTTTTATAATGCATAAGCATAGGGTGATGCGTCTATGCTCAATGTAGTTTATTTCCCTTAAATGGATTCGGTTGTTGACGTTGTGTGTGGATGTGCTTTGTGCACCCATTTTTAGCCAGATGCTCCTTCAGAGATTAAAACCTTATGCACTTCAAACCCATTGTGTGAGTGTCTTTGTTTGCATGTTAAAAGTTTTGTTAGTACAGTATATGGGAAATACTGGAATTAAATTGAAAATTTTACTGAAACTTAATATTGTATCTTGCAAAAGCAAAATATTTTGCATTAATTTGAAATACAATTAATAATGATCAATAAACGTTGTTTAGTATTCCTTACTCTGCCATACTGAAAATAAGATCTACAAATTATTCTTGCAAGCATATTCTAAAGAAATCAAAGTATTTTCATGACATTAAATTACTAAAAAATTGCTAAAAATTTAACTTTTTTCACATAACTAAAAGCTGATATCCACAAACATTATTTAGAAAAAATAAAAACCTTTTTAAAGTAATAATTGATGATAATTAGAGCATCAAGAAATAATTTATAAATTAATATAACAAAGTAAAATTTTGATAAATAACATATCAAGAATATGCAATATGTTTTAAATTTCATTCTAACAACTGTAATTATTTAAACAAAATTTTAAATTTGTAAGAAAAAAAAAAGGAATACTATTTAAAAATATAATCAAAAGTTAAAACTATTAAAAATTTATACAGACCACTTGATCTTTTCTAGTATGTTTGATAAATATTCTAAAAGGATACTTTCAAAACCATTAACATAATATTACAAGCAATTTAAAATATGTTTCAATACAAATATGGTCAATTACAAGGTTAAAATAGTTTAGTTATTTAAAGCAATCTCATTTTACTAAAAAATTTTAATGAAGAATATTAAAAACATTGCATAACAAATGATCATTTTAAAAAATGAAAAATAACTCGTTATTGCCAAATATTTAAAATTCTCAATTTTAGATATTTAGTAGATTAGTAAAAATTGTTAGTAGATGGATCTATCTTATATTAGTTTAATTAAATTAACTTGGAACTCTAATACAAACTTTTATCTTCATTTAGGAATAAGCTAAGAGTTAACAAATTTATTTCTTTAAATAATTGTTTATTTAGAGTAAAATTTTCGAGTCACCACAAAATTTCATAGATTTGGAGACTAATATAATTTTATTTAGCAAATTTTAAAAAATAATAGAAGAGGAAAAACATGGTTAATTTGAACAGTAAGTTTAGCTTAGTTTATTAATATTATACAGTATCACAAAATTACTGGCATGAGAAATTGGATTATACAGTAATTATTTACGTGTATCCATTTTCGCATTGTTAAGATTGATGATAAGTATGGGCTTTCTAAAAATATGAAAAGGAGAAAAAAAATAAAAGATGCAATACAGAAAAACAAATTAAAATGTATTTTTAGTTGATTGAGTTACGAAATATACATAAAATTTAAATGCAGTTAGATCACTTGTATACAAAATAACACTATTTTGAAGAAGGAAATGTATTTAGTTCATATTTATTTTAAATCCCACAGATAAGATGGCAAATGAATTCTGATGATAAAAAGACATAATAATAATAAAATTTATGAAAGCTTTTTTAATGGAAGCATACGTTTTTCACATTTTCAATATTCATATGAAAAATTGAGTAATGACTTCTCAAAAAGTAAACCTACATCCTGACATCTATATAAACTAACAGATGGCAGCACAGTTTATTTGATAAGATGTATAGAGGGATTTTATATAATCGTACCTATCTCAACAGAATCATTTCAATAATAAAAATGTCTATTAATACATTCTTTACTTTAAATATAGAATTTTATCTTTATTATTTTTTTAAACTGAAAAACATCAAATGTGTGCTATCAAGAAGAAACTGTTTATTATGATTATGAATTTTATGTTACAAGCATCAGTTTAATTTTTTAATAATAATTTTATCAAAAAAAAGGTGAAAAATCTGGAGTAGAGGTAAGTGAGCCTCAATTGGAAAGTAAGTTGTACTTAGTCGATTATCTTGATAGAAAACCCTAGCTATCTCCAGATTGACTTTATCACCTGATAGTAATGCTTATCAGTAACAGAAGAATTTCATCAATAAACTGTCCAACATTTCGAAAGTAATTTTGGTAATATGTGTAAACTTGGCTTGATCATTGGCTGAGAGATGTAAGAAAAAACAATCTTAACACTAAGAACACATTTAGTAGATTATGTTTCTAGAAATAAATTTTTCTATTAATGTTTTATTCAAATAGTCTCAAGCTCTCGAGAATTTCGGATGAGATAATTATTTGAAAAAATAATTAAACTCATTAAATTTTAATTTGTAAAAAATTAATGTAATTAACAGGTTAATTATTATTATTATTTAGTATAAATGTTAGATGGTAAATTTGATGGTTTCTGATTTAATTTTTTTTTTTACTACCACCAAATAAACGTTGTAGTAAATTAACTATTGCTGCTTAATGAAATCAATAATCTGTAACTAAGTTCGATTCTTTAGGACCAATAACTTTGTTGGTTATATGACATTTTATTTAATTGTTCGAAATTATGTTTTAGCAATTATAGTTTTAACATCCATGCTGTTTGCATATACAGTATTTTTCTGTTTAATTTTACTAATTTTAATGAATTATAAATAAAAAGGTCTCAAGGTTATCATCGTATATAGTTTACTTTTTCCATAATTATCTTTCGGACTTTTAAGATTGTCATTTATTATGCAAACAAAAACGATTTGAAAATGGTCTTTTCTATATTGAACGGTAGTATCTTGAGTATTAATGTTCTCTCAAACTCCCATCAACAGAATGAAAGCGTCACATTTATATCTTCTGCCACCATTATCATTACTAGTGGATAACTCTCTTATGGCATGTAATTCGTCTTCTAGATAAAAACACCGTCAACACTAGATTGAAATGTTCCGCCTTCACATTTTTTTCCATTTCGTAAATGTTGGAAACTGAAAAACTTTAGTCGATTCTTATTTATTCTGCTGTAAGTTATTGAATAATCACTTATTATATAAGGTCAAAATATAAATTTGATAGTTTTTCTTGTACAATTTTGTCTTCGTGACGGTTACAAATTGAACTTATTTGGTAAGATGTATTTTATATTATTGAAAATGTACAGATTTCTAGCTACAATCTTTTGAGATTCATGTAAAACATAGATAATGTATTCGAGGCTTGGTGAAAGATATTACTGGAAAGAAAACGAGAAATCTAGTTAAATCAATCATGAATTTCAATATTCGTTGACATTTGGCAAGATACTTTCTCTTTTGAAATGTTTTCTCCTTTATAACGGTCGTAAGAAGAAAAAATATATGATTGATGTTAAATTTAATTTATTAAAAAATAAATTTCTAGAACATGAGAATAATTGTCATCCTCTGATTCATTTTGAAAAAATAATATTAAGCTGCTGTTAGTCCATATTTGGCTTTGAAGTATTGGGAGAATATGAAACTTTTGACTCTGTTTATCGCAACTAAATATTTTTAATGGAAGAATCGAGCTTATAGAGATATTAATGAATTTGAAACAATTAAAGGAGTCGTGCCATAAAGATTTTACAATGGATTAACGGAGATTAACTATAAATAGCAATTATCCAGTGGGATCCTGAGTTGTAGCATTAGTTGTTTGTTCCCTGGTCGTGTTAATCTTCATTTACTCCCGGAATATTAAAAGATTAACGTCACCTGGTTGATAACGATAAGAGTAGAAGGGTAATAAAATCTATCTAGCGCATGCTATACGCCTCTTTTGCAGGATATTAATTTTACATTTCCTACTCCGAAAGTAACTCTTGTTGCTTGCTAAGAAAACTTATAGCATCTTTTCGGATGATGTGAAGAATTTCAAATTCTTCCAGAGTGATTTTCGATAAAAATTATAATCCGTCAAGACAAATACAATTTTTGATTTAAACGGGGAAAAAAGTTCGCTTTATCCTTCTCTTAAGAAAATTAAAACTCCAAAGCTATCGCCTATCCTGTTTAGATAGCTATTTAAATATTTAATTTTATTTTAAATTAAGTACGAAAGTTAAGATGATAAAGTATTTATAAATTAAACTTTGTGTACGGTAATTTCCTCCTCATTCTCTATTTAATTAAGAAATTTATAAATCTTTTCTTTAATATTTTGTGATTATCGTAAGGTAAGATTAATTTATGGTTAAAATTTAGTTGTTTATCTTAAAATGTTTTACTATTAACAAAACTGATGATATAAAAGGAAAGTGCAGGTGAAATTTAGAATTAACAATGGTTATTGTTTAGTTTAATTAGTTTACTGTTATAAATAAAAATTCAACATCATCATTATAACTTATTCTATAGATGAATTTTAATAATAATAGAAATTAATTAACTTTTTTAATAAAGAAAAATTGTATTTTGTCAATGCTTAACTGTGGTAATTTAACCAAAAGTACGTTGTTTTTTTATAATAAGTTTTAAAGTAGTTTTTAATGCAAAATTATACTCATGTTATAACTAATGTTATTTAATTTTAAACATATTTTAATACATTTATCTTAGAAGCTAATGAAATTTTATTAACTGTGTGAAAAACGTTCGCATAAGTTAGTTAATCAAGTTTTCCTAATGTATGGTATTCTTATAATGCAATTTCTAATAATGATAATTAATATAATTTAAACAAAATTTCATTACCCGGAAAAATTATTATAGAAATTTAATTTCAGCAATAAAATATTGAAATAAGTTACTAATGGAATTTATTTACTACAGTAAATTTTATTGGAATATGATTTTTTCCAAAAACATTTTTATGAAATTATCTTCTTTGCGTATGATTCTCCTGCAAAAATTGATGAATTATTAAAATTAAAATTATATTGCAAAAAAAGGAAACTTAATTACTACAAATAAATTTCACTGGCAGCTTATCGCAATACTTTATTATTGTAAAAAAAATTCTTCTCTCTGAAAATAGTAATTAGAATGCATTAACCACTTTTATTGAAATGGTTATTTCGTGAAAGTTTATTACTACAATTGAATTTCAGTTAAAAGCTTATCATCAATAAGTTTGCTGAAAGTTTCTTAAAAAGCATTTTAATAATAAAATCTGAACTATAAAATTATAATAAGCTTATCAAATATTCATTTATTTAATTTAATAACTTAAAAGTAATTTATCCTGTTAAAATAATCCCATTTAAATCAATTTCGACAATGTTGTTTTAACATTCTTTTTTTTTCCTAATTAAAAATTTTATTTTTTTAAAGGAGAAAGGCCGCTTCTTCTTATTGATGCAGGAAAGAAAACAAAAGGGGAAAAATCGAGAATTTTTATGGTTGCTTCTAGCTAAATTTGTTAAAATTAGAAGGTAAACTAGAATATGTCGCTTAAATTACTATTAAAATTGATTATTACACTTGAACTGTATATCAGTTCAATAAAATTGAAGTATGTTTTTTTAAAATAACGTTTATCGATCCTACTGATCTCTCTCTCTCTCTTTATCTAGCATTCAATAATAGAATAATTTTCTTATTATTTAATTAAATTTATAATTCTATATTTAAGAACTTAAACTTTATTATTTATACATATTTTTATTGTATAAAAGTATTTCATTAGAAATTCGTTTCTTTATCAATATTTCTTCGTTCAGATAGAGATAGAAGCAATTTTAACTTTCTTATCCGAAAATTAAATTTTCTGATTTATGTTCCGTCATCAATATAGTAATTTTCTTTCTGTTTTTAATATGTTTTGTAAAACTAATTTTGAAAAATTTATCTTTTAGAACTTATCGGAATTCGTAAAATTAAATTTATTTATTACTTTGAGTGAATCTTGTGATTCTTTAAAAGTTTAAAAATGAATAAATAAATCCAAATTAAATATTTCTTTAAAAGTTTCAATATTTTCATATAGTTCTGATTGAATTTTTATTCTGTTTTTTTTTATAAAAAGATTCTTTCTTTAATATAAAATAAGTTGAAAATAGGAAATAAAAGAAAAAAAAATCACGAGGTATAATTGATTTTTCTAGCTAATATAAGATCATTGATATGACTCAGGGAAACTTCCTGTGGTGGAAAGCCATTCTAGGATTAGAAGAAAAGCACAAGAGTGGACTTACATCACACCATGAATAATAAGAAGTCTGCTTTATTTTTGGCTGTTTCATAAATGAGAATAGTTTCTCCTGCTGAGGGTTGAACGACCTAGATATCATTTGCTTTAATTTCAAAAGTTAACGGTATTAAAACACGAATTTAATAGGAAAAAAAAGAACGCATGGTTTCTTTACAGAGACGATCTTCGGGAATATAATGTATGAAAAACGCAAATAGTTTCCATTCATAATATAACTAATAACTTAAGGAACAAAGTTTATCTAGAGGAAGGAATCGATAAATGGATGAAGAAGCCGTTGTTAATTAAATTATGGCCTATTATGCATTTTATTGTATATGCTCTTGGACATTAATCAAGAGTCAATGTTTTGATGATTAGAAATCGTCTCTTATCATTTTTCTTCTTCCAGGATGAAAGGAGTTGCTTTATTAAAGGAATTTTAATATAATCTTCCGATATGTTCGATCAATTTATTAATTTTATTTTCGGCTTTAAGTTTAGATAGACTAGTCAGTTGCTCCTTTCAAGATTCATCTGTTATGGACGGTTAGTTGATTATTGCAATCGATAAAACTTTACACGTGAGAATTTTTGCTTGTAATAGAAAATTAAAATTTGTTCTATTGGTTTTGTTTTTATGTTTTAAAATATTTATACAAGTTTGGTTTACTGTTAATCAATTTTATTAATTTACTCGAAACATATTGGATTTACAATATGCTGATCTCAAAAATGGATAAATATCTATTCTTTGGCTTTCGTTTAATATTTTGCATAATGATAGATTGTTTTTGCATCAACTATAGATATAGATGTTCTTAAATTATAAATAGATGATATATAGATTCACATACGTAAAAAATAGATTATATCTAGTTCCTGGATATAGACTCTACATATATCATCTATATACTTTACATAATGATCTCTGGGATAAATCGGTATTGATAACTCTCCCAAAGATCATTATGTAAATGTAATTTATTATAAAGATAATTATAATATTCATAGAGATGGATCTGCAGTAGTTATTACATTTTAAAGCAATAATTCAATATTATCCTTTAAAATATTATCCTAATAACTGGCGTTAATATAGAGAATACAAGTTTTTACAATGTAAACATCCAGGAAAAGTCTTTATCGATGGATAGATTATTTTTTATGGAGTGTTTGCAGTGTAAACGTAGACTCTTCTTTACTTTCGGGCGTTGCGTACTTTAAGGTATTTTACATTTTAAAACTTTATCCAAAGAATTCTCTTTTAGAAGTTTCTTTCGCCATTCAAATGTTTTTCGTTGATGTTCACAGTATTGCGACAATGTGCTGTCATGTGTGCAGGTAAAATATCTCTTTTGGGATGTATAATAAATGAATCCAATCGATTATTCCGTGTTTTACAATAGTGAGATCTTATCTGCTTAACGGATATATATTACGAAAAGATTTTTTATAACTGCTATTGATTTTCTGATTGTCCTTTATCTGCATCCTATATCTGATAGATAAGTATCTTATTTATTGTAACATTTTATAAAGTTTTTTTAATACAGTTTCATTTATTTTAAACTAGATTCGGTACTTCGTGAATATTTATACAGAAATTTAAAGGAACTTCAAATAAATAAAAAAATAAATAAATTCTCTTATCGATTGTTGAAATAGATGTTTTAAATACAACGGATTTTATTAAATTTTTAAAAAGTTAGATATTTCTCTTGTATAGTCAGTTCATTCCTTTTAAGATATTTTGAAGGAAAAACAGGAAAAGAGTTCTTAAATATAACGACAAATACCAAACTCGAATTGCACGTTTTCTTTTGAAAGGTTGTTGAAAAATCTTTTGTCAACTCCAACATACTCGTAGCTAACAATAGAATTTCTGACATCTTTCAATGTCACCCAAGTAAAAAGTTGTCGACAAGAAATATGTCTGTAGTTCTTTAAATATAATACTAAAGAAAAGTTTTTCTTGTGCATGATTTCGCATATCTTGTCAGGTTAGAGACGTTTATCTTCGCATAGTTTGGATGTAACATTATCGTCCATGAATATTAATCTTGTTGGCAGATTTAATGTCTTTTACAAGCATTTTGCGCTTCGTTGTCTAATACATTAAGAAATATTCGTACTATATATAACGAAGTAGTTTTATTCTTTAAAATATTCGTCAGATTTAGTGTTTAGGCAACATTTCTTATCTTATAAAATTTTTTTGTTCTTTGAAAGTAGGCCTATATCGATTTTACAATTTTATCAATAAATTTTTCTTAACAAGAATCGTTAAATATTTCTATTATAGATTTTTAGTTTAAGAAAAATTAATTTAAAAAATATTTGATGTTATTAGGCTTTAATTTTCTTAATTAATCAAATAAAAATAGTTTGAAGTTCATGAGTAGTCTAATGATTTTGAAAATGATAACATATTTATGATAAATTAAATTTTCTAACATAGTTTTGTAGCGGTAAAAACAGAAATATGCCATAAAAATTGTACATTATCTTTTAACGCGTTGATAAAACATAAATTAGGTAAATCTTTAATATTATATTTTATAATAAAATGTAGTACTTCAATTGATAAATGGCAGTATAGATCATATTTTTGTAATGAAAGAAATTGTATTTATTGAATATAACAGAAGTTAACTTTTGTAAGTTTCGCTATAACTTTATATATTTCATTGAAAAATACAAACTTTTTATTGGAAAAATAATAGAAACGATTAAATAAACTTTATATTGAAAGAAAAGACAGTAATGATTGTTTGAATTAACAATGCCTTTTCTTTGAAAATAATAAAAGTCACGAAATAAATTTACAGACCACAATATATGATTTTAAAGTAAAAGATTAAAAACTACAAAACTATTTCATCGCTTTATAAAATATCGATAAGTATTTTATAACGAAGCCAACTACATAAAGATACTCCGAAGAATAATTTGAAAAACTGCTTTTAAATTAGTTCAATTGGTTCAAATGATATTTTTATCCTCTAGCACTTTTAAATGAACACATTTCATATTTTTCGGAGACTTTGAAGCTAAATTTATCATTGAGGTGGCAAAAACCGCAATAAAATAGGGGAAAAAATGTCAGGTTTATGTATATTAACCAATAGCAAAGATGTTGATTAGAGAATGAAGAAAACTTACATTTTTCATCATAGAACGGAAATTTATAAGAAAGCAGCACATTAATCTTCCCCTACGAATGACTATAATGCAAAACTAAATATATAATCTGAAGCTATCTTTACTTATTCAGGTTGACTTTAAAAGAAGTCAATTCACTTTATATAATAAATCATTTATATTCAAAATATATTCTATCTTAAAATTTTTATATATCTTTAAAGAACAGTGTGTTTACTCTAGACTTGTAAGAAACAAAAATCGACATTTTCAACTTTATTTCTAGTATTTTCTTTTCAAAAATAGAAATTGTATTTGTCAGTTTTCTCGATAAATATTTAAATTTGATTTTACTTCGTTTACTTAATTAAACAATATTCTGACATATTTTTCTTATTCTTTAAACTTGTTAATAATTAAAATACTATATTTAAGTTTTAGCTTTCAATGAAATTTCATCAAAAGCGACATTTATTGTTTTATATTTACTGATAATTAGAATATTTTATTTAATTTTAAAATAAAATTTTGGCATCAATATGAAATTGCGATGATTTTAATTGATAGATTTTTTTCGGGAAAATTTCTAGCAAACTAAGACAAATTATATTATTCATTTTATCTGAAGAGGTTTGCTGTACTTCAGACAAAATGATGTCTAAGCTAAATAATAGCCGATGACGTAAATCAGTATTAAATTTTAGCTATCGACAAATCGATAGCACTTAAAATTCATATGCTTATCACCATAAGCGCCTTTTATAATGAAAATGCGTCTTAGAAGTAAACATTCTCAGCGAGAAACTTGTAGACAGTTCTGAATTTGTTAAACTTTGAGGAAGTGCAAAGGATACAGACGTTACCTTTTGTATCGATGCATCTTTATTATATAAGAATAATGAAAGTGATGGAGAAACCATTAAACAGTTTCTATAAGAATAAGCAGAAAGCTGCAGACATCGTACTAACAGTTAGTGTAAGTAAGAATCAGTAGCTTCCATTCAGTAGCAGACGGTTGAGACTTTTTGAAATTTTTCAATTCTAGACAACTTCTAGAGGAAAGATAGGAATTGTGAACACCGTTTTCTAGTCAATGCGAAACTACAAGGACCATCCTGAATTCGGAGTGTTTTTTCAGAATCCGAGGTTGTCACTTACAGATACAATTCTGTTACAACTCAACGTGAAAGAGATTCTCATCTACAAATCCAAAATCGAAGAAATAGCGAACATTTTCTGTATTAAACCGCCATTTTATTTATTTATTTATTTATAATAGAAAAAAACTATATATATATATTTCTAAGAGCATTTTATAACTCGGCGGTGATCAAGTGGCAACTTTGTTTAAATCTGAAATGACAAGATAATCTTACATGTGATTTGGCCCCGAAGAAAAACGCATAAGAAATTATCGATTGCATTTTTTTTTCTTTTTCAAATTCTTAACTAGAATTTATTTTTACTAGAATTTACGTTCAAGAATGCCATTTAAATATGTGTTATTTTTCGTTCTTTCGAAAATTTAATTTTCGTATCTATTTCTTTTTCTCTTTCTTTTAGAATTTTTATTTCAATTCTGTTTAATTGATTCATAAGTTTATAAATATTTAAATATTAAAGAAATAATAGTGTAAAATCTACTCTTTTTAACAACAAAATGATTAAAGTACTTTATCATTTTGTCTATGAAGAATATTTTTATTGCATATTTACTTGAGTAATTTCTCTTAAAAATTCAATTTTTAATGTATATTTGTTAGTGATGATCTTTATAATTTATTCACTTTAAACGAAAAATCATACGGAGGAAAGAATTGATAATTTTTCATTTGTCTATAAATCAATAATTTTCAATTACAGTATTGATTTAGCACCGTGCTTGATACATTTACTATTCTGTAATAATTAATGAATAGTTTAAAATACTTTTATGCTGTTAAAATTTAATATAAGTTTAAACAGCTTTCGAATTTCAAAGTATTTTTTCGTTACTTTCTTCGAAAACAAGTGAGCGAAAATGGAAAAAATACATTTTTTAGTATCTTTTTATTTCATTTTGAAAGGTGGAAATACTTTTATATTTTTTAAAATGTTGATTTAAAAACAATTATATGATTTAAAATATATTTTAAATTTCATATAGATAAATTATATTCATTAGATCAGTATGAATTATAAATGTCTTCGTTTAATAATATCTAATGTAATGTGATATATGAATAGATGACTATAATGATAAAGCTATTATTACGTTGCATTATCACATTTCATAACGATTTTCACTAAAAATGCTTTGATAAAGAATAATTTATGTAACGTTAATTGAATTTTAATTAAATTCTTAAACTGGAGGCTTCAGTAATAAAATTAATTTATATTCAAATTGTTGTAATATTTAACTGGTAAAATTTATCGATGTTTATAGGATATTTAAATATTTGAATATATTATTTATTTTGCTAGATTTTGACGATAAAAATACAAGAAAATAGTTTCTACATTTTTACAAATAACACAAGTAGGTTGTAATTTTGTTTCTGCTTTCAATAGATGGAGAGAAGAGAAATTAGATGTGAAGCCGTCCTCTTTTCAATGGAACTAAAGCTTTTCCATAGTTGAGTGCAACAGATAACAGGGAAGACAGTAAACTACCTTTTCCAAAGAAGTTTTGTTGATTGGAAGTCCTGATCTTCAATCGATGACCAGTAATTCTAGAAAATGCAGTGAAGAACACCGAAAAATGCGATAAAGGTAATTTCACACCTGTTAGAAAAATCGCTAACGAATTTTTATTATTTTAATTTAAATTTAATGCAAGTAACCTTTATTTTTATTCAGAAAAATAATAATTACAATAAATTATTTAAATTAAAAAAATAATAAATTTATCAATAAATTTACTTTTAATTTATTCGTGTTTTTTTTAGTCTTGAATTTGTTCATTTCATTCTATATTTGGTTCATATATTTAAACATTATCTTTTCTATTTCATAAAAATATTTTAAAAAATGCAATTTAATCGCTTCTTAAATGAAACGTGAAGTAAAATAGGAAATTTCAAAGATTAACTTTGAAAACTATTAAAGTAAAATGCATTTAGCTGAAGAGAAGGACAAAAAGGAAATGTATGTATAATCATTGGATGTTTTTTAAAGTTAATAGGAACAAAAAATGTTGCATGTTCAGGGGGATATTTCCTTTTACATTTAATTCATTAATTTTAAAATTTAATGATATTTTCTATAAATTACACAACTGGTGATGATGATGTCTGCTTGTTTATTTGTATCTCAGTCGAAGTATCCATTAAAGAGCAAAGGGATATAAATCTTAACTTCAAAAGCAGTCATCTCCAAACGATTAAATTGCTTTGTGCCTCCAATCGCTTCGTTAATTATGCTTGGTTTAGCATAAATTGCGAGGTATAAATTAAATATAAAATCATCAAACTAATATCGAAGATTTACTTTACGGTAGAGTTATTATTGATCCGTTCATTCTATGGATTTACATACTGTATAGATAACGTAAGAGTAAAACAGTTTGCCTTATACATAATAAAATATTTGTTTCAAAGTGAGTTATTCCTTAGTGGAAAAAATATACATGGAATTAGGAGCAAACTATCATATTTGGCTAGTAAAAAGGGAAAAAATTGCAACTTGATATACGGCTTGTTTACTATATATAAGCTTACAGAAAGGAAAGATGCCAGGCAAAGTTGTTTTTATATTTTCAAACTTCATCTCCAGGAAGTGGTGTCAAGTCTCGAATTTATGAACCACGACTCGACACCAACCTAAATTAGTTTCTGTTATAGCAAACTATCCGCTTGTTCACGGCTCCCGTCTCTTTTCTTGCTTGCTGCACATGGTTAATAGATGAAGTGATATTGTCAGCAAAATATGACTACAGTTATACGTTATTCGTAGCTAATCTTAAACTAATATCTATCAATCTAAAATAAATGGAGTTGATGCACACCGAGTAAATCTTTCATAGCAACGAACAATAGTTTAATCGATTTAAATTAAAAATGCAGACATTCGTCTACAGATCTCATTTTAAATTATTTAAATGTATCTCTACGAGAATTAAAGAAAGTAATGCCGATTGTTTAAATTACCTTTTTGTTGAGTGCGACAATTTTCAATTGTTTTCTATAAAACTTTCATTTATCGAGAAGTTTTAACTTAAAAGAAAAAAGAAATTTTTCAATCTTTTTTTTAATAACATTCTTTGAATTGTAAATAAGAAGCGAAAAGCAAAAAAATAATAATAATGAAAAATAAATTTTATTGGAAAGTGAATGAATAAATGAAGAAAAACTGTCAATATTGCATAACTGCGAAATTAAATACGAAATTTCTTTTCATAGCGGCGCAGTCATTTACATTTTATGTCATAGAAGAGTGACACTATTGTATGGTTGCAAATACCATTAGACGTTTTTGACACCGTTATACATGTATATACGTCAATAAATAAAAAGAAATTCTTTGTAGGATGCCTTGCAGGAATAATAAGACAAGTGTACATTTCTAAGAAATAAATATATCATCACATTTCTTTTTTGTTTCTTATATATTACAGTAGTTAAACAGTAAGATAACAGATACTTTTCCTCTGTTTTAATAAAGAAAAAAATGTCCTTATTGCATAATACTTTATTAAACTACTAATAAAATGTTAAAGAAAAATATTGCTGTGAAAGTGCATTGATAGCGATATTACGTATTCTGTATAGAACGCATAAATATTTCGAATAAAATAAAATCGAACGTTAATGCTTTTTTCTTTAAAAATAAATTTTGAATTTTATCGATTATTAAAGTAAATGCATAATTCTTATATTAACAAAAAGAATTATTTTCGATTGATATTATCAAGATTATATAATTTGATAAGCAGAATTTATTTAATTAAACTGTTTAAGATATTGTTTTAAGTTTAAAAACTATATTCAAATTATAATAATTGATTTTACTATAAATATAAATATAGATTTTTTATAATGAATTATAAATTTAATAATGCAAAATTATTTATAAGCTTGTATTACATTATTAAATTACATTATCTTGTTCGATAAAAACTGATATCAATACACGTATTTAATAATTAAATAGAAGAAAAATAAGGAAACGATTGTATAAAAAAAATAAACAAAATTGAATACGTTATTCAAGTCAAACAGTAAGCTGCTGTGTAAAAAGATTTTTTTTAAATAAAATTATCTGATCTGAGAAACAAATTGGATAAGAAAAATTCAATCTGTTTTCGTATTCATTAAAAGAGAAAGTTAGTAATGTCGCTTGTTAAGATGCTTACTCCGATAGTAAATCGAACAAAATAACAATTTCCGACTTAATAGTTACGAAGAAATTCGAGATTGGTTAATTTAGTTAAATTCCATATTCATATATTGTGATGTATATACGGGTTATTGTAATATTAGATGATCTGACAATAATGCGAGGTCGGTAACGTCAAGTAAAACATGATAAAGTTTCATAAGATTTATATTTAAAAAATCTAAAAGATGAAATAAGAGGAATGGAAGAGGAGAAAAGGGTAATTGATGAAAAGAGGCCATTTTTCTTTTCATTAGAAGAGAAGGCTAGTAGATCAACTTTATCCTTAGGCAACGAATCAATCAATAAAACCCATCAGGAGAGAAAGGAGAAGGCATTGTAGATGTACTGAAGTTGCGATCGACCTCTAGCTTTGGCAAGGGACCAAAATGAACGAATGTCATTAGAGCAAGAAGTGAGCCTATTGGTTATTTCTGCTCAAAGTCACTCTCGGTCTTATCAATGATAGCTTGGGTTATTACGAGCCTGAATGAATCTGCCCAATTGGAAAAAATCCAACCTGCAAAAAAGCAAATACAGTAACGCAGCGAATCTCTTTAACTCAGGATTTCTCTCAAGAGAACAAAAGAGAAAGAAAGAATGCAATCGAATGATTCTTATTCCTTTAGGAATATCATTATCATAGGCAGAGTCAGATGAGATTTTATTAAATAAATCATCATTTTTTACAGTAGATATCTTAAACCGAGAAAAAAGAAAGGTTATTCTACTTGGAATAAGTCAGAGCATGAAAAATGTAGACATTATATTGAATATTAAAAAAAAAATTCAAGAGTAATGTTATTAGTATTTCAAATTTTATTCGAAACTTAAAATGATTAATGCGCATATTTATGCCGTTAGCAATTTGTAATTATGTAGATATAAAATCTTGCTGATATTTTTTCCTTCATTTTTGTTGTTAGCTCTCAATCGAAATTTTAAAATAGAACTTTTAAATTTTAAGTGAAAACGCTCGTAAAGATTATATAAACAAATAAGTTACAAACTAAAAATTCGTTAAACCTGACAACCATGAAATCATAAGATAAATTGAAGTTATAAAGTTTTAAAATTTTGTTTGACTTCCATTGTTCGAATGTCGTCGATCGATCAGTTTATCCATCTGTCATTTATAGTTAAGACAACCAGGTATATAGGTGGATTATTTGACAAATTGGGTTAAGGAATCAATCTTCCGCTTTTCTAGTTAACAAGATCAATGCTAGCTTTAATCAAGACACAACACGGCATACATTAAGCCACGCAACCAAAATTCACGCACGGAAATTATAAATCGACGATAACTTTTAATATCGTATACGCAATTTTCCTTACTCGCCAACCAATAATTATTTGAGCTTAATTTTCCTTGGTAAAATCTCTAATTTTATAATTTATAAAACACGCCCAACAAAGAAAAATAATAAAAAAAGAGAAGTATTAATTTAGAAAAAAGTGTTTATCGCGTTGGCTATTACCGAGCCAACAATGATTAATTGAATCATTACAGTCACGTTACAACCTCGTGTAATCCAATGTCATGTAACCGGAAGATATTTTTGTCGCCGTATCGTTCTTAAACAGAAAACAAACTTCATCCTTTAATGCCTCGTATCGAAAACAGATAGCCTAAACAGCATCGGCACGACGTCACTAACTTTACTACCTTGCTAGAATAATTGGAAATTGTAGTTTTGGTAATAACCGAATGCTCGGAAATCTCCTTTTATTCCGGTAGAATAAAGGCGAAAGTTTATTTTACTTGACAGTTACGTCTTAAAGATCAATAAAGCTGTAAATCTTAATCAAATCGATATGCTTCTGCCTGTTTCACACTATCTTGGGCATTAATTAAAGAGCAAATATACATATACAGTATAAACAAATACATTAAGAGAGAGGAGATCAGTCATTGACTGAGATTATATTGCTACCGCATAATATTCGCAATAAAATCCCTACTGACCAATAGATATTAATCTCTTTTGGATATTACATTTAATTAAGGAATTTAAAATATACACAAATTGAAAACTGATCAAATCTCTTGTTTAAGAGTTTTTTAAAAGGAAAAATCTAATTTAAATTTTAAATTATGATCAATAGTAATTGTTATAAGTAAATTTAAATTGTTTTTGCCAATAGAATTATGTAAAGAATAGATTTTATAGTTCAGTAAATTGTAAAGAAATGATAATGTAAGATACTTAATTCTTCTAATGGTCTTTTTAAAAATACTGTTTACAAATTTGTTCATTCTTGAACAATTCCAATAATTGTTTGTAGTGAAATAGTTAATAAAATATTTACTTTCTTTAAAAGCTATATTTTTATAAGATTATTTTTAGAAGTTATTTATCGCGAGTGCTTCTTTAAGAATAATTCTTCATAAATTATTTTTTAAGAAGTTGTTATTTAAAAAATTGTTTGCACAATTATCATTTTTAACTTCAAGAATTTTTTACTAAGAATTCAATTATATAAACTTTTTATATATAAATAATGTTTTCTGGAAAATTAAGAGAAATTTTTTAAAATTCTAATTTAAAAAATATAATGAGAATTTTTCCAACCAAAATTTTATGCAATTGTTGTTTAATAGGTACGAATTTTTTATATTTTACGTGTTTATTATTATTTTATGTTATTCATTAATATATTTTTATAGAGTAACTTGTTCAAGAATGATTTTTTTTTATCAATGAAGTAAACTTTTATTGTATAGGACAATACTATTACTATAGTATTGTCCTATTCAATAAATATGTCTATATTCTTACGTTTGATTCGTGTTCGCAGCAATCATTTTTATGAGATTACTCAAAAAATAACTCTTTTAAAAGCTTTTTGATAAAAAGCAATTTTTATAAAAGTTAATGTTCAGAAACAATTTCAAGAAATTGTTGTTAAAAATACATTTTTATAAGATTTTTTTTTCTAAAGATATATTCATAATTTGGATGCTAACTTCTTATTTGTTTTTCTAGGATTTCTACTATTAACCAATGCATTTTATGTCATTGTCAATCATAAAAATTCTTTTATAACAATGTTAATCAAACATAATTGTTATTTTCTAGTAAGTAATTCTTGTTTAATTAAATTACTCGAGAATAATTATTTTATAGCTCGAGTTAATATTTACAAATGGCCACATAAAAATAATTTTGCTGAAGTAAATATTGTAATAACAGTGTTTTGTATACTTTTCAAGATAAACTATTACAAATTTTTTAATTATTCGAGAAAATCGATGTAATATTTTTTTGTAGACGAGTAAAATGTCATATTTCTTTGATTACATTTTTCTAGAAAAATGGCGTTGGTCAAGACAGAAATTTAATTATTTTAAGCGCATTCATTACTTGTGTATACATAATAATTCTTAATAATGCGGTTATTTAATAAGTTAGACATTAATCAGTTACCAGAAGATGAAAATTCTTCGAGATAAATGAAACGAAAAAGAATAAATAAATAAATAAAGGATCAAATGTAACGATATTACCGAAAATTAAATTTAATAAGCTGTTTTTTTTTTAATGTTTGAATTTATGGATAGCAATTTGAAACATGAATTTTCTTTTTTTATATATATATATAATAGTTATAACAACTGGAGAATTTTTTTGAAGTTTTATTTTTGTACCAATATTACATTTCGTACGGTGTTTTATTTTCCAATAAATTGACCAAGTTTGAAGATTTCTATTCTTTTTCTCCTTTGTAATTTTTCTGGTGTGAAATATTGGATGTTTTATGGATGCTTGCAACCATAGGTAACCTTCGAAAACATCTTTCCAGTTATTGTATTCAATCTCAATATTATTAAGGTGAAGAATAACAGATGAATCCATAAAGAATTTCCCATCAAACAAGCATTTTCGGCAATTTAATCATCAAAAAGTAGTTGAACGTTTTAAATTCCCTTTCAGAATTTCTATCTTTGTTGACTGCTAAGCAAATATTTTGAATTAAAGTATTATTTAACTAAATAATTCTTCGTGTGCGGGCTTTGATATGAAACGTTGTATATTGTTAGGCGATTGTTTGTAGTTGAGATGAAAGCAGAATTTCATTAAGGACGTTTCTACTTTAAACAAAACACACTTCTTAATTGCCTACAGCTGAAACGTGCTGATGTGTTCAAACAATAACGCAATTAGCTGTTAAGGCAGAAACTAGCTCGTTTATCAGAGCAAAATTCCCAAATTTTCCGTTTATTGAATAAAAATTAAATTAAATTTTAAAAAATTACTAGTCAACAATTTCGAAAATCCCAATATTAATCATTGCATTAAATTTACAAAAATAAATGTTTCGACGGAATGAGAGTAAGTTATGGCCAAGTTTTGTCTTTACGTGACTATCAAACTTTTAGCTAATTGCGAGCGTAGATAATTAGATAAAATCCATTTGCTAGTTTTGTACAGATATATTTGGAAGGAGGACATATGCGTAAAATGCTAGATAAAGCCAACTTGTATTTCAAATTATGAGCAATTTTCTATGTTCTAATATATTCAAATGATATTATCCGAATGAACCGGCAAATGACTTTTATCCATTAAAAATATGAACGTTTGTATAATTTCAAAATTAAAATCGTAAAATGTAAAAAAGCCCGTTTTGAAAATGAACGTGATTCATTTAAAATTTTAAATAATTCTATTGTATTTCCTAACTTCGTTTAAATAGCTATTAAAAGAAATAATTGTTAAATATGTCATGATAAAATATGTCGTACATTAGTCAAAATTTTTCAGCGCGCTTTTAAGATAACGTACGTACACAAATTGATGCTTTCTTCAGCTGTTTTACTTTATAAATTTGGTTAATTTAACATTTATATAAAGCACTTGTTGAACTTAAAACTTGTTGATCGTCACGTATATAGTCAAACCCATTATCGAGTTTTAAAAAACGCTTAGATCGGATTTTGTTTATGATCTTTAACACCTCTAGAAAGACTAATATCCAGATCGGAAATCCGTTTTTTTTTTCTTTTGTTCGTAAACTGATAACGATGTCACGCAAGAGGGATTTCTTTTTCTTTCTGTCACGCAATGAGGTCAAGCAATGATCCGACACAACTTCAAGCCGAAATAGACTTCCATCACGAAGATATTTACCATTTAATGATGCTGGAGATAAGTATAACTCAGCAGCGAAATCTCATGAAAGTCGATTTCGTGACGTTAATAAACATCAATTAATATAAATTATATATTTAATTTAATATTATTCTACTATATCTTTTATAAGTTATTTAACGAACTAACTTATTTTGAAATATCTGAAATTATATTCGGCAGATGAGTATAACAAAGAATTTATTGCTGTCGTTAATAATACATAAACTTATTTATGTGCAGCCGGTAGTTAAATGATGTGAAAGGATATTTTCAAAATATTTTTAACTAAACGATAAGAGGAATTTTTGAGCAGAAACAAAAAAAAAAAGTTCCTAACTTTAGAGATTTCTGCAGGATAGAAGGTTGTAACATCTGTTTTCGTTTTACAGTTGGAATAATATAAAGTGGATGGAATGTTTTACGGCGATTAAGTATGAAAGATTAAATTTAATCGCATTTCACTATGAATATATATATATTTTTTTTCTTTAAAGAAGAGAGTTATATAAACGAGGTGAAAACTGTAGCACCATGAAGGAGTTTCAAGTGGTTTTTGAATTTTCGAAACTCGCTAAATATTAAAATAATGTTGACGGTAAAAGGATCGGTAAACACTTAAGTGAGGAATAAAATTTTAATTTCTGCCGGTAGATTAATTAAAGACGAGTTAATTTCTTTACAAAATGGAAACAATTTAATTTGAATAGTCTTATGAGCAAAGAACATTTATTTGGTGATAGGAAAGACGAGGAATCGATCTATAATCGCAGCAGGAATGCAGACAGTGGTTCCCTCTGCCGCCATCCTTTCCTGTGCAGCATTGTGCACTATTGGCATGGCAGATGATGGATTACACATCAGCCCGCACTGGATGTTATTACAGTCGCGGTGTCCACAAGGCGCGGGGTATTCTAAGACTTCCTGACTTGTTCGTCCTGATGTTGGCAAACACGAATGAAACAATACTTTGGAATAACTCTTGAAGGAGGAGTAAGTACGATCGAGAAAGAAAAATCACTAAATAAATAGATTTTCTTTTTTTATATATATCTTTGTTATATTTGTGTACCGATGTAGACCGTGGCAAAAACATTTCAAATAAATTGCCTTCGATATGGTTTAAGTGGGTTTTTTTTCATCTCTTTATTTGAAACAAATGAAAACTTTCTTGTCTTGTGTGTATTTTTTATATCGAACAAGTCTTACAAAACGTTTATAAAAATTGCAATTAAATTAATTTAGAAGATACAATTAAACTAGGATCTCCTACGGAATTAATTTTAAATAAAAAATGTTAAATAAAATGTTAAAAAATATATCAATTCTTTCCAAAGTCTTCTATATTTTTTATTACAGATACAAATAGTACAATTGTTCATACAAGAAGAGAATTGACGATACCTTTATAGTAAGGTATAGCCGATTGTATATTGAATAACACGAAACACTTGACATTATTCGAAGGGTCGAGTACAAAAATACCTTTTGTGATACTAAGAATTAATCAGCACGTTTAGGCTACTCTTGCCTAGACAAAGGCCACTAGGATAAAAACCGATTGACACATATTTTTGTTTTTTTTTAATATATATATATATATATGTTTTCCATGGCACGATTTTTCGATTCCGAGAGTTAATATTCACATTTGAACAATAGCGATACTAAAGTTCTAAAATGATACTTTGTAATCTTAAATAATCTTATTTTTATTTGTTTTCCATTTATACTCGTGTGGACATTCGCTCCGAAGGCAAAAATCTTGGACTGTTCTTGATAACATAGAACGCGAAGTTATCTGGGGCTGACATCACTTAAACTTTTACCATTGAATAAATATTCATGGTCGGAAGCTGCGGGTCTGGGAAGGAGTTCCTGCAGCTGAGGATCAGGTAGAGCATCTTTTATAGGATCTCTAAACACATCACCGTTTTCCATGATATAATAAAGTTTGTTTCCTAGCCCATGATGTGTACGAGTCTGTAAACCAACCGTACCTTCAGAGACCGTAACTATTGAAATTTCGTCTCTTTGAGGATAGTATGATATACTACTGCTCCTTCTTAGTAAACAGTGCTTGCTTCCTATTCTGTATTTACGACACTTATAAAATGCAAAAGATGTTACGATACCGATCACAAGAACGAGACTAGCTGATGCTACCGAAGACGTGACTATGACTGTTGTAGCATTGTCCCACCAATGGTTGGAAGATGGAGGACGAGATATATGGTTAGCTAACAATCGCGAAGACATGTGTTTGTTTGAAATCAGTTCTTTCTCTGTTTGACTGGTAGTAATTGTACTGTTTTCGACTGTAGTCGTGTGCGTTGAATTATCCCGATTGATTTTTATCAATTCCGTTATGTTTTGGCTTGGATTTTCTGAAATTGACTCCGTGATTTCTGTTCCGATTACGCTTTCTGTTATATTAGAAGGTTGGGTCATTTCCAAAAAGATGTGCGATTTTTGATAGAGGGTGGTGTTGGCAGCAGTGTCGATAAATTTGGAGGGAGACGTTGTAGAACTGATTTCTGAAATAGTGGTTTGTTCTGTTATTGACGTGGTCAATTGTTCGATGTTGACGGGTGCGTTTACATCGTCTCCAGTTAACATCATTATCGGTTTGAACTGAAGATTAGGAGGGGAGGAACATCTTATGCTATAACTTCTATAAAACTGAAGGTTAGATTTCTGGATCCAATGAGAAAGCCACAGTATCTGTTTGTCACAGATCCAATTGTTTCCACTCATTTTAATTACTTTGAGATTTGGAAAAAATGATGGAAAATCTGGCCGAAGATAAATTAGCTTATTATGCATTATATTTAATTCTCTAAGATTACGTAAACCATGCAAAAGACGAGTAGAGTTGATAATTTGAAGAGCAAAATCAGAACTATCGTACACTTCAAGCATCTGCAGGTTTTTCAGATGATCGAATAACGATTCATCAAATTTTATGCTTGTTGACATTCGAGAGAGTTGGAGCGTTTTCAAACTACTTAGGCCTTCAAAACAATGAGCTTCCATTATTTTTATACTATTTTGAGACAAATCCAACATTTCTAGTTGAGTTAAATTAGCGAAAACGCCGTTTGTAAGATTCTCGATTTGATTTGCCTGAAGATCCAGACTTTTTAGACTTAATAAATCACAAAAAGCGCAAAAGGACAATTCCCTTATTTTATTTCTCTGTAAAAACAATTGTTCTAAATTCACTAAGCCTTTAAAACTATAGCTGTGAATCGCTAAAAGTTCGTTTTCCTCCATGTAAAGAGCTTGAAGACTCGGAGGCAAATTATCAGGCACTCGATTCAAGTGATTTCCATTTAACCATAATCTCATCAGATATTCTTGTCGACCAAGTGCATCCGGTTCGATTTCTCTGATTAAATTATCATCTAGTACTAAAAGTCCTAGGTATGGATAGCTATCAAAATCTCCAGCACTAATGCGAGTAAGGTTATTTTTGGCAAGACGCAGATCTCGAACAAATTTAGTGAGACTCTGCGGTATACGCTCCAAACCCATATGAGATATGTCAATGTATTGTAGTCTAGATCCAAAGAAATCAAGGCGCGATAGAGTTGTTAGAGGATTATTACTAAGAATCAGATGAGCAAGATTGGTCAAATATTGAAAAGAACCGACTTCGATATACGAAATCTGATTTGAATCAAGGTTGAGGTACTGAACTTTTAATAAGCCCGGAGAAACTCTTTGCACTCACCTGAGAAATATTGTTGAGGCGAAGATTTAACTGTTCGACACTCGATAACTGCAAAAAAGACTCGTCTACATTCACCAAACAATTAGAAGATAAATCTAGATAACGTAATTTCTGTAAACCGTCGAAAGTTGAATTTGTGATATTTTCGAGAAAATTCTGGCATAATTCTAGACGACGAAGATTTTGAAGATCGGAAAAAGTACCATTTTCTATTAATTTTGTCTGCGTTTGTTGAAGTTTCAGTTCGTGTAATTTTACTAAACCGGATAACTGTTCGGCCGACAAACTAGGAATGATATAGTTCCTCAGTTCTAATCTGATAGCAGTTCTGGGCACTTTAGGTAATGATTTGAACATTCCATCTCCTATACAGCTAACAAATTCACCTGTCGAATCGCAATAACAAGAGCTAGAACAGGTAACTTTTGTACACGATGCAATGGGCGAGTTCAACAGCCAACACGTGGAAATCAATATGGCTGTTGACATAAATGAAATATGTAAGGAATTCATCATACGAAAAACTCGCAGATATCTGCATGATTTCATTTCATCTGTAGCGTTTGAAACTACGGATGAACGACTATCTTCATTTTTAT
Source organism: Centruroides vittatus (assembly GCF_030686945.1). NCBI lineage: Eukaryota > Metazoa > Arthropoda > Arachnida > Scorpiones > Buthidae > Centruroides > Centruroides vittatus. The sequence goes on from NW_027120741.1 coordinate 1,839,543, forward strand.
GTATGCGTAACGAATTAGCAGCCAATAAGCAGCCGCTCCACTTTTTAGAGAGGTGTTTGGCGTAGTCGAATTTTATTGACTGCAGACTTTTTTCTGTAATTAAAGTTTCCATCAAGTTCATTTTCGAATTGCACTACTCTGGAAAATGATTAAGAGCCATAAGTGATTATTGGATAGCATTTTCTGATTAATGTAAAAATTCTTTAAATGTTCATAACATCTTTATTGAAAAAACATCAAACATTCCCAAGTAATTTTGAAGATCCATACGATGTCCGAGCTTTAATCCGGAGACGTCTCGATTAGAAACATTGAGCTACTTCGGGTGTCGTAGATTCCTTCTTTAATTTTACTACCCGACCGATTTCCTAGATCTGACACTCTTGGGAGCTTTAAGTTCCGCTTCTAACACGCAAGGGAAAAGGAACTTTCCTGTTAGATTGCCCTCACTTCCGGGCTAATTTCCAATAAACTTCTGTATCTAGAAGACTGATATTGGTGTATATGTGACTTTCAGAATGTAGTAGAATTGATGTTCCATCTGTACACTGCAATAGAAAGAACGGTTATTGTTTGACACATAATCATCAGTTAACTCATAAAAACAAACTATAAACCATTTAAAACTTTTCTAACTATTTTCGATATAAGTTTACAAGGTAAAGTAGAAAATAAAAATATAAGTTTCTCAAGTAATTTTAATAATTTACTCCGATGTACACGTCTATTTTATTAAATTTCATTTTTACCTGACTACTTACATGATTAATTGCTGTTTATTTATATTAAAATATATGTAAATACGATTTGTTTTCTAGTTTAGAAAGATGAATTATAATACAAATGTTGTTATGAAAATCTTAAATATGTTATTATTTTTTATTTAGTTATAGTTTTTCTTTCTATTCTTTCTTCTAGAATTTTTGCTTTTCGGTTTATTTTCCTTTATAATCTTATAATCGTCTTTGCATGACGGTCTCGTGTTGACATTAATAATTTCACTTTCTTTTTTATCTGACTGGTTGCTTTTCTGGCATCAGTCCATTTATTTAACATCAGTATAAAAATCCACTGAATAAGAGAATTTAATTCAAAATGTTTAAAAGTATCTCAAAAAAACTTTTTAAATATTTAATTATAGTTCTGCAACAGTCTCTTTTACTTTTCTTAAGCAAAGACTTTTTAAAGCTTTTTCATACTATAAGAATCAGCATTTACATTTACACAGTGTTTTTTTCCCTCCCAATATACCTTTATATACTGTATATAAACTAATATATATTTATAAATAAATTTCTTCATTAAAACTATTATTTTAGAATTTCTATGAAGTTAATTTTAATTTAACAATTTTTATTGCATAAATAAATTGATATAAAGTAGTAAATACATATGCAGAAATTCATTAATAATAATTATTTTTTAAAGTTAAATTTATTTATTACCAGAAATTTAATTATTTTTATTGATTTTATAAAATTTACATTTCCCAAATGAGAATATTTTCTGTACTAAATAGAAAAAAATATATATATATTTTATTTTATTATTTGTAATATATTTCATTTTGGGAAATGCAACTTGATAAAGTTCGAATACGAAGTTGATAAACATAAATATATCCGGAGTTTTATTTTAACTTTTAGTAAGTAAAAATATTAAAATTCTATTATATTTAATTTTTATTTTCAAAATTCAAAAGTAAATTTTCTCCGATTCCATCTTTTAAGAAGAAAAAAAATGTTTTGATTCTTTTTAATATTAAATGAAAGCTTGAAAGTTTTGTTGAAAGAATTTTCTTTAAAAATATCATTTTTTTAAACGTAGTAAAAATGTACAACAATAAAAAGAAACTGTATTTGCTTCACTATTATTTTCTGTAATGTTTGTCGAGTTAAACAAATTTTTTCTCCCCTTTTTTACTTTTGCCTTATTATCGATTTTTCTCTTGTTTTCTTTGAACATAGGTTACCCCATTTAAAAATTAAAGAAGTGCTCTGTAAAAAAAAAAAAAAAATTACTGTTATTCTTATTTTATCTTTAATTTCGTTAATAATTTTTCCTTTAACTTTTGCATTCGTTTAACCTTAGATGACCATAATTTTCTTACATCATTAACATTATCGAGCAATTCTCGAAAATTATATATATTGTCAACCATAAAGTTAAAGGCAAGTCGACGACACGCTGTAAGTTTAAGTGACTTATTGCACAGCTGCACTCGTTTGCTATATTACCCATACAGCTCCTATATCTATCTTGTTGAAGAGGGTAAAAAAAATTTAATAAGAATAATAATAATAATAATAATAACATTAACAGCTTTATATTCCCTAACAATTGGTTTTGTTATAATAAATATCAATTATTATTCCATCTTAATGCCATAACTTTGCTCTTTCTGTAGCTATGATCAGATTAAATCGAATTCTGTAGAGGGAAAAAATCGATTTTTGTTTTAATAAAGGAGCTGCTGAAAATTGAAAAACATTGTAAATAAAACGGTGCATAAAAGAAATTATGATAAAATGGTAAACAGAGAAAAGTAGTGAACATGGAAAAATGTAAATATACCGGAGAAAAAACAATATATAAAATAAAAATTGTTAAACATAAAGAAATATATAAAAAGATAGTGAATATGAAAAACTTTTATGCGTAAATGGGATATAAAAGAATTTATATAAAAATAGAAGTGAGGGGAAAAAAACGTTGAAACGAAAATGAAAAAATGTAAATAAATAAATAAATAAAACGGAAAAGTTAAGAAATTTAAGAAAGGAAAAAAAAATATAAAATATGTAAAGATTATTAGCGTGAAATATTGTATATTAAGAATATACGAATGCGAAATATAAAATTCAATATGTAAAAACTGATAAAGATTTATTAAAAAATGAAAAAGGAAAAGTGAAATTAAAAATTTATAAATAAATGTTAAAATTATTTGTAGCCAGTTTAAAGAAATAATTTCTGCTATCTTTATTAAAATAAGACTGTGATTTCTACAAAAGATGACGTTTAATCAAGCGAAAGCATCTAAAATGGCATTCATTAACTTCTTTATTGCTTTGATTAATCATATAAAAAGAAAAGTTATATGCAACATTTACAACATTCCGAGTGAGAGGAAACAGAAAGATAAATTAAAAGCAGAAAGTTAATTAAATAATAACTAATTTTGAAAGAAATATTGATCTAATTAAAGGAATAAGATAACAAAATTATATCTACATTTATTTTATCTAAATTATTTATTTCGGTGGGAATTTTCAAAATTTTTGAAATAACAACTGTTCCAGGATCATGTTATCTAGTTACATAAAAGACTTTATGTTACAGTCACTGAGAAGGTGTTTCTTGTGTAGAGAAAATAAAAATAATATAATACAGATGCAAAGTTTTTGTAGAAAATGGATGAAAGAAGAGACTACCGTGGAAGAGAAAATATACAGACCATCGTGGAGGATCTGTTTCATTTCGAAAAAAAGTTTAATATTGTAAGAGGTTTATCCAGACTAAGAGGTTTGTATTAGAAGAAATCCCACAACATAGAAAATTCTGTTTTATTTTTAAAAATATCATCACCAAAATAAGACCATTGCTTAAAAAATTACTTTCTTGAAAACATTTAAAAATATATTTTTTTAAGTTCTTGTTATTTTTAATAATATCTAAAATATATTTTAATTACAGTATTTGTAAAAGATCATTTTTGCCTCTATTTAATTGAAGAAATACTTGTTATAAATGTTTAATTTTTCTATAATTTCATTTCAATGAAACTTAGTGATGAAGTAAATGCGTGATATATCGATGGTAATGTAAGCTAAAATTTAAAAATATATATATATATATATATACACTAAATGATAAAACTAAGTAGACAATGCTAGTGCTTGACAGAGATTTTCTTCAATATAAACGTTTATAAACTAGCCAAGAAGCTTAAATCTTAAAGATCGTGAGCGAGAATAAGCTTTTAGAATCTGCAATTTTGCATAATCCAGCTAACACACAGCAATTGAATTATGTAGAATACGGAAAATAAACGTAAGTGTAATGGTTCCGTTCGGCGTTATAGCGGAGTTAAACAAAATCCTGATATTCATTCAGTGACTTGTTTAGTATTCACAGAAGCGGTTGTGAGAGCGCATAGATTCGCCAAAAGTATCAAATAAAGAGGAACGATGTTTACAGTTTCAAATGCTTATTGTTGAATTACGTCTACGGTAGTGAAATCTCTCTCGGTCCATTTTTACTGAGACTATTTCAGAACGCTAATAAAACTCTCATAGTCGTCGAGTGAATCGCTGTTTCTCTACAACATAAACATAGTATCATCTATATTTATAGTTTACCAGAACATCACTCTTCTCCTTTATAGCCGAAGACTTCCCTTTCCATTATCTCAATGTTGCAGATATTCTTGCGAAACGTTAGGAGCAACAATTGCAATTAAGCAAATCCTTTTATATTGTCGATTAAAAGATAATTAAGATTATTCGTCCAGACTTTGTGGAAAATTAATTAAACTTATATTAAGCTGACGTTAAACCGATAGCTTTTATTTAGTTTAGATATTACTTATAAAACGATTATATAAAAAATGTAGAATCGATTGTATAAAAACGTCCAAATGATGTGCCAAATAATCGGATCTTGGGCTTTGCATTAATGGAGAGTTCGTCATCTTTCTGCCGGGTGACAGATGACGTCATTAAGGAGACAAGCTTTTTTCTGGAGGAGGTAATGATGTCACGCCCTAGCCTTGTCGTCGAGTCCTTCCTCATTAAGGCAATCGTTACATCTGGGTAGAAGTTATGTCACCATCGCTTGAGACAAACTGCGAGAGCGAAGATTTCAATAGAAAGACCTGGCAGCTCGCGTCATTTTAACTCGAAATTCTATCATAAATAATAGTAATAGATGTTTTTCATTAGGTGTAGAACGGGAACTTGTTCAGACGCTGATATTAAGTTAATTACTTTAATATTTAATCCTGCAACTGACATATTTAATAATGATAGAACAAGACTGTGTTTTTCGATTTTTTTCTTCTTTATTTTTAACGAAAATGATTATCGTATATTTTCGAAACATAAAATTGGTTTACTTCTATATATTTATAAGGAAAATATGAAGCTAGAATGATGTATTGGCATCAGTCACGCGTGGTTGAATCTACCTTAACGAAATTATCCGATCGGAATTGACCAATGCACAGAGCTCAGGTGTCTTTAGATGGTATCACGTTTCACCTACGTGATGCTGCAGAAGTCATGCTTTTCTCCTGATGTCCACTTCGATTGGAACTGAAAAATGAAGCTGTAGAGTGCTTTCAATCTATCCATTTTAATGACCGTGCACAAATCGAAACGAAATAAATGACTTCTAATTTTACCTTCTTTAATCTGTTCCTCAATTCCAAACATTTATCTGTTTTAATAGTTTTTCTTTTCTAGTTTTTAAATAATGTTTGCACATCAAACAACGTTGTTTAACTTTACTTAAGCAAAATTTTCGTATCGAAGCAGCACCGTCTATTCTCATAACAAATCTGGAGAATAACACGGCAATTTCGCAGTCTAAAAGAATAAAGAGAGTGGGAGACTGTAAACACAGCCGGTGCAAATTGATGGCAGTTAGGAAAACTAATTTTTACCAAGCTATCTCGAATGGGAAACCTGGTCGACAAATGGATTTACTAACAGAATTTCAAAACCTAGCTTTCCATTCATTCAAAAGGCGAAACTATTAAACGAAGAGAGCCGTTTAAACGCGATGTCCCTTGCGAAAGCTTTTCAAATAATTAGTCAACTTCATTAACTGAGCCAATAATTAGCAATGGTGGTTGCTATAGCAACTTGCTAAAGCTAAATGTTCTAAACAGATCCACAAATTTTCATCCAAATAGCAATTTTTTTTTTTTTCCTTCTTCCTTCCAAACCACTTTTAATGCAAATATTTACCGAGTTTGAATGATTACCGCTACTAATAACTAGAGTAAATGCTGTTTTTGTATCGTTTAGAATGGTGTAAGCTTCGGTTTTCATTATGGAAGCTAAAATCATCAATGATCATTTTTATTTAAATTGATCATTAGGGCTTAATTGCATCGTGTCCTTTCGATTATTATTTTATTAGAATCTGAAAGTTTCATCAATAGAAATGTTTACTGCCCTGCGATATTTGTGATTAATTTGGTATCGACAATATTATAAAGATACAATTTACGTAAAGACTGCTAATTTAATATCACAATTGCTTCTAAATAATTTAGGTTATTCTTTTTTAAATAACTGTTCTAAAAGTTTAGACATTCATTTTTCATTCAGTAACTATTAATTAAAAACCTTAGAATGCTGAAGGCATAAATTTTGAATCTTAAATTCAAGAATAAACTCAATTATTACTTATAAATAATTTAATATTTTATAATTTTATTAAGCAATTTTGATCGTAATTTTAGAATGAATAAAATTTAAGGTATTTTCATTATATATTTATTCGTCAAAATCTAAGATCATCGTTTGCACTCCTCCTTAGTATAAATCGAAATTTTGTGTTTAAAATCGCCAATTAAGAAAAGATAACTTATGAAATTCTTAATGACATAGCGATATTGTACTCGATGGAAACGACTTTATCGACAATTTTCATGAGGAGTTCGTGTCGATCCGACAATTCTTTCTCCCCTTACATCTAATGGAGAGAAGAAAGAGGGAGCACTCATTCGATTTTACCACTAGATAATAAATGCAAACTCCTAAGATTATATTATATTCCTCGAACTTTTTTCAACTGCAAATTAAAACAAAGATAAATGCCCGTAATTCTTATGCTTGATAAAAAAAAGAAGGGGAAAAAATGTAGCGAAGGAGGGGGGAAATATACTGACGATACGTTTGAGGGCTTTCTATCGGATTAGAGGACGACAAGAGTTGCATCAGATAAATTCGAAAGAAAATCTGGAAGCGATGTTGCTACAAAGAAAAGTAAATTCTCAGAAGTGGATTTCACTTTATACTTTAAATAAAAACCAAAACTAATTAACTATTCCAGCTGTATTTATAGGCTTATTTTGAAATTGCTAATGAGCTACGTTTAAATTTCTTACTTCAGTTATTCTTAGATTTATTTAAAAAGAAAAGACATAAAAATGTCATAGCAATAATGCTCTAACAAAATATAAAAATGTATAAATTTAAATTGTTTTTTCTCCTCTCTTCTATGACAAGAATTTGCTGTTTTCTTTTACTAGTCAGTCATGAGCTGTACGTGAAAACCTGTAGTCGACGATCTTCCGAATATCTCATTTACATCTAAAAATAGTTCCTTTGTGTAACAGAAAGAATGGTAAACTGTTTTGGCGACTTTGTGTCCCATTTCTTCACGAAAATACTCGTTTTGATGGACGTTATATATGAATATGTCCGAACGATATGGGCATTCACATCACATACTCTCTTATCTATATTTATTTTTCTGGTCGTTTAACCCGCTAAAACTTTATTATTATTAAACTGCAAATAACAAGCGATTCTACTGATGACCGTATTAATCGCCGTAATTTATTCTAGGAGATGTTACAAATTCGAAAAAGTCACTGTGTAAATTATAAAAATAATTATTACTTTATTAACACCGAAAATATATTAACTGGTGTTGCTAAATTAACAGATTTAAATGCAGATCATGCCATCTATTGAACACACTGAATACTAATAGCGTGTTTTCTATTGACTTTCGAACCTAATTTAGTTTATAATGGGTCGAGAATCACAATAACTGTGATTGTGCAGAAGTTTATGAGTAAAACAATAATAAATTAAATGATGAGACAATCAAGTTTTTTAGCTAAATATATTTTGTAAAATTAGAATATTTATTTAATGTTCTAATTTTTATTTTTTTCTCTATTTTTCCATAGAGGGTCAAAGTTGACAATCGTTTCCTTATCGTAAACTGTCTTATCTGGCTTTGTTTCTAAATATTGTCTCATAGAAATAGATCAATATTGCAACAATAACTGCAAATTCGCTACTAAATTGCATCGTATAATTATATCGTGTAATGAAATTAAGTGTCTATACCGAAATGGTTAAGTAATTTAATGTATAAAATATAAAATATATAGATTCCATATAAACTTACACTTACACAAAGAAGCTTATCTCTTCGAAATATAATAGAGCAAAATAAAGGATCGCTCTACTTATAGCTGTAAAGGTAATAACTGTCAATTCGATAACGTTACAGCAAGTAATGATCATTTAAATGATAGTTAGATTGAATTAACAATGGCAGCTATAGGTTCGAGTAATGGTTTCCAGATAGAGAAGGAATCCAATCAAATTAAATTAGCCATAAGTTATACAGTGATCCTTTGTACTTAATACAAATTAATGCTTCCAGGATTGTTGTTAATAGAAAGAACAGGATGGTAAATATCAAAAACAACAGTTGATATTGATGTTGATTGAATAAACTTTGATCGAATTTGTTTTAGGAGGACAGCTGCCATTTATAGTCCTTAAAAGAAGAATAGAATTTCTCCATTGTTAACTAAAAATTACTATAAAGTTACTTCAAAATGCATGTCCATTAAGAAGTTTTACGTTTAAATTACTTCTGATAAACGCTCTTTATTATAAAAATTTATAAATTAATGTTATAAAGGTCGTTAGTTCCTTAGGTATCTGCATAAACTTTCGTAAATTTACTCGTCTAGCTAAAATGCTTGATTACCTCTAGCAAATTTTTAGATAATGAATATAATCTTTCCTTGCATATTTCTCTCTATTAATTGCCGTTTGTATAGTTATAAAAGTTTATTATATAAAGTTTCAGCTTGTAAATCTAATTGCTGTTTATTTTCTATGCAAATCTTTTTAATATGCATGGTATTTTGTATGAGATTATTCTCTACAAATCCGATAAGATTATCTGGATTATAAAAGGGAAATAGACTGTAATTAACTATTATCGTCTTAAGCGGATTATGGTATTAAAACATAAAATCTGTTAAAATATAACAAGAATGGAGCGAATTAAAAATAACGTTTTGAATAAATAAAATTTATTAAATTTTTTTTAATAAATGAGAATTTCCACTTGAATTTTAACAAGTTTTAAAAACTTTTTAAATATTAAATCTTAAAAAAACAATCATTAAATTTTAATTATTTTATTCTTGATATTGTCATTAATTATATTTTAATTAATGAAGTAAATTCTTTACAGGGAAAAAAACAAATAATTAAACAATAATCTTGTAGCTATTATTAGCTATATATTCTTTTTTTAAAAAAAACTAAATTAAACAATGAAAGAAAATTAACAGTAAAATCGTTATTTAATATATTAAAAATAAATATTAACAAAAAAAATCAGAATTTATATCCGAGAGAATAGGGAAAAACGGAGTTTTTGAAGTTACCTCTCTCTGTAATATTGTTTGTAATTAATATGTCGCACGGAGCTAAGGAGCGTATTTATGTGAGCTGTTATGGTGGTGAAAAACATAAGAGTTAATGAATATCGATTTCTTGTAAAGTTGAGAAGGAGCTTCTATTATCTGGAGAGAGATTAATATTCAACATTGACCAGCTTTATGAAGGTTGTAGGAACAGGTGGCTGGAAGTAGAGCGTCTTGGTTATGTTATTTTGAAAGCTACAACATACTTATATAAGGCTCGTTCAATTATCGGTAAAGCACCGAAAATAGAGTATTACGACCAGATAGAAGTATGTGATTTCCTTCGCAATTTCTCTACATATACACGCGGGATCATCTTTGATATCTTTCTCAACTTTTGTTAAGTTTCGATCGATAAATAATGAGTACATTGGAAGAATACTCGCTGACTTTAAAATCGATGGAAAGTGTCATTTAAATTCATAAGTTCGGTCCTACGCAATCATCTTTCAGGTGTAGATTCGGCCCTTATGTGAAGAAGAATGTATTTTATGTACACTACTGATAATATTGTGTACCCTGATAATAGTATATAAATCGAATCTTGTACGCTTTTAAATTACAAGCGTACTCTTAGGTCAAAATTATTCTGGTGTTTACAACGATCGCTAAGAAAATTTGACTTTTCGATTTAATTTGTTAAAACTTAAATGGGTCTTAAAGTTAATAGCGATAAATTAAGAAATGATCATCATTAAATCTTACGATCTGGCTCATTATCTGGTATACAGTTTAAATAATGTATTATGTACAAAACCTAACGATTTGTAGTAAATTTTATCGGGATTAAAAATGCTAATTAAAGTTTGTTGCGGCTATTATTAATTATTTAAAGCGCTAATTAAATATATAACTGGATATTACTTTAGTAAATATCGTAAAAATAGTTTTACAGATTTTGCGGATGAGTGAAAATATCAATTAAATTTAAAAGTTTTAATCGAGGAAAGTAAAATTAAATTTAAGAGTGACAACCTGGAAATAAGCTCGTTTAAACGACAACAGATAAATTAGAATGCTTCGAATACTTTAAAAATATTTTAAAGACAATCAAGTTAGAAGAAAAAAAGCATTTTAGTCCATCGTAGAAAAAATTTCAAGCTTCATCTTAGTTAAAATTCAGTGTAAAAAATTGGATTTAACTATTATGACGCAAGTGTTGTCAGTTGTTAATCAATGCAATCGAGATTGTAAATTGGATTAATAATGTTTAATTGGATATTTATTAATTTCTGTATTAATAAATTTCTTAAGAATTATATATATATATATATATTTTCCTGGAAGAGGAGGATAAAAACACTGGAGTGTCTGACTTTAACAACAAAAGAAATGGCTTAAAACGAAAGTGTTGAAGCATGAAATTATGCAACTTCTTTTAATTTCTTTTCACGCTGTGATTGGATTGAATATGGAAAAAGTTGTGTTTAATGAATAAATTAATATTTCTGGCGTTGATCAAGATAAAGGAATGTACAATTGAGAATGACTGCATTTATAGATTTTGCTCACCTATTCCCCATTGACACCATCACAAAGAACTTCTTGAAAATATCAGGTCAATATGGGAGGGACTATTGTCCAATTTTCCATCTCCTACGGCATAATATCCCAACTTCACTATCTTCAGAAAATAGATACATTTGAAAAATGCTTGAGAAAAATCGATAACTCTATAACATAAAAGCTTTTAAAAGAACAGTCGCCGTTTTCAGTTTGAAAAGGAAAGAAATCGTTCGGTAAAAAAGAATAAATCGGTAAAATATTATTATAAAAACATAAGTTAAAGTATAAATCAGAAATTACATAAAACATTATATAAACTTAGCCTAGATATAAGTTACTATTGAAATAATAGTTTTGGATCAATATCGATGTCATTCTTACTCCCACGAGAAATCAGTTTGTATAACTTTTTCTCTTCTTTTTTTGGCTGTTACTGTACATTTTACGCTTCACTTTCTAGATTATCGATGTGATCGAAACATCAACTAAAAAATCTCTATTATTAAAAAAAAAAAAATAAGATATTCCGAACTAGCGTAACTTTTGACGTAATAAAATTCAATAATATCGACATTCCCTAAGATCTTTACTTAGAAACAATAATATCGATCAAAATCACTAAATCAGGAACAAACACTCGCTTGACTAATTTCATAATTAATGGTTCTAAGCTCTAAATTTTGCCCAAATTTGAAATGAATTAATGAAAGTTTTGCGTAAATTTAACTAACATTTACGAAAAAAATTCGGTTATTTAATATTTTGACGTAATATTCATATTTTTTAATTAATTCATATATCATTAAAACAAAAACAAATAGTTGTTTTCAGTTATTATATAAAAACACTTTTCCCTTCTCCACAATATCTCAATGGCTAATTCAATAAAGAATTTCCAGGTATATTCTTATCGAGAAGAAAGCGGAATAGTTTAGAGGCGATACGATATAATTATCATAATCGTGTATACTTTAATAGAGAAAATATATGCAAAAGCATCGAAGATGGATCAGCGTAAAAGAGCATGTAATTCAGTGCTGCACGAAGTAGAGCTTTGTAAGTAGAAATGGCTTGTTGTTGGGATCTCGAATAAATGGGATAGATAAAGTATGATGAATGATCGTCTAGATATCACAAGCAAATATTTAGTATTTTGAAAAATCTAAAAGGGATTATAAAGTTTTCTAAAATGTGTCTGTAGATGCAGCTGTGCAATATGACATTTGTGTAGAGCTATTTATCACACTTTATTCGTCTAGGTATCTTATTCCATGAATAGTATAAACTTGCTGGCATTCTTTATATTTATTTGCGTAGTGTCCGCATCAAAAGAATTTATATTTATATTCGTAGAATTGATATATACATGTGATGAATATTTATTTATATTCATACGTACAGTACCTCGACGTAGAGATGTTTTTGTTTAATTAAATAAAATATATACAATTTGAAAATTTCAAATTATATTATCTCTTTTGTTTTTATTATATTTTTATAAGTTTTAATAATTACGTAACTTGTATAAAGAAATTTAAAATTGAAAATTTCAACCAAATTCAATATTTGCCTTTAACTTTATAGACTTGCATAAACGAAATCGTATAGTCGATATGTGTGTTGAAATATTAAGTTAAGCATTAAACAAATTCAGTAAGCATAATGTTGGAGTAAAATAAGCTTAGAATAATGGATACATTCCAGTCAGTTATTGAAAAATTATACAGCAAAGATCAAAAGAAAAAGAATAAAAAATCAAAAATTTTATAAATATCATATGAGGCTTGAAAGAAAATGTAATAAGTTTCTTTTAAAAAATAAAATAAAATAAATAATAATAATAATGTAGGGATATATTATATATAAAAAGGATTTTTCTGTTTCAATTAACGATATCCTAGATACAATTTTTTATGAGTCATTACATAAACTATATATATATATATATATTGTTTTAAATAAGAAGTTTCTCTTCTGAGATTGGTTTACATTTTCAATTATTGACCGTAACGGGATTTTTTCCTCTCGAATATGGTTTTTCCAATCTCATGTAAAATAATATCTGACAAAAACTCTATATTTGTAGCTAGTATAAAAGTAAAATATCATGCATTGTTAATACTGCAACAAAAATTAAAGTAAATAACATTGTATCAACTTTAAAATATTTATTCTAATTATTGTTGTTATTTTCTTTTTTGTATAATTGAACTGACTTGTGACTGTATATTAATAACGCGGTTGCTATAATTTACAATAATTAGCATGCGATGATCTTGAATTATTTAATTACCTACTATTTATTAATTTATTAATTAGTTGTTAATATTTGTAAGCATTGCAAATATGCGCGGTTAATTATTCTTTATTAATTTTAAATTAATTAATAAAGGGCAAACAATTTTAAATTACAATTTAAACAATTCTAAGATTTTATATGAATAAAATTTAATAACATTTTTAAAAAAAATGTCTTTTATATTGCCGAAAGAAGTCGAACATTGCTGAATATCTTCGTATAGGCCTATATATTTTTTTAAATTAATTTTCAAATAGTTTTAATAATAATTTTGTCTTTACATTTCTCATTGCAATTATAAAGAATAAAACATTGTTATACAGTTTTAATAAAACGGATTTATCTGAAATATAATTAGAAATGGGATAAGAATTTTAATGGGACCTCTGAACAACGGCCGTTTTTTATGCTCCCATCAGTGGTCGTTGTTCAGAGGATGGTTGAAACTATATTAATTTGACACGAATGACTAATGTAAATCATATTATTTATAATTAACAGCTAAAAATTATTTTATAAAATTATAATTGATTAAATATAAAATGTTCTTTTACTGTTATTAATCAGGATAAATGTTTATTACTTTCATTTCGATATTTTGATAGAGAAAAACTATTGATCTAAATATAAGAATATCGATTTTTGCTGTCTTTTTTTAAAATATTGATTCAAAGTTAATAATATCCGCTGAAAAACAAAACAGTTAGGCTTTCTCGTGCTTTTTACTTACGAATTTAATAAATATATATAAAAAAAATTGCTTATATATTAATCATTTTTGTAAAGTCTTTTTCATGTTGTATTGAATAAACATAAGTTTATAAATTAAATTATTAAATATTTAATTTATGTTTAATTATAATTCCTATTGTTAATTAATGTTTATACTTATTTTAAAAAATAAGAAAACGTTTATATTTTATAAAGAAGAGGTGGGAAAAATTAAATAAAGAATATATATATATTTTGAGGTTATAGAATTTTAAATAAAGCATATAGAAAAGTAACATAAGAAACCGCAAATTTCCAAACAGAGAGGAAAAAGAAAACTAATTATCATCCTGAGAGAGCATATTGCTTATTCCCAGAAGGACAAAGGAGCTAGCAAGTCGACAGTAGTTTCGACAGGTATAACAAATGTGATGAATGAACCAACTTCGGTCTTATTTACATAGAAATTACCTCAACGAAATAGGAACTCTTTTTTTATCTTTCTGCGTTCAAATGTTCTTAAATTATCGAAGAAGAAAAGAAAAATCCATCGCTTGCTATAAACGAACGAAAAACTTTCGTGTGATGGAAAATATGCAAGACAAATACCTTACAGAATTTATAATTTCTATTCTAAGCTCCACTGACAGAAATAAATGGAATTAAAAAAAAAAATAAAGTAAATTATTTATAAGTGCGAAACGCGTTTAAATAAATTAAATTAACAAGAGTAACCGAAGAGCCTTTCTTAATTAAGTTTATTTTATATAGACTTTTAGAAATTACTAGAAGGGGAGAAGTTATTTTACTTATAATCAAATGGCATTGCGTTGTGTTAGGTTTTTTACACCCTAAATGAGTTAGTAGAAAGGATCCAGATGCTATCAATCTGTGATATGTCAATTAGTTGCAATGATGTCATCCCGAATTTGTAACGACCATCGTAACTTATACCATAAATTGTGTACGTAATCAGATTAAGGGTGGAGAAACCTCTGACAGCGCAATGGTATGCTGGAAAACCACAACACGACTCTTGGTTAACCCGACAATCGGCATGTCCACTTTCCAATAATTTAACTAATTTACAGAGAAAAGATGTTTTAGATAGTAATTCAGCGTATTTTACTATCGAAAAGTTTAGTACGGTGATGATTTTTCAATAATACGAGTTGAGTAAATCAAATTTGGGAAAGTTCAAAGCACTTGTTGAATCGATAATATTTTTGTTTTGTTCTAGACTTTCTTGTACAAGTTCAAGCTGGTCCTTTCTAAGATAGATTTGACAGATTTCACGGTTGGCCAATCGCAATCACGGCAAACAAACGTTCTTCGTTTCACATCAGAAAGGCGAAGGAAGACCTGTCACTTTCGTTTTCAGGTTGCAGACGTGCAGCATTGTTGGTTAATTAGTCCTAGACGGACACTGTAATTACTGTGTCAGGCAGTAATTTCATGCTCTGCATTCTGCCGATAATTGTAACTTCAGCTGTTGTTTAATCAGTGTCACGAACATCGTATAACTCTGGAGAAGTAGGCGTCGAGTCGACTTTTCTTCTCCCTTATTTGTGAATCTTCATTCTATCATCTTACTGTTTGATGTTTCACGGTCGAGAAAATTAATTCGGGAATATTCGTGACAATGAAAGTAATTGAAAAGATCCAAAATTATATTTTAATAAGTACCAGAAAGAGTTATTAAAACTCTCCAATATTAAAAAAAAAAGGAAGCAACGTTAGCAAAGTAAATTGGATAAAACGAATTGAATACAAAAAACTTTGAAAGAAAAATTAGATTTTTGTTATTATTAATGGATATAATCGATTTTAACGTCGTCACCTCTTTGTAGCGAATGATCTTGATTCTTGCTGATTGTGCAGTCTGATTATTCATTAGAAAATTATTCAGAAGTTAAACTCGATTAATGAGGAATTAGGAAAACAGATTGAGGTCAAGGTACGATTGAGTGATCGATTAGAGAACCATAGTTATATAATTCAGAAACAAATTACAATATTAATATCCTCACACTGTATCGATTTTTAGATAATAATGAAATATGTCAATAGAAAATGCATAAAAAATAGAATTTTTTTAAAGATGTGTTGAATTTCTTCGTTTTTTTATTGAGAGAATTGTAATTTTTTTTCTTTTTTGTCATTTTTTGCGAACTGAAAATAATGATAAGGCAAAGAAGAAAGTCGAAAGTATGATGTATCATTATGGAGAATAGAAAAGGTTAGGCGTCTTTATGATCTAAAGCGAATTGAGAGTCGTTTGCAATAACAGTAATGATAAGTTGACACGAAGAATCTACTGTCTATCCTTGAAATAATATCCTTCCTTTATCTGCGCGATGGCAATGCAGTCAGTTAATTTTTGACTTCCTCTCTATAATCCGCCTATCAACGAGCAGTCGGTTCGTGTGGAGTAGTCCGATAGCGACAGTCTCATTCCTATTTGGAACGGCTTTACTTTCCACAAGCTACTAAGTACCAACGATTGGAGAAGACGTGATGTGACAGAAGTCTGATAGAAACGACGAAATGCCTCCCTTTGCAAAAAAAGTTGGAACATTTCGTCTTCCACACAAAATCTTCAAATGACAAATGACAGTTTGGAGAATTGTGACAGAAACTTTTTTCGGCGCGGTTTTATTCGAGAATAGCAATAACTTATAGAGTTTTCGATTAAATCATAATCCTCTCTTCTCCAAAGTGAGTTATGGAAATTAAGAAAATGCAATATTTGTCAGCACTCCCGAAACAGTTATTGCATTGGCTGACATGTTTGTAACCGGAAGGGATCTTCAACATTGTAGAGCGTAAACCAAATAGATGTTCGAAGCGTGTGTCAACACGAGTGTTCTCTCTCAATAGCATTCTAAACAGCAGTTCATATTGGGTTTAGATAAGCAGCTAATGTTTATTGATACTGTAAAATTCAAAGCACTTTAGTAGCTCCCGTCTATCTTTAAACGTTCCACTGACCGGTTTATTAAGCTCCATAGTTTGTTATAGAATAATCTAAATTGAAATTCGGTCAAATTACCCGAAAATGTATTTTAATAACTCTCTCACTTGTCTTGCTGAGTATTGATAGAGTATAATTTCCCAGATTTTACTGTTTGCTTTAAAGGAAACGGATGTGGAACAGACAGCTTGGGTGACTATGACTATTGATAGTAAACAGTCTAAGTTAAAGGGGACGACCTCCTGCTCTTTCTGGTTGGTCTGCGAGAGAACAACAAATATTGGCACACCATCTCGTCATAATTCGTGGCATGGGATCATAACCGTCTGGAAACGTTTCATATCACCAGACAAACCCCAGGCCGTTTTCTGTCGTAAATAATATTTTCACCTAAAATACTTATTGAAAAATTCCACCAACATATTATTAATGTTTTCCTATTTAATAATTTTAACAAACTTTTATTAAAAATGCATATTTTATGAGAGAGGTTTATGTTATTCTTTCTAACGCATTACAACACTAACTTAACAGTGTTAAGGATGTTTAAAATTGAAATTGTTTTAGCCGTTTAAATAATATAATTGAAGTTGATAAAAGTCTATTTTATAAATTTAAGAAATTAAGAATGATTAAAGTCAGATAAGATAAATAATACTTTAATAATAATTTCTGAAGCTCAGTTTTTAAACAAGAGCAACCAGCTGCGACAAATTCATGTTTGGCGACAATCTAGTGACACAGCCATCGCTCGACAGATGGTGATAATAACATTTTTCGAGTGTTTACGTCTGGTCCGGAAGTGACTTTGAATTGCGGGAAAAATAATGGCAGATGATGGATGAACATATTCTTGTACAGCGCTACACAATATCTGCAGCAAAACAGTTGGCATGGCCGGTTACTAATCTCATTTTGATTAAATTTTACGAAGAAAAAACAATAAATAAGTCATAAAGATGTATTTTTTCTTATATTTTTTATCAGTTAAGTTTGAAACTGTTACATTTATTACGCGGTCCTTTAAAAAGAAAAACGAAATTTTTCTTAAGGTATCTCAATTTTTATAAAAAAAAACTCACCGAGGGAAAAAATGTAATAGTTGCATTCACTTTTATAAAAAGTAAACAGTTCTCTGATAATAAATATGCTTAGATAAAAAAAAAAAAATGGAAAAGCTTTTTGTCCACTTTCCTCGCTTTGTCTTCAGATAGAATTTCCACTCAGATGGTCTTCATTGAATCAACCCAACAAGAAACACATTTCGTTTCTTCAATATTATAAGTCAAAAGAGCTTATCGTGAAAAAAGAGAGTAACTTTTTCTTTATTCTAATTAGCATGAAGTGCAAGTAACGCAAAGTTATTAGTGGAAAGAGTCGTCGCTTTTACAAAAGAAGCAAGATGGTCGATGAGGTTTTTCAATAAATAAATAAATAATTTTTCGAAATACCGGTATGCGTTTTAAAATTTATAAATGTATACATTAGATTAATAATTTAATAATTTAAATAAATTTTTAGATTAAATAATATTTTCTCCAATGCTCTAAAGACGTTGAATTGAAGGGTGGAAAACACGATATTTTCGTGCAACCACCTACTCAAGGTCAAGTCGAATGTTCACAATTTCTTTCCAATAGATGAGTGCCATTCTCAAACCGTCGGCATTTTCACGCCTTCTATCAGAAATCCTCTTCGTTCTTTATGCTGGTTCGACATAGCCGATGTTTTCTCAGAGAAAATACATAAATATTTGATGATGTAAGCATTTTCATACGCAACTGGCTATTTGCATTGGAGGAAATAACTCTCTTATTAAAAATATCACATTAAAATTTGCCAGTGAATCATATTTTTTAAAATAAACATAAAAGGAAAAATATGTGTATATTTAAATAATAAAATTCTAGTTTTAACTTAACTGGGATAACATTTCTTTCGTATATCTCCTCTGCCTTAATCATTGTATCTTTTTCTTTTTATGTATAAGATTTTAAATTTGCCAAGTTAATAGATTTAATATAATTATCGACTGAAAACAAATAGTTAATTGGGTTTTATGTTTTTCGTTTAAAAATTAAAGAATAATTACGTAAATGACGATAAAAAGCTTTGATTCTCAAGTTGAATAGAAACTTTTTCGCTCTCGCAGAATATGATCTTTTCTTTTATTTAGCAGATTTTTGTCTCTTTGTTTGAGAAGAAAGAATCTCCTGACAAACAAATTTATTATCCTGTTTTTGTAGACCAAAATACCCATTTTAAAATGGATCACAATATCTTTTTCTGCTTCTTTTATAAAACTTGGAATACTCGCAGCCATTATTTGCCCATCTCTTCTTAAAGTATCTACTATGAATGCGAAGAATGTGTATCTAGTAGTGTATGTAGGAGTGTAGAAATCCTAGCTGCAGACTGTTTTCGTGCTATTTTTCAGAGGTTTTAAGTACATAGTGTAGAAATTACAAAGAATAGCTTCATTGATATGGCCTGCATTCGATCTTGCTAGAAATCTCTGGCTGTTTTCACAAAAGCAACACGAACTGAATGAGAACAAGGATGTAAAAATCTACTTCTCCAAAGAAAAAGAAAACGATTAACATAAACATTTGCACTTATAGAATAAAAAAGAAATTCTTATTTTATGAAGAATCTCTCGAGGTTTATTATGTTCAACACATAAAAGATATAAAATATACTTCTGCAATCGATAAAAATTCCTGATATAAAAATAGGATGTTATAGAGTCAAGTTTTATAAAAGATCAAAATATTCTGTAGAAAGTTGTCGAGTTTTGGTGATATCTTAATGCGTTTTTAATTGCATTTTAAATCTGTTTTAAAATATTAACATCGAATAAATCTTAAGCAGGATATAACAAAATCAGATGACGAAATTATCTCTCATCAATCATTATTAAAGCGAACGAGATACATCATAAACTTAATTATAGCGACATTTTCTAGTTACAGAGCCGAAACAGAAAAAAAAAAAGCCAAAAGGAAAAAAAGTGCGTAGACCAAAGCGCATCTCTACTTAAATGATAACGCTTGCGGTACTGAAGTGGCGATGGCGATAGTGGCGAGCATAAAAGCTGAAGGAGTTTGCCTCCACATAACAACTTTATCATTGGCATATTATTATCTATCAGCAAGCAAATTGTTATTAAAAAAATTACCTGTCTAGAATGTAAAAAAATCAGGTAGATTGTTCTATATAACGTTATTTTGTTAACCCATAAACAACTCCATAATCGAACTATATATAGATTCTAACCAAATACTAGACGTGATTTTACTCCGATCAATTATCTCAACGATATCAAATTTAGATAATTACAAAGAACTCGATTCGTTTCTTCAACTTACCTATAAAACACGAAGAAAACACAATAATTAGCGTGATTCTGGTTATAATGAAAACTTTTAATTGAAGTAATTAAAATTAAATGTAATTTTTGTATTTTTTTTATTACACTATAAATACGAGGATTCTATTCACCAAACAATTATATCCATTACAATTTTAACATTTAAGTACGTTATTAAAACATTTGAAATATTTTCTCTGCTACAAAAATCGATACAGATATTTTTTGAATGAACGTTTCAATAAATTTCGTTAATCTGAATAAATGAGAAACATAATTTCTATACCAGATATACTAAATATTGAATTATTCATTTATTTTTTTAAGTAGAATAACCGCATCTTAGCTTAAATGTAACTCAATAATGATTTCATTAGAATTTTTCATACATATTACTTGCTTTCTTGACAAATAAACTAAGATACAAAAATATCAGCAAGTCTTCCAGATGGTTATTATTACTTTCATTACTCTTCTGACAACGAAACTTCTTCAACTTTCAGATATAAAATGTCAAAAAGAAATTCGAAATATTTTTTTCGTATTTGGTTTATCATCTTGTCTCTAATAACAAAGTCGATCGATAACCTTACCCAACCCTTTTAAACACTGCTTCACGTTTTTATGAATTTCACTATTATAAAAACTAATTTTATATTTTTATTAAATATAAATAAATTAGATGAAGTAGTTTTAATAGTATCGATGCTAAGGGTTCGATACTTGCGAGAACTGACGTCTTGTCTAAATATATTTGCGGTTTTCATTAATCCTGTACGCCGGTTAAACAAAAACTAACTAACGAAATTAACAGAAACCACACATTTATTTTGCCTTGTACGGTACATCGAAGTATATTTTTCGAACCACCCGTGCCGATACGTAAGTTTGCGTTTCATTTTTGCCCCTCCATTTCCCCTTAATTTATTAAGTCACTTAACGATTTACCTAAATTTATCACCCCTAATTGAACTCTTAATTAAGTTTATAAACTCATATTTTTATCGCGTGTAAATTAAAAATTCGATGTAGTAAACTTAAGTTTCTTATAGATGAACGTGCAATGAATAGTTCGATGTCAACTTTATTAGACACGGCCATTAAGAAGAAAATGAGAGAGAAAGAGAAACGGTTTATCCTTAATTTCCCTTTGGATTTCATTACCGTTTTATTTTTGACTTATGATTATTGCCGGATCAAGGATATTAGCAGAAACTTCAAGCAAAATATTATTAGAAGCTGGCTACCAAATGTTTAATTCGTATGAAACCAAATCGTGTCAAGGTCCCATGATAAAAGAAAAAAAAATTAAAAATAGACTTTGTATCCTACGGTTTATCAAATCAGTTTTATAATTCGCAAATGTTTGGATCGAACTTTGTCTTTCCTGATGTAAAATTTAAATTTCGAAAAGAAACTAAATTATCGATAAAATATATGGGAGAAAAAATGATCTTCAATTTCTTGCTCGCTAGAATAGCACCGAAAGGCTTTCTGTACGCTTCAAGATATATTACATTCTAACTTATTCTTGTACGTGACCATTACTCAGTCAGAATTAAAATTCAATACAAAACGATCCCATAGGAAGCTCATCTTTCAAGATCTCATCCATTATACGTTATTCCTTCCACTCACTCGATTCTTGTATAAATAACTCACAAACGAGATGATAAACATCGAATCAAAATCTGGAGGAACGTCCTCATTTTCTTAACCGAAGCCTTCAAAGACATCAATCAAAGAAATCATTTAATGAAGGATTATGAGTTCGGCAACCTTTAACACAAACTTCTTATTAACTACTTCATCGATTGACAATGAAATTGAAGGATGTATTTCCATCGCATAGCTACAATCGACTTCCATTAAGCAATTAAAAATTGATCCAGTAGAACATCGTCTTCGCATTATCGTGTCACGTTCGCTACAGGCATCTGCACTAAGTGGCTAGACAGCTGCTTTGTTTGCATGACTGCATTGTATCTGTCATTCATTGCTGCCAATATCCGTTCTGGGGTAATATATCTTTAAAAATTCATAGTTATCATTCTCGGTTTCGAAACTATGAGATCAAACGCCACGGAAGAAGTTTTGCCACACTGCAGCTCGGTTTTATTAAAAAGAAAAAAAAAAGCTTGCGTGTAAAGTGGCATAAAGTTTCCTCTTTCCGTAAATATATATTTTAACAGGTGAATAAGCCAATGAATCTTAATTTATATCCGTTTTCGACCTTTTAACCGCGTGCCACGTTAAATAATGGCTATGCCATTTATAATGTCCGCCTTTCGGGTTTCAAAATATTTAATGAATTGGAAAACAAAGAAATGAATGCGAAGGTTTTTTAAGTTTGACTCAAATGATTTGTTGAATTGAAGAGAACGGAAAAAATCTCAATTTCCGTTCTATAATGAGGTAGATATTTCGGTGTCAAACGACGTCACGAAGATCAATGGATGTGAATGAATTGTTGCCATTTTTTATTTTGTTAATGTTTTCCGAACAGATTTACACACAAAAATGGACAAATGATAAATCAAATATAAGACGTCAGCATTTTAAATGAGCGCTTCGTGATGTGAAATATGATTTTTTTTTTTCCTCTCTCCACTCCTCCTCCTCCTCCTCCTCCTCCTCCTCTCTTCTGTCTACCCACAAAATTCAATCAAGAAATTTTCGACGCGAATGTCGTTTAGTATGATAATAGAAATATAAATTGTCGGAAAAAATATAATTCTATTTCGATTTTATTAATTCTGTTTCGATTAATTTTGTTTAATGTAGAAAAATGGTTTTATTCATCGGTAAATCAGTTCCGAAGCTCTTTAATAAGGATTTGAAAAAGTTCATTATCTGTACCGAGACATTTATAAAGTGTGAAAATGAAATATGAATGAATTTAATTATAAGAAGTTTTTGACATCTTTCATACTAAATACCAATTTACTTTTAAGTATCCGGCTAATTTAATCTTCTTTTCGGAGCTTCTCTTACTATCCTTCTCGTATCAAGTTTTTGTGAATCGACTATAGAAACCGCGACATTGACGAATGGCAAAGGGGCAACTCTTGACTAACCAGCTCATCAGTTTTCTATCTGTCTTAAGGTTTCGCGGCCTCTATTTCCTTCCTTAATCCTCTTTGATCGTCTCGTTAAATCGATTTAAAGTCGATTCAATTGTTCTGTCAATGAAAAGCCAAACATGCGACTTTTTTCTAGCTATTAACGTTTTCTTCTAAACACTTTCGACATCGCCACCCGCTTTGGATCGTGTTTACTTTCGTTTTCTCGAATTTTCGTCGTTTTCCTTTATCCATAAAACCATAGCAAAGAAAATTTTAGCTCTGTCGTGTCAAAAACAAACATAAGATCTAACGAAGCCGGTTCGCGTTACCAAAAGTGACATGTTACCAACTAGAGAAGTTCACCAAGAAAATAACGAACTGCAGCCAACTAGGATAAGGGAATAGAAAAGAAAACGAACAATCATTTGATGGAAGAAGAGTATAAAAAATGGACGAAGGAAGAAAAAAAACAAAAAAACAAAAAAAACGTTTAACTAAGGACACAAGCCAATTACATCTGGACAGTCTACAGTAGCACTCAATGACTCCAACTTTACGAAATGTTGGAGTATAATTATATAGTTTATTGCCAGAAAATTCCACTAAAATTTCTTTTATTACCGTATTTCATCATTAGTTCTATTGTCTACTGCAAGCTCTTATTCACAGCAACCTGTAAACACACCGAGATGTAGAATTATACGGGCAAATAACATATATCTGCAAGATGAGAATATTTGAGATCTTATTGTTTATTTCCAAATAAAGAGAAACTGATTTTATTTAAAATGAAAAAAAAAAAACATCGAATTTTAAGATTTACTAAAACTAGAATAGTAATGACAAAAAGTACTCAGCAGTTTTGGATCGTTAGCTTTCTCCTGCTGTCGTCGAACAAAACCGAAGTAGAAGAAAAAAGGAAATTCTGTAGATGGTGTGAAGGTTTGGAAAAAGAACATTACTTTCATTAATAGCATGGGCGTAAAATTAATGGTAGCCAACAATGAGATAGAGTGAAACATTCTAAAAAAAGTTAAAGAAAAATGCTCAGATCACCCCTTTGCAGACTAGTGGAAGCTGGATTTAATGAGATCTCGCACACCAAAGACGAAAATAAATAGGAAGAAAGAAACAGAATAAGATTAAAGGATAACTAATAAAGATAACAGTTGTTGCGTCGTTTCCGTTGAATGCGTTCTGTTACTTTTATATATGTTTAACGACGTTTTTTTCCCCTCTGTTTTAGTCCACAAACGACAGAAATATTGATTGGCTAGGAGAGGAGATAGCATGGATTCTATCATGGAGCCGTTCCATAAGCTGTAGAAAAAAAAAGTAACGACATCAAAATAAAATGATATTAAGCTGTTAATGGGGGAACTTTAGCGGGAGCATTTTTCAAAGAGATATGCAAACGGTTGATTTTTCTTACTTTGGTAAAGAACTTTAGTTTCTTTCCAACAAATTTTCGACAGAAATATTAGCATAACCGAATAATAACAGCTTAACATGCAGTATGTGTCGAGAATTCCCATTGCTCGAGTAATAAGCATACTTTTCTTTTAGCTAGAAAACTGCATAATTTACAAAACGTTCGGACAATAGTCGAAGTAATGGAGAATTACACGATATTTTGATGTGGATAATGAGATTATAAATTCTTGTTAGCGAAATACGATTAGGTAATCGGCGAATAAAGATGTTATTATTCAAATAATTGGATGCAGTTAATGTAATTAGGTCCAATCAGGAGATGAAAAGAGCTATAGACAAAGGAATGGCTATCGATAAAAGATTATTATCTTCAATTAGACCAATGAAAAAAATTCACAATACTTGTAAATTTCAATAACAGAAATTTTAATTCGGTTCAATCAATGTTAAATATTATCGGCCTTCATACAGAAAACGATTGAGATTTTTTTCCGAATTTTTTCGTATGGCTTCAACTGTTCAAATGCGCTTTTTATAGGTTTCTAATGGCATTTAAGAACATTGTCATAAAATATTTCAGCTTCGACATATTGAGTTCTCTTTACATTAATACAATATAAGAAAAAACGATTAAATTTATTCAATTCGAATAAGAAATTTTCCATTTCAAATAATTCCGAATGGAATGCTTATTTAATGATTTAGCTAAATACTCTTAAAGTCTGTTTTAAACTTTTAACTCCTTGTTAAAGACAATTAGAGCGTAAATGACGTTTAAGGAAGTGAAAATTTAGAATATAGACGACGTTTGTCGGTAGAAAAATGAAAATTTATTCTGTTTACCGCATTTCTTATACATTCTATTATATGTGCTATTTATATAACAAAAAAATATATTTATTATGTAAATTAGTTAGAGTAAAATATGCTTGTAAATTTGAAAAGGAAGAGCGATTTGTTGATTTATACGAAGCGAATTAATATTTATCGATATGCTTCCTTTATAGTAAATTCAGAAAACTAACTTCTGTTTTTAGATTTACTTATATATATTGTATATGTGTAGTGTACAGTAGTTTTTCGGTATGTTGCCATGAAAAAAAAAAAAAACACAAATGACATTCATGAGTTATTCGAAGATAAAACTGGAAGAAAAGATTTTTCTTATATTTGCTTCTCTTCCAAGAGAAAGAATAACGATCCATAACTATGATTGGTCGTCTCAAATCTGAATGCAAAAAAGTAAATAAATGGATTACTCTATATCATATTTTAGTAGTTTATTTCTAGTAGATAAATATAAAAAAGGCCATTTTCTCTTTAAAAAAATTAAATTAAATTAAATTATACCAACAAACTGCAACATTAAAAATTTATGTTGTTATAATGTAAGAGTGTGAGCTCTTACTTTAAATGATTAGTATTGCGCTGATGGAAGAGTGCGGAGAAGCTACTCGGGTTTTAAATTTCAAAACTTTATTTTAAATTTCTTAATCGTATTTTTGAAAACTTTAATTAATAATTGTAAAGATATACATCTTAAGATATTAAATATTTTAATAGTATTAACCTTTAATAATCTAATTAATAAAAATATCATAATAATAAAGTTTAGATATGTTTAGAAAAAAAAAAAAACGTTTCAGTTTGTTTAGTTGTGTGAAGACGTTAAACTTTTCT
The DNA here is from genome assembly GCF_030686945.1 of Centruroides vittatus. NCBI lineage: Eukaryota > Metazoa > Arthropoda > Arachnida > Scorpiones > Buthidae > Centruroides > Centruroides vittatus. The sequence continues at coordinate 1,866,063 of NW_027120741.1, forward strand.
AGTATCGTAGTTGTGATAACTTTCTCAAAATACGTTTGTTGACATTAAATAATAAAAACGAAGGAAATTCTATTTAATTAGAAAGGATTCTAGTAGAAGTGGGCTTGGCAAGATGCCTGCTTCCGATACTTTCTACCCTTATGCGGAAGATAAAAGAAAAACAGAAAGGGTTAAAGCTGTATTGGGACGTAATCAAACTGTCTGACTGTAGCAATCACTCACCGAGAAAGAATGATCCAGAGAAAAATGTTTGTCCAATAGTTCACTGTCTTCATGTTAACCCAAATTTTTTTTCTTTTATTTCGTCTCCCTTCGCAAAAAAAAAAAAAAAAAAAATTATTCGTTGCAATATGTTCTTTTAGACCCGTGCCCATGAGCGAATAAACATTTAATTAATTCATTAATCGAACTTTTATCGAAAAAATTTGCATAGTTAAGATATTACAAGTAAAAAAATATAATAATAAAGATTCAAATTAATTAAAAAGAAGAATCTTTTTATAGGAAAAAAGTAATTCAAAATTAATTTTCTTGTCAGATTTTTAATACGAAAAATATTTCAAATGTGAAATGAAATTATTAAATAATCAAAATTAAACATTTCAATTATTACAGTCAAAAACTTGATTATTATAAATTTTCTTTTACTAATTATGCAAATTGATGGTTGTTAATGGAAATATTTGAAAGGAAAAAAATGTCCAACATCTTTGGATTCCCACTCGCGCAAATAATAAATAACATTAATTCGAATTTTTAATCGCTTCTGCGTAATAATATTACTTTTGGCATGATTATAAGGGTTGAATAATGAAACAGGAGCTGGTTTGATTGCCTCGTACAGAGAAGAGTATATTCACACTGTCAGTAATTATTTGACAGATGAGAAAGGAAGCAGATGAAGATCCGCTTCCTTTCCCTCTCATTCCATATAACAGTCTAAAGCCTGTTAAATAATGGACACTCATTGAATGTTTAAAAGCCTTAATTGCACATATTCTGTCTTTAAAATGTAGAATTATATGCGTATATATAGCGAAATTCTAAACCCTTTAAACTTATGCAAAAATTAAACACAGATGCCTCTGATTAAAGTTAAATCATTAAATGAGAAAACTCGCTTCAAAAATGCCATCAGCGGATCCAGATTTGTTTTTATTATAGTTTGTTCTTCATCAAATCAGCTTAACGTGTCGAATGTGAAGCAGAGAAATGCTCTAATTGTCAGCAATTAGCAGAATGGAGGTTGCTATCTTCTCTAACGTGTGCAAAAGGGAATGACCTACTTGGCGATCATTTAGTGATATCCTTTTAATGTCCAAAGGCGTCTATCACCGCAATTATAATTCCAGATGTATCCACATTACATCTTGTCATAATAGATGTTACTTGTTCGATATCTCTGTAAGCAACCATTATAAGCGAATTTCGTTAATTTGATATGTAAAATGTTTCGTAAACGATGCAATTTATGACACTTTTATTATTTTCCAAAGTCGTAAATATATTTTTATTTTTTGCTAATTCTTCTATTGGATTTTCGAATATTACAGTGGATTTAGTATTTTTTTTCTTTTTTATTATAACGAAGATTGTTATAAATGCCGACAATCTAAACTATCTCGGTATCTAATTAAATTCCGTATTAAAAATTCTTCCTTGTCGTTTTAGGAATGTTAAGAATATCCTTTTAATTGTAACAAAAAGACTTTTTAACTGCACGTCATTCAAAGCATAATATAGAAAGCCTGTTATCTGCTTAATAGTCCTTGACAGATTGTAATATCAAGTGTAGAATTATTTAAAAGTTTCAAAGTACGAGCTAGAAAAAAAAGAAACAATATATATATATATTTGTTCTGTAATATCCGTCCTTATTTTGTTATGAATTCTTTTATTTTTTTTTTTTTATTTATTCAACTCCCGAAATTACCATCTTTTATCGATTAACAGAGTGGAGGAATCAGTTTTCTTTAAATAAATTACACGAGAATTTAATACTGCATTTTGATGATAAATAATCAAGTTATTACACGATATACGAAACCATTTTTTTCGTAGCTTAAGTTAAAATTAACCTTATTTACAACTTAAAAAATTAAGGGGGAAAGTTTACACTATTAAGTAAAGGATAAAAAAATTAGAACGTTTTGATAAAAATTTTAGTGAACAATATTTGAAAAGTAGTAAATGCTCTCCAAAGTTTGTTTACAAATTTTTTATTGGTTTCTATAGACGAAGCATTTTATTTTCTCTAGAGTCATTCTTCACATCCAACTACAAATCAAGATACGCTACTGGCCATTCTTCAAAAGTTCTCTTCGTTTTTTGATAAAACGAGATGGATTGTTTTCATTGCAAGTACCATCTCGACGCCAAAGTTCAGTTTGCAGTCGAAGGACTTATTGCTATCTATCTCTGCTGACAATACGAACACGGCCATCGATACACGCCACGCATGAATGCCACTTTGCTGCTTTGGCTAGGAAATAACCAAAAAAGATGCAAGCTTATTTCTTACTGCTGTGAATTTATCCGTGAATGTACCTCTCCTTTTTTTTATTATTACTCTTTTTTCCCTTCTTATCGCATGGCGCGATGCAAAATATCTACGTCTTTATCCCTCGAGACCACTTTAAATAACCAATATTTAAGACGACGGCCTAAAGGGGAATGATCCTCAGTTTGTTTATCGTCTTATATAATTTTAACAAACAACAAGCCGAGATTATTACGAACTTAATTAAAATTTTACTATTAAAACTCATTTAGAATTTAATACCTATTCGGCATTAGGGTGCAATGTTAATGAGCCGAATCTTTAAAACTGGGCTTATTCATTAACTTAAAATCATTTTCTACTTAATCATCGTCACGTCGACCCTTTTCTATTTTAAACGTAACACTTCTCCAGAGGATTATAACTACTAGTCATCTCCATAAAGGATTTTAGTATATATTAGCAGTCATCTATGTAAATTAAATAATTTCTAGAAAATATTCTATGATTCTTCCATGCGTACGTATTATGTAGAGTTATAATGTCAAGTAAAGCCTTTTATGGGCTCCACTAACTAACAGCCAAGCGACTAAATGGATCGTGAATTCGTTGCACTTCCAGGTGTAAGTCCAGTTAGAATTATGCTTCACGTATTTATAACTTAACTGAAGAAACGTCGAAGCAAGTTTAATCGTTTTAAAATCAATTTATTTCATATTATTTATATCTGGTGTCATCTCCGATTTTACTTACCAATATTTTTAGAAGGATCCCATCAGGATTTGAAACGTATCAGATGAATTTAGTAACCGTATAGATAAAGATTGAAGAGTAGGATTTTGAGATTTTCCAGATCCAAATGGTGCGAGCAACAAGCCAGATTGTCTAAAACACCCCGCTCCACTTCAAAACTTCTAATTTATTTAACTTTACGATTATTTTTACAACCTCGGAAATCTCCAACCAATAGCAAAGTCCGGTAGCCATTTAACGAGCCGGATTAAGAGGTGGACCGTAAATCAAGGTGGCGCTCTTTGGTCCATTAGGTTAGAAGTGCCGTTGGAAAACGTTGACGCTTTATGACGTGGCCCAAACTCACGTACTGCTGACGTCATCGTTTCCTGTGTACAGTATTCGGCATCGGCAGAGATGGAAAAGAACAGGATGGAAATTATATAATTACAGTTCAGTGTCATTTCAGCGAGGAAGCGACGCTCGTAAAGTCATTGATGATGAATTCACAACTAATTGATTCTATTCTAGCGGAATTTTCGGTTGTTAAGATTCCTTAAACCGCTTCTTTTTACCCACAAAATTACCAGATTAAAGCGATCAATCGAGTTGTAATTTCAATACCGAAATTTTATGCCGTTTCTGTGTAAAGAAACTTTACAATATTTATTACAAACAAAAAAAAAGAAGCCACTTCTTTTCATTAATACGACTCGTGTCGTTTTCCTAATATAGCTTATATGTTTTTTATATTCAATATTTTTTTTTATATTCATATAAAAGAATTTTTCTGGGTCAAAAAATTTTTTCAATATTCTCGCTGAAAGAGTTGATTGTGACAGGCCGGAGTAGAAAACCAATAACTTCTGGAAAATAATAGACAAACGAAAATTCGCAGCTAGGTTATTTTTCAGAAAGATTTGTTATATCTGGTCCAATGGAAATGGTAAAAGAGATTTTCTTTCCCAAATCCCAACACAACGGAATTATTAATCATGTTTTAAGTGTGCGTTTCGTTGAGTCACGAGTACTGTTTATGGTCGGGATGGAGTTGGATCGACGCATCCTTTGTCGGTTGCCATAGTTACCAATGCCTGAAGGCCTTTGGCTCGGATCTACTACCTTCGTTCGTTTTTATGTTTCTCTCGCCAATCCTTTCGGCGAGCGGGGTTACTCCCAGACGAATGAAAATTGTTGCGTTTTCTGGCGATTACAGATGAATGACAAATGAAGTTCTTCCGTTCTCACAGTTTTTTCCCTCTCGTTTCGGAGCCAAGATGGCGAAGATATGATAATCATTACTGGAAATAGATACAGTCTTTCTTATCTGCAACTGATAACTACCTGAATGGGTGATGTCTTTTATTACTTATCGTCTTAGGTGAAAATGTTTCCAACCCGACTTTTTATAACCCCCATATCGTTATTATTTTTTAAATAATTTGATTTAATTGCTGATAGTTTATCAGCAATTAAAATAAGTAATTTTATCGATTCTACTACTAATTTTTGATATGAATTTCGCTTATGTTCCGTTTACATAGAAGCTAATATAAATATATATATACGTATTGTTTATTAAAATGAATGAATGTTATTAATTTAACATTTTATATTACGGGATGGCTAAGTTAATTTCTTAATTTCGACAAAATTGCGTCTAACGATATTATTGCAAAGGAAATAACGGAATGATCTCTGTTATCGATTAAAAACATTTAGCAGATATAAAATCTAGGAAACAATTTCAGCTATAAAAACACGATAACCGATAGTTTTTATGAGTTGCGAGCTGCAAAACTAAATATTAAAATTAGCTTTAATTGATAAGTGAAGCTCTTACCTTGTCTGAATCCGCTTTGTGCCGAGCGATGCTCTCCAGATACATATGTTGGAAAGCATCCTTGATATCAATGTTCACTGCACATCATCCTGCGTGTCAGTTCGCCAACGAATTGCTACTGTAGAAGCACACGACTGACGTCACAGAACGCGCGAACTGACGTCACGGTGGTGTGAAAACCAACTAGCTCGCGCTCCTCGAGCGCTCTGCTTTATGTAAGGGAGTTGGGAGAGTCGATTTCCTCTCCAATCGGAGGGGAGACGAAGAAAAGGAGGAACCGTTTTCTTGTACTTACTTTTCTAATATCGTTTCTCTTTTAAGGGTCGGTTTAATTACAAAACGTTGCTACGTACCGATAAGATTTGTTCTGCCAGTCCTTCTGCCGCTTTCAAATGTAACAAAATAAGGTTATATTGATTTTACAATCAACCTCTGTAGAAAATCTTCTGGGCTACATCCGTGACGTCACACTCATTATCACCACGTCTTTGCACTAATGAAGTTTGCCCGAAACGGAGAAGATCAACTTCCTTAATTGTCATATTCTAAATGCGAAAGATGTTGTTTTGTTTGTTATGATGTTTAACAAGTTACAACTCTTCTTATTTGCTGAAGATCTAGAATAAATGAATAAAAATGATTAGAAAATTCAATTTTGAACAAATATGATTAAGTTTGGTGTAAATATTTGAGATGACGAATGAATTTATGCTATTCAATCTAAGTAAATATTATACGTTCGACCGTATTTCGTAGCATTTGATTTTGTTAGATTATAAGATAAATTTCTTTTTGGTTATTCAGACGTTCGAGTCATTTGATAACTTAATTACTTTATAGTAAGAAGAAGATTTCTAATGATAAAAAGTATATTAACCTCATTTAAAATGACGACATACATGTGCGGTTATTGAATTAATTAGTTTTTCTTCCCCTCTCTTCTGCTGAACTGAATAAAATACAATTTTTCCATTCAAAATTATGTATAAAAATATGAGTTATTTCTATTTAAAAAGATGGAAGAGTTTTAAATATTTATAAGTAAAAATTTTCTAAGTTTACTTGATCTATATGTTAGAAATGGTCCGGAGTGAGTACAGATTTCAATCTTTCATGTCTTATGAGATTTCTATAATGGTTTACTGACACCAACCATTCGAAAACCATTATCATAAAAGATAGAATGACATTGAAGAAGTTTTCCTGTATGTTTCTTATGACCACATTTCATTGTTTTGTGGAGATTCATGTCTTTCTATACCATTTTCGATGCGAAGGAAATCTATACGAAATAATAGCTTCGCCGACGAACAAAGCATAAATGTATATTTCTTTCTTTGTAGATTGCTTGGATAATAATCATTTGTTGTCCCGTCCGTCTTCATTAATAAATGATATTTACCTAAAGAAAAATAATAAAACATTTCGAAATAAATAAATCAATTCAAGAAAAATATACTTCGTGATTAAACTCTAAATCGATACATTATATAAACTTCACTTAATAAGAATAGTGATTAAAATATATAAATATTTATAAAAATTGAGATTTTAATACGTTTTAAAATTAAAAGTTATTCACAATGGATGATAAATTCTGACAAAAGATGAATTTAACTCCGCTGGTTATCTCGTTCGCGCTTCTATTCATAAGGGTGCTAGCTCGATGCAATCGTCACCAAACATCAATAATGGTCTGACACCCATCCCTGGGCTGCAAACCAATGAACAGTATCTACTACATCAAAAGATTTCAATGAAACTGACTCGAATAATAGAAGAAGGCAGATGAAGTTTAGATCGAATCGAAGAAAATTGCTTAATCTAACGTGACGCGATATATACATTGTACAGCAAATAACCTATTCTTCTACGGGTGCTACAGGTATTGTGATGTTTACGGAAGATCACATTTATAAATGGCATCGGAAACGATGGGAAAATTCCAGATGTCATTCGGAAGCGTAGATTAATAGAGAAAATTGAAAACTTGGCTGATATAATAGGGAAAAGAACGTAATAACGATAGATGCCAAAATGGCAATAAAAATGTGTAGTAAATTCGATGAAGTTGTCTTCATAATTCCGAGTCTTTCTCGAAACTGGCAAATAAATAATTGTTATATGTTTAAAGAGTTCTTTTCTTCTATTCGTTGTAAAATTTATGTTTTGAGTAAATATCAGGTAAAAAGTAGGTTAATAGCCAAAGCAAAAGAATATAATCTGACATAAAAGTAGGTCTGGAAAGAAATACCAGTCGTATAAAGAAGCAGAAGAAATAGTATTAGAGCTAAAGGGAAGAATTGGAGAAAATGGTGTCGCCTTTTAGAATTGGTCGTGCCTCTTATTAAATTGTTCTTTTTTCATTAATATTTCCGAATACTTATATAATACCGGTTTTTATTAAATTATCCGATATAATAAGTTCAGTCAACTAAGTTTTATTGAAAAAAATGATAAATTCTTCTATACTGTTAATGTTATTCTATACTTTATGGTGTTTTCTTTAGAAGTAAAGAAATTTTATGAATATCAAAATAATATATAAACATTAAAATTTTTAAGAATAACAAACTCCACGTAATGATCCGCCTTCGTCCGTGCGTAAAGCTAAAGTTGTAATATGCTAATTATTTATTTTTAATTGGAAATTAGAGAAAGAGCTAACGTTCTATTTTTTTTGGTTGCAAAATATCACAATGTAGAAGATTTTCCTACTGAATTTTGGATTAAATCTCGAAAACAGGAAGGCTGAATTCGTTTCAAAGTTATTAGGTTTTAATACAAAAGACCTCCAATACAACCGCAGAAGCGGCAAAGTACTTTTAAATTAGAAAAAAGAGAGAGAGAGCGAGAGAATGTAATAACTACATATTCAAAATTTTCATCTTTCATTTTGAAATGCTATTTTTCATTTTGATAATATCTAACACTTTCTATCAATGGCTGAAGATTATTATATTCTATGAAATAAATCTATTTAATAATTTTAATGGAAAAACATGCCGCTACATTCTACATACATCTTTAGAATTATTTCTAAAGCCAAAAACTTTTTCAAATTCGGGATACATTTATCTGCTCCAATATTAGTCACTACCGATTAAATTTGAATTGAATATATATTTATATATATATATATAAATTGAATTTTATATAAAGTTTTACAACTACAATTTCGTCTTTCAAAAAAATTTTCTGGACACGTCCTCTAAGGAAATTAGAGCTTCATTTAATGTATAAATTTATAAAAATAGTAAAAATATATATCTTTTAAGAGTTTTTTCCTTTAGACAGTATAATATATAAAAGCTATTTTTTAACTTTGGATAATGTACAGAACTTCATACATATGACTTCTATATGTCCTAACAGTTTTAAAATATATCAGGTTCATACATATGTAATTTTATATATTATCATAGAACTACATATGTATGCTAGAGTATTGTCTTCCAAAAATCCGTTGGGCTTTATCCAAGATGTGCCTGTAATTTTAATAGAAGTTTGATGATTTATAGAGTTTTAAAGATATTATATATATTTAATCATCTTAAATTTTTCGAAACTATTATAAAATTATTATTATTTACTAGCTAGGACGACTTTAAAAAATTCTAAACATATGACTTCCATATGTTAAAATAACAATTTATAATATGTGTATCGTACGTAGTCCGTCCTATGTTATCATAAAACTACATATGTATGCAGCTGTCTTTTAAGATGTATTGGGTTTCATCTAAGCTGGTTTGTAATTTTGGTATCGTTTATTTCATTTTGTAATACTTTAAAAGTTATTCTATTATCTAATAATCGTGTAACTACAAGAATCAAATAGTTGTTTTGTATCAGAACATTTTCTATTTAAAGAATATTTTAATATATTTATTAATATATATTATAATATAACTTTTCACTTAAATTAAAAATAATATAAAAAATTATTAGATTATCTTCTTAACTAACTTGTAAGTAATCAGTATCTATTTAAAGATATATAACCTATTCTGTTATAATTGATTAATCGCGCCTAGAACCGAGGGAACAAATAGTAATAGTAATTTAGCCTGGGCTCTGGATACAGAAAACTCCAAAATTTAATATTTTTGTATAAAATGTGGTCTAAAAGTTATATTAATTAAAATTTATTTTTATAAATGTTGATAAATGTGTTTTTATTAATTTTATTTGTACATTTTTATGATATTTGGAGAAGCGTGAGGCCTCACACTTGTAAATGCTCGGGCTCATTTCGTCTTTCAGTCCCTGTTCCCAATTGAAAATAATATCTTTTTACAAGACAAAGATGATGAAAAAGAACATATTGTTTTATCAAACTAGAAAAGAAAAATGATAAACCTATTTAGACATTTTATAAATACATTTATCAATTAAACATTCTTATTGTAGTCTGTAACAAAGGCTACAAGACTTACGGTATAATATTAAATTAGAGCAGAATATTTCAATATATTAAGTTCTATTGCTAAACTATTTGAATTATATAACAAAATATTCAATACATCTCCATAAGTTAGAAATGGGCCATACGATACTTTCTAAAGACGTATAAGGTTTGTTACAATTATAAATTCGGCAACAGCCCAAATCTAGTTTATATAAATAATTTTAAAAACTATTTTTAATACATAATAATATAAAGGTACGGCAAAATTAATAGTAAAATAATTTAAGAAATGTTTTAAAGGAAGGGAAAAATTTTCTCATTTTAATACAGAAATTTAGCAATTTCGCTTGTTATTCTAAGTACTTTAAATATCGAATGGATCGATGACAGTTGGCCTATCGAATCCCTTAACAACTTCTTTACCTTTGGGTAAAAGAAGAGAATGTGGTGTTGGTTGTCGCCGCTAGGTTCGCTACCTACAACTAATTACCGGAGCGAAGACCCCTCTGTTGTCTCATTAAGGGTGTCGTTAGGAGGGATGCCATCTCCGTCGTCATAGTAACGCTCATTAATTTGTCCACTAGGTGGCGCACTGGTTACTTCCGGCAAGATTTGGATGCACATTGATGACTTGGATAGAGAAAATTGCAAATTTAATCCACTTTCAAGATTTAATTCTCTAAAACTCAATCTCCTGTTTTATGTTTGTTTAAATCGCGTTTCGGGAAACGGCACGGCTAAAGAAAAATGGCACGGTGACATTGATAGAGTGTCTTACGTGACGATTTCTTAGAAAACAAGACTTAAATTTGCCAATATAAATCACAGAAATTTAATTTAATTGTACTGTCCGGTATGTTATATAATCCTAACAACTTGAAATAACTGGATTTTAATTAATTCAAATACAGTATTACAACAATCCCTATCAAAGGAACAGCCGTTTGGACCGAGTCTCGGATTTATAGTGGCTGGCCTCAAAAAACATTTCTCTTAGCCTATATTAAGGTGAAAATGCTTTTGTTTTTTTTTTTTATTGTATATAGTCTATACTTTTAAATACAGGAAATATTATTTAAATAATTTTACAAGTATAAAGTCCAATAGAATTTATGTTTATGTAAATGAAAAGTGATTAAAAGTTTCGAGAAAAATAAAAAGCGATCTATATTCGAATTCTTGGTGAAAATATGAACATTCCAACAAAATAAATTGAGGTGATGTGAAGGAATTTACCAATTTCCTACTTCGTCTCGTATTATTAACGAACTAAAGATCGTATAAATCAAATTATAAGAGCGTGTTTATTTCTAGTGGGAATTTTTATTTAAATTTTTTTTTTTTTGAGTAGAAACAAATTTGTTTCTTTTCTAAATTTGCGTGTCAAAAATTAAATTAAGTCCAATTTAAATACAACCAAATTAACCAAATGAGGTATACTACGGCAGAAAATTCTAGCGCAAAACAATCATAATAATCATTTTATGTAATGAGCGAATTTAATTTATATATAGAAAAGAATAATAAGTTCTTTTTAAGAATTATAACTACCCTATCAATGTTTTATAGAGTATTCCACTTTCCTTCGCATTTTCTGATAACAGAACGACGACATCATTAATTACTTTCGCATAATGAACGTTTAATACACAAGTTGGAATTTATTGGATTTTCTAGCATTCCGTTTCAACGAAAAAGATTTTTTTTTTCGTTATTATAAATGATAAAAAAGTGAAACGGTGGGATTGAAAACGTAGTAATTAAGTGATAAAAGTGAATAAGTTGCGATTTTAATCCCTAGTATCGCCTTTAAGAGAATCGTTACGAATTGAATTCAACTGTAATTAAATGATAAAAATATCAACATAAATTATTTTTATCTAAGTATGAAGTTCATTTTTTTATACAGTTTAATCTTTAGATATATTTTTCTGTGAGTTTTTGAAGGAATTAATTTAAAAAGTTTGAAATTGTTTGGCATGTTATGGTATGCTAAGAAAAGATAAGGAATTTGATACTACGTATACTTTTATTTAAATTTAATTAAAATTTGTCTTAAAGAATCTTATTTCATACAAATTATTTCGATATAAAAATTCCGTGATTACATATTTTTCGTTTAAATATATATTGAATTTTTAGAAATGATTTATCTGGGATATTTTGATACAGAAGATACTAAACCAACTACAATAGTGTATTTATTTTGTACGTTTGTTTATGTACTTTAATATTTCTGTAAATATTAAACCCGAAAATAGTATAAACACAAGTTTAAAATTATTAAAATATATCTTTCAACTGTTTACAATTATATTTATAGCAATAACATTTATAAATTATCTAAACAGACTATTTTGTTTGCAAGTTTGCTTTTTATATCTAGTTTTATATAGCTTAATTGATTAAGTTGTAAACAAGAATTTTTGTTTCATTTTTTTCAATTTTATATAATTTCTTTATTGCTACATCATTCTTAATTTAAGTAAGCTTATATGCCTTTATAAAACATTCGAAAGTTTAAGTAGAATTTTGCCTCTGGCATTCCAAATACCCAGAATTTCATTTTACCAGAAACGTTTCAATCTCCAAATATTGTGCGCTTCAGCATAATACCAGAAGACTCCATATGTAGTAGAGGTACTACTTTCCTAGTACTCCTATCTTTTCTTTGTATGATTTTTGTGTTGATGTAGAACCTTACAAAGAAAATGCTAAAAGATGATTCTACTTTTAACAATGTTCGAAGAGAGGGAGGAATAACTTCAAAGAAATGAAAAATAGACTGAAAAAAAGATCCATTGTTCTTCATGAATTTTCAAATTATAAATATTCATGCACTAAGATATATATAAATATTTTTTTCTACTCTCTCGGATTAAATTTTTCGACTGGAAAAAGACAAAAGAAATTTTAATATATTAATTCAATTATCATATTCTTTTACTTTTTTCTGCCAAGTAAAACCCTTTTTTTGTTTTAATTTTTTAAGAAAGTTTTCTGAAAAGTTGCTGACAACACAGAAATTGTCAATGCTTATTGATTATTCTTGTAATTTTTCGTTTTTTTAAATTGTTTTTCTTAATACAATATATCACGGACTATCTATAAGCTAATAAAAATATTATATAAGTGTTTAAACATTATTGCTAAATATGCCAATATGTATTATTTTAATATGGTAAACTTCTCGAAATTGTAAAAGTAACAACAGATAAAGGTAATATCTTAATAGGAATAGATGAGAAACAAATCGTATGCGGGTTGAAGTAATTCCTAGTTTTAACTTTAGCTTAATCTTCACGCAACAGCATTAACTCTTTCCTTATCTCTTGTAAGTCATACAGGTTAAAATATAAGCTACTTTATTTTAAAAAATAGAAAAAATTTCGTTAAGAAATATTTTTTTTAAAAAAAAATTCAATTGAATTTTTGTCTCACACTTCATCATATTCTTTCTACAAGCCAAAATATTTTAAATAACAATCATAAAACTTGATTAAAATTTAATTCAAGATTCTAGTTTAATCAATTTCCTCCCCTTCTTTTGTATAAACTTCAAATTTGAATTTTTGTTTACTACTCACGGCGCAATCCATCATTTTAGGCTTTTTCTTACAAGATATTCGCCATCCAAAGCCGAATTTTGTTATTAGTATTCTATACCAGAATTTTATTTTATCGAAAATAATTTGTTTCGAAATATAGATTCAATATTTATAGATCTACAACGTTAGGCGATAACTCACGTCAAAGCGAACATCATTCATTCATTCATTCATGTGTTTAGCACTAGTACAATGAAGACATTGAAGATATCTCGTAGATTTAATATTATAAAATAATAATTTTAAATTCTTGAGTATATAAACCATAGAATTTATATTCTAATTTATTATTATTACATTTTTATATTATAATTCGTAAAATTTAATACATTTACAGGATAGAACTATTGTATTAAATTAACGATTGAGTTAAATTTAATATTATTTTTAAATTATTCATATAATTTCAGAAATTATATAAATTGTCAATTTAACTTTAACATTAATTATTTTATTTAGACTGAAAGAAAGTTCAAAAAAATCTACTAAAAATAACATATACTGTATAAAACTTATGAATAACATAACCTATATAAAAATAAATTTTCAGAAACTTTCGAAAGATATTTTTTACTTTTTTTTCCCCAGATATAATTTGTTTTTCTTAAGAAATAAAAAAAACTAGAAAAAATAGAAACAAGTTGATTTGCATTTAGCTTCCTGATGAGGAATTTCAATAATTAAATCAATTATGGAAATCGAAATCAGTAAAATAAAGGTAAGAAAAGAAGGGGAAAAAATAGAAATTAGTCTTCTTAAAAAAAGAGGGAAAGTTAGGAAAAAACCAGAAAAACATCAAATCAGAAACATGAACATGGATTGCTGCTAAATCATTGTTTATCGAAGCAATTAGCATTTTTTCTCTTTTTTCCCCTCATAATGTCTGGTTGATTGTTACACATTTCAAATAGATTTCTGTATTTTAATGATGAAAAAGCGTATTTAAGCTTTATTTTTTTTCTTTTCTCTTTACCGGCTGATTAGCCTTCGTCGAAAGATTAGATTAAATTGATGGTAACGATCGAATACGATCCTGTTTAGAAAATTGTAAACCGAACTTGTCTAATTTGTTTGTTCTGTATCATTTCTTCGTGTCGGAAACATCAAAAACAAGATTGCCTTTCGCTCTTTTCTAAAATGGAAATGTAATTTATTTTTCGAATTTGCAATCAAGAACCGAATCGATAGTTTAGTTGAATGATTGCATAATACAAAAGCATTTCCCATCTCGATATTGGCACAATCCCCTTGTAAATAAATGATGAAGAATAGAAGAGAGACTGTAAAGATGGAAAACTAAAATGAGAACGTCGATCCGCTACCGGAAATTCGACTACGGAATTTTCTATTTTTCGTGAAATTGAAATAACGTTATTGCTATTTTTCAATACTGTTTATAGAAGGAAGTCGAGGAAATTTCAATAGAAGGATATTTACCGGTTTACGTAATGTATATTTAATGTGTCCGACATAAAAATCTATCATCCAAACTACATATAGGCCTATATAAATATATATATATCACATGCGTATTGCTACATATTATGGGCTTATATATAAAAATATGCACACATACATACATACATACATGTATATATAGAGTAATTCGGGAAATTTTTACGATTGTTCCATAAATCAGAGTTTTAAGTCTTCAATAAGTGCGGCACATCAAGCAAAGAGATGATAACAGGAAATCGGGCTTTGCCGAGGCAATCATGGAAGCAGACTTATAACTGGATATTCTACCAATATTTAAAGGAAACATCTGCTATCTCTGGAATACCTTATCGATAAGCCTCATATCTTCACTAGGAGTTTAATTTTTCTATTTTTCTTTAAATTTGATCCGTTTTGAATGAATCTTGTGGAATTACATAGAAGTTGTCACGCTTTAGTGATGCTCGAAATATTGAAAGAATATACTATAAATTTAGAATATCAGAAATGCTCTTCGTACGGTTGAAAGAACTAATAAATTATATGATTCGATCATTTTAATATTTTACAAAAGTCTTAGTGTTTTAAAACTATCGTCCTTACTAAAACCGAGAAGATTTTTCAAAAGCTTTCCATCCATCCTCTGCAGTTACTAAGTAAAAATCACGTTTGATTAATTAAAATGGGAATGAAAGAGATCTTAAATATCGTTTGAAATGTTGTTATTAATTATTATTACTCTTTGAAAACGTGAACATTAATCGATTTCCGAAGAATATGGTGAAAATTTAATTTAAATATTTACATATTAAATGAACTGAAACGATAGAAATTTTCATTGAAAGAAAGGCAGGAAACAGCATAAATTTAAAGAAATTTTCAATGTTTTTTAGTATAGAAAATATCTAAAAAACACACGTAACACTGCGTAATAACAGTAACAATTGTAAGACCTAAGTATGAAACTACATTAAATAATTTCATTAATAAAAGAGAAAATTATTCATTAGAGTATTGTAAAATAACAAATTATCCATTAATATTATTATTATTTGATTAATAAAGATACAAAACAGATGGACATTTTTTAACCTTACATTTTTTTTCATATTTTTTGATAAAATTAATACAAGACAAAGTTGCCAGAAAAGCCTATTAAATTAAGTGAGCAAAGTTTTATCAACATCGGTTAGTACTTGGAAGAATAAAACGAAATTGAATGAAAAGAAGGTTGTCTAGGATCGAATTTTATCCGGGTGATCTATACATTTGATAATCTGTATCCAATTACTATATCCCTAAACACTTTCTGGGCTCCCACGAGAGAAGAATGAGAGAGTAAAGAGGATCATCAAAGTAGTAGGCAAACAGTCGATATCCTGTTGATTCTTGCGCCTTGATCAAATTTGCTTGAATGACGGAAGCTTTAGTTTAGTCTTACAATTGCAAAGCTGGAAACCTTTGTCAATCAATCTCCTAATTAGGATTCGTTCATTGCTCTTCTGGTAATCTACTTGGATTGTACGCAGTGTAACGTTGCTAAACAATAAGACCAGAAAGTGAAAAGTGGTTAATTGCTACTCTGCTACAAAATAAATTAGCAACAAACGACAATTTGTAAAGGCAACAAAGCTTTGAACACAGTTTTCAAAAATTTATAATCCTGTTCTACACGAAATTAAGATACTTTCGAAGTATCAAGTAGCGTTGTTTTTAATTATTACAATTCGTAAAAGATCACAAAATTAACTTTTTAATTTGAAACGTCGTAAGACGTGTATAATTTATTAAAGCAATAAACGTGCGAAAACGTACAGTTACTCCATTTCTCTTTTTGTTTTTATTTATTTATTAAATTACCGAACTGTCGCTGGTATTTTCGTCCTTGTAGAATATTTAAACCGTATAAAAACTCCGATCTTCGTATTTTTGTTAGGTTAGTTTGTCTTGAATTTTTTATACGGTTTTCCGTAGACGTCAAAGACAATCCAATCTATACTGAGCAAATGATAAAAGCAATATTGAGATTTATAGAGAGAGACTGATTTTCCTTCCGGGACACACGAATTTATTTCTCTTATCGGAATTGTACGGAGTTCAATGTCGGGGGGAAATAAATAAATTATTGTTTACAGGATAGAATGGGATCGAGTTTCATTTCGAAAACGAAAAGAAAATCTCTTGTCTCTTGAGCATTTCCATTCTTTCCCAATGGTGTTCTTAACGTATCCGATCCGACACAATCCACGACTGGACTCACCAGATAGTCCGCACTTTTACCTTAAATAGAAACTGAATTCTCATCGCGGTTTTTTTTCCCTCGGTCCATGTGAAAACGTTGGTTGTCATGGTAACTGTGTTTTCTCTTTTCTTGTTTCCGAAATTGACCGAGAAGAAAATTCGATAATGCGGAAAATGAAATACGAATCGTTATTATTATTTTCCGTTTTTTATAATATATATAATACATTACTTTTCCCCTCCTATATAAAATCAAAATTCAATTTGATTGGATGGTTACCGTTAGGCATTTTGATAAAATCTAATGCAATTGGGCATTTTTGAAAAGTTCGTGATTCTATTGGATTTTCTTTTTTCTTGCTGTTCTTTTTTTTCCTCAGACCACTCCTCTCGGTCTTCCTTTCTTTCTCTTGTTTCTTTTAAATTTATAATCGAAACGCAGCCCGGTGTTTACCGTGTAAAAGAAAAGGTTAGATCTAGCGAATCGAATTCTTGTTTATTCTGAAACATGTTTATGATGGAAATAAATCTTTGGAAAACCAGTAAAGTACATTCGGTAAATTTGATGTGTGACTCGCAATCGGTTGATCTGTCACACACTTATACCCCACAGGGATTGTTGTCCCGAGAGCTGACACTATCACAACGACTGTAGTAAAGTTTCTCGCTTTCTGCTCGACAAAATCTACATTCAGAACGTAGAAATGATTTCTGTTTATCTGGATTTCTTAAAATACTTTTCCACTTTAAGCGGAAAATACTATCGGATATCTGGAACATGTTCAAATACAAGTGGAGCTTTTAACCGCTTCTTTTCGTCCCGATTTTAATTTTCTTTTTTAAATAAGTTTTAACTATAAATTTAATTTTTAATTAAGAATTTTAACATTTAGGTTCCTTATAGTATACTATTTAGAAATAAATAATTGTATAAACACATTTTCTAAGGCATAGAAATGCTTAAATGTGTTTTTATAACGTTATAAAATGAATTTAATTAATTTACTATTACTGTTAATAAAATTTTATTTTTGCCTCAAACGTTATATTTAAATTTAATCTTCGATATAACGGTCCCCTATATATCGTATTTCGGATACATCGAATTTTACCCAAGAGAATGAAATAATATACATAAGTAGCCTATATGGAAAACTTTTTTGTAGGCTCAAGAAAAATACTGTATAAATAAAACTCTTAACCAATATTAGTATTTTATATATTCACGGTATTATGATATTTGAAGAGAGAATCATTCAACCATTTATTTATGTTGCATAAGTTAGTAAATATCCTTCGTCGCTGTTCTTTCATTTATTATCATTTTTTCCAGGTTTATTCTATAATATTATTACAGGTTTAATTTAGCAATTTAGACATTTATTTGTTATTACTTTACAACTTTATTACAACGATATATATTAGCAGGACCCTCGATGTAACGGACCACACTTCTTCCATACATTCTCGTTATATAAGATGTATTTAAGAATTAATAGTATAAAAGTATTGAAATTTAGATACTGTTAGTAATTTTTAGATAAAGATTCGCAATTAATTTATTATTTTTTTTTATTAGAAAACGTTCTCTTTTTCTTGATTTTTTCCTTGATGTTGATCATAAAATATAAATGGAATTTTTAAATTTTAATACACTATTGTTCCTAATATTTTTCTTTTACCGAAATTCTATATATTTATTTATACTTTTTATTATTTGTTCTTATTATTTATGCATTAGTCAGAAATAATAACAAAGAAATGTTATTAAACATATTTAGATGAGTTTTCATGCATATCAGCATTCAACTCGATTAATCACATCACATTATTTTGTTTGCAAATTAGAGTGAAGTTAAACAAAATAAAACAATAAATTCAAATAGTTTTTATTTACCGAAAAGAGTTATTTGATATTTAACTTTAATCACTTATTTATACGTTTCTACGTTGTTTTCTAAGTAGTAGTTTCTTGTATATTCTATAAAAGAAAGTGAAAATGTAATCTTTCAACTGTGTAGCCCTTTCTTTGATTATTTTAGCATATAATTCACTTAACGTGCACTGTAGATATAAATATTTCTTGAAAAAATACTGATCTCACTTATCGTAAATCATTTAAATTATGCATTTCGTCATCTTATCTAACATATCTCCTTCCCTCGTCCTCCTTTATTTATTTCTACAGAATATAATTTGCAATTTTATAATTTATATTTCTAAAATATTTATAAAGTATATTCTTCATTACGTCATTTTTTATTCACTGTCTATATATTGTATTTTTAATGCATTTTAACATTTTTTAAAACATTCAGATATGGAAATGAACTTAGGGATTCTATTAATTTAGTTATTTTTCTTACTAATAACTTGAAATATATATAAAACAGCGTAATTTTCTTTAGCAAAATTGGTGGAAACGAAATAAAAAAATATGATTAAATACTTAATTATTCGAATCGAAGAGCAATTTAGTTTACAATGCTTAACTGACATTCGGGCTACCCTGTCACGACTAAAAAAGAATTCAAAAATTAACAGAATAAATGAATTGAAAAGGTTTTATTCCTTATAAAATTAATAAAATATTTAATAATAATATCGATTAAATTCTCAAAATTCTATTAATATTTGCAATGTATTTGAAGACGAAAAATTTGTATCGACATATTTGATAGAAGAGAATTAATTCAAATCAGGATTTAAGTGCTTAATTGGATCTACTGCATACGTAAACTACTAATTGGAACCGTTTCAATTATATAACCGAATTCGGTTCATTTGTATAACTGAGGGAACGATAACAGTATAGACAGTAGTCCTATTATCTACGAAACAATCATTTAGGCCTTTAAATCGAGCTTTATGATTCTCGTATGATCATATCTATAAACTGGGCTTCTATCTTCATTTTGCAAACAATATATTAATATGAAGTAACGACCATCATAATCCTCTGGTTTAATAGTTATCGTTCGTGAGAATGTCTTCAATTAACCGGCAATCACAGCTTTATCGAATAATTCCGAATCTTCGTGTCGAGCTATCAAAACCAGATGTTGCCAACATCATCAGAAACCACTTTTCAATTCGTTTGTTGGAAATTTTCTTTATACGAATTGTCTTGGAAGAGATTCTTCACTATCACTTAGAAATGCATGAATCCGTGATTTGTTTGACACTCGAGATTTTCTACAAACACTTATATAACCCTTGCAGGTCGGTTTTCTATCCTGGGACTAATATGTCTATCCATTTCACTAGAAAGTTTCCTTTCAGCTTTAAATCTCTGAAGGACCGTTGGCATAATTCACTACCCTTGTCATATAACAAGCCAACGAGCTCATACAATTGAAGCAGAGGAATAATAAGGCGAAGATTCGCTCATAAACCGAGAAAAAATAAAATAAAACTAATTTCCCTTAAAGGGAAACAGAAAGAGAGATTCTTAGTCTGTATTGATATGACTGATTAATATTATAACAGCTTCCATTAACTTTTAGAGTGTTTCCATAATGTAACACATGGAAAGATATGAATAATCAATTCTAGAAATGAAATTATATCTCACCTTCTAACTTCATATTTATTTAGTGCCAATATAGGAGACGAGACCACTTTACTATTCACTATAATTAACTTTTAGAGGTTAAAAATATTTTTTTAAATAATGGATCTAATAATAATAAGTTTTAGATGGTTATAACGAGAATAATTGTATAACCAGGAAACGATTTTAATGGGGAAGGTAATTAAATTTAATAATGAAACTTAATAAGAGGAAGTATAGTTAGTATATTGCCAATTTAAGTGTATAGAGGACAGAGAATAAATAATGGATATAAATTGCCCTTAACAGAAATTAAAGGTTGAATTTTGATTTAGGGAAGAAAAAAAAAGCTATTAAAAACTGCATAATTGATTTTTAGCACAACAATGATAAGAGGGAGGAAAGGGAAAAGATAGATGAACAAATATATAAAAGAAAAATAAGCAGTTAGAGAAGAAATAAAGAGAAAGTTGTAAAAAAACAGTTGCAGTTGACAGATCTCCGGGATGAAAGGTGAACAATGCAACAAAATGTAGAGAAGCAGAAAAAAATACAAAATTTGCTAAGCAGACTAATAGAGACGAAACTAAACGTTATCGAAAATTCAGTTTTTATTTACATTTTGTTCTGTATAAAATTATTATTAAATTTCCACCAAGAATTGATGAAAATTCAGCAAACTCTTCCATCATTTCGGTTGTAAATTATTCTTTAATGTTATATTTAATGCATTTATTAAAGTATATATAAGAATACAATAAAAATAACATTTTTGAAAATATAATATTGAAACTAGAAACATAGAAGATGTGTTTTTAATTTGCTCGTTAATCTTACAAACGGGAGCAAATTTTTTCCATCTTATGAAACAAAATGAATCATAAAAAAAAAAAAATATGAAAAACGCGTAAGTTAATCATTATATAAAAAGAGAGAATAGCATTTGGTCGAGAAGTAGTAATTATTTTGATCGATAAAATTGGAAGAAACGAAATAATTACAGAAGCATCGGATTTCTGCTTTGATCGATATTTTATGATGCTAAGTAGAGAGAATGAAAGAGAATTCTCCATGACTTGATTTTATAAATTGATTTTTGAGCAACTTATTTGTATTCATCATAAAACAATTTTTATTCAAATTATTGTTAACTATACTTTATAATAATTATCGATAAATATGTAGGAATAGACATCTGCCTTTATAATTCTGTAAATATTGAAATCGAATATGCAAAATAATCGTCCAGTTTCGTCTTATATATACAGAATTTTCATAATTTTGAAAATCTTTACTAACTTACTTAAGTGTATTTAATAAAATTCTGTTTACTTAAACGCCATTTTTAATGCCTAGTTAAATATATTAACTATTATTAAAATAATATTAATCTGTAGTATTTAAATTATTCATTATATAATTCAAATTTTATTTGAACAGAATTTTAATTTATAAAAGTTAATTTCTTTTTTTTTTTCTTCTTCTTCTTCAAACAAAGACAAATATGTCTGAAGCAAAGGTGCCTTCTAGCAATTATCTTTGATTTTTGATGATTAAAAACTTACTTTTTTTCCCTTTTGTTCATAAGATAATGAATAATTACTTATTTGCATAAGATATTTGTGAAGATATTTTTTTCCCTGAGAATTTTTCTCAGTTTTAATCATTCTGACTTTTTTTTTCCTTAACTAAACCGTTAGAAAGTTACGTTTTAATTAATTTATCACAGACTTATAAAAAAATATGTATATAAAAAATACACCTTGGAAGATTTTTATTACGAAATTTCTATGAATATTTTAGGAATAATATTGTATTGATTTTATTTTATTTTTTAAAAATATGTATATATATATTTTGATATAAATTAAATTGAAAACTCTAGTTTATAACTCATACACAAGAATTCCCTAACTGACATGAGGAATTACATCGGTAATTTGCTGGTTCTGTGATTGAAGGCGTCGTTACTGAATAGTTACCATTTTCCTCATTAGTCAAAATCATTAAATACGATCTACGGGGATTTACAAACTCCTGGTCTATCTTAATTCAAAAGTTATGTAATTCGTATTTGAGGGACCCGTTCCGGGATGATGATCACGTTGATGATACGCAAAGCATCATTTTAAAATAACACTTTAATCTTGTTTATGACGAGTTTAGTTGGTTTGTTTACATTTATGTAAGCTTTATTTGTTTAGTGGTAGTTTATGTAAATGATAAAAGTTGTTTTATCGAGATTATCCGGAAAAGCGAAATTTCTGAAGTAATTTATGATTAATTGATGATAATGTTTTTCGTATTTTAAATAGTTTTACTAAGGAAATTAATGCGGAATGATAACAAGTCTGTTGAAAAGTGCGATGACAATTGCAAGCTGTTATCGATAGAGAGTAAATCATCTAAAAGTCTTATATTTCAGGATTATTAAGTGAATAATATGTTATAAAAATATTATTTTATAAAATGGATACAATTGTTTCTAAAAATATAAGCTTTCGATATAAGATTTAAGGATTTATCATTTCGAGAGTATCGAGTTGCATAACAAGAAACTAAAAAACGATAACGTTAAATTGGATCAAATAAACCTTCTTCTACAAAAAAATCGACAACATTCGCAATTGAGTATTTTTCATAGTTTATTCCATTTTATCATTAAAATAATATTATAAAAAGTATTATTTTTTCCTTTATACAGACGCAATTTAAAATTAATAAATGTTAGAGCACATTAATTAGAAATTATAAAATGAATACGTGAACGTAGATTTATTCAGAATATATTAAATTAATTACTATTTATAAGAATGTAAATTAAGCACTATAAAATATTAGTAAATCTACAATTTATAGTTGTAATTTTGAAAGTTTTGGATAAAGCCTCCCTTCGTCTTGTAAGCAGCTTAGCATTCTAGAGAATTAATCCTTTCTACTTTAATAAGTATGAGGTCAAATAACTATATTTAAGATAGGACCATAGATGGAAAATTAAATTTTAATTCAAATCAACTCTGTCAATTTATTATTTAAGCAAATCTATACAGTAAGAGTATTATTATTTAATAATATATAGGAAACAGAATCATTTTTCGTAGAAGCGAGTGTTAAAATAAAGATAAAAAGTCGAAAAGTAATCTTAAAGTATGAATAACAGCGACAGTTATCATCTATAAAAATAAAACACAGTTGGAGCAGGAAAACAGTAAAATTTTTGTCGTCATTACAAGATTTTTACGAGAACGTTCGCAACACGTTCTGTATCTCATTGAATTAGA
Source organism: Centruroides vittatus (assembly GCF_030686945.1). NCBI lineage: Eukaryota > Metazoa > Arthropoda > Arachnida > Scorpiones > Buthidae > Centruroides > Centruroides vittatus. Next base: position 1,889,669 of record NW_027120741.1, read on the forward strand.
TTTTCGAGAGTTCGTTCTCTAATGAGTTTAATTACGTTACATTTCAAAGAACTATCGTGATTATATTAAAGCATCTGATCGTAAGAATGCTTCTACTGGATAAAAATAGCGCCAGAGCTTGTGGAGAGTCGAACAGAGAACAACAGAATTTGTTGTTCTAGAATTCTAAAAAATTCTAAAACAACAAATTATATTTAAAACAAGAAGAGTACAATACAAATGCGTAGCGGCCATCTTGCCGACTTTTCTAATGCAAAAACAACGCTCCCCGGGTTACTTAATTTTCGTAATCGTTAATTTATCCCTTTCGTCTACTGTATTTTTAACATTATAAACAACAGCTACTGATGTCGATTAGTTTCTTTATTGAGAATTTGTCCTTCAAAACTCACACAATAACCTCATAAAATTTATATTCTTTTACACGTAATATTATAGATAATTATAAAATTAATAAAATAGATAAAGTTACATTAATATTGATAGAAAGCATTAAATTCATTTGTGCCAAGTACAGAATTTATGCCCTACATCATGATTAATAACAGTATTTTTCATCCATTATCTTTCATAATTAACCTAGTAAATAACTTTATAATGATGGTGCTATCTAGAACTTAAGTCACATTCTTGTACTTAGTTTTTCCTCTTTCTTTATAATGAGTGGGGAAAAAAGAATACAGAATATAGAAATTATTTTAAAATTCCACGAAAATTTGGTTATTATACCCCAAACATACCCCCCTTTTTTTTATCAATAATGATAGTAAGAGTGTACTGATATTGTTACTAATAAATATGCAGATTTTTATCTTCTAAATTTTATTGCCGCAGTTTGAATAATATTCTCATTTAACAACATTTAGAAAGCAAAGAATAAAAACATTGTTTGAAAATCTACCAGCCACTTTTTGATGGTTTTACATGTTTTGATATATTCTAGTTTTAAAAAAACTCATAAAATAAACATTCTTATTGAATCATTGAACATTATGGTATTTCTTTTTATTGCCCATCAACATACACTAGGTAATATTAATAGATTGTTGTGTTTAATGGCTATCTTCTTTCTTTTATTTCCTATTCTGCAGAATATTCTATATACAGATAGTAGACTTTTATATAAGAAGTGGAAAGTATGCGAGAAACAGTTTAAAACTCGAAACATTAATGGTAGGTGGGATATCGATTTAAACTGTTGTCGAGGAAGAAAACACAAATATTCGGTTAATGCAATGTCGATTGAATAGTTGCAATGGCTAGTTTCGACATTGATAGACAGTCGACCATTGAATAAGCATTAGACTTTCTTCGTGTTCTCGGATAGAGAACAAAGCATCATCTGTTATTTTTACCGAGTGAAACTATGAATTTAGTAAATCTTACATTTATAAACTATATCCAAATTATGTTTCTATGCCTCTTTACACTTAAATATCACATCGATGAGTCATTCATTAACCACGTATTATTATTCCACATTATAGATGAATCGATAGTCATTCGCTGTGTGAATTTATTAATGAATTTTGCATTTACTTCTTATTAAAATTTAAAATTTTTCTTTAATTACCATTTCATTTATTTATTTTAATAATAAGGAATAAGTAATAGTAATTCTACAGCGTTAGATTTTCTCGAAAATGCATTAAGCACATTCTATTTTACATTATTATTATGTGGTCAAAGACTGTTAACACCATTTCCTTCATCTCCAGATGCCTTAAATTACATAAAAATCAATTGTTTCCGGATGAACGAATTTACAGTCGCAAATCATATTTATAAATATCGAAAAACAATTTATAGTTATTATATATATAATATTGATTTTTATGTTTCTTTATCTTCTCATAATACTAAAGTATTTTCTCTTAAAGTGATTGCTTTATCCCTGAGGATTCAATCCAGGGGAAAAAAATATTTTTTTTTTGTTTTTATTTTTGCTGGAATAAAAGCCGAGATACTATATCTGGAAAGGAGCCATGGGTTTGTCTGATGAAACCAGGTCACAGATTTTATTATGTAGGGAATATTCCCGGAGTAAAAATATTTTTGGATAATTTTCGTAAAAATCTGAGAAATAACAATGAATTATTGAATATTTTTTGATGTTTATATCATCGGATAGATCCTCCCCGAATTTTTTATTTAATTTTCTTATATATTTCGTCTTTTTTATACACGAATTGTTTATAATATTTGACAAGTTTTAGATAAATAATATTAAAAACACTTAAATCGAGTCAAAATCCACATTGGTTAAAAGTCGACAAAAGTAACAGCAAGATTAATTTTAGATTTATTTTATTATCAGAAGCAAACCGTCAGAGACAACTTGATTAACTGATAATGTTAATTAACATTTAGTTGAAACACATACCCAATTAATTTAATTAATATGTAAGAGTTTAAGAGAAATGTTTAGGGAATTTTTTTTAATGTTAATTTCTTGGTGGAATATTTATAACAAAACGGAATTATATTTTGATCGATAAACTCGAACACATGGAGCTTATATCGTCTAAAAGGTGAATGAACTGACCAAATGAGATCACTTTCTACATTCGATGAGACGTCATCTAGTATAAAAAATAGTTATTAGTCAGATGAAAACAATCTGATATAGGATCCTTCTAGTTCCGCTTCTAAAAATAGAACTGGAAGAGGAACAGAAGAAGAAGAAGAAGAAAAAGTTCGTGATGCCATTTCTTTTTACTAATTCATATTTCCCTCTGATTCAATTAAGTCGATCATTAATAATAATTAAGTTTTATTATTCTTTAACTCGATTAAATTTTTACAGAAGTTTTGACGTGTAAAGCAGAGTCCGAACGTAAAGAAAAAACTCATTTTTCCAATTACCACTTGTTTATTGGGGTTGAATTGACAGTTTGACAAAAGTTGGTCATTTCCTAAACTGTATCCTTCTTCGTTTAATGACCACTTTTTGGGTCTCGGGAGAGAGAAACGACAGAGCAACGTGATGTTACATCCAAACAGACACCAAATTTCCGAATGGTTTGTTTTTATATAATTGTTGACATGATGGATAGAATATGTTTTCGGAAGAAATGCTTTCATTCCAGATAGGAAATGGGAATTGTCTTACACTACTATAACAATTTCAAAACAAAATCTAACAACAAAAGAAATTGTTTAGATGGCATCGCTTGAAATTTTAAAGGAACCGAAATTAAATTTTTTACGTTTTATTGTCTACAGATTAAGGTTTAATCTAGCCATTTAAGTATCGTTTAGAATAGAGCTTAATAAATTTTAAAGTATAGAGAATTTAAAACAGTATTGACTATATGCATTTTCTTTCCACTTAGCGAAAGAGGAACGGTTATCAAAATGAATATAAACATTCTCACCTTAAGGCAAGGTCTGTTTGCAGGTTACGTGATGTGCAACCAGACAGGGAACTGCAAATCCATTTACTTAATGCAGACGACAATCTCTACTCCCAAAGTGTCTAACGGCTGGATTGTCGAGTCACCTGCTGGGAAATCCCCTAATTGCTCCTTCAAGACTTGCGAAACTAGCCACTGTTGAGAGTGTGGTGTACCTCCGCCTGCATTCAATCTCGGTCCATAACTACTCACGGGACTGAAAGTAATTTGTTCATTCTCATTTGATATGCTTCGTTATCATCCCAAGAACATAATCAAAGTAATTCAAACGAAGAATCGTACCGACCGTTATTACCATTGTTCCGTTGGATTAAATTCATCTTCGTTTAATTTTGTAACATTTTCAAATCTCACTCTCAATATTTTTCTAATTCAAATATCAAAAATTAAACTTTTCGAAGTAATAAAAATAATATTATCTTGATTTCCTGATCAGTATATAAATGCAATTTATATGCCATCTTTCTTTTCTATCCACAGGCAATCTATAAAATATGAAATTTATATATGCGTAATTAAATATATATAATACAATTATGATTTCAACACTGCTCTAAAGTTTAACTCAATTTCCCTTCAGTAACTACTTCAGTTTTATTGATCTAACAAAAAAAAACTGCCATCAATCTTATCTTCAAGGTGAAGCATCGATCTTAAAAGATACTAAAAGATTGTTAAAAGCGTAAAATATCTTTCGGAATTCGAATCCCTAGTTGCCTTTTTTGGAATTTGTAACTGCTTTGTGCTATCGCCGGTTGCTTTTTTTTAGAAAAATAAAACCGTTCTAACTACTAAAATCAAGTCAATGACTGTAACAAAGTCGGATAAAGTTGAGAACAGCGTGCACAGGAAAGATAACACAGTGTCTTCCATCATGTCATTGTCATGTTGGTAGCACCATGTCAACTCTCTACTGATGTTTCGGATATTTTTTTTTTGTGTGTGTGTGCGCGTGTGTTTTCTTCTACAAGAGAATGCCTAGAATCTTGTTCTGCAACATTTGTTCTCATTAAGAACATATAAAATATTTTAATTACTACTAACGCACGCTGTTTAAATAGTAAAAATGAAGAGTCATTTCCTAAACAGATCTCTTATTCATTTACTGCTCCCTAATAGTAAAGTTTAGAATGAGGAGCATCTAATTACTTCTTCCTCTTAGAATTTAAATGTCAACAACCGAATTAAACCAGCATGTGCCCATAAATTTATAATTAGGAAGATAATTATAAAATGTAGGAAAACTCGTTATTTAATTAAGATTCTTTAAACAATTAAAAATCGATGTTTCTTGGAAAATTTAAGTAGATAGAAATTTTAATTAATCATTATCATATTTTATATACATTTTTGAATATATTTTTAACACGATCAAGTTTTAATTGGTGTAGAAATTCGTAGTTTCAAACTACTTTCGTCGTGCCAACTATTAAAGTTATAATTAGGATAAAAATAAAAATTTTTGCACGTTGTTGCCAAGATATTTTGGATAGATGATTATATTCGCTCTCTCCTATTTTCGACTCATTAAAATGGCGGAATACATGCCACACAATTCTCATCATTTGTTAAACTCCAGTTACCAGACAGTCGTTGATGTATTATTTATTTCCAGTCGCCATCTCCTGAGGAACGAGGTTGGAAAAGAAAACATCTTCGTGAATATGCGGTAGGAACGGCAACCATCCTGGGAAATTTCAAATTCTTTGAAAATACGTGAATCGGAAATGTTTTCCCACTCATTTAAATCCCGAAAACGATAATAAGTTTAAACCTATGAAGAAATTTCTACCTTATTTTTCTTTCATGTACCAATAAAATTATGTTTTTAAAACATCTTATTTTTTAATTACTTTCTAAAAATAAAAATAAATTAAAATCATTTTTTTTAAATTTAAATTTAAATATATTTATTAATATGAAAGCAAAAATCATTTTATAATTTTATTATTATTATTATTATTCATTTTTTGAAGTAAACATATTTTGAATAATGTTAACATTACCTTTTCGGCAATTAATTTGATAAATTTTATAACTGTTGTCCATAAAATTAAATAACATTAAATAATAAATAATAACATATAAGTTATTTATTTAAAAATTTAAACAATTAAATAATTTAAAGTAATTTAATAAATAAAAATTCTTATTTAAAAGTGAATTTTATATATATATATAAATAATTAAATTTTGTATTAAATAAATATAAAATTGTATTTAACAATTTATTTAAAAAATACAGAAACGATTGTTTTAGTAGTTTCCTGTTTTAATATTATTATTATTGTTATTAATTATTTTAATTATACATTAATTATTTAATTCAAAATTTAATCATTTTAGAATAAATTTTGAATTATACCATTGTTTATTTGAATTACAATTATAATAATAATTGTGTATAACAATTAAAAGTAATTAAATTAATTACAATTATCTTTTGATAAAGAAGGAAAAATACTATTTACTTATATTATATCATTTTAAAATTTCAGTTAATTAATTAAATTCGAAAAAAATGGATGATTTGGCAGGAATTTAAGCGTTATCCTTTATCCTTTCCTATTTCTTTTTTTATGCTTTTAAATATTATACAAATTTTTCGAGTAAATTTATTACCGAAGGAGATAAAACTAATGTTAAAATGTTTAAAATTCTGCAGGCGAGTTACTTTAGTAGTGAAAAAAACTAGTAAACAAAATAAAAAAGAAAAGGTGGAGATTTTCTCAAGAAGACACTTCAACCATTTTAACTTTGATAAGATTATAGTCCTTAACTTGTTATAAGTAAAACGAAATTTAATAAAGGATAAATATTAACAAATATGGCTTCTTCTTCTTTTTCTTTTTTTTTTTTACAATTTTCAATTGTGAAATTTCATCAATTGATTTTTTTTTCCTGATTTTACTGTAAAGAATTTTAGCGGTCAATTTGATTCTTCTGACTTTTTCTCTTCAAAAGAAAACTTATTCCTATTTTTGTGCTGCCATTACGTCATATTCAGTCAAAACGTAAACGAGATTAGGAGAGAACTAAAGGAAACTCGCCGAGTATTTTGTGGATATTTTCCGTTTTAGATCACGTATCTACCTTGAGGAAATGCTATTTGCTTCCAACTCGGAAAGAACTTTTGTAGCTCGTGTAACTGTATTACTAAATATCAGCTGACTGAAGTCGAGAAACTACTATTTTTTTTTTTCTTATTTAGAAATAGAAACAGTTTTTTTCTCCACTTTAAAGTTTGAAAATATTTGAATTTTTTAAAGCGATTAAAGAATATATTCGGTTGGTTGGTGTAAGTACGACACGCTTTTCCAGATTTCTGCTTAGAAATGCTTTAAAAAAAAAAAAAAACGGTTGCTTAAAGAAAATTTATCTCGAGCTGTGGTTTATGGTTCGAATTTATCTGGGTTTCTGATTTTTTTAAGCTATAAACCGTGGCTCAGACTTACTTCTGATATATCTAAATCGTGGTTCTTTTTCAAACTACTTCAATGAAATTTATCTGAAATGACGATTCGTAGCTTACCTTCAACTGAAATGTAAGCTCGAGTTTATCTACAGTATTGAAATCATCTATTATTTTATAGGCAACAATACTTAAAAGAAATTACTTATAAATTTATAAACTCCCGAAATTGTTTTAAGGTAATTTAAATAAATATGGATTTAAATTTCGATTCTTGAGAATTTTGATTTAAATTCATTATCAGACTAATTAGAAACACCGCAGAAAGTTAATTAAATTATCGATTTAATAGCAATTTTTTTTAAATAGATTTTTTTACGGACACGTTGAAGGAAAGATAGCAGATACAAAATCCATAGATATATTTAACTAAATATAATATATATTTATATAAAGTTTAGGGAATTTTCAAGTAATAGGTTAAATTTCTCTAGAAAGAATTACTTCATTATGTTCAATTTAATGCGATCATTTACTTTAAGCTCATTTTCAAAGAAATAATTTAGCCGAAGTAAACGAAGGCATTGAGTTTCTTTCGAGATTCGAATTAAAAAGAAAAGGCATTGAATTAGTTTTTAATGCCTTGGAAATAAGTAAAAGTGTTAAAGAATGGTTACTTTAACTGACCACTAAATTTTTCTTTCAAGAGAAAAAGTACTTGGATAAAAAAAGAAAAGCTTATTTCACTTAGGGAGGCTTTTGTTTCCCTTTCGACATCAGTAAAACTTGAAGAGGTTAGACTTTGATAGATTGTGTACTTTATAAATTTGGTCAGATTGCATTCTGAAACCAATTTTTAAAGAAAAGTAAGAACCCAGTTTCATTAGGAATAATTCAACTCTTAAGGGAAATTAAATAAATGCGAATTTCTGAAATCGGAGCAGTCGTATTCAAATGAAAAGAATAATAATTGTTTCCCTTCTTAAACTTCAATTATTAAATTCAATAATCTGTTCTTTTTTCCCCTATCGCAAAAAGATTAAACTAGACTAAAATATCTGAATAATCGATATAAAATACTTACCGAACATAACTAATTGGTAAATTATTCATTAATTTTTTGAAAATATTTTCCCGTAGCAACGTAAAAGTTTTATACTGTTTAAAGGTCAAAACATGTCAGAAGATTTATAAAAGTGAACCACATACTCTTTCCTTCCTTTTCAAAGATTACCCCAATTTTGCTTCTACTTTCAGTACGAACTGAATTCTTTTCTTCCACTTAGAGAAATTGCTGCCAGCGAACAGAGAAGTAGTCTTGATATCTTGCTCTAAGTGACTGCTATTTCAAGATAAATCATACTCTAGCTATGCAGTTAGATTATCTGACAAAGAAAAGAATTTTTTTTTATTTAAGAAAAAAAAATCGGCTCTTTTAAAATATTTTTTGCTCACGGCAACTGTTCTGCAAAATTCTCAGATTTCTGACAACAGATAGTAGATATTCCAATTTGTTTTCTTCTTATCCAAAAATATATCAGCACCTCTTCTGTTGCAGTACTATAACTTTTTAGTACTTTTATACTTTCTTTAATACTGTAAACGTAACTCTTTTTTTAATTATTAACACCGTTGTAGCGTAGTGGTACATACTCGTGTCACCAGATATAAAACATGACAAAAGATATAACATTTCTTTATTTTTATGCATTCTGAAAGGAAATCAATGCAAATTCTAGCTGGGCATATCATATTTACATAGGATATGATATGCTCAGTAAGGAATTTCCATTCGGCACAGTAAGATGAATAGAATAGAATGTGAAAGTTTTCATATCTACACTTTGAATTTTTCATTTTATTTTCGTTTTTTTTTCCTCCTTATTTATTTGTTTGCTGGAAGTTTGGTAAATGTTCTAAGATACAGTTTATTAATATTGGTGAAATATATCTTAACTTTGCCATCGTCAACGACTGTAGCAATTAAATGTTCACAAATGATCCATACATCAGTAACGACGGCGCTCGGATAATTACACTAGCAGATGTTTGCCAAACACATTCGAATAATCACCTCAAGAAAGATGTAAAGAACTTTTTTCTAACATACTTTATTTAATATATATTTATTTATTTCATTTACGAATTTCTTTAAAAAACAATAATAATAATAATAATAATTTTAATCAATCAGGAAATTGCGTATCAATTTCAATTAATTAATATTTATTTTATATAAAAAATAACAATACAATTCAATTAAAATTAATGGCAATCGAATAATTTATTTTTTATTCTCTTACGTTTTTTGTAACTCAAATGTTTATATTTGTAAGCAAAACATGTTTACGAAGTATTACATCGGATCCTAAAATAAACAAATATATATATAAACAAAAAGCTACTTTAAAATATTTAAAATAATTATTTAACAAGTTTTAAAAATGTATAATTTAATTTCAATTTAAAAAGGGAAATTTAATATAATGATTTCACTCTTTAATTAAGATTTTTTTAAATTATAATTATTTTAATTAATATATTTTTAAATAAATAATTTAATTTTATATAATACTTTTTTAAAATAATGAATTAAATAAACCCATTTTTAAAATTTTGATTGTACATTTAAATAATGAAATAAATACAAAAAAAGCGTGGAAACTGTTGTGTACAAATCAACGTGTATAAAATATTTTTTTAGGATTTAAATATAAATATTTTTAAATGTTTATTTCATAATTTAAAATATATATATATATATATATATAATATTAGATTATTTTTAAATTTTAAATTATTATATTCATATAGAAGTGATGTAAAAGGTTCTCTGTGCATCTCAATCACTTCATAAAGATGCGCTTCATGAATTTACTAATGGATTTTATCTATATCAGTTAACTTAAGTTAAAATGTGTAGAGTATAAAGATTACTTTTATCTTTCTCTCTCTTATTTTAGTCTACTTAAAATTTATTTCTGATAACAGCAATTAATTAAAACAAGAGTTGGGTTTTAATCGGTTTTCTTTTTTTTATTTTTAAATGTTTTTTTACTATAAAACTATACTTTTTAAGTTCTTTGCTATCTCGGCACTTTCCTTCCTTCCTTTTTTTTTTTATTGTAGAATCGAATTTTATATAAAGTTGGCCAAGTCTTTAAATTAGAAAGTCAAGAGTACGTCAAAAAGGTGAAGAAGAAGTTAATAAAATATAGGTCACTGCATGAACATTGGACATGGGCGCAGATGGTAAAGTTTCATGATATTCGACTGTTTCTGACCTCGTACGATCTTTAATTCTAAAATTCTAGTAGAAAGTTCAAGAGATAGTCTGAGGTCACCAATAGCGCCACATTTTTCTTGCTAAACTCCAGATGTGTCAAGATTAGAGAAGATAGCTCTTGTGGTTCATTTTTCCCCTTTTTTTTTCCTTAAAGAATAGTTTCGGTGACGTTGCAAAGAAACGAAAATCTTGTAAATTTATCACTTAATAATTTTATCGTATATAAAAAAATTTAATTATAATAGTTTCTGGTTGTGTTTAGTGGTTAGGAAGGAGGGGAAAAAATAACCTAAAAAAAGTAATCGATAAATTGTATTTTCTTAAGAGTCTGCGTTTTTTTCCTCCTGACTCAGTGCCATTTTAGATTTAGAAAAAAAGAGTGAATTTTATCAATAAAACAATTTTATCTTCGAAATGCTTCAGTAAGAATATGAACAATTTTTGATTCTATTCTGAACTTTTAGGTATTGACTTCTCTAAAATTAGAGTCAGTTTTCTTTTACAAAAGATGAACCGTGAAATTTCTTTCAGGAGTTTACAAGTTTCAGTCACAATAACCTTCTCAATTTTAGAAGGAAGTCTTTGGTAGGAAGCGAGAAAAGAAAACTTCTAGACTGGAAATGCTGTTAATCCGGATACCTTAATGGTGTCAGGTAAGGATTTTAATCTGTTAGAAAGAACTTAATGGGGACTGACAGTTAAGACGTACTGCATAGAAGGAGCAATTGCAACTCTTCATTCTTTTTACTAACATTTTTATGGTGCGAGAACTCTCTATAATTTGCAAGTTTAAACTTTAATCAAAATAGGATTAAAAGCAAAATATAAAATACTAACTTTGCAAAGATATAACTCGAAAAATATATTTTTTAAAAAAGTAATAAAGAAATTTGCAATTTAAATCTCCAAATAAATGAAGAAAACTCGCTAATGTTTATTGTTAATGGATTATTTTCGGTTTATTGCTCGAAATTAAAGCATTATACAATGATTTTAAGAAGTTTTCTTATATTCTATTGGTGAAAATAAGATAAAATCTCGCAATAATAATAAAAAACGGCACGATAATAAAATAAGACGAATTGTTCACAATAGAATCTTGCGCATTAATTGATATTATTAAATATTATTTTCTTGCAGGAATTTCTTTTATTTAAAACTTGCTTATGCATTAAAATTCTCTGTTGTAATGTATAAACAGTATCTTGTTAATTTTATAAAAGATTAACCATATAATCTGTAAGCAAACAAATCATTAATAATTTTAAAAAGTTTTAAATTTTTATTAAATCATTCAAAAGTTACTAATTAATATCTTGCTTCTAATTTATTAATTAAAATTAAAATAAGACGTTTTTATTTTACCTGTTTATTACGAAATTTAAAAAAAATGGTATTGAAAGGGCAAGAAATTTACTTCTCCCCTACCAAACCACATATTATTAAAAACACACAACAATTTAAAAACTACAGAATTAATAAACACTCTTTATTTTTATAAACTGTTTTTTTTTCTTTCTGTAAATTAATAAAATATTATAAAAAATAATTTTAAACATATTTTAAATTAGCATATATCTATATAAAAGAAAAACGTATTGCGTGAGTGACAAAATAAAATATTAAAATGCTAGTAAAATAATTATTTTCGAGCTAAAAACTCGACTACAAAATCTATTTTAATTAAAAGTAATTATATTTTTATTTTTATCAATTTACATAAAATCGTCTATCTACTTCGACAATTTTTAAGAGTTATATTAATAAGAATATTAATAAATAATTTATATATTTTTTTAAATTAATCAACTTAACATTGACTAGATTTGATTTATGATTTAGTTTTGTGAAGCAAGTTATAATTAAACTGTATTAAAAAATTGAACAAAATGACAACCTTTTTTTATTTAAAAAGTATTCGTAAATAATAATAATAATAAACGAAAAGATGTATTTAGCAAATATAAAGACGTAGTCGATTGACGAGTCATCAGATACACATTTAACATCCGATGCGGTATAGAAAAGGGAAAAGAAAAAGTTTCCTTGTATTATACCTTATTAGGTTTACAAAAGGATCTTAGTTTTCTTCCGATTTCTCATGCTACTCCCGAAATAAATATTTGATAGGGTATGAGAACGGGATTGTTTCATCCATTCTAAATTACTAGACTATAAGATAGTGAATCCGATACTAGAAATGTACCGGTAACCATAGCAACGGAGAAGGAGAATAGCAAGTTAAGGCATATCCGCATCGAAATCCCTTCCTGGATTGACCTTTTAGATGAGCGACGGGTGGTTTCGCCAACATCAGCCTATTTGGCGATCTATTCGGTCAATAGAAAAAAAATCATTGTGTTATGTAGAAAAGGAAATATGCCGGATGGAGCACTCTGTAAGGAGGATCAAGCTTATTGACACGTGTGTCAGGTAGCGGAAGCTTTAAGAAACGACAGAGGAGCTTCTTTCATGCAGCATTGCTCTCGAGCTTCTTTCAGAATTGAAAGAGAGACTCACTGGCACTGAATTACTCAACTAAACTGCGTAGTAGCTACACCCAAGCAGAATATCTGATCCCATGATCGCTAAAAAATACTCTCTGCGACTTATAAAGTTATCCACCAAATGAATAACCTCTCTAGTATTTCGACAGGATTTTATACTTTAGAGGTAAGCTAATGTGTATATATATATATATATTTGAGATGACAGAAGATAGATTTTCCATTCTAAGGATTCCCATTAGCGTTACACAACTTCGAGATATATGTTCTTTAAAATATTCATTTTTTTTTCTTTTTTCTTTTTTCTTTTTTAAGGTCTAGAGGAGAAAAAGGGGGTAATTTTTCTGTTTAAAACGATCACGCGAATGATAAACAATTAAATTTTCTACCTTTTTTCTAGCTCAAAATTTTACCTCGCTTAGTTAATCAATTAAGATTTTTTTAAAAAACGAAAGAATTAAACAGAAAAAGTGAATAAAAATTTGCATAATAATTAAATTAGAAGTAATTGCAATGTTTAATAATAGAATTTTAAAATCTGTAAATAGAACGAGATTTGAGATTCACGCGATTTCGTCATTTTCTTCAGTAAATTGATTTTATATTAATTTTTATTTATTAACTAATTAAAAAAGAGTTTCGTCACTAATGTTTTACCCTTTTACAATGTTTTTTTTTTTTTTTTTTTTTTTTGTTTTAGTTCCATTTCTTTGCGTCAGAAATGAGAAAGTTCTCAAGTAAATGGAACTAAAGTCTAATTTATAACATACCATTTATAATGTGGTTAAAGGTTCTCATATTTTATAAGATTTTCTGTTTAGCAGGCAAGTGTCATATCTTCTTCTGATAGGAATAATGGAGAGAGAGAGGGAAGAGTGAGAATATTTTTCGTATTTCGACAGATTTACTACAGATAAAATTCGTTGGAAAGTTGTTTTTTTTAGTTTTGATTTTAAAACAATTAATATTTATTTAAAATCTTTATTAACTTATAGAGAATTTTCTGTTATAATAACTTTATGTTTTTTTTCTGTTCGTATCTTCTTTCCTAATGAATTTTATTTGTAGATTTCTGTCATTTTTAACATTAAACAATTCGACTTCTTGCAAACGTTATCCTGACCGCACGTGATGGATGACTGTATTAATTATCCAGAACAGAAACACAATCATTTGCGTTTCAAACATAACATGAAGCAGGAAAGAGAAGTTTAAAAAAGAAGAAAAGGAAGAAAAAAAAAGATAAAGGGGTATTCCTCCCCATTATCCTGCAGGAATTTTTCTTGCTTAAGACAAATTACCTGACGGTATTGGCGATAATGCTGAAGAACGAAGTCAGACGATGAATATTGATGATCTTCACCAGTGGGAGAAGCTATTGCGCTTTTTATCATTCTTTAATTTCTCAAATCTGTCTGGCCTTGTTTCGTTAACATAAAATTATGTGAATCGATTTATATACGAAACCTTATCATTCTTATTATCTTCGTTTGCCATCTTTGTCTCATATATTTGCGTATCATATAGGCTAAAGCATTAAGCAGAAGTAGTAAAAAAAATCCCGACTGAAAAAACCCAAAGTAGACATCGTAATGAAGATTTGCTGGACGAAGTTTCTGGTTACCGTACGAAATTTTTAATAATGTTTAATTGTTAATACGAAATTATATATAATTACTTACTTTATGATCGTTATAAAATCTTACTAATATGTAATTTTCTTACTTTTTTTAAGAATAATTTTGATTTAAAATACTTTATTATAATTATAGTAATTCGGTGTGATAAAGACATTAATAGTGTTTTGTATATTTAATTAAAGTGGATGTAATTTCGGTTATTCGAAAACAGAACGAATGACTTTTGTTTCGGATAGGAAAATAAGAAAAAATGCAAGATAAATTTTTAAACGAAAGTATATTTCTGTATCGTTAGAAAACAAATCATTGGTGAAAATAGGTCAGAAAGCGGGCAGGCGTGCAAAAAAGATTTATTCACTTGTATCTTGAGTATTTTGCCAGCAAAGGAAGATGCGGGCTCTGTTTAAGAGGCAATACTGGGCTGTTACTGCCTCACGCTACGTCACTCTCGATTCGAAAGATGGATCTGGCAAGGTTTTCTGCCAAACTGTCGGATTTATGGACACCTCCCTCTCGGAACAGTGGATTTGCATTGAGTGCCGCACCAAATGGGACGTGTGATTCACAGCCTTCTCCGAATTGGAGTACAAACGAAACGCGCTGGTCAACCAAAAACATATCGACGTTTCCTCTCTTATATAATACTATTTATCATCCGGTGCGGAATATATTTTAGAAAACTGCTTCGACGTTTTCGCTTCCCGAACAAATAATCCATATAAATATATACTTATATATATTATAAGATCAAACTTTTGAAAGTTTGATCACGAACTATCCTTATATTAACGTAATATTAAGATGGATAGTGCTCTCCGGTATCCTTTCAAGAAGCTTTACAGTCTCGGAGCTTCAATGGATACTGATACAAAGAACAGATGTTAAAAATTTTTCTATCGTCTCCTTCGCATTAACGATATTCTTACTCTTAAGTCTTTCTATTATGTTAGAAAACTCGGAAAAGAATGTTGTCTATCTTCTTTCTAATCTCTCCCAGGAATAACTTATGAGGTGAAACCATGTCTGCAAAATTGACTAGCGGCTAGAAATGGAGTTTGCTATACAAATTCGAGGCAGCGTTCAGACACGCGAACGTGTCTTTAGCATCAGCGTGGAGGATGTTAAAATTGTTTTCATATCATCATCAAAAATTTAGTTGAGTTGCGAATAATAACATCATCGCAAACTAAACAAGAGCCTGATTAAATTTATCTTCCCCGAAATATCCCATTTTACGCGAATCTCGTCACGATATGTTTAAAAATTAACTGAAAAAATATGATTCAATCAATGCTTTGTTTATTATTTACGTAAGTTTAAGTAAACTTTTATAAAAACAAAAACACCGTAACATAATTATACCGTACGTATTGAATGACAAATACTTTTTTACCTTAAAGAATATTTACATTATTTTAACTTCTACATTTTTTTTAAACTTACGAATTATTAAATATTATTTTTTTAATTTTATAGTTTTATTTTTAAAAAGATAATTAGATAAATTAAAGGTAATGTACCGATCCACGTAAAATAATTGTTATTAAAAATATGTCTTTTAATATGTTTAAATGTGAAAAAATCCAATTTTTGGGTCTTATCTTGGCATTTTTTTGTCTCACGATTTCTTTATTTTTAATTTATGTACCTTTTATTAAACGAGTATAAATCGAAAACAAAGAATTTATGAGACTAACAAGAATCAATGTCAGAATGAAACCCAAAAATTGGATTTTTTTCATGTAAATATATTATAAGACCAACTGCTCCAACACACCGAAATATATAGGCCCTATATATAAGTAAATACTTCAGTCATACGTAAATTTTTCTTATAGACTACCTTTCGTTTATCTAATTGTCCTGTAAAAAACAGAATAAAATAAAATAAAATCAATTTTCTTTACTATAAAATATTACTTCCGAGCACTCAATGTACACAGGATAATTGTTCCTTAATTTGGAAATAAAGAAGTTATGAGGCTAGCTTAATTTAAAAGGACGAGTTACGAAAATTGCTTCGTTCATATTTAAACTTGATGATATAATTACATTTAGTGAAATTACGCTTCCTAAATTATAATCAGCTTTTCAGAGGACTTTCTCTACGTGTTTTTCAATGTTTTCTTAGAAAGATATTATGTGAAATCTAAAATTACGTTATTTTATATATACAATTTTTGTTTAATTAATAATCATATTTTGTTATATATTTAACATATTGTATAGTTTATACTGTGATATAGATTATAACAGCATTCGATAACTTTTACTATTGATGATTATAATTTTATATAGATTTATAATTCAAGCTAGTAATACAATTTTATTAAATTTGAAATTAAATTCAATTTTAATTAAGCACTAATCTATAAGTGAAAAATCTGCGTGGAAATTATTAATCATTCGATTTTCATCAAAATTAATTTTCCTTTACACATTTACCTAAATATTTAGAATATTAAATTAAATTTCATCTCGAAACCATTCAACTAGAACGAAATTTAGATACGCGGAATGAACGTCGAACGTGTATATCAAAATCACAGTAGATTAGTATAGGGAAGATAGGGGAGAAAAAAACGTTTAAATTAAGAAATTTCGGCGTTAAAAATAGAACTGTATGCATTTGAAACTTTACTGGAGTCTACAAAATCAAAAATAGTTTTCTTCAATTAATTGTAGAGCTGTGTCATTGCGAAGAATTCTCCAAATGCCGCCCAAAATTCATTCTTTCTTGAACAATTCAGACAAAATACTTTAGGTTCCTTTATTTGTTACCGTTGGAATGCGAACTCTGTTTAAGGGAAAGTGAAAACCTTTATTAAAAGAAGAAAGTCTCGTTTGTTAAGTTAAACTTTTTCTTTTAAACTGTATATATATATATACGTCAACGGTTACATCCAAAGAGGCGAAAGAACAAATTCAACAGTTGTGTGAATTCTAAAGTTTATTATTAATAACGTGTTTACTACATTCTTTTTAATATTCGCCCGTCTCGGTTATTAAAAGCACTTTCTTCTTATTCTTGTAGGAAAAGGAGAGAAAAAAACACCAAGCAATTTTTAATATTAAAAGAGCATTCCTGAATCACTGAAGATACTTTTTAAATCTATCGAGTTGCACGTATGAATGAGTTATAATCTAAGAGGGGAAAATTAAATACATTTTCTTTTTTTTTCCTCTAATGAAACTAAAAATAAATCAATAAATTAGTAACAGAAAATAAATTTATTTTCGAAATAATTGAAATTGAACAGGTAGAGACTGTTGAAGCAAAAATTTTGTTTATGAGAATCTCGAATGATTTCTTGGAAGTTTAATCAAGCAAAGGAACGTATTTATTTTGGATAGCTTAATCTTGATATCTTTAAAGAAGAAGCAAAGAGATGGAGAAAGAGGAAAAAGAAGAAAAAAAAAGAAAAATATATACTTCAAAGACAAAAATTTCCTTTCACATTTAATAGTTAATTATTGAGATTCAATTCATTATTTACAGAAACTTTCGTAACAAAATTGAATTATCCTTTTGTTTTTTTTTCCTAATTTGTTTATATATTTAATTATTTTACAGTCAGAAACGTCAATTTACATGCAAGTATGAGTCTTCAATTTTTTAAAATTGTAATCAATAATTTTAATACTTTTCCTCCCCCCTTGTAAAATGTAAATTAAGATCGATAATGTGGAATTTTACGTATAAGAAATTTATAAAGTGTATTTAGATATTGGAAAAAAAAGGAATTTTTCTCGATTTACGAACGTTGATGTAGCGAATAATCATTCGTTATTTTGTAACTGTTGAATAAATTGCGAGAAAATTATTGAAATCAACGATAACCTAAGGGAAAACTTTTTTTGACTAAAAATTTACTATTGTGAATAAAACATATTCATCATTAGAAAAAAAATATAAAACAAAATTTGTAAGTTTTTAATGAATAAATTTTCATTCATTCTATAAAAAGTTTCTGAATATTCTTTTTTCTTTACAGATACGTTATTTGTTTCTCAATATTTTTATGTAAAAAGAAGGTAAGAAAAATGTGTAGTATCTCGACATAAACTAATCAAAAAAACAAAAAATATATATATTTTTGAATTTACAATAACATTACATTTGGTAATCTGACTTGCCTCTAGTTTATTATCATTTCGCCAGTTTTTTTTTCTTTTTTTAGCGCGTTACGACTGATTAATATTTATATTGTAGACTATAAATTCGATCCTATTATTATCACGTCATTGTAAATAGAAATATGAATGTTTAAATCACGAAATCAGTTACATTTTGCAGCTAAATTCGTTGATTTGATAGGAGAAAATACGGCACGACTTTCGACCTGCGTAAATGGAATTTATCGATACGGTCTGATCTGGCAGTCTAATTACTGACAAATTACATGTTTTGTGCCACTGTTTATTAAAGGAAGTAAATTATTTATTTCTTTTGCTTTTGTACCCAAGCCGCAACCTGGTTGGAAGTAATTGTGTTCGTTTTTATTCATTCCTCGCATTGTTAGCTTCTATTGTTTCCTTAACGAGTCCATAAACTTTCCACAACATCACCTATCTGCAGCCAGGTGGAGGTAAGCCTTAGGCGCTCCGATGGTATTTAATGAGCTGCAAATTGATCAGAAGCTGAATTTATTGAGGAACTATCTGGGTTGGTATGCTATTAAGAGTCGTTTCGCCTCCGCGAACAAATCACTTCCTCAGAATTCACGTTTGTTACGGATCATTTACTCATTATCTTTTCTTAAAAATCGTCTTTGTCTCATCTTCACTTTTAGTTTAATTCTCTTAAAACTTAAATGTCTCTCGTTTCTTAATTACCTTCGATATTCTCTACCCTTCCTTTAAACTATGTCCAGCTTCATTAATTTAAGAAATCTTTCTACGAGCCGACTTTTATACTAAACAAAACTTCCATCAATTTTTGTTTTTTATTTAGACTTTAATGTTCTTCTAAAGTCATTTTTCTATGTTTTAATTTAACCGAAAGCCATTTCGAACTACTTTAATGATATTAAATTTTATATAATTTAAAAATTTTATAACAAACAACAAACAATGGCCAAATATAAAAGAGAAAAGAGGACATAAAATGTTGCCTTCTATTATACACATTCAAAACAATTTATGAACATGCAAAGGTGTATGTGGACAGGTTAACGTCAGATCTATGCCCAGCTATAAATTTCAACTGTCAGCAACAGAGTGTGCACAGCAAGTGCACTTAATTGTCCGGGCGACAGCACATTAATCTTGATGCCAGGTGCAATAACTCCTTGTAGTCCGTTCCCTACTGTTTACAGAAATGTCACGACGTGAAGAATTTCCTCAGTTATATATATAAAACGGGTGCGATATCGAGAAACAAAAATCTCATTTCGTAAAATTAATTACCCGCTACAGTTTATCTTTATAGGAAAAAAAAACATACAAAATTAAATGTGATTTTGTTAACGTAACAGCACTCGTTTGCAATGTACTCATCCTGAATCAACCCACTTAACATTGATCACGCAGGTGAAAACCATTTTGCACTCGACTGTACGTGTTTATATTTAATTACGCATCAACTTATTTAAAAAATGACATTTTTTAACCTTGATACGGCTACAAACCGTTAAAGCATTATAGAATTTCGTCGTAAATCCATTCGGAAACCATCCAAATGGCTTTAATATGTAAAGATATTAACGTTTCATTAAACTAACCCGAATATTTAGAAGGTGAAGACAAAGGGAGAGAGCTTATAGTTGGTGATAGGATAGAATTATAACCTTCCATAGTTCAGGCAGCAAACGGGGTGTAACACCATTTGCTAGTTTGACCAAATAACCGCTGGTATTAAACATACCAGACCGAATGCACAATGATTCGTATGATGAAAGCCTAGGTATGGTACGCGTTATTACACTGTTTAGTTTCAAACAGCTTCGCTTTAGCTTGATGCATTTTATGAGTCAATCATTACACATGATAACTGTAAAGTTATTATTAACAGTGGAATAATAAATTTCTCGTAAATTTTGATTAGATTTTGATCATTTTTTTCAATCCAATTCGTGTTGCAAATGAAGTTTAAATTTATACTCTTCTGTTTGTAACACACGTTCTTTTCCTCTCTTATATTCTAGAAATATAAAATTCTTATTAAATATACAAAATTGCATTGCATATCTGACGTTTTTTTATTACTTTAATATATTATAAATCAATTTTTCGATTACAAAATCGAAATTTGCATAACTAAACATTTATTTTTTACATTCAAAAAATAAATTATGTGTCCTATATGAACACATGAAATTCTCTTATAAAATTATTCTTTTATTTACATTCTTCAAAAATATGCATACTTTATTATTATTTTTTTCTTAGCAAAGTTAGTAAAATAATTTTTCTTTCTTATTTAAACATTTTTTAAAAAAATTTAATACATAAATTTACATAAATAAAATTTGTTAAGGTATTTTTTCAATCCTTTTTTTAATTTTATATATTAAATGTTATATTTTTGCATCGCATTTATACAATTTCTACGAAAAAATTTATATTATATACAAATTTAATTCATTATTTTTTAGATATTAAATAAATGTATTATACACCGCATTTATTTTAATAATAATATAACAACTATTATAATACATTAATAAATTTTAGTGTAAAAGTATAAAACAGACACACAGGAAATAAGGAGGATACTTTACCGACATAAACAACATTTATTATTTTATTTATTTTTTTAATAAAAAATTTCGTTCTGTCTGTGGATAAATATCAAGCCCTAAAAGATTTATAAAGTTGCATTTTCTTTCTAAAAGTTTATATATATATTTTCATGATTTTTTTATTAAATAAATCTTGACAATTATTGATTCTACGGCATAAACTGTATCTTAATGCTTTCTCCTGTCTTTCTCAATTAAAATAAAAGAAAATACTTCAATGAATTATGAATTATGTTAATGGAAAAAATGCTATTCTTTTCTCTTCTATGTTATTAACAATCAAACATAGAAGTAAAAGATAATTTAATATCTTATTGTTTTAGTAAGGTGCAAATTTTACAACTTCAGGCATACAAAATTTAATTACAGTTAGTTCAACTTAATAAAGGTCGAGTAGTTGAACTAAACGTCATTTCTGAAGTAGCTTCATTACGGTTCGAATTCCTCTCAAAGGATTTATACCGTGATGAAGTCGGCCTTAGAGGAGCTCGAATATAGAAGAATGGTCACGTAACCGGAAATGATGAATGATATTCTTCAACATTTCCGGTCGACACCCCGAACACAATGCAGACTGATCGAGGTGCAAACCAATTAATCAAGTACTTCGTTTTATCTTCTAAATCCCGACACTACGGCTCACGAAATTGTTTTCTTTCTGCAACAAATCCATCTTTGTTTATACTATAATCAAAATTAAGAAATGTACTAGTTTAACTGCGAGTAAAAAAAAATGTATAGGTATTTTTTTTCTTTTATGTAAGCAAAGATTCTTATAGGCTAGTATCAGAGAGCATTGTACTTACTATACAGCATTTCGGGATAAAAAGAGAATATCCTCTCTTTTAAAATCCATCCAATCAATCAGTGGAATAAAACGATTTGGCTTTGATCCAACTCGACATAAAATGAATTCTATCAAATATCATTTAAAATATATTTTTATATATAGAGAGCTTATATTATTGATTCCTTTTTTAGAAGGAGAAAAATGTGCAAATTCTGAAAGTGTATAAACATTTTCTCTAGTTATAAAGAGTTAAGAGTATAAATAAACAATTTTTGTTAGGTTTTTATCACCGGACAGAAAGATCCAAGTAGAATGGAGCTCTAGTATAATCATATTTCCGATTTCACAGGCCAAGAGACAGGACTGTCCGACTGGAAGTAATGGAGACTCATGGATATTAAGGTTGTTAGATGTGTTGCTCTAACCAAAGTGTGCGTTGTATTTTCATGCAGTTCACATTATCGTTATGAGAGTGTGGAAATATCCTAGATAATTATTTGGTTCAGGTAATTCATCTTTAACTAAGTGAAGGTGGATCGCTTTGATAAAGAGTTTTATTGGATATTCGAGATGTGTTCGGTGATTCGATATTAATTCTTTTGATCATTAAATGAGACAATTAATTAATGATAGAGAGAAATGAGATCATCCGTATAAACTATAATTATTTATCTAAGGTTTCATTTATGACCAGAAGCAACGTTGTCAAAAACCTTAGTTAGATTAATAATCTTCGTTTATTACATTTCGCTTTTTTTCCCCCATTTTGTTTTTAATTTATCGAAAATATTTGGATAAGGTGTTCTGGCTTTCGGAAGGAAAAAAATAATTTTTATACCGCCAAATTTTTTATGGTGCTGATAAGAAAAAAAAATATAATAACCCGAGGGAGAAAGAAAAATGGGCATACATTGCTCTTGTAGTGTGTGTAAAGAGAGGAAAAATCTGTCAAGAATTCTGGATTTAAACAAACATAGCTAGAAATATGTCATTTTATCCTTATACCCAGAGGAAATTTGACTTGTTTCCTTATTAAATTCTTACTTTATATTATTTAGATCATTTGTGTAATTGCTTCTGAAGCAACAAACTAGGATATTTATCTAAATTATTTTTATAATTACTAACAACTGCTACAATTATTAGTCACATAATTCAAGTTTATCCAACTTTAGAATTTTACACATTTCTAATCATTAGAAGGAGAGAAAATTGTTGAATAATGTTAATAAAATCTAACTAAATCGCTACTTTTAACAATTCTAATCTCGATATTATCATTCTTGGAATTGTTCCCCACACTACGAACTGACTTTATTCATACCGACATTTTTATTAACTATTAATGCATAATTATGACTGTAATTTAGTTAACATT
This sequence comes from Centruroides vittatus, assembly GCF_030686945.1. Taxonomy (NCBI): domain Eukaryota; kingdom Metazoa; phylum Arthropoda; class Arachnida; order Scorpiones; family Buthidae; genus Centruroides; species Centruroides vittatus. The sequence continues at coordinate 1,912,841 of NW_027120741.1, forward strand.
ATTGAATGCTTGATTGCAGACATTTTATAATTTATTTTCAGTCGAGTTACTTAGTTATTCATTTTTATGGACTAGAAACATCCATACTTGAGGGATGTATTTTATCGAGTTATATAATGTCCACTAATATAACTGAGAACATTAACTGTTTAGTTCTTCCTCCAGCGGATCATATAAAAGTATAGAAAGTTGGAAGTGGTCCAAATTCCACCAGTAATCAAGTAATTGAAGAAAACTTGTAAAGTTAACAAGATAGTTTTAAAGATTCCACATATTACGCTGAACAAAAGGAGATCGATTTATAAAATAGTCTAGATAAAAAAAACAAAGTACTTAGTAAAAAAACTGCATAATTGCTCCAGAAACTCGTCAATTTTGCTTCTTAAAACAAACTTAATTGGACATTAAGAAGATGAAATAACTAAATAATTCTGAATGATCTTTTTTATCTCCCTTTTCTATTCAAATTGATGAGATGAGGAAGCGATAATAAAGTCAACTGAATAACCCGCAAGTGGCACATCCAATTCATTTTTGGGATTTTATTTATATCGTTACTTACATTTATAGTTTATAGTGTCAGTTTTTCTCGCCGAGTTGACAGCTTTTCTCTCTTTATAGAAAATTGATGGCTTTGAAAGATTGAAACAAGTTCAATAATCTATTTTTATCATAAACTAAGTATCAATAGCCAATAATACCGGACATGTTGGGAGATATCAAGCAACACATCGAATGATAGCCCCGTAATCCAGCTAGGAAGATTCGTAGAGATCACTTCTGGTGCTGGACGTGGATCTCATTCATTACTTTTCAGCTTTATCGGAGATTTCGTCCATTGGCAAGCAAGTCCCATGTCGTTTGCTGCACATCTCGAAAATCCACTGGTATTAGCTTTAAGTGGTGAGATGTGGCTTAATGGGCAACAAGTAATGCGCCGTTTAGAAAGTAATGGGTTCGTTTCGAGATTGGGTTTTCAACCAACGGATTTTATCGACTTTACTTGTTAATAAACATTCTTTACTAAGAGATAGGTTTACTTTTATCTGCAGAAATATACACGGCTTTAATCTATTACGTTAAGAAGAAATAATTTCATTAAATGCATTTTAAATTTCGTGTCAAAAACTCCATTTTCTTTTCTTTTTCTTCTTTATTTCATCATCTAAAAGATTTTCGTATTCCAAGAGTTACGAGTTTTATCTCTTTTATTTCTCTGAATTTTAGCATTTTCTCTAATTGCTAGGATTAGAAATGCAGTTAAGAAAATTTGTTAAAAACTATTTTCCTAATTAACTTTTTCGAAAAAATCCAATTAGAAAGTTTTTATCTAAGAAAACCTTATTATTTAAGAAATGAAAATGTTTTATTGAACGTATTTAAATGATTTTTAGCACACAAAGTAAATTAAACAAGTAATTTTCTAGCATTTAATTCTAGAAATGCTAAACACGATTTTCGAAAAACGTGCTTTTTGATTTAATTATAAATAAATAAATAATAAGTAATTTTAATTAATTCCTAAAAAATGTCGGGGTACATAAAAAATTTAATTATTTAACGTGGTCTTATTAATAAATAAACGGATGCACTTTCTAGTGTAATTAAACTTATGATTCGTTCGTGTAATTAGAGTTGTAAGTTTTTCGTGTTTTTAAAAATTATTCTAATTTCTCAAGAAAAAAACAAGAATAATTTTTAACGACCTAAAAACTCTAGTAATTATGTAAATATATTTATAAATAAAACTATATTAATTTTTTAAAATAAATCTGCATTACTTAACCATGTTCCTTAATGATCAGGCTTTCCGCAAAGCTCGGTTGCTTTGAGCAGAAGCAAACTAATAGGCAAGAAGAGTTAATTGCGTTAAAAATGCAAAAATTTTTAGATATTGAAAAACAAAAAATTCTGTAAATTATTTAAACAAGGATTCGTTTTATATAAAAAGAGCAATTAAAGTTAATTTTCTCCACTGTAATTATATAATTAAAACACAATTCCAATCAAAAAGGAGGAAACATTATAAAGGAAAGGAAAAAAAGATCCAATACAAAGTAATTAACTTCTTTTATAAAAATCAACACCAATTTATTCTTTTTCGTAGCTAAATTTATTATTTTTTCCCCAACAAGAGATTATTTCCACTAAAGTTTAGTCTAAATTCAAATTTGAAAAAAAACGAACAAGATTTTTTTGTATACAATTCATTTATTCTTGTCACTTCCCCATTGTGATCAAAATGACGTTTAATTAACTGAGAATTTATATTATTGCTCTTTGGGGTTTTTTCCCCGAATACGTATTTTTTCTATCAGGCGCAGTACTTTGTCCCGAGAGATCTCTAGAGCTTGGATGCATCAGGGAACGAATTTCAGTCCAAATGAAAGTGCCAAGTTAAATCTCCATAAGCTTATGGGAGTCACATTTCAAATGATTAGTTCAAATCCTTTCTGTCAAATTTCCATTGTGGTTTCATTTACTTTTGTTTTATTCCCATATGCAAGAACACTATCCTTAATCTGGTGATTGAAAATTCTGATATAATTTAAAAACCCTTTCTAGTTTTATTTTCTTCTCTTTTATTTTAAACGACTTCTGATGTCAAAGTTAGCTAGCAATAAAACACTTTTTTACTTCCAAGTTTTTGTACAAAATAAGAAAGAGTAAAAGTAGAGGAAGAAAAAATAAAATAAAACTAATTTTTTATTCTTATTTACTTTTAATCCTTTATTCACTCCAATAATGATCTATTTTTTAGCTTCTTAAGCATTACTCCCTTCTGTTTTTCCTTCTGGATTTTATATATATTCGATACAAATATATATATATATATGTATATTTTTTAAAATATAATTTTAATATAGTTCAACATCAAGAAAAATTGCTTTTTTCCTCTTCTTAATTTAATCTAAAATATATATAAAAAATTATAATTAGATTTATAACATTTCTGATCAAATTTCAGTATTCACATTTATATTTTTAAATTTTTATCAAAAGAAGTTAGAATAATTTTATTGATGCCGATGGAAGAGAAGAGAAAAAGTATTTTTAAAAATTGCACTGAAATTGCAAAATTTTAATGATGTTCTTTATTTAGTTTAATCACGAAAAAAGGTTAATAATTTATTTTATAAATTATCTAAAAATGTTTAGAAAGTGTAAAAATTGCCAGTAAACAAAGCGTAAATATTTATAAAAGTGAATGATAACCGTGTCATTATCTTCGTCTTTATTATCGATCATAATTGCGAATTAATGATAAATGCTGATCGTTACTCATTAGTTAATATTCCTACATAGATTTATAAGTTTATATTTATTATATTATATACTTACCAAGGATATTAACTAACGTATAATATATATATGTATATATCAAACACGATAATTATATTATATTAATTATATTATGTCTACATATTTATATATATATATATATTGTGTACGCTTAATTGCTATCCATAAAACTAATATAGAATTACTGATATTAACTAATATAATAATATACACATTACAAACAAGTTAACTAATATATTCACTTAAATCAGTTATAACTTATTAGCTAATAATCATCGTACTATTATCATTTATAACTTTAATATAACATATTGGATAATATATAAGAATATATTCGAACATTTATAACTAATTTACAAGTAATCAGTAAGTAAATCAACAGGAAAATTGGTTTCTTTACCGAAAAATTCAATAATTTCTCGTAAATATTAATATATTTCCTTATTTACAGTTTTTAAATATTAAAAACACGTTAGATAATTCATATACTAAATTATGTTTACTTAATATTAATAATTAAATTATTTTTAACTGGAATTAATTAAATTGATAAATTATCTAAATTAAGTTTAAAAAGTAAATAAATTTCGACTGTAAATAAATAATAAATGATTAATTGTCAATATAATGATGATAATAGTAACTATAAATGGAAATATACTTTACTCTCATGCAATTAAATAATTTATCCATAAAATGAGTTGCTATAATCGCATTAAAAATCTATTAACTCTAAATAAATTTTGCAAAGTGTCGACTTGGATAATAAAGCAACTGAATTAGGAGAAAATATCATTAAACTTGTCTGAGTAAAGAGCTTGTTGAGACTCTTCATAGATCATTATAATTATAGGAACAACTAGATATTGACTTAAAGAGCACCTGCTAATTGGATAGAATGTTTGCCAAAAGAAAAACATCAGAATTGCTCCTCCATTTATAGTTAATTCTGTGTTAACAAAGTATCACTAGTGCTGTTTAATTCATGTTCTTTCGGGTCTCTTTTATTACTGAAGTTTAAAATGTAAATAATAAACTACTAGATGATTATATTTACAATTTTACTCACGAAATATGTAATATTATTGCGAGAGGTTACATCTAGACTTGAGAATGAATATAGAATGATGCCGTGCTGCGGAGGTTATGTAAGGAATGCGCTGTTAACAATTTCAAAACTGAGAATACATTGTTTGCATTATTTAGCCGATGATAAATTATAAAATTGTAATTAATTACGAAACTTTTAATGCGGAATTTATTTATAACATTTATCTATAAACGTATAGGTAAAAAATTTCAATTTAAATTAGATATAAATTTTCTTGTAAACAATTCTCGTACGACAAAACAGATTACATCAGATAAATGGTTTACTTGGCATAAAGAAAGTATAAAAACTATGGCGACATCAATCTCGGTACTATGTACAAAACACAGTCCACTAATAACGTAGTCGGAGTCGAAGACACAAGAAACATTATCTAGACATTAAGACCAGGTTTCCATTCTTAGATGGAAAACAAAGGCGACGTGTTGTCCATTAGCATGAAGTATACGGTCACAAATCGTCCCACAGCGTAGGAAAACAGTAATGGTTTTCCATCCTAACGACACACATAAACTGGCATCTCCTTAATCCTCAACAGTGACGACTCCACTAACTCCGGGTTTCTATGATAATTAGAGAAAAACTGTTTCGATGCATAAAAGTAATCTTATCACTATCAGCAGTAGTTGGGAGGGTTACAGAAGAACTTTTCAGTTAATCACGTCCACCTGGTTGCTTTCTTCTTCTGTTTTTCCTTTATCTTTGTCTCCATCTTACATTCCAGAAATAATACGAAACCGATTTGATTCACGATAAATTCGAAATATAAATCACGCCGTCGTCGATTTTATTCCAAGCATACCTTGGAAAAAACCATTAATATTTATTTCTCGGTTCATCTTTTACATTCACAGATATTGAACTTTTCTGGAAACTTATTGAGTTTAGAGATACGACTTGCCACTTAAATGAAGAAACGGTTTTCAATCTATATCCTTGCGAAAGAAGGAAACAGTACGAATGAATTCGAGTGAAGAACTGAAAATATTTTCCTCCTGTTAGAAATAAATATAAATCACACAGTTTTGGAAATTTTGTCATACCAAACAAAATCAAAAAAAATTGATAAAAAGATCCTGTCTAGAAAGAAACATACCAAGGAAGGTCAGTGACCTGCATCGAAAATATTCCCAACATACTTTCGAGAAATTGGTAATGATATATCGCTGAACAGTAACAAAATTTACGTTAAAAACTCCCTTTAAAATCTAATCTTCCTTGTATAATGCACTTTAATCCGTAAACTGGTCGAAACGGGATAATGTTTACTGTTCGAATTCCATGCAAGTTATTACCACTCAGCCTTATGCAAACTTTGTAGATGATAAGAGCATTCGAATCATTACTTTGCAGAATTCAAATATTATATTATTGGATTTTCGCAGAAAATTGCATAAAGAAAAGCTACATTACCGTTGCTGTATAAAAGATTCTAATGTTTTGAGTGTTTTCAGGTAGGAATATCCCTTGGGAAATATGTGAAATTGTCGTCCTTCATCTGTGTAACTGTTTCTAGTTGTTTCTGTTGCTTTAAACTTTACAAGAATCCACTACCCTTAATGCAATATCATTGATGTAGTTTTTAGCTAGATATTATTAACTTTATGTATTTTTTTCTATTTCCGTAATCATCACTGAGTAAATGGAAGCTATTACCGAGATAAATACCCTTTAAAACTTTTTATTATCCGAGTTTTCTTTGTATTTTCTCAAAATAACAGCTAAATTCAATTCTTTTTTTTATACCAAGCCAAACTTTTTAAAGAAGGTAAACAATGTTAAATTTCTTTGACAATTATATAAAATTCCCAAATAGAAAATCCTAAAGACTTTTAGCAGAATTTGAAAATATCTGAAACCTTTAAATATTTCTTCTGGGAATGTCGTAAACCCGGTTAAGAATTTTTCTTTTATCTGATAGAAACTAAACAGATATAGGTAATACATTTTAGGGTATCTGAAGCAAAAACCTGGCTGTTTTTGACTTTTTAATAAAAAATAAAAAAGTGACAATCGCCAAGTTTTATACTTTTGTCGATTTTACCGCAATCAATCATCGACTTCTTAACTTTTCTTTCAGAAACATCTCCCGCACAATGTTTACAGAAAGCTATAACGCTGTACATTTTCATTAATATCTAAACAAATTTTTTTTCGTAAATAGTTTAGAACTTAATAAAGCGTTCATTTGTATAATTATTGTTTATAATTAAACCAGGTTAAGGGATAATGTTAGCTAATATACTGTAGATGGTGATCGCTTCCTGAATGCTTCTATAAATAGCAAAGAGAAAATAGCTCGGATATAGGACAAGACCCGTTATAAACGGATGTGGAATGACCAAAAGGTTAACGCTATCTACAGGAGGCATTTAAGTGGGACTTTCTGCAACTTTCATCAGTTGTAGACAAACTAGATTAACCTTTACGTGCCTTTCAGTGGAGTTTAGCCTTTTCGGTTATCTGCCTCCATCAATTGGGAATCGTCCTAGATTTTCTTATATATAATTGCATTATCTCCCCCAAATTTTTATCCCATCATTAAATAAAAGTATTATTAATATATAAAATATTCATTTCGTAATTTCACAGGCCTACGATTATAATTAAATTTCATACTTGAGAATTCTTACCCGAGCATTAAATTAATAAGCTTATTATCATTATTTTCTTTTTTCGAAATTTCAGTTGTTATTCTACACAATGTTAATTTTCACTTTAAATTATATTTTAATTAAAGTGATACATAATTATATTACGGTTTGCAACATTATTTCACACAAAAGAAGAGTAACGAATTTGTTACTTTAATTATTAGAATACACTTTAAACAATTTCTGTTTTCAGCTACGTGACTACGAGAATTGTTAAATTAAATGAACAGTTCTTTTAATTTTAATTTAATTGTTAATTTTATTAAATAAATTCAATAGAAAAGTGAACAAGTCTCGAGTGATGCTTAACAGTTTTCCCTGTAGATCCAGTTTATATTTATACATATAAAAGTTTTCGGGCATAATTCATAAAGCACCTCATCTCCACCCAATATTTTTATTCATGAATTCTTTAAAAATCCATCTCCCGCGAACAACTTCTTTATGATTTTCCTATTATTCGACCATGTACAACAACAATACAGGACAGGAACCGCATTATAATTCTAACCACAAAGTACCTTTAGATAACGTTTCCATAAAACTGCTGGCAGGAAACTATTTCTATTCTAATAACGTCTTCTTCCTTGTTTGTTGTCGAAAGCACATCGATAGTATATAGCCCGGGACGAAAATAAACTCGACTAATCTCGATAGACCTTCCAGCTTCACTACGTCATCTGGATCTTTATGTACACGTAACACTAGCCATAACCCACCTGACTGCCAAAATTTCCTGCCGACAATGAGAACTAACAAAAGGGTGACCGACTAGATTGGTCCCTCGTCTATGTGATTGTATCGTAAAACTGTGGACTATAAAAACAATCCTGGGCTGTTGTTTTGCTCACTACGACTCTCGTGGGAAATATCCACTATTATACTACTTTCACCTCACAATAGCCTATATTCTAGAGGTCAAAGGTTAACACTAAAGCTAATGCATAAAATTCACATTCGTAATGACTCCAGGCGATAGCTTCTTTGTCTTTAATTTAAAAATACCGTGAAGAAGAAGGATATCAATTGGCCCTTTCCTCTCCATGGTTTACATAAATTTTAATTGATTCAAAGGCACATCTTCAAAATATAAATATTTTTTTCCGTACTTTTTCAACTTAAATAAATCGATTTTTTTCTTCTGATCTATAATATTCAGTCGCAAAAAATGCTAAGCTTTTTGGACAGATCCAAAATCAATTCCTTGTTCATTGCTATATTGCTATATTGATCAAAAACAGAAGCTGTTTCGTTCGCATTCTTCGAATTTATTCAACTGAAAAAGAAAAAAAAACCAAACAAAAATGTTACTGAACTTCAAAGAATTTTCATTTCTTTTATTTTGTAATGCTCCAAGGTGATAAATAGAGAAAATGGCTAATATGTTAGAGTACTATATTAGATGTAAACAATTCTATTCTGAAAGCATTCTCTTCTATTCTCCGAAAATTGAAAAATTTTACATATATAAACTATATATATATACTATATAGAAAAACAGCGTGAAATATCTAAATAAATTATTCTCCTTTTTTGTCAAGACATTCACACATATATCCTAAACAAAGAACAAATAATGCATGACGAATAATTAATATTTCTCGGTTAATGATTATTTTTATATCAAGTATTTTAGAATTAATAAAAAAAATTCAACTAAAATGAAAGAATTTTAAATATTGTTTTTTTTTTTTTAAACAGAATTATCAATTTCGAAACAAGATACTCGGAATTATTATTTAACACAATAAAGGTCAAAATCCGATAATTATTCAAGTAACTTGTCTTCTTCAGGAATCGATAAAGAACGTGAAGTTCTTAAATCCACAATTTACGTAAGGATTTTCATTTTCAGAGAGATTGTTTATCAAATTTGAAAGTTTTCCTATCAGCCGTATGGATGATTTAAATCGAAAAAGGTCCGTCTTATCATCTTCGAGAAGTTTGGAGATGATGCTATCATAATTTGTTCACTCTCTAATATGTTAACTAAAGTTTGTGATTTTTAACAGTTTCTGGCAGCTCCGATAGACGAATAACATATACAAAACAAGAAAAAATATACTATAAACGTATTTTTCATTGTAAAAATCGAACTTTTCTCTTCAGAAAGATGAAATAAATTTAAAAAATTAATGTATTTTTATTCTTTTGTTCTCCGTTTACAGTGTAAAAAAAAGACCTCGTACCAAATAAATAAATTCATTTAAACAATTCTTATATAAACTATAATAGTCTATATATAATTATATAATAGATACTGCTGATATATATATAGTATATATGTAATAAAAATAGGCTATGATCTGTAGGCATATATATAGATATAATGGATATATAAAATATTCATATAATCTGAATATTTTACGTAATATATATATATATATATATATATATTATAAATATCATTTCGATAAGGAACATATGAATAATGCTTCACAACTCAAACAAAGATAAAATCTAATTATTAAATTTATCTTCAACATCCAATTATTGCTCATTTATTTCCTAAGGCTACACAATTTCAACGAAATAAATCTCTTTAGGATTTACTAATTTATAAAATCGAATATTAATTGATAATTAACAAAATATATATTATTATTAAATTATATAACACGCGGTGTGTACCTTGTAAATATTACCGATAAACATGTCGATTAAATTCGTCAGTACACGTATTCTTCAATTAAATTGTTAAATTCATTTTCAGATTTTCTTGTTAATTATAATTGTAGTTAATTACTCGTGTGAATAACGATTATATTTATATATATATTTTTTTATTACTTTTTTTACTTAGATGATATCATTATAAATGGCTAAATCTTCACGATATGTCTTGCTGTTTGAAGAAGTAAAAGCCGAATGGAAAAGAAGGCAGATGCCATCAAGGAAGCCATAAAAGAAAACAAGAAAACATATCTGATTGCTGGATGATATCAAAGGATATATGGTAAAAATCGCTTGTACTCGGTTCTTAATGGCTATCAGCTTGTTTCAACGCAACTTTTCGGTAAATAGAAAAAAATAAAAACCTCTTACAGAAATATTTCTGTTGATATTGTTGTTTACATTCCTTCAAATCCGGTTAAATATTTTTAATTTCGTTTTATTGTAAAGAAAAAAATAATAATAATAAAGAAGTCTGCTTTTTTTAATTTTTAAATTTTTTAAAATTAATTTTTTATTATTATATTGTATATATTTATTTATTTATCAAATTAAATAATATATATTTGTTTCATTTTATTAATCGTTTTTATTTAGTTAATAAAATTATAGAAAAATAATTAAGAAAAAATTATTTTTGTTAGTTTTTTTTTAAATTTTAATAAGTATTTATGTACAGAATTAAAATAAAAAATAAGCATATTTGATACATATTTTTAATATTTATTTTTCTGTTTCTATTATTTAGTAATAAGTTTTAGTTAGTATAATTAAATATAAAGAAGGAAAAAAAAATTAAAGATTAAAAATGTTTAAAATTAAGAGACAAACGTGTCTATTGTTCTTAATGGAGTATTAAAACATAACATCAATTAGAAATTTTAGCTTTAGCTTTTACCACCTGAAATCCTTTGATTTCGTCTGCATTGGCATTCAGCCAGAGGATTTTCTTCTGCAAACCAAGTAATTTATGGATAATTTGCTTTATGTACAAACAAGAATTAATATATAATGCTTTAATTTTTCGATTTTTTTTTCCCTTCTTTCGTCGGCACCGCCTCTTGCCATTGTGTTTATAAACGAGTGAAAACCGCAAAAGGTTCCCATCAAGAAAATGCCGCTGCTGCTAATTAATTTTGGCGATTACTCATTCTTTAAACTACACCCTTTGATGTCCAGCTCCTTTAGATAAGAAGAGGGGAAGTAAAAAATAAGTTTACCAGCCGCTATTACTTAGAATTTCTCAACAAAAGCCAAATCATGAATAACATTCATTGTTTTTCTCAGGTAATTGCATTTTCTTTTACGCATTAACAATACTTTTTTCAAATTTTTTTTTTGTAATCGAAGTTTTGGCATTAATGCTAGTAATAATGAAACTTCTACATAAAACTGACCATTTTGATGAAATATTCTACTTTATTGGAAAATTTATGAGGCTTAAGCTATAATTTAAACATTTTAATGAATTTCTATTGGCTTTTAGTGTCGACTTTTTTTCTTTTAATTAACTAATTGAATTGATGAATATATTTTTCTATTTAAACAGATAAAATTGAGAAAATGAATTGGATAATTAAATTTTATATGTATATACCGAGTTTTATTTTGTATTTAAAGCCTTCAATTTACACAGATTTGTATTGTCTCATTTGTGATGTATTACATTTCCTTAGATTTCATTAAATTCAATTAGTCTGTGTCAAATTCTGTTTTGTTAAATCGTATCAAGTTGAGTTACGTTAAGCTAGATCAGTATCAGGAAAAGGTCGAAACGTCAGGGATTTCAATTATATTTCAAGATAATGCTGGCATTTTCGATATCCTAAAAGGGAAATGCCAATTAAGAAAGACAGAGACATTTGTAGGCTCTATCTCCTCCTCTTCCTCCTCCTTTTTCTTCCGTTCTTCTCCTTCGTTTCCTTCTCCTTCTCCTCCTTGTCCTTTCCTCATTTAGTGTCGACTCTGCGAGTTCATTTGCTTGTAGGTTGGGCACGATTATATATATAGTAATTTCTTATGTTAGGTTACATTAGATTCTATGAGAGTATACTAAACTGTGTTAGGTTATATGACGTGTTACATTACTTCGGATTATATGAGAAGGCATCCAGCTGAGTTAGATTGTGTTATGTTTGATTATATTAGATTTTGTTGTGTTTGATTATGTTGGATTGTGTTATTCTCTTATCCAATGTCGTTGTTCTGCGAGCTTGTGTTACATTAATTAGGTTGCACGTTAGATTGTATAACACTGTGTTATTGACAAAATATATTTTGCTTTATAAATCTCTTTAAAGTATTTTTTAGTTTATATTATTTCTATTACATTTAAAGAAAATTCTTTACGAATTAAACATGTTTTTTGCGGATAATTTTAAGAACTTAGATAACAACGTATATAAAAATGGTATGAAATATTTAAAATATGCTAAGATTTTAATCTGGATTCCTATTTTAGTTCTTTCAGTTTTATTTTGTAGTCGTAAAAATAACTCTTTCTCTCTTAATAACAATAAAGTGTAATGAAGCGGCTATCTTGGAGCTTTTTCCTATCTTATCGTGTATTGGATAAATATTTCTCGACATCTTTTAAGAGGCTCTCTGATTGGTTGTAGAATATTTTTCTTCATATTTTGTAATATTTAAAAATCTTTTTAGATTTTAATATAAATTAAATTATATTATAAAATACAATTTGGTACTCAACTTATCTGCAAAATTGTTTTTATTTTATGTAAGTTAGAGCAAGAGTTATATATCAACAGGGCATAAATAGTTTAATATTATCTATAATTTTGTATTATGTTAAGTTAAATTGTATAATAATTAAATTACATTTTAATATATTAAGTATAGTTTGTCTAATGTTTCATGCAGAAAGAGTAGACTTAAATTACGTTTAGATTAATGCATAAATAAATTTTTCTATGTTTACAGTGGTTTAAGATGCGTTATTATTTGTAACGTACAGTACGTTGTATAAATTTAAAACGATATATCTTATTGATAACGATATCCATTTATTGTTTTTTCAATACATTAGCCTCTATAAATAATTTATAGAGGGAAATATTTTAGAAAAAGATCGAATTACTTTGTTTATCTTCATTAGGAGATGCGAAATTTTGTATACGAAGAGTGGCGAGTTGGAAGAGGATAAGCGAAACGTTTGCTTTGCTAAAAGATTAAAAAGAAGGCAGTGTAAGGAAAGGTTAATTAAAGGCAACTTTTTTAACGTGTGTGTATTTTGAGGAGACTTTCGAGAGTTAGTGATGCTTGAAAAGGAAACAATGGAGAAAATTGGAGTAGACCCAACGCGTCAGATCAGCAAACCTTTAGATCAAGTTAAGCGTAGGAAGAAGAACAGGGAGGAGGAGATATCTAATTACGCCGATCCGATCTGGAACGGTGAACTTGGGACCAAGACGAAGCTTTAATTAGTTTAGTTAATTTACCGTAGAAAATAATAAAGACATTTATTGTTGTGTGTCAGGTTGGGGTTAGCAAATGGTCTGAGTCATTAAGTATTTTATGCTGCACCTTATCCTCTCCTACTACTACGGATTTCTTCCCCTAACCGTTATTAGGACTTTTAAGAGGTCTATTTGTCCCACTTTAAGAACTTGTGTAAATTCGTTAACTCTTTCATTAATACGTGCGATAAAAGTTTATCGTCATATTCATTATCTAACCCACTTATGACTTTTATTTATTTAAATATCAGCTTTGTTAGCAAAATCATCGCTTAATACAGTTTTGCATTCATTAAAATTTTATACCATTTTTATTGAAAATAATATAATAATAAAAGATATCTTTTAAAATTTTTGTGAATTTATTCAATTATTAATATATTTAAAGCTATTATTTTTAAATATTTATATAAAATAAACCGCCTTTTTTGTTATTTCTTTTCTAATTATATATTTTTGCCGTAGACAAAAAAAAATTTACTCGCGAGTCATTTTTAATGAGATTTATTTTAAATTCTAAGTAAAAACAAACAGATTTAAATAAGGTTTATTGGTTTATTGAAATTCAATCATTCTAACGCTGAACAAATAAAGTTTTTTTCAGACCAGAGGTTATTTTTTTAATATTTTATCTTTCCTACACAATCTCGTAAAGATCTTGCAAAATTCCATTAAAATCGGATCACTTCTACATGAACGTTGAAACAAATATAACATCGCGAACTGATTCATCTCGTTATTGATTCAGCTTAAGTCTAAATAAACAATTTAATGCATAAAGTGTTATTGTGTTACATTTATTATCGTCACACATTTATCATATTTATTAGAAACGTTGTCGGAATTCTATTTCCTAACAGTCAAAGCGTGATGCTGATAGCGAAAAAATAAAGTATGATCTACTGTTAAGTTCCACACCGTTTCTTAGCAAAAAAATAATGGTAGATCTGACATTGATCATTGACCATGTTGATTGATGTTGGGCGACAATATCCATTATATCAACATTAAAGTCAAGTAATCTGATAAATTAACCAGATAACTTTGATTTATATTATTAAATTGTTTTATAAAAATTACTTTTTTTTATATATAACTCGAATCTTGCGCTATTATTTCTTAGATACTGTTACTTTATCGATAGTAAAATGATACGGACTGTGTTAAGCATTGAGTTTAGAAGCTAGATTTGTGAAAAACGTGGGTTTTAACCTTTTAGTACATACATCACAGCAGTTCTTACTCTCAGTTGATTTATTTAATGTAATAATTCTTCAAATTTGACAAATATAATCCGTATTTCAGCCGTAAGAATTAATCTGTTTACATAAAAATTCAAAACATTATACTTTGTATACACAAATACGAATCTAATTTTGTACGGTGTAAAGCTTTTACACTTAATTAAATCTTACATTGTTATTAAAATGTTGTCAGAATGATGGAAATTAATGTAATTTGTTGCTGTGCGAATTTGCACCAATACGTAGCCGCAAGATTAGCCCATACAAATGACACTTAATTTATGTGATTCGAAAGATATTTCTGCTAACAGCTGGAGAGAAATTATATGTAATTTCCATTATATATGTAAGGTTACAAAATATGTATCGTTCTCTCTATGATAAATAGCTTCTGGACTATTATTCTTACCGCAAGTCGCGTGTTGAGATCCAGATATATCACTACCATAATTACAACTTTCAGAACTAAAGAATCGAACCATAAATCACTGACGAAGCATTGGTGCTGTTCTTATCAACAATGGCATTAGCAAAATCATCGTGGCCATCGATGAATATGTCAAAAATTATGACATCAGTTGTTGGGCGTTGTCACGAATGTGCCTCGAGAGAATGGGGAAAAAATGTAAAAACCATTATTATTTTATTCCTAAATCGAAAGACACTCGCGCTTCCTATCAAAAAATGGCTATATTTAATAATTAAAATAACACAATTTCCATCGTTAACATCGAAACTAAGCATCTAATTTAATATTTCTAAAGATAATTTAATTAAACTCTTATGTCTTTTAGGGGTTATTCTATCGGAAATGTGGACAAAGAAGAATTATTTACGTTAATTGTATCGATGTTTTAAGTATTAAATTATTTGTTCATCTAGCTTGCAAATCGCTATTTTAAATTTTCAAGAGGTAGGAATCAGTTCATAGTTCCGAGTAAATTAAACAATGCTTTTACCGAAAATATTGAAAATGAAGGCGTGAATCTCTCCAAGGAAAACTAAACGTTGTTATTGGATTAAATACCCCCAAGTCTTTCTGCTAATTAAACACCCTCCCCGCTTCATCTTAAGCGATGTTCATAAGGCCATGGAGTACATTTGGGAAGTTGTAAACCTGTTTGAAGTCATGAACTGAATCTTTCATTCATGTTTAATGAAAGCTGAAATGGCAAATGGGAAAACTCCCTACTGGCTATTTATCTACGTCTTTGCTTTATGAGTAAACTATGCTAAGATTCTTTTCTCACAATCACCAGCCTGAAGGCCCTACAAATAGGCCTGAAGTCATTTCATCAAATCTACTACTATTTTACTTTAATGGATTTCTTTATAATCACATTTTATAAAGTTTCTAACTAGTAATTGTATCGTCATCCATAAATATAACTCATTAAAAATGATTATATCATATGAAGACAGAAATATGGCACGCTGTAAAAGTGATTGAGCAGCTATTATTCTCGAGCATTTTTTTCCTTTTTTATTTATCTTAAAAAGAAAAAAAAAAGCCGAAAATTTAACATTGAGATGTGCGGTTAACAAATTGAACATTAATATAAATTAAGAAAGTTTTTCTCTCGAAGATTGCATTTTCTAGCGTGACTAAGATACGAAAAACAATTTCAAACTCATTCATCTTGTCTGTCAACACTAGAAAGATCAATTAAAAGTTCAAATTTACTTGAATTAAAGAACATTTCATCAACGACTCTGTCATCTGATAATTATACACGTGATGAAATTACTAAAAATATAAAAATCAATTTTCTTTTAGTCAAAAATCTCTTTTAAATAATAATAATTAAGTTAAGAAAATATAGCTAGTAGATAACTATTATTAAATGGAAAATTGTAACATCTTTAAATAAAATTTAGTATTAGAATTAATTTTTTAAAACGCATTCCTCTTCCAAAAAGTCGCTTGCTGTTGTTCAAAAATATCGACTGAATCAATCAGGAGTTCTTAAATAAGAAAAAATGTTTAAGGTTTCACAGATATGAATTCTGTGAGACAAGAATACATATGGATGGGGAAATCGAAAACGGATTAAGGAAACTCGATGCCTGACTGCAACATTTCTTTTGATCGATGGAAAAGTATACGCAAGAAGTGATTTTTAGAAAACAATAACATCTTACTCAACTTCTGTCACTCGGTGTGTATGTAAAATTCGTTTAATTGAACGCGTTTTTAATGGTTTTTCCAACTTCAAATTATTCTCCAACTTTAAATATTTGCATAAAGAATGCACCTAACTCTTTAAGACCAGGTTTGCTAACTTATAAACTACATCTGGATCTAAGACTATTTTAAATAACTTAATTTAAGTCCTTTACTTGATTACTTAGATTATAAATTTGTCTTTCACGTAGTCATTTTTTAAATTATATCTAGTCACCGTGTTAGATTCTAAATTAGTTTTAATCTAAATTAAACTCGACTTCAGTTAGGATTTAAATTGGATTTAAGGCGTAAATTTGGAACTAAATTGAAGTCAATTTTAGAATATTTTGACTACTTTAGAGGTTGATAAAATTAGTACAATACAAATAACATTTATTAATTCATTTTTTTAAATAATATATTTAAATTAGTTTTATAAATTTTTCGATATCTTTTTAACATTCAATAATCATTAAATTTTACGCACGAAATAAGCTCCAAACATTTAATATTTTAATTAAATTGTAACTAATATATTTAATTATTTAAAAATATATTAAAAATATCGATAGAAAAGTACTTATAAATCTTAATAAAATTCGTTTATTGGAACAAATTAGCAACCATTTTCTTTATGGAATTCTTCTGCTCAAAGTATAGCGTGAATTATAAATGAATTCGATCTGATAATTGCGTAAAGTGACTATTTATATATAAAATCGCTGTTTCAACTAAAAGCAAGATTCTGTGAAAATTCAACTCGAATTCTGTAAAAAGAAAGGGGGAAAAAACATACAAAGTTGATGTTAATGCGAATTTACGAGTCGAAATATAAAAGTTTGAATAGCAGTAATGCACTTAAATGTAACTTAATAAGTGCATTTAGTATCAGCATTGTGTTAAAAATTTTATAACATTAAATTTACTCGCAATTATAACAAAAAAAGCATAAAAATTTAAGTTTTAAAAGCGAAGTTTTAAAGTTAAATTTTGTTTTCCTAAATTATAATTTCTAAAGTATTTATTTTTTTTTATAGGAAACTCTTCTTCTTAATTAATTAATTATTAAGGAGAGTTTTTTAATCGAAAACAATGTTGAAAATACACACAATAATTTAATTTTGTATACTTTATTTTATTCTGTATCAATTGTAAACAATAATTTTTTGTTATAGAAACCATCTTTTAGTATAAGGAATTATTCCCGTCTAACTCGATGATAAGATGATTCATTTTGTTTAATTCTATTGCATATTTTAATTTAAATTAATTAACTTTAATTTAGAGCTGATAATTACAGATTGTTGATACTCTAAATTATTTATTTCACACAACATTAAAATCGTACTATTACATATAAGCGAATTTAAATACATAATTGAAGCGAGGAATAAATGAATCACGTGTAAATTCACCATTTTGTTTCACGCTAATGAGTCAAGTATTTCAGTTAAGACAATAAACAAGACCGAATTCGTACGTAAGCTAAACATGCTACAGTTTTTAAATTAAAGAAAGGAATTCTTTAATTTATTTAGCGAATAAAATAACGATTAATTCACTTCTTCATACGCTTTTAACTTATGTAAAATTGTGTAACAAACCTTCGATATAGTCTGCTGTATAAATTCGCGATTACTGAAGTTCAATCACGCGAATTGGTGGTTATCTTAAAATAAAATGGTGACCAATTCACATGATTGAGTTTTGATACGTGAGACATAACAGTCAAACAAACCCCATTCGGATATCTTTAGAGGTATCAGATGTCGAAGTAAGCAGAAATTGGCACCATTTTAAGATGAAGAAAGGAACATAAACTTAAGAATTGATTAAAGTAATATTAAATCTTTTCGTATTAAAATAAAATAAATAATTTTTTTCAAATAATATGTAAATTCAGAACTCTAACCACAGTTTACTTTAAAAAAAATCAATTTTTTAAAAAGTTAAAAATATACTCTTATTTTTTTATATGTATTTTATAAATATTAAATGTATGTATTATATTTTTTACAAGAAAATAAAACATTAAATTCGTATAAAACATAAAAGACTTCTA
Organism: Centruroides vittatus; assembly: GCF_030686945.1. Lineage (NCBI taxonomy): Eukaryota > Metazoa > Arthropoda > Arachnida > Scorpiones > Buthidae > Centruroides > Centruroides vittatus. Next base: position 1,931,531 of record NW_027120741.1, read on the forward strand.
ACAGCCAAAAGAAAAAGTCATATCCTAAAAAATATTACTTTCTTATCTCTGAAAAAATTTACTTATTTAAATATATATGAAACCTGTAGTATTTTTATACTAAAAACCGGATATTTTAAAGCATTTTTAAATATTAAATACATATTTTAATGCATATTTAATATTTATACAGAGATATTTTCGATTTAATATTTTTTGAAAGGCATTTAATACCTAAAACGTATGGTTTTAAAAAAAAATATATTCTAACATTAATTAAAAGATAGGAGTGATATGTGATATACTATATTTAATATAGTTTGCAATATTGTGCGAAAATAAATATTTTCTCAACTTCAAGATAGTTGTTATTAAAGAAAACTTTATAATTTTAAAACTTCAGTAATTAACATTATTAAAGAAGGAAGAAGAGAAAAATATTGTTGAGCTAAATGAACTAAGAAAAGGGAGTCACTTTTGGTAATCGTTATTATGATTAATTTTCTTTAATTAACGTCCCCGCGTAATTGAAATGAAACATTTTTAGTTTGTTTTGATTATAATTGAAACGGAACATTTCATTCGTTTACGAGTGGTAAAAGGAGATAATTTGTTACGTGTTTGTTCCGAACTCTGTCAATAATCTATGAACAAAAATTACTTTGGCTAAGTTTTGTCAGTTTAATAAATTATACAGTAAATTTTATAAAGAATATCCACGGGGGAGTTAAATTTTCTTTATTGACGGTGATGAGTTCGTTATTATAAATGGCAGAAGTTTTCTCAACTATAGATAAAAGGCTTTCTATTTTCTTATCGACGGTTCCTCTTTCTGTTGTTTCGGCTTTTCTATTTGATTTAAGTCATGAGGGACGGAATGAGACCATTTCTGTCACGTCATACAGCATCCGGTCACGAGTACAAACGGGACTAGTGCTGTTATTTCCTTCCGCCTTCGTTTAATACGTCGCTATTTTCCATCATACCGTCCCTCGTGACATCACGTCATGAAGTACATTGTAACGTGACAGTTGTCACGCCTCGTATATATTTGGCAGTAAACATTTGCAAAGGAAATCGTCAAATGTCCGAAAGTCACATCAACGTATTCTTCTCTTACAAAGTCCAAAATTCTCGAATGTATAAACGGGCGATTTTTAAGTATTGGAGTTAAAATATATATATATTTCTGCTCTAGGCGTATTGATCTACTTACTCTTACGCCAAGTTAGAGATGAATTTAACCATAGTTTTCCTTCTAGCTATATAATTTTATTGTTAAATTCGGGTGAAAAAGACGTAGTTTGGTAGCTGAATTTTTCTTGTTTTTCATCTATTATAAAAACTATCCCATCTCGATAAAAAGGACTTTGAGAATATCGGAGTTAAAATTTTTAATAATCGCCTATAGAAAATGTGAAACGAGGGAATAAAAAGTTATAAAAAGGCTCAGTTCTGTTTCCGATCAATTCCGGAGTCGTTTCAAGTCTCTAGTGGCAGTTTTCGAAGTCAAAACGATGACTCGACTATATATAGTGATAAATGATCGTTCGAACTTGCTCTAGTCAACATGGAAAACGTGATGTAGCTGATACAGCTTTTGCATGAAAGGACACCGTAAAGCTAAAGTGGGTCTATTTGCTGCGACTGTACATGTTGGCGCGGACAACCATAAACCTTACGATTGTGTCACTTGTCTTGCGTTTTTACTGCTGTTCTCTAACTGGCTTTCGTCGTAAAAATGCTCGAGTGTGAAACACATGGTGACCGAGAGATTCATCTCTCTGGAGGATCCTAATTCATCGCGGTCCACACATAAACATGATAAAAGTCAGACAGTTCCTCGATATCAGGCGATTACCTATATACTTTATAATACTAAAAACTCCTTTCTGGCATCGAACCTTTCGTAAATAGTTATAAATCTGCTTTTAGTTCTTTATAACTTAAAAAAAATATATACATATAAGCCTACATTTATAATAATCATAAATATACGAAATTATAACGATAAATATAGAAAATACATTAAATCTTTCTTTTTCTCCTTCTTTTCGCCGTATTTATTCGAATTTGGATGCACTTACACTTTAAAAAAAATAAATAAAATGGATTTTTAGGAAAATTTGGATAATAATTAAAGTAAATATAACTTTAAAAGTTTATTAAAGAGTAAAATCGTTAATAATGTATTTAGAATGAAGTAGAATTAAGAAAAACATGTAAAATTAACAGGAAACACTATAAAATATCTATTACATACAGAATAGTGAAGCGTAACAGAAAATACCCCGGTTTAAGATACATGAAAAATTTATTTATTTTCTTAAATTCGGGGTAATCTTCCTCGAAGACACATTCCAACTTTAAGTTCCAAAAAATATCAAAAAAGTGTACCTAAAATTTACAATAATATAGTATAATTATTTGGCTAAAAAAATAAAATATATTCAATAAAAATTGAATAATAAATATATGATTATCTTACCGATATTATTTATGAGAATTTTCTTAATTTACTTGTAAATATATAGACTTATCACGTATACATTACACGTTAGTTTTATTATAAATCGGAGGAGAGTAGATTATTTTCTTAAAAATACAAAGGAATATGAAGATGAAACAAAATCAATTTCAATTCGTTTGGGCGGATTTAAATTAAACTTCATGTTCTGGTTGAAACACTATTATTAAATGAGTAAATGCTAGAACATATTTCTGGACTTATCCTGTAAGATTAAAGTAATTAATAAAACAAAGAATGCTTAAACTATTAATTTAATTTCATGTGTACCTATTTATTTTATGGTTTAAAACATGCCAGTTAAAGATACGTTGTAAGGGAAAAAAATTGAAAATTTTTGCAGGAAAGAGAAAAATAGGTGGGTAATGGAACAGAAATTAAAGTTTTGATATATTATCTTATTTAAGTATCGTGTATATATTTTTAAAAAATGATAAAATTTCGTTTTGTTTTAATTTTAAATAATTTAAGTAAAGGATTTCTGAAATCATACAAATATTTACGTGTTATTTTTTGAAAATATTTAGTGTTTTGATCAATATTTCTATATGAAATGTATGAAAAAGTTTCAGGGATTAATGATAACATACATTTTTATATAAGCATTTTTATGGATGAATTTCATCATTTACGAATTGTGTTTTCTAATACAGTATGAAATGGTCGGATTGCCAACGCGGTAAAGGCGAAAATCTGCTGCTCTGAGGGTCTGGATTCGAGTCTGGGTTAGAAATATCAATAATTATTCCTTTTTAATTTGATCTGGATATGTCAGACTCACTACCATTGCGGACCTGGCCAAACACGAGATGAACCTGGAAAAAATGCCTGCCCTCTTAGTTCCCACAGGTGAAAAAATATTAAATAAATAAATATATATATAAACAGTCGCTGAGTAAAGAAGTCAGACTGCCGCTCTGAGGAATTCGGGTTCGAGTACTGATCTGATTTCAGAAATTTCCATGAGTGGTTTGACTTAGATATGTCGAATTCAGCCTTTTATCATCTGGTCCCCCTCCCCATTGTGAACCTGACCGAACTTATGATAGATATGAAAAGACCCTCCTAGTGCCGCAGGGAGAAAAGAAAAAATGCTGATCAAAGGTCTTTAACCCCCTTCCCCCCCAAAAAATTGATAAACTAGATGATATGGTATTATTAGTAATTGCAATTTAGTAATGATTTCATGCCTTTCATTCTCAAACTGTTTAGTATCTGAATGTTATAATTCAGGTACAATTTAAAATAATTTAACTTTAGAAGACAGCTGAAAGCATTTATTGTTCAGTTCGTTAATATCGAATTAAAAAAAACAAAAAAAACAAAGAAACAAGTTTACTTGATGGCAGTAAAATAAACGGAAGTAATCGACTTAATTCTATTTTAATTGCTTTTGATTAATCTCTGTAAATACCAGATCAAATAATTATAAGCCTAGTTCATTTATACTGTGCTAGATCCTAAAATAAAGAGTTAGAAACTTTTTTACTGCTTCTAGCATCAGGTCATGTTTGTACTGCATCTGAATACAATCAAAGCAATCCTATAAAGTATTGTATAGTGCTATTTATTGTAATTGCGTCTGAATATCGGAATCTTCTACAAGACTTGCATACAAAAGATAATTTCTTTCTTTATTATGATACGATAAAGAAATTTAGGAGAAACTAGAGATGATTGTAAACATTTTTCGCTTTTGAATTTTTCTATTTTTTTCTATGTATTATTAGAAACGAAAACATTACATAATTTGATTTATAGTTTATCTTCGATAATATATAAAAATAAACTGTTTATATCGTGAAATAAATAATTTTATTCTTAAAAATATATAAGGAATTTGGTTACAAAGGAATCAAATTAATACACTTAAAGTTATTGTAAAATACACAGGTGATTTTGGATAAGGCAGAAATAAAGAAATTAAATTAATCTGATTAAAAATAAATATTACGTTTCAAAAAATGAATAAATGCGATCTTTTTAGTACAATAGATTACATTTTTTAAACAACAAATACATGAATATAATTTGAAAAATTTAATTTAAATTTTCTAATAAATACTTTTTACATTTGCATTAAATATTTCTATTGCTACATCTTTCGTTGTTCGGTTGTACCGTACAGTTCATTCGGTATTCAAAAACTTCATTACCCAGACTACTTTTTAATTGTCAAAACTAATTAAACAAAATCCCATTTGTCATTATTATAATTTAATTGCTTTCTTTAATGAGAAGTTTTATCGACTAAAGATTTAGATTTATTTTTTTCTATTTCTCATAAGCTGTTTTAGTTTTCAGAGAATATAAAAGTATATATATATATATTTTTTTAAATTCTTGTTTTAAGTATATTTTAAAAGATTCTGAAAAAGATCATTTTGCTTGGATTTGATTTGTGTTCTGTGAATGGCATCAATACATTAGACAAGATGATCGAACTCAATTATACCCATTATGGGTTGTCCTGATGCTTAATGGATCAGTCAACATGGATGATCTTATTCTCATTCGAACTTCATAGAACCAATTAACCAGAATACCGAAAAAACTACGATTGTTTGGGACAAGTGAATTGTATAGGAATAAACAATGAAACAGTGTATAAAATTTATAATTAATAATTTATTCATTCATTAGATTGATCTTAAAGGCAATTATACTGTACTGTATACTTAATTTTTATGGAAGTAATATATAAATTATGTATTTTTTTAAATCAATTTTTAATTCTTTTAATTTGAAATATATGTTAATCTAGATAGAAAATCACAATTATATCAATATTATTTTCTTCTTAAACATCTTAAAAAAGAATCTTAAATATACACGCGGTTATAAAAATAACTACAAGTAAATGTAAACAAATATAATGTTTGTTAAAATAAAAAATATTAACAACTTATCTCACAATATTTATGTTAAACACAATTAAAAGGAAAAGACTAACTGAATTTGACTTTTACGCTAGATTTTTCTTTCTCCGTTAAGGGATGTCATATAACCAAAGAAATGTAACTAAATTTTTGGTTGATTATATAATATGATAACTGCTCCAAACAGTCATTTTCTGATATTATTGTAGAAGATATTTTCAATGAAATTGCTTGGATTACGATTGTCTTCAATCTCTGTAACTTTTCGAACAAAAGGTTTCCCGATGGTTTTGTGATATTGGAAACTTTTTAGATTTCTTAGGTAAATCAATGAGATGAAATTTTTCAAATGATGGAATCTTGTCTCTCATCAGCCGTTCTATAGAATCGACTCCTCCCACATGAAGATCTACTTAAAATGGATGCTTCATGAAATGGATCGATACAATACAGCTGTGTATTAAGCAAACTGTAGTCTCTTCTCAATCTTCAATCGAAACTACCTAATGAAACATTTCTTTCTTCTCTAAGCCTTATTTGAATGCAAAAACCTAAGGTAAAACTGGATAATTTCGAATTTTTTACGTGTTACATTCTAAAAACATATTCGCAAATATTTACGAACGAAAATTAAAAAAGAAAAAAACATTAAGAAATGGCGGAAGATATTTGTTTTTACAAGAAAATGTTATTGTTTATAGCAATATATCTGAACGTTGTAGAAATCCGTTCGGGACAATCCTGGATAATATCAATTTTTTGTAAAGCTCGGTTCTCAATACTAACATTAAATAGAGAAATGAGGAGTCGATTTTCTAGAAATTCAATGTTATAAAGGGATTACATTGAACAGGTGAAATTCGAATACTACTAGTAGTATTAGTAGTACTAGTATTGGTGATACGACTACAGGTTTTTGATGTATGTTCTGACAATTCCATTTTTTCTGTTTGATAAGATTCTCTTTCACACTGAAACGTTTTATATATATATACAGATAAGTTACATGAACGTTTCAGAAAATCTAAAGAAAATATTATATTTTCTTTTCATTTTTTTTCTAAACGGTTATAAAGATTGAATTGAATTTTTGTACAAATATTTCAAGAAAAAATAAACATATTATTATTTTTTTAATACTAATATTTCAAACGATCCAAGTTTATTATAAAGGTAAAAGTTATTTAGAAAAGTTTTCAGTAATTATCATAAATTTAAAATTATTAATAGAAAAGATATTAAATAGGATAAAAAGATTCATGAATATTTTATAAAAATTATATTAGCTTAGTCTTTTTAATTTTATTAATATAAAAACTTTGCAAATACTTCTCCTTTACGTTAATCCAAAATTATTTTTATCTGGTTTTTTTAAATTCAGTACTTTTTTATTGTTTAATAAAATCTAACGTAGACATATGTTGAGTTAAATTTAAAAGAAAACGGTTGAATATCTTTAAATATCCTCATTAATTTTAACTTGTTTTTTGTGATATATGTATCAAAAAAAGGCAAAGAGGCAAAATACAGTGGTTGTAGGTTAATGCAAAAAGATGAGATTGGAAGCATATCTGATGATAAACATTTAATGACAGTCATAAAGGTCAATAGTTTATTTTTTGTACAAGAAAAAAGGTAAAGATTTCAGGCTTCTTTCTTTATCAATTTTTACTCTGCTAAATTGGATCATAAAACAAACCGAGTCTTGGCCTTATTTTATGATAACATTACTTAAATTACTTAAGGGATTCTGGGAAAATAGCATCCATTTTGGTTTCGGTTCTTTGGATTAAAATGTTTTCCCTCTTAAAACCCAAAACTGTTTTTGAATAGATTTATGCTCAAATAAAAAGATTTAAATGATATATGTCACGTATTTGTTTATAAATACAACATATTTTAAATTAAATGACTTTTATACATCTTATTAAGTTCGAATTTTACTCAAATTTGATTAATAACGCTTCGAAACCACTAAAAGTAAGCTAAACTCTTGTATAACGCGCACATAAAAACTTAAAATTAATTTAGGAAAAAAAATAGAATTTTAAATTCTTGAAGCCATAAATTTTCATAAATTTCTCTTTAAAAAAATTACCAGAAACAAGTTAATTAATTAAGTAAAACGGAAGCACTAAGAAATTTTTATTAAATTTCTGTAAATCGATCAGCGAATAATAAATCTTTCGACTTTCAGTTAAGCACCTATCTATCGATATCATTTAAAATATTAAATGATAACTTACCAGAAAAATAATAACGATATTTTATACAGAAAATTTGTCCAGATCATTTATTATTAAATTTTGAAATTAATTTTAATTTCGAAAGTTAATTCGATATTTTAAATAAATAAACGTCTTTAATAATTCATAACAAAATAAATAACTTTTAATTTTATTGTATCTAAAAATCTCAGCGTTTACGAAATATTGAGAAAATTTCTGTTGGAACCGGTTTATCTTTTTTATTTTCTTTTTTCTAGAGAGAAAAAAACAAGATATTGAATATTGGTTAAGTTTATTCATTGTTCGTTTCATTGGTCAATGAGCATCGATATCGTTTCGACCTTCGTCACGCATTTGGAAGATTTTATAATCTGATAAATCAGAGGTTTTATACTGAAATTGGTCTATCAATCAATGTTAAATGTACGAAAATCTATTATTCTAGTCTTCGATCAATGTCAAAAGCAGAAGACGGGATTTCGTCGATACCTCAAAGCACTTAAAAGTCTCCAGAAAACAAATTAACTAGTACCTAATATCAGCTATCAATGGATAGGTTATCATTTTTTACACAGTATAAAAGAGAACAATTTTTTCCACTTTCGATTCTTTCTTTTTCTCTTCAGTAACTTCAACAAAGTTTGCTGCTTTTTTCCCCCTTACTTTTAGATGAATAACTATAAAAGTAGACGTTGGATTTTACTGCAAATTTTGAACACAGTTTCTGAAGTCATTTATTGATTACTCCTCTGGAATTTCTTCATAGCTGTCTTCCAACAAGTTAATTCCTTCGGTTCTTTGCACTAAGCCTTGCATGTGTCTAACTCTGTACAGAGTTTGCTATTTTATCTAGATTGCTTGTTTTTAAAGCGGTAGTAAAAACTAACTTTTACAATTTGAACAGTTTGGTAGATTACTGTTCTGGAATATAATTGTTAACTAAAACAGGCATATAATTAAACTTTACTGCTAGTCGACGTATCATACCATGTATTCTTTTTTTACTCCTTTATTTATATAAAACTTTTCCTCTCTCCCCCCTCTCTTCTTAGCTTTTTACAATCTCCCATTCGTGAGTTTTTTTATTTAAAGATTTCGTCGATGGATTCCATTTCCACTGAGACAATTAATTCTCGAAACTAACGCCATAAAAGACTAGAAGAAAAGTCGAACTGAAGTATATGTTGAGCCTGTAGGGATAGTAAAACATAATTGATTCTGCAATAAGAAATAATGTTCAGCTTAAGTCTCACGTACGAAGCTTTCAGACTTTTATTTGAACAATAATTAAACCTCCTGGCATTAATTAATTTAATACATCTTCAATACGCATTCTTCCCTTCTAAGTATAACAATTACAACTTTGAAACTGTCAAATTACGCTAATTATTAAGAACGTAGTTTGAATGAAAGAGTTACTCTTTATAAATGGTGTCAAATTTGACAGGTTCTAAGTTTACTTGTCTACAACTTAACGTCGGTGTTACGCTATGCAAACTAGAGATATAAACGGACTAAAGGTTATATTATTTATTATTAGCAGATTAGATTCTGCTTACTTCGATAATTATATCGAGTAAGCGCCAGATTAATTTAATTTCGTGATAATAAAATTAATTGCATGATATAGAATTGCTTAACTTTCTGTTCGTAATTAATAGAAACTTACTGACTTATCTGCTATAGATTTTAATGCAATCATTTTTAATAATTTGTTTTGATGATTGTTTTATAGGATATGTCTTAAATTAATAAAAGCTTATCTCATTCGGTCAATTTTTCTAAAATTCTTTCAAAATTTGTATAAATATGTATGTAAATTATATATGAATGAAATTCAGTTTATAAATCAAATTTTATCCATAAAAATTTGATTAAAAAATTAATGAATTCGGTTAAAATTAGCATAAAAAATGCATTTAAAATCAATATAAATTTGAGTAAAGTTTGTTTAAAAACGTTATCCAGAGTCAATGAAAATTCTTCAAAAATATGCAGAAAAAGAAACCGTTTAAATGTTCAAAAATAAAAAATAAATATTTTCGAAATTAATAAAAGTTTGAATTTATTAATTACTAAAAATTAATCTTTTTTAAAATAAAAATCTGCATAAGAGGAGGTTTTTCTTTTTCTGGATGCCGCTCGTTCTTTCATTTATTTCTAATAGAAAATATTATCTATAGTAAAAATTGAGATAGTCAAGCATCTATATTTAAATTCTCTAGATTATTATAAAGTCATTTGCTAAATAGACACGTAATAATGATAACAGCCGCATCAGGCCACATCGCAATCTGGCATTGCGATGTAATAAAGAGAAATTCAAATAAACTTCTATTACTTTAAATTATTTCTTAATTCATATTTTAAATGTATTAAATGTTATATTAAAAACTGTAAATAACATTTATTATTATTATTATTATTATTATTATTTTAATTAGTTTCACTTTCATACATTTAATATTACAATTTTCAGTATTTTAATAATTTCATTGTAAAAATAATATTAAAAACAAATTTGACAAAATGCGATAGATTTCATTCTAAAAACTTCATAAAATAAAAATTGACTTGACTAACTCTAATTTATTTGACATGATAAACACAATTTGGTAAATTATCTGACAGGTAAAATTTAGAATTTCGAATGAAATTTGATACCTCAAGATTTTCGAAAAATTCTCTTAGAAATTCTTTACTCGGTAAAGCATTACGGGAAACTTATTTATTTTATTATTGTTATTGTTTTGAATAACATTAAATAAGAGATTTCTTTATTACTTTCCCGGCTGTTATATATAACATAGAGAAAGTATGGAGATAAGTCAAAAAATGACACCCCAAAGATTTTTACATTTTTGGACTCGGGGGACATTAAAACATCGAGAAATACAAAAGAGGGGGGTAATTTTTGTATGTATGAATGTTGGGAGACGATTTTGTCATCTTCTTTGAAGCTTAATAACTCCTGTAATTTTTGTCGAAAATTTCTAAAATTTTGCAGGAATGTTTATTTATTAGGGGGATTGATGCTGTTAAATTTTGGTAATTAAGGGTCGAGGGGAGATAAAGGGGATCGTGTGTTTCTTCAGTAGGGTCGGACTTAATGACAATTTTACTCGTTATTAGTATTATACTCGTAATTATACTCATTTACAGTTTTCTTTTTATTATCACTATTATAAAACACATCTCAACTCTCAAAATTAAGCTTTTTGCCATTTAATAATAGTTAAAAATATAAAAAATTTTAATACTAAAATATCAAAACAGATGGCGTCATGAAATGTTGCCGGAAAAGTTAAGCAACTCGTTGCCGATTTTTTTTTTAATTATAAAATTTTTTGCCATATCTATTTTTATCAATTTATATAGGCCTATATATTCCCCTCTCCTCTTTCCCTTCTCTTAGGTTTAAGAGAATGGAAAGAGGAAGGAGGAATATACCGTATATTTCGTATCTCCCCGTTGGTACTTTTAATCAAGTCCATTACGGATCAGGTACTCAACGGGGAACCGATGGGGCCCAACAAATCCGGATAAGCCCCCCGGTCCCCAGAGCGATAGGAGCCTTAGCCATTCGGCCATGTTATTTTTATATTAAAAAATAAATCAATTGTTAAACTTAAGAACAAAAAATTCTCTACCACTTGTTAAATTTATTAATATATTTTTATGTTAATAATTGATGAATCAATTTAATTCGCATAAAAATGTTGAATATTGACATTTAAAAACAAAAATAATATGCAAAACAAATCTTTATCTTTATGAATAATTATGATGTATTTTGCATCGCATCACCGTTTAATTTAAATTTTTTTTACATAAAGTTAATCGTTAAAAATATTTTATTTATATAAAATTAAATATATATATATTTTTTTTACTGGAAAAATTTTTAAAAAACTCGGTTTCTTTTTTCTTAACAAGGATATTAATAGTTGTGTTACAAGACCAGCAATAATTTATTTTTTTAAAAATGAACCTTTATATTTCGAGTCATTTTAGTCACATCCACTAATATTTTATCATATACTTTAGTTAAATATTATAAATATTAATAGTTAAAGCAACGGCTTATACTTCAAAGATGTAGACTATTTCGCTATTCGCACTTATTAATATTTCTACATTATCCTTATTTAATGATGAGAGTAATAAGTTATTTCTTAAAATATTTTTTATGTACTTAATATTAATATCCCATCTTATACTTTAATATAGAATATTAAAAGCTGTTGAGTATGTAGTGAAATGGTTTATTTTATGAGATGCATTTCGTCTTCACGCCATGTTCCACCTTATCCTTTAATACGGAATATTAATAGGTAGCTGACATTTTTGTTTTGCTGCCTTTTTGTCATTTTAATATGTGTATATTATGTAAACTGTTGCTGACAAGTTTGCTGACAACATATGTAAGCATCATTTCTTTTTCTTGTCACATATTTTCATTCGATTTTTATATATCGAATGTATTTTTTTGAACATGTAAGTCATTTTTCATAACTATTTAATACTTAATTCTTTATTTTCATTTTATTTCTGAATATTATAATTTTATACACAGTTTTTTTTTAATCTTTCGAAATTCGTGTATAGAAAAATGTTTACTTAAAAAAATAATAATAAAATTGCAATCATTAGCAATACAAAATTCCATCTTTTAGTTTCATAATTACATTTTTAGATTGTTTTATTATGCTTGAAACTGATTCAATTATTTCATTAGTTAAATTAACAGGTTCATTAATCATAAAATATTCCATTTTCAGTCGTTCTTATCTTTAAAATGACTTAACATTCATTTTGTTTAATATTAAAGAGGCATAAAAATAATAATTTTTCAAACTATTTTCATTTATACTTGTCTTTACAAATATTTCATTTGGAAATTTTATCATTAAAACAGAAAAATACTTCATTTAAATATATATAGAAACTAATATAAATTGGTATATCTTGATTAAATATTTATAATAATTTAAAAAAAATATATATATATATATATATATAATGGCCGTGTTTATGAATAATAATAACTCCAATCTTTATTATTTAATAATATGGATTAAAGTTAAATTTGATTTTAGATGACGAACCAAAAAAAGAAATGTAGAAATTTTACTCCATTCTAATAACCAAATTGCTTTTATTTTTTGACTATAAAGAGTAAATTGGAGTATAAATTGAGAGAAAACTGTTTTAAACAAACGAAATATCTAGCGATTCTTCTTCTTCCATTAGAGAAATCCTTTCATTTGAAATTCTGTTTGCATAATAATCATAAAGAGTATTATGCAGTACAAGGAAGGAAAAAAACAAATAAGATTTTTGTTGTTATTAACGTTATAAAAATATAATGTTTTGTTTATTAATAATTTAAAAAAGTACTTTAACATAATTTATAATATAGATTTAAATTTTAACAGATTTTAAAAAACAAATATATACGTAATGGATTTAAGCGTAGTTATTTGCAAACTGCATTCGATAAAAAAATAATAAAAATACATGAATATTAAATTCATAATAATGATAATTTTATTTTAAAATAATTTAAGAGGCAAAAAATATATATATAATATTTTTATATAAATAAAAAGAAATAAGTGATTTTAAATGTCATTATCATCCAAATAGCATTCCACTCAACGCTATTTTTTTTATTATAAATTTAACAGTTTACATTAAAAAATTTATTAAAAATATTTTTTTTTTTGTTAAATTAACATTTAAATTTATTTATTTAGAAAAAAATAATTTTATATTGAAAAAAAATATTTTTAATCTATTATCAATAAGTAAATAAATTGAATAAATGTTTGTTATTTGTAAGTTTTAATAAATTTATTACGTGTATATATATATATATTACTCATTTATATTTTTTCAATAAATTTATTATGATTTTTTAAATGAGATTTTTATTAGAAAACACGCGATAAAAAAGAATTATTTCATATTTTAGGTTACACTGAAATTCGTTGTTGTTATTATTATTACCGTGGCCCGGACATTCTTCCTTTTGTTATATATTACATGTCAAAATGGTCATGAATTTATTACGCTGAATAATGTATTTATGACCTTAACCGTGAAAGCATAAAATTTTTAAGAAGCAACTCATTCAAATATTTATAGAGGCAGGAAATATTTCAGGCAAGGTTTACATAATTGTTCAACGAAGAAAAAAATTCATCCTCAATATAATGACATTAATTTTATATATGTATATTGGTTGAACATTCGGAATTATATTCATAGATTATAATCTGTAAAATATTATAAGATATTAGTAAAATATATATTAACTAGCAGGTAGGCCCGGCGTTGCTGGGGCAAAAGTAACGATAGCGAAGATTAAGATTATTACATTATAGTCACAAAAAAAGAGTAATTTCATCAACGAACTAAGTATTTCTAAAGAAAGGTCGAATTTGAAAATCGAATGTTCTAATATTGTTCGATTTTCACGACGTGTTCTGATTATATCCTGCGATTTTCATCGAATATCATAAAGAAGAAAGGTCGAGAAAAACCGAACTAATCTGTTTAAATTTGAAAATCAAATATGTTCCAACATATTACTCTTTTTCTTTTTTCTTTTTTTCAAGCGCCCGGAAATCTTGCACCTCGCTTTCTCTCGTTCTCTATTGTTACTTAACACTTTGGTACTTAAATCTGGTACCCTAACTGTGTACCAAATTTCAACTTTCAACTCCTAACCGTTTTAGCGAATATTAAGATTATTACGTTATACGTGTAGTCAACCTTACCCGTATTCACGGAATGCAAAAATTGGGTCCTCCCTGTTTTCAGACTAATTACAGAATTTTTACATAGGTCTAAAAATATGTTCAATTTCCCGCAAAAATGAAAAAAAAACTGCATCTGCGTCTTGCACGTCGCTTTCTCTTAACACTTTCATTGTTACGTAACACTTCCATCGTTGATTGAAGTGTTAAGCCTTAATCCTGTCCCTCTCCCCCGTGGGGAGGAATTTCAAAAAATCCCTTCTTAGTGTGCGTTCTCGTGACGTACCCTAACTGTGTACCAAATTTCAACTTTCAACTCCTAACCGTTTGAGCTCTGCGCTGATTATTATTATTATTATTATTATTATTATTATCAACTCGTCTCGATTATATATATAGATATCAGCATACATCATTTTTATTATCTAATGTTATATAGGTGTTTAGTTTACTAATATTGTTATCTATATCAACATGAGTATATTTATATTACTGTGTAAGGCTGTTGTCTAACACTTGATACTTTTTATAAACTTATTCCCTCTAAGCATCGTAACGTAAACATAATTATTTTTTATATAAATTATTATTATTCTCCTCATAAATTTCCACATTTTCATAGAAAGAAAACCATAGAAAGCTTTAATATATAAATATTATTAAAACTTAATTTTCTATGGTTACAGATAGAAGAAGGACAAAACTGAAAAAGAACATTCTTTTTTATTTCACTTTTTTTGTCATTTTCCGAGTGAATGACAAAGAAACAAACTTCACAAGCTTATAAAAGTAATTTTTTCTGTTTTGCTTTTTTCTTCTGACTGATCAACCGGAGGAGGATCTCATAGTAAACAAAAGTTGAGCAGTGATGTCTGAGGTAGGCAAGCTAACATCCCTGTCATTTGCTACACCGAGTGACTGTTTAAAAAAAAGAAAAGAAAAGAAAAAGAAAAGCTTGAGGCAGTAAAGGGTCCGTTAGAAACTGTGATTGCGGCTGCCGACATGTTATTGACGACGAATCTTTTACTGAACCGCGAACAACACAAGGCAAGTCTATCGAAGCGAGCAAACAGCCCACTTCCGAATCTCTAGGTCTTCTCTCTTCTCCTTTTTTTTTTATCACACGTTACTACAGCAGGTTCGATAACCAGCCAGGCGTACTTTAACTGTTCTGCTAGCCATTTCGCGTCGAATAGAATCGAATGATAAAACAGTATTTTGCTTGCGTCACTTTAGAAAAATTTAGGTCATAAACTGATATGGGGTCTTACACGAGTTGTCAGAGTGGATTACATCGATATCAGTCCACTTTATATATATATATATATTTGTTGATAATCATCAAATTGGGCGTGTGTATGGACATATATAATTTGTAATCATAATATTTTCTTTCTTTCTTTCCTAATGTTCTCTTATGTAAAATTTGCATGATTGAATCAGTTAATAAAACTTCAAATGATCCTTAAAATTCTTCGAGTGTTTTACAGTTGAATGAATTAAATCCTAATAACTTGTAAATATTCAAATAAATTTAAATTTATGTAAGATGACGATTTTTATTTTATTTTATTTTTTATTTTTACTTTTTTCTTAAATTTCTCATTACCACTCTTTTTCTAAACTGTTGCTAATACTTTTATCCTTAACATTTCAATGCTAAATATTTATCAGAAATAAATAATGCAGTTTTATTTTTAAACTAAATTCCGTATCTAAGTATTTTTGATATATTTTTTCCATCTTTTATTTTTTAAACAATACGTTTATTTATTTATTTACTATTAAATTATCTCTTATAGTTAATATTTAAATAGTTAGCTAAATTGTAATCTAATAGTATAAATAATTTATTTAATTTTTAATATAATTGATAAAAATAAAAACATTAATGTATATTGTTTATATAGTTTTGAATGGAAATTTTAATATTAAAATATACATTTTATACAGAAACTTCTTCATATATTTTAACTAACTCCTGTAATTTATTACTTATTTTACATAAAATAAAGTTTTAAATTTTTTAAGATATTATAAAACTACTTTTTATTTAAAAATTATGATATGAATGAAATAAAAATACAAACTTAGTTTTAGTATATTATTTTTTAAATTAAAAATATTAAAAATTTTTAAAGGTTTTAACATAATTTGAATCTTTTTTATATTTTTCTTTATAAATAAATAACAAATTGTATTTAAGCTATTATGTATATATATAATTTCAATTTATTTGAGCTAAAAACTAATTATTTTTTATATTTAAAAGACATTAACTGTATAAAAAATGCTAATGATATTTTGTAAGCACATCAAATGAAAAGTATTAATTATATTTTTAGCTTCATTTAATTTTTTTTCTTTATAATTTTAATTATTTTAGATTTTAAGAAAAAAAGCCACTTTAATTTATGTTTATTCTTTCATCCTAAAGATAATTATTTTCTTTATAAAATTAAAAAGTTAATTATTCAAATTAATTTATGTAAAAATGTTAAAGATATTTTAGAATTACATCATGTAGAAAATGTCAAATATGTTTTAAATCTTGCTCTATTTTTTGTTTGTAATTTTAATCAATATAGAAGCAGGAAACCTAATAATTAGACACATTATTTTTTAATTATAATTATTATAATTTGAGCAGAAAATTAGTGTTTTATTCAAATTATGCTAAGGAAAAGATTCAAAATATTTTTCCGTTTATTCTATTTTTCTTTCTTGTAATTTTGATATGAAACTCGGCTCATTTATTTATTTATTGAATATAAACTGATTTGTTAAGTAATCTGTTTTATATTGAAACATTTATCATAATATAAAACTCCTTTAAAAATATATAAATTAAATTATGTTAAAAATAGAACTGAGAGATCAAAACAACTTCTGTTTTTTAATTAAAATATTTATGTCGAAAAAGAATAATAAATATAATTCTTTCATAGCTGAAAACGTATCCTCTTTATAAATTTTTCCTACATATTATTATTATTATATATTTAATTAGCATCTGAATAACAGAATTTCTTATTTTATTTGTTGTATCAGCAACTTTAGCAAAGAATAAAGTTGTGAGATAATCAACATTCGTTTCACATAATTCACTTACCTTTTTATTAATTAATTTATTCATTCGCGAATTCATTATTAAATATCAATCACAAATATCTTTCCAGAATGAATTTTCATTCAATTTAAAATTAATTTCTTTTTTATTGATCTTAAAACAATTTTGATTGGAAAAAAGTCACGATTCTGTCTAGATTTACTGGAGTGTTTTTATATATACAGTATATATATTCTTCCACTAATTAATTTACTTTTTTTTCTGTTAATAACCATAACAACTCGGAGGACCAATTGGTGGATAAAACATCTTGATAACCTAAAAACACGACAAGAAACACACCGACAGTGACAGGTTCCAATAACTTGCAGTCGCAGTCACCATTTAGTGAACAGCGTTGATTGCTGAAGGTTTTTTCCTCTTGGAGCGAAATTCCTTCGTGAGTAAACAAGCTATAAATTACCTCCCAAATCGACACCACCGCCAACTTATTGGATTTTGTTTCCCTTCGCGCTTCCCCCCACAATTTATTACGTCCCATGACGTATAGAGACTCTATCTGGTCGTGGTGGGCTCGATTCGCTTGTCTGAATCATCCAGTTTGTCAATTGTGGTTGACTGTGAACACGGCCAATCAACTATACATTCGAGTAGATTTAAGGATTTTTGAAAGTTAAAATAAAATCCTTCAAAAGCTTATGTAATTTTCTGAATTTTTATTAAATGTTCAATCTTCGAAATTACCTCCTCTTCGACGACAATTTTTTTTTCTCTCAATTTTATGACAGTATTAATCTGTTTGAGAAAGTCAATAAAATGAATTTATCTCGTTTTAGTTGTCAACCGAATTTTATTTAGAATCTGTATATAACATTATAAATTGTTTACGCACCTTACAAATTTTTATTTTTCGGAAATTTATAGTTCTTAAAATATAACAAGAAAAGATATGAATGGCTGTTATGTGTAAACAATTTCCGATAAACAACGATAAACGCTAAAGAAACGTTTCAATGGAATTGTTCATGACAAAAAAAGAAAGGAAAAAAAATAATACAAACTATGACAAATCCGTTATTACATATTTCATTTTTAGAAATGTCAGAGGTGAAGACTCTTATTGTAAGCTTATGTCTACAAAAATCGATAGAATCTTAAGCTTGCGGTAGTTCAATTTATTTCTTTTATCCTTCATTTATGATTAATGTAAAAATAGAATTTCTGTTGTACAAATGCATTCAGAATCTTAAATATATGAACAAATGGAAAAGAATTAAAAACATTGTTTATTAACTTTTTCGCTATTTATAATTGTCTGTTGTATTTGTAAAAGGAAAAGAAAAACATTGTTAATAGAGATCGATGCTATAGTATTCGACGGTAGTTTTATTAAAGAGATGATAATTATTTAAAAGGGTTTTTTATTATTATCTGGGATTCTTTATTTTTTAAATTTATACATAAAATAAAACAGAGCAGTTATTTTAGTAAAGTAAAATATCAGGCAACTTGAACGACTAATTAAAAAACTATAACAAGAAAACTTTAAAAGGGTGTAGTGGCTATAACTTCTATCATGTAGCTTAGATACAAAAATAGAAAATAAATTATATCCTATACTTAATACTATTTTTTCGATATTAAATAATTATTTTAATCTTTCTATTTTTGTTAGATTTATTCATAATCTCATGCTAAAGTTTATTACTGTTATCATCATCATCTTTTATTATCTCTTATTCTCTTCATCTATAGTTTATATAAGTTTATATAGTAAGTTTTTAGAGAAATTTACAATACGTTTTATTTATAATCAGAATATAATTTAATGATTAATTTAAGCAAAGTTTAATATAAATTATAGAAAGCTAATTATTTTGTAGTAAACTGTTTCACTTTAATTTATTAACATTAGACTTAAAGATGTTAAAGTACTGTACAACATTAGATTTGTTTTTAAAAATCAAAGCTAATGCTGTACGGAATTTTTATAATAGATTTAAACTATAATTCTTTTATAAGTCTACTGTTTTTACACTAATTTTACATCTTTTAATATTAACTTAATAGTAAACTATAAGAATTATAACTTATAGCACTTTAGATTATCACGATAAGTTTAATAAGTATAAAACAGGATTATCAAACTAATCACGAAGAATGACAAGATATTAATTTTTAAATGCGAAATTATAATGATAATTTACGTTTTATCTAAATGAAAAAGTACACATTATTCTAAATACAAGTTTAAAATTAATATTCATTTTTGAATATTTATTCGCAATATTCTGTTTAAAATATTATCACGTTCTCTTCGTGTCTAATACTTTGTTACGAGCTTATATAAATTTAAACAGGCTGAAAACGATATTTTATAACCGACTACTTCATCGAGATATTTGAATATTAACGAGTAAAACTTCAATATTTTACAATAACGAGATTTTCGAGTAAATAGCAAAGAGTAAACCCATTCTGTACTTTATTGAAGAAGCGCCATTAAATTTTAGCGGACTTTAATTTATTATATCTAACAAACAACTTATTTTCATCTCCCTCTATTGATGTCTTCTAATCCTTTTATATAGCATCTATCGAATGCACCATCACGTTATTTCTCTTCTCACGCGTGATACCTTACAAATCACCCCGAAAGGGTTCCTTTGTTATTGCCAATGAATAAATTAAAGTCAAAAAAAAAAATGTCTCGTTCGATTAATAAGCCGTTTCAAATCAACGTTACGTACGAAGTGAAACAATTTTTACGATATTTATACTTTCTGACGGTCCATTTATCTTATGTTATAAAGACTAAATCTGCTAGGGTAGATGACGTTTGAATGTCGTTCATCTACCCGAAGACAAATTGTAAGGTTGGCTAAAGTAACTCTGTGAAGTCTCGGTGGAATACAGATAGCTTCAGACTTTGAGAAAATCCGTTGGATTTAGCCTCGTCCTATAAACTCCTAACTTTAGCAACGACTTTGGAATGAAGGATCAAGCTAAGGCCCGCCTACAGATAGCTCATGAGATATACAGAGCCATTGCACAGTAGGCACGTTTGACTTTTTCTCATAAATAACTATACGAATGTGATTGGTTTCTAACAAGGAAGATTTCCTTTAGAATTTAACGTATCGTACAACCAGAATTTAATATACTCGATGGGATCACTGTAATGCTTTCTACTGGATTATACAATAATTTATCTTAATATTTATTTATCGAAGAAAGGATAGAGTCGAAAATTTAAAAGGAAAAAAATAAAAAAAATTAATTTGATCGTTATCATCAACTTAATTTTTTAAATGGTCCCTGTAGATCGTATAATGAAATCTTAACTTCATTAAATTCAGTTTATATTATTAATGCTAATAAAAATTAAAATTAAAATTGGATTTTAAATTAAATTAAATTTTACTTTGATCAAATTTAATATTCGCATCTAGTTATCGGTTAAATTAAAATTGTAATTAAAAATATTAAAGTTTGTTCTGTATTTTTATTATTTTTATATTTTAAAGAAAACAGCATTTTAATCCTTACGATGGAAAAGTTTATTAAATTCGGAAACTTTCAAACATAAATTAAATTTTTTTACGACATAATCCAATATCTTTTTTGAAAAATTGAAAAGATTTGAATTATTATAGTATTAAAATTCTGTTTTTTTTAAAAAAAAAGAAAAAGAAAAAGAAAAAAGATAAACAAGACAATCTTCTTTAACTACTTTGATTTTTGATTTTCAAAACTAGAAATTGTCTTGTTTAGATGTTATTTTATGTCTTACTGCGACATGTTTTATTGTATAAACTAGAAAAAAATTGCGCTATTTATATAGAAAAAATAGAATTAAACTATAAATAAACATCTTTTTTTACTTAAAAATGATGATATGTTTTCGAAAACCTTTATAAATCATAAATATATTTCATGTTTTTTTGTCATGTATTGTTTATTTTAAATTGTTTAAAATGTATAAAAACAAAAACTGACAATTAATAATCTTTTAAACGGCAAGAAACAGTCATTGAAAAAACGTTAAAGGACAGGCAAGAAGAATCACGTCTAAAAATCATTTATCAAAATCATTTTTCTTCCGTCGAAAATTTCCTTGTTTACTACAAATTTTCAAATTTATCTTCTAAAATTTTATAAACTTAAAGATGAATTCTTAACCTTAGTCATGACTTCCACACACTCAATTATTTTTCTTATGCATTTTACTCTTAATATATATATAATATTATATATATATATATATATATTTTCTAAATTTTAGAAAAATAAGTAGAATTCTTTTTCTTTTTATATAGCGTCTGAACGTCTGAATGAATATCCAACAATTTTTCTACAGTTTGTGGCGTCAGAATGTCGAATGTAAAATAGAAAAAGCACGCAAATAACGGACATTCAGACGAGATAATGGCGTGAAAATGGTTATTAAGTGTATCGTTTAAAAACCGAAATTGTTAATATAAGAAGGAGAAAAAAAAAGCGTAGAAATCTGTTTTGTTAATCAATTTAAGTCAGGTTGATTGAAAACCCGTGACTGAATCAAATCTCATTATTTTGAACGTAGCTTAGTAATTACTTACAGTGCGGTTTATACGTTTTAATTGGGAGCTCCCAGCCGTTTGCATTTTGTTAACTTCTTCCCCCCCCTTCTTTTTATTATTATTATTTTTTTTTCTCTCTCTCTCTTATTTTTAAAGCTAGAGGCAAATTTTAGTGTATGGCAATTTCTTGCAAATTTGTTTGCCGAAAGAAATTACTGTCATAAAGAAAACCGCATTTCCCTAAAGTCATTTATGTTACCAACCTAAGGTAAGTTTGAGTAAAAGGATGAAAGGTTAAAAATGATGAAATTTTCTAAACGTTCCGAACATTCCGAGTCATTAAGAGATTCATTTTACTGATAATCACTCGCATTAAGAAGATCCTTTACTTATTACATAAAACGAAGCTTAGTATAACACCAGGCATAATGATAACGAAATCGTTCCATTCGAAAATGAGTTAAAATATGCATTAGTATAACATATATAACATTAAATTTGCTAAAGTTATCTGAAACTAATTTATAAAATTTTTCATATAGCCTACTGCCATCTGTCGATTCGTTACGTCTCTAAAGACGTTTTTATTTGCATAATTAATCTATGCATTTCGAACCTGTTCGATTGGTTTAAATAGTGCACATTTTACTTCATCTTTTAAAGTTTCTCATTTTAAAATTACGTCAAATTAACATAAAAGTATGGGGTTAATCCCTGCTTAGAAGGGTTAATGTTTCACGAGAATAAAATTATAATTGTAAAATATAAATTTTCGTGTTTACTAAATTGTTAATTAACATAAGAATCCGTTTAATATAATAAAAATAAGTTTCTAAGCATTTCTGCTATGTTGAAAATGTAGAAAAGATGGATTACGTGACAAATCAAATCAATTCCTTCTTCTTCTTTTTTTTTTAATTTTTTATAAGTGAAATCTGTGATATGAAATGTCTGCTCCTCATTCCACTATTCATCCATCCCATCAGTCTAGTTCTTTTAATTTCCGAAAAATAAATCAAACAGAAAGGGACAAACAAAATAAATACAAAATTTCATCCGTCTTTTTCGTTTTAATCTCCGAGAAAGCTGGAATATTTTTCGAGTTTTGGATATATAAATAGGAATGAGATTCGATACAAACTTGTACTGTACAAGTAATCTATCTCCAATAATTTCTTTACACAGTATTTTCACACTTTTAGATTCTAAAAAAATTCCGTGGACGATGAACAGCCAGACAAACAAAATTGGAAGTCTTTTTTTTCAATTAGTAAAAACTACAGATAATCGCATGTAGATTCAAGAAGACATTCATATTACTTAAAAGCTAATTTTATAAATAGGAAGATCAGAAATATTAACTAACACACCCACACACACACAAAAAGAAACATTGGAGTAAAAAAAAAAGAGTAAATTCAATTATAAACAGTAAAAATATTTAACATTTCAACTCATTTTAGATTATAAAAATCACGTGGACAAACGAACAGACAAACGGACGGAGTAGCTGTATTTTTCTTTTTTAATTACTAGAAACTAGTAATTAAGTTATAGTGGCACATAGATTAAAAAAGAAGGAAAAAAAAACATTAAAAGCTAATTTTAACAAGTAGAAAAATCAGAAACATTTACTAAGATACAAAAAAAAACATATTAGAGTAGTAAAAAATAAACTTAATTGACGCTATCTGTAATTAAAAATTGTTGACAATTATTTCGACTCTAATAATATTTCTATTAATTTCAACTCTTTTAGATTCTAAAACATATTGCGTGAGAACGAATGAATAGAATGACTTAACTGCACAGCATTTTTTGTTTTTCCTTAATTGCTAGAAACTAGAAACATTTGCTTACAGATTTAAAGACATTTATATTATTGTATTTAAAAGCTAATTTTTACAAGTAGAAAGCTCAGAAATATTTATTAACGTATAAAAAGGAAATATTAGCGTAGTAAAAACTAAATTCAATTATCGCCGCTTATAATTAACAGTTATAAACAGTGTTAATTGTTAACATAACAATTGTCACTTTCTGTTTTTGTAAAGTGCTAGTAGTAGTATTTTACATAAATAGAAAGAGATGTAAATAATGTCTCTAATATAATGATCATTCTTCTCTCAAATTAGAACATTCAGTTCTCTTACACAGACAATCCAAGTCCTAATAATTTTACAGCCTGTAATTTTTATACCCCGAAAATAAAGAAGATAATTTACAACTCTCCATTTTCCATCGTAATTTTTAAAAAAATCTTAAAATGTTCTTTAATCAACTTTAAAAATAAACAAAGATGTTCATAAAATGTTTTGTTTGCGAGTGTTTTTAAATCGCTATTATGAATACTGTCCATCAAATTTACTCAATACTTTTTATGCTGATGCTTTATAGATTTAATTAATTAAAGAAGGTTGTGAACACGGTCTTTTTAATTATAATGAGCATTCTTCAAATATGTAAGAAGCTGAAGATTTGTTAGACAGAAGTGCTAACAATTTTTTTCTTTTTCTATTTTTTATCAACTTTATAAAGTATCTTTAAAGAAGAAGAAAAGAGAAAATTTACCGGTGGCAATCTGTCGTCATAATTCAGGTAAACAAAAACTTTAGTAAATACTATCTTTTTATTATAACTTAAATTTTTTTTTTCTTTCCTTTTAGCAAAATCATTACTTGAAAGTTCCGTTGCATAAAGAATACAAAGTGCTTACAAAATTTTTTGTTTGCTTAACTTTGTAATGCATCCGACAAATAGGAAAAAAACAAATTTACTACGCCCTATTTGTGGTGATACTCCGTAGATTCTGGTAAACAAAACTTTTGTGAACACTTTTTCTTAAACATAACGAACATTCTCTAGGCAAATTATAACCTGAAGTGATCACAAGCACTTTTTTATCCGCCTAACTTTTATAAAGTATCATCGCGTATAGCGACCAACCAATTTTCTTGTCGCTATACGTCAGAACGTATTGTAAATTTAAGGCAAACAGAAACGTTTATGGCTTCTTTTATTATATTTAATAAAATTAATATTTTTCAAACGAATTTTGAATTTTATCTTTAAGGTTATTTAAGGCACTAAAAGATCGAAAATGCTCATAAAAATACCTGTGTTTAACATAGATTAAATTTAATTATATATTATCTACAATGTATAATAAAACAAGGTCTATGTGACTAAATATAACATTAAATTTGAAAGCTTTCATTACATTTTTTAAATGTTACTAATATTAAAATTTCATTTTTGTGTATTTGTTATATTATGTTAAATATAAAATAAATCTTATTGTTGTTTTTTTTATAAAATAATACCACAATAAGATAAAAATTATAATAAATCCCAAGTGATTTCATTAAAAAGTATTTATAAAATGTATTAAAATTTTAAAAAAATTTTTGTTATACAATTTATAATTTGAACTTATCAATAGTTTTTAAATTATTATATATAATTGAATATTTTAAAGTATTTCTAAATAATAATATTTAAAAACTTTTCTTATTAAATAAAATAATTATAAATGTATAAAATATAATTAAATATGAAAATATTTTATATTTTTAATTATTATATTATTACTTTTTATTTTAGAATTGATTACATATTTTATATTGAAATTTTTACATTTATAATTATTTTCTATTTTAAAATTAATCACATTAATTATATTATTTAACAATAAAATTTTTAAATATTTTATTACTTAGAAGTACTTTTAAAATATTTATTATTTATAATTAAAAAAGTGAAGAATATAAATATATATACGTGCTATACAGAACAGTTAATATTTGAAAAATTCCTCCAGTTATTTTATTTCAAATATAAATAAAATAACTGGAAAATATTTCTATGTATTGGAATATGATCTACAATATCTAGAAACTTCAGTAACGTATTAAATTTTAAATATATATATATATATAGGCTATATATATTGAACAAAAATAACTTCAAACATTTCAAAAATATATACAGAAATATACAATAATTTTAAAATGTATATGTATAAACTTATGTAACATATATCATTACATAATGTTTACAAAATACATATATATGTATACTATAAATGATATAAAATACATCAAATTTAAATATAAATAGATAAAAAGATTGATTTTTAAAATGAAATTATTCAAATGATTAATTAATTTTAAAGTAAATAGAACTTGTTGAATACATTATTTACTTTTAAAGTTTATTTATAATTTTTCACTAATTTTGAATAATTATACAGAGTGTAAACATTTCAGAAGTTCTATATTGGTATTGATATCCTTTAATTACACCTTAGTCATTTTTCATAGATAACATTAATAATGTGTCTAGTGATGGAATTGGTACCAGTGGTATGATTAATTAATTATGTGTTGCTTACAGGGGATATTGTGGACAAGAATTTGTTTTGAGTCTCCGGGGATTGTGTCTCTTTTATGCTTCTTAGCTCTTTAGACAGAGATCTGTATCGTCTTGCTATTATCTAGTTTATTTAATCTTTTCTATTTACATTCAAGAAATAGAAAATTAACGAAACTTAAAATCAATTTATAGTAATTTTTAATAAATTAAAAGATAAAAAAAAATACACAATTTCTATTTAAAATATTCAGAATTTAAATGATTCTATTAATAGTTATGTTATGGAACTGTTATATTTATAAGAATATCAAAGAAAGTAGTTATAAAGAAAAAATAAGGCAAAAGAAGGAAAGATGAATGAAAGCTTCTTCCTTTTATTGATTCTTATGTAGCTTTTGATATAACAAGTGTATTCAGACAGCATAGATTCGATACGAATTTGTTAGAAAAAATTAGGAAGATGTAGAGGAAGTTATTTACAATGGGTCTTACTCTTGTATTGAAGGTTGCTCCAACCTAAAAAAATGAAACGAAAAGATACACAGGTAACTTGTATTTCATCTATCTATACAACATATTTATAGTATTTTATGTATATCTGATATAAAAAATATTTTAAAAGTTTTCTGAATTATTTTGACTTTTCTTTTATATCTATCTAAATAATAAAAGTATATATATATTCGTTTCAATGGGAATTATTCTTTTCCATATTTATTTCAGTTTTCTATTAGAAATATTTATTGAAAACTCCTAGTAAACAATGCCTGAAGCAAGACAAAGAGAAATATTAATACCGAAGCGAACGGTTCATTTTAAAACAATTTGCGATTTTATATTATCATAACCAAGTAACAATCAATATTTTAGAGGATTATGGTTATTTTGCAAAGACTTTATTATATATTCTCAAAATATATTACACGTATAAGATAATATACTGTAAATTTAACATTGGGAATGTTCATAAATATAGCTACTCTGAAAAATGAGTATCTTGTAAGTGGTATCATCAATAGTGTCATATATATCAAAAATATATGATACTGCTTCTTGTTGATATCCACAATTAATAATTTTAACTCCTGTCTAGTAGAATAACAACAAACTAAAGTAATATTTTATTTCAATTTATCTGAGGAGTCATAATTTATTACAGGCCATTTGGGGATCTGGATAAAGTTATTTCTATTTTATTTAAGAATACAGTAAAAATAATATATAATAATAGTCAATATATTTTCAGAATTTAGTAAAATAAAATTTAAAATATGTTTTAAAAAAATATCGATTTTTATTTAAATTTTTAATTTCATTATTTGTAATTTATTCTGTGGCCTATTTATTTTGTATCAGCGTAGAAAGAGATTGGGGAATTAAATCTAATTTTGGAAAGGAGTCGACAAGCAAAACAGGTATAAAATATAAGTTTATTTCGCGTAAAAGTTCTGATTTAAAATAAATTAAATGCGAATTTTTGTTATTTAAATCATTAAATCAATTTAATATTCAACACAATTATAAAAATACGAGTGTAAATAATTAAGTTTTAAGTTTTTCTAAATTAAAAACAGTGCTTCAAATTCATTCTAATTAAAATAATTTGACGGAGTTAATATTAATTAAATAATAAAATTAACGTAGATAATAACAAAGTTATTATGTAATTAATAAAATTAAATATCAAATATTAAATATTATTTGGTAATTGGGAAGTTTCGAATAACTATTTATTTCTTTCTATCTTTTCCAAGAACGAAACTTAATTTGTAGATACAATTAAAGATACTAATTAAATTATTGGTTTATTTAGGATTTTACTAATGTTATTTCTTGCAGTTAACAATACTCGTTCAATATAACAGGTGCTCCTTTCTTAAAAGAGAAGTTCAAATAATATAAATCAGTACAAATAAAATTAAATTAACACAGAACGTACTAAACTATTTTTTCTTTTTTATTTGTTATTTAAATCAGAGTATTTTAAATGATATTTTAATATTATTTACTAAATACCAATTTAAACTACAAAATATCGTTAACTTGTTCAATGGCATGTTATTAAATATAGGCATACAAT
This sequence comes from Centruroides vittatus, assembly GCF_030686945.1. Lineage (NCBI taxonomy): Eukaryota > Metazoa > Arthropoda > Arachnida > Scorpiones > Buthidae > Centruroides > Centruroides vittatus. Next base: position 1,959,994 of record NW_027120741.1, read on the forward strand.
AACATGCCATATAGTTAATGTTAAATTACTTTAAATTTATAATTAGTAAGTTATTTATTTAACTTTAAAATGTTATATAAAATAAAAAATATGAGTGAAAAACAAGAACTTATAAAATTTAATATTGTTATTTTTAAATTATTAATGTTTGTTTGTTTTATATTTAACTTGCACAGAAACTACATAAATGAATTATTTTTATGTTGTAGACTACAGCTTTAACAGTAAACAATATTAATTTTACAATAACATCCGACTTTCCTATGCTTAATCATAAGTACAATAGAAGAGGCTGGGTTGTTATTGTCTTGTGATAAGATGTTAAAGTGAGAAAGTATAAATTTTTTCAATGTTTTTACTGTAATAAATTCTTAATTAGTTCGTAATTATTAAAAATAAAAAAAACGGCTAAAACTATGTAGAAAAATTGAAAGAATAGTATTAAGAATATGTAGAATTCGTTGCTATATATAGAGTTTTTCTTTTGATATAATTCAAATATAATAAATATAATAAATTTATTATGACAACAAAAATATTTTATCATATGAATCCAGTATCTGACATGCAAAGAAACTAAAAATATATATTGTAGGCACAATAAGAAATGCAAGGAAAAATACAATACAAGGTTCTTTCTCGTGACAGCTCTGATAAATATATAATGAATATGAAGAAAAATTATTAATGCCTAGATAAAGTAAATATACTAGTAAATTTTATAGTATATGCGAATTTAGGCAAAAATATTTATGAAATTATATAGTCTAGTTTAGGGATGGAGAACCTATAGCACTGTCCAAAGTGGCAGGTCGAAAGAAATGTCTCGCACGCAACAAACGATTTCCTTTATATTTTTATAGAATAAATAAAAAATTCTCAATTTTATTTTTTTTAATTTATGCTAATTAAAGTATATTTACTTCATTCCTTTAAAAATATTGTTCTAAATCTAAAACTTGGACACAAATAAACTACCTGAAAGATAATTATTCCTACTATCTGGTAGACAGTCTCAAAAAAATTCGCCATTCCTGGGGTTTAGTTAAAAGAATTATATAATATAAATTATTATAAAGACGTTGCATGAAAGAAAATCATAAGTAAGAAGAGAGGAAATAATTCTAGATGGAAATCAACGATGCCACCACCTGTACAGTTGGGAAGCCCTCATCTACCAAAGACAAACAACAAAATCAATAAGTGGTCATTATTAAGTAACTTTCAGTTTGTTGATCTCTTTCAGGAAATGAAGAAGAGAAAGTACTATTCGTACAAAAACAACAATTTTATCCTTAATCAAAGTGAACCTTATAGGGAATTTTATAATAATATATAAACCTCAGACGTTCATTACTTCTTTTATTAAGGAGTAATGAACGTCTGAGGTTTATATATTATAGTCACAACATAAATTTAAAAAACGTATGTTTTTTAAATTTATGTTATGTTTATTGTTGTGACTTTTTGACATTATAAAAACATTTTGTTGAAAAATAAATTTTTATAAATGCGTGAAAATAAAATTTAATTTTTTATTTTGTAAATAAATTACACAAACGAGGGATAAGCAAAAAATTTATTATTATTATTATTATTATTTTAAATCCAATTTATATTTGCATGTTTAAAAACAATACAGTAATGAGTTTACTCTTACTTAAATCAATATTAAAAATAATTTGTTTTTTTTCTACAAAAAATTATTATATTTTAAAGCTAGATAAATAAAAATGCTTTTGTTAAACATAATAATATTAAAATTTAAATTATTAATTAAATTTTTCAAAATAAATACCATTCGTGAAATTAGTTTAATAATATTTTTCCTTAAAAAATGAAAAATTTAATTTGTCAATCAAATTTACAATTTGTAGGTAAAATTATTAGCTTGATTATTATTAAAGCATCATCTAATTTTACTAAAGCCCGCAGAAGCTCTCATTTATCATAATATTATTGCTTCAAGATGTGTCGAATGATTGATGTAAATATATATATATCTTGCACGAAGTCTATATTAATAATGGACTCATAAATCATTTATATCTAATTAGGAACCAATATCTAATTCTATGACATGTAACAGGCAACAGCATGTGTAGTCCTTAGGATATATGCTATCTACAATATGTATAGTGTTTGATAGATAGACAGCATCTGATTACCTTCAACACCTTTCTCTTTATATATTTATAAGTTAAATATATTTAATTCATACATATGTAACTTTTAAACTGATTACTTTAATTAAGATATTTGTCTTTTTTCTGTTTACGCTTTTAATAATGCATTTAAACTCATAAGTTAATTAGAATTTTATATATCTAATTGAATTTTCGATAAAAACTAAATATATACTCGTATATATAGACTATATATATATTTTCCTCATATTCAATCGAAAATTCTGGTATAGCCACCACTTGAAACTGTCTTTATAAGTTGCAGTCTGTTATATGTCTGTAACAATCAGAACGACCGATAAAAGCGATATTTTCCGATTCCATTTTGAAAAATACGAAGCAACGTATAAAAATAAAATTTTTGATATATTCTTATTATATTTAAGATATTGTAAATGTCAGTAAATATATTAAATATTTGATACACATGTATATAGCATAAAAAACTCAGAGACATGTCTTGAAAATTGTGTTTTATTTTATTTTATAAAAATAATGCTATTTATATTTAACGTAGCAATATGTTAGAGTTATATTTCTATTGAATAAATGTAATTATTTATGTATTTATGCTCCCCACACATTTATATGCAAATATAAATTTAAATTCACACATACTTCTACATAAATATGTGTTATGTGTTCTTAATGAAGTTATAGAAATATGAAACCGTATCAAATAACAATGTATATTTATATTAAATACGATTAACTTTCCATGTTTTATTTACTTACTCGAGTGTAGACAGTATATTCAGATATATTTATGAAAATACTATTCCTCAAGTTCTCTTTCAATCTACCTCTATATATGTATATACAGAAGGATGGTCTTGACCTTCCGAACAATTTGATTCATCACAAAAAAAAAAAAAAATCAATAAGGTTATAAATTGTAGAAAAATGTTTTCTCTTCCAAGATATAATGAGATATAAATATTGAAAGTTTTGTAAATTCACATAAAACGAGCATTAGTCGAACAATATAAATTTGAGAATGATCATTTAAACAGTTTAACTTTTAGCCGTTTAAAACAATAAAAGTACCATTAAAGTTCAATTCGAAAAGATCGCCTTTCAGGTATCCAGAACAATGTTTTTAGCACTTGGACTAGCCATTTATCGTAAATGACATCACAAAACTTTCATTTCTTATATCTCGATAAGGAAAGTCGACCGGAAAATATCGATATTATTTATATCTTTCCAATAAGTAAAAAGTGAATTTTTAACTAGAAAAAATATTTTATTCTTGTTTTTTAATCTGAATATATATTAAAATTAGTATTAAATTTTTAGTATGCAGTAGATATATTAAGTTTTAATATGCATTGCTGGCTGTTGTAATTCATTTGTATATTTTAAAATTTATATATTGGTTTAATTATATCTTTGTATATAATTTCAGAAAGATATTTTTAATGTTAAATTAAATTTCTAGAGGATTGTTTAATGTACAAGTAACTGAAAATTATGCAAACTTATTTAATGTTCTTATTCGTATATTTCAAACGAAATTAAACATTATATTTTCTTTATATTATACAAATTCGTATATTTAAATGTCATATTCTTATGAGGTATAATTATTTACATTGTTTACTAAGTAATGAATTCTTTAAGAATAAAATATCGAAAAATAATTTTTAAAATTGTTTAAATAATTTCTTATACAGTCAAAAAGCAAAAAAGTTTACATTTACTTTCTATTTATGAAACGAATGTATTAATTAATAATAAAAACAGCTTTTAATTCAAATTAATAATTAATTTTTATTAATTGAAGAACATTTTTAATTATTTAATTTTTATGTTTAATCATTATTTAAATTACAATATTTATATAATAGCTTTTTTTTTATAATTAGTATTTTTAATTTTTAATGTGAAATAAACATTAATTAAAATTAAAATATTCAATGAAAAATAATAACTTGAAGTGTTTTTTCTCTTTTACTTTTATTGTGACAGTTTCTTTCCTTAAAATGTCACTTTTCTTCAAAAAATAATCCCTTCTTGAAAAAACCTTCTTAAGGGGATTAAATGCCAAACTCCGCTGGCACCATCTAGTGAATAAATTACAAATTATCTTAGCTAGATAAATCGTTTATTTCATTTTTGAAGTCGTTCCGATTTCTTTTCAATTTTTAAACCTTTTTAAAAATTGAAAATTCCCTTTGTTATAAAAATACATATATAAAAGAGTCAATTCATAAAAATCAGCAAAGCTTATTTACAAAGTAATCGATTTTATACGGCAGCATAATTTATTTGCAAAGAAGTTTGTAAAAAGAAAAATAAGAGGAAAAAGTTAAAGGGGGGAAAAAATATAATAAAATAAAATTGAAACGATAAACAAAAGAAAAATCTGTCAAAATGCAGATAAAAATTCTTTAAAGGAAGGAGCTTCGATAGTGGAGTACTCATTGATTGTGTCGTCCTTCCGAGTGCAAAAACATTTTCTTAGCAATGGGACAACGTGTGGTGTTGAGTAGTCTCAGATACAAAGATGACTCCGGTAGTTATTGGGACATAATGACACCCTCTGTCATGTACTTAGATAACAGCGGCACTTAAACTGTCGATTGCCAGAAATATATTGCTCAGTCAGCCCGGACACCTAGTATTAAGGAAACTGGATGTGTCCTTTGTGATGGATGACTCCAATATCGTCGCTCTCGACACGTGATCGATGACGTCATTACCACAATCCATGTATTTTAATAATGTAGACTTTCAAATTTACAGCCATCTTTGTGTGTAACGTTTGATCCTATCCGTTCTCCATCAAACGCATTTAATAAGTTTGCCATAAAGTTATTGCTCTCCGAATGTAAACCAATTAAACTTAATTCCCGTTATGATAACATTTTTAATTACGTTCTTATTTTTATTATTCTTTATTTGATTCTCTCTCCTCTTCAATGTATTCGATTGTAATTAAATACTTACCCAAAGAAAATTACGTCGATTACGAAAGATGGAAATACACCGACTAATTATCGTTTAAAGAAAAATTTATTTCGTTTCAACATATTACATTTCAGAAATTAGAATTTATTAACGTTCTCGAAAACATTTTCAATATTTTCTTTCCACCTTCCAAAATTCATCTTTAATTAAATCCATCCAAAAACTACAAATAATAAATTGCAAATATTCTTATCAAGATTATGATTTAATGCTTAATTAAAAGTTTAATAATAATTATCTCTACTTACATCCGTGTCTTTTTCTAACGCAGTATTTCAAGCAATTGTGCTTATTTCTGAAATTGTTGGTATTTCCATCGCATCCCGAATAGATGAAAGCCTCGCATGTCTTATTCTTAAAGTCGTAATACCATTTCACTATTCTGTCATTGCACGAACCTTTTTTGGGTGAAAGCCTACAATTAATCCTTCCATGATCTAAATTGATTTTAAAAAAAACATTAATAAAGTTTAAAAACACACAAAAACCGCGAAAAAACTTAAAAATCGTTACGTTTTGCAGATACGAGAAGAATGTTTAGTATCAAAACTGAATACAGAATGGTCGATAATTTCATTTTTTTTTTTCCTCCCTTTAATTCAAAATCAGCAATTTTCGTCCTCAATTTATATAATCAGACAGGATAAGCTAACAGGAAAACGGAATAAACCTATCTTTCCCGTATATAATTTTCTGCTTACACCTGTCATGTAAATGTCAGAGGTTATTAGATTTCGAAGTTAACACATTTTTAACTTTAAAAAAAAAAAAAGCTGTAAAATATATAACGAAATATCAATATTAGTAATGTTTTAATATATAAAAGAAACTTTCTATGCTATTCGGGATTAAAAAAAGGAAATTGTAGCAAATGAAATGGTGAATTATAAAATGTATCAACAATTTTTATAGTTTTATAAAATTTAATTTATAACATTTAAAAACATTAATATTTCATTATGCTACTCGTTTATATTGTAAATTATAATTAATGATTACTGTAGAATAATGAATAATTCTCCTTTTTAAAGTAAACAAACAATACATTAAATTATTATTGTTATTTTTTTAAATATAAACCTTTAAAAGTAATCAGATTTTTATATAACAGAAAAATAACTGCTTCCACTTCCTAATTTCCGAAAAAATTCTATAAATCATTTTCTTTCTTGACATTTTTCAAATATCATCATTCAACACAAATTACTTCTTGGATTCTAGTATTCTAGTCATCCGAAGAATTTTGTTTATTGCACAAACCTTCCGAAGTATTATCCGTGTCCATTATCGAGTTATAAACTGACTTAATCTTAAAAAACATTAATAGCAAAGTCGAGCATCGTCTATGTCCATCATCGAGTTACTTAAAGAACACTAATGGAAGATTCTCTTTCCATTAATATATAATAACATATATACATGTATTTTCTTAATTCAGAATAATGAATCTAGATTCGAGAATATTTATTCAGTAAAGTTTAGATGATATATAATAATTGTAGTGTTTATTAGTTCTAATTTCCTTTCAGCAAATATACCGATGGTGATGACGATCTGCGAATTAAGTCAGGGGCTAAGAAATAAAAATAAATTATAGTAGTCGTGTGTATTATTATATTTTACTTATACAAAGCTACAAAAAAATCGTATCTGTATTATATTTAAATTAAAACATTTTAAAAAAAACAACCAATTTAGCTTTATTTTTAATTAAAAGTATATTTTTAGGGAGAGATTATAGCTCCTTAATCTTGTCATGGCTACACTAGTAATGATGATGATAACTTATACTTTTTTTAAGCGAGAAGATTAATAATTATGCTAAGTTTAACAGTTACTAGATGGCTGCAAGTGTAAAATATGTATATATAAATATTTTTCCTCTTTATATAAAAAAATTGAGTATAAGAAATAATTTAACGATTTAATTATAACTGTTAACTCAACCATACGAATTTTCTCGTAGAAAATTCGTATCTCATATTCCATTAACAGCAAAAAAAAAAAAAAATAATAATAATAATAAAAAAAAGTTGTTATTCTTTATGTTCCTAATGAAATTGTCTTTCTTTAATATTTATTATTTTTTGATATATTTTTTTTCTAATTATAATAAATAAAATATTAATGAAGCGTGTAAAAAATTCCGTGGCTATCTATGTATTTACAGTATTTATTTATTTATAACCGTGGTAAATTAACGCACATATCAAGAAATAAGTTTTAAATAATTAATAACTTGTACATATTATAAATAATTTAATATTGTTGGGATAATTTTTTATTGTAGAGAGAGAATAAACAAGTTTTAATTTATTTTAATTATATATAAATTGATATAAATTCTTATGAATAGGAAAATTGAAGAGATAAAGTGGATTTAGTGTCAAGTACAATTTTCCACATCAAGGCCTGAGAAAGCACAGATTGTGTTAAAGGAAAATAAATTTCTTTTTAAAGATACTCTGACTGTAAAGAAAAGTATGTTCTTTCTGTAGAAAATATATTAACAAAAACATTTTTTGTCATTATAAAACTTTTGTGATAACCTCCAAAAAAATTTAAATTAATTTAGAATGTTCGAAGCTTCATTTATACGATGTGTTGAACGCCTTTAAATAAATTATTTAACGTTTTATATATCGTCGAATGTTATTTATTATTAAAAATAATTCATTAATTTAAATTAGAAATTGTTTTCGGTTACTATATTTATTGTTATTGTATAGAATTACCTTTTATTTAATAAAATATTGAAAGAAATGCACGAGTATATATCTTTCAATATTTTGTATGACAGTTTATTAATTTAAAAGATTACTCTTGGTTATTTTTAAACATTTCGCTAAAATTTAGAGTGATAGATGATTCTTCAAGCCGAAAAATTCATCAAGTGAGACAAGAAAATGTCAAAAACAAGTTTCGGGTTTCTTCCGGCGTTTATTCACTGAAGGGTCAAAGTCAAGGTTAATCTTTAGTTGGATGCGAAAGACTTTTACCAGTTTTCATTTTTTTCCCTGTGTAAAAAAGGTTATTTTTTGCTATTAAAAAAAATATCTTTTAGTAAAAGTTAATGTAAAATAATCTTAAATTTCTTTTAACGAAATATTGAATAATCATCAGAGAATTTTATTTATTTATTTATTTATTTGCAGTACAGAAATTTTTTTTATCAAAATTCATTTTGTTTTTCCTTTCATTATTAATTTAAAAATTTAATAAAATTATTAAATTAAAAAATGAATTTTTTCCTATTTCAATAATAATATAAACAATAATAATATTAATAAAAAAAATTACCCTTAAGTTTAACACGAATATTCCTTACGTGTCTCCATCTGGTGGATAGATATGTTAACATTCTGAGTTCAATGACGTTTTATCGAGGTATTTTTACGTAGGTGTTTTTTGGTCAAGAAACACCTGCATAACATAACCTAATTTAGTAAATAAAACATTAAGATAAACATTCAAATTGTTCAACTAAATAATTGATAAAACATTAAATTTTTGTTAAATATTAAAGTTTTGTATAATAGACCTATTATTTATTAAAATGTAAATTAAAATATTTATCCATTATAATTAAACTGTAAAACAATATATACGCTAATTACGGACACGTTTATTAATATATGTTCTATATTTAAACTAAATTTTAATTCTTAAAATATCAATTATTTATTTACGCCTCCATGCTTGATTGATAAGAGTTCAACACTTCATATCACAAGGTTAATCATTTAATTTATCAGATGTATTATACCTTACACAAACTTACGAATTAGCAAACCCACGGACACGCCCTTTCAGGAGTATTTTTACTATTTAAAATTCCAAATATTTAAAAGTACGTGTCAAGGATATTTATGCATTCTCTCATGGGTTAGACACGAAGAAAAACTAGTCCCGTATGCAAATATACCAAAAAATTTGCCATTTGTTAAGCTGTATGGCGGTATATGTCGATCTCATACGGTCGGATGAGAAATTAATTATTATTAAATTTATTTCTAAACGATAAACAATCGCGATGATTCATAAATTAAGTAAGTAATGTGTAGGTAGAACTCTTTACAAGGACATAACTGAATGATGTTAAGGTGGGTGAAAGAACTTGATAAATTAAAACTAAAATTTTACGTTAAAAATATAAAGCAGACATTTAAAAAATAATAATTTTGTATATCATCTGTGTGGCATTTTATTAAAAGGAACTGTAAAAAACGTATTTGGTGTCATCATAATTGGTCTAAATATGATGTATCCTGTGTAATAATTAAATAATGCTCCACTCAGAGATGATGAGTAATTAGAAAATTCGTCTGATGTATCTGTAAAATATAATATCAACCAGTGATAAATCTTACAGTTAGTTTATTTTTACACTATTCGTAAAGCCAGTGAAATTAATTAATTGACTATATAATTAATTATGCTAAATAAAGTCATAATTCAACTCCATCTGTTGTAAATGGGTTAGGATATTCCTAACCTCAATACTGTAAAGCGACAATTTGTCAACTATATTATTAATTAATGTACTTCATCATTCACTGTCACAGTAACAAAAACTTGCCTTTTCTAGCGTTGACCCGAGGAATAATTCTATGATACACCTTACTAGTTCGTTGTTAGATATTGTAACTTTGTGTGTAACGTAAAACTTTCGTCATTTGACCTATTTGCCTTTCTTTTATTTTTAATAATATTCATAAGATCGTATTATTTGTTCATGAAATTTAAGAGATGCCGGTTTTTTAATACGTTACTTGATGTATCCTGTATCTTAGAATTATCTATCTGTTTTAAATATGTCATAAAAATTATAATTTTATTCAAATAAAGAAGAAACGAATTTACGATACATGCAATAACCCGCTTTCTGCATTTTATTATAATGAAAGTTTAAGTTAAAATAGTTAGATGTTAGAATTATAAAAACATGCATTATGAAAACAAATTTTTTTCCCTGTTTTTACATTCCATAAATTTAATAGACCTATTTTAATAAAATAGGTCTACTAAATTTATTACTCTTAAGCTATTTATTCTAAGCTATTTATTCTATCTTATTATATAGCGGTTTATCATAATTTAATAAACTACCGTACGTAGAATAAAGCTTAAAAGTAGTGGTATTAAACTGTGCGAAGCCCTAGGCGAGCGTACTTGCAATATTCATACTGCATAAATTTATATAAGGCAGAAGAGCTCACTATGGTCCACAAGTTTGGATTATTATTTGACCAATTTAATTTTTTTTTTCTAAGAAATGACAGGTAGACTCTAAGTAATAGTTTAGTTATATCTTGGGGGAAAAGAATTGAAATTGTTCAAAATAATAGACCAAATTTGGTGGGACGTAGTGGTCTCCTGTACCTTAATTTAAAGCATGTAACACATGAAACTTGACTTAGTACAATATATAAGATTTCTATCGGAATCCTAGTTTCTACTAGTAAATTATATATTTTCATTATTAAAAGAGAAAATAATACGGTTTTCAAATAAATTTACTTTCAAGTTTGTCTTAGGATCAATTGTGATAAATTTCTCTATTTGTCTACCGTGTATTTCTCTAAATGATAATCTAATCTCCGTCGTCCATCATCCAGAAAAAGTAGATTAATTGATAATAAATATGTCGTTTAATCTGTCATATACGAAAGCTCAATAACTTTTTTCATTTTTCGACAGTATAATTGTCTCTTTTTTGTTCATTTTTCTTTTTCGAACAACCCATCTTTTTCTTTACTTTTTTCTCTTTTGCTACAAACAACAATTAATTCTATTTATCGAAATAATTTTTCGACAAGTAAACTATTATAAATACAATTTATAGTATTAATTTTACTTAAAATTAATTGGGCAACTTTTTTTTTATTCAATACAATACGTAGACCATTAAAATTAATATTTGCATGCATATTCCAATAAATAATTTGTTAGTTGTAATTTTATATCCGTCTATTTTTTTTTTGGAGATAATACCATGCATTTCAATAATTCATTTTAAATATATGAACTGTAAAAATATCAATATATTTTAATAGTCTAAACTGTCAAACGATATTCAATGAGAATGGGAACATATTTTCGATCAATAACATGAGAATTTTTTCTTGCAGTTTGACTTTTTATAACTTTTTTTCTTTTAATATATAGAGCGATTGCTATCTGAAACATTTCTTTAACTACAGCCTGTGCAAAAAATTCAAAATTGAATTGTATTGAAAATAAATAATTTTTAAGTACCTTGAATTGTATCAATTTTATAAATCTAAATAAGTTATATTTTGGTAAAATTGAGTTGGTGTTGCACAAATATTCTATTAAAAATCGGTCCTTTGCGTTCTATATCTTTCTTCAGAGCCATTTGGTCTAGATGCCCATTTACAGTCTGTGACCACGATGGTCAAACCGCAGCTTGCGAGCCACATGCGACTCTTCTAGATTCTTACTGCGACTCCCTTGTACTTATACAGTTTCTTTTTAAAGTTGGCACACACTCTACTACTTACACATATATAATATTTTTTTGTTTACTGACTATTATGTTGTGTGGTATACGCGAATTGTAACGCAGGCGTAACTCGCAGATTAACCTTGAACAGGTAAAATCTAAGGGTGTATTCGTGTGATCCGAATTTTAAACAGTTAGCCTCCTAACTACAAGCCTATAACAATTTGCATCAGCCATGATTTTTTATAGAGCATTAGATCGGCAAAATACTATGATTCCAACTGGTATGAATAAGATACATTAGAGTAGAATTCAAATGTTTATTAGTTGAAACACATATCGACCTAAATTATATTTATTATTCATTGAAAAATAATACGTATAATTATTTATATAAATACACTTAAGTGTTTTTCAAGTACTGATTTTATAAATCAGTTCAGCTATAATACTACTACTACTAATAATAAGTATTATAGGACTACTGATCATTACGTCAGCAGCATAAAAGTTGCTATTGAAAAGTAAAAATAGAAAATGATTATTAGACTTTTACGTCTTCATACAATGTGAAATGACGGAAAAATTGCATAAATTGTCATAAAATATAAGGTTTTCTGTCCTGTAAATTAAATGTATAATATAAATAAATTTAAAATATAATATTTTTTGTAATAATATTATACTTGTGACAAAAAACGAAGCTGAATCAATCCTTTCATTTTAATTTAGGCTATTAGTTTAACACAGAAAAACAAAAGTTATTCTTTTACACCTTCGGGGCATCAACCTATAGCTTTTAATAGAATGATTGGATGGATTTCAAAATTAAAATTGAAATTCTACTTCCATTAGACATTATCGATTCTAGTCCATTGTAATTAATTTCTATGATTATAAAAAAACAAATAAAAATAATAATTACAATAATAAGATAACAGACTGTATGACTCATATGAAACTTATTCTTAAAGATGCTCTATCGGAGTAATAATTATATATATATATAGGTCAGACATTATCGAATGAAGTTTTATGGTGATATATAGAAAGTATTTCAGTACTTATTTAATTAGGCCATCAGAAAATCGGATATGATGATTTTAATAAAGAACTTACTGAGGCAACTTCTGGTTGATTACCTTCCCAGAAGTTTTAAAATGAGTAATGACAGATGTCTATTTATAGAATATTAAAATCAAATTGAAATTTTGAATAATATTGTTCAAAGTCTGTAAGGTAAGTACAACTGTACTCCAACATATAATTTATAACAGTAAAAAAAAACTATCTGCACGCAGTAAAATCTACGAATAGATTCACTTAGATTCTGTCCATAAAATTTTATTTGGTTAAAGCATTCATGTGAATCCAATTTCAAAGTGAAAAATCCAACGTAGATACGTCACAATTTATTCTTTAGATTAAATTATAAATGCAACCAATTCAATTTTTGCAAACTAAATATTTTGAAACTTTCTAGATTTAAATATCTGTTAATCTTTGTTAAACGCTCTAACGAATTCTTTGACGAATAGTTGACATCTACATATAGATTATTCAATTGTTTATTCAAAATACAATGAACAAAAGGAATACTCGTGTACCGTAATACTCGAACCATTATATTCAAAGTCTAATTATCTCTCTATAGTCGACATAAAAGAAAAAAATTTGGAATAATACATATAAAATGTAAGATTAATATAATATGTTGTAGTAATTTAACGTTATATATTAGCATTTTCTATTTAATTTATAATTTTATTTTTAACTATTTTATAATTTCAAAGCTGACTTATATTTTTATATACTTTTTTCCTTTAATATTTTTTATATAAATCGGATTATTTTCTATCTTTTTAAACAACCATCCTGCGAACAGTATTATCGTTTATCCTTTCGGTAGAAATTTTGTTGTTCCTCTTTCCTTTTTCCTTATTAAAGAAGCTTTGTTATAGTCTTCCTTCCGGTGGTTTTATTTTATTTTATTTTTTATTTCATTTATTTCTGTTATAGTTTGAAGCTAATTTTGTTAAAACAACTATTTCATTTCAGTTATGAAGCAATAAAATATATATATATATATATAACATTATATTATTTACTATATAACTTAAACGTAATTTACTAAATGTATTAAATATTGGAAATAATTTTACTCGTTGACTTAAAAAAAAGCACACGAAAAAATAAATTTTTCATTAAAAATGATTATTTTTAATGAGTTGATGTGGAAAAATTTTAATTAATTATGGAAAGAATATAAATGTCCACAAGGACAATAAAAGTAAGTATAAAAATTGAGTAAAACTTCAGAAAAAAGAATCTCTCGGTTCACGGATTTTCCCACAGCAGGTGGAAATTCCGTTTTTGTTGTAAATAGTTGTTTTATTTAAAAACAAAAATTGTCATTAGGATAAAATAAAACATATGATATATTTTTTTAAAAGTTTAAGTCTATTGCAATTAGAAATTGTACGTTTAAATTTAATTTTCAAAAACATTTTATTGAAAAATGATTGTTGAAATAAAGTCTATAAGCTCTGTAAATATATATTATTATAATGTAACGGTTTATTAGTTTCGTTTATGAATCCAATTTCTTAGGTACATTCCATAAAATTGTCATTGTTTTTGTTGGTTAATACACCTACACTATATATATACTGTATAAAAAAAAAAAAAAAAAAAGAGGTAAGATCAAAATCTAAGTGAACAAGTCTGTAAAATATATATACTAGTGAGCAGAGAAGAAAAACCAAACCCAAACTAGGAAATACACTCTATAGTGACGCCATTGTATTATTTTATTTCGTAGAATTTGCGTGCACGTTTAACTACTATGATTGCGCATCACGTGTAGTAATACATTTAAGGTGTGTACGGAAATGCTTTCAATCGATACCGTCTGTCAACTCAACTGATCAGATGTCACGTGGAAAATCCAGTTTGTCAGCTTTCATCTGCACGAAAGGCGTTTAACACATCTGTTTATCGTCGACCGAAATTTAAAAATTTACCTTTTGGAAAAAATATAAACGATTTTTATAGTGTTTCTTCATAATCAAAAACCTTAACATAGATATTAAACGTTACGCAAAATATTCATTTCCATAAATTAAGTAAAAATTAGCATTTGAAATTTGCTCGACTGATTTTATTATAGGCTATATAAAAACATTATCTAATGTTTTCTAACAAAGCATTATACAGAATATAAAACAACTAAACCGGATTTGTTTGCTTTTAATGTACTTAATCAGTCAAGCATCAAAATTTGTATTAGAAAAACTATAAGTCAATGCATTTAAAACAATTAAAATTTAATTTAATCTGAACAAACTAGAATCTCTCAATACATGTTTAATCTAATGTGATTATAAAGATAATTCACTTGTCTATAAAATATATATATATATATATATATAAATTTGTGATGCAAATGAACCAGTAAACGTGTCTTTCTATTTTAGAAAATGGTATTTAGGTAATAGCTTCTTTCATTTGTAAAATTAAGAACTTATTAATTATCAATACGACAATAACAAGAACAGATATTCTAATAATTTCAAAAAATTTAATCTTATTAATTGAAATTACTTAATCGTTAAAGTGGTATTAAAATACAAATTTAAATTGTTAGATAGATCATTACAAATATATACTTTTTGGCATAAGTTATACATAGTTTATATATATAATATGAAACATTTCTAGATTACTCTCTCTGTATAGCTTCAAAGATCCTGCCTGCCAGAAAGTATATACAGGGTGTCCATAAAGTCCGTGTGCAATTTAAAAAATTTATAACTTTATTAGTATTTGTGATAGAAAAAATCTGTAAAAAGTATTAGAAAGATTAATATACCTAATTATAAATAAAAGTATTTAGTAACTCTTCAACACAATAACAAATTTTCGAAATTTTAAAAATACTTCTTTTTCAGAATTGACTCCATTAGACTTTTTTCTTTATGGGGACATGTGAAAACAATAGTGTATGAAACCAAACCTCAATTGTTAAAATACTTGAAAGCTAAAATAACTAATGTGATTTCAGGCATTACTGTAAATCAATTGGCAAATGTTTTCAGAGAACTACAAAATAGTATTACCCTTTGTATTACTAATGATGGTGGACATGTGAAAACTTAATAAAATACAATAAGACAATAAAAAAATATAGATTTTCTTATTTCAAATACATTCTACATAATTTCTCTATCACAAATACTAATAAAGTTATAAATTTTTTAAATTGCGCACGGACTATATGGACACCCTGTATATAGTCTGCAAGTAATAAAATTTGGGAATAAATTTAATAACAATAATTCTGGTTCACAAAGTTTGAGATCAAGTGGCAAACCAAATTAAACTAAATTTAATACTTTATAAAATAATCAATGCAATAGTATTTTGTAAGGAAAGTTCATGTGCAAAACTATTCAGCGTGGTAATCTTTCGTCTTCGGTAAGAGGATTGATAGAATCATTATTGGTGTACTTCTATTCACTTACTGTTTATTTGTTATACTTTAACACAGATAGATCATACTTCTATTCGTCCCATGGCCAAATATATGATGAAAATTCAAATCTTTTTCCAAATTTTGATCCATTGAGTTCAACTATGACGTTGGTTCATATATAGTATTATCACTTATATGTGATATACTGTTTTAATTATATTATTAAGTAATAATAATAATGAGTATCAGACA
Source organism: Centruroides vittatus (assembly GCF_030686945.1). Taxonomy (NCBI): domain Eukaryota; kingdom Metazoa; phylum Arthropoda; class Arachnida; order Scorpiones; family Buthidae; genus Centruroides; species Centruroides vittatus. Next base: position 1,976,345 of record NW_027120741.1, read on the forward strand.
TTTATTATATTCCTTTTGTAAGAAAATTATAGCCATAGATACTGTAAATAATTTGTATGAGATCAAAGATATGTATACGCCTCCAGAGATTTTCATAATAAACACACAGTAATCAATGAATAAGTTTATTTAGAGTGAGAGATTTACTGCTTCATTGGAAATTGCTCATCTTTATTAATTAAATGACGATGAATCCGGAATTAAGTAATAAATCTAATAATAAATTGTTAATTATTTCTACATGGTTGATTAATGAACAAAGGCTTCTCCTCGCAAGAGAAATTTATCCTTAAAGGGAAAAATTATTTCTAATAGTAACTTATTAAAGAGGATAGAGCATAATTTACATTATAACATTATTAATTCGACGTTTTAATTATAAAAATTTCAACACACAGTTATTAACATCATAATTATTATTTATTTAAAATATCTTTCGTGCATGTTCCCAAATATTGGAAGATCATTTTATGGGTTATATCGTGAAAGAGTCTTCAAAAATTTCTAACAAAAGGATAAATTTTTTCCTGTTTTAAAGAATATTTATAGAAATTATAAAGATCCCAATTAAAAATTCCTAGATTTTATATTTAAAAAATGCCTGTAAATATTTGAAAAATATATAATACAAACATCTTTAGTGCTTTCAAATTTAGAATAATTATTAGTTTCTTAAATTCAGTGTCTTGTTTTATGAATGTTGACAACAAAATTTCTAAATCAAAATTCATTTATTTCTAATATTTTATATTTGACTTGATTTTTATTATTAATCGAAATCCAATAGAACAATTGCTTTCTTTTTCTTTTCTGCCGACGCCCATGCATACACCAAATACATAAGATAAATATCAAAAGAACTCTTGGTAGTCCTAACAGGATATTTCCTAGTGAATTATTTATGTTTACTGAAGCGTAATTTTATTGTTGTTCAGAAAAGATTTTACAAATCGAAATCCTCCATTTATCCTATAACTGCGTACTATGACTACGAGACAAAAAAATGTATTTTATGGATGAGATTGGCTAATCTTGCATAAAATACTGTGGATTTGCCTTTTGAATGACCGATATCTTATTTTCCGTAAAATTATTTCATATCATTACTGTGATTTTCAGATAATTCTCTCTAAACAAATCTTGTCTTTAAAATAAAGTATCCATTATTTTATCTGGAGTGGTGAGCGTGATCATCCATTGTTCACGCTCACAATTCATTGTAAGTTAAATTATTAAATTAACGCAAATTCGTTAATATTCCGCAATGTTTCAGTTATTAAACATGAATATAAGTGTAAATTTAAAACATTTTGTAATATATTGTAAACTATGCGATCAAATCAAATACGGGTATGTCCATCGCCAGTTGTCATACTTTAGCAGCTGGCGATGGTTTACCCAGTCTTTAAATGATAGATATGTATACCGCAATAGACGCGAACAAAATTCATTCGCTAAAATTAATTTTTAACGATTAAATAATATTAAGGAATTAATATGCCAAATATTTTAATATAAAACACGGATGATACTTTTACAAAACTAATTCTATTCAACTAATTATCAAAAATTATATCTGAATAAAATAGTGAGCGAAGCGCCCCTAGTGTGATTTAACAGAACGAACTTCAGCGTCTTAGGTGTATGTTGTTTCCTGCACCGGTGAGTCTGGGAGTATTTTTATTAAGGATGCTCATCGATTGTGGGCGAAAATTAAAGAGCTCGAATCATATAATAAAGTTATGACAACACGTAGGAATTCGTGAGGTAAGTAAAAGCGTGCTTATCCTATTATACTACTGAATTTTAAATTGACATGTCATATAATTTCGAGGATTGCTGTTGATCCTCATTACATTGATGCCTTTAATCATCGATAGTAATAACTTGTCTGTTTCAATATTATAAAAATAATTAGACGTAATTGTGACGTGACATATTACGTAATAGTAAGTCAATTGTGAGTTTTTAAATTAATAAAAGATATAAACAATTTCGACAGTCAATTACTTTTAAATTAGTCACTGTCTGAATATATTACACCCATATATATCTAGTGTACATTTTTCTAAATTATCTGTAATAAGGCTATATTATATTTATGGGAACATATTATAAAAGTTTATCAAAGAAATATTTACAAACATGATTAAAAAATTTATTTACAATAACACACAAAATCTATTAATCTCAGTCATGTTCTGTAGAATATATATAACATATATACCAAATTTCTTATATATTTATCAATAATTTTTAATTTAGTAATTGTTTTTGATCTATTATATAGATTATTTTTCATATTTGGCAGCTCGGTTTATTTCTGTGAAAGTCGTGTAAAATTTATTACGGGAAAAATAAATTTAGTAAGTAAATTTAACGTTCCTTCACGATTTCTAAATTCACTATATTAGTAATCGATTTCTTAAAGCAAATTCTCAAATTATAATGGGAGTCTATTTCATAATTACTATGCATTAAAGCATTTTTTAAACTTTGATTTTTAGGACCTAAACTTTATGCATTTTTAAGAGACTAAAAGCTGCTTTAGCTGGTTTCTGTGTTCTTGTTGTCATCAGAAGTTATCTGAAAATATTTTTAGAATTCATGATTATAATAAATTTGTTTAAAAGATTATCATTTATTTTTAATTTTATTATTTTTGGTTGATGTTGCAGTGTTATAAATTGAAACTTGAAATTATTTTTAATACTACGATTCTTATCGTTTGAATGTTTCAGAATCAAAATCATTTCAATTTGAATATTATTCTCTTTTCTGTTATATTTATATCATATGATGGATTTAAGCTTAAACCATATTGATTCATTAATCTATTTAAAAATATATTATTTCACATATAAAAATATTGCATTGTATGTAATGATTTTCATTTATTACATTGAAATCATAACTATTTTTATTCAGTTCCTTACTCTTTTAGCCATTGAATTTAATTCTTTGTGGTGATTCATTATTTAACCAAACCCAGGAATTTGTCAAGAATCTGCTAATACATATAGCATATTCTTTTTTCATAATAATTATGTTATCTTATTCCTTATGAACTATTTTTTTATGTCATTAGATAATCATTACAGACCTAAAGGTTACAAATCTACAAATTAAAAATCATTACAGATCTTTCTTTGGGCTATAGTTCTCTCAACTTCATCAGAAAATTTTATAGAAAAGAAGTGAGTAATGTTAACTATTTACTTTCTTTTCAACACCATTTAAAACTCACTTCTTTCCATGTTCATAACAATTTTTTCTATTCTTTATTACAATGTTTTTCTTACAGGAAGTTTTAATTTGAATAATTAATATTTAATGTACAATTTTTTATATTATAATAAATAATAATGAATTTATTATTAACTTGATATGCAATGGCATTATCCTTTTTATTTGATTAAATTTATTCAACTATTGGTTTTTGTTTGTGTGTATATACAGGGTATAGTCAAAAAAGCTGAACTTGATGTAAATTTTCTTACATACACATATTTTTATATAAGACATGTTAGTTCTTTTCAACATTTTTTTGCATAATACTGTCTTCGAAGTAATAATCCTTTGGCAGCCACACATTTTTTTTTCAAATTTTCTATCATTTATTAAAGCTCCCTTGAAATCTATTTTTTATGTCATTTTCAAAGCACTAACTATATTTACTTTTTCAAAGCACTGGCTTCACTGACTTTGTTACTTCTGCCGAATGAAATCAATGATATATCAACATTTTTAGAATCACACAAAAATCTGTAGAAGACTTATTTGGAATGTAAGGAGGTTGGAGATGAAAGAGAAATCTTGTTTTTTCCTAAGCATTTATTCACCAAGAGAAATCAATGTGTAAACCATTATTTTGATAAAAAAAAATAAAATTCTTTGTCATTTATAATTTTTATCTTTCTGATTCAAGAAGACAGCTTAGAATACTGATGTAGCTTTTTGTCAACATTTATCTTTTTGGAGTAAATTCATAATATATTAATTTCTTGAAATAATAATAAAAACCATAATATTATTCTCTCTAATGATCATACTGACTGTGTGTCATAATTAATTTGTATTCTTTAAATCATTTATATTATTTATACATCAACATGTACAGTACCTGAACCTGTTACCAGTGTTGGGGAAATGATGGAAAAAATATTGTAAACATTTTCGAACCTTAATAGTTCTTCTTCAGATGATATGAAAAAATAGAAATGACGGAACACAGAACAAAAAATATTTCCATCATTTCACCGACACTGGTAACAGGTTCAGGTACATGTTGATTTCATCCCGATGTTCTTTGAATGTAGAAGTTTATTTATACATTTGAGTTCATGACATGATTTCATTGCTTTGCAATATGCTTCTTAGTACATACTGAGAGATTTAAAAAAATGTTATTGAGTTTCACAAGAAACTTAAAGCTTAATTGTTGTTCATGATATGGTATCTTATGATTCACAATGATATAAATGATGTGTTGAAAAGGTATTTTGTGTTGAATACATAGAAATTTATGCTTGCATTCTCAGAACATGTTTCTTTAAAATCTGAACAGTTTCAGTCTTTCCAGCACAATATAAAAGCTTCTTTTCATTTACCTACAAGGGAAAGTCATTGAATAACAGGAATTTTACAATAAATTTTTTACAAGGGTACTTAAATTGTTTGTGCTTTTTTTTTTGACATTGTTACCTTTCACAACACACTTGGTTCATCAGTCCACAAGCTTCTGGATTCTCTTAAGAAAAAAGCTTTTTGGTATGACCTTTAACCAACTTTGCATCATCTCTATTACTTCAGTGTCATCAGCAAACTTCTGACCTCACCTCTAGGTACCAACTGCTGTGTAGTGGACGTTTCATCATCTCAAAATTTTCATCTAAGTATATCCACTTTATATGCTAGTGAACAATGGAAAGCTGTCTTGAAAGCCATCTGCTACATACTTTCTTATACCCAAGGTCACCTGGGGTATAGGAATATCAAAGGTGATGATCATAGGATCATCCATATTGGTATAGAGTGCATAATGTATTTAGAGCCATAGCTCATGTTGAATTCTACAGCAATTTCAGCAACAATAACATGTCTGTAATTACAGGTTAACTGCTTGATCTGTTGTTTCACTGTCTCAGTTGCCATGCAAACTAGTCTCCCATTCTGGTGTTCATCATTGACATTTTGTCTTGTTTCTAAATCTTTTAACTCATTCATACATTATCTCCCTTGCTCAAACAACTGTCTGTACTGAACTTGTAGATTTCAAAGCTTTTACTCTCTCTGACCATAAAAATTGAATGATACTTTGTTGCTCTTCCATGGTGCAATTTGACAGTGGAGCAGCCATGTTGTACAAGCTATTGTGCAGGTGCAAATTTCTCAGTCATCGTGACTCTTACATGGCATATTGCTAAGGAGTCATTTTGTATCCTGCAATAAGATTTTTTACAGTGCATACATCTCCATGAATTTTAGATTAAAATTCCTGTTATTTAATGACTTTCCTTTGTACACATTCATTTATAGAACTTTCACATATGTATAATAATAATATAGTGTGTGTGTGTGTGTGTGTGTATATATATATAAATAAATAATACTATAATACTGTATATATGTTTTGGCTAAAGCCCATGAATCAGATAAAGCTAGGATTAACTGGCTAATGCTAACTTAATCCAATTCTTTTAGTTCAGATATGTAATAATGTGTTAATTTTCAACTTTATCTGTATAAAATGCACTTTATCCAAGCAAATAAAGCCAACATTCCAACATATCCAAGAACTGACAGATGAAGCAAGAACAAAGCTTAAAATTCAGACTTTATTCCATTGATGTGGAGTCTATTCCTGTTCCTAAAATAGAACTGAATATAAATGTTGCATTTTTATGGGCATGAGCATTTTGTTTTTTAGTCTCTATATGGATAGTGGGAACAGAGGATAATATTGCCAGTCTGGCATTTTATTGTTAGATTTTAAGCCAATTGATGATGTGGCAATGGTTTTTTCAGTCTAATGTTTTTTCTTGCCTATGATAAACTTTTTAAAAACACTTGTAAACTCTAGGAGTACATTAAATTAATAAATATAATTGAAACACAAAATACTGTAGATATCAAAGCCAACCAATTGCTGTAATGAGTTGGGCAACCTTTACCACTACTATTAATAATAATGAAATTGTAAGTAATTTGGTATACCTATCTCTAGGCCAAAATCCTGTCTTATTAAATTTAATAATTATTATAATTAAATTAATATTTACTAAATAATTTAGAAAATTCTAGAAGATAAACATTGGCCCAGAATGGGACTTGAACTTGAAATTCCCACTTACCGTGCTGATGTGTTGCCAATTACACTGCCAGTTTGTTTCCAGATGTATTTAATTTTAGATATAACCATCCAGTTACTCACAGCACTGACTGTGGACAACTCCTACACCCATTGCCTATGATAATTCACTATGCCATTAGTAGGCCTATTAGAAGTATTAAATAAAGAAGAATAAAATATTAAGTTTTAATTTTCTTTATCTTGTGGCTCTTCATGTAGCCTAGTAATTGAGTCTCATGCACCTGTTTTTCTATTTCATCCAGTGGTCAATTGCTTGTGACATTTTTTTTTAATGCTATTTACTTTGAAACTTGTGGGACAGCAATGGTGATCAACAGAGTTAGTTGTGGTAGGGCCTTACTATGTGAAATATCACCCCTTTCCACCTGTTTGGCTACATCTCTGCACACTGAAATATGTACATACATATTCTTCAGTATAGCATATAACTCTCTGTTTAAAGTTAGCTTCATAGGAGACCCATCTACTGTACATTGTTTACCTGACTTGCTGTAGTTGAAAAGACCACTAAATCGTTACAAAATGAAAACCAAAATTGAAAATAAAATAGAAAGATGTGTACTATGTCTATACTGATGACATAAGATTGTATATGCAAAGTGAGGAGCAAATGACATGACAAGGCTGCATTAAGTTTTGTACCCAATTTTAATATGTGGGATCATATTAAAATATTGGATGCAATTTTGGAGATCAGAAAAGTTCAAAGAAAGGTATGCATTAGAATTAGGAAAACACACTGTTTCTTCATCATGGATACCTTCTTTAGTTCTGATGTTGCATGATAAACAGATACTTTGTTTCCTGGCATGTTGCTCTTGTAAACTGCATTCTTTCTTCATGATAAAAAGAGAGAGTGTTCCATTTAAGTAAATTTCTGAGTTGTTCAAGTGATTATTTCTATCAATTGTTTTGATACTCAGCAATATCCAAAAGATTATTGATAATAATATGCTATTATTCAGTGAGATGCTAAGCTCATTTTCAGCATCACTAAATCTTATGTATCTTTTCTAATTATACCCTTAATTCAAACACAGTTAGCCTGGAATATATTATCACAAAAAACTGCACAATCTGAACCTTATAAGAATTTCCAGGATATTTAATGCAATCACAAACATTTTTGATCTGCACAGGAGATCATCTTCAGGTTAGAATGTTTTCAAAATGGAAAGCAGAAATGGAACATTTTTAAGATCATTCGAAAAAATGTATAAACAAGAATATTTAAAAATTTTTTTTAAAATAATTTTTTAATTCTACTGCTCCTGTTGGTAGAAAGATTGCCAGGCATAAGATAATTGTCCTTCTTCCTTGAAATTCCATTTTTGCTTTGCATTTTGAAAACATTCTAACTTCATTCTAAGTAGATCATCTTCAGATCTCCTGTGCAGATCGAAAACATTTGTGATTGCTTTAAATATCCTGGAAATTCTTATAAGGTTCAGATGTGTGCTGTTTTTTGTACCTTTAATATTTATACAATAAACATTTTCATTCAACAGAAAATATTTAAATATTCAGATCACAATCTGCCATTAACAAAACCATTGCACTAAATCCAAACTTTCATGAAACCATCTTTTGCTCCATCAGTTAGTGATCAATTTTAGTCAGTGTTCATCATTTGTACACAGGAATTGAATATACAGTTGAATCTTTTAATTCTAAAACCAGGGGAAATCAAAACAATTTGAATGATCTGTTTTCTAAAATTAAAATAATTTTTGAAAATTTTAGATTTATCAGTAGAGTCTCCAGTATTCTTACTCTTTGCTAATATACATTTTCTCTTTGAATTCTTTTCACTTCTTTAATTATCTCAATTTTTTACACTAAAAATAATTTGTGTATTTTTTATGTTATATTCCAACTTTTATATTAGGGTGGATCAAATATAAATGGGATTTATTTTATGTTTTAAAATTATTTATTAAAAAATAAAAAAACATTATGATTTATTTTTCTACATAGCTTCCTGCTGTAGAAATACATTTTTCCCAGTGAGAAGGAAGGTTTCTTATTCCAGTATCGTAGAATGAAGTTTGTTGCATCAGGAACCAATTGTGCACGATTTCCTCCACTCCTGCACCATCTTCGAATTGCTGCCCTCCTATAGCTTCTTTAAGCAGCCCAAACAAATGAAAATCGCAGGGCGATAGGTCCGGGCTGTAGGGAGGATGATCAAGTGCAGTCCAGTGCATTTTGTTGTTTTGAGACTGTTAGAGCTGCAGTATGGGGCCTGGTGTTATGGAGGAGAATGACATTGCGATTGCTTGACAGCTTCCATAACTTATTCCAACCTTCTCTGCAGTTTCGCAAACTCCGATTCGTCTCTCCTCTTCAATAATGTCTCGAACCGCTTGAATGTTTTTGCTTGTGATGCTGGTTCGAGGACAGCGATAGTGTTTCTGATTTTACACTCGTGTCCGTCTTTCCTTGAACTTTTTATGCCAGGCAAACACACGAGTCCTTGACAGTGTTTGAGCCCCAAACTGTGCAGTCAATCTACGAAAAATTTCTGTCGCGTTGACTCCTTCACGAGCAAGAAATTGTATGATTATGCGTTGTGCAACAGAGGGGTGTACCTGTTTCTCCAACATCATGAGCACTACTGACGAATTGGTTGAAAGTATGAAACGGCCAGCGTTCCCCACTCCTAATGACCCTACCCAATCAGACTAGATGCACGGGCTCTGTACTGCCAATCTTAGTTGCTCAGAAACAAAAATCCCATTTATATTTGATCCACCTCGTATCTTAGGCACCATGGAAAGCATAGATAAAAAAAATATTATAGACACAAATGTTGTTAAAGCTGTGAAATATATGACAGTCCTGAAAGATGCATTTTGGGAAGTCTCTGAAACAGATATTCTAAAAAGTATGTCCTGATTTGTTTTTTGCATTTCCGTTTTTGAAATACAGATGCACTAGCTTCAAATCATTCAAATTTATACTAATAAATTCAAGTTAACTGAATTTTTTAATACTAATTTAAATGTAAATTTTAAGTGTAATAACTTAACAGCAAGTTTGAATTATTCAGATTTCGACTATACAATGTATTTCAATATTTAATCATACTTATAGAAATCCTATTACCTTGAAATTGATACTGGACATTTTGACAGATTTCTAGAAACCTAATTTCTATTCTAGAAATCTGTATGGTAATTAATGATTCACCGTACATAATATTAAGCTGTGCCTTAATATTATGTAACCAAACCAAGATTATAAAGGAGGAAAAATATTAAATTTTATAAAATGTAATGTCCAACAATCCTCATGGGATTAAGAAATGAATAAATTCATAAACATTGGATATGCACTTGTACTTGAAATTGAATCTCCATCTATAGTTGTTTCTTTAAAAATAATAGCGATAGAACTTTAGTGCTATATAATTTATATAGCACTGAAGAAAGGTTGAGAGTTCACATCAACCCAAAATGCATATGTAGAAGAATTGAATAAATTGTACATTTTAACCTTTGGATATTGTAGAAGATAATTCCAGCTTTAGATAAAATGTTACTCACGAAAAACCCGTAACCGGTGCGTAACATACAATATCAGTCACTACAAACGTTTTCAAAACCCCTCCCTGGGTTCTTCTTCAGGTAAAAAATTGACTGGAACGATTTTTGAAGATGAAAAAAGGAACCAAATTACGTGCCGAACAGCATCAAACGTGGAAATTTTACGTGTGGCCGAATGTTATTTTAAAAATATTGATGTCACAAGGCTTGATGGGAAACCAACCGTCAAATCTTTAACATAATTTCGAATGTGGAGGAGCTGGGGAAGCGTTTACGATTTGTTTCCCGGGATGCCCTGTGGCATTGATATTTTTAAAATAACATTCGATCTTATGTTAGGGATTTGACGATTTCCTTCCCATCATGCCTTGTGACATCAATATTTCAAAAATAACATTCGAACTTATGTTAAAGATTTGACGGTTTGTTTCCCATCAAGCCTTGTGACATCGATATTTTTAAAATAACATTCGGCCACACACAAAATTTCCACGTTTGATGCTGTTCGGCACGTGATTTGGTTCCTTTTTTCATCTTCAAAAATCGTTCCAGTCAATTTTTTACCTGAAGAAGAACCCAGGGAGGGGTTTTGAAAACATTTGTAGTGACTGATATTGTATGTTACGCACCAGTTACGGGTTTTTGTGAGTAACATTTTATTTTATACACCCGGTGTGCAGTTGTTCGTCTCCAGCTTTAGAATTTACAAAACAAAAAATAGATGTAATTTGTCAGGTTAAAAATGGAAAATCTCAACCTGAAGTTGGTAAAGAAATGTCTTTGAGTAAGTAGATAATTTCAAACATTTGGAAAGCAAGAGAAACACAACAACAGGCTTTTCTTAAATACAACAGTTCTACCAAAAAAGTAAAACATAAAAATATTATACTATCGCTGTTATACAATTTAAGCTGCATAATAGAGTAAAATTTTTAATTAAAAAAGTACAGGAGCTTTTTTCACTCTTTTGTGTAGTGAACACTTTAATCTAACATTAATTTTATTTTCATATATGCAATTTTGATGTAATGGCACTTACCCTAAAGTTGAAAACCAGTGCAATTGAGATCTGTTCTAACATGATTCTATCCTATAGTGATATATTTTTCAATATAATGAACCAGTCTGTAGTAACAATTTGTTATGATTAAATAGACTTTCATTATAAAGGACCAATTTCTTCAGTCTCATGGTGGTCTGTTATATTGAACTTTTACTGTATCTAGAAATTCTATAGACCTAGTTGTAGTATTGAGTAGAGATGGCAATACCAAAGAGTTTTATCAATATTGGTATTTTGGTAAAGAATGTTCTCAATATCAGACTGTATCCTGGTATTGAAAATATCAGGAACTTTATTCAATCCAAGTGAATATTTTATTAAAAGATAATAAATAATTTATGAGGAGCCAAGGTATTAAATACAGTAGAGTTTGTCAGTTTTTTAAAAACCGGTTTTTTAAAGAAATTTGTATAATTTGAAAACCAGGTTTTCCCAAGTAAAAAAGCCAGTTTTTGAGCCCACACTTAAAACATAAAAATTAATTAATTATTTGATTAAAAACATCAACATTTTGACACAAAATCGTCTCTGGCATGAAACAGGAATGTTGTTAAATACTAAGTTTCATAAAACTAACTAAAAAACAAAAATTCCCCTATGCCTAAAAAACATCCAATTCAGCTCAATTCGAGCTCTGAATGAGACGGTTGGGACTTTATCAGAGCTGTAGAGCATATCCATAGGAGCAAAAAAGTCAAAGGAACCATACCTCTACAAGTGATCTTTTACAAGTACAGCCCTCCAAAATCGGGTCGCATGAGATCGATTACATAAATATATTCAAAAACTTGAAAAAGTGACTTTGTCCAGCCCTAGGACACTAAAGAAGTGTTTTTTAGCATTAGAGGGTACAAACAGAAGAACGAAAAATTTAGATTTATTATTTAATGCTTTAAAGATGATTAAACCCAGCTCAGTAGCAAGTGAGAGTGTTTTTTTCTATTTCTGGCAATTTTGTGTGCAAAATAAGAACACAGTTGAGCAATAGATCTGTAGATTTTCTTTGCTTTCTAAAATCATATTTTCTTAGGAAAAATAAGAAATAAAATAATATTTTGTAGGCATTTATTGTTGTTTGTTTTTCTTAATGGTTTTCTTTGCAGTAAATTTTATATTTTAATGTGATATTCTAGCATTTTGTTTTTTTGTTTTGTGTAGACCTTGGTCGATTATATTTTGTTATATTTTGAAATGTTATAAATATTAAATAAGTTAAAAAGTTTTAAAATAAGTTGTTAATGTCTCTTATTTCCAACTATACTTCTTACTGTAGACTGGATGAATTATAATTCTTTCTTCCACGGAAAACCTTGACAAACTCTCTTATTTCCTTTGTTGGGTAAAAATTCAAAAACTGGTTTTAACCGATTTCATAGAAAACTTGAGATTCGAAAACCAGTTTTTTAAAAAGTCGGTTTTTGTATAAACCCTAAAATACATTCTTCTCTAACTGCACTTAACTAATACTCAAATCTCGACACAAAAACCTTTAAAATGCAGCCTTTTTAATTCAAATTTTCAAACGTTTTCTGCCATTTTGAATGGCCTTCATCAGGAACAGAAGAATTGAATAATTTTGATTTCTATAATGACATTTGTTCTGGAACTTTTTAAATTTTTGAATTTTCTTCTTTATTCAAAATGGCAGAAAACATTTGAAAATTTGAATTAAAAAGGCTGCATTTTAAAGGTTTTTATATCGAGATTTGACCTAAAATACAGCAATTAATAAAATATTAACACCTTTTGCTAATGAAATAGTTGAATGAATTTGAGTTTATTAATAAAAAAAACTAAAATTAATGAATTTTGTTACTTATTTTTTTGGTTTGTGTTAACTTGAAAGTATGAACATAATAAAAAAATAAATCAAGAGTGTTATTGCCAAGATGAATGCTATCCTTTATTTTTATACTGTACATACAGTCTTACTGAAGAAAAGGTTCTTTCTGCCTTGATACTAATAGAAGAAATTGATACTAAAAAATTTTTTGCAAATTTTAAATGAATCCTGGGACCTCTGCATTTGAGTAGAGTCATATCTTTTCATAATAACCTCCTTATGAAGTTGGGCTTGTATAGCTTTTTGTCCTTACATTTATCCTTGATCTCTGCATCCAATTTCTCCTTAAGAAAAAGTAGTTTGTTCTATTTCAAGATTACAGCTGGAAATGTTATCTAATAATAAAACCCACATCTTATATAAATCTCCAGCAAGCAGAATTTGTATAGCAAACATTTTTAGTTTATTTTATAAACATGCTTCAGGTTTGAAGTTTTACAAATTCAAATTTGTGAAACTTCAACTTAGTATACATGTTTTACTTACGCATTCCATCAGTAATTTTTAAAGATCTGCTTAACAAATTTCTCTGGACTTGAGAAGACATATTGTAGCTTCTCTAACAAATTGCTGGTCTTAAAGTTTAGATTGTTCAAGTACTACAGCAAATCAGACAGTACTGTTCTATGTGATGAAACATTACATTCTGGAATCCTTGTTTAAAATTAATTGTGATAGTTGGCTTTCAATGACTTTTAGGAAAACAATAGTACTGTTTTTGTAGGATAAGATTTGCATTGTGGTAGCATAATGCTTTTGTGATCAGTTTTATGGGCTCTAGAATACTGATAACCTCTGCCAACAGTTTAAATTCAGATTTGGAAAACTTCATTGATTACTTCAAATCAATAATGCCTTTTATACAGAAAGCAGAGATCAAAGAAATGTTGAAGCATGGTTAGAATGCTTCTCTGTGGAGTTGGGAGTCCGAAAGCAAACACAACTCTTTGCCACACTAGAGTTTTACATATTTTTGTGGAATGTTGTCATTTTCAGTTAGAAAGAATCTAAATATTTTTACAATTGACATACCTTTTTTATTAAAGGCAAAATTTTCAAGAGACAGATTTCACCCATTGGCTTCATCATAGCATTCTTGACCTTCCATTTACTCATCACAAGGTTCAACGTCATCCCTCCTGGTACTCAGATAGAACAGAACTGAGGATGTTAAAGAGCTGATTTTGTTAATGAGATTACTAAATTTTTAAAAATACTGAATATTTTGACACTGTGTTTAGTTTTTTTTTTGTTAATTGTTACACTCTTATCCTTTAAAACTTGAAAATATAACAATTATTCAATTTTTTTTAAAAATTAGCAAAATATCAAAAAAATTAATATTAGTGTCAGTATAATACTGGTATTTCATTTATATTTTTCCATTATTCAAAAAGTTATGAAATGGAAATTCAAATATTAGTAGGCTTATTTATCAAAATACAGGTATACCTCGTCTTACGTTGGTAATTGGTTCCAGGAGAGGCGACGTAAGTCGAATTTACTTGTGTAGTTACGACGTAAGTCGTAGTTTCGACTTACGTCGTAACTAAACGCCAATAATGAGCACTTAAAGACCGCTAAATAAGACGACAACACAGGAACACAAATGTTTTCATGTTTCGTTCTCTAGGATTTATGATGATTATATTAACATTTACTGTAAATATACATATTTTAATATGTTTTTATGTGCTTTTAACGCTTTTCTAGTGATATTATGACTTCAATGTTTGTGGCGGATGGATTTAAAGTCGAATAAACTGATTTAAACTTGATTTTTATTTTTCCATATACTTTTTTGACAAACGACGTGTAATCGGGAACGACGTAACTCGAGGTATACCTGTATTTTTTATGTTGATATGAATAGCATATTCTTAAAAATTATATTTACAGAATTGGAATTAAATGGCAGCTATTGCAATTTTACATATATTTTTTGCTGAATTTTTTTATTTCCAAGAAATTGGGATTTAAAATATTGATTTCTGGATTCTCAAAAACAAGCACAAACAAATTGGTCTTCATCACCTTTATTTTAGGACTGCATTTCTGATTCCTGTCTTGTGCGCAGACTATAGACAATTACTGTATTACATTTTAAATTGCAAGGTATGCAAATATATTATTTGCATATCAGGTATTAAATTGATATTATTATTAATACCTTTTCTTAAAAATACAAAAATAGATAGGAAACAAATTGTGTAGTTACTTTTTTTTTTAATAAAATAAAAATTTAATAACACTAGACACTCACACTGTCAGACAGCATTAAAATCCTTTTTGGAATTTAATAATGGATGTCTAATTTGTGAACTGTACTAAGCTGATTTATAAAATAATGTCTTAAATGGAAGCTTTTTAAATGAAGTTAAATGCAGAACTCTTAAGAACAATATTGCATTTTACCATCTCATTTCTTTCTAAAAATTCAATATATTTTCATGTGATAAATTTCATGGTGCTTTTAATTCTTGGCATCAGAAAAAAGAATCAGTATAAAATGATTTAATTTTAATATAACCGTGTACAAAAAAAATATCTAAACCTGCTCTAATGGCTTAATGACTTAGAGTTAAAAGCACTTCAAAATTTGTAAAAAAATATAGCATTCTTTTTCTTTATTTTGAGTTAATATAGTCATAATCTTAAACTAAGGTGACCATATGTCCCGGATTTGGGTTGTTAGTCCTGCATTGAACACTGTCCTGGAAAGTGTTCCGCATTTGGTCATGTAACATTTTCAACATGTTCGCAAGTTGTCAAGAACACAAAGTTGTCATTTTCTTATACTACTAGCAGCCTGGGACGCCCTGTAGTGGGTGTTCTAGCAGCAACGGTGTCATTCCATGGTATAAGTAATAAATTCATATCAATAATTCAATAATAAATTCCTATTGCAATAATAATATACTGAATTTATTATTAATTTAAATAATATCTAGGGGAGTCCCTAGTGGCTGTTCTAGGCATATCATGACAGATATACAAACAGCGCCATCAAGTTGTGAGAAATAAAAACAATTATTTTTCTATAAAGAGTTATTTTTAAGTTTATTTATGCATTTATGTATTTATATATTTTTCTACTAAATTATTTATTAATGAATTAGTTATTATTATTATTATTATTATATATATGTATGTCGGAGGTCCACCCCATTTTTAGCTCCCACAACACAGAAGCGTCCTGCATTTCAATCTAACATACCTGGTCACTTTATCTTAAACTATACAATGCAAATGACTATAAAAAATTTATTTTAGAGCATCATGAATAATTGTGAAATATTATTATTTTAGTTATTTTTTCAGCCAGTTTCATTCAATATATTTCAGAATTTTAATTAATGATGTCATCAGTGAATTTAGGAAATATTAATGATTTATCATTTTTGAAAATTGTATGTATAATGTTAATTTATAAGTAAAACAATGAAGTTTAAAAATGGTAACTATATTGAATGAAAGTCAAGAAAACAATGTTCAAGTATTTTTTGATTATGATTATTGATTGGTTATTTTGTTTATTTAATGTTCAATTATCAGCAGTCAAAATTAATTTCTTGTAAGTTAAATTTGATTGATTAATTATAATTTAAGATTCTTTTAATAGAATAAATATTAGTTCACTTACATCAATATGAATGTGAAATTTTATTGATACATATTTATGTAACAGTTAACAATGCAGATGAAATTTTTTATTGTTCCAAAAAAACCATTTCTTTTCAAAAATGGTTTTCATAACAGAATTTTTCTCAGAAATGTCAAATGAGAAAAACTTTTTATGAGAAAAACTTCTAATTTCATTTTAATTTATAGCAATTGATAACTCAGTCATCCATCATTAATACTGCAATATATTCTGATTTGACTCTGCTGGTAACAATTTATTTAACTTTTTACTGTAAAAATTTAAACTACTAGTTTAAATTTTTATTTATTAGTGCAATTCAAATATTTTCGTTTATTGATGCAAGTTTAAATAGTTTAGTTTAGTTTATTTTTATTAGGTATGAACAAAAGAAGCTATTTATGTATTTTTACCAAAAGAAATTATTATAATGAGTTATTTGAAATAATTTTCTGGATATGCTTTGTATTCATAAAAGTTTCTGAGGTTAATTTTTTTTTTCTAGAATTTAAAGTCATTTAGTAAATAATTTGATCATTTTTCTAAATATTTCATTTCAGCAATAAATTGGCTTAACATTTAAATAATTGACAGTTCAAGCAAATGTATTATTGAACTTTTTTAATGTTTGAAAATTTTTATCACAGATGAATAGACAGTTGTGTTTTTCAAATTCTTTTACTGAGTATGCCTATTATATGTGAGAAATATTGTTAACATTTTATAAATTCATATCTAATACTATATAATATTGGTGTCTTATTACTCACTTTCACTTCAGATTACATTAGAAACTTACAATTTTTTCAATTTTAATTTATATATTATATGTATTTTGACTGGGATGTTTCCAGACCTTTTTAGGTTTGGTATGCAATATGCAAATTACTTAGTTCCTAACTTTGAAAGATTTATTTACATATTTCTCATATATATAGTCTGCAGGATTTGGAACTGAATGATAAATTGTATATTCTATGCTACACTAAAGAGGACTGAAAATCTTTTAATCAAAATGCATATATATGTAAATTAAA
Source organism: Centruroides vittatus (assembly GCF_030686945.1). Taxonomy (NCBI): domain Eukaryota; kingdom Metazoa; phylum Arthropoda; class Arachnida; order Scorpiones; family Buthidae; genus Centruroides; species Centruroides vittatus. The sequence goes on from NW_027120741.1 coordinate 1,993,852, forward strand.
GTTGTATAAATCATAGTTATTAATGTCATGTAATGTAGTATATAGTAGTTTAATACATCAATATTGAAAAACTGAAATATGAAATTATAGCCTTCTAAACAATTGTTCTAAGGATTGACAATTAATTTAATGCAGCTAAAAATACACATGAAAATAATGGAAATTGTCATACTAAATTATTCATCCATTTAATTTCTATTTTGTGATTGTAATAATAGCTTTCTCCTTATTAGCAGAAAAATGTTTTTGATGCAGCAGTTTTGAATAACACAGCTGGTAAGTATATTATTATCTATTACACAAAATGATCTGTAAGCAATTCTGTGATAGACTACTAAGATTTTTAATGAAAAATTAATGTAAAACTGCAAAAAACTTCAATATATATATATATATATATATATATATATATATATTTAATCTTGGTTGAGTTTTTATTTCAAAAATTATTTGATTTTTATTATAATATAATTTTTCATGTACTTTAGTACTGTAAATTTACATATATACACAAATATCAAATTTAGTTTTGAATAATTACTTGATAAAATATTTTCAATTTTAAGTTATGAACTTATAAAATAGAATTTGGTTGTTCTGTTTTTCTAATTAATTCTGTTATGAATAAATTTTACATGAATGGAATGGATTTATATTTTTAATAATTTATTTTCAAAAATGGAAATATGCATTTTTGTAAATATATATTTCAGAAAAATTATATTTTATAATTCTTTTGTGTTTTTGTTTATTGCTTTCCAAGTGTATGGCGATGAACCAATAATTTTTGTTTCAATGAGTTTTATTTATGTAAGTTTGAAGAATAATAATATTACAAAATTGTTTTTAGAAATAAAAAAAAACTAATATATTTAAACTACTACATAATTTATTACATATTAATTTAAATATAATAATTATAATAAAAAATGCCTTACTCTATATATATATATATATAGGCATTTTTATTTTATTTTTAAAAGGAATTGTAAGCCATTTTCCAAATATAATAATAGTTCTAATGTGGAAAACATTGGATAGTATAACAAGAAGATAAAAATCTTGTCATGGAAATTTTTTTTCTAAAATTGAATTTTTATTCAAATTTGTTGGAAAAACAAAAATATAATTAAATCATTATTTTACATTGTCTGCCAGTTCAAAGATGTAAACCAATAATTTTATTAAATGTTTCATATAATTTTTTAATAAATAAATTTTTACCATTTTAAAATATTTTGTGAAATATCCACTTAAATTTATAGATTTAAATAAAGAATTTTTATAGAATATATTACATACTCTCATTAAAAATTAATAACTACATTAACCATTAAATGTAGAAAAATTTTCTTTATTTATATATAAATAATATAATGTTAAAGTTATATTAATACTATATAAATTTTAGATATACAATATTAAACTTTTCAGGAAAATCAGAAGAATATCATCTAAACAGTATGAATAGTTCCAATATGAAACAGCCTGAAGATAAGAAATATTTCTTTAATGCTGATAAAACGTCTAAATATGTTCAACCTTGTTTGTTCAATGCTCTTGAAATTCATGCTAAATTTCAACATTATCGCTCAGAAAATTATGCTCAAGCAGTTCGGAATACTTCTTGCATATCAGTTGAATCTAAACTTTACAAAAAGAACTTTTCTCCTCTAAAATATGAATCAATAGAAGAAAATTGTTCACCTGAAATAATTTTATCCAAAAGTGTTCCTTCATCTCCAAAACAAATTCATGTATCAAAAAAATCATTAACATTACCATCATCTAGAATTTGTAATTTCCATTATAATGAAACGTGCAGCTCAAGCATTTCAAATTTTTTTAAGAAGTTTTCACCAAAAATTAGAAAAAGTCTTCAATCTAAACATAAGCCATGGATTGTAATTCAGTTTTCACAAAAAGATCTTGATACAAATAACATTGACAGTGTAAAAAATGTAAATAATTCTCAAACTTTTAAGTTTTCTTCCAGTAAAAAAGATTTTTGTGATAAATTTAAGACTAGTGATAAAAGTCTCTACAAAAGAAAAATTAATATTAATAATATTAGAAGAAATGGCAGTTTAACCAATCTTATCCACTCAACTAATAAAATTCATAATAAATATATTTCACTTCAGAGTATCAAGTGGAAAAAGAGAAAATATTCTGAAAAAGAAATTAATTGTTGGAAGAATAAATTTTTAACAAATGAAAAATCATTTTCATCTAGATTATATGGAAATAAGTCTTTAACAGAAATAACATCATTAAAATCTTTAGAAGATAATTTTTCTGTAAATCATAAAAATAAGAAAGGAATTTTTACAAAGAAATTTGCTAAACATGAACAGGCACATCATTGTGAAGATTATTCAGAAGTGCCATCAATCAAAGTTCACACATCAGATGATTTAAATCAGGTATTAAAACAAAAACACTGATAAGAATGCATGCATTCTCCTGTCTGATGGCTGATGCATGTAGGTAGACCTGTAGCATATTATTTGTATATACTTGAACATTTCACCAATGATACCTGATCATATTATTTACAATTACTTTAATAGTTGTCAATATCAAAATATTACTATACCATATATAGAGACAGTGGTGAAATGTTAATCTCATCCATTTTGGCAGTGCATGATATATCATTGTTGCTGAAAGATATTAGTGGAAGTATTAGAGTTAGTGCCTTGTTGATTTTTCTTTTCTATTAATAACTTCCCAATTTAACCAAGACTGAATAACCCCTTGGTGAATTATAATTAATTTAGTTAATAATAATAATAATAATGTAAAAAGTTATGTTTATATACACAAAGTTGATAAGATATTTCTTAAATTTATAAAATTAAGCATAAATGATATTATGAATAATAGTAATTATTCATGATATATTTATGAAAATATATTGAAAAATTGGAAATGTATGTATGTATTTCTGAATTTATGTAAATTTTATAAATGTACAGTGTAGTATAGAGTTTTGTTCTGCATGTTTGTCATGATATACATATATATAACATTCATAGCTTATTTAGAATATTCTATTCTAAATAAGCTATGTTAGATATGTAAATGATTGTTTTCCAAATGTTATACTGTATGATCTTATTTTAATTTTGATTATTTTTGTATTGCTTTTTAAGCTTAGAAAATGACAAATATTTATTAAATGTAATGTGTAATACAGTGTTTGTTGAATGAACATGTGAATATAGTTTTATAGTTTTAGCTTAATTTTAAGTTTTGATATTATATAAATTTATAAAATCTTTTAAGTAATTAATGTAATAATTTATTCTTTATAAATCACAAAAAAATTTAATTTTGATTAAGAGAACAGAATAGTCTAATTTCATCAATTTAAAAGATACTGATTTTATAAATAAATATAATATATTGCTAATTTACTGATAAATAAAATTTCTCTATGATACATTAGTGTTTTTATATGATGATGATGGTGATGAATGTAATAAAACACATAAGAGTTTTATTCTTAAGATGCAGTTGTGCATAACAGTTATTAATGTTGTTTAATTATTCATATTCCATTTTTTATTTATTAAATGAAAGTACCATTAAAAATGTCTATGATATATTTTAACATTTTTTTGCACATGCATACCAGATATTTGTCATTAATATTAATTATTAATGAACAAGTTAATTTAATTTATAAATATGTATATATTAGAGTAGAAAATCTTATTTACAAAAATTATTTTATAGAAAGATCCTGTCAATGAAGTAACAGTTTATCCTCAACCATTGAAGCTTACACTTAAATCATTAAGTATGACATCCTTGGTGAGTATATCAAATTATGCTTTTAAAATAGACTTTATTAAACACCATAATTGAAATTTATATTTGTTTATTTGATAACATTTAATTGTAATATTTCATTTCAGGTTCTTGATAACAGATTTTTTTTTTTAAATTTTGACTCCAGAGGAATAATAAATGAAATAGTCTATAATTTTTTCTCATTAAAACTTCAGTTGGCAAAAATTATAGTAGATTGAAGATGCAATAACATAAAATAAATTATATAAGTTTTGAAAAGTTTTGGCTATTCTCTATTAATCTTAGTTATTATACATAATTCAGAAATACTTGTCTGAGCAACATGATATGTATATATGTATAATAATATTGTATAGTAGAATTCCTTGATATTTTACAAAATTTGGATCCGTTTTATTATATCTATTAAGTCAATTAAGTCTATTATAAACTTTGTTTTTATGACTTTTTTATTATCTGTATTTGATAGTCTTTTTTCATTTTTAACTTTATTTACAATTATTTATGCATGATAGAATTTAGATTTTATTAATAATTTATATTCAAATTATGTCTGATTCATTCAAAATGTAAAATTTATATTTTGGTTCGAAATTGTCGCATGCATTCATCTTATTATAAACTTGTTTCTAAAAATTTATGTAACAAAATTTCCATTTCATATGCTCAAAATAAATACAGAATAAACATAAACTAAAAAATATTTTACAGAGCAAGTGAAAAATACAATTGGACTCTAAAGTTCTAAGTAAGTTTCTTTAAAATATTTAGATTTTCAAAATGTTGATGACAGTTACATATTACTTTATGTTATATTATGAAATAAAATAAATGAATATTAGAATCCGAACTTTATATAAGATATCTTTAATGAGTCATGAACTGAGATGAACAGAATAAAATATTTGATTTTCAATCAATAATAATTTATACCTTAGTAAAATGCATTAAATGAAAATGTCATTAAGCTTTTAATGATTAATAAATTAAACATTTGAAAATTCCGTTTCAAACTTGTTGAGCAATATTTAAATAAAGAACAATTTATGATTTTTTAAATATTTAATATTAATCAAAACAAGTTTAAAATATATTGAAGAAAACTGCTACTATATTGAGTATAAAACAAATATGAGGCCTGAAGATGATCATTAAAGGATGGTCGAAAATGTTTGTTTAGTTAAAGTGTAATACTCATTGAGAGTAAAAGAATAAGTATAAACAAATGATTTATAAAAATTTTTGAGTAAAAATTCTCTCATTATACATAAAATATAAAAAAGCATTAACTTTGAAAATAATACAATAAGTGTAACATAAAATATGAATATTTTAAAGAAATTTGTATGACATTTGAACCAAAATATGAGAGTTTCTAATTATTGAAAAGTATAGAATGGTATAAAAGTATAAAATTACAACAATTTTGTGCAGATAACCCATCATGGTATATATCCCATAGAAAATGACAGAACAAATAAAACTTTTACATAATCTACTCTTCTATACTTTGCACCTTTGGATAACCTAACCACTGTAATGGTTAGGTCATCCAATAAGATGCTGAAATTTTGTGTCATTCATCAGATTAATGTTTAAAAAACATAGTAGTAAAATAAATCTTTATGTAATCTTCTAACTTGAAAGTTATAATAATTTAAATTTTTTACAAATGTTATTTTAATTAATGTAAAACAAATTTCTACACTATAGAATTTAAAAAATAAAACAAACAAATCAAAATTATAATGACATCAACTTTAGTTTTGATTTTGTTACAGAAAAGTATTGGATTGTTTGAAAAGTAATTTCGTTTTTTCATGGGAAAAAACAAATTTTCATATAATATATAAATATTTTATTGAAATATATATTGACCATTTTGGTCGAATACCTGTTGCCATCGTTCTGGTAGTAGCATGATTCCACATTCATAAAAGTTCTGATCTTTGCTTACAAAACAACTGATCCAAGTGATTTTTGACATCCTCATTTGAAGTAAATATTTTACCATTTAAAAAATTTTGTAAAGACCAGAACAAGTAGTAATGTAAGAGTGCAAGCAAGATCTGGCAAATATGGTGGGTGTGGTAGCACATCCCATCCGAGCAGTAACAGTTTCTGACGAGTTACCAAACTTGTGTGAGGTCTGGCATTATCATGGTGAAACACTACATTTTTCCTGTTGATCAATTCTGCCCAAAATGTTTGATGGTATCACTCAATTTGTCCAGTTGATGGCAGTACACTTTTGAATCAGTTGTGGAATTGTCTGGTAGAAGCTAAAAAAAAATTTCCTTAAAATCCCACCAAATGGAGAGCATCGCCTTTTTTTATGAATATCGGCTTTTGAAGTGCTTTGAGCCAGCTCATCTCTTCTACTCTGTGATCGCTTGCATTCAACCATGTTATAAACCATGCATGTCAAAGATATGGCCCGCAGGCAATGACTAGCTCGTGAGACAATTAGTTGCGGCCTGTGACATCGATTCAATAATGCTATTTATTTTTTTATCATCTTGATACCAAAGAAAATGTGTTATTTTGTACTTAAACAAATTAATACTTAATAAACAAAATTGTTGAACTCAATTATTATCATCATTATTATTATTATTTTTATTTTTATTTATTCATATTACTTAGAGATATTTATTTTATTTGATTTATTTTTGTGTTTAATTTCTTGTTTACATTATATTTCTCTATTTCATCTTTTGAATTTCAAATTAAAGTCTGTCTTGGCGAGATCATTTATTGCATAATTCTCACTATTTTGCATATAAAATGCATGTTTTTGACATATTAGTAAATTACAGTTTATGCTTATATTTTGAGTCTTGCGATCCATATTTCTGGATCAGTTTACAGACCTGCTTCAGGCCTGTAAATTGGCCGAAAATGTTTGTTCTGTGATTAAAGTTATTGCTGGAAAACTACAAATGGTGATTTATTTTTATTTTATTGTGAAATCTTGGGTTATTAAAAAGGAACTTTTGGGCTACTTTTTAGAAAACTTTTGGCTACAAATGATAAAAACATCTGGCTCACTGTCATACTTGAGACAAAAAATTGGCACTTAAGCAGTTTGAGTTTGACACCCCTGTTATAAATAATCTATTTTTCATCACCAGTCATGATTTGCTTCAAAAATGGATCATTTTCTTGATGTTTGAGAAGCAAATCACAGATGTCAATGTGACTGAGCAAATCTCTTTTCTTTAAGAACACATGGAACCATATATCGATCTTTGAAACAAAATTAAGTCAATTGATCATAAACGGTTGAATTCGACAAATTTAATCTCTTAGCAATTTCTCATGTTGTTATTCAGCGGTTTGTTTCAATCAATACCTTTATTTTGTTTTCATCAGCTTCAACTGGCCTTCCAGAATGAGGTTCATCTTCAATATTGAAATTGCCAGAACGAAATTTTGCAAACCAATTTTGGCACTGTTGTTCTGTCAACACATCATCTCCATACACATCACACACTTTTTTTCTTGCTTGAACAGTATTTTTACCTTTTTTGGGAATAAAAAAAAAAGCAAAATATACCAAAAATGCTGCTTTTGATTTCAATATTTGATGGAACACCAAAAAAAAAAAAAAAACAGTTGCACAGAATCAAACAAAATTCTTTACAAATAAGCCTTGAAATGTCAGCTGTCAAAATATATAATGACAATATGGTTTAAAATGAAGTTGGTAAAAATATAACTAATTTCTCTGGTCATAAAAAACAAAATTGCTTTCCAAACAACCCAGTAATAGCAGAAAGTAATACTGTTATATGTAAACAGAATGAAACATTGTACAGTCAAGCTAAAGCTAATTTTAAATGGTTAATGTTACCTATGGTTCCAAGATGGCAGCTCGTCTCTGATTCTAGCAAGGAAACAGTGGGGACGCACGTTCTAACCTAACCTAACCTATTCTAATAAATTACCATAATCATTACCAACAAAATTATTAGAATAGGTTAGGTTAGGTTAGAACGTGCGTCCCCACTATTTCCTTGCTAGAATCAGAGACGAGCTGCCATCTTGGAACCATAGGTAACATTAACCTTTAAATGTCTATAACTATTTTTAGTCATCAAATTCATTTTACAGTAGTCCTTAAAGAGCAGTGAGTTTATAGCTTATTGAAATGGCAATTATTGCATCATGTGTCTGATTCATCAAAGTTCTTGGAAATGATATCATTATATACAGTAGATAAAGGATAATTACTGGAAATTTATCAGTTTTTAAGATGCAGATTTAAATAGAAGTGTCTGATAATATCAATTAAAGCATGGATTGAACATACAGAAAATAAATAGGAGATAACTAACAGATAATTATGTGCATATGTGTATATGGTAATTTCAGGAAAAACTGTAATGAACAGATAAATTTGTTAGTGTGTAAAGCCTTTTTTTATCAGTGTTTTCTAAAGATGTTTTTAATTTTGGATACAGGAAAATCTGTTTGATGAGTTGATGATTGCAATTTAAAATACTCCTTTTGCATAATCCATACCAAGTGTAAAGTTTACTTTTAAGCCATAGATAACCAATGGATTATCTGCACAAAATTACGGTACATTAAACTTCAGTTAAAATTTTGATTTTCACAAATAATTTAAATTAAAAAACTACAGATTATGAGAATGCTTTAACTGAATAAGATCTGAAAAGAACAAGATTTTCTAATATAATTTGTTAGAAAAGTTTAGTTTGAGAATCTGTATAAATATTTAAAATATTGTGAAAATATTTTGAAATCTACAGAAAATTCTAGTTGTTATAGTAGAATACATGTGTTAAGAAATATGATGTGTATATTAAAGTACAATGCATAATAATAACGTTTGAAATATAAATTATTATTAATATTAATACATTATCTGAATATAGACCTTATGCATATGCCTAAGATTATTAATTTCTTTTGCATTTTTCTGTTTACTTGTTAATTATATAATATTTGATGAAACACTGTTTACTCTTCTTACTATCCACTCTTATAAAAATTCACATAATAACTGAAAATTGTTTTTTATTATTTCAATACTTGTTTATATCTAATTAAGTTTGTAAGAATTCAACATACAGGATGGTCGTTACATAACTCTGGATATCTTCTATTTTCGAAGTTTAGACAATGAAGAAAATTATTCACATTTTCAAGTCTATATTTTAATCCATTTTTCACCAACCACAGAAGTAACAGTTAAAAACGTTTGAAGATAAACTTCACGAAAAAACAAACAGTAAGTAGAAAATTCACATGATTAAAATGATATCAACGTCAGCCTTTCTATGGAGGATCTGACGTTTTTACATTAAAAACGGAAGTTTATCTTCAAACGTTTTTAACTGTTACTTCTGTGGTTGGTGAAAAATGGATTAAAATATAGACTTGAAAATGTGAATAATTTTCTTCATTGTCTAAACTTCGAAAATAGAAGATATTCAGAGTTATGTAACGACATGTAAATGAAATTGGAATACTCAGAACCACCACTAGAGGGCCAGACCAGTTATAAATATGTTAAGGACTTGACGGTATGGTAAGAAGATTATACTTCCGTTTTTAATGTAAAAACGTCAGATCCTCCATAGAAAGGCTGACGTTGATATCGTTTTAATCATGTGAATTTTCTACTTACTGTTTGTTTTTTCGTGAAGTTTATCTTCAAACGTTTTTAACTGTTACTTCTGTGGTTGGTGAAAAATGGATTAAAATATAGACTTGAAAATGTGAATAATTTTCTTCATTGTCTAAACTTCGAAAATACAGGATGGTTTCAAACTATGTGGACAAACTTTGGGAATGAATTCCTGGCAGGACAAAGAATAAAAATGGTTCTATTAACATATGTCCAGAAGTGCACTTATGCATAGGTCTGCTTTTGTGTTCCTGTTTGTCAGTATCTGAAACCGCCTTCCCCAGTAGATAGATTGGTTGAGGGAGGCATGTTGCAGACTCCACTCAGTTGGTGGATCTCAACGCCCTTAAATTTTGCTTGTGAGGCATCTGAAAAGTATTGTGCACACCCAATATGCAGACTTTGCAACAACATGTGGATGCTGTCTGTAATGCAGGTTAGAACATTTGAAAGTGTGCATTAGTCCATTAAGTTATATATGACAACTTGCATTGAGAACCATGGAAAATACTTCAAGCATATACTGTGATTCTGTCAAGGTACTGTACATATGTCATGTTGTGTAATATATCCTGTGTGTGCAGTTCATGACATCCAATGATCCACTGGGATGGAGTTGCTTGCTTGGTATATGTGTTTTGGTGATGCAACCCTGCCCCATAATGGATAAAGCCAGGTTTCCAACTATGTTACTAGAAAAGCAAATGCACAACACTAGTGAAACACTTGAGAAATTGTGAATACACTACAGTGATACCTCTGTTTTCGTTGATAATCCGTCCGAAAACAATCGGCAAAATCCAAAACCCCTTAGAAAACCGAAGAAATTACTTCCATATGAATCAATATAAATCCAATTACAGTAGAGCATCGATTATCCGACCCCTGATCAACTGTCTTATCAGTTAACCTACCGCGTTCTGGTCGGCAAATTCAAATTCCGCTAGTGATGTGGCACTACAATATTTGGTTATGTCTTGGCTACTTTAATATTATTTTTGTTAAATTTTTGCATGTTTTAGCTGGCAGCACTGGCTCGACCATGAAAGGGAGGCTAGTATTTAAACCAGGCCTAATACACTATACTAATAATGTATTTTTTCATACTTTTCGGTTATCCGACCAACCCCAGTCCCCAATTAAGTCGGATAATCGATGCTCTACTGTAATTTGTTCTAGACACTCCAAAATATATATCAAAAACACATTTTATAGAGAATTAATATGGTGTTAAATACAATAAAAAAATTAATAGAAAAGACTAATCTAAAGGAAAGCGATGGAATTATTTGGCTAGATGCGCGAGGTAATGTTTTGTCTTGTAGAAGCTAGTTGGACATGAACTTCTAGTCTATATCGCCCCATGGTAAAGTGTAACGTAATTGTCATGTAATAGTAGTAGTATGTGTTTATGATGGTCGTATCGTGGGGAATAATGCCTTCCGGGTGGTCTATTTAAGGGTAACTGGTCCCTATTCAGGTGTTACAGACCCGGAAAACTCCACATGGCCAGCCTGTCCTGGCGAAGTGCGAACCCACGACTGAACTCAGTGTTCAAGGAATGGAAACTTTGGCTAATGGTGGGCCATTGCAGGGTAATGCTCACACAACAAGAAATAACATGACACTGAGCTGGAAAACGCGTGGGTCGCCCTTTGTTTTCGCAAAATTAGCAGTGATATCACTTGGGCACGCCAACAAAAACCAAGACAGATTTTTCACAAAAAAAATTGATGAAAACTGAAACCGACGATAACCAAAGTCAATGAAAACTGAGGTATTAATGTACTCAACAGTTAGTAAGCAGGTTAAAGGAAATTATGTTAACAGGCAATGAACACATAATAATGCTGGATTTTTCTTTGCTATTTCCATCTGTTCGATTACAATCTTGTTTCTGTGCATTATGATATTTTCTATTCAATTAGGCATTCAAGCAGCACATCTACATCATAAACGAGTGTTGGAACTTACCTACTTGCTATGCTATACATCCTTTTTTAAATATAATACTATCTCCAAAAACAGTGAGTTCTTACAGGCACCCCACTGTCAGGAACTTATGCAAATTGGGAGTAAGACAAGTTGAAAATAAAGTTTTAAAGGAATCCCTGCCGAATATTATATTTTACACCAGGTATATCAACAATATAATGACCTTATGGAAATCAAAACCAAACATCACTAAGCTTTTAGAAGCTTTTAACAATAATCTGTATGATCTGACTTTAAATCTAGAAGAATGTAGCAACACAACAGTCCATTATCTAGATATAGATATTACTCTCCAAAATGGATGTCAACACATGGATTTTCTACAAACCTGATTTTTGCCCATTATTTATACCATCAAAGTCATATGACCCCTTTACATCTAGCAGTGTTTAGAGCTTTAATCAGAAGACCATACATCCATGGCTTGGATCATGAACACTATCAGAGCTCAAAGTATAGAAAGAATAGCTACAACACATGAATAAAATAAAAAAAAATCTGATACAGAACCTGATACATAGAATAGAAGATTAATTTATGAACCATTAGTGCCTGGAGAATACCAACACAAATTTTGCTGCAACTTTGAACAGGTGAATAACTGAATTATGACCATAGATTCACATCCATTTACAAGCAAATAACCAAGTATTTGGAAGCTAAACATTGCTTCTCGAGAAACTCCATGGTATATAACTTGCTACATAACAATAAGGATGATACAGAATATAACAATGCACTGGGCATATACTCCATCTTAGTAAAGGATGAAAGATTTAAATATCAACTTGTGTACATAGTTTCTAGAAATAAATCGTTACAATGCAGGCTCAAGGAACATAAATATGATGTGGACAATAATAAACTAACAACTACATTGGCACAGTTTGCAACAGAGTCCTGGATATCTACAATACTAAACAAAGCTAAGATTATAAAATCAGCCTTGGATGAGGAGCATTTAAGATCACTCAAAATCCTAGAGATCTACAATAAAACATTAAAAAATGAATGCATTAATTATAAAGACACTTTTTCTTTTCTGGTGCTTGGAGGCCATTCTTTGACACCCTAGAAACAAGGGATAGTTTTATACAGAGAGAAAATGTAAATTATTTGGGCTCAATATATGTTTAATTATATTCAATAATAATTTTGCAATATTTAAATTACATGTATTTTAAAATATACTTATTTTTATGTATTGAATATTATAAATTTAAATATTAACATCATAGAATGCATTTAACATTTCTCTGTGGAATTTCAGAATGATGCATTTTTTGAAAGCTAATGCTAAGCTGAAGCAGGTTTATGAATAAACCAAAAATGTTTGTTTATCTTAAATAAACCCAAGTTGGAAAAGTATGAAAGAAGTTTCATTGTTAGTTGTTTCAGCATTATTAATAAGTATAAAATATTCACTTAGGATTTCAAGGGTGCTGAGTCTGAATCTTTAGTTTATTTGCACAAGTGATTGGCTGATTATTAGCAGGAATTCACTTGCAAAAACAGTCAACAAAAATATCAAGACGGGAAAATGATGATAGCTACATTTAGATGCTGCAGAAGTAAGTTCCAAATTTAGTGTGTAGCCTGGAGATTTCACAAAAACAAAAACTTGAAAGAAAATTGAAATTTTCTGAAAAAGAAAAGAACGTAGAATGGTAGAATGTGCTTCTATGAAAATCATGTTGAAATTCAAATTTTTATTTTGAAAAATTTAAATACAAAGAAGAATCAGTTAAATTTTAGCAGTTAAATGATAGTGTAATTTTTTAAATAGTTTATATCCAATTCATTCACAGCTTAAGTACTGTACCTCTTGTATCTTGTACTTAAATATATTAAAAGCACCAAGAATACTTAATTGATTACACAAATATCTGAGTTGCTAATAAATATCTTAGAGATAATTAACTTAATAAATTCATTAATGATTGTAAAAAGTTTTGTAGTAATAATGTTATTTTTCAGTGATTTTATTGATTAAATCATTTAATTTTGATAATTAAAATATAAAAGTTTAAAGAAATACTATTGCAATAAGATTCAAAGTTCACAACTATTAAAATGCAAATATTTGACATATACCTTATTTTAATAATTAGAAATAGATATAGATTCCTTTCAGACAAATATTTAATTTTTGATATAATTACATAGTTATGTATTGATATGCATCTTTTGAAAATCTTCAGCAAACGTATTATTATCAGTTGACATGACAATATATGACATAAATGTAATGTTATGTCTTTCAGGAATTCAATGTAGTGTGTTTGGAAATAATCTTGTATATTAAATGAAAGTTTCAGCTTTGAATCCTTCTTCGTGGCACTATTTTTTCTTAGACTATTAAGTAATTTAATATAATGATTTAATTATTAAAACTGTAAGATAGTGACATATCTGTCACTAATACAGAGATTCCAACCCCTATGAATTTTCTATAGTTTCTATGAAAACTGTGTAAATTAGATTTACAGATAACTTTCTGAAAGTTATGCAACATTCTTTTATGCTCTTATTGTAGGTGTTTAAAAATTGTCCACATGGAAATGCTACTATTAGCATACTTGTCATCCAATTAGTGTTTCATACCAATGACACAGAATGTAAAGACAGTGGGTGTTTCCAGTATCTCTATCCACCTACCACTCTAACCATGATTCTGTACTAATAATAAAATTCTGCTACTATTGGCTCTCTCTTCTCAGGTTTACATCTCTGCTAATAGCAAATATTTTTGATTACTAACAAATTTATTAATTTATTTAGAATGTTATAAATAATTTAGCATAATTACTAGGTTAAATTTTTATTATATTAATTTGGAATAGAATCTAGATATTTATGTTGCAATTGTTGTATTTATTGACAAGACTATGTCTTGTTTATAAAATCATGGTGCCATCCTGGCTTACCAGCTTAGAGGTATGAAGAAGTACTGTACATGTCAGGAGTTGCAATTTGGCACAGAGTATTAGATGCCCAAATCATGCACACACAAAAAAACCAGACTTGTAGATACTCAGGGGACTGAGAACAGAGTCAAAATAAAATACAAAATGGTGACACACTTTCTACAAACAGGCTCTTTCTACAAAGTGCCTGTTTGTAGAATTTGTGCATGCATTGCTTGCATTTGACCAGGCAGATTTGTGCATGCATTGCTTGCATTCCGAGACATAGTCTCATCCCAAAAATGGCTTTGCCGTTTTACTTGTTATTTTTATGCATATAACTTAAAGATTTGTCTTTTTAAAAGTTTATAGAATTTCAAATATTTATATTCTTATCATAAGTAAAATCTAGTCAATAAAATTTTTCAAATGCATTTTATAAAGAATTTCTATGTAGCAGGTTTTCTCTAATTTATAGGAAATTAAGCTAATCATTTTTTTTCTGATCCCAGAGAAAGTTCACAAAAAGGCATTTTTTAAAATTTATTTCATTCCGATTCTGCCTGAAGACGATGTTTGTAGATACGTCGAAAGTGCTAGCAGGATAATAAAAAACGTTTCCTTAAATGTTCTTTAACGCCTTTTTTGTGAACTTTCTCTGGGATCAGTAAAATTGTTGGTGTGACATCCAACCTTTATTCAAGTTACTTAACATTTTTTTTCTTTTCATCGTATCTTCTCTTACACTTCTTTTCTTCACATTTCTTTTTAACCTCTCATTCAAAATCTTCATTGGTCTGCCTGTTTTTTCTTTCTTTCTTTTTTTTTTTTTTTGTAAATCCCTAGTTTTCACAATTTTATAATGGTATTGTTATTTTTCAGTGATTTCAAATGTTAATGTAGCTCTTCTCCAATAGTCTATCTTTAATAATATTAATTTTCTTTACATTTTTTATTTATTAAAATTTTTAAGTGAATTTTAAGAACTGTTTTATTAAAATTAAAAATATGGTTTTGTTTAAATGGGTTGTGTTGGTACTGCAGAAAATGAAATTCCTTATAAATTTGTGCTCCATTCAGATAGTTCTAGAAGATTGCCTATACATTTAATACAATTACAATTAAGAAAATGTACATTTGAAAACTAAAATCTACATTTTACTTATGTTTTTATTATAAGTTTTGTTGTTTCCAGCAATGCTGTCAATGTAAATGAAAAGCAACATAACAAAATGTCAGTTTATTATCAATTTGTAAAGCAGTTCCAGCTTTAAAGAATAATAAATTTTTATATATTTTCAAACATAATAGCGAGGTTGAGGCCAATGTTTTAAATGTGAAAATGTGTACGTCGGATATTCAGTGCTGCTTTCCTGTAAGTCTAGAAGTTTGACAATGGTGTTTGGAAAGTCAGTGGAATCATGCATGGCATTCCAAACGCCATTGTCAAACTTCTAGGCTTACAGGAAAGCAGTGCTGTGAATATCCAACATACATGTTTTCACATTTAAAACTTAGGCCTCAATCTCGCTAATAATAAACATAATAATTTTTTGTTCTCTAGTCTATATATATTAGTATCTAGCCAATATATATGCCATATAATATTCCACCAACATATCATTAAAATATTTTATTATTATTATTATTATGTTGGGTGTATTGGGTTATACTCGGTTGACATTGGTGGCTGTGTACTATGCCAGACCAGAATCAAGGCATAGCAACCATCTTGTTCATATAAAACAGCAAACATAAATGCATTTATATAGCAAAAGGAAATGCATTTGTATTAGGCTGTAACATTTCCAAATTTACATTAGTACTAAAGCTAGGACATCTAGGAACTAAAAATCATACATGAGGGTTCAAAAAGTATAAATCTTCTTACTGGAAACCAATTAACAGGAGCAAAATTTCTAAAGTGCAAATGTTTTCGACGCTCCCTCCTGGGCTCTTCTTCAGGCATTCACATTTGCACTTTAGAAATTTTGCTCTGGTTAATTGGTTTCCAGTAAGAAGATTTATATTTCGACCCGGTGTATTAAGTAGTTTAATAATGTTCAAAAAGTTACCGAACTTACTTATTACAAAAAAAATACTTCACTTACAATTTATTTTTCAGGGTCCCTTTCAACATAGTCTCCTCCCCAACATATACACTTATCCCAACGGTGTTTCCACTTTTTGAAACAGTTCTGGAACGCTTTTTCCGGAATGCTCATAAGCTCCTCCATTGTTTTTTTTCTATCTCTGGAATGGAGGCAAATCTTTTTCCTTTGAGCATATTTTTTAGTTTGTGGAACAGGAAAAAGTTGCATGGGGCCAGGTCAGGTGACTAGGGTGGGTGGGTAAGCATAGTGGTCTTGTTTTTGGCCTAAAACTCACGAGTTCTGAGGGACAAATGAGCCGGCGCATTGTCGTGGTGAAAAAACCACTCGCT
This sequence comes from Centruroides vittatus, assembly GCF_030686945.1. NCBI lineage: Eukaryota > Metazoa > Arthropoda > Arachnida > Scorpiones > Buthidae > Centruroides > Centruroides vittatus. The sequence continues at coordinate 2,010,677 of NW_027120741.1, forward strand.
GCTCCTCCAAAGTTCAGGCTGTTTTTGTCTGATTCTGTTTCTTAGGTGTTTCATAACCCCCAGGTAGTACTCTGTGTTGATGGTCTGGTCTGTAAGTAGGTATTTGTGATGCACAACCCCTTTGCATCAAAAAAACAATTAACATCAGCTTAACATTTGAGTGAACTTGTCAAGCTTTTTTGGGGTGAGGGATGTTTCATCCACCCTCACCATAATCCTTGGTAATCAACTCAAAAGTTTTTGTGAAAGATTTCCCGTGTTTCACACAGAATTTCACAGAACAATGTTGCTCTGTCAAAGAGCACATTTCAGTGGATTTGATTTTTCGCCAAACCCCACGAACACCACTTCACATAAACAGCCATAACTGATCATCAAAACAAGATATCAACAAACGGGTTGAAACGTGTTGCTCAGAAGGTTTCTGCAGACACAATGCCTCCAAGCAGATTAAAAAAATAACCAACTGGAGGCCTGCTATTCAAAAAGTTTGGAAACTTTTTGAACAACCCACGTAAGTAGTTACAAAATCATATGTCATAAGTAATAGATTATCACTCCTATAACCCAAAAAGTAGTAGCTTAGATCATTTTTAGTGCCTAGATGTTCTACTTCTAAATATTAGATGTTATATAAATACTGTTGCCATATGTCCTGTATATACGGACAGGACTGTCATCATACTTCATTACTGTCCCATATTACTATTGTCCCGTTTTCTCCCTAAATATTGATAGAAGCCATGTCTAATAAAGTTATGTGAATATGTATTTGCCATTCCAGCCCACAATGCAAATATGGACAGAATATTTTCCCTAATGTCAACTCAATGACGAAAGAAACAGGTTGAAATTGGAGATAATTGAAGCAATTCTGATTTGTCATTATAATTTTAAAATGACTTTTGCCCAATTTTATAGTTATGTGAAAGAAGAAAATGATATAATTAAGAAAGTAAAATCAACTTTAAAATATGACTGGGCTAAAAAGGATTAGCCTTGCATCTTTTTTATTATTCAATGTGTTCATTTTATTAGATTGCTTAAACTTTATTGATTTTTTATCAGAGTAAAATAAACCATTACCTATCCACTTTTTTCATGTTTTATTTATTTAGCACTTAAATACCGTATTTTACGGACTATAAGACACACTTTTTTCTTCGAAAAATTGCTTCCAAAATTCAGGTGCGTCTTATAGTCCGTAGCGTCTTATAGGTATTTTTTTTTTTTTAAACTGTTTAAAAATTAAGGTGCGTCTTATAGTCCATAGTGTCTTATAGTCCGTAAAATACGGTATACGTCCTGTATCAATGCTTGGTAATTATGGCAACCCTATATATAAAGTACTGTACATGTAATAACATGTACTGTACAGTATTTTATATAACATATTACATTATTAAAATGTTTAGAAACATTTTCATATTGTTACAATAATAATATGAATGATGTTGATAAATTTTATTGAAATGTCAAATTAATATATATGTTATGGACAAAGTGATTAATCGGGCATTATTCATAATGTCTGGTCATTATGAATAATGACCAAAAAGGGCATGCAGTGTGATAAATATTGATTAATTTATCAAATTGACCAGTCATTATGAATACTGTTATCACCTAGTCGGGCAAAGTGATGATAATACGTTGAGGCGTGATCATCCAACATACGCTAGCCAATCGGCACTCAGTTGCACGTGCGTATCGTGTTTAGTACCAAATTTTTAATTCTGTGACATTTTAATTTGATTAAAAAACTCTACTTATTTCACTTAGAAATATTTATTTTTTTGTGAATTATTTCAAAGTATTTTAAGAACATGTAATCTTTTAAAACTAAGTACTATTAACTATATTAATTAAATGGTAAAATTTTACCTATGTGCATCGTCATGGCGGTGGTTGCAACTGTTTGTGCTCCTGATGGATTCTTCCGGAGGGGTGCCTCCGGCCGGCCACCGATTCTTTAACATCACTAGATATTGATACGTGTGTTCAAGAACTACCACGAATAAATAACTAGTGATGTTAAACAATCAGTGGCCGGCTGGTGGCTCCCCTCCGGGAGAAATCTGTCGAGAGCACAACAGTCGTGACCACTGCCAAATTCAGTACTAAACGCAATACGCACGCACAACTTGGATGCGAGTGCTGATTGGCTAGTGTATGTCAGATGATCACTCCTCAATATATTATCACATTGCCCGACTGGATGATAGCAGTATTCATAATGACCAGTCAATTTGATAAATATCTGAAATTTATTACAATGCTCGATTTTGTTGGACATTACTCATAATGCCCTTACTAATCACTTTGTCCATAACATATATATATATGTTATTTATTTATCATGAACAATAAACAGTAAATTTTTGAGTTCTTTCATTAGTTTTTTTTTCATTTTCAATGTGCTTCCATTGTCTTTTAATATTTGTTTAATTGGGAATGTAGCCTCAAATGATCACATTCATGTTGGAGAATGAATATTTTAGAATATATCAACAAATTATTTAGCTTTTATTTTAAAGATGATATTAAAAATAAATAAAAATATTATAAATTTGTTTTGTATGTAAAATTTTCAGTTTAGCATCTGAAAAATGGGATTTGCAATATTTTATTACAATTTCAATAATGTATAAATAAGTAAAATTTATTTTATACACATTGTTTTTTGTTAATTTTGTATCATTAATTTGCTTATGTAAATTTCATATTTTAACTGAAATCCATTTATGATATACGACACTCAACAATAATTCACGAACAAAACCAAAAACTATAGAAAGTATCTTCTCAATATTAATCTCAGCCTGATTCTCACTTTTACATATATAAATAACTATCATGCATGCATAAAACTAATGTTTTCTCAAATGATCAATTATGTATCATATTGCTATAGTACAATGATGTCCAACCTTTTCTAGTACAGGGACCATATCAAAGTTAAACTTTTCAGATTGGTTGAATTGTTCAAAGAAAAAAAAATTGTAATTTGTAATTTTCAAACATTCCATTTAATACAATTTTGAAATACATTTAATTGCCAGTCACCTGAAGATGGCCGCCTATTCCATTAGGCTGAAAACGTTTGTGATAAAATAACTTTTCTCAGTGATATTAGGTGTTTTATTAAGTTTTTGAAAAAAAATACTGTCATATTTTACAAAGGTTAAAAGCAGTTTGTTAAATTCTAACTCAGTGTAGTGAATATAGAGAAATACTTTTAGATACTTGTTACAATTAAAGCTACAGTTTAATAAATTTTATTGCCAGCCCTTCCAGAACATGATTGACAAGACGTTTTACTTACATCATCTAGACTTCCAAACTATGAAAAGAATAGAAACAAGCAAAGATTATTCAGATTGCCTTTCAAAAGTCAGAAAAAGTTCTTAATGAAGCAGGAAGTTTAGATCTATTAATATCCCTGCTGTACTCTTTCTAAAAACTGATGGAAAGAGTATTACTCAGTTTAACAACAAATCCAATTGTCTGGTTTTAATTAATTACAAACAATCTTCCAGATTTTCTGTTGGCTATATTAAGGCTAATTTAATCTATATATAATTATTAAATTAGTTTTAATATAACCTAACAGATAATCTGGCAGATTGTTTGTAGCTACTTAGTATAATTGGTCTGGTCTGATTTTCAAGAGTTTTGCCTCCATAACAATTAAGATTTAGACCTCAAATTTACATACATTGATGGAGTCATCTTACCTCAAGCTCCCACTTTCATCCAAATAGAAAAGATCTCAAATAAAGAGTGATCTATCTTGAAAAGTTATTTTTCCTATTTGGTGTTAGATTAAGGTGACCAGATTTTAACATTGGTGAAGCGGGACAAAATTGACAGGGGAGTGGTTGTCTTGTTTAAAAAAATTGTTCTAGAGCAACAAAATTTTATTATCAAAAAATGCAAAAATTGTATTGTATTATATTTTTTAAAATTTCAAAACGTAAAATTTACAAATATAATAAATATATATACTACAAGTCGAAAGGCCCGATGCAGGCATTAGGGCATACTAAATTACAAATAAAAATAATAATGTACTGAATATTATACTGTAAAAATATAAAATAATTTATATTGTTAATTTAAATTAATTTAAATAATAGCTAGGGGTGCCCCTAGTGACCATTTTTGGCATATCGTGACAGAAAGAAAGAAAGAAAGAGACTGCCCATTTTTTCAGCTTTATATAGAAGATTATAAATCTTTAAAAACCATTTATTCTTTATTTCATTTCTCAGTTGAGTTAATTATTTTTAGTAGATTGCTGTCGTTGTTTAAAATGCCATGAAATTTTTCACAAGAATTTGTTAAATTATACTTCACACATAATATGGCTTTCAAAGTCTCAATACTTAATTGTGTTTATCAGATGTCCACAGTTTATTTACATGCAGAAGAAAAAATGTGTTTTGTTGTGGCATTAGTTCCTAGTAAGGACAGTGTATATTCCACAATTTTTAATGCATTATTATATGGAACATAGTTTGTTTCAAAATGATGAAATATTTCTAACCATTTGTTCTTTGTTGAGATTTTTGCTACCAATGACAAACTATATTTTAACAATTATTTTAATCCTTCTGTATTTCTTTCTAAATAATAATAATACTAACTTGTATTACTTTTCCTCTGAATTTGCCTTGAGTATCACTTTATTATTATAATTTTATTATTATATAATACTGTCATAACCAAATGAATCCCAGCCCCACTGCTAGCAATAGAATGATACAAACCAATGTGCTTACTTTCACTAGTCACTAGCTTTCTAAGGCAGCAACAGATGAGAGCTTTGCACCACGTAACATGCAATGAACAAAATGTTCACTGGTTTGGACAGCCTGTGAACACGTGCTACGCTGTTGCTGCAGCTGTGCGCCCCAAACCATTTTCTGTCAGTCTTTACCATGAACATAGTTTTGTTGGCACAGCATTCTTTATTTCTGATGCTCACACACACCTTGGTACTGATAAGTGTAATATAAAATGATCTTTATGAATCTCAAACATAAGATATAAGTTTATGACACATAATTGACAAAAACTTAATTTTTCCAAAACTCAGGACTTTTTTAAAATGCCATGGGATGCAGGACAAATTGTTAAAAATTGAGACTGTCCCACCAAAAGTGGGACGTCTGGTCACCTTATGTTAGATACACTAACACCAAATTCCTCTGAAACAGTATTATTTCATTCTGTTCCTCTAGTTTTTTTCCATTTCAATAATAATGAAGCAAACTATCAGTTAAATCTGTTTTTTGCTAAAGTCAAATCTACCTTGAATAGTTCTCAAAATATCAAGGTGTCATTCTAGACAGGAGTCTCACTTAAAAAACATTAAAATTACTAAAATTAAAATCCAATCCAGGAACAATATCATCTCCATGCTCAAATTGAAGAAGCAGTGCTAAGATTCTAAGAATATCAGCTTTTATTCTTGTCTTTTCCTTATCTGAATACTGTATTCTTGTATGGAAACAAAGTGTCCATGCCAAGATGGGTATTACTCTAAGCAAAACACACTATATTGTCTCAGGTACCATCATATCTACCTCAACTGATTGCTGTCTGTCTTCTCAAACATTATTCCTCCATACATCCATCAAAGGTAGGCTAACTTTATGTAGTACAAGAAACTAACCTCATTACTGTTCCTTCTGATATATTAAATTTTTAAAATCCTCCTGTAATCAAACTAAAATCCAAGCATTCCTTTTGGGAAAACTATTGGGATGACCGTTGAATCATCTCAGTAGTTTTCCCAAAAGGAATGTTTGTAGTTACTGGTTAGAATCATCTGAAGACACACAGAAAAAAATGAAACATTAACTTTCCAAATAAGTGTTTAATCTAGGACCCTATTATTAAACTGTGATATGCAACTATCAATATATAATAGAAGGGAATGATATTCTTTCTATTATAATACAATTGTTTTTCATAGTATGGTTTTGTTTGCCAAACTTGGAGTAGTGATGGAGAATCAATGCAGATAACGATGGGCATTGCAGAAAACTTTCTAACAGTGCAAAGCTTGGAGACATATAATTACATCTATAAATTTTTATTTAATCAAATTTTTGATATTTTTCATAAGTATATTATATATTATAGTATTGCATTAATACAAAAAGAGACAAAGCATCCCATAGTCAAGAATGAATGGTTACATATCTCAATCACTTTTACCATTATAATTTATGGAAATTTTATTCAATTCCAATGGAGGGCAAGAGCCATGTTTGTCTCCTCTGTGGACAGCCATACAAGAAGTCACTGCTAATGAGAACAAAGAATGGAAATTTCTTCAGCAAAATATAGACACAGAACTAGATTTAATCAAATATCTGAGAAATAACTGATCATAATTCTGAATTTCACGAATCTTAGTACAGTCTGGAAAAATTATCTATCTCAGATGAATTACCACATTCATCATTAAGTAACGAAGATGATGATCTGGAATTAGCTTGCTGGCAATGTTTCTGTCAGGAGTGCAACATTTGAGAAATTAAATGATTTAATACGTATTGCATGTGGAGAAAATTATTTAAAGAAACAAATCTGTATGATTTGTTTCTCCTCAAAATAATAAAATGTGATACATAAATGTGTAGTCCATTTGTTCTCTATATTGCATTTGTTACAGTATTTTGTAGTTTCAATATTCTATGTTAGTATGCAAATTGCAGTACTTAGATATGATTGGTTTGTTCTTATCATTTTTTTAATCACTTAGGAAGTTATTTATTGTTTCCAAACAAGTCAGCAAGTATATATACAATAGATGTGTAGAATTGTGTAGAAGTATGGAATATGCAATTTTTATTGATTTGCAATTTTGAGGCAACCCAACCACTTTGAGATAATCAGGTTCTTCTGTATCTGTAACATCCACTATATTGATTTTCATGTTATAGTATTTTGATTTTGCATTCTTATATTCATTCAAAATATTTTGTAATTAATTTAAATCAGCCAATAACTACTAAATGACTGAATTCCAAAGTATTGTGATGATATTAAAAAATGATATGCAGTGGAACCTTGCTTAACGAGCATAATTCGTTCCAGAATCTTACTCATAATGCGAAACAGTTTTTCCCATAGAAATTAATGTAAAATACGATAATGTGTTCCACGCCAAAAAAAAATACTCAAATATTTTATGTATAATGTTTATTTAAAGAAAATTACACAATATACATTGTTAAGAAGCGTAAATCATCATCATCATTCTTCTAGCACAGACTGAACCAACCTGGAATGAGAATTTGATTTGCAGAAAACAAAAAAATTGCATATAATATGTCTGATGAAGATGCCAAACGATATGCCAAATTCTTGGGCTATGTAAAGGCTATAATTAAATATTAGAAATTAATTAATTTTATAGTTATGTTGCCATCTCCTATTAAATTAAATTAATTATAAATAATTAATTTTTGGGTGTACTATAGATTACCACCTATGGAATTTCAGGACTTTGATTACATATTTGAACTCGGGACTGAGACGAGTTCAACGGTACTCTATTTTTGGACCGGAGACGAAAAATAAAAAAGTTATCATACTTTTTTAATGCTCTCATGAAGACAGCACCATAGTTGCTAGTACTGCCATCTTGCGGTAAAGTCTGCAAACCATGACGTTGGACTACGGTCATCTCCAGTAGGGTTAAACACGCGATACGAGAGCGGAGAGAGTGACGTGACTTCTGATCATTGCGCGATCGCCATTTCAGTTAATGTTACTTATGGCAGCAAACGTGGCGGCCATTCCCACTGTTCGTGCTCCTGACTGACTTCCTGGAGGGAAGCCGCCGGCAGGCCACCATGTGCTAAATGTCACTAGTTATTGATTCACGGTAGTTTTTGAACAAAGTAAAAAAAAGGGGGGGAAATGTCTACTAAAGGCAATTTTAACGGCAAGCGACACGACTCCCAATCGCGATAGTGAGGCCGACTTAGCGGAGAGAGCGACGTGACTCCCTATCATCACGCGATCTCTGGAAAAAAGTATGATAACTTTTTTATTTTTCGTCTCCAGTCCAAAAGTAGGGTATCGTTTAACTCGTCTCGGTCCCCTCAGTTCAGAAATATACTCAGTCCCAAAATTCCATAGATGGTAATCTATAGTATCCCCTAATTTTTAATTTAGACATTTCTAAAATTTAATTTGGAATTTATCATGCCCTAAATTTAGTACATATCGTTTGGCATGTTTATTATATAACAGGCTATGGTTGTTGATGTTTATACGTAATATGTGTGAACACAAGTTTGGAAAAATGTGTGATCACGAGCGACACTAAGATGCTAGCGGAACGAGTGCTAAACACAGACTGATGGAGCATGCACACAATCTGGGATTTCGTCTCTCCTTGTCACTCATTATGCGAAACATCACTTGTTAAGTGAGTCAAATTTTTACAATTTGTTTTGCTCGTTATACGAAATACTTATTATGCGAGGTGCTCATTAAGTGAGGTTTCACTGTATGAACTATTATCTTTACATATTACTGAAATGGAATTTATAATACAAAAGTAATATTTAATTATTCATTTTAAATATTTTTTAAGTAAGTAAAGTAAAATAGGAAATAGAATCTCTGAATATTTTGTTATATATTGATGTTTTGTTGATTTAAGGAAATATTTACTTATATTGGATTTAAAATAATCTAAATTTAGAAATAAAATATGTTAATTAATGTTAAGCAGTGAAGGAACTTCTTGCCTATGGCATTATCTTTATAATAAATTAATAAATAAATAAATATTATGAGGTTGACAAACATTGTTAATTAATTTTCAAGATGAAAGACAGTAATAACAAATAACCTTTTCTAAACTGTAATTGGATAAACAAAATTGAATTTTATCATTCTATTGGATAGTCTGATGATTACAATCTATCATAAAATCAAAGTTCATTTTTGGTGGAGTAGGCATAATTGATATTTTTGATACTTAATGCAGTTTAGTGGTTTGATCTCAAATCTGTTTCACTTACTTTATAAATACATCAATGAGTTGCTAGTGGAAATAAAATGAAAAAAAAACAGGGAAGAAGTGGAATGCTTGAGAAGATACCTTTAAACTGCATATGAGTTAAGTGACATGTTTTCATCAGCAACTTCAGAGGGACAAAGTATATGACAATATGTTCATACAACATTTTTATTTTCATTGTAACAGTTTTCTTTGGGATGTAAGCTGATGTTGGTTATACTCTATTATGGGTAATACACAAGAAAATAGATAAATCTGCTTAAACAAAAGATTGGCATGACATCCAACCCTCGAATCTCAATTATCTTACAAGATAAATTGAATTTTCATATATATATTTCTTATTGGTTATATTACCATATTTACTCGAATATAAGATGATCTCACATATAGGACGAGGTGTGACTTTAAAGATCAAAATAAAGAAAATTAGATTTATTAATACAATTCTAATTTTATTTTGTTTAATAACAAATAAAAAATCAAATGCGCATAAATGCCCACATTGTCCTGCAAAAATTACTGGCATTTTAAACTTTAAGGAAAAATCTTGTAAAATTGACAACATAATTTGTTCATGTAAAGCTGCACAATTGGAAACCTTTTTTTTTTCCAATTCTTAACAGTCGAATCCGCTCTTCGTTGATTACACTTATGAGTTTCTTCGAATTCTGATTTCTAAATAATCATCTGTTTTCACATGGGAATGGATTAAAACTTATATCAGGCTCCCATATAATTTTGGAATTCAATTCAAAAACTTTGCTTTTCCTATTGCAATTCATCTTTTTCTCCTGACTGACAATACACAAAAACAATTCAAATGACTCAGATAAAATACTATTGTTTTTAAACACCAGAAGGTGAGAATCTGGTAAAAAATGCAAATACACAGTTTACAAAAATTATACAAAAACGAAAAGAATCCTTCGTGCGTGCATATAGGACAACCTAAATTTTTGTAGCAGTGAAAAATGGATAAAAACCTCATCTTATATGTGAGTAAATATGGTAATTACTGTATTCTTACATTTTACAACAGCAGTTCTCAACTAGTGGTACACATACTCTCAGAGATAAGCAAGCAAGATTGGCTAGTGCTACAAATCCCTACGTAGAAGGCTCAGGGACACAAAAACTGGTCTACAATACAGCCAATAAATTATCTTTTTTAAAATGAATGTATTAATATGATAAGAAAAATGATAAACATTTAAAACATGCATATATAAATAGTATGTATGTCACTAATAGTTGAATGTGTTGTGTATATTACTTTTATAAAAATGTTTACTATTTTTTATTAAAATACTAAAAATTACATAATTTAGATATATGCCATCAGAGGACCATTAATAATGTATGTTGGAGAAATTTAATTTTTTAAAAAGATCTGAGACTGAATATTCATATCTGGTTTTGTCCAGATAGATAGATGTCTAATATTTATCAAGTTAATATTAGATTTGCATTTGTTTTCCAAAATAAAAATTTATATAAGATATGTAAGATTTTACTTATATTTTATGCCAATATCTTACAATGAAATTTTACTATGTGTTGGCATTAAATATTTAGCACTGACAGACAGTAAAATTTCATTATTATTTTAATAATTATATATTAATGTATTTATAAAATAGCTATAATGTATTTTAAAAATTTAATTTTTTATTTAATTTATTTAATAGGTTCATTCTTTATTAAACCCTGTGTATATTTAATATAAATCTGTAATATTTGCAATAAGTGAAAATACTATAATAGCTGTAAATATAATACTTTTACATTAAATCAGCGATTCTCAACCTTCTTATCCCCGCGTCCCCCAAATAGTAAATATAGATAAAACTAATATTTCGCGACCCCACCCCCACCCACCCAAAGGAATAACAACAGTAAGCCTTACTATTATTAATTGAATTTTGACTGTAATTATACATGTAAATTTTTTTAAATATTATATAATCACATTGCACTAATTTTATACATTAAGAAAATACCGACAGTATAAAAAATGTAATACAACTATTCTTATTATTTTATGTCGCTGTGTTTATAGTGACGGGTATGAACATGCATGTATGGCGTGTACATACATGAGCAATTTACAAGTTCCATCTTGATGTGTACGTGCTGGGGGTTGCGACCCCCAGGTTGAGAAACGCTGCATTAAATATATGACTTGGAAACAGACAATCAAACAAGTTCTAACAAAGAATTTAAAATGTACTAATAACTGTTTGTTTTATTTTTGTATTTTCTATATGACTAAAAATTAATTATTAGAAACTTATTATTTTTATCATTTTGTCTATTAAAATATTAAAACTGTCATTAATTTTAAATTAATATTTTGCTACCAAATAATTAATTTTTACCAATGTCAAGAGATAAAATAATCTAGTTTTGATAATTTTAAAAACAAAGATAATTTTAAATGGGTGTATCTTATAACTTTAAGATATAATTTTTTTAAATTAATGCAAATTATTTGAATTCGTTTGTCATAAAAGTTATACTTTATATTTTTAATTTAGAATGATAAAGCATTAGGAGGAAAGCATTATACTGCATCAAAATTAACTAGAATTAACCATAATTATTCAACTGATTCTTCATTATTGATTGTCCCTGAAACAAGGTATATTATTGCAATAGTTAATATATGTACTGTACTAACTTATATCTGTCTATTTTTTAAAATAAAATATAACATTGACTATAAAAAAAATTAAAAATTAATTATATAATTAGTTGTAGGTATGTTATGCATGTTAAAACAATACAAGACTAAATATTCTACTAATTTATGTTTGATATGTTAATATTAATAAACAGTAGGCTCTTCTTTTATACTAGAATTAAATTTCTGGAAATGCCAGTGTATATTAAATTGGCATAAATAAAATATATATTGTAAAACTCAATGATTTTCCTTTTTAGACTTGTAAAAGAATTCAACTATTTTTTTTTTTTTTTAAATTCTTACTAAAAGTATTTTGATTAGTAACTTAATAATTTATATAATCATGAATATAAATTTTAATTAATATTAGATTATTATTTGTATTAAGTAACTGTTAATATAGTAACTGATAAATTATTGTGTAATCATAATGAAAATAATTTAGAATAAATAAAGTAGTAATAATAATTTTTCCATTTATATAAAACAATAAAATAAATGCATAGTTGCAAGCATTTTTATTTATATTATGATTTAATTCACGGAATTTTCCTGCTTGTAGTGTATAAAGTACGTACAAACAGGAAAAATACCTGTTTTAATATTTGTGTGTGTAATCGTAAAGATTCAAATATTCAAGGAATGTATTCTTGAAGAGCTTGCTTACTAAAACACAGCATTAAAATTCTAAAGTAGAATTAATTAATTTTTGTATTTTTAAATTTTAACTTCTTAATAATAATAATAATAATAATAATTTCCTTTTTATACTATCTATTAATCTTTATTATAAAAAAGCATGTTATTTTCTTTTGCAAAAAGTATAACTGTAATGTGTTTTTATTTTTTGTCTTTTGTTGCATTTAACTTTTAAGCATAATTTCTTTTTGTAATGTATGTATTTAAATCACATATGCAATAAAAAATTTTTTGAATTTGTATAACTTAAATATATCTACAGTTTACAGATTTGTAACTAATATTCAGTAAACATTGTTTAAATTAAATGTAAATTCCTCATTGAAGAGATGATAAATTATAATTTTTAATTTTTGTAAGAAAATTTTAATAATGAAGGTTTATTTGAAAAGTTTTTAGAAACTTTATTAAAATGTTGTTAAATCATCATATAACACACTGCTTTATTCAAAAATTTATCAACTTATCATATCAAAGTATATTATTTCCTATATACCAAGCAATTCAGAACTATGCTTCATCCTCAGGATTTTATTGTTCATAAAAATGTTTCTAAATTCTTTACACTAAACGTTATTCTTATTAAGCTCTTAAATAAATGGAGTTCTTTTTATTTGAAATAAAATTTTCTTTTCTAAAATTATGATTTTTTTTACAATTTTACTGGTTTTTACATAAGTTTTTTGTTTTGTGCATATAAAATTATATTTTACAGTTTAAAGTTTTTTCATTGTTCAAAATCATATGATATATATTATATATGTTATAGTAAATAAAATACTACTAAATATTCTAATTGCTATTATAATAATACAATATATTGTATATTTTTGTTAAATACTTGTACTTTTTATATTTTTATGTATTTTTATAAATTAAAATAAACAATTAATTTTTTAATAGTTTTCAGAAAATTTAATTAATATACTAAATCTATTTTATGTAATATAAATTTTGTTTTGTTTTTAAACTATGTAACTTATTCTGTGTGCTTATAGAATGAATTTATTTAAACAAATAATGTATTGCATGTATTAATATATTTCTTTTTAATGTTTGAAATATTCTATGCAATTAACCATTAGAAACAGTTTATTTTTTTGTATATCTTTGTTTTATTTTACTATTTGCCTTGATAATCTTATTAACATTACGTTGCATGCCATGATTATATATTCGTACATTTATATTGAAACATAACAATAATAATAATAATAATCTTTGATTAACTTCAGTTCTGTATTAATCACATATCATTAATTGAATTGTATGTTTAATAAATAATATAAGAATTTTAAAATATTTTATGTCAATAATGTAAAAAAGGATTGTTATTATTCATTTGCCTATCTATTAAACAGTAATAAAATATTATCATTAAACAATACATTTTTATTTATACAGTTATCTTGTGTCAGATTTGGAGATGTAAAAATATATCACAAGTTATAAATCTGCAATTTATCAAAAATTTGTTTATAAAAATTGAATTTAGGAAATGGAGTTATGTCACCAGCATATATTGAAAGAAACTTCTTTAAAGTAATATAATTGCTTTTAGTAAATTCTTATTCATGTAATCTATTGTCAACACATCAGTTAACTCAGTTAATACATAAATTTTAACTATAAAATTTTGAAAGTATAGCAACGAACAGAAAATAAATTCCAGGATATTTTACACTTTAAAAACAAATGTTTTCGATCTGCTCAAGAGATCATTTTCAGGTTTCTCTAAATTGGAATGCTGAGATGGAATATTTTTTAAAAACGTTCCATCTCAGTGTTTTGATTTCGAGAAACCTGAAGATGATCTCTTGAGCAGATCGAAAACGTTTGTTTTTAAAGTATAAAATATCCTGGAATTTATTTTAAGGTTCTGTTCGTTGCTATTTTTATGATATATTCTAGGCTTGCAGAGTTTGAGTTTGAAAGTATCAAAAAGAATAAAACTTTTAATGCTTTTGTGCATCTGATATACTTGTATTTTTATTAGCTTTTCATGCTACACATTACTTTTTTGTACTGTTACTATGGTGAGTTCACTTAATACATTATTTTCAAGGAATGTACTGTACCTACCATGTTAACTGAAGACTACCTGTATAAATATGTTTTGTTTATTATTATTGTTTAAATATCTTTCTATCATGCATCTGTCAAATATTAATTTTAAAAGAATGAAGTTATAAACAAGAAAAAATAAAATGTAATTATTCTGATAATGAAATTACAATGATTACAATAATATATATTGTAATAATTTTTAAATTAACATCAACAAATAATTTAAAATGTTACATCATGAAAATAGGATATAGAATAGCTCGGACAATACATACAGTATCTGAAGACAATGGGATACCAGTTTTCATCTGGTGTCTACTTCATCTAGTGCTGGGATCCACTCAGTTTCCTTTCAATTGAATATTTGGAAGATTATCTGAGAGGCTGGAGTATTGTAATGAGGCATGCACAGTTTAGATCTAGTCACTAGCAGTGCTAGTGTCAGTTTGATATATACTTAACTTCCGGTAGTGCGTAAAATAGTGGAAGCTGAGCAGAAGTTTTGGTCTGCTTGTAAAAACCCGGATTTAAAGAAAATAACAGTTGCTGAATTAAGGAAGAAATTAAAAGAATTAGGTGCCAAGACGTGTGTTGTCACTGGGGGTCTAATAGGTCAGTAGACCTCCTTTTTCCATCATCTAGAGTTATAATACTGTCACAAAGCTGGGCTCTGATTGATGTTTAACAATAAAACTGACTGTTTACTGTTTAACAATAAAAAAATACAATATTTTAAAGCTTGAATTTTGTTTTTATTGTATAAATGTTGATTAATAATGAATTATGATCCAGGCATAGGTGAGAAGTCTCTCAATACATATGTACTGTACATATAATATTAAAAATTTTCTACAGTATTATACAAGTTTCTAAGATAATGTATTGATGTGACATTTTCAAGCTATTTGATGAAAATTAAATTTAAAAAAATATACAACTGCATTTCTGAGAGACTCATTGACATGTATTATGATGACCTGCTTAGTCCTGAGTTTCTTGAAGGCAAGATATATTGATGGAAGAACTGGATTAGCAAAAAGACAGACGAGAAGTTGCCCTGCACTTTGGCTGAATTGTTGAAAACATGTAATCCAATTATGTTTCCAAACATTTTCATGTTGCTAAAACTTTGTGACACAATCCCCACAGCATCATATGAATGCAAAAGGTTAGCCAGAATGTTGAGAAGACATGAGAGCATCATCTTATCAGACTGCCCCTAATTCATTGTCATTATGATTTTCATGTCAATATTGACGGAGTTGTAAATATATTTGTGACATTGCATCCAAGGATTGTTTTAGGCAATTGAAGGTTTTCTTGAAGACATGAAAAGTTATTTTGTAACATAGGCCTACATAACATGTTTCTTTTTCTACTGAAACCCCCTTCTGGAAATTTTCTGACAACAGGCCTGGATGACAACAAGAACAAAGCAGAACTTTTAGAAAACTGCCCAAGCTTAAAGTAATAATTATTACACTGACGGTTTTTGGTTTTGATCTTGCTCTTGTCATCCTACATCTGAATTCAGGCAACATATAGCATTGTAACGATGGTGGACTTCACGCTGATCACTGAATAGGCAAGAGACGAGAAAATTAACAACCAGGCGTTAAACTATGTACGAATATCGCTATAATTACTAGCGCTTTCGACGAAACTATTTTCGTCTTCGTCAGGTAGATAATAACGGTTAAAATCCTTTTTTGAACCAAAAATTTTTTGAAATGAACAAACCGCTTTAGAACTTTGGAACAAGATCAATGATGGAACTGAGCGAGAAGAAACAGCTTTACCTGGGAAAAAGAAAATGAAGAGGCTATTGCGTTTTTAGATCTAAACATCTCCAAATCCCAGGGAGCTTTATCGTATTCCGTGTTCCATAAATTCAGCTGCTTACCACCTTTAATCCCTGCTACAGCATTCCAGCTGCAGCATTATGTTAATGCAGCTATCACCCCATTAATTAGAAGGGCTTTTTTGTTATCTTCCAATCAAACAGCTGTCGACATTGAACTTAATGCCATTCACTCAGCAGTAAACGTGGTGGGGTACACTAATGCCAAGTACAGGTACGTCTTAAACAAGGTCAAAAGATCGCTCTTTCCTGCCACGGCGTTACATGTTCCAAAGGAATGCACGGTAGTCCTTCCCGCATTACCATTCTGTGGCTGAGTCACCATCCATATTTGCCGTGTTTTTAGGCAACACGCGCTTTTTCTACCAGTCTCCCCACGGCCAAATCTTAGGAGGCTACTGTGCAATGACAAGGATGCTACCTCCATACTAGAGAGGTCTGGAGTTTACTCTATCCCATTGGAAAATACTGCATGTGGTATTCACACCCACTACGTTGGTGCGACAACTAGAATGTTGGCTTGTCGTATTTTCGAACACCAACTTTCCATCAGGGCAGACAAAGGTGATACCGAACTAGCAAGAATGGTGTTACAGCACCTATACACCCCGCTGTGGGACCAGGTGGTGATGCTCAGGCATTGTAATAACAGGAGCATCGTGTTTATTTGGGAGGCCTTTCTTACTGCTGCACTAAATCCGTGCAACACACCCATGCTTGATTTGCCTGTTATGTGGGTCAACTTATATAACAGATTAAGGCAACACCTCTAGCTCCACATATCAGTATTTTATAGCGCATGCGCTACGTCACCATGCGCGCATGTTTAAATTTCTTCTCGCTCAGTTCCATCGTTGATCTTGTTCCAAAGTTCTAAAGCGGTTTGTTCATTTCAAAAAATTTTCGGTTCGAAAAAGGATTTTAACCATTATTATCTACCTGAAGATGAAGATAAAAAAAGTTTCGTCGAAAGCGCTAGTAATTATAGCGATATTCCTACATAGTTTAACGCCTGGGTGTTAATTTTCTTGTTTCTTACATATAGCATAATTAATAATAATGTTTTTTTATAGTTACATATTATTTAAGAAGTGTAATAAAAATTCATTATAAAAAATGCATTATATTAAGATTTTGGTATTAATAGGCTACAAAGAGTAGTTAATGACGAAAAAACAAAAATACAAAATACTGTCAGTAGTCAGTATGTTTAACTAGAATTTTGACAAGAACTTCTGCACTTTTAGACAGATTTGATTATACACAATAAATATGTAGCCTAACTGTGAAAAGCACTAAATGTACATCTAGGCTGGTGGGCGGTGTGAACGGTGCAACCCCCTGTGATCTTGCATGATCTAACTCTGCGAAATTTAAAAATTGATCATTTCATTATTCACTAAGTTAACTAACTTTTGCTAATCTATTTAATGGATGGTATTGTGGGAATCTGGTGAGTAAGAAATGGTTTTTCTTTCTTGTTTGGTCTCAGATCGGATAGATCCACCTGCAGGGTTGTTAGGATGGGCTTTAAGTATTGTAAAATTTGAGGACAGGAAGTTCGTTTGATCTACCTGTCAGTTTTTCTTGACACAAGCCTAATTAGAGCATTAGGCATGCTAATAATTAAATTAATAAACTTTTCTGAGAGGGAGGGATTGTGGACCCGTGATAAAACTTTAGTGTGGAGTTGAGTTCAGTCATCCTCCTCCTCCCAGATGAGGTCTGGGAGGAGGAGGATGAGTGAAGCGGGAACTCAAGGTAAATCTTTTTTCGAGAGACTCTGGTTCTGAAGCACAAGAGAAATCTTTGAAGAGCTCTATCCTTCTTATGGCGTGTTCAAATTAATCGGGAACTGCCTCGAATGCTGGAAAAATTGCCTTTTTTTATTGTACTTTCTGACCAATAGCATAAAAGAATTTACAGGGATGTACAGGGGGGCAGATTTGTAGATGGTTGTCAAAGTTGGAGATAAAAATGTGTGAAAGGGAAGTTGATTTCCCTTTCTAACTCAAAAGTGACAGCTTTGTCTTCCTTTTTTATTAACAACTTAAAAACCAAGATGTATTTTCCATGCTAATTAACTCATAAAATTCCAATTCTCACATCATGTTTACCATTAAAATATTATTTTGTTCTTTGAAACTGCTATTTTTTTTATTAAAAAGCCCAGCATGACAATCTTGCACCGGGCTCCACTATTTCTCAGGCTGGCCTTGTATACATCATACATTTTTTATCAAATAAAAGTCATTCTACTTATAGGAAGTAACACTTCATAAAATGCATAAATTAGAAAACATTCTATAAACTTGCCCATACTAATAACTTTGTAATCATTTTCAAAAAAATGCCTGATAAAGATTCAAGTGTATCGGCTGATTTTCTTTAGAGTTTTTATCTTTACTTCTCTTTCTTTTTTTCTTATTGAGTCATTTGAAAATTTTGAAATTTTAAATTACATAAATTCCTGGACATTTTTTATTATTGGCATTATACTGATGCATACAATGATTAACTGGCATTTTAATAATATCTAAATAAGTAC
This sequence comes from Centruroides vittatus, assembly GCF_030686945.1. Taxonomy (NCBI): domain Eukaryota; kingdom Metazoa; phylum Arthropoda; class Arachnida; order Scorpiones; family Buthidae; genus Centruroides; species Centruroides vittatus. Next base: position 2,029,596 of record NW_027120741.1, read on the forward strand.
AGTGGTGGTAAAAAAAACTGCATTACTCTCACTTTTTTGCAACTATTAGTTCTGTGAAAGATTGTAGTAAAACAATTAACAGAAAATGTACCTGAAATTGTGTAAAAGTAATCCTATTAACTGCTAACTGCAGAAATGTAATGCTTTTTGTTAAATTTATGTAAATGCAAAGCTTAAATTGTTATAAATACAATATAGGATGCATCCAATTGGACGACAAAAAATGCAACACAGATTGTTTTTCTATTGAAAAACCTACAAAAGTAAAATAGAAATGTTATTAAAACTGTTAATTAGAACTTAATATTTGGTTGTTCCTCTAGAATTAATGAAGGCTTTAAATCTCTGGGACATTGATTGGATGAGTCCTTGAATGTATTTTTCTTTACTCAGTTCTTGATGCCATATACGAATTAGTGACTCCTGGAGTTATAGAAGTGGTGTTGGCTTCTTTTCACTATTTCTATGCCAATCTTATTCCTACAATTTTCATTAGGGTTAAGGTCTGGACTATCTCCAGGCTAAGTCAAACTGTTTATTCCATGGTCACTTTTCCATTTTTGAACCTGCATGCAATTTGAAAACAAAAAGAAAAATACAACTAAGCTTCCAGTTAAACTAAAGCTTGATGCCTAGGGAAGATTTTGAACATATTCCTTACTAATTCGGCCCTATGACATGAAGCAGAATCATCCTGGAATATGCAGTTGGAAACTGACCCAAACGATTCCCAGATGGTGGGAGCAATTTTTTATCCAAAATGTCAAAATACACTTTAGTGTTTACTGTTCCTTACACAAATTGTAAGTGACCAACTCCTTGATTGGAAATAAAGTCCCAAACCACCTGGAAAACAGGATGCTTGATGGTATGGACAATACAATTTGGATGGTGTTCCTCTCCTTTGCAATGCCTAATAGTCTGCCATTCATCAGGGCCATACAGTTTAAATAGTCTGCTGTTCATTGGAAAACACCACTGATCTATAGTCCATTCTTGATGCTCTTTTGCTCATGCAAGATGCTGTTTTCTCATTTTGGCAGTCAGCAAAGACTTCTTTCTGGGTTGACATGCCATCAAGCTTGATCCAAACAGCCATTTTTGTGCAGTAGACGTGGATGCTTGCCACCCAATTCCTTTTGCCATGCTGTCTTTAAGTCTGATGATGATGACCTTTTGTTCCAAAGACATAATCATATCAAATATCTGTCCTGGGCTGCTGTGAATAAGTGTGGACAACCATTGCCACCCTTTCTTGCTGTATTTCCAGTTTTCTTCAACTTCTAAAGTCGAACAATAGTAGACTACAAACAGCCCATTCTTTCTGCTATGGAATGTGTAGCAAGTCCTTCTTTGTGTAAAACAATGGCCATACTCTTCTTTTGTGGCAATAGTTGCACATATTTTGCCATAATGCAGCACAGCAGTCCAAGTTGTAAATGTGCACGTTGGAAGTTTGGGCCATATTTATAGAGATTTTTGGTTGATGCAATCTTACACAAATAATACAACTCATTCAGGTAGCTTGCTACTTTTATCATATGATGCAACTTTTGTAAAATATTGCACAATTATTTAAAAAAACTTGCAAAACGTTCAGATTTTTAAGGTGATGCAGTTTTTTTATCACCACTGTAAAAAAGCAGTTTTAAACAACATAAATACAGTATAGCTAACAAAACAGGAAGCTTCGTATCCATAAGGCTGATACTAGCACCATATATTGGTTTTGAAAAGTGATGCCCTATTATCACATCATATATATATATATAAACATGTCAAAGCCTGATGTTATTAATAAAACTCAAATGATTGCATTAATGAATTGGGCTATTTTTTGGCTACTATTAATTATTAAATTCTAATTAATTTGGTACTATTAGGCACCATCTCTTATTAAATTTAATAATTACAGTCGACTCCACATAAGTCGACACCTGGATAACTCGACACTCGTCGGTTACATAGTTAGTTTTTGTTGTCCCAGCCGACTTACATAGCCATTAATGTTATTAACCTTAAAAAACTCTGTTTACTCGACATCGTTTAACTCGTCACCACTGGATAAATCAACATAGTTTTTCTGTTTCACACTTTTTAGACGTCTGATAAGTCGACTCCCCTCCTGAAAAAATGAGTTTACACCGTACAATAAGCTGTGTGGTATGAACTCATTTTTCAGGGGGGAATCGACTTATCAGAATTCTAAAAAGTGTGAAACAGAAAAAGTATGTTGATTTATCCAGTGGTGATGAGTTAAACGATGTCAAGTATACTGAGTTTTTTAACGTTAATAACATTATTGCCTATGTAAGTCGGTCGGGACCACAGAAAATTGACTAATTAACCTACGGTGTCGACTTATGCGGAGTCGACTGTATAATTAAATTAATATTTATTAAAAATTTTGAATATTCTGGAAGAAAAGAATTGGCCTGGAGCCAGACTTCAACCTGCAACTCCCACTTATTAATAGTAGCTGAAAAATAGCCTGATTCGTTGTTACAATTGTTTGGATTTAATTATCATATCAATTATTTTATACAATACTGTGAATTGATAGGGGCATAAAATAGTCTTTAGACACTAATCTTGGCATAAAAATGTTGCTTTTATTTTATTATATTGTATTTTAGACTTGAAAGAATTTTATATTATTTATATATAAAGTTTTTTTTTATTATTATTTGCATATCTTATATCTTAATTTTCATTTGCATTATCATGAGGATTTGTTGATTGAAAATTATAAAAATCAAATAATGCATTTGCATTATTTGATGATTTAATTAATGCATGTATTAATGTGTGTTTAATAATCATATTCTAATAGAAAAGATATGAATTGTATGCCAGTTTAAAAAATTACAAAAACAAATGTAATGGGTAGCAAAAAATCTTAGGATTCTTATAACTTATCAAATGAAAGACTTATTAAATACTGTTTTTTTTTTAATCAGAAGTTTCACATTTTTGTAATAATAATGATTTAAGAGTAAAAAAACATTTTTAATGCTTTTATGTCATCTTATATATTTGTATTTTTATTTTAATTTCTACAATTATTTGTAGAAATCATTTTTCATTGCTTCACAATATTCTTCACACCTATGTTGTAATTTATAAAAATTTTATATATATAGATTGTATAATAGAAATAATAAAAAATCCAATAAAAGTAATCAGTTTCAGAACAAAAGAGAATGTAATTAAAATAATACAGAGCAAAATAACAATAATAATGTTTAAAAACGGGCATATGGCACTTAAAATCAGTTGTTCAGATGACAGAGTATTCTGTGAGACCTTAAGGAATGAACTTTGACATCTTATCATGCATAAAATATATTTATTTAGGATTTCTGATTTTTTTTTTATAGTTACCTGCACAACATTCTCTTTCGACTATAAGAAGTTTTCACATCAGAATTTATTCAACTAAAAATATTGAAAATAGCTTTTCCGAAATATAATTCTATACAATATTCATCCTTCCCAATTAAATTAAGCAATGTAAGTTTTTACATTTCAAACTTCAATAGATTTGAAAATAAAGTCTATATAAACAGAAGAAATGCCACTTATTAGAAAATCTTTATGAAAATGGATAAATATTTCTAGAACTTTATATTCTAATATTCTCTTTATATTCAAAGCTTTTTTTAAAAATTGAAATAGAAATCCAAAAATAATATGATTGTCAACTTTTTAAAACATAGAAATTGGAACACAAAAAGTTTTATGACAATCTTCGAATTTTTGGATATCTGAAATATTTCAGTTATTTTTAAAAATATTTAAATAAGTTAAAGACTTTACCACAACACCGTGATATACAGAAATTTACGTCCACAAACCTTTTACGGTGCGTTTTTCAAATAAAAAGTTCCCACTACAGGGCTTAAAGTGACTCTCTTTTTTAGCTTTTTTAGGTTTTTTTCATAGCTCCTCTCTTTTTTAGCTTTTTCTGAGAAAAAAACACTTTTTTAGCTTTTTTCACTTCCCATGTGAAATTTTTTTTTCGTAAATGCGCTCAGGAGCGAAATAGCAACCAGCACTTCCCCGTATGCCTTATGGACCGTGTGCGACATGTTAAGGCACTGTCGTATACACATGTAGTGTACTACATTTATATAGACTAACAAAACGAGGAGCTTCCCAAAGCTTGATACTCTGCACATGCTGTAGGAATTTGCACGTGGGTTCTCTTTGCTTGTATCCTTGTGAAATACCAATCTCCGCAGCGCTTCGATATAATCACGCTGCATTAAGTCAAGTACACTTCTAGTTCGGCGTTAAGAGTGATTTTTTATACAGCATTATTTTTAGCATTTGTATTTATTTAAGTGCAGTGGACAAAAGAAAGAAATAGATTTTATTTAATACTAACAGTAGAAACTCATGTTTTAGCAACGGAAAATCGTATAGAACCCAATACTTTCTGAAGTAAGTTGCTAAGCAAACTTCTTCCCAACCGCCTGCTATTCTTTAGTTTAAACGATGACATTTACTTGTTTTTGACTACTGTAGAAAAACCAAAAAAATAATTGTTGAGCGATAATAAATTTGATTTCTACTGTTATTATTAAATAAAATGTTGTAGGACACTCGTTTCAAAGCTTGTATCTTTCTAGCACTCTGTAAAATTAAAGATTGAGTGAATCTCATGCCAGGAAATACAAGATTTTAAACTAATATCCTAAATATTAATAACTTCTGTAGAGACAATCTTTAGACAAAGACAAAAGTTTGGTTTTAAGTGGGTGCTTATATATTTGGCATGCACCATGGTTTTCTGCATTCTAACGGTGTCCTTCATTTTTCATTTCGACAAACTATAAAACTCTTCATGCACATGCGCATTCGAACAGCTGCGGTCAATCTGGCACCAAATTAAAAAATTAATTTGTAAATATTCAGTGTCGAAAAACCGCTATTTTCACTTTAATCTAGCTTTTCGATATGCTTCTAGTCAAACTCAGTCAAAAAATTAATTTAATTATAATTTATTGAAGATTTTAATATTTTAATATTAGAAAGTAATTTGCATAAATTACATGGTGTTACGTCTCATCTTCGCTCCTGTTCAAGTTTATTGTCCTATATACGCGCCAATGTTTGTTTTTACTTCTGCTGGGGTTTTATTTCAACCTCGACCATTTGGTTACGCAAAGTGGGGAGACGGGCATCATGTGATCGCGTACCTGACTTTTTACAAGTTTCCTTACCTCGAAAGAAACTTATATTTTTTCTTGATTTTAATTATTATTAATTAACTTTTTTGATGGATTCTTATATCTTTGTATTATCTAAAGTTGCAGATATAAATGCATAAAACTTTATTTAAAAAATTGTTTTTCTTATATTTTAAAATTCAAAAATAAATTAAATATCAGAAATGCTAAACTATAAGTACAGTGTGTTTTACATTATCATTGCAAACAGATACAGCCAATTATTTTATAAACGTATTTATTATTTCAATTTTTATAAATTATTTAATTTGATGCGACGTAATCAATTAATTACTGTGGTGCGTTAACATGGGCGTAGCCAGGAAAGGGCATGGGTGGGCACACCCCCCCAGTTAACCTGGTGCCCCTCCCCAGAAAATTACAGCTTCTACTAGGCCCCCCATAACAACGCGTTAATTAATATGGAGGCGAGACTCGATTCAATTACTTTTTCATTTCAGACGTTAATTACAGTGTTATTTTAATGTAATTTTATACATAATGTATGTTTATTATAATTAATAAATCTATATAGGAATAATATCTGTGTCTAATAAAACAAAGCGATTATAAAAATGAAAAGCGTGCGTTCCATCTTGATCTTTTGTAAGCGAAATTTTATGATTTTAATTTTTAAAAAATGAGATTTTTATTTATAATTTCTGTAATTTGATCTATAAGAGCAAAAAACTAAACTTATCAAATATCAACTCTCTGTAAATAATTTCATCATTTACTTATTAACATCAGATTTGTTAAATTTCATGGGATTGTATTATTTTTCAACTTGAGGGAAGTAGAAAGCTTTGTATATTTTCTCCCAGTGCAGAAGTAATCTAAGACTCTGCCGGTTCCCCACTGTGAAGGACAACAAACTGCTAAATGTTTAATTACATTGTTTTCATAAACTCTCTTCTCTGTCAGTTGTGGGTCGAATGACTAACAAATTGTTTTATTGTATTCAGGGGAATAGATTTGGAGACTAGTATTACCAGTAATGAATGCTGTAATTTTATTTTTAATCATTTAAAAACTATTGATAAAATTACCAAATAAATGATTGGGTCACAATTACTAGTGGTATTGCTATATAACAGACATGGGCAAATGAGACTCCGAGAGCCTCATGCGGCTCTTTTTGAATTTTATGTGGTTCTTGCTGAAAGTGTTAATTTCTGCTTTTTATTATTATTTTTACAGTTTTATTTCCACAATTTTGTGAAAATATGTTTATTAAAAAAATTCAATACTTGTTCTATATTATATAATAAAATCCAGGTACAGAACTGCAGTACAGAATAAAAAAGTACAGAACTGCGGCTCCCATGCATTTTGCAAAACCTACATTTCGGCTCCCACTGAACTTTTGCTTGCCCACCCCTGCTATATAATGAACATACAACCCACTGATTCTGCCAGAAGTTGTTTTTTTTTCTTTTTTAATTACATTTTTTTATGAAGAAATCAAAAAATGTACCTTGAAATAAATGGCATTTGAAATTTGGCATGTTATATGGAAACACATTCTGGTAGTTATGTTACTATTCCATTTGCTTTGCTGTGTAACAGTGGGAATTCTGTACGGGGCACATGAAAACTTAATGCGGGCCTGTTCTGGCTTAATGCAGTCTTACTGGTCACTTTTCTGGAGTATAAACTCAGCCTAACTATTTTCATATTTAATCTTATCAGTCCACTTAATAATCAATCTAATATCATATGCAATGTCAATCTAATATCATATGCAATGTTATTGATACAAAATATGTGTTCGTTTGTGTGTTTTCTTAATAACGCCTGTTTTCGTTCATTTTAACACTATTAGCTTTTTTAGCTTTTTTTCAGTGTGAACTCTCTTTTCTCACTTTTTTTTATTGCCATGACTGCTTTAAGCCCTGCCACTAACGTTTTTGAACCATCCTAAGGTTCTTCTTCAGGTGAGTAATGGAATTGAATGTTTTTATAAATTTCCATTACTCACCTGAAAAAGAACCTTAGGACAGTTCAAAAACATTAATGGAAACTTTTTATTTGAAAAAATTTATATCCACAAACCGTAAAAGGTTTGTGGATATAAATTTTTATAAGTTAAAGATCTGGAGCTGAAGTATAGTCCCAAAAACATTTATCCATTTTTGTAAAACTATTTTTTAAGAATCATTGTTTTTATTTATACTTATTAAGTAAGAAAGAGGTAAAAGAATGGCTGAATATAAACAAAACAAAAATAATTTTTTTAATCTTAAATTTTACATTTCAATCAGTAGTGGCTCTAATATAGGTATTTAACATTATAAATAAATTTCTTAATAACTCTTTTTGTATTGGTAGAAATGTTGTTATTAAGCCTTTACTTTTTGTATTTTCTCCAAATATAACATGTTATCAGACTCATTTACGTTTTTTTTAAACTTCTCAATTTCAAATTTTTAATTGAATTTTTTTTTTGATAAGAACTTACCATTCTAAAGTTATTGTATTTTCAATCTGAAGAAAATTAAAAAATTTTTGAGAAAAAAAATCTTGTAAACAAACTATGTATATTTGTAAATGTTTTTAACATACAGAAATAATTCATAAATTAAATTATTTTTCAACTTTTATTTATGTTTCTAAGTTTAATAGATAGGCTTATGAATATTCAGGAATGTCCTTTATTTAAATAAATAAATATATATATATACTACTAATTCACATTTTAATTTTAAAAATTTATTGCAGTTTTGTTTAACCTTTCATATTCAACAGATTTTTCTCTGATTAATTCTGATAAATCGTGACAAAAAGTCTTTTGTTATTTTAGTGTACATCCTAGGAGAATACAACCTCCTCAGACATTAAGTTTACATAGCAAGATATTTGTTCCTACTCCACAGACAGACAAAATGGCCAATAAAATGGCATCTGTTGAATCAATTGGTTCCTGTTCTTTGGACTTTGATGGAAGTGAATCATCTTGTGCTTCAGACATGAAAGATGAAGTGACTGTTTCTGAAAAAACACTTAAAAGTTGTAGTGTTGTATTATCCAGTTGTGATTCGTCTCATGATACTGAACTGTTAAGAGAAAATAATTGCAGTCTCCCAACAAGAGAGGAGAAGAGGTTTACAACTCACACCTTTCTATATATGTGTGTGACTGTTGCTTGGTTTTGTTTATTATTTGTTTTATTATTTTCTTATAGTAGAAAATTTTTAAATAACAAAAGTAGATTTAGATTATAAATATTATGTATGTTGATATTTGTGATGTAGTTTTATTTTCAAAGTTGTTTTCAATATGATTTTCTGAATAAGTAAATATATACTGTGATATATAGAATTGCATTTCTAGATTTTTTTTCTAGATTCTAGATTACATTTTAACAATTAAAAGTATAAATTTAATATTTTTCCAATTTAAAATAAGTTGCAAAAATTATATACAAATCTAATTTTTAATGCAACTTTTCATAAAGTTTCATTTTTTTTTTAAGATCAGTTTTATTTTAATAAAAACAAATTGGTTTAAGAGAGGGATTTTTTATTTCGGAACAAAAAAAAAAACAAAATAAAAAATTTAAAACATGAATAGGAACGCAATAACGTCTTCTAGTAACACTGGAGTGCTTAACACAGAGACACAGTCTAAAAACCTTTCATCACAGTGTTGTATAGAGAACCAATGAACATTTTCGGCCTCCACTGAGGCCTTCTTCAGGTTGAGAACTAAAAGTAAGAGTTATCCCCCCACGACCGCCCGAATGGTGTATTCGTAAAATAAATAACCTGCGTGTCGCGTTTCACCCCTCCTCCCGGGACCGTTCGTAACATAAGTCTATATGGCAGGTATGTTGATGACATCTTCATTCTTTGGAAAACTAAACCGATTGTGGAAGATTTTCTGACATGCATGAACGACAACGCGTACGGCCTTACACTCAACCTTGAGCAGTTTAGTGACTCTCACGCCCATTTCCTGGATGTTAACATACGCCTCTACGCGGGCAACATTGTAACTAGTGTGTACCTCAAGCCGGACCACGTACCCCTATACATCCCGGCGAGCTCTTCCAACCGCTTTGCTTACAAAATCGCGGTCTTCACTAGCCTTCACTTAACTAGGAGAGCTTACACGCACCACACTTATGAGCGTGATACTATAGCAGAGCTTAAGCGCTTGGAACAAATTGCGGTGGCGCATGGCTACAGTAAAGGTTTGGTCAGCAGCCTGGCTCGTGCCTACATCAACTGGCCTACCCGCGCCACGTCCCAGGCGCCCTGCCGGCGACGGATGGCACCCAGCAACCCATTACCAAGGGTGGGTGCCTCGTCGTCCGTTACTGCCAGCAGCTTGACCCGCTATACAGGGAGATAGCTTAGACGCCTTCACATTAGTATCACTTATAGGAGATCCGGCACGAATTACGACTTGCTGCGTAATGCTAAGGACGCAATCGATCGGGACAGGGCCCCTGGGGTTTATTTTGTCCCCATCAGAGACAATAGGTTTGGCAGGGACTTTGTATACATCGGGGCAACTGTTCATTCCATGCAGAAACGACTATGTGAGCATCAGGCAGACCTCAAAAACAACAGACACACCACAGCCCTTACGACGTTCGTTTCTGACCCGGAAATTCGGGCGGACTTCCCGAGCATGAAGTAAATTTGGCCTGCCTTCCATTTCAATCACATACAGCATCTAGTGGGAGATATATAAAGCCAGCGTCAAAGGCACCTGCATCAACAGTAAGGACGGGGACATGGTCGTGCATGTGTGGCGATTCCTGTTCGAGGAATTCGAACGGTCCCGGGAGGGGTGAAACGTGACACGCAGGTTATTTATTTTACGGAATACTCTGTTCTGGTGGTCGTGGGGGGATAACTCTTACTTTTAGTTCTCAACCTGAAGAAAGCCTCAGTGGAGGCTGAAAACGTTCGTTAGTTCTCTATACAACACTGTGAAAGGTTTTTAGACTGTGTCTCTATGAATAGGAATAAATTAAGTTGCAATACTTTATAAAATTTATTGATTAATTTTTAAAATTAGGAAGTAAATAAAATTCACTTCAAATTCATTGATTCAAATTTGAGTTGAAGCCATAAGCTTGAATATTTGATCTCATACCGATAAAAAAAATTTTGCTAATTAAATTTATTCCTTTTATTAACCAGAAGTTATTAATGATTAAAAATATATATCTAATTATTCAGTTATTTTAGAATTTATTTAATATTTATTATATAATTTTGGTTACATTACTTTTTATGATTGTTTATTGTAACAAAGTAATTTAAAAAATGAATTTAAAATAATTTTATTCTTCGAAGTATCAAACACAAATCCGTGTTAATAACAACCACTTGGCTTTTTTCCACCTTTATTTAGTTGATACGGTACACGTTTCGGGCCTTATGCCCCTCATCAGTCAACAGTTCCTTCCCCCAGTATGGGGGAAGGAACTGATTGAAGGAATCAATCAATAATTTTATTCTATCAACTTAGAACTTTTCTGATGATAATCTATTTTTTTATTGTTTAGCAATTATAATAATATTGTAAATATAAATGATTATTAACTTTTTAAACAATAACATAATAATAAGGTGTTAAAAATCAAATAATTAACTGATTCAAAAAGTTACGAAATGCTGTATCTTTGTGCATATAATCTTTGTTATCTGTGTTTAAAAGACAATTTGGAAAGTTACACAATAGGCAAATTATATGCTGATTTCAAATTGCAATCACAAACTCACACTTATGGAGCAAAGACTACTACTATAAGTATGAGATGTATGTCGGGTGAATAATGCAAAGATTTTATTTTTGTTCTAGCAATTTTCTGCATAGTATATGCCATCATGTGTTGTACACACAAAAATACAGTAATAAATTTTATATCCATAAAATATATACTAAACATCCCAATATAAAATATTTATTTTATAAAAGATGTCTAAACATTGTTTTATAGGAAGATAGAAAACTAATTATTAAACTCATAAAAGAAATTTAAATTTAAATTAAAAAAGCACAAAATAAAACCTCAACTATAATTTAATTATTAAAGTACAAAATGATACATACACAGCAATAATATATCTTTTTCAACTTGTGCTGATTGGATCCTTTATACATAATCATCAAAATAATTTAAATATTAACTATCTGTCTATCTGGTATTTTTATTTTTTAACAATAATTAATATACATTTAATGAAATGGATTTGTTTGAAAATAGTTAGAAATAAAAAAGATGAAAAAACTATTTCTTAGATATAAATGACTAATAATTTTGAAAAAGCAACTTATATAATTTATTCTAGAAAACAAATGACTAATTATAAATGTACTAAAACTTTAATTAGATTATTGTTAACAATATATAACATAAAATTTTTAGTATCAATAATTTTTTCAAGTTTCTGAACAGAATTAAATAATAATTTTATTAGCTTAATTTAATTAAATATATTACAATTACATTTCTTATATATGTATTATTACATGTTTTAACTTTAAATATATTTTTTTATTTAGTTCCTCTGATGGATCTGCTACAAAATTAACAAAGAGACATAACGCAGACATTAAAGAAGAATGCAGCGTTGCAGAAATTAAACTTCCATCTTATGTTAGCATTAGTTGTGCTATTAATGGTTACACTAGTTATGGACGTTTTTGCCGAAGTCGAGATAATAGCCCTGCAAGATTTCCTTTATCATCTAGCCCATTAAAAAATTGGGAACAGTCACTTACTTGTAATACAAATTCAAAATCAGCCATGAGTAATGGAGAGAAAGATCCAACAAAGGAATTCAATAGGAACATTTCATATAAAGAATCTAAAGAATTATTTATTGGCAAGCAGCTAGAAATTCCTTTGCTTAATGGTGGTGAAACACCGGTAAATGAACATAATATCTCTGATACAAATGGAAAATTAGATGTTACTGATAATGCTGTCAATGGACTTGAAGATGAGAAAGGTATTTTGTTAGAAACTCTTCAGGAATTTGGAAGCACAACAAGTAAACATAAGTCCCTTGTTTTGCAAAGAATTGAAAGTTTATATGGACCAAGTTCAGATGAAATTTGTAAAGTTCGTCCTAGAAATAATAAATTAATAGAACCTACTGATAAAAGTATGACAGTGACAAGAAGAAGTCCATCATGCCCACCTCAGGTTTCAAGGAATCAGTCTAGTATGTTTTTTAATTTCATTGATTTTTGAAGTATAATTATTTAATTATAATATACTTTTTTGCTATTTCAAAAAACTATAAGAAAAAGGAATTTGAACTGAATAGAAAACTTTAATTTAAGAAACAAAACGTTAGCAGTTTTGATACATTAAGTTTTTAAAATTTCTACTCATATGAAAGTAATGAAAATATTTATATATCTGACAAAAACTTAAAAGTACATAAAATGCATTTCAGTTCAGAAAATTTGGAACATTATTTTGATCCCTATATATTAAACTGAGATTTATCCATTACACCAGTCAACTTTTACTGTTATTAGGAACTGACAAACATAAGTCATATAAATGAGGTTTTTACCTCTTTTTCAGGGAAGGAGCATGATTGTTAGATGAAGAAGATAAAATTTTGTTTATAAGAAAAGATCCTATTTAACTACTTGTACCAGTTTACTTTTTATATTTCTAGACAAGGGCAGTTCATTTGGTTGTGATTACATTATAGTATTTGATGGCATTCAAACATAAATACCTGAATTCATTAGAGTTCTCAAAACAAATGTTTCAGGCTCAAATTCAACAGAGTTGGATTGTTTTTGGTATCTGAAAGTGAAAATAACATTTCTCTTCAGTGATTCAAAGTAGTTGAATGAGATTTCCTTCTCCATTGTCTTTGTCAGGGGATGATTTAGCAGATGGTGAGAGGACTGTAGTTAATCATAGGGAATGAAAACTTTTTTATATTAGTTTTTTGAACTTAGACATTCTGAGCTAGTTTGGATAGAACAACAAGAGTGCTTCCGTGAAACTGCTCTCTCTCAGCAACTCGGAGAAAAGACAGAAAGAAATGCTTTTCTTTCTCTTTTCTCTCCATCTGACTGAAAGTTTTCAAAAATCTTCTGTTCAGACATCTGAAAACTCTTTGAATCAAAAAGAGAGATGAATCAACTGTAATTTATGGATAATTGATATATTTTTCTTTTTGATTGGATCCACAAATTATCAATGAAATTTTTCAGGGAATAATCCCAATAAGCTTGCTCTCAAATGATCCTTCTCAGGGATATTTTCTCTGACCTGTCTCTCTAATTACATTTATTGTTTTAACATAAACTGAGAGTGTGACTACCAAGCTTAGATAAACAATTAACAATTTGACTGACATACATATAATCTGTAAAGAGTCCTCATCTGGTTTGCAATAACTTGTTTCTTCTTCTAAACAATTTTTATCTTGATTAGTAATTAGCAATGCCTTACCGTCCTTATTTGTAAATTTTATTTTTTACTGTCTGCTTGGACAATGATTATTAGTAGGATGTTAACTGGTGTTTAATATTTGATACAAAACTGACAGTTAGATCAGAAAACAAAACTTTTATTAAATTCACCTGCAGTAGTAATTTTTCCTGTTCCAGGAAAAATTACTACTGCAGGTGAAAAAAAATATCACACAAAAAAAATAAAGCTTTTTATTGCTTGCACACTATTAGCCATTCATTATGTCTACATCTTATAGGTTGCTGCAATACTCAACACTCAAGTCTATAACTGCAACAAGGTGTTTGTTTATAGTAGGTGTCAACTTAGAAACATGGAGTAGGCCTGTAAATTCTTATTGGGTTTATTCAAAATTTGTCAAAAACATTTTTTAATGAAGTAAAAATTAATTTAAAAATTTAAACAAAAAATTCTATGTTGAAAAAAACATACAAAAAGCTATAGTTGATTACAGTGCTAAGATTTTTAATAGGTACACAAAACTAAGATTAATTAGTATTGAATAATAAATTTTATTCAATATCCATGAGGGCTGTTCAAATTAAAAGATATGAAATGACACTCTGGGTATAATTGAAGTCTTTATTCAAAGTAATCACCAGAAGCCTGAGCACAACTATCCACTGTTTAACGAGCTGAAGGATTCCCTGTTTCCAGAATTTCTGTGACTGGACAAGAGCCAGTCCTCCACTGTGTCCTTCAGTTCGTCATCTGAGTTGAAGCGCTTTCCTTTGAGATGTTTTTTGAGCGGACCAAACAGATGGAAGTTGCAGGGTGACATGTCCGGGCTGTAGGGAGGATGCTCAAGCTGCTTCCACTTGAACTTGGCCATTACACTTTGTGTGATCCTGGAGACATGTGGACACACGTTATCATGGAGCAGAATTACTCCCTCTGAGAGCAGCTCAGGCTATTGTTCTTGGACTTGCATAGGCTATGGAGTGTCTCACAATACATGTCACTGTTAATAGTTTTTCCATGCTCGAGGAAGTTGATGAGTATCGGACCTTGGATGGAACACACAACTGCCTGCTTCTCTCCTGTATCGTGCAGGTGCACATGCATGACGCACAACCATGCCGGACACTACATTCGCATCCTTAGATGTCTCAATAAGGTATCCCAAAGCGGCATATTCCCATTTCAACTGGTTTGGTTGTGACGACGTTTCGTACCTTTTCATTTGAACACACCTCTTGTACATATAAGTAAAATGAAAATATAAACAGCTGATTAATGATAATGATAATGATCAGATGTTAGCACCTATTCATCATTAATGCAAAATTGTTATTTAAGAAGTCTATGTATTTAAAACACAGTATAACTAGTTCAGTTCAGAACCTGAATTAAAAAAGTACTTGTCTATTTCAGAAAAATTATTGGTCCTAAGACACATTAATTTTAAAGATACATTTTTAATTTAGTAATATGTTTTAGAAATTATTTTATTTTAGTTTGAATCAAATTTTAATTTAAATGCAACAGGTAATAAAATTAATAAATATGAAACAATATAATAATAATAATTTTTAAAAACTTCTGTTAATTTAATAGTGCTGTACAGTTGATACAAGTGACTATTAATTCATAAATCATCAATATTTTTCCTCCTCTTGTCAATGCTTAATTTTTTTCTCACTCATATGCTTTCTGCTCTTGTATTCCATGTGATTTTGGCAGTCATATTGGATTTGTTGTCATAAGAGTTTCATATCTCAAATGGACTTTTGGTTTGTTTATTATTATTATTATTACTACAGATATACTTATTACTATTTAACAGGACAAAATATTCACAAAGTATGAGAAAGTAAATGGGGTTGTCAGCTAGATAACTTTGAAAGTACTGTACATTTGATTATCTTAGTCAAAATAAAATTTTGGTTGTCTATCATATCATTATTAATTTCCAACCATGAATTTAATACAAACTATATTTTATAGTCTGTATCATGTATGTATTGGTTGCACTACATGCTGTTAGTGTATATATATATATATATATACACAGGGTTCCTAAGCACCTGGAAAGTTGGGGATTTTCATTAGTGTCTGGAAAAAGTCATAGAAAGTCAGGAAATTTGTAAAAAAATTGGTCCAGTAGATACAGAATTTGCTTCCTTGGCTGCCTTGTTGATCTTTTTGCTGACAATATGGTTGATCAAGTGTAGCTGTCTGCAGCCAGCAGAAGTAATGTGTGGTGCAATGCAACTTAAGAAAGGGGGTGCAGAATATTTTCAGAACCCAAAATTTCTCCCAAACGTACAGAAAATTTTCCCAAAAATTATTGTACACAAAATTAAACCATAATTTTCTGAATCAATTAATAATAATTATTTTTACATAGTTTGTAAAATTCAAATTAAATCATACATATAATTAAATAGACCTACCATACAATTTGCCATGCAATGCTAAACTGATAAGTTAACCCAAATTTTGCTTATGAAAAATTTTTGTTCTAGAAAAAGCAATTTAGATTGAATAGATAAAAATTTCTTAACTACAGTTTTCAAATTCTTAAAGAAGATGTTAATCAATTGTTATTTTCACACATATATATAAGTGTATATATAAATTAGATACTGTAAAAGTTGCTTATTGTTATCACTCAACTAATATTATCAGAATTAGTGTCTTTAAATATAAAAATTAAAATATATTTATGAAACACCACTTATTATAATCAGAATTTTGTATAGTTGTCATAATGTTTAAAGTAAATAGTATTTGTAAGCTGTCTTTTTACACTGTCAATTGCAACCAGTGCTTTAAATGCTAAACATGAATTGTTTAATTGTTGTTTGTTTGTACATAATTAAAGTTTGGACTGTTTTTACTTCAATTACATACTGTTATTAATTAATTAATAATTTACCCAATAATTAAAATTAGTAAATCTTCAAATTATTTAATTGTTTTAACGTATTCCTTTAACGTCAATCAATAAAACCAGAATTTCTATGAGTGTCCCAAAGTGATCATAATAAGCAGCTTCTACTGCAAATAAAATATTTTTAATTATAAAACATTTCTAACTTAGAAAAATAAACAATATTTACATTAAAAGTAATTAAAAAGTTTTTGTTTTCTTTTCTAATTATTTTTATTAACTATTTATTCATTTTAAATTAACAATTTTTTATATACATTGCATAGTTTAGAAGTAAGTTTGATGTATGGTTTAAAAATTAAATCTTAAAATTTCATTTTTCAGGAAGTCCACCTGTATTCAGGCATCTCACAAAGGATTTTAGAGACCAATTAAAAGGAAGTGATTCAAATTCCTATACTGTCACAAAAAATATAAAATTAGTGAATGGTTCAGGTAATTGAGTCTAAAATAATAATTTTTTATTTCTCAAATTTTTCTTTTGATTTATATAATCTTTCACTTCTCATTTTTTAGGGAAAGTACATATTATAAAATCAAATTTAGCAGATATTCCTTCTTCTCCTTTATCACCAAAAGAAAATATTGAGAATGATGGTAATTGGTTTATTACATTGATGGAAAAAGAGAAGAAAATTATTCAACAGCAGATTGTAAATACAGAAAAATATTTAGAAGATAGCAGCATTCCAGAAGAAGCATGTGGCAAAATTCGTTCTGCAATTGGAAAAGCAAATCTTTTATTAACACAGAAATTTGAACAATTTTATCAGTTGTGTTTAAAAAATATTGTGAGTATTGTATTATATATATATATATTTTTTTTAATTTTCAATATTTTTTATTTTTAACAAATTTATAAAGAATTTGTTTTGAAATTATAAAATATATAAATAATAATGTTATTGAAAGAAGATTCATTTCTACGTGATAAAAATAAACATTTCCTAAAGCTAGAATCAGATAGTGATTTTTATCTGTTTAAAAACATATTTTATTCATTAGTATGAGGATATTCAACATGAGATACCTGAAATTAAGAATTTCTTCATTATTTTTCAAATATTTACTTATATTTCATTACAAAAAGTAATTTTATTCTTGTATAAGTCTAATAGTTGTGATTATCTCTTACTGTTAATCATCTATTATTTATAAACTATTGTATAAATCTAATCACTATAAATAATATTTTCCATATTTTATAGGAATATATATACAGTATATACATATCTATGTAGGATATGAGGGAATAAATATCTTTGAAGCCCATACGCAGAACTAAAAAGAGAATATAAAGTAGAATAATTTGTTAAACAAGGTTGCTATGATATAAAAATTTTGTTATTTAAAATAAACTTTTATATATAAAACTAAAATTTTCTCCTCTTTTAGAGAGGAAATTTTATAAATTCTAAACCTCAGAATAAATGTATTCTATAGTCTATATGTATTCCAGAAGAGAGTAATTTTTATTGTTAAAGCTGTTGTATTTCATTTCAAAGCAAAGAAAAAAGCAGTGTAGAAATTTAACCAAAAAAATATTTATGGAATTAATATTGATATGATCCAGTTTTCTATTGATTGATCATTTAAATAATGTTTAACAAATTATGTAACAAAGAATAATCAGTTAAATTAATACATATAATTTTAATTAGTATTGATCAAAATCCCACATATTCATTTAACTGAAAATTAACTTCCTAAAAGTTTTATTACCAAATCGATAAATCAATTTTATTTTTATTAAACACCATTAAGCAAAACTGATGATTTTGAACGAAATCATCAGTTTTGCTTAAAATGTCATATTTTATGACAAATAAAATACATTACAAATATCTGGCTTCCAGAAATCTGGAATTACCAGGAAACTGATTAGTTTTAAATTTAACATTTGTAGTACAGCTGTAATTTGTCATGTTGCCTCTTTGCTTTGGTTTCTGTGGGATACACAATGCATGACACCAATTCTAGTGTGTGAATACTGGCATATGGTATGTTAAAATATAAAATAAACAATGGAAAGTAAAGAACAAAGGATAAATACATACTTTAAAAGTGGTCTGGATTTCTGGACATAATTTTATTAGACTCAAACTTGCCAAATATTTGGTCCAATAAGTAAAATTTTTAATTTGATGTGGATTTTGAATTACTTTACTAATTACAATGTCATCTAAAATGGAAAACTACTTGTATACAGTCAACCCTTGTTTGTATGTCAATGTATGTCCTTCCCACTTTTTTTGGCACTACACTATTTTGAAATTAGAAAAATATATATTGCTGAAGAAGAAAAAATTCAGTATAACATGTAAATACACCTCTACAGTAGAAATAGGAGTTGACGTGAACAAGTAAAATGTACACACACTACAAGTACATATAAAACATTTATTTTGAGACAAAGAAATCTGATATTAATGATAGCTTTTTTTTATGTTCATTGACTTCATCAATAATATCAGTTATGGCATAAACATAGGCATTACACCATAATCAACACAATGTGCTTTTAGGAAGGCTCTTACTAATTTAATGCTTTCTTTTGCTTCTTTAGAAGATCAGTTTCGTCATCTGAATCAGAATTTTCAGCATGATTTGTAGTTTTCAGAATCTCTTGTGTGTCCATTTCTTCAAAAGTAGTCAAATCGTCATCAAGTTTTAAAAATTCTTCTGAAGTTAAGCAACAGCATTATTAGAAAATCCCTTAAAACTAGTTTAAAACATGTCAGCTCTTCTTCCATATGATTTTCCTCTAATGGAATCTGAACTGATGGAATTAACCCCATGTTGCTCCAGCAATTTCAGATTGTTTCAGGTGTTACCCCATTCCAAGAACATTGAATCAGACAAGCCAGTTACTGTTTCAGTGAAGGATGCTATTGTCATTGTTAATGCACTCAATGAAGTGCTTCATCTGGAAATGTCTATAGCATACCTTAAAGCATCAGATAATTCCTGAATCTAAGGGTTGAAGTATTCCTGTGTAGTTGGGAGGAAAAAACTGAATTCTCACATTATTCAACTTCTCTGCTTTATGGCACAATGTATTATCCATCAACGACAACACATTATGCTTTTGATGTCTCATAGATTCATTAAAAGCTTTGAGCCAGTTACTAAATTCAACTGCAGTCATCCAAGCCTTTTGATTATGAAGCCAATTCACATAAAAGTTTGGATTAAAATGTTTGAAACATCATGGATGTGCAGCTTTCCCAATAACTGTTATGACTTTTGATATATTGGAAGTCTGTTATTTCCATCTGTCTTCCAAATTCTTTTCTTTATCTATGATTACAGCTTCTGTTACAATTCCATGCTTGGCATTAACTTGGCTAATCCAGATTACTAGAGCATCTTCAAGATTCTCACATTTAGCAGATCTAAGATGCAATGCCTTAAAGAAAGCTCTTGCAACCACTTGATTTTTTCTTCCAAGATGTGTCCAATGCATTTGTGACTTCTTTTTTTTATGGAAGAAAACAAAGTGTTTTGCTATTCTTTTTTGACTAGAATTTGGAAGTTTCTCTTTGTATATGTTAGATCGCGTTTTAACTAGTTGAAACTAGTTTATACTGGATGTCTTTGTTAAAACCCGTTTTGTCTAGTTAAAACTAGAATTTACTGCTAGTCAAAAATGAATTTGAGTTAAAACTAGTTTTAACAAAGACATTCAGTATAAACTAGTTTCAACTAGTTAAAACATGTTCTAACTAAAAATGGGTTTTGACTGTAACATATACACAAATTTCATGTTTTTCTTTAATTGAAATGATATATTGAGAAGACTCACACAACAGCAAGATAACAGCACAGTAGAATAAAATACAATGAAAGAGTAACAGATTTCAAAGCATGAAATGATGAGTCATTGCTACTTGCTGTGGGCGAGATAAACCCAACATTCTACCAGCATGACATTACAAAACAGTTTAGGAGGAAGGGATTCCAAAAAATTTTGCTGGCATTAAATGAGTTGGCTCAATAACAGGGTTTTTAAATGTTATACTCCATAGGGAAGATTTGTTTTCCATAAATAAATGGCAGTAAACGAGGGTTACACTCTAACAAAGGTTGACTGTATTATTATTTTCTATGAAATCCAATTTCTCTCAAGAATATTGATATGTATTAAAATTCTTTTTATAATAACTATGTAATTATTATTAAATTAATTTTTTTTAAACCTGTTATTTATTAATTACAGAATCAAGATATTGATGAACCTGTTCCAACATCATCAGATTTGACTGGTTTTTGGGATTTGGTTTTGCTGCAAGTGGCTGATGTTAAGAACACTTTCTCTGAAATACAAAAGTTAAAAGAAAATAATTGGCTAGAAGTCAAGTCACCAGAAGTTTGTATTTTTATGATTTGATTTAATTTTTTTAAGATAAGATTTTTAATTATCTAAATAAAATTCTAGGGGAGAAAAATTCAACCAAAAATTCGAAGGCAAGTTCCTCCAGGAACATCCAAATCGAATCCTTCCACTCCCAGTCGTTCTTCCAAATCTGCAGAATTAGCAAAAGCCAGGGAACAAGCTCGCAAACAGCTCATGGAAGCCAAAAGGAGAGGTCGGAAACAAAATGCTGCACAAGATTCTGAAACCGAAATAGCTATTTTCATTCCACAGAATGCAAATACACATTGAAATGTCGTATATATATATTATATTTTTTTTGTTTATAAAGTATTTCGTAACTAGCAGAAGACAGAAAGAATTACTGTATAATTCTTTAAAAAAATTTAGTTTGTGTTATTTTTGTGCATGTGGACAGAGTTGTGAATCTTCATTCAGGTTTGTTAGTCATGAATAATTGTGATTGTTAAAATTTTTCTGTGTTCTTTTTTTCTCTGTTCAGAAATTTAGCTGTCAAAACATGTATCAGTCAACATCAGAAACAGAGTATTTTGCATAGGTTTAGAACAAAATTTTTAATTACGTAAAAAGAAAATTGCAATATTATTGTTAAATCATTAAATACATTCTAAGTTTCTGTTGGGAGGAAAAAATGTGATTCTTGAATAACTGTTGAAGTATCTTTGTGAAGGTTGTAATCTACGGTCTGTTAAATTGTTGAAATATTTTTTCCAACAAAATTAGAATTTAGTTCCTCAAATGATTATTTAATTGTTTCTATTTAAACTTGATTATATTTTACTAAGTCATGTTAAATGAATATAGAAATGGTGTTTTTCCCTTAAGTAATACAAATGAAGCTGTAAATATATGCTATTATGTTGGGAAGATCTGTCATTTTTATATATATATGAAATTACTCAAAGTAATAATTTTTTAAACGTTTTATAATATATATATGTATACATGCGTATATACAGCATATATATTATACTTTGTGTACCTGTGTGTGTATGTGTGTATGTAATTGGAAAGGAATTTAGTCACTGGAAGTAGTAACTTGTATACTTAAGAATTTTGGCAGCAAAACCTTAATTGGTGATTTATCATTTGAATTGGAAAATGGTAATTTTCTTACAAAATATGTGATGGAAATGAATTCTACAGACATGTAAGCTGTCTTGAAATATCAAATTCATATATAGATCACATTAATTACACATGTATGCCAAATTCATAAATCTGAGCTCTAATAATTCAATGTGGTCACTTATTTAGGCAATTTTTTTTTAATTAGTACATAAAAGAATTCAGTTGCTAGTTAAATGGCCAACAAAACAAATTAGTGTTAAAATTTTGAGAGTAGCCCAGATTTATGAATTATTCTCTATACACATGTATATAAATATATATATACAGTATATATATACATACACACAGAAAAATCTATATTATATTATTTGATTGAATGCAGCTTGAAATTATGTGCCTTTTAGAAGATATCTTCTAATTTACAAATTTCTGTATATGATGCAGATAAATTTCAGACGTGCCAAGGGTTGAAAAATGCTTATCGTCATCATGTATAAAAATCACATTTTGGATGTACTTCATTTATCAGGTTTACACATTCCAAAAGGTGCTTATTGCACTACCACAATTATTTGAAAACAGACGTATCTAATAATCTCACGTATGATTTAATAAGTGTGTCGATCGAGTGCATGAAAACTGTCTTCTGTTCGATATCAAACTTAAAATAATCTATTGGCATTGCGGGATTGCTTATATAAATATATATAAATTTAAAGAGTTATAAATTATTGGACTTTTTCTTGTCGACACACAATTTGTTGCATTGTAAACATAATTGGTATATTTGTCATTGTTCATGAATAAAATTGGTATTGCAGAAATTGATTTTTCATTTACATAATTTTAAGAATAATAATGATTTTATTATCTGAAAATTAATTATTTCAAAATTCAGAATATATTAAATTGAGTTAGGATTTCCTTTCCCCATTGTCTTGCATTCTTTTCCATATTCAGTGATCCTTATTTGCAGGAAAAATTAAGACTAGAATTATTGCACGATAAATGAAAAAGTCCATACTTGAATAGTCTATGAAAAAACAAAACCCAAACAAGATCTCTCTTACAATAGTATAAGTCCTCTTTGTGTTTTGTAAAAGGTATGTAGTTAAATAGAAAACTTAGTATATGAATGATGTCTATATAATGTTCACCTCAGGAGTATACTGTTTCAGTGTACACTTTCCTACACTAGCTCAAAAGTAATCAGTCAATGAAGATGAAAAAAAAAGTATGCCAGAAATAGTTCTCAAAATAAGATGTAAAACTGGATCATGAATTTCATCATAAAATAATAATCACTTCTAATGAAGAATCACCACACACCGGAGTATGATAAACAAAAATTACTGCTCACAAACCTTTAACCGGTGCAAAACAAAGTATCTGTCAATGTAAACTTTTTCGGATGCCTCCTGGGTCCTTTCTCGAGCAAAGAATCATTTATAATGACTATTTAAAACGAAAACCAGTGGTTTGGAACGATTTTTCAAAAATACAAAAAATACCAAATTAGTCGTTATAAATGATTCTTTGCTCGATAAAGGACCCAGGAGGGATCCGAAAAAGTTTACATTGACAGATACTTTGTGCTTCGCACCGGTTAAAGGTTTGTGAGCAGTAATTTTTGTTTAATAATCACTTCATTTAATACAATGACAATTACATATAATTCATTTATATTTAACATAAATTCCTCTTCAGCAGCATAATATTGTTCGTTTTTACCATTAGAGGAAAAATGAATGTAAACATTGTCTCAGTTTTAGGATTAACATGCCATCAGTTAATGCTGCTGGTGAGTGATATTTTAAACTATTCCAATATATAATTAAAATATCAATTTAGATATTTTCCAAATAAAAAAAGGCAGTATAATACAAAAGTTTTGCTATGAATTATAATATTTAACAGCATTTGTAAAATTTCCCTCACTAAAAAGCCAGGTCCATTTTCTGTATGAAATCTCTTCAGGAAATCAATTTTGCACCAAAATTTTCTTTTGAAAACTTGAGAAAGTTGCCAATTTTTATATTTTTAGTACTTTTTACTTTAATATTTTGTGAAAAAACTAATTTACTGGTAAAGAGTACACATGAAAAGAAGAAAACAGTGAATATTAAGATACAAAGGATGTTAACAATATACAAATGGAACTCCATCCTCTGAGAAATCCAAACTGACACAAAATCATTTTGTCTGCTTAACCTCTGCATGGCAGACCTGTCAAACTGATGGAATTTTTGCACATCCAAACTTTACCTATTAAGCAGAAAACATTTCTGAAACACAGTTGGGCAAAATGTATAATAGCAAATTAATGATTTATTCATTAATGCTATACTTTCCCCATTAGAAGTATATTTTATACTTCTAATGAGGAAATAGAAAAATATTCTTCCATTACTTACATCATACTCTCATTTAAAATGTAAGTTGTTGTAACAAACATTGTTTTTTTGTAGAAAAAGTTAATGGATTATGACTATTATTAAAATTGCAAACAAAGCTAAATTTATTTTCAGAAATTTTTTATTGACAAGGCAACAAGTGCAAGAAGGATTTCTCCAAGACTCCAAACAAACTGTAGTCTACAGTAAAATAAACAACAAAAACATGCAATTATTTGTGACATTAAAAATTGCAGCTTGGCGGCATTGTGACAATCATACTTTTTAAATTTATTTAATTAAAATATATGCTCTCCACCTCAAATTAGTAATGTCTTGCCCTTGTACATCATAATTTTCCTGTTAGATAGCAATAGAATCATGCTGGTATCTAACTTCTTTCAGGGGAAAATTTTTGAATTGAAATAATGTAACTTCTGGTTTGCATCAGAGATTCAGATGTAGTTAATCGGGGCTTCCTGCCCCTAATCTTTCCATATTGGGCCTCTGCTTTTGTCTATCTAACTCTATCCTACCTTAATCTCAAGAACAGCTGACAACAGTGGGAATTTATAGTTCCAATTTTTTCAAATTGTCTTTTAACAATTGTATTATTATTGGGCTGCAAACTTCTGTGAAAAATCTTTCAACAATAATAGAATACGAGTATTTATATCCAAAAACATCATGTAATCTGAACTTTCATTTTCATATACCAAAATGTTATCAATAAGAATTTTCTCCATCTAGGCATTAAATGGGCCCACCAGTGGCCAAGCAGTTCTGTCGCTAAACACTGGGAGTTCGGTTGCAAGTTTGCGCTGCTCGGACGGTCCAGCCAGGTGGAGTTTTCCAGGTTTTCTCCACGTTTGTAACACCTGAATAGGGGCCAGTTTCCCTTACAAGACCTCCCAGAAGGCATTTCCCTTCACGTAACATCGCGTACCAGAGAAGGCAACGGGGAAGCACTCTGGTTGTAGCTTCCCCAGGATACACCTCGGTGCTTTACTAACCACTTATTAACCTGTGCCAGGTGCTCGCCGACGTCAGGATTTCCGATATGGCACGCAGAGAGAGCGGCATTAAATGCATAGAGGGAGACAAACAAATAAAAACAAAGTTGCAGAGTTCAAGAAAAGATACAAATGGACCAGGATATTAGCCAAATATTCTAAATATCCAAACAGTAGATGTTTAAATGGATTTCAAGTTACATAATTTAAGTTTCTTTACTTTCCAAGCTGTTTTGTATGCATAATAGAGGAAAGTATTGGAATTGTGTCAAATTTGACCATCTGGATTTTTTGCAAATCTCCACATTTTGAGACCACCCGAAACCAAGAGTTAAAAAAAAATTTCACGTGGAGGTGTCTATTCATTTTTACCCCATCCTGAGATATTAATTAAGAAATGAAATTTGGCATGGTAGCTTGCATATAAGGAGAATAATGCTATTAAATTTTGGTGGTTAAAGGTCAATCAGGTGGCGAGATAGTGGGTAATCACATTGTATCTGAAGAGGACTTAACAAGTAAAAACTTCATTAATATTTAAAATTTTTATAAAGACTCATCACTACTCTCGAAATTAAAAATATAAAATGGCAAAATGCTTAATTACTTAAGTTTTTTTATAACAAAATCTCATAACGGCAACTCATTTTGTTGTTTTTTTTTATTAGGAAAAGAAAAACAAATATTTAAGCAAATTGACTCCTCATCAAATATATTCTTTTTAACATGGATAGAAAAAATTTGAAAAACATACATGTAAATGGATAACTCAGACTTTCATGAAGTGTATGCAAAATACATGCTTTAATGCTTTTGATTTCACAGAATATTGAAAAGTTAAAAAGTATTTGGGAAGAGTAACATTTTTTATCTAAAATTCTTTTAGACTATTTTATGCAATTTCATAAACTATAATTTAATATTAAAGTAGTTATATACAAAGGATCAAATTTAATTGTAAGAAAATCAATTAGAGATTTTTTTTTATTGCAAAATCTCATTATAGCAAATTAAATTCTATGTAAAAATAAATACATTTATCACTCAACTTTGACTTTTCCCTGTAACAGCTTTTGGAAATAAATATATATCAATTTTAGGGAAATTTACAATACTTTAACAAAAAAGTTTTAGTAAAGTCTTGTTTAAAAAATAGTCTTTGCCAATTTATTCTAAAGCCGGTAATGAGGTGTCTTCAGTCTGTATGCATAATTTCTAATTTTAAACAACAAAATTTTTGCATTTAGTCTTTTTAAATTTCCTTTTTAGCAAAAAACTGAATTTTGAATGTTGTTATGATGAGCTCAAAGTCCAAAAGGAAGAAAATGAAGTCACTCTACAAACAGTAAATTTTGTATGGGTAAAACTGTATTCATTAAACTCTATGATCATTAAACTCATTTGTGATAAATTGAATTGGCTCTTGCAAGAGAATGGCTTCCAGAATGTTGAATTTTTGCAATCCCATGACAGTTCACTTAACATGAGTTCTTTAATTGAGTATTGAACACAAGACTGTGTTATTTATTAAACACTTGGCTTTTTCTACCTTTATTTAGTTGATATGGGTACATTCACTCATTTCAGACAGTAAAAACACAGTTTCAGGAACAATTAAACTATAAGTTTTTGTCACAGAAACAGCAAATTCCATCAAGAAGGAGAAAATTTACATGTACAACTCAACAAATGAACACTACATACGTTGAAAGGAAGCAAGTTGACTGAAGAGGGGCAAAATGCCCGAAACGAGTAAATGTACCCGTATCAACTAAATAAAGGTGGAAAAAGCCAAGTATTTAATAAATAACACAGTCTTGTGTTCAATACTCAATACACAGTAAAAACACAGTTTCGGGAACAATTAAACTATGA
This sequence comes from Centruroides vittatus, assembly GCF_030686945.1. NCBI lineage: Eukaryota > Metazoa > Arthropoda > Arachnida > Scorpiones > Buthidae > Centruroides > Centruroides vittatus. Next base: position 2,056,944 of record NW_027120741.1, read on the forward strand.
GTTCTTTAATACAAACATAGGTTCTCTAATGAAGAGAAAGCAAAAGAAACTTTGGGCATTACCAAGATAAAATAAAATTGAACAATGCAGACAAGAAAACATTGTCCATAAATTTTCAAAAATAATTCATAGTTTGTTAGTTTCAAAAATGCTATTGCATGTATTTTGGTACCTTGCAAGATGATTTACAGATAGGCGGACACCTTAACCGCTCGGCCATCTTGCCGTCGGTTTGGAGGACCCGGGAACAAATCGGACAGGTTGAAAAAACCCAGGAATTTTTCGGGAGTAGTCTTTCTGGTTCCATCTTTTGTGTTGTGGAGTTAATAAAATTCTGTCTCCAACCTTGAATTTTATTATTGGTAAAATGAAATATGAAAACTATTTTTAATTAGTATCTAAAGAATTTTCTTAGAAAATGGACACTTCAAAAAATTTAGATGTCAAAGATGTTCATTTATAAAGGCCATTTCACACCAGTATTGTGTATTGCATGCAATGTACTCTATGCTTTCAGAAAATAACTTATTACTTTATGCAAATATATTCGCGTTATATAGAAGGTATGGCTCTCTAGGGGACTATGCTGGACTCAATAAGTTTTTGCTATTACCTGACGATTGTGTATACTTGCTCAAAATTATGAAGTTTGAAAAAAGAGGTTTTTAAATTGTACTATAAATTTGATTTTAGGCAAGTATCTGTAGGGAATTAACTATTTCTATAGTAGTCAGAAGAGGCGAAACTATTTCATAGGTTAAGTTATTGTCATTTATCAAGTCACTATTTTTTGCATTTTATTCTGTTTAATTTATCAAAAATTAATTAAATTTAACAAACTAATAATTAAGTGGAATTCGTTTGACTGATTAAGACAGTATGTTTATGTATTGAAAAGTTTTTCCAAGGTAAATTCATTATATTCATTTTTTGATTCTCACCATAAATTTTAGTATAAGTTTTTAGAAATTTTAGGTAAAAATATTTAGCTACCTAATGCCATCTTTCTTATAAAAGAAATTGGCGATATATTTTTTAAAAAAATCCAGCAACCAGTTGCATAATTTTCCTGGCTGTTATTTTTTTAGTAAAATCTTATTACTAATTATAATGAAAAAAATTGTGGGAGAACCATCTGTTAAACTTTATAAAAAAATGCTTGTATTTTTAATTATAAAATGGCAGAAAACTTAATTTTGAGGATAGACGAGATTTTTATAAAATTCTAAATGCTAACAATGAGAAAAATCTTCATTAAGTTCAACCCTAATTGAGATATTGACACAACCCCATCTCCACATCCCGTTGACCTCTAACCACCAAAATTTAATAGCTTGTATAGAAGGGGACATTAATAAACAAAATTTGGCATAACATCAATCATTATTTCATTTAATATCTCAGGATGGGGTAGACACCAACACAATTTCTTCTTTTTTACTTTAAGTTCAGGTGATCTGAAAATATAGAGTTGTGTCAAATTTGACACAATTCCAATAAGCAACAACTGGGAAAGCAAAAGGAAAAGGTTGGAGTCAGAATTGTACATTTCAAATTTGCTGGAGTTAAGACTATTTGTTTACCAATTCTACCACACTGCCCAAAATGGACTTGATTGTGGGAATTAAGAAAGCCTTTTAGAGTAAAAAGAAAAAAAAACAAATGAACAAACTATCTTGAATTTCTTTAACCCAGATATGAAAAGATATCTGTAAAGTGAGATATATCATGAATTTTGTACAAAAGTATTATGCTCAATGATTTTCTTCTCTTATCTGTTTTAGACATGGATTCAGAAGGTACTGTACAGTACATTGCTTGACTATATAAATTTCTAGAAAATGACTCCTACATTCTCCTTTATCATTAACCACTTTCCATCATATTAATTCTTAACTTCTTTTGGTAAGTGCAAAAAGTACTTTATTATATCTTCTGTTCAGATTGTCATTCGTTACTAATATAAATTGAGAAAAAAAAATGTAAACTTTTTATTGATCTGAAAACTTTGTATATCGTCAGTCGAGATGAAATGCATCATTATTTTTACTCATATCATTGAAATTAATGGGATGTGCTTATTCGTTGATGACTTTTTGCTTTGCAAGAGTTCAGGAATGAATTAGTCATTAAGTAAGGGATAAGCACTGTACTGTATAAATTTATTATGATTACTATACTGTACTTAAATACATTATATAAAATTTTGTTTTGTTTTTATTTGCCAACTCTATATTTTCAAAAAGTGTAAAAAGAAATACCAAAACTAATTTTATGATAAAAATCTGAGATTACAGCAAACTGTCTGCTTTGATAAGTAGCGAGACTTCAAATTATGATCATCATCTATGATCATAACAGTAAAATCTGTATCCTTATGAAGTCAAGGAAGATATTCTTTGCTCTATTGGTATATACGAATATACTAATCAGAAATTCAATAGCACTAAAATATATTGTCATTGTCAGAAAAGATACACAGATTACCAAAAAGATATAATCAACATTTTTTTTTTATTACAAATTAATATTTTGGACACGATTTTGAATATTAGAAACTTAAATGGTTCACAAAAGTTAATATTTACAATGACAATCTAATGTTTCATCACTTTTTTTTTGGAAAAAATTATACAAATTTCAGTGTGGCAGGGTTTAGTATTTCTTTCTAAAATTAGATGCATAATATGATATATAATAGAACCTTTAAAATCTTACCCTGCTTAATCCATTTGCTATCAAACTTTTTCATCTCAAATTACCACAGATACCATCAAGAATTAATGTTTTTTTTTCAATATAAAAACATTACCACTGTATGGAACGTGTGGTCCAAAGACGCTCAGGTTTGGCACTCCCGCGACTGTCGTCCGAATGACTTCTGGATAATTCGGACCAACAATTAGGTTCCATGTAGTCTCGTTCTGCTTTTACAGAGGTAATGCAAATTTTCACGTTTCAAATGACCGACAAACAAAATTGTAAAATTCAATATTGATACACAGTAGATATACATTTATATATATATATGATATTAAATTATCTAACAATAAGTAAACATTAAATATTAAAATAAATTTCATTTAAAATATAAAAAATATTTTTATACATATTACAATAGTTTTTACGATATAAACAAAACTCCAGCAAACAATGTAATTGTTTCTTAAGTTTATCCACAATCAAGGCAAGAAGTGATGTAAATACATATAAATCAAGGCAGAATTAATGCGTTTTAATTTTATGATATTCTTCACGGTGCAATCTTGCAGTGGCACAACAGTATAAGAACCACTAGAAACTGGTTAAAATATGGTCCAAAGTCATAAAAGTCTGGTTTGTTTCTTATCTATCAATACACTATTATAATTAATTTCATTCCAAATTTTAGAAAAATGGGATTTCAAATCAAATGTAGAAAATTATGATTTTCAGATATGTTAATTTTTTTGCATTTACAAAGAGTAAAACATCAAATCTGCCCAATAGAAATATAGCTTATTTTTTAAGATCGATATTACAAATATATAATAAATGTGATACGGAATAAAAGGTTTTAACATCGATATTCTATTTCCGATAGAATATTCTATTCAACTGGAAAAATTATATTTAAAACATTTAATAGCATTTTATCATACATATAAACTATTTAAATATATATTTAATACTTATGTGCAAATAAATTTTTACATAAATAATTAATTATTTAACAATACTGTCACAAATCAATTCCCTTAATTATTGCATTCATGATAAAATTATGCAAAAGACTTGTTCAAATTTACAATTTTTGGTATTCGTAAAAATTTAAATTTCAAAAATATAATATAGAGATCAGGATATTGACTATAAATTAAAAGTTATTAATGTATAATTTCTCTATTTCAGATTTGTATAAAAAGATTAATTTATGAATTTAAATCCAAAATGGAATTTGTTCTAATACAATAATACAATTCACTTAGTAGGCATTGTTTTTATATACATATTTAATCTATCACAGCAATAATAGGATACTTAGTAATGACAAAGATTAATGACATTTCAGATTTAATTAAAACTTTTTTGTTCTTACTGATACTTTTTAGGAGCTGTTGCATTTTGGAACTCTTAAAATTTATAAAACATCAGCTCTAAGACAATAGCTGATAAAAATCAGCAAATTACCAAAATTTTTTAAATATGTTTTGTTAAAATCTATTGTAAACAAACATTAAACAGAAAAAAGTCTTTATAATTACATATCATAATTCAAATACAAACCTCCAAACAAAACAGCTAGCTTATCAATTATTGCTTCTTGTCATACTATATATCAAATCAGAAATAAAAAATTATTTTTGTTTTGAAGTTTATCTGATATGCAGTTTTTCAGAAGTAAAATGGACAGTTCATATATATATCTTCAGAAAGAACTGCAAATGAGATGCCATTTTAAATTTTCTTTTGTGAGTATGTTTATAAAACAAACTGCCACTTTTAACATTTTTCACAATATAGTGGCAAAAGTGGTTTTCATAACTGTATAATAATAGATGGAGATTTTTAAATTATCATAGAATTCGACAGAACCAACGAGGTGTCTTCTTTGGTGGATCGATGGGTTTCAAGTGGCAACTTCCACTTTTTGGAGGATTGTTTGCTTCCTGTGTATGGAATTAAAATTTTTAAATACTGTATATCAATTATATGTTATACATTCTAATTCAAATAATAAAACTTAACATTACATTTTTACATGAATTAATTTTATACAAAGCTTAAAACTTATCTTTTTCTCTCATCAAATAAGTACCACTATAACTGATAATTCATTACAAGGAAACTTCAAACTGATTGTTCCATTTAGTTACTTATATTTTTGAAGAAATTTATATCATAATTAAAGAATGATATCAAATCTAATCTCTTCGTAGACTGCATTTCATAACAAACATACACACTCAAAACACCTTGTAAGAGTGCAGCCGTATTTATTACCAAATTCGAACATCTTCGGTCATGTTTAATGACCTTTAGGGGCTGTCCATAAATTACATAAGGGCGATTTTGGCCATACTAGACCCCCTCCCATCCCTGTGTAAGAAACCGTAATATTTTCTTTGATCCCCCTCCCCTTCCCTATCTTACGTAATATTTAGGCATGATTTTATAGAAAGATTCTAACAAAAAAAATTTTTCTTATGAAACCCTAAAAATCTTATGTCCAAAATATATAATTATTAATTAGTTAATTAATATGTACTATTATTTATAAAAGACTATGTGAACAAATTTAAAAATATAAAAATTTAATAAATTCCAATGATCAATTTATTTTAAGAACTTTATTTTTTTAATTATTAACAATCTTTTTATTGTTATTATTATTATCATTAATCAACGTCATAATATTCATTTTTATATAAATTTTAATTTTCACAAAAGGACACAAAAAACTTTGACAGATCGACTAGCTAGTGCATGTGTAAACAGAAACATCATACAAAATAAAACAAGAGAGAATAGAAACCACATTCCGTTGCTATATGAATTACATCTTAGCTAAGGCCAAAAAAATAAATTACATGCTGCTAAAATGTGCTAGATGCACTTGGGGACTAAATCATAAAGCTTGTAAAACTCTTATAATGGAGTAATACAACCAATGCTACTTTACGCAGCCTCTAGCTGGGGTCATGCAACTAGTAAAAATTCAGTAGCAAGTAAATTACTCTCTCTTCAAAGACAGTTTGCTATCAGAATTTCAAAGTGCTGCAGAACTGTTTCTACTAATGCCTCTCTGATACTAGCAGAGCTCCTTCCTTTGCCACTATGTATGGTAGAAAAGGTTCTAAACTACTACATCAGAACTACAAACATCAAGGCTCAACAACAATCTCTACTCCTATCTACGGCTGTTCATATGCTACCACATTGCAATTACCCTACTATCTATGATCATCACCCTGTAAACAAGGTTATCCCCAGGGTACATTTGGGGTCGTCTGCTTCCTCCATGGATAATCATACAGACATTAATGTCTACACAGATGGGTCTAAAAGCCCCCTTCATGTTGGCTCAAGTATCTATCTTCCTCCAAACTGAATATTTTGTCCAAAATATGTTAGAAGGTACAGATATCTCCAACATACCTCCATCTATCAAGCTAAAGAAGATGCTGACTACCAAGCTGTTCAATGGGCCACTTCACTACCAAACAAAACTCTGTCTATCAACATTTACAGTGATTATCAGTCTGTCTTAAAAGCTCTATTAAATCCCAATTGCAATAGCAATAAAATCACGTATATCCAGCACCATATTAAAAATCTTGTAAATAAGATAACTTTTATATTTTTTTCCTGGCCATGCTGGCATACTTGGAAATGAAAAAGCCAACTTTGAGGCTAAGTCAGCTGCAAAGGACTATCACTGACTTGGACTACATATCCCTCACATCCCTCTCTCACATAGCAGCTTTACAAATTATATTGATGACAATGCTATGCAAAAGTGGAATCAACAATGGTTGAACAGTAAAACTGGTAGAATAACAAAACTTTATTTTCCTAGTGTTGAATGCAGGCTCTCATCGCCATTTAAAGATTTAATGTTTGCTACTGCTCAACTTCTTACTGAGCATGATAAGTTTAGAAGCTACCTGGTGATGTATAACTGGGCAGAAACTACCTCTTGCTTTTGCTCTACAGAAAACCTAGACACCGTCTACCATATGATCTATCATTGTCCAATTTACGATCAATACACCCATAGACTTATTCTGAAAATAGAAATCTTTACACTTGGTTTCCGGTAGTCATGTCCACTCGATAAGCTTGTTCAGAAGCCACTGTTTGATGCTTTTTACAATTATGTTCACTAAACATGGAAGAAAAGATTATTCATAATATCTAGTTTTACATTTTAGTTTTCACTAAAAGCCGAATACTAATTGTATGTTTACTTTGTATCGTGTATTTTGGTTTATGTATTCTTAGTACCCATAGGAGTGGTGCACTTATTCTAATAAAACAAAGAAACCACCACACAGCTTTTCTCCCATGATAAAAAATGTGTAGAGCATAAGTCTGCTAGCATTATTATTTTATCACATCACACAAGATGGCGTTAGTACAACAAGTGTTCTTAATAGAAACCGCCAAATTCAAAACTCCACCACTCAACAAGATAAAAAAAATATAAATAAGAATATTATATAAGACGAGATCTATTACCCCCTACCTGAGTAAGAAATCCTTGACCCCCACCCACCACAAAATACCTTATGTAATTTATGGACGGCCCCTTATCAAGAACAAATGAAAAAATTGAAATCGATTTTTTCATTTGTTCTTGATAAAGGTCATTAAACATGACCGAAAATGTTCGAATTTGGTAATAAATATGGCTGCACTCTTACAAGGTGTTTTGAGTGTATATGTTTGATATCAAATCTGATTTTTATTTTAATTAAATAAGGTATAAGTAACATTGAAAATATGAGGTGAGAAAGAAAAAGAATAAGAATAAACTGATATTATTTAATATATTTTATAATTCTTATATATTAAAAAATTATAAAATTGTTTTTCTGCTTTAAAACATTAAACAGTAATTCAAAATAAATACAAGTAGATCTTGCATTACTTCTTGTTCTAATATCTTTTATTAACATTCAGAAAGTTATTTCTATATAAATATTGTTATTTAATACTCACTAATTTTTTTTCCATTTTTGCTTTAATATCTCTTGCTAAGACATAGAAAGCTTCTTCTACATTAATACTGGATTTTGCACTTGTTTCCATAAATTTTATTCCATATTCAATAGCCAACTAAGAAAAATTTTTTCATATTAATTTTTATATTTAACTTGATGTGGTGATGATAATTATAAAAATATCTAAGTAACCCCTAAGTCAACTAAAAAGGATTCATGTGACAAAATTTATATAACACAGTGTTAATTTTTACTACAAATTCTATTTACATACCAATTATTATTATTATACAGATCTTACGCAAGAAATTTAAACATCACATTCAGGAGACCATTCTATTAAATATATTAGAAGATAACAAGCCACAGATAAATATTCATGAATAATAGAAAAATTGCTGTACTTGTTAACTTATGCAATGGAGCTTGATCACAGTAAATAGCATTTCATACAAGTTATGATTTTTATATATCACATTTGTTCTGTCACAATATTCTCTGTTTAGTTCATTCTTTAGATTACAGCTATATCTATCAATCAAATGACAAGTTTAAATATAATCAGTTTATCTGTAATATTTTATATGGAATAAGTGAATGAGCAAGAAATAAGCATCTTGTTTAATAGTTAAACTATTGAATTTATTGTATTTATATTACTATATTCTTTATCTTTTTTTAAAATTTTGGTGACTATTTAATTAGATAAAATACAATTTTGTTCACGTGTCAAGTTAGCAATAAAACTTGATCCCAATTTTTAATAAAAATATTATTGCTCCTATAACCATTAAATATCATTTACATTGTTTTAAATTATTTTTATATTTTAAGTACAGTGGAACCTCGCTTAACGAGCACCTCTCACAATGAATAATTCGCATAATGAACAAAACAAATTGTAAAAAAATGACTCGCTTAGTGAGTGATGAGGAGAAAGTCTTGTATTGTGCACATGCTATATCAGTCTGTGTTCAGCACTCGTTCCACTAGCATCAGGGCCCACCAGTGGCCAAGCAGTCTTCATACCCTGAACACTGGGAGTTCGATCGTGGGTTTGCACCTTGCTCAGACAGGCTGACCACAGAGTTTTCCAGGTTTTCTCCATGTCTGTAACACCTAAAGAAACCATTTTCCCTTAAAAGACCTCCCGGAAGGCAAAGGCATCCCCCTAGGCAGATTGCCCAAGTGTAGCATTGCCATAACTTAAACAAACAAACATCCATTAGCATCTTAGTATAGCTTGTGATCACACACAAGCAACACCAAGATGCTAGTGGAATGAGTGCTGAACACACTTTTTCCAAACTTATGTTCAGACATATTAGATATAAAAATCAACAACCATAGCTTGTGATATAATTAACATGCCAAACAATAAGCCAAATTCTTGGGTTATGTAAAGGCTATAATTAAATATTAGAAATTGATTAATTTGACTAGAAGTAGGCAGTTATGCTGCCATCTTGATTTAAATTTAATGACCAATTCCAAATTAAATTTTAAAAATTATAAATAATTAATTTTTAATTTAGACATTATTAAATTTAATACGAGACGGAAGCATAACTGCCTACCTCTAGTCAAATTAATTTCTAATATTTAATTATAGCCTTTACATGCCCAAAAATTTGGCATATTGTTTGACTGAGATGTTTGAGACATGTTTTCATTTTTTTTTTGTTTTCTGAAAATCAAATTTGCATTCCAGGTTGGTTCATTCCACACTAGAAGAAATGATGACGACTCATACTCCTTAACAATGTATATCATACTGTGTAATTTTCTTTGAATAAACATTATACTTAAATATTAAAATATTTGAGTTTTTTTTCAGCATGGAACGCATTATCATATTTTACATTCATTTATATGGGAAAAATTGTTTTGCTTAATAAGTGTTTTGAATTATGAGTAAGATTCTGGAATGAATTATGCTTGTTAAGCAAGGTTCCACTGTATATCAAACATTGGTGATGTTTTTTATATTTTAATAACATTTAGATAACTTTTTAGAATCCAGAAATGCATTCATAAATTTTTTCCTGTAAAGGTTAATGGTAATAAGAATTTCATTTTACTAAATATCATTTAATAGATTAAGAAAAATAAATTATTTTTAAGAAATGTTGCTATTTCTATCCCACTTAAATTCAAAAATAATTATTATTCACTTAATGAAAAACAAATATTACAATTACGATAAAAATCAATATATAAGATTTTAATAATTTTTAATTATGAAAAAATTAATATTAACAACTCTATTTTGTGCTTTATTACATTCAGTTCTAATAGCAAATACTTACTTGTTCTCCTCTCTCTTTAGAAACCTGTCTGTATTCATTTCTATCACATTTATTACCCAAAATCATTTTCTCTACATCAGCAGAAGCATGCTTAAAATAATTAAAAATTTATATAAATAATTAAACTGAATTATATAAATCAAAATATGGTACTTATTAATTAAATCATACAATGCTTGTTGTATCATGCTGTGTGTCACATTGCATAGTAACATTTCACAGCAGAATTGAAAAAGCATACCAATCTAAAATTTAAAATCCAAATTTATTTGAATTTAACAAGCATTTTTTTTTAGCAAATTAATTCAGTTAATAATAAAAAAAAGCAGCACTAATAATTTTTCGTTGTTATTGTACAAAAAGCACGGTATTCAAAAATTCCTGATAAGATTTTTTTTAGATAACCAGAATGAATTTTCTTAAATCTTAGTCAAATACATTTTTGTTAATTTAATTAGATAAGTAAAAGTAATTCTATTTACCATACTTTTCTTAAAATAACAATTCACATGTAAAAATTATAGACAAAACTTAAATGAAAACAATTCAATCTCAAAACTCAAATCTAAAGAAATGACAAAACTAATCTTTAATCTGGGCTTTTGTATATTAACCGACACACCAAAATCACCTGCAAATTGTTTTGTCACAACTCCAATAACTTGCTTTTAATACACTTAGCATAATTGCATTTTATTACCTTTTTCTGAAAAAACACTGGAAATATAATATACCATATTCCTGCAGAATACAAACAAAACCTTGTTATTTCTTATGTGAGATCCAGGGGGGTTAATTACATTTAAACCTTGAAATTAAGAAAGTGGAAAAACCTCAGTTTTTCTAACACCTGGCATTTCCATTGTCCTCTGGCCCAATAGATAAAAACAATCAAATATCCTTACAAAATCAACAATCGTTAACATTGTTTTGAATAAGTTTCGAGAATAAATCCAAACATATGGTTATTAATGGGGAAAAACGTCAAAATCGGCTAAATTATGAGATAAGAGTCACAACACCTCATTGATGACTTCTAAGAACTTCAAATTTGCTTGCCTTTGCCAAAAAGAGTTGCAACACCTGGCAAGAAAATATCAACAATCTGGTTAGATCATCAAATTCTTACAGCCCGTCCAGGCCAGTGAGGCATCTCAACCTTTGACTGCGATAAATCAAGTCGCCCGAGTAAAGTCTCCCATGCTCAGGAAGGATAAAAAGGACTCAAACCTGTTCATCAGGGGGGGCACTCTCCAAGAAGCAACCAGCCCAGCTTCTGTCCATCCCAGCTCTTGTCCTCCCTATAAAGTCTAACGACGACTTTATACTATGAGAAGTCAACTAATCAGCTACCTACCAGGAGAATTAGAGAATTGTAAACGCTCTCTCTCTCAGTTGACTTAGAATCTAAGTTAGATTTAGTCTTTAAGAAAATAGGTACCTGAATTATCCATCTCGGGTCTAATTTAAACAAAACTAATGTTAATGACATGTAACCTTAAGTTTCGTCTTCTGTAATCTTTTACGTTACATATATTAAATGTTATCAAGTTATCTAAATGGTTGTAGTATCTCGTGTATCACTGACACCTTATTGACAATTTCACTACCCCTCCCACTCTAACTACAGAGCACCCTCCTATTTGAACATTTTGTTGGAAGAATATATCTGAATACTTGCGAGTTAGGATGTGCAGAAATATTATCCTAACTGGTGTCAAGACCTGATGTCGAAGGAATCTTACAATCCCGATGACACCTAATAGAATAGCCATTCAGTGACAAAGTGAGTGGCCTTTACCAGGCTGATGTCAGAGAAAGCTTCTCACACTTATATAAATTGGATATAGTGAACAAATACATTATTCCCCTCAACAGCATATCTAACATCAAACTACATTTCATTCCAACAGATAATGAATTATTTGTAAAATAATTTTTTTCTTAAAACTTTAATGCTAATATTAAAAACAAAAGCAATTTTTAAAATTTTAGAAACAAATAATTCTTACTTAGATTTCAATTTTTACATACTTTGAATTACTTTAAAAGCATAATGCAATGCTTTTTTTATTTCAAAGGCAATGTGACTTGTGATCCAATAAAATATATATCACAATGCCAGAATATGACATGCAATGCATTATGTGGTGACTTAAGTAATAAGTACCCAAAATATAAGAATTAAACAAAGTTTTAATTATTATTAATCATCTCTTAATTTAAAGGTTAGATAACATTAAATAAAATACAGTTATTGATATACAACAATACATAGTCATTTACTGAATTCAATTCAACTGATATCAATATATGTTCATTTTAGCTCATACTTTCTAGGTAATAAGAATTTTTAGTTTTTTAAAAAGAGTTGATACACTAGATAAGTTATTTAATTTATTTGAAATTATGATTCATTATAATGGAAAAAAATACTCTTTGTAAATGAAAACTTTTAAGAGAAACAGTTTAATATACCATACAAAAATGGATTTAACTCTACAGCTTTTCTTTAGCAAAATAATCAAAGCCTTATCTATTTTTTTAAATATAACTATAATTAATGAACAAAATTTTTAAAAACTTACACTTTAAAATCTAGTTACTGATTTTAAAATTTTTAATTGTTGTTAATTTGAAGGCAAAGCTATTTACAAATGTTCATTATTTTAATGATAAAAATTTTCAAGTTAGATGTTTCTACATCTCAAGTGAATAATGTACAAATTACAGAAACAAAATAAACACGATGCATTTAAACATCTTATTAAAATCTGTAAAAACTATTTTTTCAAGAGTTTTAAATCATACACATATCCAATTATATTGTGCATGTATTTGATTGTATTTATAAATTTAATTTTGCCATTATCAGCTTTCATCCGAATCTTCCAGAATATCAGAAGTTTTACAGTATCCATTCAAAACACTATTATATAACTTATTATGTCAAAAACAAGTCAGATTTTAATCCATGTGATTTTTGGTTACAGAAACATTTAAGTATAGTTTATTGAGGAAATGTTACAAATATGGCAGCCTATATTACACTATGTGAGAAGCATCACAGAGGATCAATTATGGTCAGTCACTAAACAAACTGTTCATTGTCTTCATGTTATATACCTTTAGCAGATTATATTGTACACAGTGATAGCAAGTCCTATTTGCACTAAAATCATTTAAGCAGTTAAGAAAAGAAGCCTTTCCTAATTTATATTTGCATTCCTCTCACAACTGACCAAAGAATGTGTGACAAAAATCCTGAATTTTCATCCACTATTGATAATATGTTAATTATCACACAAGAAACTAGAGTAGCTAAACAGAACACCTTTATTCAACATGTCTGCTGGATGAACAAAAGGTAAAAAGTGGGTCAGCGAGTAATGGTTACACAATAAATAAGAATCTGCTGTTACTCAAGCACCCCATCATGGTCAACACAACAGTATAACATAGTTAAACCAATTAACATACCATAAATTTAAATAATGAAATGGAGATAGAGGATGTGTAGTTGGACATTGTGCAGAGTAAACGCTCATGACAAAATGAATTGATCAATTGATCAAGTGATTTTGGTCAATTGATAAGATACAACCAGCAGAAAATTTATAAATTATTTTATTTGCTTTATATCAAAGAAAGGTCAATTGTAAGTTTTGTTCTTTTATTATTTGTAAGATATATATTGTGTTTTTTTTTGTATTTTTATTTTTAGCCTGAGGAGTGAAGTAATGTATGAGAAAACATTCGCCCGAAATGCACTGCTTGATAAAAGCATTTTTTTCTGAGCTTTTACTTGATGTAAGTTCTTTGTCTCTGATTAAAACAGAAAAGAATATTTTTAGTTTTATGCTTGGTTTTACATCATAAGCAATAAATAAGGTTACATCCATACCATTATACATTATGAAAAAAAACACTGAAAATCAACATGTTCATTGAAAACAAAGATTTTAGAAAAATCCAACATATGTCCCAAATACCTTACCACAAAACTACCAGACTTTGGTATCCTCCCAATCTAGTCTTTACTCAATAGAAAACTTTACTTACAACTCAGTTTCTCTTTGAAAAAATCAGTTCATAATCTCTATGATTTGGTGACTACTAAGAACTTATTAAAATCTAACAAATTTTTTAAGATCTTCAAAATCAAAGTTTGTTACACTATTTTTTCATATCACAAACTCCAAAGAATCATAAAAGAAAAAGATTCATACATAAATAGCTTTAAAGTTTAAACAGCATCTGTAATAAGTTAAAAGATGTAGGACCAAAAGAATGAATGTTAGTCTTCACAAAAAATCCATATTTGGAATGGATTCAGAACCAACAAAATAAAATGGACAGTTGGACACTCACATGTTAAATCAGATTATGTACTTGTCTTTGGTTTCGGCTGACAAAGAATGCTCTTTTTTAATGCACAAGAATTTCCTTTCAGATCACATGCAAAATTTCACTTTCAGTACCATAGAAAAATGTCATTATTCTAATGATTGTATTGCAGAATAAATCAGAAGGCTTTTATAATTAAAATGATTTATTATAAACTAGTAATAATCAAAAAATACTATTAATTTGTACTGTACATTTTTGGTTAGGATGAGTATTTGTTTTCAGTTTGTCTTGTTTGTACAGTACATCATTTCTTTACATAAACACAGTTATATATCCCCCAACTATTTCCAAATTCTCTGTCAATTTTTTTCCCAACTAAACTAGGTTTTAGTCCAAAATTCTCAGCTGTGATCATCTTAGAATTGAAATAGAATATTAAACTGTCCATTAATACATTTTATATTTATTTTAAAAAATGACAAACTTAAAATAATCAGATCAAATTAAAGAATTAAATATATTATTCTAAAATAATTTTAAAATTGTTGAAAATAAATATATGCTTAATGCATTTGATGATAATCATTTTATTATAATCAATATATTACCTCTTCTATATTCCTTATCCAATTTTTTATATTTTCAAATGATTTTTCACTTGTTACATCATATACTAACATAATACCCTAAAATATACAAAAATAAAATTTTATTTTATTTTAGACAAAATTTTTAAAGTTTTAAGTATTTACTAAAAAAATTGTTTAAATATTATTTAATTTATCTTAATAGTTATCTAAAGATTGTAAAAATTTGCAATGTCTGACATACAACTAATAAAAATACAACAAACACATAATTTAAATTGAAGTTATATATATAACACTATTATACTGTATAGCAGCACACTTTAAAAAAATAGATGTTAAAGTTTTTATTAGTCAATAACAAACTATGACAATTTATACCATTGTATAATTACTTCTAAAAAGGCTTTCAATCTAGGACTGCATATTAATTGTCATACTTATATTTTTTTAATTAAATGATAAATTCAAACTAAAAATTAAATATTTTAAAGAATTCATCATCTTTAAACTTTAAAATGTCCAAAAAAACCACATGTTCTTTTATTATAATTATTATTTATCAACTTAGGTGAATTGAAATATTTTTGAATTTTGCTGCTTTCATATATTTTTTTAATAACCTATATTATTATACAATAAGTTAGAAAAAAACTTAAGAATCAAAAGTTCACATATACATGAAAAATTTCAAATATATATACTATAATTTTTGATTCTTACATTTATTAAACATGTTATCAAAATTACAAGAAATCATCCAATTACTTTAATTGTTTACAATTAATCGTGTGTATCCTGATGTATAAATATATTTAAATACAGAATAATATAATAATATTCAACTCGATTGTTATAGACCTATCATCTTTACTATTTCCACATATTAGTAAGAAAGATGCCTATTTTATCAATTTTTAATGCCACTGCTTAATAAATACATGGATCAGTTCTGAAATTCTGAATTTTAAATGAACTTATTAATTCTATCCACTTTATATTATTCTTATTTGTTACTAACAGATTCATTCAGAAATGCTTTTACTGTCATTTTTCATAATAAATAGTTAAAAAAAAAATTAATATCCAAAAACAACCTGCAATTAAGGGAGCCAAAGTATTTATTATACAAATATTGGTTGGGATTATGAAATTAAATATCTAATCACCAAAATTTTTGCAAGTGAAGTGAAGATCAGACAGAGATGCAGATAGTGTAACTGGTAATGCATCTGGCAATATGCAGATGATACAGTTTAGAGTTTCACTCCTGATTGATCTTTTCTTTCAGAAACTTTAAATCTACTTTAAATTAATAAAGTTAATACAAATGACAGCCTAATTGTGTCTTTAGATCAAATTCATCTCAGTTCACACTAGCCAAAATACAGCTCAAAAAATTTAGTGGTTAGATATTTGTATATTAATATTAGAATGGGTAATTTTTATGTATATTTATAAATAAAATTAATAAGTAACAAAATTATTTTAAAAACTCTGAGTTTTTAAAATAATTTTGGCTTGTGAAATAATAATTTAATTGATATTACAATAATTGTACATGTAAAAACTTCAATAAAACTGACTAGTCAGATAAAATATTCAACAGTTAAACATCTAAATAAATAAATAAATACTAATAGTTAGTAAGATTAAACAAAAAATTTTATTAAGTGACACGCACTTAGTTTTTAAAATTTGAATCTTTCTTACTTTTGACTATTCTTAATTGACAATTCTTACATAAAAATTAGATTTTCAAATTTTTAGATCAAATATATTAATAACTATAACTCACAGTACAAATATAATTCACTATAATTAAAAATTACCATAGCTCCTCTGTAATATGCAGTAGTAATTGTTCGAAATCTTTCTTGACCTGCTGTATCCCTGTTAAAATAAGTAAATATTAAATCACCAAATCTATATATTAAAATAAATACAGGTATCCCTTTTACAACACGGTTTGAAAACTGGGGATATTTTCTGTACAACACAACTTCCAGTTTCGGTCTAACACAGTTTTGAAAATCCTCTGTAAAAAATTTCATAATTTTTAGGTGAAAACTCCCTTATTTGATTTTTTTTTATTCAAGCAAACAGGCATGTTGTCTCTAATTTCCCCATGGATTTTAGAATGTTAGAATTTTCAATTTGTTTTGTGCCTTTTGTTAAGTTTACTTTAATGAAAACTGATAGTAGAATTTTGATATACCAATACCTATTGAAGCATGCACAATTTTTTTGCTCCAATAAAGCAAGAATTGATTTGTTTACAGTTTATCAAAAATTAGAGTTAATATTGAATCATAAGAATACTTCAAAGAATACATAAAAACATTTGAATTAAAAAAAAGTTATTGTTTTTGTGCAGAATATTTCAAGATCAATCACAAATAACAAAATCAAATTTTCTGTTAAATATTACACCATACTTTTAATCACATTTTTAACAGAACCCAAATATAGAAGAAATGGAAAAAAATCATTAAACAAATATGCACAAAACAGTTTAATTGTGCCATAAACTTCCTAACAAATGGAAAGACTAAAACATATTTCATAATTATACAAGATAACTTTACTGAAAGTTTAGACCACTTCATAAATAAATTAGAGAATCATTTTTATCAGCAGGGGTGGCCGCCAAGTCAATCTTGATCGACCGGTTGATCGCAAAGCCAATCTTGGTCGCTCGCTCGCTATGTCTTTACTTTATGTGTTACACTTGTAACCGAATGCAATGCCTGAATGTAACACGCAAACGCAACAGTATGCATGCAGTTACGACTCGACTCAGAAAAACACAGCCATTTAGCTTGAATATTTGGTACTGTCTACGGTAGCTTCTTTTCTTTAGTACAGGTATTAACAATACTATTACTATTTCTCCCATTATTATTAAGGTAATAAAATAAATTCCAAATCTGTCTTTATCTGTAGCTAATGTGAATTAACAAATATTTTTAATAATTACTCATGTTGTTTTAATCCCCCTGGATGCGAGTTTTTTGGCCGGTTAAATAATTATGTTGTTTTTTACGTAGGTGTTTCAGTATGATGTGCACTCCCGTGATTAATACGAGGGCTATTTTTTAAATAAGGTCCGTTTGTGAATGAGAGTGAGAATAATGCGCAATCACGGCAGTATTCTTGCGCTTCTGCTCCGAGCAAGCTTGACGCACGTTTTGACCCCATTTGCAGCCATATAGTCTGTCTGTATGCTGAGCTGTAGAAGTTCAAAATGTTTAAGAAAATTGAGTCTCCCGCCGACTGTGAGATACGATCTGTAATTCGATTCTTGAGTACAAGAAATTTGGCAGCAGCAGAAATTCACCGTCAGATTTGTGAAGTTTACGGTGATAATGCTATGAGTGACAGTAAAGTTCGAAAATGGGTAAGAATGTTCAAGGATGGGCAAGTTAATGTGCATGATGAGTCACGCCCTGGCCAATCTCTGATTTCTGAAGATTTGGTTCGTGATGTGGATAACAAAATTCGAGAAGACCGACAATTCATGATTTTATGATTATCAATTGAATTTCCACAGATTTCAACATCAGTTTTGTATATCATTGTTTCGGAGAAACTGAATTATCGAAAATTGTGTTCTCGGTGGGTTCCAAGACTGCTTTCTGATGATCACAAAACAGAAAGATTGGACAGTGCTTTATCGTTTTGAGTCGATACGATTATCCACACAGTCCAGACCTTGCACCCAGTGATTTTCACTTGTTTCGATACTTAAAGGAGTTCCTTGGTGGTCAACAGTTCAACGACAAAGAAGTGAAAACTGCAGTCATGGATTGGGCTTCTTCACAGGCGGCAGATTTCTTTGAAGTTGGAATTCAAAAAATTGTTGAGCGGTATGACAAATGTTTAAACAAAATGGAAATTATGTAGAAAAGTAGATAAAAGTATGTAGAATATGGAAAAAATATATTTTAATGATATTTACAGTATTTTTCTTCTTATTAAAAAATGGACCTTATTTAAAAAATAGCCTTCGTAATTAACAAAGAATAAATCTAAAAATCTTATATCATTCTTCCATGATAAATTTTCCTGGCCCACAAAAAAATTGTGAAAGAAATCTTAAAATCAAATTATGAGCCATACTGTGCATTTTTATAACAACTTTTTCATATTTACGAACATACAGTACCACAACTTATACATTGCAATTGATTAAAAAATTATATTATAAGTTACTAAAAATCTATCTTGAAAGATTTTTTTAGGTACAGTCTGTACGGAATGAACTCGTAGCTGAAAATGTCAAAAGTTGGGTCTGGAAATTTATTTTTTTATGAGCCTTATATCTTGAAAACTTAATAAATGATTTAAAAAATAAAAAAATAGTTTTGAATATATATTTTGCTTATCTACCCATAGCTCGCAGGTGTGCACCTCATACTGAAACAATGTATAAACATAGTATGTATTTCACACCTCCCCCTCTCCACTTAGACTATGCCTATGACAACAAATCGATCACGACACATTTTTAAGATAAAAAGTAGATCTTATGTACACAAAAGTTGGCCACTCCTGTTTATCAGCATGTTGGAAAAGATATAGAAAGTGTATCTGATTATAATTCCATCTTAAATTTTCAAAACTGTGAAACCTTGATTAAATAATAAAATGTTTTAGGGAGCAGAGTTCAAAGAAGAAATAAATCCTTTAAACAATACTATGCAAAATTTAAGTAATAAAATAAAACAATAATGAAAATAATAAATTAGAATTACATCTTAAAAACCAAATTACTGTAATTTCATCAAAAAGTTCCAAACTTCTTACAATGCCTGGGAAGAGTTCTTGAACAATTATCTAAATTTAGGCATAGTAATAGCTAAAATAACCTCAAAAATTATAACTCTAATCATAAGAACTAGTTTAGATCTTTAATTAGTTTTGATTGTACAAAGTATTGTACAATCAGGAGGAAAATTGATAAAAACATTTTTCAGGTTTCTCTGTAAACAATACAAATGTGCAGATAGTGTAATTGGCAACAATGTGCATGGTAAATAGAAGTTGTAGGTTTGAGTCCCACTTCAGGGTAATCCTTTTCAAGAAATACTAAATTAAAATTAATTTATTATAATTATTAAAATTATCATTAGATAGCTGTTTAATTAACCACCTACCTCTAGACAAATTGCTTCATATCTAATTATTAACTTAAACCTAATCATAGCCCAATAATTCAGCAGATTGTCTAACTTTAATCAAACATTGGGTTTGATGAGTTGTTTGAATATCAATGATTTTAATTATAATCACTACCTGGAAAAATTCTGCAAGAAACTAATTATTTATGAAAAGTATTAGTCAAATTCAGAAAACTTTAGTACAACTTCTATTTTCTCAAGATATTGAGATTCTCTTTATACTCAGCACATTGTATTATAACATTAAAAGTCCCTCTTAAGCTATGCTGCTACAGAAACCAATGGAACTATAAAATTTTAAATGTAACTCCAACTCCTGTCTTTCAATAGCTGATGATGGCTCCAAGAAAGCCAAAAACATTTCAAGAATAAAATATTTTTGAAGACCACTGAAATTCATAATTGCAAAGACTGATGAGATTGAATCACAGCCATGTATTTTTGGATGTGACCCAATCAGCTTTTATGTTTATTTGCATACAGTATATCTAACCTCCAAATGAATTGTGCAGTGTCAACTTGCATAAGGCTTCTTCCCTACTCATATAATTTAAACAATTCATTATGTTTACATCAGCACAAGCCAAATACAATATTTTCAGCTGCATTCATCAAGCAGTATACTTATATATTGTTAATATGTTTATGAAACAATATTTAAAGAAGTTTGAAGATAAAATCAGTAATAATAATTTTAAAAAATTCCCTTTAATATGACTCATAGTAAAAAAATATCTTGGTTTTGGTTCTGGGATTTGGGTCAAAATTCTGAATGCCATAATACTGAAAGATCAAAATCTCAAGAATTAAAATCCTGAAAGATTAAAATCCCAAAACACCTAAAACCTCAATTCCTAATAAAAAATTTGTGGTGTATATATATGAATGCATGCAGAATGGATTTCTGCATACCCAAAACATCATAGAAGCATGACACGAAAGATGGGAAAATTTAGTATAGAATGCTCACTTTTGTGTATATCAAATCATTGAAGAATTTCAAAAAGTGCAATGCCACGTAGAAAATAAATATGAGCATATTCTTCAAAGAAAACCATGCCCTAAGAGGAATAAAAGCAGATACTTATCACAAAACAAGACTTCAAAATATAGTTAATGATTGTGAAAGTTGGCCCTCTCTTATGGACTACCTCCGTCCATCGCCCATAATCTTTCCATGTAAAATGCTTTTTCACATGTTGATATTTTTACTTTCTTCCCCACTATTTAAAATTTTCAGCATTGATGTCTTTATAATTTGTAATTCTACATATTTGATTTTAGCTACTATGTATTAATGTAATACTACTTAATACATGTGTATTGAGCACAGTGCATACATATTGACTATTACTGTTATTAAATATTTTATTGTATAAAAGGTGCTATGAAGTGTTCCCTCACATGTTTGTGTTTTTCTCAAATTTTATTTAAAAAAACATTTACATTTTTAAACATTTATCATCATTTTTTCCAAGATTATATTTGACATTTTAATCTCTTGGGAATGTGATTTTTTGGGATTTCAGTCTCTCAGAACTTTGATCTTTTAGGTTTATGATCACCACTTATTTCAATAACTAATGCAGTATGAGAACTTTTTCACAAATCCTAATGCCATAGAAATCACTGTTTAGATATAAGAAAACCAAATGTCACTTCACATGAAACAATCCAGTAACTAAACAAGTTTTTTGAAATTTATAAAAATCTATCAAAATTTACACGAAATTAGAGTATAACACTTTAAAGGAAATAATGGAGTTTCTCTGACAAAACTTTAATTTTCTAGTCTTTTTCATTTCTTTTGTACCATAACAAACTATAATCTGTATTTTACAGGGTGATTCAGCTAAGCATGTACTGTACAAACTTCTGAGAGAGGTAGGTTGAACAAATTGGAAAGACAAATTGGTATCATATAGCAATACAGGATTGGAAATGCCATTTTCATGTGCTAGTGTATGGAGAGGATGAGAAATAAAATGGCAGCACATAAGAGAATGAAATGCTTTTTATTACTCACAAAACATTTGTGAAATCTATTCAGGTGACAGGTGTTCAAAGTTGCAGCTGTTGACTATAACACGTGCTTGAGATTGTCGGCACATGGAATCATGTATATTTTGGAAAATTCCTGGCATATCTCAGACTTCTGAAGCAGCTACAGAGATGCATGCTACAAGATCATCACAATTTTCAACAAGGGTGTTGTATCTAGTCCTTTGATGTAACTCCCAAAAAGAAGTAATCAAGACATGTTAAGTCTGGCAATCTTGTAGGCCAATGAATAGGGTGATATCCTAAAACAACAGATGAGCAGTCTCATGGCTGAATAACGCCATCTATTTCATGAAGATGGCATTTTCGACCCTGCATTGCTATATGATTCTGATCTGTCTTTGTGCAATCTACACCTTCCAAAAGTTTGTACACACTTAGCTGAATCATCCTATATATCAAATGAAACTAAGCAAATTATCTTCAATACAAAATCTGGACAGAAATCTAAGCATCTTATCTCCTTTTTTCTCAAAAAGGAGATAACATGCTTAGATAGGAATGGAGGAAGGAGATAAAATGCTCTTAATAACCAATTCCATTCCAAGAAGAAATGGAATTCCACCACTTAAAATTCTTCTTTGATAAATGCTCCATCTTATTTTAAACATTAAAACAAGAAATTATTTTAAACTTTATTCAATGGTTGATTACAATCAATATGAAGAGCAGATTGATTTAAGACATCATTTACATAATGATTTGTAAGAAAAAATTTTCCACAACCAGAAAGCTAACAATCTGCTTGCTTTTAAATTAAAAATACGTGTTTAAATAGTAGCACGATTTGTGTTTGAGAATCATGGTTTCAATCAAACTGTTATAAATCTTTTACAATTTGCTATTCTGTCTGGTAGGAGTACATTTTGAACATTTTTCTTGCATTAAATTCTTTAATTCCATCTCAAATTTTTTGCAAAATTTAAAACTTTAAACCATGCCTTCATGATTATAACAAGACCTTTTGGACTTATCTGCTCTCAAAAATTGGGTACACATTAGAACCAGGCACAAAGTCAACTTAATGCAGTCTTGTTCATGTCATTTGATCTTCACTCTGCTCAGCAATTCCACCCACAGTTCAGAGTTAAGCATTTTTACCACACTTACAAATATTGCCAGTTGCATTCATATGACATTCGGTTTCACTATACATTTTATTTTGCAGTTTTTATGAGTGTTGGAAAAAAGGTCAAATTCTCATTCTACTCTCTCACAAAACCACCTTTCTTGTGATGTTTTACCGACTAAAAATATTTTTTTTTTATATATATAAAACAATTTTCTCCTTTAAGACAAATTTTAGTCAAGACCTCACACAAGATTAAGAATACTGCTGGTCAGATAAAATTAATCATGTATGTTTTCTAGAAAGTTATTTTCTCAAATATGAACATATGAACAAAATTAAAATATTTTTCTGTTAAATATGTTTTTACTTTTACAATTATTATTATTTTTTTTGTATTATCCTGATTTTATAAAACTTTGTCAAAAAAATAATGAAATAGAACACCTAATTTTAATTCATTATAAAAAAAAATTATATTTCATTGTTAATTATCTTCAAGAACAAAAAAAAACCTCAAATCTTGAGAATCAAACAGGAAGAATTCACAACCATTACTGATAATTTTAAAATTTCAAAAGAATAGATAAAGAAAACATTTAAGAAATTTTCTTCAAACAGAAAAAGATAGATTACAATTCTTTATTTTCAAAAAACTGAGAAATGTACAACTTACCATATTTGAAGTTTGATCTTTTTGCCATCTAAATCAATGGTCCTAATCTTGAAATCTATACCTAAATAGAAAATTTTTACATTAGTTACTTTCATTTGTAAAAATTATTGTATAATAAATTTTTACTACAAATACTTTCAAATTTAGAAGTGTAACTTTTTAATCAAGCTGTTAGTTGTTGCCACGTTAATCAACTACTGCATTGTGTTATTTATTGTATGTCGAATAAAACAAATGACAAACGTTTACTGGAACTGAAATCAAATGTACAACACCTTTACAACAAGACTTCGTACTGGATATGTTAAAGGTGTTGTATGTTTGATTTTTATTGTATGTCATTTGAGTTACACTAAATCATAAATTTATGACAAGTTGAGGCCACTGTATTGTCATTCTATCTCATAAAGGTAACTTCTCCTGATGTATCGAATCTGTAGTCATAAAATCTACATTCTTTTTTTGTCATTGTTTCAGAGAACAATCCTGAATGAACCCAGTTTCTTCAAACTGTTCTAATGGTAAAAAATTTAGGTGCACCATCAGATATTAGATGAAGATGTAAAAATAGACTAAATTGTGATCCAGAACCAGGGTCATACTTCCTAAACCAAGGTTTTTTCTATCCTGTTAAACAGCTGATTTACACTTTAAATATCAGAAGCAACAATGAAATCATCTCTAAAGACCAGAATCCATGCTGTATATCTGGGCATATGGGTTTACCCTATATAAGCATATTTGATAATGGTATAAATTATGTGTTCATCTATACTAAGATTACAACAAAAAATTCAAAATTGCTAAAACTTTTTATCCAGCAGTTCTACATAAAGCCTGACAACACGTCTTGCTTATTGACTTAGCTACTTATCAGCAAAATGCAAATTTTGCTTCAAGTTCTTGTTGTGAGGGTGATACTGAGGGAAATTTAAATCCCCAGAGACACAATTGAACCATCATTGCAAATTCAAAAAAAAATACTCCTCTCTTGTAAATGTTAGTACGTACATCAAAATATTCTTCCTGCGGAATAATAAACTGGTAGAAAATAACTTCTCAAAACAAACATTCAACATCAAACTATAACTGTGTATAATAAAATAATCACCACATCATAACAGAATTAGTGATGTCAGAATACTAAATCTCTTATTCAATAATTCTACTTGCAACTTTTAAATATTAAGTTAGCCATAAAAAATAATTAAAACTTATCTTGAGAATCATATACTCTTGTTACAAGTTCAAATTTTAATATATTTCCATGAATTATTTTTCTCCAAAACTTTTCTTTTACCATTGCAGAAATGCATCAGCAGCAAAAAATGGGTTAATCTATCCTGGACTTAACTCAATGTCAAATATTTTAGTTCTGCTTGGCCTTGAGATAAATGGGCCTATTATCTGTGAACATTCATTGTTTTAACATAATGTCAATTGTTTATTTGGAATTGTTTGAAAAATGAATTAGGACTAGTAACTAATGTTTCCAACCTACGAAAATTCTAATGATAGCAATACAAATAAAAGATTCTTTGCACGCGTTGAAATATTTTCAAAAATTATGGTATTGATTTGCAATTTATTCAAAAATTTAAAATCATTCTAGAAGTTATTTCAAGTGGCAATAGAGATTAGTAAATTTTCAACATACATTTTTGTGTCATTTCATTGTGTATGTGGAAGTGCATTCATGATACCCTATTTCTCCCAAAGAAGATTATACTCAACTGTTATGAAACATGCCCTGTTGACTATTGGATTTTTATCAGAAGTGGCAGAAGCAAAAATGTAAATACTTGTGTTGATATTGGCAAAGTTTTGCTAGAAAATTCTCTCAAGAAAGTTGCAATCTAGATAAAATTAATCAGTTGTGTCTTACTTCAGATAATTTTGTAACAAGAACGAGACCTAAGCCAAAGAAATGAACAAAACCATTTACTAAAGAAATTTTAGACATGTTACTTTCTAACAAAAATGAAGAAAGAACTAGCAAGCTTCAGCAAATAAATAAAGTAGCTGCATATGAAGTTAGAGTCTGAAGAAGCAAATGATCCCTCAGATGATGACAATTGGGATTTATCATCTGAATAGAAATCATTTTTAATTTGTAAATATACTATTATATTAAAATATGTTATTTTATAATTCAAATTTAATTGTTTAATTTCATAAGAAGCTGTTCTAAAAACATTTTTATAAGTTATCACTTCTAAGAACTTTTAAAATAGAAAAAGCCTAAAAAAATAACTTTAGCTAAGTTTTTGGATCAATTATGTTACCTGACTAGAAGTTGTATATAAGAACAAGTAGAGGACTTGAACATCTCATTTCATTCACACTAATCAATGTTGTATAAATTTGGATATTACAGAGTACTGGCAATAATGTCTTCTTTATTTTGTCTGTAGTGCATGTTGAAGGTCTTCCTGGCCTCGGATCATTTTCAATGTTTGGCCTTTTAAACCTCCTATATCACCAAATATATCATCTATATACCTTCAGATGATACATGATAGAATATCCAAAAGCTGTTTCAGCATTTGAAATGTTTCTGTACTGCTTTTTCCTAGTTTCCAACAAAATTTAATGCAGGTTGTTTGCACTTTAATGTCATACATTTTAAAACCGAAAAGTATAAAAATCATGCTGTTATTAATCAGCTGTTACTTGAATACTAAGGAAAAATTGCTACAAAACTGGCAGTTTATAGAGGAAGTTGACAACTTTTCCTCCCATGGCAAAGATTCTGATGTTGATTCTAACATCCTATGTGACCCTGTAAACTTTTTGATCAAACCTTGCATATTTGGTGACAAAAAAAAAAAAAAGAAAGAAAATACAAATTTCTCTGAAAGCTATTTTCAAAAATCTAATATTGGGAAAAATAGTATTTTTATTACAACAGAATATCAAATTTATTAGTTAGGTTGATGAAGGTTTCCTAAGAGATAGGCAACCTTTTTAAGTGTGCATGCCAAAAATCTATGATGAAAAATTCTCTTGCACCAAAATTTTTAGGAGCATATTATTTGGTCTAGGGGCTAGACAATGCTACAGAAAAATAAGATTTGGCAGATTTTCCAGTAAATTGGCAATCCTGCTTATAAGTCAGTATATTGCAGAGATAGATATCTTAGAATCAGTGTTTGTTTCATTTTCTTATTACTAAAACACTTGTTAGTGTTTGTTTTATTGCATTTTTATTTAGTATCACTCTACTCAGTAAAATTTTATTCTATTAAGTTAAAATATACAACTCAGCAAACATGTTAGGTATTTATTTTTTAAGGTGAGCCATGGGTTGTATGCCTGAGTCATGGCATGTCGCATTTTTTATATATGCCAAGAATTGTCCATCCATCCTGGAGTCAAACCGAACATTTTTTCAGATAAACTTATTTTATTTACATTTTTTGTTGTGGTCACTCAGGATTCTATCATAAAACTTATCACATTGCAAGTTGCAGTTTTTGCTTTATAATTAGCATTGCTTTCATGTCTTCATTATTTAATTTAAACTAGTCTTTTGATCATAAGGAATTCATGAGTAAAAATATTTTTCAGAAGCTGTCCTTTGTTTTCTTGAAAAACAAAGGACTAATTTTATCAAATTATTAAAATTATGGAATTCAAGATTTGTTTTCATGTATTTCATTAAATATTTTGACCTTATGTCAGATATATTGGTTTTTTTCTTCATTACATCTCTCCAAGTGTTTGCTTATCATCATCATTATTAGTGCTTATTTGTTGAATTCATCTATTTCTATTCATATAATATGCAAGTTAAATACATTGAAACTATTCTATAAAGCTATTTTTTATGCCATTTCTTTCTCCATTCAAATTTATTTATGACCCTTATCAATGCAGAATAAACATTTTCTAAAAAATTACCAGTTCAGAAAACAATACACAAATAAATGGTGATACCAGATGACTCAGTCTTTTTCTTTAGAAAAGCACTAAACACTGCTGCACATGTATGGATTTTTACAGAATTTGTTGAGCAACTTGATACAAAACTGACATAGGGTTACTTCCAGCAAGATGGAGCAACTTGCCTTACATTGGAGGAGTCAATGGCAACAACCCAGAGCTTTTTTTGAGGACCTTGTCATTTCAAAGTACCTGACTGCCATAGTTGCACGATCTTACCAGCCCAAACTTCTTTTTGTGGAGCTATCTTAAGGAATGAGGGTATCATAAACCACACAGGATAGCTGTCTTAAAGGATAACAAGAAGTGAGACCCAAAACATTTATGATACAAAATTGACACATGTTATCAACAACATGCAGTAGCATATAGACATGTACTGGACAGGTGGTAACCATTTCTAATATTCTCTGAGATGTATTCTTAAAAATCTCATCAATTTCCATTCATTTAAGATTTATAATAATAAATTTAGGTTTGGGTCTATACGAAATCACTCTGTACTATAAATGCTACAATATAAATGTGCAATTTTATAAAAAAAAATAGCTATTAATATTAAATACTGTTTTATGGTTACTGATACATTTTTCTTAAAACAACTTTATTTTTAGGTTGCCATATATACATATTGGCAGTAATTGTTTTAGAAAAAAAGCATTAATTTTACTAATTATATTCATTAACTTGTCAAAGAAAACAATCAAAATTTTTCAAATATAAAAACAACATAGGTAATATAATGAATTGCAGAAAAATAACTGAAGCTCTACTAACAGATGATGAGAATTTCTATAATAGTTTGGTCAAAAATTAAAATTTGGTCTTTATAGTTATCCAAATTAAAGCATCTGAGGATCATTTTGTCATTAAAGGTTAAACTTAATAGTATGTTTTATTATTCAACTGTTATTCAGCCAAAAATATGAGGACAACAGTCACAATGAAGGTTACAGCTGAAAAGCAAACACAACAAACTTTCAGGAAATGGTTCATTTCTTGCATGCATAACAAAACAATGAAATCGTTATTGCACCATTAAGTATAGAGTATAACAATTGTTAATAAAAATTCAGCATTACTTTGTTTATTGACCAGAAACAAAGGAATTAGAACATCATTCAGATTTAATGATTAATATATACATAATTTTATTTATTGTTCAAATCTAATATCAATTTTAATATTTAAATGTATTCACTTGACCAATTAATACAGAGCACTGATTGATATATTAAAGTTTTGGGAATAAACAAAAAAAAAAAAAAAAACAGGAAACGTTCCAAGTTTAACAAGCTTATGACTGTTTTTTAATTGGAAACAAAAAGATTTATTTCAAAGTACAAAGTATTCATTGCTTAATTTTCAGTAAACAAAAAAATTATAACATTCAGAAACTTTTTACAAGATATTTTAGGAATATTAGCTTTTATGAACATTCAATTTTTAAAATAATTTATTATACCTGGTTATTATAATAATTTTTGCTATATTATAATAGAGCAGAAATTAGTTCATAATTATAATTACAAAGTAACAAAATCAACATTCAATTTAATCCTTTTTAAAATGTTTTTTTTGTCACAACTAGGTGATTAGACAGACACTGGGCATTTTTGACACGAAACCTTTATTCAGGAAAGATTCATCTTTATTGATGTCAAAAATACCCAGTGTCTGTCTATGCACCTAGCTGTGACAGAAAAAAAACAAAAGACAACACTGTTTCAGAATAAGCAACACTTTTAAAATACTAAACACTACAAAAACAATTAACTTCCTACTTTTTAAACTTAATCGCTTTAACAGAATAAAATTCAAAATTTCACAACGTCATTAAAAATTTCATAATTGATAAATGAAATATCAATTAAATTAAAAATACTTTTCACTACACCATTTGTTTACATTAAAAAAACATCAATTGACAATGCATATATCCTGTTACAAAACCAAATAATTAAATATTAATTTATATCCCCCACAATTATAATGAAATATCAATGTATATAATATATATTCATTCTATTAATAAATTATTATAATGTGAAAGAAGATTAATTGATTTTAAAAATTTTAAATGGATAAACATTCCAATAAAAGAATATGTTGTTTTAAATTAAACCACAAAAAGAAATTTCCTATAATAAATGAAGGGCAACATTATATTGATTTTTGTAGTAACATTTTTCAAATGTTTCTACACATAATTCACTGAAATTAATTTCATTTTGCCATTACGTAACGATACTCCATCTTATTTACCCAAATAAATACTTTACAATGGTTAATATTTATAAAAATTTAATACAAAGTCAATACTCATAATTTCTTCTTCGGTATTTAAATTGTTTATCAGTCTGTAGCCTAACTGAGTTATGTTTATAGAGAAAAAAAAAGTCATTTATTTACCTATAGTGGAGATAAAGGTGGCATTGAAAGCATCCTCGGAGAATCTGAATAATATACAAGTTTTTCCAACTCCCGAATCGCCGATTAATAACAATTTAAACAAATAATCGTACGTCTTAGCCATTTTCTTTCCAAGACCAACCCTTCACTCAGACTACATCACTTCCGTCCACCTAACCTACACCTCAATTTCTTTATCTCATTTTTTTTACTAGAAAAATTATTTCTCTTATCTTAAATACTTCTTTATATATTTTTAAAACTATATTGAAATAAAGATTAACGATAATTAAATTAATATTTACTTAAGAATTTTTTTTAATGGGGTGTATTATTTACGTTCGCTAGATGGCGATAACGGTTGAGAAACGTGACGTCACGACACGTGAAGGATTTTAAACGGTTTTCATTTTTTCCGCGAATTTATTTTCAGCTCTTTTCGAGAGGTTTTTTTGATTAATTTTAAAATTATTACGTATTTTAATCAATTTAAAATATTAAATAATTTTATATCTATTAAACTATTTTAAGTACGTCGAGCGTATTTTTTTAATTGTTTAAATTTTTTTGTGTGTGTGTTTTATGATGATGCGTGAGATTTAAAAAATGGTGAAAATTATGATTTATGAATCAGTTGATTTGTCGTGTAAAAGTTTGCGCAGTTACGATTGCCTAGATTTTTGTAAGATGAGTCATGGTTTTATCAAAAATATGAATGGAGGAAATGACAATTTACTGGCATTACTGTACAAATGATAACGTTTTACAATAAAAACATCTTATAAATATAATACAAAGATTAGTGACCGTTTTTAGACTTAAATTACTTTATATTTAACAGGGCTAAACCCTGTTTAAAAAATATGTGTCATCGGAGCTATTTGGTTCAATTCTCCACCACAAAATTTAATCGAAGGGCCACCAAAATTTTATCTTACATGCAAAAGATATGAAAATTATATAAATTAAATTGTTTTTTTTATGATGAAAAGTCTGATTATCTATAGGCCTATATCTTTTATATTTAGATTTCAGAGAGGAAGTAGGGCTTATCTTTGAGATTGATCTTATTTTACCACTCATATTGATGAACTTGAATATGATAGCTCGTAGAATTATTTCGATCTCGATAATTTATTCGCTAACAACAATCAGAATTTTTACAATGTTTTACTAATTTGTTTAGATTTTAATACAGATAATAAATTCGTGACAGTTTATACTTAAAATAAAACATTCGTCAATGAATTATTTATTAATCCACGTTTCATAAAATGGATTTCTATACGAGCAATGATACATATCATTATAAGAGAATATTTTTATTCTTGTTTTTATTGTTTCCAGAAGTCCAGGATTTAAAAATTAAGTAC
Source organism: Centruroides vittatus (assembly GCF_030686945.1). NCBI lineage: Eukaryota > Metazoa > Arthropoda > Arachnida > Scorpiones > Buthidae > Centruroides > Centruroides vittatus. The sequence continues at coordinate 2,088,615 of NW_027120741.1, forward strand.
CCAAATTGTTTATCTTAAAATTGGTTTTATTGTATGAATTAATGTTGTAAATAGTCTGAGATTATTATTTAAATTTCTTTCTTAAAACAACGGCCACGATTTATTAGAAAAAATGTTATTACTATTCTGTTTCTAGCTGTCAAAGTCATTCATTCTCCCCCCTTTTTTAATTGACTTTTAAATAGCTTTAAGATTCAGGATCAAATATGACATTAATCTTACAACATATGGAATATAAATTTGATACATACGGAAATATACGACTATATTATATTTCTTATTTGGAATTTTTACTACTTATAAGCTTACTTAGATTACTGTTTATAGAATTTAATAACGTAATTTTAATATTATAACTATGTATAACTTATATTTATTTTCTACCAACTCACTTTTTTTATTTATAAAAGTTCATATTTCCTTATTTAAAAAGTAATTTATTATTTCATCTGCATAATACTTCAGTTTATATTTATGTATGAATGAGAGTTTTGTATAGTTCTAGATAATAGACCATCTGCGAACGAATTTTCCTTTAAGTAATTATGTTTATTGAATAATTTGCTTTTAATAATGATGTAACACGACGTACGGGAAAACACAGCGTGGTGTAAAAGTCAACTTTTTCTAATTATGTACTAGTTACTACCCTTTTTTAATCATGAAGATACTTATTAAGAGGCCTCCTCTAGCTTTCACTTCCTTTTATCTTTAATCTGTTCATTTTTATTTAATATCCTTAAAATATTATATTTCTATAAAAAATTATTTTACAATATTTTACGGTTTTTATATTTGATATAAATAAATATCTTACGGAAGTGTGTAGATTTTTTCGATATAATTAAACGTTATAGAGATATTTAAATATTCTACACCATAAAAATAACTTTAAATTTCAAGGCAAAAATGTTGTTCTGAATAGCAGATTAACGTGTTCTTATAAGTTATTACCATTTAAACTGACTTAAAGTATTTTTTACATCGAGAACAATTAAATTATAATATAGTAAAAGCACAGATAATAGTTTAGGAGGTAAAACTTTAAGAGAAAACGAGCAATTACTTATTGTGACATCGTCGCAATGCCGGGCTGCAATTTTTAATCACATTTTTAATTTATTTAATTTTAAAATATATGTTTTCCACCCAGGGCCGGATTTACATAAGGGCATTTGGGGCCTGTGCCCAGGGCCCCCACAAAATAGGGGCCCCCACAAAACTAAAAAAAAAAATTATGTTTAAACATAATTTTTTTTCTATTACCGCGACAGCCTAGTGTGGCCTAATCATGAGGGCAACAGGCAGAGAAAACCAAACCCGGGAAAAAACCTAGGAAACATCGGAAAATTTCGGGAAAAAATTTCACATAAGTATTTTTCAGTTAAATTAAAATAATTAGTTTTACACAATAAAATATATGTATGTTTACAATAACCTTATTTTTAAATGAAATTTACAACTTCTTAGTTCAAATCTAATTGAAAGTACAGTATTTTGTGTAAATTTTCTAAATCATCAAATTTGCCTACTCTTAAAGGGAGGACCCCACCGAATTTGTGCCCAGGGCCCCTGGATTGGTAAATCCGGTCCTGTTTCCACCTCAAATTAGTAGTGGCTTGCCTATGTACATTACACTTTTCCTGTAACAATAGAATCGTGCCGTTCATCTATCTAACACCTTTCAGGGAAAAATTTTTGAATTGAAATAACATAGCTTTCGGTTTGCATCAGAAGTTCGTATATAGTTAATTGGGAACTCCTGTCCCAATCTCTCCATATCTGATCTCTTCTTTTATCTATCTAACTCCATTCTCAAGACTAAGGAGAGACAGACGGAAGACAGCGGGAATTTACAGGGCTACAATTTTTTCAAATTGCAACCGAATAATTTTATTAACTGTTTTAATAGGAATATAACTATTAACTAATATCAGGTCATCTTATATCTGATAACCTAATTTTTATAAACATAAAATGATATTAAGTTTCTGAAATCGTAAATAATTTCCCGATTTTAAAAATATAATGTTTTCCCATGAAATGAATGAAATGAAATAAATTTATTTCTGAGAACATAATTTTTCCCAAAAATGATTAAGAATAAGGAAAGGTATTTCTTGACCTTGTTCGTCGTTGGAGTCCTTGATAATTACGAGTAATATAGATTAATATCCCGAATAAAAATTATTATTTAATAAATTGAAAAAGCATGTGCTTTCTTTTCAAAAATTAAAAAATATATATATCAAGAAGTTGATGATCCCGGCGTTGTTCGGGCAAAAAAAAAATAACGACAGCAAAGATTAAGATTATTAGATTATTTCGTACTTCTAATCCTTCTACTCAAGGGCGTCGCCAGGGGGAGGGGCAGAGGGGCAGTTGCCCTCCCCTAGAAATTCGAAAAAGTTATTTAAATGCTAAGTTTTAATTAAAATAATCTTCTTTTGTAAGTTAAAGAAAATGTTTTATTTGAGATATTTATTTTCCGGTACATAGTAAATGATTAAAACTTTATGAATCGTTTCTATTTTTCCTACATACAATTCATATCCTCTATCAATTTACATCATCTTGCCCCCCCTTACCCATTGGCTGGCGTCGTCCTTGCTTCTACTATATTATATTATAGTATTTGATTTATATTTACAAAGTTTATCTTACGTAAGAGTTTATCACACCGAGTGCCCAATCTTACATATTTTAAAAATTCTTTGAATTATGTACAGTAGACACAAAGGATTTTTAAAATGTGTTAGATTGGTCACCCTTACGTAAGATAACCTTTATAGTTATATAGCCGATTTTACCCATTTTCGCCGGGTGCAAGAATTAGGTCTTCCCTCTTCCGAGGGTAATTAGAGAATTTTTAGATGAGCCTAAAAATATGTTCGATTTCTCGCAAAAACGCAAAACAGCATCTGAAATAGTACAGTAGAAGCTGAGTTCTTCACGGTAATCCTTAACCCTCTCCCTCTCCCCGCGGGGAGAATTTCCAAAAATCCTTTCTTAGTGTGTATTTTCATGGCGTACCTTAACGGTGTACCAAATTTCAACCTTCAACTCCTAACTGTTTGGGCTCTACGCTTATTATTATTATCAACTCATATCGATTATATTATAAGATATGTCATTACAATTATTTGTGTATAGCCATTATCTTAACTTGTAATTCAGAAGATAATTTAAAACGTCCAATACTTTCACACCTAAATTTGATTGGTTGAGAATCAGCTTCTGGTATAAGATGTTTAAGAAAAAATTCAAATATTATTTTCATTTTTTGAGCATTTTCAATTTTTATAATTTAACAAAATTTCAAAATTCTCTATTAATATTAATATTATAATTATTATGTAAATATTTTTATACTGAAATAATTTTTAGTAGATTCATTAGTTGCTCTGATTTAACAATGAAACAATGCTAATCTTTATAAATGAAAAAAATTTTCAGATAAATGGTATTATCTATTTTAAACGATTTTATTATCTTTTGAATAATAAAATTTGCTAAGAATACAGGTTTTATTAAAACAACTTTTTCTTCTGTTAATCTCTTAATGTATAATTAATATTAACATTTTATATCCACTTCAATCTGCACTCAATATATATAAAGTGTGTAGTGTATAATATATATATATATATATATATATACAGTAGACCCCCCTATAACACGGTAGATATGTTCCGTGTTATATGAACCCGTGTTATAGGGGGGTCTACTATACATACACAGATACAAATTTGAATTTGTTAAATTTAATATTTCTTTAAATTGCAATTTAAGATGGATGTTAAATATCAAATAATGATATTTAATACTATTTTAGTAGTTACTATGTACAGTATAATAAAATTTAATGTTTCTATATAATCTGTTTTAAAATAAAGTTTTTTAAATGTTTTTGTACATACGAAAAAAAAGTTGTTTGATGTTTGAATGAAGATGATAGTAAACTTGTCTTTTTTCAAAATTCCAATGTTTGATAAATTTAAAATATTATACTGTAAATATTTTTAAAGAAAATTTTTAAGACCTGTAACACTGTTGGCCGATTTCAATCGAACAGATCTTTGCCATAAAATAAGTGCATGTTTATACAATAGTTAAATTTTTTGTCAAGTATGAAATAACGAATAAAATTTAAATATTATTTACACTTTTACAATTAATTTATCAAATTAAATATAAAATTTTTAGTGAAAGTAAAAAATTAAATTTAAGACTGAATAAAATAATTGTAGTTTTCAAATGCATTTTTTACTATCTCTGCATTCTTGAATTTAAATCGTGCAACCTAACTGAAATAGAAAGAGAAAAAAAGAAATATGTTAGAGTAATTGCGTCTGTGTTTAATCTCATAATTTATTCTTTGGTTTTAATAGAATAGTCTTAAACAAATAAATATATATGTGTTTCTTTACTTAATTAACTACCTATCTCTAGTCAAAGTGATTTGTTCCGGGGGACAAAACTTAGAGACAAGTAATTATTTGTTTGGGTTTATCACAAGTAAGTTATTAAATACAATATCGATTGCATGAAAGCATCCCACAGTCCAGGGTGTGAGGTTATATTTCTCAATCACTTTTGTGATAATAATTTGTGGGATATTTTACTCCATCCCAGGGAGGGACAAGTGCCCCGTTTTCCTCCCTCTGCCGTGCAAATGATGATGTTATAAGAGTTGTTATATTGCGAGAGATAAAAGGAAAAGAAGTGACAATTGCTTACAGTAATTGCGCTTTGCAAGGAGCAAAGAAAAATTCTAGTGCTGTTGAAAAGATTACATAGTAATAATTTAATATGAAAAAATTTTGATCCTACAGTAAGATTCGTTTTTAAAATCTTAAACTTAGCTTCATGGGTGACCTGTCTGCCTGATATTGTTCACTCGCATTGCTATAATTAAAGACCATCAAACAGTTTCAAAACAAAACCGAATTAGTGGGAGGGTTTATAACAACGACGTAATATACGCGAATTGCCGAGCGGAGTGAGGAACAAACAGCCAAGGAGGCAGCATTTAAGTCGGTTTTGTGCTGGCTTATAATGCGCACCGTAATTTTGAAGATAAGAAAAGTCCAAAAAAGATGCGCATTAGATTAGAGAAAATAAATACGAACACGTATTTTATTAGAAACTACTTTGTTGTGTGCCATCTAGATGATTTTATTACATTTATCTGAATAAATTTTCGTTTTAGCGAAGTTTTACATTTAACAAATATTTTGCCAAATTTGAGAAAAAATTGTTAGAAAGAAACTTTTCTTTTAAAAAGTGCAATTAAATATTTGAAATATTACATCTATGACGTAGAACTCGTGACATTAACACGTGACGCATTTATTTCAACGTTCGACGGATTCGAATTCGTTCCATTTCGTATCTCCAACGCCATCTTGGAATAGAACGTTTTCCGGAAATTGCGAGTTACTTTTTCCTTCATTTTAACATTTTTGTACAAATTTTAATAACGAAAGCCTGCGTAACGTAGGTAACTTAGTATTTTTCGATTAATAAGATAACAAAATTGAATAATTTAATTTAAATGAAATACGGTTTAAACCTAGATTTGCGCCCTGTAACTTGTAAGGATACGAAATACGTTTTTATAATTTTATTTATTACAAATTTCTTAGCGAAACGTAAGAAGTGAACAACCATGCACAGCGCTGGCCACCTACGTGTTGGCCGACCTCCAAGAGGTCAAAGCAAAATGGGACCAAGCCAAGCTTTCACAAGTAGTTCGGGACATTAAGCACCGCCACTACGCAGAGGCATGGCAGATCTGTAAAGCAAACCATAAAGGTCTCTCCATCAACTTCCGGGAGTCCACTAAAGTTTCTGCGGCTTGGCGTTCAAGCTTAATTTAAACCCATGTAAACGGAAGAAACCGAAAGTACAAAATACGATCTTTAAAACAGACAGCGCAAAGACTTTTAACCTGATTACTTTATATAGGCCTTCAATTGGTTATACGTTATATTTCAAGAATCTTTGTTTTGTATATTTTTTCACTGCGATCCCGATGTTTACTGTTATTTTTATTTTTTATTCTTATTTTTTCTTGCTTTTCTTTTCTATATTTTGCGCGCATATCGTAATATTAGTTATTTATTAAGATGACGCAAGTAATTTTGCAACGGAATATCGTTCAAAAACGTTCTAAAGCTTTTTCGTTTTTGTATTCGTACTAAGTCTTCGAATTTTACAATGTTTTTCTTGAGAAAGGTCTTTTAACAACACTGAAAACGTTTGAAGTTAATAAATTTGGCTGCACGTTTAAAAGGTTTTCGAGTAAGTGTTTATCTATTGAAATAACGGATAGTGACGTCAATGCAACAAACGTTTAGCCAGCTTTAATACTGCGAATAGTGGCAGATCAGCAATTACACAACATATTTAGACAGCAAAACACAAAGAAGCAGACATCCGGGCTTCAACAAACAAATCGTTAAACTCATTTTTCGTTAATAAAAATTCCGATGACAACCTAAAGGTTTGGCTTTAGCACTAAAAGAGGCATCTTGGTGTTATCACTCAATCCAACATAACGATTCATTTCGATCGAACGACTGCTCTTCTAAATTAATTAAGAAATGTTTTGAGGAAAAATATTCTTGTGCAAGAACGAAAACGGAAGCAATCATTTGTAATGTTTTCGCACCATATTCTTTTGAATCAATTAAAACTGTCTTAAGCAAAACAAATTATATTGATATAACTATTTAGTCGGATTATTCGAATCATGGTAATACTAAATTGTGCACAATTCTAGTCAGATATTTTTTACCCAATTGCGATGTCAGAGTAAAAGTTTTGAATATAAATAATCTTTCTGAAGAAACTTCAGATATATTAACAAATTGCATCAAGGAATCACTGTCAAAATTTGAAATTACCAATAAATTACTCACTTTGTGTGCTGACAATACCAACAGCAATTTTGGTGGTTCCCAGAGAAAAGGAAAGAATAAGGTTTTATTTAAAATGCAACAATCAACTAAACATAAATTGATATGAGTTAATTGTGCTGTCCCCATATTGAACGATTGCATAAGCACAGCTGTAAATTGTCTTCCGATAGGTATTGAAGTGATATTAGTAAAAATTTATTCACATTTCTATATTTACACAATACGAGTGGAAGATTTCAAAGAATTTCGTGATGACGCAGAGGTTCAATATAACAAGCTTCTTGGTTACAGCAAAACACGCTGGCTAACTCTTTTACCAGTTTTAGATATAATTTTACAACTATTTAATCCATTAAAACCATACTTTTTGAATCTGGAAAAATGTCCCACACTTCTGAAAACTTTTTCAATGAAACATTAGCAGAGGAATGGTTATCATTTATTCATAACCAAGTCTCAATATTTCACCAATACATATTGAAAGTTGAATCACAAGAAATCTCAATGTGCGAAACATCCATACTTCTAAAGGAGTTAAAGCTAAAGTTAGTCGAAAGAAAAAATGAGGGGTTTCTTCCTATTGTTATTAGAAAAGTGATTTTAGCGTTAGAAAAATCAGAAAATATACGAGCCAAAAAATTCAATGATGCTGTGTACACATTTTATCAAACGAGCATAATTATCTAAATAATTGGGAAATGTGTTTTATTGAAATAGAGGTGTTTGAATGGGTCACATTACACGAAATCCCTATGTGGGCGAAAGTAGAGGAAAGCTATATTTTTATTTCGAATCATTGGTCCGTAAATATACTCGACTGTAAATTATTTGATGAAGTTTCGTGTGTAAAAAAATACGTCACAAACGAAAAGATCGACGAATGGCGACAGAACAACAAGCCCTGCCATCAAAGGTGGGTTGAGGTTTTTGAACATTTTACAGCAAAAGAAATTACTTTCAAAAACATTTGTAAAATCGTAGAATTTTCTTTGTCTCCCTGGATCTAATGCCCCCTGTCGAACGAATATTTTCAATGGTGAATAATATGTGGACGAATGAAAAAACCCAGTTAAAAGTAAGCACATTAGAAGCATGTATTTCCGTCAAATACAACTTTCAAATGAACTGTATGAAATTTTATGACTTTTTAAAGCGTGAACCGGCGCTATTAAAAAAAATTAATTCTACTGTAAAGTATCAAAATTAATGTTATTTAAATTTTTACAATGTGTGTGTGTGTAATAATTAATATTGTTTAAAATTTTAATGTATGCATTGTTGTATGCTACTATTTTCGTAATAAATGTTATAAATTTATGAATTTTATAAGGTATTTTTTTAATTTTCTTCGATATGTCCTTTATTTCCCCCAAAAAAATATGGTCACCGTAGTTAAGAAGGAAGTGTTCTTAACGTGTCTTTTAAAAATACAGTATTCTTTTTATCTGAATCCAACATTATACAATTCTATATTTAACAATACGAATAAATTAGAACAATACATTCCAATGTTAAAAAGTCATATTAAATTAAATTTTTTAGAATTTATCTCATGAACAAAATATAAATTCTACAATACTCCGCGAGATGGCGCGGAGTCATGGCGAATCATCGTTTGAGTGTTTGTTCTTTTTGCAAGTATACAGTTTCGGAATGTGATTTGTTAATTTGTTTTAATTGTTCAAAATTTGCTCATTTCTACTGTTTCGGAATCCAGGCAGCTGACTTTCATAAGTTTAGTAAGTCAAACAAAAAAACTTGGAAATGCGAAGATTGTAAATTGGCGAAAGCCATTAAGAACAATGTAAACTGGACACAGGAATTAGAAGACGACAAAGAATTGGGTGAGTGTGAGCAAATTATTATGTCTTCACATAATTATAATAATGTGGACCCACCAAATATTTAAATTCAAAAGTCGATAGAATTCTTGACAAATAAGTTTTTTACAAAATGGAAGAGATAATTCATGTCTTAGAGAAAAATTACGTAGCTCTAGGTGAAACAATCTCAGAATTAAAGGAAGAGAATAAACATATGAAGGTAGAATTAAAATCTTCAAAAGAAAAACTTTGTAAGTTGGAACAGAGTTTAAGCAATTTGAGCTTGGAGATAGTTGGCATTCTGACACTTCAGAATGAAAATTTAATAGACATAGCAAATAAAATCTTTTCGTATGTTGACGATGGTTTTAATCAACACAGCAGAGTTAAACACAGCAAAAACGTAAGAAAAGCAATTAATACTAGATCACAACCAATTATAGTGAAATGTGCTAATTCAGTTGTGAAACAAAAAATTATGAATAATATTAAAAAGTTAAAAATAACTACAAATGCATGTCATATTATAAATGAGGAATATAAAATATATATAAATGAACATCTTACTCCATATTATAGAAATCTTTTCTATATAACTAGAATGCTAAAAAAACAAGGAAAAATATTAAATACACGGACAAATAATGGAAATGTGTACTTAAAAAAGGATACTTCTTCCAGTTCGGATACCAACATTGGAAAGTTTTGAGAAAATTTTTTGGAATGACTGAACTATTGATACATAGAAAAATAATCAATTTCTCTAAAAGGGGTTTATTTGTGTTTTATTGCAATGTAAGAGGCTTGAAATAAATATTTTAAAATATTTAGAAATATTTAAAACAATGGAGGAATATGATTGTAATTTTGATGTACTGGCTTTTTGCGAGGCTTGGACAAACGACGAAAATCCTCCACCAAAAATAAAGGATTACCAACAAGAAAGAATGAAAAGAATATGGAGGCATAGTACTATATATACATAATAATAAAAGTTACGAAGTTATACCAGATTTAACCTTTCAACAGTGGAACAGTCAGGTGTGTGGCTCCCACTTAGTTGTGGAGAAGAAATGTGGGAAATTTTTAAAGTATATTTTCAAGCGTTTTTTCTCATTAGTTTTGGAAAAAGATTTTGTAAACAGTTCTGTCTAGTAAAGAAAAGTCTTTTTTATTGTTACATAATTCATTTTTTATGTGAATTTCTTTTTTGCGGTAGTTTTTGGCTAGTTTTTGGCGATACCCCCAAAAGAATTTAGCGAGTATAGTCGTCCCTCACCACTGCCACACGATCACCTTGGACGATTATAATCGTCCCTCACTGTTAAGAGGTTAACTTTTACAAAAAACTATATAGACATAGTTATGATAGTTCTTGGTAAGTTAATGATGGTGATAATCTATCGTTCACCATCTACACACTATGGAATCTTCCTTGATGTTATAAATGATATATTATTTTATAAATCAACTAAATATGCAAAATATAAATTACAAGTAATCGGGAATTTCAATATTGATTTAGTTAAAAACAACTCTTCAGACACCTCCGAATTGATAAACCTATGTCTTGCAGAAAATTTAACAATTTTGGCTGATTTGGATCAACCTACCAGATACGGTAAAAATACTCACTCCTTGACAGACTACGGTCTAACAAATGATAGTCAGTGTGAATTCTTAATAGACCAAAACTTGATCTCTAACCATCTACCTATCATTGTCTTTACTCCTGAAAAAGACCTTGATATGGAAAAGAAGAGTAAAGCAACCTACTGAAAAATCAATAACACCTCCATTTACCATTTATGAAATGCTCTGTCGTCATGTTTTTCATGGAATTATTTTTATACTCAAAATTTGACAACTGACCAATTAGCTGACTACTTTTATACCATCTTACTGGTTTTTATTGACAAATATCTTCCAAAGAAAGAATATGTAAAAAAAAAAAAAAAATAGAATTAGCAGGAAAGCATTCCTAAAAAAATTTATATCAGATCACACACTGACATTAATAAAATGGAAGAAACTTTATTTAAGAAAGGTAAGAACAAAAATTGCATAACTCTTGAAGATCAAAACAAGTACTTAGAGGATATAAATAACTTGAATAAACAAATTAGGAAAAATATTTGGAATGAAGAGAAAAACTACTACAGTTTTTTGTTTTACGTTAACTCCCCATCTGATTTCTGGAAAAGTATTAAAACTTTACCCCTTGAGATAACAAAGACAAAGAACAAAGTTAAAATAGATCAATTAAATTATAAGGGGAAAATAACTAATGATGAGTACATAATTAGTAACATTTTTGCTGAGCACTACAGATCCATGAATGGCTTTGCACCAGATGTTTGCGGCAGTGTCAAGTCAAAGCAACATAAAACAAACGCCAGTATATCTAACACTTTCTTTTTGGAAAACTCAACTCCCTTAGAGGTCTATAATACTATAATGGGTTTGAAAAACAGTTCTCCAGACATTAATTTTTAAATATTGAAATTCTAAAATATATACCAGACATCTTAGCTCAACCATTATCACATCTGATAAATAAATCTTTCGAAAATGGTATTTTTCCAGAAAAGTTAAATCAAAACTTAGTTTTGTCATTATATAAGGATAAAGGATCTAAATGTGAGATAGAAAACTACCATCCAATCATAATAGTATCTGCTCTGGCAAAAGTTTTTGAGATGATTTTCTACTTTTATAAACAAATTCCAGATTATTCACAGTAATCAATATGCTAACAAACTGGGATTCTCAATGGTAGATGCTTTGTTGAATTTAAAACAATCAATAACATCAGAACTTGATAAATCAAATATAGTAATATCAGTATTCGTAGACCTTTCAAAAGCATTTGATAGTTTGAATCTGGAACTTATAGAACTAAAATTACAAACTGTTGGTCTAAGATGAATTCCTTTAAGTTGGTTAAAGTCATATTTGTTAAACAGAACTTACTATGTCAAAATTGGACAGGTTATTTCTAGTTCATGTAAGCCAAACAAGGGCATTCCTCAGGATTCAATTTTAGCTCCTCTGATTTTCAATATATATATCAATGAACTGTTCAATCATATATCAAAAGATGATATACAGGTAGCCAGCCGTCTGTTTATGCCAATTCACAATAACACCGCTGTGTAATTTTCCATTTCATTGTGTAATTCCCCGATTTTCCCTATGTTAGACTGATTTTCGTTTCAGTGTTGACATATTTACTGAGCTGCGACATTGTACATTCGTTAAAACAAAGATTTTTATTGAATGTATTTATTTTTTCTGTTTAATATTATTGGGTATGTATACATTTGCATTAAATTAATATTAAAATACTAAATGTTTAGGTACCCACGAGTCAAGTTATTAAACTTAATAGTCCAGTAAATGGTGTCTGAATTCAGAGTGCCAATGAATGCGAATAGTTCATATCCCATATCAGTTTGTTCAGGAAAACACCTTACAATGCAGTAGCACTTCCAGTGATCACAAACTATCATTAGTGAGACGAAATCTACTTCTCGTTGGCCAGACAATACCTTCTTATTAGCCAGATTATATCTACTTGTCAGTCAGACAATATCTAACTCTCTTTAGTGAGATGAAACCAGCTTTGATTTTCCCACCCAAACTGACCTTATATATGCACTACGGCGGCCAGCGGTCAACCAATCAGCATGTCCGCTCATCTGTAGCTAATTGTCAGGTTAGCGTCTCCTTTCAATTATGGAAAGTTTTATGGATGAATTTTCTGAGTAAGGTTACATCCTACATGGCAGCGACCGTGGGCGGAAAGAATCTTTGTACGCACTTTCATCTCACGAGTGACTTCTGTCCAGAGTGGACGTGTGTTGTTTACAAGATGATGGCGAGAAGACTTCATTGAATGCTACTATGGAAAATATGACAAGCATTAAAATGGTAAATTTGAAAGGTAAATGTTATCACTAACTAGATACACAACAAATATTAAGAATCTTCATAGAATAATAAGTTAAAAAAGTAATTTTTAAATTGTTACATTTATACAAAATCAGAAATTATTAAATTACATAAAAGATTATTAATTAAAGTACAAGCAACATATATACACAATTTATTTATCATTCTGTTTTCATTCATCTACAAAATCAGCCATTTTCTTTGGAAGCGGCGATCAAACTTGCTTGGTAGCTGCTTCCTGTACACGCATGTAGAAGCGTCATCTGGTGGTTGCTGCACACTAAACACAGTTACTCTGGATGTGCACATTTGCTTGAATTGGTTTGTTCACTCCACTTGGAAGTGCATTTACGCCCGTGGTCATTGGATGCTGCCACGTAGGACGTAGCCTTAAACAACGATTGGGAGTGAAGTGCAAATGTAAAAAGGAGCATCATTGTATCTATTTGACCATATTCTGAAATTCTTAATGAAAGAAAACAAAAATCTAAACAATTAAAGATGGATACTTTTTTCTGAAAAATGTAAGAGATCCAAAACTTTGAAATATCATTTGTTTTTCTTAGGATTTTTTAATAAAAACATTTCACTTTATTTTATCATAAAATACATTTAAAAAAATTAAATTTATAATATATGTACTTTGTATTATATTGTATTAATAAACAAAATTATTTGCTTATTTTTCACTTATGTAGAACCTAACCCTATACCTCACTGTAAATATGGGTCATTTTACGCCGATTTGATTTGCGCCAGCTTTCGTAGGAACGAAACTGCAGCGTAAACTGAGGGCTACCTGTACTTATGTATGCTGATGATATAGTGATAACTTCTTCTCTTATGAATGCTATAATTCTTCAAGAGAATTTAAATAACATTTTAAAAACATTAAACAGTTATATGGAACATAATAGTTTGGTAATTAATAAAAATAAGACCTAACTTCTGTTTTGCCAATAGAAACAAAAAAGTCGACTTTGACCACCTAAAAATCAAAATAACTGATAACAACATAGAAAGAGTAAATGCTATCAAGTTTTTAGGAATAACTTTTGATGATAATCTGTGCTGGAACAGACAAACAGATGATGTTGCTCTATCCTTGGCAAAGTATATTCAGATAAACAAGAAAATTCAAAACTTTTTAAGTACATTACATTTGAAATGGTTGTACCATATATGCATAGAATCCAAAATAAGATATGGTATTATAGTCTGGGGAAATGCATCTTTATACACTATCAACAAACTTCAGGTGATACAAAATTGCTATATGCATTCAATTCAGAGCCTACATTGTACGGAATCAGTGTCAGAATTCTGCCGCATCAACAATATTGATAAGATATGTGAAATTTACATAAAACAAGTTCTGTTAGTTATAAATACATAAAGGGTGACAAGAAAAATAGCTATCTCAGAAATAACATAGGTGAATGTCGAAAATCAACACGAGATACTTGCAAGATCTGTGGATATAATCTTCCAATTGTTAAACTTGAGGTGGGAAAATCTGCACTGATCTTCCAAATGATTTCCTATTGGAATAGTTTGAGTAATAATTTACAGAAGATATCAAGTTACAAAGTCTTCAAAAAACAATGTAAAAAAATTTAAGTTATTAATTAATCTAATAGATTTGAAAAATAATGTGAATTTTTTTTCAGCTCGCATCTTGATTTTGTTTAACTAACACTCTTTTTATTTTATTTGTTGGTTTTTTATTTTGTTCTAAGATGCTTTAAAAAGGCCTACTTGGCCATAGTGTCTTTTTGAAAAATAAAAAATAATAAACTGTTATTACTTTCAATTGTTGTTTGGATGCAACACAAAGTTTTGAAGAAAATATTTTCCAAGTTTATAGAAAAATTGGATATTACATACTGCTTCACTTACATCAATGCTCTTCATTTAAAAATATAGATGATGCAGGAAATTATTCCAAGGATATAAAAAAATATCACGAAGATATAAATACATCTTTAAGATGTTTTACAGAAATTGTTTATTTTAATATGTCTTCCCTGATTACCTATGGTTAAATATATTAGTGGCATAAAACATATACACTAGAATTTTTTCATTTCTAAAATTAGTTTTTGTGTTTTGATACAGAAATTTGCTTTTATGTATAAAAATTATTATTTAATTAAATATTTTTATTGACTTAATTATTGTTCTTATTTAAGAAACTTTTTATTATAAATTGATAAATATTATTGTTTTACATAAGTTTAATAATAAGTTTCAACACCTTTCTCTCTTTTCTAGTAATTTCTTTAATTAATTTAATTTTTTTAATTACAGAAAGAAAGAAATGTTCAAATGAATACTGTAATAAGAGATTTACCACAAAACAAAATTTACAAACCCATCAAAGAAGCCATACAGGTGAAAGACCTTTTAGTTGTTATATCTGCGACAAGCGTTTTACCACAAAACAAAATTTACAAACCCATCAAAGAAGCCATACAGGCGAAAGACCTTTTAGTTGTTATATCTGTGACAAGCGTTTTACCACAAAACAAAATTTACAAACCCATCAAAGAAGACATACAGGCGAAAGACCTTTTAGTTGTTATATCTGCAACAAGCATTTTACCACGAAACAAAATTTACAAACACATGAAAGAAATGAAAGAAGCCATACAGAAGGAAGACAATTCTGTTGTGACTATGGTAAAAAAGTTTAGAACTAAAAATGTGTGGCATTAAGTTAAATTTTACAATATTATGTGTATAGTATATATTTTACATATGTTACCTATATTATACCTTATGTGTATAGTTTTATTATTAATAATTTCGCGACTTGTGTTGTGCAGTTGGCATATTTAGATGTAAAGAAAAAAGCAGTAAAAGAAATGAAACACTTAATAAAACATTTAACACCTTATAATGCTGAGAATATTTTTATTAAATCATAAATATTTTCAGCCTAATGGAATAGGCCATCATCAGGTGAACTGGCTATCAAATGAATTTGAAAAATTGTATTTAAATACAATTTTTCAAATTCATTTGATAGCCAGTTCACCTGATGATGGCCTATTCCATTAGGCTGAAAATATTTATGATTTAATAAAAATATTCTCAGCGTTATAAGGTGTTAAATGTTTTATTAAGTGTTTTAAAAGGAAGCTGAGTTTGATATTTAATTATTTAAAAGAAATGAATTTCAAATTGTTACTATTTTTAGCGTAAAAATATTTGTTATTAAATATTAAACCCTTTCAATTCCAGAGATTTTTTTAAACTTTTAAATTAATTCTTATATAAGAATTTATGATAATTACTAGAAACTAAAAGAACCTACCTTAGGAAAAAAATCACTAACGATACCATCATTATTAGTCCCTGGATTTTCCAGATTTATCCAAGAATCCGAGGATTGTTCCGAAAATGACACATTTTGCTTCTAACTGACAAAAATGAACTTTTATGTAAATGTAGGTACAAAAAGAAAAGGATTTCAGAACAAAAGCAGAGACATCTTCAAATGTTGTTTTGTAAACAATGTTGCCAGGTTGAATTACTGGTACTTTATGTCACATTCAGGTTTTTTAATTGATGAAAATAAAAATTATTAGCGTCTTGGCTATCTTTTGAGCTAATTTTATTTTATTCGGTAACCTTTTCGCTATTTTTTAATAAATTATTGGTGGCAGTGTGAAGTGCAGAAGTATGTGCAAGCCTTGAGGTTTTATATTCAGCTATAGACTAGGAAATTTAATGGGTAAGCATAAAAGTTCTGTCTCAACTTCTGCTGAAGTGGGTGAGGGAAGCAAAGTTAGCTGAGAGAGTTTGTTAAGTTATGGCAACACAACACTTGGGCGATCTGCCTAGGGGGGATGCCATCCAGGAGTTCTTTTTAAGGGAAACTGGCCCCTATGTAGGCATTACAGATGTGGAGAAAACTTGGAAAACTCCATGTGGCCAGCCTGTCTGAGTGAGGTGTGAACCTACAACTGAACCCCCAGTGTTCAGGGTACGAAGACTGCTCGGCCACTGGTGGGCCATAGCAAAGAGAGACTTCACAGTGGATGGCTCAAAGTGTTCAATGTCAAAATTAGGGTTTCTCAAACAAGATCCCAGCTATTTTTTAACCCGAAAGAACCTGTAATATCTGGAATAATTGTGCTTATGATCTCTTAATTTTTAACCATGCTCAGTAGCTTCAATAACTGCATAACGTCAGGTTGTGCAAATTGGGCAAGAATACAAATGAATACGAAGTCTGCTAATATGAAGTTTTTTTTCATAAATCTGATTATTAAAGCCAAACAAACTGTTGAATTATCAGGCTGTAAGCTCAATGTTGCTATTAAAGCAGCTGAGGTAGACAAATCAAGAATACTAGACAGCAAAAGAAATACTGTAACACATCTCGAAAATGAACTACAAATCTTTGAGGCTATGGGTGGAAAAAGATATAACATCTGTCTTCTCTTAAATGCATTAAAGATGATTCCATCCACATCAATTGAATCGAAAAGGACAATCTTGGTAATAGGACTTTCCTTTACTAAAATAAAGGAATCAATGGTCCCTACATCGGTAATGGAAACAAAGGGAGAAATCTAACTGGTTGGAGCTTTTGGTCACCGGATCGACACGGCTTTAGTAACGATCTCAATAGGGTTGTGGGAGGAAGGCCACACAGAATCAGGGTGGGGCCTGTGCTAGTGACTTGTGCTGTAACGGACAAGTTAAACCAGACTAAGGACACCTTGTGATCAACATTACTGGAAGTTGTTAGAACGGAGGAGGGAGGTCCAAGAAAAGGGGAGAAACACATAGAAAACCTAAGAGTAGGAGGAAGTAGTCTCTCCCAAGGGGAGGAACCAGAACTCCCCTGGAGCACTACAAGGGGTGAAGAATGTAGTAACAGAAAAGATCAGACAGAATTATTGCAATGGAAAAGATCAGAAGAATTAGAAGTGGAAAAGATCAGACAGAATTACGTGAGGTTCAGGTATAACCTGAACCTCACGTAATTCTGTCCAATCTTTTCCACTGTACAATGTCAAATATTTTAGAGGGACTCAGAAAGGCCATTCATTCTATTCAAGGACACGTCGAATCACACTATCGGCATCTGTCTAGTGCAATTCTTGCTGGAAGGGCAGGAAAGGCTGATAGCCTTTGCAAGTCGGAAGTTAAAGAGTGCAGAGGTTTGATGGACTACCATCAAGAAAGAGGCCTATGCAATTATATGGAATCTCCACAAGTTTAATTACTAGATCTACAGGAGACTGGTCACGATGGTCACAGACCACAACCCTCTAAAATATTTGACATTGTACACATTGTAATCTGTCCAATCTGCCAGGCTCAGGTCAGGGAATAAACCGGAAAAAACAAACATATTGATGCATAGGATAACTCTTACACATCTCTTTCTTGGTTATGGGAGGTCGCTGAACACGGGAGAAACGGGTTGATGGTCAAGGACAGAATACTCTACCGTCGGGACAGTTGGTTCAGCAGGCCCCTTAAGTAGGTAGTATAGAACCCTTATCAACCAGGGGTCACCCTATGCTCTCTGTATTATTGATCTCTGTACCCGATAGCCTGAGGTCAAGTGTATGAAGTCACTTTCAGCAACAGCCACTTGTTTGTCCATGCTACGGTCTTCACGCGGACATGTTTTCCTGAGCTCATTTGCTGCAGGGGACCAACTTTACAGCTGGGCTAAAGTGGGAGATGACCTGAATGTTAGGGGTACACATTAGATTTTTGACTCCAGAACACCTACAGAGCAATGGAAGCATGGAGAGGTGGAATCAGACATTCAAAAATATGCTGAGTCACACTATAGCAGAAAACCAGAGGAATTGGGACAGAGTCATTCCCTTCCTATTATGGGCATACAGGGAAGTACTGCATGAGACTATCGGCATACCATCTTTCAAAATGCTTTACGGAAGAGCTCCAGTAGGGCCATTAGCTATTTTAAAAAGGGTATGGACAGGATCGGTAACTCCGCCCAATAGTCTTAACAACAAAGCTGCAGAGTATGTGCAGAAACTAGTAGAGCACATCAATGCAGTCAGTAAGATTGCGGCTGATCATGACCTAAAGAGTTTAATTGGGGAGATACAGTCCTGATAAGGAAACATATCCGGATAATAAATCTGACGATTGGTGGGAAGGGTCTGCCGTGGTAGAAAGATAACACGAAGGCAGTTACAGAGTAAGATTAGAGGATGGTAGGATAAAGTGGGTCCACGTGGACAGACTCAGAAAATACCTAAAGCTAGTCTGTGCTGTCGAAGTGGTATTTGACTTGGACGTGAGTTTTGGAGAGATAGTGGAGGCACTGTCGATGCAGCAGTTACATCACCGCAGATGGAAAGACGGGAGATCCCTCCACATCTCCCGGCCTTGGCACAAATTGGCCTACACGAAGTGCTGACGGAATATCAGGCGGTATTTGGGAATAAACTGGGAAAAACAAACATAGTGATGCATAGGATAACTCTTACAGAAGGATGGACTCTGAAATGGTTCACCCCATATTGGATTCTGCAGGCATTACGGAATAAGGTGGATGAGACCGTAAGAAAATTTTTAGATGCGAGGCTAATTCAACCCAGCGTATTGGAATGCACTCACCCTATAATCTGCATAGCCAAAACGGGGGGTGAAATGCAGTTATGTGTGGATTATCAGCACCTGAACTCCATTACGGTACCGGACCGATATCTGATGGTGCCCTCCACTGAATTAGTCTTATCAGTTAGCTGAGGCTAGATATATAACCTCACTAGATATCTGCAGAGAGTACTGGCAAGTACGTTAGAAGAAGAATGCAAACATCTCACGGTGTTTGTCACACATCACAGTCAGTTTGAATGGGAAGTAATGCCCTTTGGTTTGAAAAATGCAGCTGCGACATTCCAAAGATTAATAGATTTGGTGTTGGCTCCTTTCAGACTTCGCTGTAGCGTACATTGACGACATGGTCATATACTTGCGGAATTGGGAAGAACACCTGATCCAATCAAAACTGTGTTAGGAGCATTAAGGGACACCAGACTGACTGTAAAATGTCAAATGTCAGTTTGCCAGACTGGCATCCTATATCTAGGGCACATTGTGGGCTCCAGACAACACTCGCCAGACCCAGAATGAATCAAAATAATAACCACTCTGGCACTGCCCAAGACGAAAGAGCAACTCGGGAGATTCTTAGGTATATGCGACTACTATCGAGATTACATTTTGGATTTTGCGGAGTTGACAAACCCTCTTACTAATCTGTTCACACGCCGAGCGCCAAAAACAGTTGAGTGGAATCGGGAGTTTGAAGGGTTGTTTGAGGCAGTAAAGACAAAGCTCGGATGAGCCCCACTACTGTTCTCTTCGGACCCAGAAAGGCCATTCATTCTATTCAAGGACACGTCGAATCATGCTATCGGCATCTGTCTAGCACAATTCTTGCTGGAAGGGCAGGAAAGGCTGATAGCCTTTGCAAGTCGGAAGTTAAAGAGTGCAGAGGTTTGATGGGCTACCATCAAGAAAGAGGCCTATGCAATTATCTGGAGTCTCCACAAGTTTACTGGATCTACGGGAGACTAGTCACGATGGTCACAGACCACAACCCTCTAAAATATTTGACACTGTACACATCGCAGAGTGTAAACTTACTCAATGGGCACTCGTGTTACAAGGCTATGACATACAAATCGAGTACCAGAAAGGGAAACTACATGGTAATGTGGACGCTCTCTCTTGTTTAGAGGCAGACAATGAAGATCAGTTAGCAGAAGACCACAGCGCGTAGCATCTCTGTGTGTAGATAAAGAGAGTTTTTCCCAGATGTTCCAGAAGATGGGTCAATCCAATCGCATTGGACAACTGTGATATGTAAGACTGTCACGATGATGTGTAGGGTATCAAACAGGCTCAAGTGAGCTCAGTTTGATCCTCAGCTGGGGAGGTATCGGGGTAAGATCATGTAAGAACATGGTACCTGCCTTTTTTTGAACTGGTAATGGTTGTCATCACAAAAAGATGGTTGAAGAAGTGACCATTGGGTTTTGAATGTGTAACCGCTGATTGGTTGGCAGATTGTCATGCCACCAGCGGATTTCCGTTAAAGCTACAACCAATCTAAATCTGATTGGTCGGCCGGCCCGCTGTCCACGGCTATATAAGCTTGGTGTTGAAAGTGGGAGATTCAAGTTTGCATTGGAGCTTCAGATTGACATTGAGTTCGTCAGACATCTTCAAGTAAGCCAGCGAGTTCGTCTAAGTTCGTCCAGGGATGTTAAGTCATCTAGAAGCCAACAGAAGACCGCTGCTAGCTGTCAAGACATCAATTCATCGCAAGGTGCCTTCTTGATGAACCAGATCAGCATATACAAACTTATTGTGATATCTGAACTTTGTAAATGTTATTGGCGCACCAAGTTGATCGCCAATCGAGTATGAATTGTACAATTTAAACTTCACTGTGACATGATGTTCTTCAAAGTTTTCTTGCTGTTTCTCAAAATGAATAAGTGTCTTTCTTTCTTTCTCGAGATGGCTTATCCCACTTTTCTTGCAGTTCTGTAAATTGTGAACTTCCACTTGTAGTTTCTTCAGCTACAGATGATATTCAAGCATCTCTGGAGTCCCCACCTTGATTCAATAGCAGAAAAAATCCATGCAAATCAAAATATAAGAAAGATTAAGTTAGTTTGCCTCTGTTATTAACTTGTGACCTTTTCTGTATTGATTAAGAGATCTTGCTGCGACATTCTTGCAAACACAATCTTGAGGTAAGAATTGGCATGAGTTTCCAATCTGAATGTTTAGTTCGTTAGTAAGCCTTTCTATCTGTTAAAAATTACAATTATCAATAAAATCATAGCAAAATCCATTAACAATTAGTTTCTCATCAGTTTAATGAACAAAATTTATTTTCACTAAGAATATTAAGAGAAAATCTTGAGAATTTTACGATTAAAACTATAAAAATAAAAAAGTTCATTATTTCATTTTTTATTCAAATCTATCTTACCACTTTCTGAGACGACGACTGTTCAACATCCAAGTTGAAGTGTTATCAGGGAATATTTCTCTGTTCATGATCTAATTATCTCTTTTGCTGTTGTATCTATAATGCAAAAACTACTTAATAAAATTAAAGTTTTAACTTAAAATTTGGTTACAGATCAGTTTTATGACGTACAATTCTATCTCCATCATTGCCTTGTTATTTCCGTGTTTGATAGTCCGATATCCGACTGGCACGGCCCATGATATCCAGTCTACCTCCCAGTCCAAGACATATCAGACAGACGATAGTAGTCGTTCTTGTGCCATTTGGTCCAATGATGAGATTCAGCCCAGGTCCCAGTATCAGTTCAACCAAATCGTAAGTTCAGTATTTAAAAATTCAACAAAAATAACGACAATAAATTAGATTTCTTTAAATTATAAAATAATAAAAACAGAAAAGTATTACAAGAAATATTTCACAAAAACTTATCATATTAATTCAACCAAGGAGATTTTTTCCAAGTTAACTTTCGAGCACTTCAACTCAATTGCAACTGAGCCGAAAAGTATTTAGCGGTGTGGCTAAAATCCGTGCGTGACACATTCGGTGCTATGCAGAATTGTCTGGGTTTGGTCCTACCTTGTATAGCGTCCACTTCGATCTCGACCACGTGTCCTGCATCCTTCGTTTCATCGGCGAGGATTAACTGAGACCCTGATTTAGGCAAATAATCTACTTTATTTGTCGCGGTTACGAGATATTTATAATAGTATTGAGTTGCTATACAAATACGAGATTACTTTTGAAAGTACGAGATACCTTTTGAAGTCGACAGTGTCACTGTCGACTTCAAAAGGTTAGCGTAGAACGAAAAAGTCTCTCTCTTAGTTGGTGTCTGAGAGCCAAGAGAGGTCAGAAGGAGATCACGTGGTGGTGTCCTCTGCCCTACAAGTAGAAACACTTCTTAGTCTGGACTCAAGTTACCCACCTCTTGGCCTTATCAACTTAAAATATTAAAAAAATCATACTTCTTTGATCAAGATAAACCATATGAATAATTGCAATCAGGACATTCCAATTTTCAACGCTGATCTGATCTCAATGTTCATTAAAATTTGTTCCTTTTTTCAACGTTGAGGTAGCGCTCTTGTCAGCGCTGACTCAACACACTCAGCACTCAACAGATATGATTTCCAATGAATTATGGGTAATTGGAACAACATTTGAATGAAAAATGGCAACAATGCAGGAGATGCACATTTCTGTCGATAACAAAACATATCACTTTGTGGTTGATGAAAAAACAGCAAAAATGATGACGAAAGGTAAGATTTTAAAAAATTGAATATCATTTCAAGTAAGCAATAAATTTATTTTTCATTGTTTTTGTCAGATCACAATTATTTACTCGCATATATAAATAAACTTTGATCTGAGAATCAGAAGTGTTCAGCATCTACAGGTACAGTACATATTTTATATTAATAACAAATTGAATTTGTATTTAACCAAATAGATAATTATTTTTGTACATAACTCAGGAATTAAAGTTTAAATTCAATAATGAATTAGCAACTGAGCCGAAAAGTATTTAGCGGTGTGGCTAAAATCCGTGCATGACACATTCGGTGCTATGCAGAATGGTTCCTGACCGGAATAAAGGGAGAAAATAAAGAAAAAAGGACTCGAACTTTTGTTTGTATAATTCATTATTGTAGATAATTATTGTTTTTATAAATTTTAATGAAATTCCTCTATTTAATTTTTGATGTATATATTCAATGATAGAACAATCAACATCTGAAAGATCAGAAACAAATGTACAGTCTTTACAACTTTCTGAAACAGAAAAAATTGGTAAGTATATATTAAATAATAATATACAGTAAGGATACTTTGTAATTATTATATATTGAGATTTTCTTTTAATTAATGCAATTCAAATTGAACAAATAAACATAAATAGCAACTTTATATTAAATATAGACAATATACATTTATTAGAATAAGTGTTCATAAATTAATTTTTTTGATATTTATTTTAATGAATGAATGAAACATTCTGTTGAAATTTATAATTATTAATTCTTTTTAAATGTAATAGTTCAAAAAAATTTCCTTGACAATACCAAAACAGTATGCAGTGTTATGTATATTATATCAGATATCATGTTAAAGATTTTGTGTAAATAATAAATTATAGCAAACTATAAAAGAATGCAAAATAAAGATTTTTTTAAAATTTTTAAGCTAATGAATGGATTTGCTGAGCTACTACTAATAGGCACAAGATTAGAAATGGAGGAAGAATTCCTGAAACCGATTCAAAAATCCAAATTATGGCAGAGGATTTCCGACTGTCTCAAACAAAGTGGGTACACATTTCAGTCCACAGAATGCCATGCTGTGGCAAAATTTCACGTGTACCTACATGAAAAATGCCAACAGATCGAAAGAGTCTGGTGGTGATGCCTAAAATGGGAGTATTTCCGTAAATTTCACAAAGTTTATGGAAATAGGTTGAATGTGAATCCCCCAGTAGTTACCTTTGAAGTTCTCTGTCATGTACCTCTGAAAGCAATTTTCAATCATATGAAAATGAAAATTTAATTTCTGCTCCCAGTACATCAAATTCCCAAAGGGAAGCAGAAACCATTGAAAGACCACAAAAGAAGAAAAGAACTGGTGATGAACCACCATTGTGGTTTAGAAATTATTTAGAAGACAAAAGAAAAGCAGAGGTTGAAGAACAACAATGGAATGATTTTTAAAAAAAATAGAGGAAGAAAAATTAAAAGCCATGGGAAAATTAACAGATGTTTTGTTAAAATTGGCAGGGAATAAAATGTAAAATGTTTGAATATTTTAATGACTCATAAATGTATTTAAGATTTACCAAAATACATCTATTCAAAAAATCAAAGCACTTTCAATAATGAACAAAGTTTATTAGAATTATGTAATTCACAATTACAAATAACTAAAAGTAATAACAAAATGTTAAATACATGATTAATACTTTTCCTGAAACTGGTTCAAATATTTAATAAAATTTTGTTTAAATTACACATTATAAATGCAGATGAACATGGTATCATTGTGATTAAAAATTAACATGATAGCAGACAATAATAATAATTACAAACTTGATTTTAATGCATTAATAGAAAAAAAATTAAAAGTAGATATTTTTTAACCATTATGATTGGCATATATTTTATTAGCAATTTTCTCTCTTTTGCTAATTCCATCTTGATACTCTTCTCCAAAATTCTGAGAATGTTCTGAAAATTATCATTTATAGCACAAGCATCTGGAGGTATATCATTGTATAAAATGCACAAATTATGCAATACACAGCCAGTAATAATCACTTCTGGAATCAAATCCCTTCGAAACATATGTAGATGTTTCAGCCTTCTAAATCTGCCAAATAATTGTCCAAATACTTGTTCAATAACAATTCTAGTTGAACTAAGAATTTTATTGTAATATTTTTTAATGTTGTTTAAGTGTCCATTATCACAATAAGATGTTAATAATTTTTTGGATAATGGATATGCACTATCACCTAATAAATGATAATTTTCTGAAATCATCTCAGGATTATGTTTCATTTTTAGAAAGACAGGACTTCTTTGGAAAACTCTGGCATCATTTGATGAGCCTGGCCAACCAGCAAAGACATCTATAAATTTTAATTTTGCATCACATACAGCCTGTAGAATGACAGAAGTGAAATTTTTTCTGTTGAAATGTGCAACCTTTTCATTTTTTGGGGGCTGCAAATGGAATATGAGTTCCATCAATACAGCCTAAACCTCCAGGAAAACTGTTGAACCCTCTCAGTTCGTTAAATTCTTTAACAGAAGAATTCATTCTTTAATTCTTCAAATTCAATTTCTTCTCCTTAGGCCACTGGATAACTCTCTCTGCTATTTGCATTATATTCTTACAGAATGCAACAAATTCTCTGTGGCATGGCCCTGTCCAATGCCAAATCTGTCAGCAACACTTCCAAATGATTCTTGGTTGCCAATCAACCATAACGATAATAATATGTAATATTCTCTTTTCATTGCTGGCTTTTAGTAGGGTCTGAAATAATCATCTGCATCAAATGCTGAAATAAAAATAAAATTTCTTAAAATGATGATTGTTGCTTAAATATCGTTTCATTTGCCAAATAAACGAAATATTTTAGGTAATACAGTACTTTTATATATATATTAAAGTTTCGAAAGTTCGTCGTCGTCGTCTTCGTGTTTCATTTTCCTTTTGTATGAAACCATCGCGTTGACATCAAAAATATTGCAAAATGCTGTAATAGCAGAAGAAATGATACACTTGTCCTCCATCTTGCTAAGAATGGAATTATGGGAACTAAGCACTTCGTACGAAGTTGGAACGTCGTTGATAACATCAAATTGTTGACTTCAACACTCAGCACTCGCGTTGAGAATTGGAATGTTTCAAACCGATCGCCGTTAGGGGGAGTAATTGGGGGGAAAGGCGGAAAGACTAACCGAAGCCATCAAAAGTAATGGCGGACGCCACTGTTTATTGATGATATCGCATTAAATATCTACGTTTATTCGTCGATACTTACAAAAAGTTTTCGCATTTTATTCGCACGATGACTCCCAATGCAAATTCCTTACGAATCGTCGTCATTATTTTATAAATATAAGAAAATATTCGCGTCGTCACTTTTAGTTTTGCACTTCGCGGCACTTAGCGCCGTCTTTACGTCTTCTCCCGCCGTTTATATTTATTTATTGTCATTTCATTAACACTTAGAATTACGAAAGTTATTTATGAATTTATTTAATGAAATAATATAATAATTCGAAAATTTTATATTTTAAATATTCGTGTTATGAAATGCGAGTGGATCATTCTGATAATCCGTCCAATGAAAGTTAAGCTTTTCGAGGTAGTTTCCGATGGTCGTTTAGTTACAAATAACAAACTTTAAAAAATTCACAAATGAATTTCTTCTTGAACTAACTGTATAATCTTATTTTATTATATTACTTTATCGCTTAGTTACGTTCGTAGACCAAGATCACGTGCCGCCAGAATTGTCGGCCCTACCATAAATCGCGCCAAGATTTTACAAGCTTTTAGATGCGGCCGCGTTTCTTTATGCAGCGCTCGAGAAGCACTTTACAGTGAACACTCTGAAACCCGTTTCTAAATGCAGCGAAACGTATTTCTAAACGTTTACTGCAAGAAATCGCTGCAGCGAAGATAAGGCAGCTTTTACGTGTAAAGCAAAATGGACGCTTGTGTGTGGGCGCGATTTTTATGCAGCGCTCGAGAAGCGCTTTACAACCAACACTCTGAAACCCGTTTCTGAATGTCCAACGCTGCTCGTGACGTCATTTCGCTACATTTTTGCTGCATAAAAAAACGCGGACTGTATAATACGATTTTATGCTGTAAAAATAAAAAAGTCGAAGTGACTGTTGATAAAAATACTATGGAAAAATTAAGAAGGATTAAATTTTATGAAATTACTCTAAAAGTTAACTAAAGAATAAAAAAATACTATATTTTAAATATACAGTAATTATGTATCTCCTATCTCATTAGTTTCATCACATTTTGTTGATTTCGGTAAATAATACGATGCAGACGCCCATGAGCCTTCCTCCTCCATCCCCTTTCCTATTTTTCTTTATTCTTCACCTTCGCCTCTTCTCTAAATATTACTTTTCTCTTCATTTCACACCCGGGCAATACCTCTGAGTAGTCCCCAGCATAGTTGCCAGATCTGAAGGTTAAAAAGTAGCGTGGTTGTGCTCCAAAAGTAGCGATTTGAACTGTTTGTAGCCCAAACAATAAAACTGAATTATTTTGCAACTATCCACTTTTACTAATGAAATAAGTTTGTAATATATATATGGACATTCGGTGTATCTGCATCAATTTTCTCTAAATCAAAGCGAGTCATTCGCAGGCGCGGCGATTCATTTTTTGAACTTAGAAACTTAGCGACTGCGACTTTTGTTTTCAGTTTTAAGTCCTCTCTGTTTACACTGTATCAAGAACTGTTGTATCTGTTAGACTAGTTTAGAGATTGTCGGAGAGATTAGTAAAAACTAGTTAGACTCGCGTAACTGGTTATACAACAAAGAATACACAAAGATTACACTGTCTTGACTCACGGAAGGTCAGCGCTGGAAAGGGGAGTGTGAAATGAGGTCACCATCTCCGAAGGGTTAACAGCGTCACCAACCTTTTATTACGTAACGGAAGAACGTTTACAAAACATCGCGACACAATTCGTTGTACGTAACGATGTCGTATAACATTTGACAATAATTTCGATCGTTGATTCCAACAATATCAAAATTTAATAACTTTTGGATCACGTATTGAGAGAGAAAATTGGCAATTCCAACAAGATAATGCTGCCATTCATGCATCAAAGTAAACTAAAAATTGGTTTGCTGAAAAAAAAATTAATGTAATTGATTGGCCATCATGGAGTCCTGATATGAACCCAGGGAAATGTTAACAATGGAAGTGTTAAGAAAAAGCGACGTGCAATATTTACAGGCGCAGATGCGTTTTTGCGGGAAATCGAACATATTTTCAGACCAATCTAAAAATTCTCTAATTAGTCTGGAAACAGGGAAACCTAATTCTTGCATTCTGTGAAAAAAGATGAGATTGGCTATAATGTAATAATCTTAATCTTCGCTGTCGTTACTTTTGCCCGAGCAACACTGGGCCTATTCACTACCTTTTTTTCTTTTTTTTAGGTATTCCTTGGAATACCTAAAAAAAGAAAAAAGGAAACGTCTACTAAAAATGTAGTGAAATCGTCAAATTAAGAGAAAGGAACGTTCTAAAACAGAAGTAGAATCAAGAAGTCAAGCGGGAAAAAACAGGAAAACGAAGTAAAAGTACAAATAAATTTGTGAGTAGCATATTTTCGTTTTAAAAAAAGAATTAAAAATAGGCGCATATTGATAGATATATGAGAGGAAAAAAATTAATAAAATTAGCAGTGTTAGTGGCAATGGATTGTGGATTACTGGAGCGAACGACGGATAGAAAACGGAAGCAAAGTATCTTTATCTTTGTTAAACGTTGCAACTTTATTTATACAATTAAGTGTAATGAAATTAAATAAAACTTTATTAGTTTTGTATGATACAATAAATATTGTGCGATTTTATATATGAAAATAAAGAAGTAGCGTATTTTTAGGAATTGTAGCCTGAAGGTAATTATTACTAGCCCAAAAAGTAGCGTGTCGCCCAATTTAAAATTTTTGTAGCGAGGGCACTTAAAAAGTAGCCCAATCCGCTACTTGTAGCCCAATCTGGCAACTATGGTCCCCAGTGGCGTGCCGTCATTGGAAGCGGTGGAAGAGCCGCATCCACCTTCCAATGACCTTCCCTTGTATTTTCTAATATATAAATTTTCATATTTTAACGTACTTTGAATTAATTAAAATTAATATTTTATTATAACTGCATTATGTATCTTATTAAAAAATTCTATACTATATGTGAAAAAAACGATAAGATTGCTATTGTATATTCGAATGCCAGTGGCAGAATGGAGGCGCTTCCGAGACAGCTTTCACGACGAGAATAACTGAATGGTGTAAAGCAGCCAAAGGGCATTGGCGCATGCGCTTTACAAAGCACCAATCTCAGCCGGTTTAGCTGGTGGAAACTACACACGTGTAACGCTTCCAACGATTCTATCCCTTAGCCACTGGGTAGAGAGCTATCTGAATAAGTGAATTGTTTAAGATTTAAAAAGTAAAGAGTATTCAATGTTATTTTTATGTACGTTTTTTTTGCAAAGTTATATTTAATTACAGTAAAATTAAAAGAAAATCATAATTATATTGACAGATTTTCAGACATAAAATCTTTAGAATTTTTATCACTTTTAGATGTTTTTCATATTAAAATTATTAACAATTTTTCCAAGCGTGTTTTAATTCTTTAAATTAAGTAAATTTTATGGGAAATTTTTTGATTTATCTAAATTACGTAGTAAATCGCAATATTTATATTTGTGTCCGGACTATATTGACAAGTAACTCTTAAACATAAAACATATTATAATTAATGTCGATCCGAACAAAGACGTACTAAAAGAATTATATGATTTAATATCATTAATTTTTACGGTACCATCTACCAGTGGGTCTGTTGAGCGCAGTTTTTTGACCACGGAGCGAATTCATACATTGGCCAGGAACATTTGGAGAAAAATTGTGGTCGCTAGCGTCGCTTTCGATAGAAAAAGAGCTTTCAAATACGTTCATGGAGTCGACGACCAGCGACTTTTATGATAAAGTAATTAACGACTTTGCGGAAAAAATCGCCGAATAGAATTAATTTATAAAAAATTAAAAAAACAAGTTTTTCTATCATTGTTTGTATCATATCAATTTGTATTATGTATGTATTATTTGTATTTTAGAACTAAAATACATAAATTGTTTATTTTTGTCATTTCCGGTATTTGTTTAAAACTTTTATGGAAATGTCATGTACCGGACGGGTCCGACCCGTCACGAAAGACGCGAAAAAACGGTTAATTTAGAGAAAAATTTATTAGTTTAAAAAAACATAGGTAAAAGTCGTTTGTAGTCGGACACTCATTGTTTATATCAAACTGCCGGGTAGAAACCATAAATCGCGGAAGGAAGTTGTCGAATGATCGGTGGAAGATCGAATTCGTCTTCGATTTTGACTTTTCTCACTCTCCAGGTAAGAGTCTCGTTACGTTTAGTAACCAGGGAACAACCACTCGGGAAGCGTGATTGAGAGAGAACGACCAATCAAAATGGATGAAAGAAAGAACGGAGATTGATATAATCTCCGACAATCGAGGACACCTGGCACTCTGTTAACGTTTCGAATAACCAAAACTCCGTGTGTCAACGCGCAAAAAAAGGAAAGAAAAAAAAACAGTTTCTCGTCTATTATGCCAACCTGTAACCCGTGCCACTTCGGACTTAGACCATGTCCCCGATTCCAACGGACGAAGTCTCCCCGTGCCTTACAGACTAGTCAACGCCACTGTCCCGGGGCCACCTTCGATCGACCATCAACGAATCACATCGATGCTCAGGACGTCCGAACGGCTGATTGTCCTAAAGCAAACTATTTTGTACGTAGTATATGTTTATTTTATGTTAAAATAAACGGTTTTTGTCAGATACTTGTCGTCTTTGTCTCTACAGCCACCACCCGTGTACGAATGGACCCTAGACCATTACTGACGCGCAATTAACTGATTGCCCCTGGAAGTCGGCTTCTTACAGAAACACAGCTTCCCTATCATCAAATGTCACGGCACGCCACTGGTAATCCCAGGTCTTCATCTCCTATGTGCCAGAAGTATAGAAGTATCTCTTTAATTTGTTCACATTTTTGTAAAGATAAATGCTCAATTCTTTATATCTCTTTATTTAAATATTATAGTTCTTTAACTAAAGAACTACTTTTGGCTGTAACTGGAATTAAAGGATAGATTATGGAGTCCATGTTTCGCTCGAGCGAAAAGCGTTTCTAAACTATGATGCAGCGACGTGTAGCGATAGCTGCTCGTGACGTCATTTCCGCTGCACACACTCTGCGTAAAGAAACGCGGCATGCAGGAACACATTGGCACATCAGTTCCCAAGCGGTCTTTGTCCCTGAACATAGAGTGCGGTCGTGGGTTCGCGCCTCGCTCGGACAGGCTGGCCATGTGGAGTTTTCCGGGTTTTCTCCATGTCTGTAACGCCTGAATAGGGGCCAATTTCCCTTAATTAAAAGACGTCCCGGAAGGCATTATTTCCCCCGCTAGCGTATGGCCATTCCATCCAAAAGCTGGCTAATCGGACGCATGCATCCATATTCTCCTCTCTCGGAGAGTCTATTTGAACTGCACACTCCATATTAAAATAACTTTAGAATTATGAATTATGAACTTCCAGAAAAATTATTTTCTATCAATTTATCATTAACTCAATAAATGAAATTAGAATAAACTTATGTTTAAACTTTTTTATTTATGAAAAATATATTTTTAAATTAAAACATTTTACTTAATTTTTAACACTTGGGAATTATATTAAAGTTTTATAGACAAATTTTAAATTTATACAATAGTTTAGCAAATCGATTCGTATATTTATATTATTATTTTGAAAGAATTTTTCAAAATAAGCAAAATTTATTTGGCGTTTATTCCAGTAATTGTATACATAAATGTGTTTAATTACAAGTTAAATTGAAATAAGTAAAGTCATTGACCCGTATTTGGGACAAGACTATGTCTCGGAGACTCATAACTAAGCGGGATCACTTCGACGCTCACGGCGGGTCTCGTTCTCATTCTCCAATCATTTTTGGTATCGCTGGTTTTGAGCGCGATCGTTCAAACTTCGCCGGCCGACCGAAAATGCATAGTAGACGACCACGAGCAGTGGGGTAGCGTAGTGGGGGCCCCGGGCGGCACTTTTAGGAGGCGGCAAAATTTCACAATAAATAATAATAACATGCAAAAATAACTAAATAAGGGGGCGGCGAAATTTTCCTCCGCCCCGGGCGGCTGACACCCACGCTACGCCACTGACCACGAGGTCGTCTACTATGCATTTTCGGTGAAATTAACCTATCCAATGTCGAAATTTCTTTTCGTTGCGTGAAGCCCCAGGTTGAATTTTTGTCAATGCAAAAATTTCCCGTTTTTGAAAAAAATAATGGTGGCTATTGTATTGTTTGCAATTATATATATATATATATATATATATATTAATAAATATAAAGAGAAAAAGTAATTTTATTTCGGAAGTTAGTTTTAATATAAAATTATAACGACGCGCCATCTAGTTTCAAAAAGTTCCGATGATGAAACGAGATATCTCCGGTCAATCGGTTGAGGTTAGCACGAGGCGACCAGAAATATGTGGGGACTATGGTGGGGACTAACACGGGACAGGTAAATGGGTTTTTCAAAGATTCGTTTGTCAAAATTCGATTTAGCAACATTCGTATTTCCAACTTACCAACGAGCAACGCATGCGCAAATCTCGCACTAGTGCCTGTTTGTAGAGAGTGTCGCCATTTTGTATTTTATTGTGTTTCGGTTCTCAGTCCCTTGACTACCTACGAGTCTGGTTTTTTTATGCGCACATGATTTGGGCACCTAATACTCTGTGCCAAATGTAAACTCCTGACATGTACTCCTTCCTACCTCTAAGCTGATAAGACAGCAGGCAGTACGATTTTATAAACAAGACATGGTCTTGTCAAAAAAGAAAGACAAAGTAGTGTTTATACATTTCGATAAACAAAGCATACTGGAAGAAAGTAGATTGTTTATTATCATCTCATTTCTTTTGAATTATATTAAGATGGTTTAAGTAAAAAGTGTGAAAATAGTTTTAAAAAATATCGTTCGTTCGTATATAATCAAAGTAACTTTTTTATAGGTTTCAATATGGATTATTATAGCTTAATTAAATTTTGATTTGAATAAAACAAAACATAACTTTTTTCTTTATTTTTTGTTAACACGTGTAGGTTGTTCTTGGTTACGAATTCGCTAGATGTGCTAGGGTAGGTCTCAGCCAATGTGTTCCTTTCTTTCATACAATGATTAATAGATAAAAACATTCATTTACTGTATCGTAACAAGTGTAAATTAATTTAAAATGTTCACTATTTAGCACTGAGAATATGACATTATTACTAAAGAAACACAAATTTATTTAATAAATTAATTATAAAACAAAACAATCGGTACAATAACACAATAGGTCTATATGGTAATTGGCAATCTGCTTTTTCTGTTGGTTGTCAGAAAAGCAAATAAAATTATCATTAAATTGATGGAAATTTAACATGACCCAAACTAGAGATTGCACTCGGAACACACAACACGATCGCCTATCATAAGTTACAAAAGAGTTCCGCTAGAGGCGCTACGGTAGGTCTCAGTCAATGTGTTTTTGCAGGTAAAAGCTTGTTACAACAAGGTCTATAAACATAAGGTCAGGACACAAATGTTCCCTATGGAGCCACCATTTTGGATCCGCAGTTCCAAGGTCATGATATAGATTTCATGCTATCTACGCGCTGTAAACTGCACGTTCTTTCGAATTCAAGTCACGGAATTTCTTTTATAATTTCAAACAGAGTATCTTTTCATTACTTTGACATATAATTAAAGGCTTTAAGTAAGTAGATATCAAATTAAAAAGCAATGTCAATGGTACGTATAATAAAGTACGAGGATAAATTTATTTAGTTTTGAAATGCGAAATTATAGAAGAAATTTGGAGATATTTGTTAAAATACGAATATATTTAGTTTTCTATATTCGCATGCACTTTTACATTCCACAAACTGCAAAGAAGAGCTTAGATTAAACATTTTTATAAATTAAAATTACACGAAAAGAAAAGAAAACCATTCTCACAAGCTTTACATGTTTTGTACTGTACAGTAAACCTTCAAAAGTATTTGAAAAAGATAATAATTTCTTTCATTTAGGAATTTTCTTATGCATTTAAACTAAACTAAATTTATTTATTTTTATAGAGAATTAAATAAATACTGTATATTTATAAAAATTTATTAAACAGTAGACAAAAATAGAAATAGCTACTTCAACTTTATTTATTCTGTTATTTTATAATAAAATGATTATTAAACAACAATTACTCATTAAAATATGCTAGTGTAATATGTTACATTACTCACAATTATTAAGAAATATTAATTTCAATGACTGAAAGTTTTAATATTGAAGTAAACCCACTCAGCAAAATGTAAATCAAAAACACAACACCTTAAGTTGCTGAGAAATATAATAAAGAAACGTAACAAACGTCTTCAGCCGAATCTGTTGGCCATCATCAAGTTAAACAAATTCGAGTGTAAACAAATTTAACAAACAAATGTAAACAAAAAAAAAAAAAAAAAAAAACAAATTAAATTTCTCAGCAACTTAAAGTGTTGTGTTTTTGATGCAAGTTTTAATTTAAATTATTATATTTTATTTTAAATTTTAAAGTGTTTTTTAGTCCACAAACAACATACAGTATTATAACATTTATTCCGTTTAATAAATCTGTTATTCTGTTTAATAAGTTACATAATATTGTTATACACCCTGTCAAAAAACTAAAAATTTACCACAAACAGTCTATAGACTAGTACAGTAATACCCCGAACTTACGCGATAGGTGGGTCCGAGCGATAACCGCGTAAGTCGAGGCATAATTTCGCATATAAATACATACAAATTATTTTTAATCGGGGCCGGAGACTAAAGAAAACAATAATTTAGAAAAAAATGTTTAATAAAATCTTAGATAATACATATGTATAACAAATTATATTATTAAAATCGTAAACCAAAGTTATTTTGATGTAGAAGACTTCATAAAATCGAACAAATTCGTCTGACGGCTGAAAGATTTTTTTCTCCCGCAAAATTTCCTCGCAGCATGCTAATAATTTTTTTATTTCTCGTTTTGTAGATGAAATGCGCTCTTCGTTGGAGTCTATTTTCTAAAATTTGTAACCCCTTTTCGATTGAACTCAGGCCTTCTGTCAAGTTTTCACAGCTTCAAGAATTTTTTCTTTACCTTTGCCAATTTATAAATTTACATTTTTGTATCGAAGTCTTTCATAATGTTAACTTTACGTTCCAAAGATAAAGTTTTTCTGTTCTTGTTTGATGCAGAAGAATCAGTTCTACTTCGTTTGGATGACATAGTAGAGTCTCTCAAGTCTCCGTAAATATAACACAGAAATAAATAACACAAAATAAATTGTAGCTATGCGTCAATTCCGCGCGACATGTCCGAACTGTAAGCTGAACAATAGTGTGGGGGGGAGTGAGTAATCAAGAGTTGCGTGGTGCTCAAACAAAAGAGGAATCGACGAGATTTGAAAATCGCGTAACTCCGGGTTCGCGTAAGTCGGGGTAGCGTAAGTCGAGGTATTACTGTACTGATGTGAGAACCATGTTTTAATGTAATTTAAACAGGGTTAATTAAAAGCACTTTAATGTTGCATACTGCAAACATTTTATAATAAGTGTTAAATATTAAAGCAGTTTATATACTGGATTTTTGTTTTCATCTAACAATATAAAATATTTAAAAGAAATCTCTATTAGTAACCTGATCAGCGCCGTAACTAGCCTTTTATGCGCCCGGTGCGAGCATCTGTAACTACGCCCCAAAACTATGACCCAAAACTTGGTCCAGGTCATTTCTGCGCCCTCCAGAGTCTACGCCTTGTGCCTATCTACGCCGGCACCGCCCTAGTTACGGCACTGAACCTGATACTGTATTTTCCAATTTCACTAAAAGTGTTACTTAGGAAATAC
Source organism: Centruroides vittatus (assembly GCF_030686945.1). Lineage (NCBI taxonomy): Eukaryota > Metazoa > Arthropoda > Arachnida > Scorpiones > Buthidae > Centruroides > Centruroides vittatus. The sequence goes on from NW_027120741.1 coordinate 2,124,692, forward strand.
AATATGTTTACACTGAATGACAGTACATGCAGCAAATAGCATTATTTGTATCAAAATATGAATTTATAAAAGCAATAATAATTATAAAATATGCACTAAATTTCAATTGAAATTTTGTTATTGAATATATTTAAGCAATCTTGTATGACTGTTGTTCCTGATACAAAACATTAACAAGAGGATGAAAATAATTTTCTGTAGTCTTCTAACCAAGTAATCATTTATTATATGTTTTATTACAAATCTCACACAGCAAAAATCTTTACAATAATTAATAAATATTAATCATAATTTAATTAATATAAATAAAATGTTTTTGAAAAATAAATGATTAGTGAATATTTATTATGATAATATCACGTGGTTCTTGTAATAAATATAATTTTTTAAATCTGAAAAAGCAATGTTTAATGTTCTAAAAACATTTGTTAAACCAACGCTGCACTTATTTGGAGGTAATTCTCTTTCTTTTGGTGTTTTCTTTAATTCCAGACGGGATGGAGGATTTGCAATATCAAAAAGGGCCGGAACTGCATTTCAGTTCAATAATTTTCTTTCATCCGATTATTGAATTTATTAATATATTTAAAAATGTTTCATTAAATAATAAATAAAAATAATTATTTTAAATTCAATAATTAATAAAGTGGATTTCTCCAAATTGTGCAATACAAATCAAAATATTATATACTCTCGAACGGCGACAAGTGACTTGTTTCTACTCGTGGGTCCCCGTTGGTTGATGTCTCTTTTTCGTTCGTCTAGCTGAAAATCGAAGATGCCAGTGAGTATTTTCGGATATTTTCTCAATATATATTACAGGAGACGATGTATTTCTAATTACTTTTTAAAATGATATTGTAATCGGAAAGATCTTTATTGTATGTATATTTTAGCACGTTTCGTGAATTAGTACGATGCATTGCTGACAATGTGCTGATAAGCCTAACAATGGAAAATGATCACGTGGACGTTCAACATGTTAAAAATTTATAAAATTTAAGAATTGTAATTCTTCAGATCTGTTGTAGAAAGTGTTACGTTTCGTGTGTTTTAAGAATTTCAATGGTAAAAATGGAATTTTTAATGGTAAATTGAGTTTTATTATAAACCACGCGGTCCTTTCACGACTTAACGTTGCACATCATTGGTGAAATACTTTAACAGGTTTTGATAAATTCGAAAAGTTCACAGTTATTATAGAACTTTGATGATTTGTTTAAAGAATGATCCCACAATATAAACTATTGGAAGTGATTTGACAATCGGCTATTCATGTCTTCATATACAAACGTTTATTAGTGAACAGTTTCTTTTAAAACCGGTAACAGATTTTTTTTTTACTAATGAATTTCAACAGAGATTTTGTGCATATTCCTGTTTCCAAAATAATTACTCCAAAATATATCAAAATGTTTTTATTTATTTGGTATATGGTATTGTGACCATATTAAACAAGTTTTTTATGTAAATTGTTATAAAGTCCAGAAGTAATATTTGCATTACCCATATGTCTCTAAAAGTACATTTTATTTAAATCCATATATATCTGTAGCAATTAATGGAAATCAGAAATGAATACAATTGTTAATAGGGTTTAATCTGATAACTGTGTAAAATTTTTTCATATTTGAATTAATAAAAGTATTCTGTTACTTGATTTCATTTAAGAAATCGTCTGTTTATAAATTTCTTAAAATGCACAGATTTAAATGGAAATTGTCTATAGTACAAAACTTAAGAATGAAAATGATTGCATAATGTGTTGAAATGGAAATTTGAAGTGGTGATATTTTCATGTTAACATATATTAATATAAAGTTTTAATTCAGGCAATGATAAAATGAATTCTTTATTTATGTTTTTGTTTGTGTTTCATTAATATTTTTATAAAATTTTATGAATTTCATATTATTTTATTTAAGTTATTTGTTTGAGATTTTCATACTAATAACTTTACCAAAATATTTTCTTTTTCAAGAAGTCAGAAAATAAAAGAGAATGTAATGTTTTCAGAATGTTTGTCATTCTCTCTTCAGACTGTTGTTGCACAATGGTTTGAAGATGGAATGACAAACATTCTGAAAACATTACTCTCTTTTATTTTCTGACTTCTTGAAAAGTGAGAGTTTTGATAAAATGATTAGTAGAATATGAAGCTGTCATGTTCCCAGAATAGATTATTATACTTTCACAAACTGTAATAACAGTCATATATAAATGTGAAACCTATATTTGTTAAGAAGTGATGATTTCTTCCCAGAGAGAACCCAACTTAGGGTCTGTATATGAATGTACTATAATATTGCTATTATAGAACTTTGGGAACTTTATAACATAAAGAATACAAAAAAGCAAACTGTTTTTCAGAGCTAATTTTTTCCATAATAGCTTCACATTTGGCCATACATGATTCATTTCATCATAAAAACCGACTTGATTCGGTGTTGTTCATCATGAGAAATTTGTTTGTCAACTGATGTTTTTTTTATGTATAGATAGCATCCTAGAAGTGTTATCAATATATGAACAAGAAACTTCAATAAAATTATTAATCAAAGGAATTTGATACACACTTGATTTTTCCCATAAAGATGAATCTATCATGGATTTTCTTCTAAAATGCATGCATGTGTGTGCGTGCATGTGCACACAGTTTCCAAAAAATTCATTATATTATTAAAATGATTTGCAGGCATTTCAAGTTACATTTCAGATATATAATTGGAACATTAGAATCACTTGTAAATGTTTTGAAAAGCATCCTGAATATCAAAAAATGGAATATGTATCTTGAATATAGCTGGTGTGGAAGAGACATCATGACATATCAATACCACCTGTACAGAAAGCCTAAATACACTTTTGTGATAACTAACAGTAGTCAATCAATTCTCCAATTACAGAAGTGCTGAAAATGTTATGAAGTATGTGTTGTGATTCCTACTTAGTTATATTTTAAAACAAATTTCTTTATTGTGCAGTATTATGGAGATTGTACATGTTACTGTACACAAAGCAAATACTAGCGACTATTTAACTGTTTGATCATAAAGCAATGTATTGATGGCTAGATGACTGAATTGTTAGTGTCAACCTTCCTCTGCAGACCGAGGAACAAAGCTGAATGGGTTGAAAAACCCCAGGGATTTTTTGAGGGGGTGATCCATTCTTGATACATTCCTCCATTTCTCACCATCTGGCTGCCTTGTTGCAGGCCTGGCCAAATACATGATGGGCTTGACAAAACTTCTCTTACTGCTCATAGGGCAGAAAGAGAAAAAAAGTCAATGCTTTAAGCATTTTATATCAAAATATGCTAAGTTGTAACTTACATACAGGCATTATATTGTGTTTTTGTTCTATTTTCAGAAATTAGTTAGGAGATTTGGGTTGATGTAATGCATACTTTTCCATTTTAAGATAATGAAAAATAAAGTTGCTTAATGTTTTGCTGCAGAACATTGATTTTTCAGGGACAGATAACTGACATTATGTGGTGATGTAGAGGTAATTTTCAAACTTCATTTTTATTTGCTGTATTATCATCTTAAACAGTAAATAAAAATTAAATTTGGAAATTAATTAATTTTTGCATATAAAATAGAAGGCAATGAAGTTTCAAATCAAAGTATTGTTAAAAGTATTTATTTAACAGATTTTTTAATTTCAATAAAATAACTGAAATAATCATGTTATATTCAACTAATAAGTTTGAATGCTCTGTAGTGAATTTAAATTTCCTAATAACTACATTGAGTTTAAACAAATTATGGCATTTTTGAATTAATTTGGTTGAGTTTGCTTTGTTCATTTAAATTTCCTAGTGTAGGCTATATGCATTTTTTTAATGAACGATAGGATATTAGGTCTTCATAAAATTTACTACATTAGCTGCCTTTATACTAATATTAATAATCTACTTGTAGCTGTTTATCAAGAAATTTTACAGTAGAAGCAATTGTATCAAGATATATTATTTAATGTAGGATGCTTAAAAGAAATGAACAAACTCATACTTGGTATGCTTGATTTTAAATACTACAGTATTGTGTCTACACTAAAAGTATCTGTAAAAAGAATAGATTATGACACTATATTTATATATAGTAATATAAAGGGATAGAATATTTGGAATATGTATTTTAAAACTTTTTGTCAATTAATAATTCTTTCACCTATCAGTTATATTTGTAAACTTTTTATGATGATCATCTATTTTTCAGATGGAAATCAGCTTTGGGTTTCTGTATGACTTACAATTTGGAACACAATTGAAAGTTTTTCTTTTTTTATGTATGAACCTTGATCCAAATTAACCAGATAAAATTGTTTTTTTTTAGAGCACCAGAAGACAAGTATTTGGTAAAAAATGTGAATAGGATAACTATTTGTATTTTTGTAAAGAGTCTAGATATTCAAGGTTTGGATGTGTTAAATATCTATTATCTGAAATTGTATGCTGTGACATATTTCATGCACCAGTTTACATAGGAGAATTTGTTCCACTTTAATCATATTAAAGTTTTTAAACTTTAAATATACTTTATAAATATAGGTTAAATATTATAATTTAGGTATTGTATATAATTTCTAAAATCATTTTTCAAAACTATTCTTCAGGAATTGATATTACATCAAATGAGATAGTCATTTTTTTTCTCTTTTTTTGTTGTTAAAGTTATTAATATCTATAATTGTTAAATTATTTCTTCTCATACTTTTTTTTTAAGTTTTATATAATTGATTCTGGAATAGAATGAAAACTATTATAACATTTTTTATTTATATTAAATATAAAAAAAACAAAAACAAACAGTTGCAAATGGTGATATTAGTTGTTACTATCAGTATTATATAATTATTCAAGTACATTCAAATAATATGTTCTGAAATGTATTCTTTGTGCATGTTTTCCTAGTTTATGTAAGTTCTTTGAATTTACATTGAACATACATTGAATTTGAAACATGCAGCAATTTATTGAAATTGCTACATGTTTTCTCTTCAACATCATTATTCTTGTCCTCTACTGCTCTTATAGTTTTATGATCTTAATGGTAATACTTCAGTCAAGAATAACTTTGTCATTGTAAATAGTTTTACCTTAATTTTCTTTTAAAATTTATTTTAGAATCTATTTTATTTTATTATTATTATTTTTTTTTTTCAGCAAAGAACTTAACTATTATATTAGATATTTACTTTCTATATAAATCAGAAGTTATGGGATTTGAACAATACTATACAGTAGAGCATCGATTATCCGAAACAATTTGGGAGTGGGGTTGTTCAGATAATTGATTTTTTGGATAACCGATTATGTACAAAAATATTAACCTATCCCATGTTGAAATTCGTTCAAATTCTGGCATGTCCTTAAGTACCCTCATGGTTGCGCTAGTGCTGTCAACTAAAACACACACACCGACAAAAATAATGGAGTAGCCCAAGACATAGCCAAATATTGCAGCACCACAGCACTAGAGGAAATTTAAATTTGCCAACTGGAACGCTTTTGGTTAACCAATGTTTCGGTTGATCGATGCTCTACTGTAATTCATTTTAGCAAAATTAATTATATTGTTATACCCCCTTCGCACCGAGCATTTCAATCTAGATTGTGACCAAGGTCGGCAATTATGCCATGGTGCGACCGACCTCTCTCGAGTGTTTCAATCTCAACTGAAACAAGGTTCATTTGTGATCGACTTGAGAGTTCTTGAAACTAGATCCAGTCAAAAGAGAGATCCCACAATTCCACATGCACGAGAAAACACAAGCCGGCTGCAGAACACGTGTTGGGCTATCAACAGAGAAATAAAAAAGATATTTGGAGAGACGATGGCATCTGTCTATTATTAGATATATGGCAAGAAAAAATATTTATTTCTAACTAAAACTTCTATTTTGTTTGTTGGTGTTTGTGACTTACCATGTAGTTATGTCAGTTTTATCATTGTGTGTAATAGCCGGGTTCTTCTCTAGCGGACTGCCTGTGCGAACAGCATGATGTTTGACTGGCGACAGTCACAATCCAGATTGTAGGTAAATCGAGATCAAAGTGAGTCATGGATTGTGTGCGAAGTAGCATAACAACCAAAACAAACAAAGTTTTTAGAAGTTTGAATTTCAATAATATATTTTTTCCTTTTGTCAGTCTTTTAATTCCATATTCTTTAATTGCATCTCGAGACTTTACTAAATGTTTTCAAAACTATGAATTGACAATACCAATTAAAAAAAAACCTGAATGGTAATGACTATACAGTAATGACATTTTTGGATTGAAATAAATTTAAAATTGTAGCTAGTTAGTGAGCCATATGATTAAAATTGCCATATACTCATAGTAAATTATGAATTCTTAATACTTGAATATCTTTTGATGTTTAATATTGTCTTATGTATTGATGATGTAAAGAATAGTTTTTATGATAACACTGATTAAAAAGTAAAAATTATTTTTTCTTTATGCAATTCCTCTTCCAACCAAATTGCTAATGATGTATATCACATGTCACAAAAATCACTATGCTAAATTAACTACTGAAAAACACCAATATACTTAAACACAGTGTAGTTCTATCAAAAAAATTCATTTACAGGAGCCGTCATGAAATAATCACAATAAGCAACATGAAAAGTGTTATAAACATTCAAAACAATCCATTTTTTTACCACTTGTTTGGCTTGCCTTTCTTATGCTTGGTAAATAATACTTTGCACTCAGCAATCTTGAACAGAACTGGATTTCTTGCTCCTTTTGTGATTTGAATTTTTATTACTGTGTATTTGTTTTTAGTTTTCATACATAAATAATTTTAAAATAAGCAAAGTATCATTTATCATATTGATTATTGTGAATAATCACATAATGTAAGGATTCCTGTAAAAGAATTTTTTGATGGAACTATAATATGTGTATGCATATTGGTGTTCTTAAGTAGTTCATCTACCACAGCAAGTTTTGTAATGTCATTTGTTTTTACTTATGTCACTATCAACTTGGCTGAGATATAGTATAGAAAATTTATTAATTGTACAGTACATACACAGTCAAATCTGTATAAACCAATTTGTACAGTTCCAAATTATTTTTTCTGTTTTGGCAGGTTTCCATCTTGAACAGGTTTTAGTACTTTTTTTTAATCTTTAAACTACACTAGCTAATCACACATTCACTTTTTTATAGCAAAATCACATTTACATATATTAGAGAAAGGAAAGATGATACTTTGTTAAAAGAATCAAATTTTAAGAGATTCAGATAAAAATGTCTTTCAGACTGAAACAGCTCTGCTTTCGTATGTGCTGTAAAAATTCACTGAATTGAAGTTATACTCTACACATTTACACATTTGTTATGCTAGTCTTAATTTAAATTAATCAAATATGATTCCAAATAAAGATTGGATTTTTTAAATGCAATAATTAAGAACTATTCAATTGCAAAAAGTTTTCATTGTTTCCAAGAACTTATGCTGGGTATTCAACCACTTTTCAGAGGCAGTTCTCTTATTGTCATATGAGCACTTAACTCTTTAAGGCACAGAATTTTTTTTTAATGTAAAAAAATGGAAAAAAAAACATTTGCCAACTGAATGAAACACTTTAAATAAAATATTAAACTGTATGACTATGAGTAACTTCAACTTTTTGAGGTGGGTTAAAATATATCCTGCCATGCATAAAAAGCTAAGCAAAAGGTGGGACAGTTTTTAACCCACCTAACCCTAAAGAGTTAAAGACTGTCTTTGAGCCAAATAAGGCAGTTTGATTTCTGTCAGAAAAGCTAATTGCATTACAGTAATAGAGATCATGTTATTATATTGTCAGACTTATTGAAAAGTTTCAATACTCTAATTTATCATTAACTTAATGTCTCTAATTGTCAACATGTTAATCAACTTGTTTCAAGTTTATGTACTGAGCATTTGGTACTAGTTATTATTAACATACAAAGCAAACTGGTACCACTAAGTTACCATATTCTCAATGCTTTTGTGAATTATGTTCATTGCTTGTTCTTAAGAACTTAGTTTTTGGAAACTCATTTGATTCTTAAAGGTATTCATTTCTGACCTGGTTAATTTCAACAAAGAGTTTGTGACTGTCTGGCCCTCGTTGCATGACCTATGTTTTTCTGTCAAAGTTTGAAATTATCTTGAAATACGGTTGGCTATTCTCTCCAATGACTGTTATATTTGGAGGTAATTTTACTTTTTTGCCAACCAGTGGAATTTTAATTTTTTCACTTTATCCGGGTTTTGTTTGTTATACCCAAAATCTTCCTTTTGGTTTTGTATTGGACATGTTTCCAGTTTATAGGGTAGATGTACCAGTTCAGGCCAGAAAACAAATTTAACTTAAAAATATAACAACCACATATTCAAATCTGTCCAATGAAACAAACTTTTATTGTTAACTGTTCACATAGTTAACAATAAAAGTTTGTTTCATTTGTGATTATATTTTTAAGTTAAATTTATTTTCTGGCCAGAACTGGTACTACACTGGCCAAAACTGGTACATCTACCCTAATAGAGTTTAACATAGAAAATCACTTTTTCTAAAGAATTTTTTTCATTTATGCAGGTTATACTGTGGATATTTTTGATGAAAAATCAGCTAAGACTAAAATAGTTATTGTTCTATTTTAAAATTAACATCATTTTCTGATATACAGGATGAACCAAAAGTAGGTAGATAGTAAATGTTAAAATTTATTGAGATTACATATACAATTATATTTACTAACACAATGCAATACAATTTTATCAATGCAAGTGCTCAAACTTCTGTCTATCACAATTAACACAGCTTTGAAGTCCACGTTTTACCATTTTCTGCTTCGACAAACATTTTTGCACAAGTATCTTTGTGTATTAATTCCTTGAAATGCATCTCTGATGTCATTTTTCAATCATAATCGTAACCAAGTTAAATATACATCATTTGTTATAGTATAACCCTATTTCACCTACTGTCTACCTACTTTTGGTTCATTCTGTATAATAGCATAGAATGTATCTAACTTATATATAAAATAATACAAACAAACAATAATCTAAATTTTATCTCTGCTAAAATATTTTCATATAATTCCTTTTAATTGACAAAACAGAAAAACCACCACCAATTGATTGGTTTTAATTTTAAAAAATAAATCCATGCATATACATAAATTAATGGTTTAAGTCCTGCTTTGGGCCAATTCTTTTCAATAATGTTAATGATAAATGATGATAGAATAAAAAAAACTTGTGTTTGTTTTGTAAATTGCTTATTTTTTCATTCCATTCAAGTTGTGGATCTTAACAAGCATTTTTCTATGGGATGTATATACTGTACATCTTAAATGATTTTTTTTTTATGTGGAGTTCTTTGGAATGTATGGAGCTAGGTGTATCGTCTAAATAGTAAAAACTGGAAGGTAATGCAATAGATTGAACAGTGATAGCTGGCAAGATTTCCAGTTTTGATGCCCAATACTGGTCAGTATCGATACTTTAAGACTGATACCAGTATTGATACTTTTGTAGTGTCAGGGCATCTGTAATGTGCCTAATGCTACCTGTAGGCCAAATTACTTCATATTTAATTAGTAATTAGTAGCATTAATATAGCCTGATGTAATCTTGCAATTGTTTGGTTTGAACTCATGTTTTAGACTGTTTATTCTGTGTTCTGTTTTGTCGGTTATATTTGTTTTATGTTCTGATGGAAAGTATAGGCTATTTATTTTGCAAAAATATTAGCTATAGAATAACTGTTTTATTGATTTTGGTTTGGTGATCACACTTTTGTTGCAGTGACGTCAGTGACCAAGTGACGTTCGTACTTGACAAGGGAATTTCCCTTAAGTCGCATTTTAAAATATTTTGACAAATGGCGTATTTTAAACATACATTGTTAAATTTAAACTTAAAAAAGATAGCGTTCCATAGTGAGCACTATTAGCCAGTCAAAAGTAACAATCTAATCAGCCCATTATTTAGAAAGTGTTATTGCTCATCTAACATACATACAATTTATCTTTTTTATATCAAATTTGTGGAATTAAGAAATGACTGTCAAGGGCTGCAGAAACATGATCACAATGTCAATCATCAAAATAATAAGTGTCTGTTACTAAAAGAAGATAGCAAGGAAATCTTTTAAAAGACAATAGAGTTTACTCAGAATGTAGTGTATAAAGTAATTTTATAAAGAAAAATTTAATAATATTTTAAAGGCTTAAATCTGTAAGTGAAATCTCTATAACTCCTACTTTTTTTGTCTGCTTCGGGTGAAATTTTGTTCTGTTTCTTTTTATGTTATAACAGATAATATTTCTTCAAATTAAGTAGTTTATACTAACAAGTCTTGAATTTCTTGAAATCTCTACTTTCTCATAAAAAGTATTCCATCATGCTTGATGGGAGAATTTCTAGTCAGTAAATAGGTCTGATTTACAATTATAAAGACTAAAACAAAAAATAAATTTTTTGAAGTCTGTTAAATGTTCTTTTGCTATCACCAGAACACAGTTTACATTACCAAAGTGACCTTTCTTTAAAGGCTATTTCTTCATCCATATATATCTAAATTGTTTAAAAAGTTACTGTAATGTTAGATTTTTATAAAAATTTCTTTGCAAAACATTTTTCTGCCATTATTTTGGCCAAAAGATAAATACCTAATACTTAACTTCATTAAAATAATTGCCTAAATATAGTTCAAAGAATGCAGTGTAAAAATATTTCTTTATATTTCAATTATTTATAATAATAATAATAAAAAATTATTTTCAGTGTGAGTCACAAATGGTATATGATTGGTGGAATTTAAAAAGTAGAAAAAAAATTGTTGTGAATGTTTAGTTACACAAAAAAAAGATCCAACCAAACGATCACCTTAACCCGGTAGGGGTCACATCACTTGACAATTCATAGGGGTCGCTGCAGGTCAGCTCAACCCGCATTTTAAATATTAATTTATATCTTAACAATTTAACTTTTTTCACTTTTTTCTTTTAAATATTGTTTCTCATTCTGTTTAGTAATTAAATAAACACATATGTTAACTATGTAAGCCTTAGTTAATTATTTATTAACATTTGAATTTACATGTTAAATTTTGGGGAAATATTTATAAGTATCTGAAAAATTCTAACTATTTAAAATACATGAAACAATTAGTGATGATAAAAGTTATTTTTATTATAGAAAAGTTGTCACTTTGATTTAAAAAAATATTTATTACATTTACATTATATTAATATTACAAATTTATGCAGAAGTCAAGGGGTTTGTGGGTCACCATGACCCCAAAGAGCCATTATCTTTTAATGCATTCTGCAAAACTGAGTAATGGCCATACATTCCAATAATAACAAAGAATATAGGAAGCTACTGTGAGTCACATCAGTAAAACATAATTATTAACGATTCAGCAAATCATATGGTGTGCGGGTCAGAATGGGACATGTGACCCCTACCGGGTTAATTATTCAGGCTATAAATAATTATAGACTGAATAATTAAGGCGATTGTTTGGTTGAGTATCAGTATATCAAGCTTAAAGAAGTTTATTATATATATGTTATGGACAAAGTGATTAATCAGGCATTATTCATAATGTCTGGTCATTATGAATAATGACCAAAAAGGGCAGGCAGTGTAATAAATATTGATTAATTTATCAAATTGACCGGTCATTATGAATACTGCTATCACCTAGTCAGGCAAAGTGATGATAATAAGTTGAGGAATGATCATCCGACATACGCTAGCTAATCGGCACTCAGTTGCGTGTGTGTATCATGTTTAGTACTGAATTTAAAATTTGATTAAAAAAACCTCCACTTATTTCATTTAGAAATGTTTATTTTTTGTGAATTATTTCAAAGTATTTTAAAAAGAACATGTAATCTTTTAAAACTAAGTACTATTAACTATATTAATTAAATGGCAAAATTTTACCTAGGTGCACCATCTTGGCGGTGGTCGCGACTGTTTGTGCTCTCGACGGATTTCTCCCGGAGGGGAGCCAACGGCAGGCTGCCAATTGTTTAACATTACTAGATGTTGATACAATACTAGTTATTGATACCTGTGTTCAAGAACTACCGTGAATAAATAACTAGTGACGTTAAACAATCGGCGGCCTGCCGGCAGCTCCCCTTCGGGAGGGATCTGTCGAGAGCACAAACAGTCGTGACTGCCACCAAATTCGGTACTAAACGCAATACACACGCGCAACTGAGTGCCAATTGGCTAGCGTATGTCGTATGATCACTCCTCAACTTATTATTATCACTTTGCCCGACTAGGTGATAGCAGTATTCATAATGACCGGTCAATTTGATAAATCATTGAAATTTATTACAATGCCCGATTTTTGTTGGTCATTATTTATGATGCCCGTATTTATCACTTTGTCCATAACATATATATATATATAAAGAGTACCTATTATAATCAAACTCATTATAAATATAGTCTTTCTAAAACTAATTTTAAATGCACAGCATCTGACAAATAGTGTATACATTTCAGGAAAAAACTGGAAAAAAAAAGATTCATTACATACCAAACATGTTAAACTACACTCTTATGTTATGAGGTACATTAACCAAGTAAGAAACATACAGATTTGTCCATGAGTTAAACTTAAGCATTCTGAAATGTAGTCAAAGATGAGTCAATGCAATGGCATGCTGCTGCACAGTTAAAAATTTTACAGCCAGTTTTATGCAAGGTTTTGAAAAAAATAAACATTGAATTGTCACGATAAATGCGAGAAATTGAACTGGAAAAGATAGTGAAATTGAGTTAACTCTGAAGTTTAGGTGCATTTTTTCACATTTTGATCAAATCATTTTGTGTGCGGAAAGTTCTTTAGGAAATATAATTCTTGATACAAACAAAACCATAGTTATTAGAAAGTATTTATAAAAAATATTTGGATTTATTACAAAAAGTCCAAACTTTAATATATAAAGAATTTGGTGCCAAAAAATAAAATAGAAACATAATGATTAGAAGCTAATTAATTTGTCTGGAGGTATGCAATTATATTGCCATCTTGTGCTAATTTTAATAATACTAAGTTTTTAAATTTAGAATTTCTGGAAGAAAAGAATCAGCTCAGAGTGGTAGCTTGAATTTACACAAGATTGCAACATAATAGCCTATCTCTAGACAAATTAATTAGTTTCTAATCATTAACCTAGTCATACAATAACCTGGTAATTTGGTAGATCATTTGGATCATTAATTAAAATAGAAAAGTAATATTGAGACAACTCTGAATTTTGTGGCTGTAGTAAACAGAAAATGATTACCAAGCAACAAATATTTTTTTATTATATTGTTCTATTTCTGCTTTATAAATACTAAAATAAACTAAAATAGTAATTTTTTTTTCTATTTAACTTTTTGTTTGTTAATAACATATATTGATATCGGTTCAAAAATTGATCATTTAAGTTTGTTTTCTGAAAGTTATTAGAGAGGGAGACATTATTACTTATTAACTTCATAAGATAAAAGTTAAAGCAAGCTTGTGTATATCAGTTATGAATTGATACAAAGAAAATGGATGGGGAGAAACTAGAGATGAGGTATGTGTATGTGTGTCTTTTGGTGGTTTTGGGAAAAATCAGCAGCAGATAAACATCTACAGCAACGGTCAGCAATCAGTGGTCTGTGGACCATTGATGGTCCACAAGAAAATTTGGGTGGTCTGTGGAGAAATTTGGACATTGATCAACAGAAGGTTAGAAAAGAAATGCAAATGCTTAGTTACTTTTTTTCACTCTGGTTTCTATTCAAATCTAAAACCAAATAGGAAGCGAATGTTATCAATAAATAACAAACAATATTGTGAGTGTGATTGTCGTCTTTCGTGGAAAAGTGCTAAGAATCCATAAACTTGTTTCAAACAAGTAGCAATGAAAGGCTTGCATTAATTTGTTATAATTAAACATGCGAGTTTCATATTAATATAGTAAAATTGAATTTTTATGATCATTATTCTACAGATTTTGTATTGTTTAAAAAAATTCATGATAGTGGTCTGTGGGATTCAGAATTGTGAGTTTAGTGGTCCATAAGGTCAGAAAGGTTGCTGACTGCTGATCTACAGTACATAAAGGATATTTCAGCTGCTCATCTGTTAAATTGATTAACTGAACAAAAAAGTAGAGAAATTGATAAAATATGTTCTTTTTTTAAAATTTAATTAAATGATGTACAATGTATTATTATAGACCCATCATTTATTTAATGACATAAAATAATAACAATTATTCCAAGGCTTACTATTTTTACATTTTTTTGTATGTCTAAGGTAGTTAATCAATTTGGTCTTTGAATGACTTATTTAACTCTGAAGATGCTTTAGATGACTTTATATAGAGGAAAAGCTATTTGATGAGTTTCTAACTGGGAGTTAAAATCAGTAGACAATTCGCATAATTTCAATGATGCGGATTATCTACTGATATTAACTTGCTGAAAGAAGTTGCCAGCCTGCATTCAGCTCTTATTTTCAAACAGATAACCCTGCAGGTTATCTAAATGAATTGTGATATTTTATTTACATAAATTATAAAAACTCCTTTCTTCTTGGTTATTTAATGAAATATAAATGTCAGATAACTAAAGTAGATAAAAATCACAAAGCTTAATTTGAGTTGTATAATTTGCTGGTTAAGGTTATTTCAAAAACATATTTGTTTCTATAAAATTTAAACTGTCTTTCTGTAATGATTTACAATTTGCATATTACAAATTTTTTAAAATTAATTTTTATTAGAACCTTTTCATTGTATTATTCAAATATTTGAATAATGAACGTCATTTTATTTTCATTATAAGAATTGGAATATCAGATAGACATGACATTAAAATATAATAAGAATTTGTTTTTGTCGTAATTGTATGTGATAAACGAATACAGAATACAATTATTTATTTGGAACTATTTATAATTACAAATTAATTTAATGGAAAAATATTAATTTAAATTAATTTTACTTTTTTTTAGTTGGCTAAGGATTTACTCCATCCGTCTCCAGCTGAAGAGAGGAGAAAATGCAAACTTAAGAGGCTTGTTCAGCATCCTAATTCATTCTTTATGGATGTAAAATGTCCAGGTAAAGTCTTATTTTTTTAAATTAATTTTGTGAAACAAATTTAATTGTCAAATGAATTTGGTTTATAAATATCCAATTTATTTAAAAGATATATTAAATACAGATTAAGTGAAAATTAAGTCTTGATTTGTAAAATGATTTGCATTAATCTTTAACTATGGGGGAAGTAAAGGTTAAAATTCATCTTTTAGGTTGATTATGTGGGTTTATAAATGAAAATTTAGAAGTTGTGAAAATGCAAGTTAGTGCATGTGGTGATGTGTTTCCTCAAATCTTTTTTGAATAGTAGCTGGCATTCTAATTTTCTTCGTGGCTACTTTGAATTCTCTGTCCTCAAGATAATTCATTTTATTGTTAAATTTTACAATTGGAATCCTTCTTTTGTTTCTAAAAATGCATACTTTAAAATTACAGATACCTCCATTGTGATACTATTACAGTGCAGGTGCCACTATCTTTCACCGTTGTTCCTAAATGCCTACAAACAGCAACACTCTTCCATAATAGTGGAGACACAGAGCGACTGTTTATTAACAAATGCACCCCTAGATTTATTATTATATTTTTGGATGCATTTTAGAAGCACTAATTATACAAGTTTAAAAAATGCAAACAGTAGTGAAAAATGCCATTACTCTAGTGTTATTGACTTCAGCGCCACCTTGCAAACAGCTATGAAACCTCTGAATTTGTACAAAAACAAAAATGATAATATGCAACAGAAATAAGCCGATAATATTTATTACTGGCCAAAAACCAACTTCAAAACTACTCTATGGGTGGCAAGAGAACTCCACAATCTGCATGAAACTTAAATTTTAGATGTAAAGTCAAATTGTTAGCAAATTAAAAATTTGTAAATAGGGAAGGCTATTATACACTTTTTCCTTTACACTATATTTGGCATTTTCATGTCTGTGAAGAATATGGGTCATAACCTTTTTTTAAACATTTTTTTCTTTTCTGCATTGCCATAAAGTGAGAACCTGCCAAAATGGAAACCTTTTGGCCAGTGCTGTTACATTCCATTTTTTTACTGTGTTGAATTTTCCAACTAAGTTCAGAATTATGTTTCGAAATAGTTTGAAATTTACGCATGATATTTAATAACATAATATCCTACATTTGTACACTTGTAACTTTATGTGAACTGCTTTTTATTGATGGAATGTGTTTTTCTACAGCAGCTTCATTCTAATTCCAAGTTTCTTAGAACACAATAAAAAAATATGTAGAAGAAACTGAAATGTCTTATTGGGTTGTTCGGAAAGTAATTTTGTTTTTTTCCATAGAAAAGTAAACGCAATTTTCTTATAATAAATAAATATTTTATTGAATTATATATTGACCATTTTGGTCAAATACCTGTTGTCATTGTTTCTGGTGGTAGCATGATTTCACATTCATAAAAATTTTGATCGTTTTTTACAAAAAACTGATCCAAGTGATTTTTGACATTGTCATTTCAAGTAAATGTCTTAGTTAAAAAAATTTGTATAGACCAGAACAAGTAATAATCTGAGTGTGCCCGAGCTGGCGAATATGGTTGGTGTGTTAACACATCCCATCTAAGCTATAACAGTTTCTGACGAGTTACCAAACTTGTGTGAAATTTGGCATTATCATGGTAAAACACTACACTTTGTTCGTTGATCAATTCTGGCCTTTTCTATTTGATGATATTACTCAATTTGTTTACTTGATGGCAGTACACTTTCGAATCAATTGTTAAATTGTCTGGTAAAAGCTCAAAAAAAAATTTCTTTAAAATCCCACCATAGAGAGCATCTCCGTTTAATAACATGTGGAACTCATATATCGAGCTTTGAAACGAAACCAATTTGTCTTAAGTAATAATTAAATCTGTTAAATTGAACCGTTTATCTCTTAGAGATTTCGCGTGTTGTTATATGGCAGATTGCTTCAATCGGTACCTTTATTTTGTTTTCATTGGCTTCAAATGGCCATCCAGAATGTGGTGTATTTTCAATATTAAAATTGCCAGAACGCAATTTTGTAAACCAGTTTTGGCACTGTCTTTCTCTCAACACATCATCTCCAAACATGTACCACAATTTTTTTCTTGTTTGAACAGCATTTTGATTTTTTATAAGTAAAAAAGCAAAATATGCCAAAAATGATGCTTTCGATTTTCTATATTTGATGGGTCACCGAAAAAAAACAATTGTACAGATTCAAACAAAATTTTTTACAAATAAGCCTTAATATGTCAGCTGTTGAAGTATATAATGAAAATGTGGTTTAAAATAAAATTGACTGGTAAAAATACATGTAATTCCTCTAGTAATAAAAAAAATGAAATTACATTCCGAACAACCCAATACATAGTTTAACTTAACAGATAAGTCAGTGTTTTTCCAACCTTTTTCTAATAGTGGTACCCTTGTAATTTTTTTTTTCTTGGCATCCCTACTTCTTTATCAAAGTAAAATTATTGCACTTTTCTTACTTTAGTAATACACATACAGTGCTATGGTGCTGCAACACCACAGTTGAAAACTATTAGCTTAAGTGATTGTGTTAAACTGAAACTCAAAAATAATGAATTTATTTATATTAAAGAAAATACAGTAAGACCCCGCTTAACATGGGGGATGCATTCCTAGACAACAAAGTGCTAAGCGAAACAGCGTTAAACAAAGTCATTTTAACATAGAGTAAATTTGGTTGTGTGTTCATCTATCCCTAAGTAAACAGATTTTACTTTAATTTTAAGTTATTTTTATATTTATTTGCATAATAATATATGTTAAATAACACATTAACATATATGCACACAGAAATGTAAATTTCATTTCTTGTGATGAAGGTCCTGGCTCTTCTGAAATTCTTAAGATCGCATCCAAAATGCCTCGTTTTGCTTTTGCATTCCTTTCAAAATCTGGATTATTTGCTACAATTTGATCAACAATTTCAGTAATCATTACCAAACTTTTACTAAGGAAATCTGTAGAGAAATTCTTTGGGATCTTTGTTTTCAGAATCTCTATTTTCCAGTTCTACACGAATTTCTTGTTCTGCCAGTTCTTTAAGGTCATCGTTGGCAAGGTTCTCACCAGAAACCTGTGGTAACTCCTCATTTCCTGCTCATCTGCATCTCCTAGTCCCGCTGTGTATATTAGGTTGACAATTTGGTCAACCTAACGATACAGCGATAGGCTCTTCTCGTTGAGAATTCTTGGATACCTTCGGCCATAACTTCTATTCATGCATTTATCAGTTGCCAAGCCAGGTCGATATTGCCTATGGCATCCATGATGTTATATTTTTTCCAAAATTGCACCAAACAAACGAAGATTTAAAGAAAGGACACCTTTTTGCTACCTTTTACTGATTGGTTTGTGTTCGTAAATAATTGTATTACGTACAAATCAATGAAATGCTGTGATAATTAAAATCGGCATACATTTTGAGCTTTTTTTTAGGCTTCAAGCAGACCGCATTATGTCAAATCAGCATTAAGTGGGGTCTTACTGTAAATTACTTTGGTCTATGGTTCAATTTTAAATTGAGAAATTTCACTTTTTCTCCATTATTTTTCATCAGTTACATCTGAGTTTTTAATATAATTGCATTAAATAATATAAAATTACAAAGTAAATTTTTTAAGATAACTTTCTATAATAATAATATTTGATTGGTATTTATGTAAATGGTATAAACAATCAAATATGAAATTTAAGAGATGTTGGTAGTTAACCCCTATTCTAGAGAATACTGAGAACTCTGTAGGTAGTTAAAAAAACATTAAAATAATATGTATCAGTGATGGATAAATTGTGACTTTTAAGCCTCATACAGCTGTTGAATACTGATGATAAAACTTAAACAAGAAATCTGACCATTTAGAGTAAAAGTTAAATATGCAAAATCCGACAGTCATATTTTGTGTGATTTAACAATCAAAAGCAATACATTACATCACATTAACATTATATTGCCATAGCATCTATTTGTTGTTTTTTGTTCTACACTTTAAATGTGTGTGTGTAAAATTTGAGCTTGCACATTGGATGTCTGTCTATTCAAAGACCTTTCATGATCCTTCATTTGACTTCACCACAGAACTTGTGAGATTGAATTAATGCAGAACTAGAACCATTGCAGGAACAAACATTTTCTCCAGTAGGATTTTAGTGATGAATCCAGACTTGATTTAGAAAACAATTATTTCAGAGTAAGGCTGTGTGTCATTCAGGAAAGAGCAAATCCTTCATGTATTTAACAGTATTTAGGACAGATTATAAAATACAGTATGGCATGCAGCTTGGTATCATGCTAGAAGACCTCTAGTTACATTCAAGGAATGCTGTAGGTAGTGATGAGATTCTTGTCATGTTCTTTTCTACCTTGAACAATGCTCAAGAACAATATTTCTACAAAATATACAAGCAATACAGGAAATCCTCATTAGTTCAAAATTTGGGACAAAGTATTTGCAACTTCGAATTATGCAAGATTTACATATTTTTGTACAATATGCCATGTAACTGATGTAATTTATTAAGCAAATGGAATATGGCTACTTATACAGAAAATAATAATTAACAAAAATAGCAATTATCATTTATATTAATGAACTGCAGGTAAACAGCACATACTTGGTGAGAACTTCCTAGGTCGCATAGATTTTATAAAAAGTAAAGCAGAATTCCTCAAAATGTAGCCCAGATTATTTTTAAAGTTGCCCAAAAAGTAGTAGCCTAGAGTCCTACAAATATTTCACTTTGGGATTGGAATTCCAAAACCCAGCCATATTTTATGAAATGAGAAATGATGGTAGTCCATATGTAAGTTATGTATTATTGTAAAAGCAAAGTCATATTGACCAGATTATAGTTGTTCTTGTTCTGTTGTTTTCTTACAACATGGAGGTACTTCAATCTAAACAAAGGAGTTAATGTACTCATATTGCAGTTTGGATAGAATTTTCACTTTGAATTTTGAAGTAGCCCTATTTCGAACTAACTGAATTCCCAGCTGAGACAAAAGTAGTTATGAACTAATGAGATTTTGAACTATCTGAGTTTGAATTAACAAGGATTTCCTGTATAATGATTTTTATAATAAACATTATTTTTAGTGTTTTAATAATTTGAGAATCCTTACTTGACTGCCTTTTCTTAAACTTAGTCTTCCATGGACATGATTTGTTCTAGGCACAATTTGAAGAGACATTTAGAGATTGTCTAATCCTTCAACCAATTTAAGCATTTTACAAATGCATGTTGAAATAAGTTATTGACTATTTAATCAAAAGAAGAGAATGGATGCTTGTATTAATGTGTGGCCACTTCTTGGCCTAACATATCTTATTAAATAAACTAATTAATACTCAAATTTATTTAAAAACTACTCATACTATATCATAGTTATGTATTTCTTGGCATTGCATTTTTGAGAAATGTATATTGAATGTAAGATTTTAAAAACTTTACTCAGGAAGAAATAAATTTTTATTTTACAATTATGCCTTCAGTTATCTTTTTAAATTTTAAAATCTGAAATAATAAATCATATATTCAAACAAGTTTTTTATTACAGGCTGCTACAAAATTACAACTGTATTTAGTCATGCACAGACTGTAGTTTTGTGTGTAGGCTGCTCAACAGTTCTTTGTCAGCCTACAGGAGGACGAGCTAGATTGACAGAAGGCAAGTATTTATTTAATAACTAACATTTTATTTTAAAGGGTAGTTTTCTTTTTATAGAGTAAAATTACATATAATCAAATGTAAATGGCTATAATACAAATTCTGTGCAATGATTTCAAAAAATTATATGAAAACTTTTAATATATTTTAAATAAAAGTATTGTAAACCAGATATACACATTTAGTTTCCTCACAATTATATAAATGAAATAATGGAAGAGGAAGAAAAACTTATTACAATATTTTTGATATGTGAATGTAGATATTGTGCAATAAACAAAGTTTGAGAGATATCAATGTCTGAGGTTAAATAAAGGATATTACATGTGTAAAACTAAATGTGAATTTCTGATTTACGATATTTTTATTTGCAATGAAAATTTTATAAAACAAATATAATAAATTTATTTCATTTAGAAAATTATTAATTAACTGTAGTAAATCCTAGATTTTCCAAACCCAGACAGTTAATAAAAAAATAGACAAGCAGCAATTTAAAGTAAAAAAATGATTGAATTTTGTTCTAATTTTTTTTTTTTAAATATCATTAAAACACACCAACATATAGTGATTTACAGAGTTTTGTCTAATAACATTGATTTTTTTCCTTGAATTTAACAACTGGGTTTGTACTATGATTTAGTGAATGAATTAAAAAATATAAAACATCTTTTTTTACTTCAAGTTTTTGTTTTCATAATAGAAAATTAATAGTTTTTGAATTTTATTGGGTTGTCCAAAAAGTTTCTTTATCAAATTTATTTCATAAAACCCAAAATTACAAATATGTCACATTAGTGTAATTTATAATGAATTTGAAAGATAAATAGGCAGCATTTTAAAAAAATGTATTTTAAATTGCATTAATGGTTTTTCTTATGAATAAAAAAAATCATTAACATTGTTTGCAATTTAATCAAAGAGAAAATGCTGCAGCAATTGCTAGGAAAATTGTTCATTTTATGGTCAAGATGCTGCAATGAAATGTGGCTAAATATTGGTTGAAGAATTCATAAATAGGAAATGAGCAATTATTTATTGACATCATCACAATGCTGGGCTGTAATTTTTAATCGTGTTTTTAATTTAAAATATATGTTCTCCATCTTAAATTAGTAGTGTCTTGCCCTTGTATGTCATAATTTTCCTGTTAGATGACCAGCATGACTATTACTATCTAACTCCTGTCAGGGGAAATTTTTTGAATTGAAATAATGTGACTTCTGATTTACATCAGAGACTCGTATGTAGTTATTGGGGCCTCCTGCCCATATGGTTTCCATATCTGGTATTGTCTTTCATCTATCTAACTGTTGTCGAGATTAAGGAAAGACAGCAGGACAACAGTGGGAATTTACAGGTCTAAAATTTTTTCAAATTGCAGTCCAAAAATGATGAATTTTGGGCAGGAATATTTTCAACTATTGACAAGGATTTGCTGAGTGTTTACAGTTGAAAATAACTCTGGAATGATGAAAGTTTAACCCCTTCTTGTCCGCGCGAATTTTAAAAAAAATCATAATTAATAATTAAATTATAATTAAAAATAGTCAAAACTAAAAAAAAACGAAAGAAATGTGTTAATTTTGAAGAAAACACTTCAAAGTACAATTTCCTTTTTCTCGCCTTAGCGCGAAACTTGACACTGATGAGTCATTGTTTACACAGCTGGATGACCTAAATAAATATTCCGATCGTCGAATGTCGAACGCGTCGAAATTCGTTCGTTATTTACCGGGTGGGGCCGGCGCGCGGTCCTCTTCCGGTCCTCGAACAAAAGAACAGACCGAGCGAGCGTCATTCGACTGACCTGTTGTCTCTCGTTCCGGTTCCGTCCGTCGAAGATTTCGGTCGACGAATTTGGAAAGTCCCGTTCTCTGTCTCGTCCAGTGTCGGTTAAGGGTCTTTTATCTCGATTAGTTTTTCTTTAATTATCTCTAAATAACGTATATCGCAGTTAGTTTTAAACGATAAATTCGAAATTAACGAAATTGTCGGCCGCGGGTGAGCGACTAACAATGGCAGCAGCAACATCGGTTCACAAAGCAAATGAAAAATTCACCCAACTTTTAAAAACGGCCAAGGCGTCGTTAGACGCCTCCAAGAACTTCGGCAAGGAGCTGAAGAACAAAATTTCGTTGACTTAAAGCGAGAAAAACGTCGAGTGCTAGAGCTCACCAGTTTTTCCTGCCAACACTCACTTTTGCTCCTACAAGTTCCAAAGTCAACACTTTTAATTCTGTAAAAAGGAATTAGGCTGTCTCATCAGTTAAATGAGAAATTTGTTGGACAGAGTAACAATGTACTGTAGATTGCTGTCTAATCAGAAAAGTGTTTGTTTTTAACTGCTTAGTTAACAGAAGGCAAGAAATGAATATTGTACAACAGTGTTGAACAAAACAGAAGTTGGTGCAAGGTTAGTAACACTTACAAATCACCCAAATCAAATTTTCACCGAAAGACAATGTTGTGGGATGGGAAATTCTTTTCATTTCAATATATATATTGAAATAATAAACAATGTTAACATTATTTTCGTCATTTCTCTATCTAATGCATAAAATAAATTTAATGCGCACACTTTTTTACTCAGCTTCAGCAATTTTTTTTTTGTAGATAAACTACAGCTATCATATCACCATTAATACTTTAATTACATATACACATTTTATATATATGTATAAAATCGAGAATTCTTGTATTTATTCCAAATGTTCTCAGGAACATACTGCATCACAAAGATATTAATATAAAAAGTTTACCAATTCAAGTAACCAATTGGAATATTTTGAAAAATATCTTGTATTAAAGATGTACAGTACAAGAAGTTATTTTTTATTGAAGAAAAATTTAAAAATAATACATGAAATCATTTTACAGAAGTTCTGAAGTTTAAGTGGAATAATTTCATGCAGAAACTATTTTGATAGATGAAATCTCATTTTAATCAAAAGTTTTGAAAATATTTTAAGGTTTTTACTTCACTGTATATGAACAACTTCAAGTTAATTCCAATTTCCCTGTCATGAAGCAAGCAGCAATTTTATGGTAACATTTGGTATTTATGAAATTATAAGCATGGATGAAATCAGATTGGCTGTGTTGATTGTTTAACAAATTGTTTGATTTAAGAAACTTCTGATCATAATTTGCATTCTGATACAATAGAAAAATTAATATTTTGCTATTGTAATTTTCAATAGTATTAGTTCATACTACTAAATACTTTCTAGCATATTCAATTTTCAGAGCAAGCAGTCTAGTCTGCATCCAAATAAACTATGAAGTTATCCATTTGACTGAAACAAAATGCTTAAATGTTTTGGGATGATACTCTTTTGCTAGTTCTTTCAGAAACTGTCTAAACTTGGTTTTATTGATTTATCTTTGAAGTAAGAATTGCATAACAATTGCCAGTTATATCTCTTTTTGTTGACAATTTTTGAATCTACAAAATTTTCTTTTGCTTGTATTCTTTTTAATTTTAAGGTAAACCATATTTACACTGTTCTGAGGAATCCAAATTTGTTTTTCTGCATTCAATAATGTAAACATCTTAAACATGGCATAAAAAGTGAAATATTTTAAATTCTTTAAATTTACTTTCATGGCTAATTATCTGTCATGGTTTATTCTCAAGTATAAATATTGCTGTTTAATCTGCAGTGGTAATTTATTATTTGGTGAAGAAAATATTTTTTTTTGTGTGTCAAGCAATGAATTATGCCAAACACAAGAATTATTTGTGGTTTTCATTAACAATCTCATTAATGGCATATCTATTTAATAGTGTAATAAGAAAAGATTTCCTCAAGATGTTAATTAATGAGCCATTGGTGGGTGAAACCACTGAACCAGGCATTTGGTTGTAGGTTTGAGCTTAAACAACAGGCAATCTACACATTTTTCTGGATTTTCTTCAAGTGTCTATGTTTAAATATATAGGAAACTGGTTCCTAAAGTCCTCCCAAGAAGCACTCCTTTGGTAGATTGATTGCCACTGTGTTATAGTTAAAGACATACATCACAGATTTAGGTTAATGGTTGAGTGCTATTGTTCCATTAATAAATTTCAAATTTTTAAAATCAATCAGATAATTTTGCTTATTATATAAATTAGTTTCGATTTGAATTGAAATTAAAACTTATGTGAAAAATTTTATATTTAAACTTTGTTTCATCTATGGATTACATAAAATGTATAAAATTGTTGAAATCTATAAAAAAAGAAATAATTGAATTTTTTAAATGATATTTAACTTTTTTGTTGAGTAAGCAAGGCAAAAATTTTAATTTTAATAGCAATTTGTTTTAATCATAATTTTCCCGTTTTTAGGTTGCTCGTATAGGAAAAAGCAGCACTGAAATGTTATGGAAGAATTAAAAAAAAATTTCCCCGATAATGGAAGCAGTGTTAAGATTCTACGATATGTTACGTTTGTGGAATCTGCAATGTTTTTATGTACAGATGCCTAATTAAAGGTGTACAATAAAATATGTCTGAAGGGGACGTTTGATTTTCGTTTCTTTGTTTTTAAAAATTATCAATAATTGTAAATATATATAAGCAAAACAGTTACATTAATTCATGAAGATCGTGAAAATCTTTACAGTAGTCTTATTTGATAGGGAAATATAAATGGTCAAATAGTGTAAGAAACACACAGGGGCAACCTCTACGGTGACAAAGTAAAGCTTCGTAAAGTGCTAATGAATGTCTGAACAAATCTTCCCATAATTAAAAATCTTGGTAACTGAATTACTGTAGTCCGTCCACTGAAGGGTATTGATAAGAGCTTGGATTGTAGTGGTCGGAAACCAGTTGGCTGCTAGAATTGTTTCAATAGCTTTTTAGAAAACACATTGAAAGTTTTAGTGTCTTGATAGTCTGACAGTATTTTATTTTATTATAAGTTATTTTAATTAAATTTAATATAAAACGGATTTTAGTTGAAAAGAAAAAAACGAATAAATTAAAACAGTAATAGTGTCATTTCTAAACGCCTTTATATTATTTGAAAGTTGCTTTGTCCTCTAATCTTGCAATTCCAATTTTGTCCATTTATTAAGATAGGTACCAACTCAAAATTTCAGCCTTCTATGGCAATGCATTTTAATTATTAGGAGTCCCTCCAACACTCCTTACCCCGAAGCCCAATAAACAGTACAATTTAATTGTGATGTGTAAATGCATTGCAATGTAATAGTACTGATGGAGCCATTCCAGTTTTGAAATACATGACCAATAAAAGCTTGTTATAATGGGAAGTGAATGTCTGTAAATAAGATGAAACATTGCACTTATTGTGCAAGCTAGGGATATTTTAAATGTCCATAATTTCTTTAGTCATCGAAATACAACTTGCTATTAAATGTGCAGGTGTGTATGCATATCTGAAAGTGAGAACATGACCGACAACGTTGATAAACTATTCATCGACGGCGTATGGTGGAAATGTTAAGGGTCAGCTTATCGCTATGGGGAACCCGGGGAAGTTTAAAAATTCCAGGACGTTTTTGGGGGTGGTCTGCCTTGATATATCGGCTCCGTCCCATTGTGGGTCTGGCCAAATCTATAATGGGCTTGTTAAAAAAGCCGTTTTAGTGACTACGGCAGTTTTAAAACGGATTCATAACAAAATATAAGATACTAAAACTTGACTGTTGTCGCTTAAAAAGTTTAATGTTAACTGGCCATCAAAATGGGGCTATTTCAAATTAGAAGTTACAAAATATATATTGTGGCGGTCCTAATGTCAGTTCACACGCGTCGTTCCACGGTAGCCCACGTCCGAATCGGGGTCAATTATTTTAAAATTTCGAATAATAGACCGCGTTTGCTGTGAGCCGGACTCTTCTATTGCACTGTCACGGCGGCTTGCAGCTTGAATTATAATAAAACTGATTTTTTTTTAAATTTATTTGTTTCAAGTGAAATATAACATATGAAAATAAATAGCCACTGAGCAAACGACGCACCGGGAAATTTCCGATTTTCCGGTGGGCCAGTCCACCACTTTCTACTACACACTATCGGGGTGTTTCACCAACATTGCCTAATCGTGGTATTTGTAAGTCCGGCGATTAGACTAATACCGAGATTACCGACACGAGGATTTCACCACCAAATTTTAGCGAAGGATTAGTAAATCCCGAGATATTAAGAACAGGATTAGTGAATCCAATAATCTCGACACTAGAATACTTTCTTACACGTTACTTGATTGGATATTTCGGAAAGACGTAATACGCGCTTAGATAAAAACATGGCAGAAAACAAGAAACGAAGTCGACAACCCGATTTTTCTCATCGAGAAACAGAATACTTAATGGAGTTAATCGAGAAGTACAGTCAGTGGTGATATTCGAAATATTTAACAAGGGGTTCGCTAGCAGAAAATTTTTCCCTGACAATCACCGACAAATGAAATGGAAGTTTTGAATAGAAATAAATACAATACCTTTTCTTGCAACCGTACATCTAACAATCAGTGACGTACTTGGAACGTAACGAGCCGTGGGTGAAGGGCAGGTAACGATAATATTTTAGGGCTGTCGACCTTTTTTTTTAGGCAGGGGTAATGTTTACCGCGAAATGGCGCTTCTGGAAATACACACGTGTCATCATCTCTCGAGATACATTATACTTTTTCTTTCGCTGTCCATAGCCCGACACGTGTTCTACAGCCATCTTGTATTATCTCGCGCGCGTGGCATTCTGGGATCTCTCTTATGACTGGATCAAGAACTCTCTTGAATCTGTCGCGATTAGACCTCGATTGAAACGGTCGAGAGAGATCGCACCAAGACATACTCCCTGACCTTGCTCACAATCTACATTGAAATGCTCGGTACGAACGGGGTATAATACCCTATTCACACTGTATATTTTAAGCGGGATTAAGATTTAAGCAGAATTAAGTCGCATTGTCGAAAACAAGATTAACTACTCGTTCACACTAGGGGTGCATATACTTTTCGTTTTGTATGAATCGATCTGTAAAAGCGGATCAGTCCTTGTCACGTGATACAGATAGTTTCTGTCATGGCGGAAAGTATACAAGTAGGATCGAAGATGGCGGCAAACATTTGTTAGTTATTAATAGTCTCTCCTCGTTAGTTAACATATACTGAGTTTTAAAAATATTATACGTATAATATCTTTGTAACTCTGTATATGTTAACTAACAAGGATCAACTAATTAAATTAAAATTATCCATTTTATCTCTCGATATTAAAACTGTAGTTAGTACTAAACGACATACATTGTTATGAATTATCCTTTATTTGACAAAATTTTTTGTGCTCTTTCATACGAATTTTAATTCGTATTACTCTATGAATAAAATTGTTTTCCACAAAATAACATTTAAATAAAAATTTTACAAACTTAAAGAAAATAAAACTTGCACAAAAGATGAAAGTGCACGCCATACATTCTTGAAGTTCAACTTCTCAAAATTGTCTCTAAATACTTATTTTTTCATCTCAGTTTATCGGATATTTTAATAATGATGTTTTCACTTGCCATTTAATAGTTTTAAATAAGTTTCTTTGTCAACAATTAAACGTGTTTCTTCGTTATTTACTGTAAGCTTAACTTTAACCATGGAAGCCGCCATCTTTAATCTTTTTTATCCGATCCAAACGATCCTATTCTCCGCTCGGATTAGTTTGATCGCGATCCAGTTGATCCTAGATGGCGTTTGTATACGCAAATAGAGATTGATCGGATCGCAGTAGTTCCTTTGTATACACGATTTGAACGATCGAAGTGATCTTGGATCAGTTTGATTCCAAAAGTATATGCACCCTAGGTAATTAAAGCGAATTATTCGCTTAGCCCTCAAGTGGGTGTATTCAATATTACATTTTAAATAAAATCAAACTTTTGCTTATTTTTCATAAATCATCATAAATTAATTTATATTAAGTAATTTAAATTATAAATAACTTATTTAAAGATCATAAGACGTTAGTTAGGAATTATTAACATTTATTATCAGTGATGTCGTTGTCGTTGGCAACACGATTCTCTCAATGTTTATATCACTTTAGCGATAGAACTGTGATAAGAATGGATTTTTGACAGAAATTTATATATATAAATATATATATATATATTTTTTTTTCGTAAACAAGAAATTTATATTATCATTTAAACTTCTTGTACCGAAGCAGCATATACATGCTAACAGAGAAGAGTATCGTTTGTTCGAACATTTGAACCTGCACATCTGCTTCCGCCATTATTTTTGAACTTGTGACGGACCTCGTGGAAAGCTTGAAGCGACTTAAGCTTCTTTGAGAAAGCGATTTAAGCTGAGCCGGTTGTTTGTAGTTAAACCGGTTTAACGTTAAGTCAGTTCTGTTCATATTTCATACCTTAAGGTGGCTTAGTCATTTAAGCTGGCTTAAAATGAACAGTGTGAATAGGGTATAAGGAAAATTCAACTCAATATATAAAACAATCCGATGTAATCATCGCGGCCAGGTTTTATGGTGTTTTATTTATTTGCAGCAAACAAATGTCACTTTTGAGAACCCCATGGACATTCGTAAGTTTTAATAATTTACAAATGTCCATGGGGTTCTAAAATAATATATTAGCGAAAAAAATCTATAAATCCTTAACAAACCATTCGAAATAACTTTTATAATATAATATCATACCTGTTTGGATCATTTAGAGAACAAATTTTTTCTTTTGTAGAAGGCTTCTTCTTCTCCCCGTTTAAGCGAAATTTCTTCCAGGTCTTTGAATCTATACATAACAGTGTTTAAGAATAAATTAAAATTCAAAAGCAAATATAAAAGTATTACAGTATGTAATTACCTTGTTTGTTTTACTTTCGTATTTAGTTGATGAAAGTTGTTTGGCGATCTATCGATTGTCGTAAACGAACCGAGAATAATATAACTTCGTCACTCTTAACGTTATCTAGATCTGACAGTTATTCCATCGATAATATTGGATTTCTAATGCTCTTTGTGGCACTTGACACTTCCTTTTAAGAAAATGTTTCGAATATTGAAATGAAATAACGAATACAGAATCTCGTATACTGTATATTTAACGCTTTTACTTTTTTTTTAAATAGCAATTCCTAATATGTAATTTGATAATTACATTTTAGGAAATATTGAAGGTTTTTTGATACAAAGTCATCAGAATCACGTGTTCTTTTCCTTGTCAGTAAAGCGATCATTCGGGGAATAGAAAATAGTCTTAGGAAACGAAAAAACAAGTGCATATTTCCCTCTTCTTTCTTCTATGATTCATTCCATTGTCAAAGTTTCGTTATTGATTATTTGGTGGTTTTCTTCGATTTCTTCAATAGTGTCGCTTTCGTGCTCCTCCGTTTCTATCGATGGCAAAATCATCTTTGACATTGGAATCTTCTAAATCGCTAGAAAACTCATCCGTCTAGTTATAAGTCTCACCGAATGGGTAGAATAATCAGTTATGACTCTCCGAGGTTGTACAGAAGCTCTATTTTCTTTGATTACCAAACTGATCATTTACGCTTCGATCCTAATGATGGAGATAAACTAAATTTAATCGAATATTCAAAGACATTCCTATTGTTATATCTTTGAACTATTACTATAATTTATATCTAAACAAAAATATTTTTATTGTCACGAATTTTGTCTTATCAGACAATTCTGGATATACTAGATAGATCTACGTGGAAAATCACAAAAATACGAACTCGCGAACTGCTCGTCAGGCCATGGCGTAACTAACAACTAATTTTAAGATTTTGTTTTGTGGTTATCTGGGAGGATGATTTAAGAAGTTCAATCAAAATGGAAAAAAATTAAGCGTATCATAAAGTACTATTTATTTATAATTCTTTTTTAGTTTAAATTTTATTCCTAAACCTCCGAGGATCCAACACACGCATTAACCCCCGTAAGTAGCCTACTCCACAGCTGTCAGGATCACACTTTTCTATCTGAATATTTTGATTTAGGCCTACAGGTTTTTCCAGTTAGTAATGTATTAAATGTGAATGGTAAACATTTATAATGACATCAACGTGTATTTTTATAGAAATTGATGAGTGAAAAGGAATGTTACAGACATTCGAAATGCTTATCATCATCATAAAAACTAAATAAATTTGTTGCGTCCGGTCACGTGTTGGTTCGGTCTTCTTTTTTAAAATAACAAATAAAGGAATTATCAGATAACAACGCGGTACTCATCAATTAAAAAAATTGACGAGTACGAAATTGACGCAAAGGAATTGATGGACTGTGACTTTGATATCTTGGAATTGTTTGAAAAGTAGATATAAGTGTCTTTCGCCCTTTCCTTTAAACTAAAATTGCTCCCGTGTAGCTTATTATAAACATTTAATTGTTCAGTAAGTTTTTAAACGATACATTTCACGATTGCGTTCATAAAATTTAAGAAATGTATTTTTATCGTAAGAAATAATGTTGAATAATCTTCAATCAACATGAATTAAGTTGTATTTTATAATAAAATTTTGTATACAGTATCTATTATTAGTAGTAATATAAGAAATAAGAGAGTTTAGTCAGTCAGATTAAGAGAACGGATTATCGAATTAACGTAAAAATTCTAGAGTCACAAAAGTAGTAACGGAATCTTGAGACAAAAGGCATTTTTTCCAATAATTCAATTGAGTCAAAAAGATGTCTTCCGATGCTATATTGGGCGATAAAGATAGACTTTTCTCTAGCTTTTTCACGAGACAAGCATTTAAATACCACAACCACATAACGTTACTATAAGGCCAATATACACTCCAATCGTCACTGCAATTTAAATATAGGCATATTTAATCATTTTTTTTTTTTTTTTTTAAATCTCAGTCGGGTAAATATGATTACTCACTTATTATATTCGCGCATTTTCCTGTAGATTTTATGTTCTATTATATTTCTGTTGAAAGGCTGACGGGAAAGATCTCTATATACAGCTTTGTTTCCTGTTTATCATTTGATAATGATGAGTAAATATTGAATTTGGATCATTTGAATTACTGTTATTACTGGTACAATACTTACTTTGGCCTATGCGACTGAACGTATAATCAATAATAGTTGCTGCAATACCGTAACTGTCGATAGTAATTTTTTCCCCGTTTAATCGGAAAGGAATTGATGACAACATTGTCTTTTTAATTAATACATTTCCTAAATGTAAGTCCCGATGTTCAAAGTTTGCTGCAGATTCAGCTACAGCGATTGAGCAACTCACTTGTTTAATGATACTGCATACTTGCTGTGGCTGCAGGTTCTAAATGTAACAACGTATAGAAATTAAATATTTAGTGATTCGTAAGATGAAACGATTCTCGGCGTTTAAAATCATTGTGAGATGTCACAATAAGTAATTACTCATTTAAGTTTATATTAATTATCGGATATTAGGGATATCAGAGGCTTGGAAACAAGTTGACTTAAAAGAAGTAAATTCACAAAAACAAAATAAACGAGAATGACGATTCTTACACTCGATAATATTTGCTGTCCTTCATACTTCATGTCGTAAATAATATACATTTGATTAGATGGAAAATTACCTGAAAGAAATGAATCACACATAGAAAATGTATATCGATTAGATTACAGCCGGAATTTTATTATTTTACCCGGGTATTTGGTTCTAGATCGATATTTCAAATGATAAATGTCCCAAGCTTTGCAAAGATACTTTGGAAATGGACCAGTCACACAAGATACTCTGTTAATTTAACAAAATTTTAAACAAATTTTAATTAGTTATTTAATTGTACAAGAATTTTAAAATAAATAGATACAATACGATCGTGAAGTCACTCCGCAGTAGGTAGACTGACTTCTTTGCTCATGGGTATCCCATTTTCTCGCCTACCGCGGAACGACTTAACGATCGCACTGTATAACTATCGATCTAATTATATTATATAACTACGATGGCACTGTATAATATTAATATATACTAGAACAGATCCACTTTTGAGCGTTTCATTCGATTGTATAGGAGCCAGTTTCAAAACAAAGTCCTCCTGGGAAGCAGTCGACTAGCGGCCAGGTAGATAAAACTCTAAACACTGGTCGCGGGTTCGCGCTTGAATTACGGGCTGGCCCCGTGGAGTTTTCCAAGTTTTCTTCTCGTGTCTGAAGGGTCAGTTTCCCATAGAAAATCCTCCCGGCAAGAACTTTCTCCTTGGCAAATCGTTCATGTTTTGCGTATTCAATTCGGATTGATTTGATGTTACATCAATCCAATGCAAATTGAATATTTTTAATCGTATTAAAATATTTTAAATGTACAGAGAAATAGTTAAGAAACGTTGTTTCTTCCGATATTTACATTCCTGTGTATGAAACATTAGAGCATTTTAAACAAAAATATAATTTTTTATTCATACCTATTAATTCTAGCAAATCCAGATGTTCTGTTCATTTCATCGTCGGATAAGGAACTCAAGGTTCTAAATCGAGATAATAAAATGAGATTAGATATAATAAATATTTTCAAACTCTCATTTAACTTATTTTGTATCGTCCCCAAATCTTGCAACTCAGATGTCATCCACTTCTATCAAGATAGAAATCTGAAACTTTGAAGATATACCTAAGTCCGATCACAATGAATTTTAATGTGGGCCCACCCCATCCGAAACCCGATAAACAATCAAATTTAGAATTTAATCACGATGTGGTGAATTTGCTCAGATTCACAATGATGTGACCGGGTGATGAAAGACAGGGTTTTATACATCCGGAATAGCCCAACCACGAAAAATACATTCGCCCGGATTCGATCCCGAGTACCCTAGAGTGGAAGGCTGACGCTTTAATCACCTTAGCCTAGGAATTTCTTAATATAGAAAAAATTTAATGGAATAAACAATTTGTCAAAAATGTTTTTGATGTCCCCATAAATGAGAGGTCCTGGCCAAATGGTCCTATTGACCTCCATTTTGATACGAACGTCGTACATGATTATGAACATCGTTGAACTATTAATATATATTAGAATTGATATTGGTGATTGAAATATGTTTTTTCTTGTATGCCCGTACATACAGGGTTTTCCTTGTACTACTAAATAAATAAATTAATATGTAAGACTTACAGAGACGCAATTATTTCTGGATAAACTGTTTCAAAGTGTTCCATTTGTTTCCCATAAAAATTATTAAAACCGCTAACTGGGACAACTTTAAAAATCTGAAATGGAATTTCCCATTCGTCCAAAATGGCATACACGTTTCCATAAGATCCTTCGCCTAATTTTTTCCAACATTCGTCCTTGCAACTGTTAAAGACACTAAACTTAGGAAATTTTAGAATAATAAATTATTATGGAATTATGGAGAGTAGTTACTTTTCTGGAATGACTTGTGAGAATGTAAGAAGATTAATTTGATTACAAGCTTTCAGTACCAAATTATAATACTTTGTTCTCCGTTTCATCAAATCAGTTATGTTGAATCTGTCGAACGGTACATTCACACTCAACATTGAACTTGATCTCGACGTTCTTACTTCGGAGCATTGGTTGATAAATGATACTGTTTTTTCCGAACGGGTTTCTTTAATCGATAACCAAATTTCGGTATTGAACTGAAAATTTTAAGTTTACGTCACTACATTGTGTCTTCGAAAGAAAAGAAAATGAAAATTTTAAAATTATATATTTTATGTGAATCGTTAAGAATTACATTAAATGTAGCTTTGAGATCATTCGTGTTGCATTAGTAAGATTATTAATAACCAGATGATCGAGCCACTCTCATTACAGATATGCTCCAAATCCGTGATACGTATGAGAGAACATTTCGCGCAGAGGAAAGAATTAAAATTTAAAAAAAATATAATATTCATTTAAAATTAATACGCGCCTCACCAACGGGCTAGCTACGTGGATTTTTTTCAGATTTTCTTCACTAAATGATGCCGGTTTCTTACAGAAAGTCCTCCCGGGAGGCACCTCCTCTTTGGCAGATCACTCGTGAGTTGCATTGCCTTATCCCATTAACTATATCCTTTCTACCAATCAATGAGGGACCAGTTGTGAAAAAAGGATTGGTTTGATGGGCCATCTAGGTAGGAAGGACTTTTATAGGAAACTGGCCTCTATTTAAGCACTAGACACGCGAAGAAACTCAAAAAACTGCTCACGGCCAATGCGTTGGCCAGGCGCGAATCCACGATCGGTGGTTTATTCACTCGGCCATTGGCAGGTCGCTGAAAATATCAGCTTACATTTTTAAAAATCCACAATTTCATATCGAGATATTTCTTATTCAGATACTTGCGCGTGGATGCTTGCAAATAAATTGTTTTCCTACGAAGCTTCAAGTACGATATACGTGTCAGCACTGCTTTGAATCTCTCCTGCAAAATTGTCAAATGACGAACTCGTTTCAATTTTTCCTTCCTGTACCAAAGCTGAATGATCAGAATGACGGAAACGATCGTTCTTAGGAAAACGTTTTTGTTTCTGACATCTCTAAACCATCTTTGTATAAGCAAAGATTTAATCCACAATATCCAACGTTCTTTTAATATTGTTATCATCACTAATCTGGCGCAATGCTTAATCCACCAATTCTCCACGTAATTAATTGCTATTTTTGCCGATGCATTCCGAATGACGTCCAGCAAAATTTTCTTTTTATAATTATATTCATTGACTGTAGACATTATGTGTAAGGCCGATAATAATTTTAAGATGGAGTAACGCCTATCGTTTATGCTGTACCAAGTCAATATCCTTTCTACGGCTCCTTGTTTCATATTGTCTATAAATATACATACATAAAATAATACAAATAGATTTATATACAGTACAAGTGTCTTAATTTATAATTTTCACTGATTATTTACTTACTTAATTGCTTTAACTTAAACAATCCCGTCGATATAACGAGTAAAATTGAAATGATAACAGAAATTATATTTGTATATCCGAGGGTAGATAGCATTTTATAATTGACATTTATTGGGAATATATGATCTAAAATACCATGTTTTTGTTGTTCATTTTATTGAAATTATTATAAACATTATTTCGATCTATTGTTACTGGAGATAATCTAATTAGTATTCTAATAATGTAATCTTTAACGGATTTAAAAACAGATTAAACAAAAAAAACCTGCTATTATGCAGAGTAAATGTAGCATATTTAATAATTTATTTATCAATCTTAGGTTCTAACGTATAATTTATGTTTGAAAATATTAAAATATATCATTTTTTAAATAATTATACAGTAGAACTTCCGCCATACTCGTTTTCACGTTTTAATGTAGGCCTACAAGGTAGCCCAAAGTAAATTAACAGAAATACATCTTCAGGTTAAGGTAAATAACATTAACATAAAACAGTATATCTTTTATTTTAAAAAGTTCACCATATTTGGCTGAAATTTTTAAAATAAAAATAAAAAGTATAAATAATTTAAAAAAAAATCTTTCTTGTGCTCTTGAGCTACAAAAAAGATGCCTCCACGATGGAAATGTGCAAAATTGAATTCTTATATGATGTGACAATAAAATTATAAGGTTTTGATCACTATGAATCGATATTCTGTTTGTAATAATTTTCCTTTTAAAATACAGATTTGATATTTAAAATGTTGCAATAAGCTGCATACACTAAATTTAAACAAGGCATCACAAAAATGAATTACTTTTAAAATTTTTCGAATTAAATAATTCGCAAAACATTTCAACAATTGCTATTGGAACTGCAGTGCCACTCCGTGCGCGTTGTTAAAAGACCAGTAGTGATTGTAGCACTCTCGCAGCGAAAGAGGCGGTGCACTATTGCGCTGAATTACAAGCCTTACAATACCGTGCAACGACATGCAACGGTCGCTGCTTATGCCGCCATTTACGTTACATTTTCGCTGAATAAAAAAACGCAGTCATCTTGTATCTGCTGAATGCCCTTTGTAGTAGCGACACTTCCGAACATATTGAGCATTTTGACGTCAAAATGTTCGGAAATACCGCTAGTACTGAAGATGTTCGGCATAAAAATATTTAATTGT
This sequence comes from Centruroides vittatus, assembly GCF_030686945.1. Taxonomy (NCBI): domain Eukaryota; kingdom Metazoa; phylum Arthropoda; class Arachnida; order Scorpiones; family Buthidae; genus Centruroides; species Centruroides vittatus. Next base: position 2,161,547 of record NW_027120741.1, read on the forward strand.
TCTGGTATAGTTGAATCTCCTGAACGCAGTCATCGAATTGCCTTTCTGATATCCTTTCTACTGAAGAACTCGCCTCAACTTTGGTCTCCATTCTTGTTAGGATTATAAATAACCTGTCGTTACTTTTAGTTTCAATTAAATAATAATTAATTTCCATGTAATGCACAAAATCAAAAATAAAGTCGCCATTTCTACTCCTAAGTTCTGTCGCCTGAGGCAGTTTACCTCTTAGCCTGGCCTTTCGGCACGGCCCTGCTCCTACGCGTAAAGTTGTGTGTCTTCAAAAAATGTTTTTACGATGTATCTGAAGTTCAATAGTAAAAGTTTTTTGTTTCAAAATTAATTTTTATCCTCCTTGTCTTCCAGTGTTCTCTTAAGTTTTTTTACATCTCCAGTGGATAGTAGTGCTCACTTTCGGGATCACTGATCTAGGTAATGTTGAGAATATTTTATCACTGTCCAATGTGTGGCATAAAATTATTAATTATTTTAAATTTTACTAACTCTTACTGTCTCTCTGCGTCTCCGCTATTACTGGAGTGTCCTGCCGTTCGTGGTCATTTAGGGACGACGGTGAAAGAAAGAAAAAAGATGGCAGCACCCGTACTATCGATAGTACCGATCTATGATTTAAAATATGTTTTTTTTAGAGACAAAAGAAAGGTCCCAATTGTGAAACTTAAAGACGTGAAAAACCCCAAGAAAACTCCAAGCGGCCAGCCTGTTGGTCAGACACGAATCCGCGCTCTACCATTCGACCCCCGTGGTTCCCAACGAATTGGATAACCATTAATAAATCGGTTTAGACATTTGACTATTTGAAAACACCGCAAGAAGATTATTCCGTCTTCTGTTCAAATATTAATCGCTTGTATTGCGAGGAGTTTTGTTAAATTTAAGATCATTTACTTTTAATATTTTAAAAATAAAATTATATACGTATTTTAATTTATATAATACAAATATTTTTTTTATTGTGAGCATATTATAAGCATTCGCACAACGATTACATTCTACATTAAGGCAATGATTGACGTCTGAACGAGGTATCTCTCGCCAATTTCATACGTCAAAAGTACTTTTTCCGCAACAATAAGACATTCAGAATAAACATCTTCCATCATTTTCAAAATGCTGGAAGATCTTTATTCTAAACCTTAAATTTCGGCAATTTTTGATGATTTTTTTAAAGTTCTATAATTCAAAAATGATTTTTCAGTCATTTATTTACTTTTATGTAGTCAGTTTTTCATTATTATAATTTATAAAATATATAAATAACAATATTTAAAATGATTATTTATAATAAATTTCGTAAATTAAATTATAAATCTATATATATAATCGAGACGAGTTGATAATAATAATAATAATAATCAGCGCAGAGCCCTAACGGTTAGGAGTTGAAAAGTTGAAATTTTGTACGCAGTTAGGGTACGTCACGAGGACGCACACTAAGAAGGGATTTTTCGAAATTCCTCCCCACGGGGAGAGGGACAGGATTAAGGCTTAACACTTTCATCAACAATGAAAGTGTCAACAATGGAATTGTTAGGAGAAAGCGACGTGCAAGACGCAGATGAAGTGTTTTTCGTTTTTGCGGAAAATCGAACGTATTTTTAGACCCATCTAAAAATTCTCTAATTAGTATGGAAACAGGGGGACCAAATTCTTGCATTTTGTGAAAACGGGTAAGGTTGAATATAACGAAATAATCTTAATTTTCGCTAAAACGGTTAGGATTGAAAGTTGAAATTTGGTACACAGGGTACCAAATTTAAGTACCAGAGTGTTAAATGAAATTACTATGTCGATGAGAATGGTGATAAGTTATTTTTCTGAATTCTTTCGAAATTGAATTTGAATATTATTCATATTTCGTGTTATGTAGACATTAAGTTGCGACACAAAAGGAGCAGGAAAACTGATGAGTCAATTTTGTGTAAAATACGAAATTTGTTATTTTGCATTCTTACGATATTATTATATTTGATCATTAAAGAACTGAATGTGTTTATCGTCTTCTAACAGAATTTATACAAAATACAAAAATAGACAACATCGTTTTACGTTTAAATTATTTTCTATGAATTTTATACTTTTATACTTCTTTAAATTGATTACTGTACCGAAAAATACACACTAACTTGTAAGAAACAATAAATATACTTTACGCTTCAATAAATTCAGAGAAAAGCGACGAGTCACAACTGTAATTAATTAAATGCATAAAAGACATTTAATTTTCTTTTACTTTTCACTATTTGTTTTGCAGACACTAAGAGGGTCTTTTAGTCACTCTTATCGTGGGTTCGGTCAGATGAGGCTAATAATGAGGACAGATGGTGAGGAACAGACCCAACAGATCGCGGTTTGTCCCTCATCCAGGTTCGGTTTCCGGTTTACAAGTGATATTAAGATTTTATTTTAAGTGTTTAAATAATTTACATTTAGCTATCGTAATTATATTTCAACATATTTTGAGAGTATATGATGTTTATAAACATTTTGAAATACTATAATAAAAAGCACATTTATACTTTTTTTAAATCAGGGCCGAATTTATGGCGATCGAGGCCCTAAGCTCTCAGTGTTTCAGAGGTCCCATATTCTGCCAAGTTAAAATTTTAAAAGTAAATTTTAAATTGAAATGAAAAATTTATTATTTTATTTCTATAATAAGCAGGTTTTGTTTAATAATATCGACAATTTAAAAATTTTTTGTTTATTAATAATTAAATTTCATTATTTCAAATTTAAAAAAGTGAATTCCCTAGCACAAAACTTAAAGCAAGTTTCTAATTGATGTAAGCAGTCAAACTGAGCTACAGTTTAAAATCCAAATGAAACAAATGAACAATTGGTCTCGAGAGAATAAGGCCCCAATAAAACGCGAGGCCCTAGCTTAGCATATGAAAAAATCCGGGCCTGGGTTAAATATAATTTTAATCTTTCATTTCTATTCAATAGTATGTGTAGAGTTACTAATAGTATTTGTTTATTCACTACCGGTATAAGCTGTTCAAAATGTTACCAAATAAAACGAAAACCTGCCATACCGGTAAGAGTATTCGATACCGTGCGATTCCGTTATATACAGGTTTAACTGTAGATTTAATTTTGCATTTTATGAACTATTTGATTTACATAATCATTAAACCTTTCTAAAAATCACTATCATGTATACATGATAGTGATTTTTTACATAATAATAGTGATTATATTTATATAATAACTAGCAGGTAGGCCCGGCGTTGCTCGGGCAAAAGTAACGATAGCGAAGATTAAGATTATTACTTTATAGTCAATCTTGCCCTTTTCACAAAATGCAAGAATTGGGTTCCCCTGTTTTCGGACTAATTCGAGAATTTTTAGATGGGTCTAAAAATATGTTCGATTTCCCGCAAAAACGAAAAAAACTGCATCTGCGTCTTGCACGTCGCTTTCTCTTAACAATTCTATTGTTACGTAACACTTCCATTGTTGATGGAAGTGTTAAGCCTTATTCCTGTCCCTCTCCCCCGTGGGGAGGAATTTCGAAAATGCCCTTCTTAATGTGCGTTCTCGTGACGTATTCTAACTGTGTACCAAATTTCAACTTTCAACTCCTAACCGTTTGAGCTCTGCGCTGATTATCATCATCAACTCGTCTCGATTATATATGTTACAGTCAAAACCCGTTTTTAGTTGGAACGCGTTTTAACTAGTTGAAAGTAGTTTATACTGGATGTATTTGTTAAAACCCGTTTTGTCTAGTTAAAACTAGTTTTAACTCAAATTCATTTTTACTAGCAGTAAATTCCAGTTTTAACTAGACAAAACGGGTTTTAACAAAGAAATCCAGTATAAACTAGTTTCAACTGCAACATATAGAAGGATTCGGGTAAGATGGTAAGGGGAGAAAGATGCCTACTTTTTGATAATTTCAAACGGTGACGTCAAATATTGTCATGTGTTTGTATGATGAATCGTTGGGCCAATATTGAGTGCGGAAAGCTGTAGTTGGCTACCGTTACCACATTTTCTACATCCGAGAAGAATAAAAGCAAGAACGAAGTTTTTGTTGCGAAATGTTTCTAGAATCATTTTAAAACTAAAAGTTAAAATAGAATTTGTTAAAAATTGCAAAAAACAATTAATGTGTGATGTAGTTAAGGTTCTAAAGTTTCCATTGTGAGCTACCGCCAATCCCGATCGGACATGCTAGAACACGTGACTCCACTAGGCATCTTACCCCGACAAATGGAAAAGAAGCCACATTTTTCTTGGGGTAACATGCCTATTTTTTGTTAATTGAATTCCAATATGCCTATTTTTAATAAATTTTTGTTTTCTCGTTTTATTGCAGGATATGCATAGAAATTATATAAGGACTTCTCAAAAAGGTTTTTGGACTGAAAAAAGCTTTCAGCTAGCTATAGAGCACGTCAGAACGGGTGGAAACTTAACAATACTTATACTGTGCTGTTATACTTACTATGAAGTACTTTGTACTACATATGCAATAAATTAAATTTGGTTAAGATATTCGAAAATTAATTTTATGCTATTATATTTGTTATCTTACCCTAATGGCATTTGGCATCTCACCCGGATACTTGCGGTGAGATGCCTAAAATACCAGACAGTAAACAAGTCGTCATTGCAAACGCAATATACAATTATTTTTCATATACTCCAAAGTTTTCTTTGAAAAACATGCTCAAGAATATGATATTTTCGTTAGAGGCCTCCAAAACCCAAATTATCGCTATAATTTCCTTCATAAGCAAAATGTTAGGCATCTTCCCCGAATCACTATACATAACTTTATTTATTTCCCCCAAACATATTTATGTAGCTAAAATTAGTTTTAACTAATGTTAAAAGTTAAAACTAGTTTTATCTAAAATCAAAACATGTACAGCAGTAAATTAACTATACAAACCCCGTTTTTAGTTAAAACTAGAATTTACTGCTAGTCAAAAATGAATTGACTAGCAGTAAATTCCGTCAGCCAAAATGCCGTCAAAACTAGTTTTAACTAGACAAAACGGGTTTTAACAAAGACCTCCAGTATAAACTAGTTTTCAGCTAGTTAAAACGCGTTCCAACTAAAAACGGGTTTTGACTAACATATATATAGATTAAATGATGATAACATGTTTATGATAGTCTTCGACTATCATAAACATGTTATCATCATTTGTTATCATGTTATCATGTTTATGATAATGTTACATGTTTATGATAGTCTTCGACTATCATAAACATGTTATGATAGAATGTTATGAAGACTATCATAAACATGTTATCATCATTTAATCTATATATTATTGTATTTTGTAGATGTGTATAGAAAAGCAGAATATACGATATTTGATATTAAATGACTTACAAAGTACAGTACTAGCAATCTATATAAATAAAAATGTAAATGTTCGTTTGTTCAAAATCTTAAATCTCCGAAAGTTCTTCACCGATTGCTTTGAAATTTTGACACAACGTTTAATTCGAATACGCGCGTGTTTTTATATACCTACTATTATATAAATGTCACACGAAAGAGGAGGAGAGGGACTGGATTAAGGATTGTACCGTGAATAACTCAGCTTCTATTATACTATTTTAGATCCGGTTTTTTATTTTTAACTGCGTTTTAGTAGGGTACCACGTGGGGATGAAAGAAGTGTATTCCTTAACAATGGAAGTGTTAACAATTGAAGTATTAAGGATGAAAGTGTTAAGAGAAAGCGACGTGCAAGATTTACAAGCGCAGATGCGGTTTTTTTGCGTTTTTGCGGAAAAACGAACATATTTTTAGACCCATCTAAAAATTCTCTAATTAGTCTGGAAACAGATTAATTAGAGAGACCCAATTCTTGCATTCTGTAAAAACGGGTAAGATTGGCTATAATCTTAATCTTCGCTATCGTTACTTTTTGCCCGAGCAACGCCGAGCCTATCTGCTAGTTATTTATAAAATAAATTAAAAGATATTGACAAAATTTCACCGATACTTGTACAAAGCCAATAGGAAAACCGTTAATTGTTTCTCATTGTACGAATACGGCAACTAAAAAGACAATGTTAAATGTATGCATCACTTTTATCGTCGTTACGTGTCTTAAGGAGCGTTTCTTACAATTTTTAATTGGGAACGTAGTTCGAAAATCATAAGTATCGATCGAAAACAATATCCCCGTTCGTCGATAGCCTATAAGAGTATCAGACAGAAAGAGTTAACTCACTAACGTTGCCACTAGAACGATAATTGGTTGGGTATCATCGCGTCACTCTAGAGGATATAGTAATAGCGCAAACGCAATGAGTGTTATATTTCTTTATAAACAAGATCGAACCACTAGCAAGTTTTGTATCGGCTGCATAAACATATCAGAAATAAAGGTAAGAGCAAGTCTCTTTTATCCTAGAATAAATTACTTTTCTCTGAGTTACAGTTGATGGTAAGAAGATGATTTAGAATAAAATTAACTTTAAATAGAAAATCGGAAATTTTTTCTGATTACTTTAAAGGTTATTTTGCTAATAAATATTTTAAATTTTTATTATAAAATTATTGGAAATTTTCATAAAGTTTTGAGATAATTTTGAATGTCTTTTAACGACTTTTAAATGTTTTATCATCAAATCCAGCGATAAATTATACCAGACAATTTCTTTTGGAAGAACGTTGTTAACGATCATACAACAGTTATTCTGAGTAATTAATACGTTTTTTTTTTTTACTTAAAAAATAGTATTTTATAATTTTTATACTTAAAATTTTAGAACAAATATGCTTCAAACTTACATTAAAATTTTCATTAAGAATATTAAATGTAACGTGGAGGAATAAATATTGCTTAATTGGATGAGTTCTTGTCCGGATTCTCTAACATAATAAACAATTCTTCGATTAAAAAATATATCCGCTAGCAATACTCAATTTGCATATTTTATTATAGGAGCTACTTACTAAATATAACCGATGAATTTGGAAGATTACAGAAAATGGGGTTTGTCTCTTTGAAATTCGAATTTCAAAACAATGAAAAAAAATGTATATTTTTACAAAACTGGCGACGATAGATTTATGAATTTATGTTTGATGTCATTCAGGAAAAATCTTAATCGATTATACGGCAGATTATCTGGAGAATATACGCGAAAGACGCATTTTTCCCGACGTTAAACCGGGATACATGAGGCCTTTATTACCAGAAAGTGCTCCAATCGAAGGCGAAAAATGGGAAGATATTTTCAACGATATCGAACGAGTGATCATGCCGGGGGTTAGTACGGAATATTCTATACATTTTATTATTCGAAATATAAACATGTTATTAATATCACGTTTATGGTATTTAAATTTTGTAGGTAACTCACTGGCAAAGTCCTCATATGCACGCTTATTTTCCTGCTATAAATTGTCCTGGTTCGTTACTTGGTGATATATTATCTAATGCGATTGGATGCTTAGGTTTTACATGGGTAATAATGTTTCATTCGGCAGTTTTGTTTTATTTTATTCTTTAAACAAATATTTTTCACAATTATTTACAATCAGGCATCCAGTCCGGCGTGTACCGAATTAGAGATTATTGTAATGGATTGGTTAGGGAAAATGATAGGATTACCCGAAGAGTTTCTTCACGCTCATTCCAATGGTTCGGGTGGAGGAGTCATTCAGGTAATGTCATGTTTATAGCCAACTGTAACTCATTTTAATAGTTTATGAGAAAGTCCACTTCCTATAGACTTCGGCAAGTGAAGCAACATTTGTAGCATTGCTTGCGGCTCGAACGGAAGTGATTCAAAGGGTTAAAAAAGATTATCCGGATCTGGACGAAGCAGAAATCAATGGTAGACTCGTAGCATATTGTTCCGATCAGGTAAGATCATAATTTGTTTAATGGAGATTTATTTAAAGTTATTTAAATATAAATTCTTATGTTTTAAGGCTCATTCTTCGGTCGAAAAGGCAGGATTAATCGGATTGGTCAAAATGCATTACATCGAAAGCGATGAAAATTTGAGCCTTCGAGGAGAGAAATTAAAAGAAACCGCGGAGAGAGATAAACAGAAAAGCCTCATTCCATTTTTTGTAAGAAACATTTAATATTATACATAAGCTATGTTAAAAGTTATTATAGTTATTTCCATCTAAAGATTCAGCAAATTCCATTAGAAAATTATTGATATGTTGGGATTTTCTGAACGCATTTTCGTGGTAAAACAAATTCGCACGAATGTAAATGCTGTAATGACTTGGAGTGAAACTTGCAGGAATGTTAAGAATAAAAATTTGTTTCAGATCGTTCAATTTAAATAACAGTAACAATTTATTTATTTAATTTATTTTAAAAAGAGGAAATAAAAATGTGATATAGTACCGGATCAAATATCCTGCTTCCAGAAATACGGATTTACCAGAAAACAGATTATTTTTGAATTGGAGGACTAAGTACAGCCGTCCTTCGCTTTGTTTTAGTTTCCTGGCGTACGCATCGCATGATTCCATTTCCAGTGTGGTTGCTGGCTTACGGCGTGTTAGATCCAATTTCGTTCTTTACTTTCCATTGTTTATTTTATATTTTAATCCTTAATTTAAGAAATCCGGACCACTTCCGGTCGTAAGCTAGCTGGATATATGGTCCGGTACTGTATTATTTTCTGTTCGTAATATTTGTTCGACATAATCTGATGTTTATTGTTTTTCGTTGTTGAGTTTTTCAATCATGCTCACAAGGAGGGTCTTTTAATCATGCCCGTCATGAGTTTGGCCGGGCCCAAAATGGACAGCCCGATGGTCAGGGACTGACGTATCCACGAAAATTTCTAAATTGATCTTTACTGCTATGGAAAAGATTGATGCTTTTACGATTCAAGGCACCAATCTTTTCCAAAATGGTCGCCTTTACCGCATTGGTTATTTAGCCATCAAATTTTCTATCTGTTGAACTTTGCACTAATCGTAGATTTTAATATTGGCCAATTTCGTACGCTATACGAACGTTTTGTATTTGAATGAAAATAGTAAAACTACGAAACAATTTTTATCTATTTCCATTCAAAACCAACTCTTGACGCCATGCAACTTTCGTTATATAGTCCATAATAGGCATTCAGTTATAAAAGGTATTGGTTCGTTGTCGATTGCTACACTTTCCGTAGTACTGCAGTGTAATATGTAGAGCAGTTATGGAGAAACTGAAACCTACGGACCCTTTGAAGCCCATAGGATGATTTTTTGTGGCCCGCAAGCAGTCACAGAATACTATTACAGAGAATTATAATACTATTATTGACTACAATTGAAAAAACGACTCAATTTCTTTAAATTCATTTCTCGCATTCTTATTTAAGGACCAAAATTTTCTGTAATACGTATTTTAATTTTACAGATAAAACGAATAAAGTATGCTAATGAAAATATAAATTCATTATTAACTTTTGCGATAATATTTTTTATTTATTTATTAAAGGATAATAATACTTTGGAGAAAGTTTTCCGACTAATTTTGTAATCAAAACTAACATCTACTCAAGTTGTAGTTTCCGATACAAAAGAAAATTCCATAGTTTTCACATATGTCACAATTAATCATTATAAAACTAAATCTTACTAAAAATAAAAGCAATAGCAAACAATAATATTTTATTTAATAAAAAACCCCCTCTTTTTATAGCTTTGTGCTACATTAGGTACAACTGGTGCTTGCTCCTTTGATAATTTAAGCGAATTAGGACCAATCTGTAAGTACAGTACATCTCACTAAATGGATATTATACAATAAAACAGATATTATAATTTTTTTAATGACGATTTTAGGTCAGAAAGAAAATATTTGGATCCACGTAGATGCTGCTTACGCAGGAACTGCATTTATTTGTCCCGAATTCAGAAAATGGATGAAAGGCATTGAATACGTTCAATCGTTCGCATTCAATCCTTCAAAATGGATGATGGTTCATTTTGATTGTACTGCAATGTGGTTGGTTAAAATATTTCCTGATTATTAAATTATAACCGCATTTTAAGTATCTTATCTACTCAATAAAATGAATCTCTGCAGGGTAAAAAATAGCGGTGCCCTCCACCGAACATTTAATGTGAATCCTCTCTATCTTCATCACGAAAACACAGGTAATGGCTCGCATCTTTCACTTATATCTTTGCTTTATTTCTGTATTAATAATAATTTGCAATTAATAGGTCTAGCTATTGATTTTATGGTAAGTTAGTTTATATTTTCTTCTGACAACTGAAATAGATAAATTGCTTAACATTTAAATGAAATGAAATTTATTAGATTTACTTATCATCGTAAATTTCATTTACAGCACTGGCAAATTCCGCTCAGTAGGAGGTTTCGATCGCTAAAATTATGGTTTGTTATTCGAAGTTTTGGAATTACGGGACTTCAAGAACATATTCGTTACGTTAGTAGGCTAATTTAATTCTTGAAAATTTTATATTTTTATATTAATGGAATTCCAAGATAAAATAATCGTTTCAAGAAAATAATTTCGTATTGCTGATTGATTCCTTTAATTAAACAGTAAAGAGATATTGAAAATAAAAATGTCGAAGATGGAAACTATTCATCTAATCTGTTAGTTTAAATGAAATTTATACTTTAGAGTATATTATAAAAAAGGTTCATATAAGCAGGGGTCGCTCTGGAAAATTAAAAAATATCGCCACCATTTCGCCACTTCAAATTATTTATCGCCACCAGTTTTTCTACTAATTAATGCAAGTTTTTCTACTAATTCGGGTCTCCAATTCGAACGAAACTTGAAAAGCAGGTAGCCTTAAACACAAGCAGTTCCATGTTCAAACAATAGGACCCAGTTTTCAAGCGTTTCCAAAAATTGAGCCTGTAAAAATTTTAGAACTTTCCGTTTAGAAATAAAGAAATCTTTTCCTTATGCATTATGCGGCGAATTCGAAATTTCACAAGAAATTGTAAATGAGGAAACAGTACTTAAAACCAATAAATAAACAACTTTTAATGTGGAAAGGAAACGTAAATGATAATTGATCTATTCACCTGTTTTGCTCATTTAGATCTTGACGAATTTATTGTTTCATCTGCAGTGGTGGTTTCGAGCACAATGACGGGAATAAAATACTGTATTTCTTTACAAAAAGATATTCAAAGGAAATTGAAATTTTAAAATTTATTAATTCGAGTGCTTTTAAAATTTGGGAACCAAAAAAAAAAAATCGCGATATATCCGAATCTGTGATATAACGAAGGGCTATTGTATTAATACTAGCGCCAGTGCTTAGCGTCTCGGCTACCCGAAGACTTAAAACTTCCAAAGACTTACAAGCTAAACACTAAATTTTCAGAGGCTCAATTTTTGGAAACTCTTGAAAAGTGGATTCTATTATTTGAATAACGAGATGTTTGTGTTTAGGACTAAGTGCTCACCAAGTTTTGTTCGAATCGGAGACCCGAAAGCCTGACCTTCCCCTTGCTATCAATAGGAATCATTCTTAAATATTTTTTTAGTGAATAATTCTGAGTAACACATTTGATCACAATGTTTAAACAGTATTTCACAGGTTCTGTCATGTCAAAATTTTGTTTTAGTCAATTTTTTTTTTTTTTTTTTTTTTTTGTAACTCTTTCCGCCCTGTGGGCACTAAGAGGGCCTCTTATAGCAAACCCATTATGGGTTCGGTCAAGCCCACAATGGGGCGGCCGGGTGGTGAGGGACGGGGACCGACATATTCGTATGACCACCCCCGAAAAATTCCTGGGGATTTTTCGACCCATCCGGATTCGATCCCGGGTTCCCCAGGGCGGCAGGCTGCTAACCTTGACCGCTCGGCCATCCGGCCGCTTATTTTAGTCTATTGAAAAAGATGAAAGTGAAACGAGCGATTATTTATAGTGACATCGTCACAACGCCGGGCTGCAATTTTAAATTAAATAAATTTAAAATATGTTCTCCACCTCAAATTATTAGCAGTGTTTTGCCCCTCTACATCATACTTTTCCTTTAACAATAGAGTCGGGCCGGTCATCTATTAACCGCTTTTAGGGAAAGTTTTGAATTGAAATAACGTGACTTCCGGTTTGCTTCGGACGTTCGTATGCAGTTAGTCGGGGCCTCCAGTCCCCAAGGTTCTATATCTGATGTCAAATTTTATCTATCTAACTCCCTTCTCGAGATTAAGGAAAGACGGACAAACGACAGTGGGAATTTATAGGTCTACAAATTTTTGAAATTGTAGCCAAAAAGTCATCCCGAAAAATTCCCCAAAATTTTTGTCAGTCGATAAAAAATCCCAATCTGGAAATGCTGGACGGAATTGCACAAAACTGCCTTCGATTCTCAACGTCACTTCGTACTTTGCACGGGACTCCCATTGTATTGAAGCTCGACATTTTGCTGTTTTTCCTGACATGTGATTCAATTTCACGCTGAATGTCGAAACAAGCGGACTAGATTTTATCGCCACTTTAATAAAAATAACGCAAAGTGGCGATTTTGGCCCAAGCAACGCGACTCCTGTATAAGGTCTAAAATACTATATAGTAATCCTATGCATAATCTACTGTATATACGTATATAATTAACTTTTTTTATACCTAGTAGAATCTCGGTTTATCAAACTCTCTGGGACTGGAAATTTAGCTCGTTTAAATCAGGTATCCGTTAAAAACTACCTTATATTTTACAATACCTAAAAAATGTTTAAATAATCAATAGATGGTTTTTGATTTGTTTTAAAACTACTCTGGAACCCAAGAATTTTTCTGCGTGGTTTGTCTTGGATGTGACGGGCCTCGTCCCTCATCCAACGATCGAAACCACGTTGGGCTTACTGAAAAAGGATCTCTTAATGCCTGCAGGTTGAAAAGAGTAAAAAAAACCCGCATGAATCGAGTTTTAAGATTCTTTTATTGAAGAAGACATTTTTAAATTGTCAATTTTATTGTAATTTTGTTAGGTAACAATTTAGAAAAACAGTTAATGTTTGACTATTTCCACGTTATCTTGCATATACAAACCATTCGTTTTGATGCTACATTACATCATAATGTCATCTTGGAACCATTTTATTCATTGGACTGCAATTTGAAAAAATTGTAGACCTGTAAATTCCCACTCTCTGTCTTTCCTAATCTCGAGAATGGAGTTAGATGGAAGACGAGAGCAGATATGGAAACTTTAGGGGCAGAGGCCCCGATTAACTACTTACGAAGTTCTGATGCAAACCGGAAATCATATTATTTCAATTCAAAAGTTTTTTCCTGAAAGGTGTTAGATACATGACCGGCAGGACACTTTTGTTTAAAGGAAAGTATAATGTACAGGGGCAAGTCACTACTAGTTTGAGGTGGAGAGCATATATTTTAAATTAAATAAATTAAAAATTGCAGCCGGGCATTGTGAGAATGTAAGTAATTGTTAAAAATAGTTTAAATTAAACATTCGCTAACAACGAAGCTTATTTGAACTGACGTAACCATATATGGTCACATGGTCATCACGTAATAGACTTTTTCGTCTTTATTAGTGAATAATGCATCACATGGTTTGCGATGATTGTTGTTTTGTGTTACTATCGTAACCCAGAACAACAATTATCGATTCTGACTTTTGACCATCGATTTTATCATTTAATAGGCAAAAATAGTGAAGAAATACGTTTTAGTACGAGGAGAATGCGGTAAATTACATAATTTGGTACTAAAGGTGTTAAATACCATCTATATACTACTAAAAGTCTGAGATTGTTGGTTGATTATAATTAAACTAGGAGCCCCGGGACGCCCCCTAGTGGGCGTTCTTTACAAATTTTATGATAATTAAAAATCATTGTTTATTTAGTGTTTTAGTGTATTTAGTGTTATTAAACATTCTATAAATACTTTAAAATAGTTTAATTTGTTTATTTACCTTCGCTAGGGCACCCCTAGTGAGTGTTAATGGAAATAATAATTTATATTGTTAATTTAAATGTTTGAAATATGACACACGATAGGGGCGCCTCTAGTGCCCGTTTTTGTCATACCGTTACGCGGACGGACAGGCGCGAGTTCAATGGGCTATACAGGGTGGGCCAACGAAAACGAAACGGCAGAGTGTTCGTGTTCGTCCAAGCAAATCGCTCGGACAGGTCGATTTTATTCTCGAGGGGACATCTTTTGCAATAAAGTTTTTGCGATTCTGAATACAACAGACAACAAAAAATTTTAAAAACTCATTTATTTTGTATTAACTAAACAAACATTTATTTCGAAAAAAATGTTTGTTTAATTAATATTCAGATTCGCAAAAACTTTATTGCATAAGATGTTCCCTCGAGAATAAAATCGACCTGTCCGAGCGATTTGCTTGGACGAACACGAACACTCTGCCGTTTCGTTTTCGTTGGCCCACCCTGTATATATAGATACAGGTGCTGGCAAAACTTCCGGGTCGATAGGTCAAAGTTCAATAGCTGTATAAGACGGCCGGATGGCCGAGCGGTAAAGGTGGCAGCCTACCGCTCTGGGGGACCCGGGATCGAATCCGAACGGGTCGAATAATCCCCAGGAATTTTTCGGGGGGTGGTCCGTTCGGATATGTCGGGCCCCGTCCCTCACCACCCGGTCGCCCCATTGTGGGCCTGGCCGAACCCATAATGGGCCTACTAAAAGAGGCCCTCTTAGTGCCCACAGGGCGGAAAGAGTTAAAAAAAAAAAAAAAAAAAAAAAAAAAAAATAGCTGTATAAGGCTTAGCACCTCGAAGCAGTACCCACAAGATATTTTTTTTTTTTTAATTGTTTCCTTCCTACATTTCTCTTTGAAACACCGAGCTTATCTTTACCAAAGAAAATTCCCAAGATAAAATAAATTGAATGTGATCTAAATTGTCATAATTTTTTACTTGACGCAATTTTTTACATTTCAGATAGTTTTGTTTGGATATCATCATATATTCTTTATAAATTTTTAGTAGTAAGTAATCTAATGGGTCGCGGGGTCTAGTGTTATACCAAATGTTTAGAAATTAGTGATTAATTAATTTAGAGACGTCTAGAAGAAAAGATTAACCTGGAATTATAATCAAACCGCAAATATTGCAAACAAGACAGACGATTACCGATTACATTATTTAGGCTTCCTAAGCAGGATATTTGCCAATTTTCCCGCTACATAACTTATTTGATCTGTTCTGCTTGTTATTCGTTCATCCTCCAAAATTTTGTAGATTTCCGAATGCTTCCTTCATTATGCAATATTTACCTATCAAAATTTGATGAGAAATATGTCAGATAATATCTAAAAATGTAGTTATAACAACTTCGCTTAATAAGTTTAAAAAGACAAATTCTATGAGACGATGGCATTAAAGATAAGCATGATATTTTTTAAGTTGATAGTCATAGGAATCAATTGTAGTGTCCGCCAAACAGGTTTTAGGAATAGAAATAGTAAGAAATTTTTGTCTGTTGGCAGAAGGCAGAAAACGCATAATCAAGATAAAGCCATATCGTATGAGTAGTTTTATTGTTATATCGGAACTTTAGATTTTGTCCGCTAAACCCAAGTTTCACTTTATCACATCTGAAAAGCGAAGGAAATGTAAATTAAAGATACAATTTATTTCTTTATCTTTTAGATCCAGCTTTGATTCGATTCCGGGACCGTGTTCAGTAACGCAGAATAATAAGTCAGAATTCTGAGCGGCTTACTGGGCGGAGTTAAGAATATTCTGAGCATTATCGAGTTTAATTTCTAACACACAACACCGTCACGAGTACACAGACACCGGTGTAGGCCTATACATACGAGCGTATATTATTTGCCAGACAACTAGGAAAACTGGCGGACGAAGTTAAAATTAAATAAAAATAAATATAATGAAAAAAATTAAAATTGTAATTTCATATTTACACTATTTGAATACCGAAACTTGTAACCGACCTTTTCAGAACTTTTTTATTTCCAGTAAGGTACAATATTTAGATGCGTGAACACACGAACCTGAAGCAATCTCGATAGAGATTCGAAAACGTTTGTTCATGCATCTAAATATTGTACCTTACTGGAAATAAAAAGGTTCTGAAAAGGTCGGTTGTAATTTCATCTTTAAAAATGACGTTATTTATTCCAACACGAGCAGCCGTTACAGTCATTAGCGTAAAATTCTTCAAAGCAAAAACAGAGATGGAGTGAGGTCACTCACAGAAGGTCTACTAAAAAGTAGTCTGAGTAAATATTACTAAAAATATCGTTTAGTATCGTGGCACAGCCTGATTAAGTCAGAATTCTGCGTTACTGAACACGGCCCGGGTCTCTTATGGAGTCGCAACCTTACCGTTCGTCAAAAAGGAGATTTCTCGATTCAGAGAAACAACTGATAAATTTTAAGCATGCAAAAAACTGATTACATTATATTAATATGAACGAGAACAATGACATTAATTGTTTTCATGATAAATGCTCGTTGCTAGCGGTACAGTACTTTATTAATATCGATTGAGAAATTCAGAATAGTAAAATTAATAATTTGTTAATATTGATTATAATAATTGACGGATTATAACATTGTAAACCGAGCGTCTACTTATATTGTGGTAATAGTAACACAGGTTCGTACAATCTATAATATGTCTCCGACTTATTTGTGACAATTGCGTTATAATTAGGAGTCGTGTCATCCAATTATGACAAACCGTTTTAAATATAAATCGTATTATTATAATGATAACTTAATAATTTGTACGTTAGTTTTTAAATATACTGTACTATTGATAAATATCAAAGCAACGTATTTCTGTATATTTAATTCATATTTAATAAGCATTCGATTACTTGAATTTAATACGTATTGATTTATACTAAGAATCGAGGGACCTGGTGGAAAGACGGTGTAGCCTATTTCGACAAAAAGGAAGATTTGGTTTCAATTCATCAGAATTTTAAAATATGTAACGTTTTCATTAATGTGGGTTTGTGCACCCACATTAATAAAAACGGTACAACTCCTGTGGCATATAACCGAGCCGTGAAAGTTGCTTAAACGGTCTTTACACGCTCCGATTCTGTTCAGGTTTGTCTAGGCAGACCAAGATTCTGTAGTTTTGTAAATATGCCGTTTTTCCACTAAGCCCTTCAATTATCAATTCAAGCTTACAGATTTAAATTATGATTGCATTTTACATAATTTTTATTTGAATATTTAATTAATACAATCGTCTTATATTTACAGACAATAAAGTTAGCAACTGAATTTGAAAAATTGGTCCAGGAAGATAAAAGATTTGAAATTCCTGCTAAAAGGCATTTAGGATTAATTGTATTTAGACTGAAGGTATTTGATATTACTGAATTATAAAATACGTGTTTGATTTATAATATAAAATATCATTTATATTCTAGGGTAAAAATGAACTAACAGAGAAACTATTAAAGCGTTTAAATTCTGATGGAAAAATACATTGCGTTCCAGCATCGCTAAAAGGAATTTATGTAATTAGATTTTCAGTCTCCTCACCTCGAATTACATCCGAAGACATTCGCCTCGATTGGAAAATCATCCAAATCACAGCAACTGAGATTCTTCAAATGCATTCGAATAAGATAACGGTAAATAAACCTTCTATCAAAGAAGTTAAGAAACGAAATCCCGAATTCGGGACAAGTTTACTCTTAGCTAATAGTCCAATGATACCAAAGATCATGAATGGCAGTTATGTAGCTATTTTTGATAATACAGAAGCTATAGATCAATTCATCCAACGTTTTGGCAGTGCATTTGGAAACTTGGCGAAGGACAGTCCCTCTCTCCGTCGACGTATTCGAGGTTTAAGTATAAGCAATAAGCAATACAGTCTGGATTCGAGAATGGATTTGATGAACAGCATTGTTGCTACAGCAATGAATTTATCAACAACTTCTCAACGTACTTCGACTCCGGAAGAAAAGAATTGTTTAAAAGAATCTATTTCCGAAGAAGAAGATTCTTCTAACTTAGTTATTTGTTCCACAAAATGCCAGATGTGTGGTCAAGTTACATCAAAAGAAGCTTAAAAGTTTTGTAAATATCTTCAATATATCAGCACACATTCAGTTTTGTTTAAAAAGTCTTTCAAAATTTTCTAAGATTTTGATCGAATTAAAAGAAATAGAAATTTTTCTTCTTCTAAGCAAAACCAAGACAAAAATTATAAAATAGCTACAGTAGTAATTTATATTAGCAAAATGTATTTTTATTTATTTACCGTATTAAGCATTATCACATGTTTATTTAAGGAAATTATCATACCAAGTTAAAATAAAAATAAGTTATTCAATCAAATTATAACTACGCCTATTAAAAATTATTTAATATTACTAATTCGAAATTCTTTTAATTACCAATAATATAAAATTTCCAAAAATCGATTGATTCTAATAATTTATACTGTGAAACCTAACCAAAACGGATACCTGTTTAAAAGGAAAAACATCTTCGGAATAAAGAGGTTTTCGGTTAATGTTACCTTAGGTTCCAAGATGGCGGCCCATCCGGTCGCTATTTTGGATTAGTTTAGAGACTGCGCGGTAAGTGATATTTTGATCGGAGATCACGTAGCTCCCAAACCGTAATAAACTACCATAGTAAAATAACTAAAAATTTACTCACATTAACGCTTCTTTTTTTGTTGGAACCTACATTTTTCCCCTGATTTTGTCAATTCTTCAGCACTTGTTGCAGGTCTTTTCTTCCCCGAGCCTGTCGATTCTGCTACACTTGTAAACGTTTTATTTCTTTGTCTTTGTATTCGAATTGGTTGTTGCCTTTTCCTTCTTTGTTTCTTTATTTTTAAAATTTGACACTGGTGCAGACGGAACAAATTCTGGTTCAAGCCATTTTGGTGTTTTTCCTGTCCCTGGATATATCATAGCGTATTGTGGGTGTAGGGTAGACGTACCAGTTCTGGCCAGAAAACAAATTTAACTTAAAAATATAATCACAAATGAAACAAACTTTTATTGTTAACTGTTCACACAGTTAACAATAAAAGTTTGTTTCATTGGACAGATTTGAATATGTGGTGATTATATTTTTAAGTTAAATTTGTTTTCTGGCCAGAACTGGTACACTGGCCAAAACTGGTACGTCTACCCTACTATAGATTACTATCTACGGAATTTCGGGAGTGAGTATATATCTGAACTGAGGGGACCGAGACGAGTTCAACAGTACCTTACTTTTGGGCCGGAGGCAAAAAATAAGAAAGTTATCATACTTTTTTCGGCGATCGCGCGATGATCGGGAGTCGCGTCGCTCTCTCCGCTAAGCCTATCGCGTGTTTAACAGGCAGTTCGGCAAGTCGGCCATATATACCTTCAACAGTGGTAGATGTTGATCCACGAGCACACTGATCGTCTGCAGTTCGAGTTAAGTCCTTTTTGCACATACTCGCTAGTCGATCTCGGGGGCTACGGCCCCTCAGTCTCGCTATCGCCCGCGGTCGGCTAGTACTACAAGCCGACCGCGCTATCGCAATCGGGAGTCGTGATGCTTAAACAAAAGGAAAAAAAAAGGAACTGGCGTTCGACTGTTCGTGCAATTTCTTGCCTTTCAGAGTTTTTTAAAATTTGTTTGCAGACTTTACCGCGAGATGGCAGTACTAGCAACTACGGTGCCGTATGTATGAAAGCATTAAAAAAAGTATAACAACTTAAAAAACTATGATAACTTTCTTATTTTTTCGTCTCCGGTCCAAAAGTAGGTATCGTTGAACTCGTCTCGGTCCCCTCAGTTCAGATATATACTCAAAGTCCCGAAATTCCATAGGTGGTAATCTATAGTATCCCCCAATTGCTTTGCAAAAATTTGGAATCTTTCTCCAGGTTTTCTTTAAACATAAACAAACAGATGTATGAGTCAGATAGTGCCAAATGCCAAACATTCCAGACAAAGAGAGTGCCAAATAAACGACAAAAGACCACCACAAGATATATTGCCAAATTTGCTTTTAAGTGTTCCTTCATAGGCTGAATACTTATTGCCACATTTACTACATCTTAGAAAACAGGATTTTCTATCACTTCGATAATACAATTTACATGTATTAGCACACTGACCGAGTTCGTTGTATTCCTAATTTTAAAGCAAATTTAAAGACATTATCAATATCATGTTCCAATCCTAATTTCAAGTATTCATTTTCTATTAGCTGATAGAATTTACGAGTGGTACAACCTAACCAAAATTTCATCGAAACTTAATTTTACAAAACTCATTGTCACAGTATTAGCGAAAAACTAAAAAAAAAGTTAAAAATTAACAACAAATTTTGATGATATTTAAATCAAATTCTCAAATACTATCGTTTAAAAAAATATATTTACCTATTTAACTTTTTTCGAGAGAAATCAAATATTCCACTACACTTACAACGCAACACTGTCAGTATCGTCTAACTACTGGTAATTTGCATATTTCCACGATAACCTTCCATCTACAACAGGGGTTCTCAAAGCGGGCGGTGAGTAAATCTAGGGGGCGCTGGAAGCAGGGTAAGAACGGTGACCAATCCCATTGTTTTTTTAACATTTTATTGAACAACAATTATAGCATCATTTTTTCGTTTTTAATCTAATAGTTTCGAGTTAACCGAATTTGAATACCATATTTTTCGGCGTATAAGACGATTCCCGACTTTTGATATTTTCCTGGGTTAAAAAGTCGTCTTATACACCGGACAATACGATAATTATAAATAATGCACAAATCCCTGGGTCGTGCTATTACTTAAGTTTAAAACCTTTTCATTACTGGCGATTTTAATTATTTATTCTATTTGTATTATTAATCAAAATATCTAACTAAAATTGTATGTGATGCCATCTGAGATACAACTAAAATTTAATAGCATCAATGTCCCTTATATACAAGTTACCACGTCAAACGTTTCTTTATCTTCACCCCATCCTGAGATATTAAGCAAAATAGATGCTAATACACACACGTATTCACGGAAATTTTTGCCCGGAAACCTAAAAAAGTTCAGGTGGTCTGAAAACGTGATTTGCAAAAGACTCGGAGGGTCAAATTTGACATAATTCCTTTTTACTCTCCCTTGTTATGTAGTATTCGTAATGACCGGTCAATTTGATTAATTTATCAATATTTATCACACTGCGCGCCCGTTTTGGTCATTATTCATAATGCCCGATTAATCATCTTGTCCATAACATATACAATACACTACGATAATTAGATGAACGTTAACACCTAAATAACGGGCTCATTGGGTTGCAATTTGAAGAATTTGTAACCTATAAATGCCCACAGTCGTCCGTCTTTCCTTAATCTCGAGAATAGAGTTAGATAGATGAAAAACGAGATCAGATATACCGATTACCGAAACCTTTGGTCAGGAGGCCGCGATAAACTATATAAGAACTTCCGATGCAAACCGGAAATCAAGTTATTTCAATTCAAAATTTTCCCGAAAGGTGTTAGTCAGATGACCGGCACGACTCTATTGTTAAAGGTAAAGTATGACGTACAGGGGCAAGACACTGCCAATTTGAAGGTGGAGAGCATTTATTTTAAATTAAATATATGATTAAAATGTATCTTGAATCGACCTTGCATATAATTTTTATATCTCTTATTTATTTTTCTCTTTTTTTTTTTTTATAATTCTGAAATTCATAATAAATGACAACTTTATTCATGGATATTTTCAATTGTAAATTTTCTTCCTAGGAAGAAAATGTGTATATATATATCCCCGTATAACACGGCACTTCTATAGCACGGATTCACTCTAACACGGTTCGAGAATTGGGTAAAACCCTCATACAACATGAAATGTAATAAAAACCATTAAAAGCGAACTTTATCTAATTTGAAATTAGGGAAATCCCTGCACAACAGTTTAGTAAACGTGATAAAGCTCTTAAGTGCAAAAGATACCTCATTTGACATTTTTCATTCAATGCTTCTGATGATGCCAGATGTTTTTCTCTTATTCCATACTTGCTTTATTCAGTCACCGGTTTTTAGGAATTGAACCGTGCCTCTGACCGTTGGGACAATCCACACCTTTACAAGTACCGTATTTTACGGACTATAAGACACACCTTAATTTTTGAGGCAATTTTTTGAAGAAAAAGTGCGTCTTATAGTCCGTAAAATACGGTATACTTTAAGACTTTAATTGTCTCTCATTTTTGGCTACGTAGATTAAAAATTTTCAGTTAATAGTGCTTAGTGATGACAAAGAAAACATTGTTTAATTTATATTAATATGTATCACTTCTTAAGAAAATTTTAATAAAGACATTTATCTTATTTATGAAAATATAACAGCATGTTTTTTAATTTTTGGAACCTAACCCCCTTTTCATACTAGTTCTTTGATTTCGTATAACGGAAATTTTTTGGAACATAACTCCCATGTTATACGGGGGTAACCTGTATATATATATCTTTAGTAATACAAAAAGTACACTATACCTAATTAACAAAAAGAAACTCTTATGATGTTGCTGGTATTAAAATTATGATTAACTAGAAAACTCAATGCAGCGTTTTCAAGTTATAGAATTAGTCTGATATAAGCAATAATCTTATGTTTAATGATACAAAATTAATATGAAAAAATTTATTAAATGCTCAAATTTAACTTTATTATACAGGACAATCATAAATGGCTATTGTCCGATCATCAGAAACAGAAACTATTCTACTACCATTGCTATTGTAATTTGCACACCAAACTTGATCAGTGTGCTCATGAAATGTGTGAGCACATTTTCTTGATGCAATATCCCAAACCTTCACTGATTTATCTGAAGAACTGGAATAAAAGATATTTAATTAGTTTAAAATTATAAATAAAATATTTTTGTAAGTTAAATTATATTTCAACTAAAGAATTATTAAATTCTAAACTAAATTATAAAAATTTATTCCATAGTTTCTAACATGAATTTAAATCAATATATCAGCCAGATATTTACATTTATCAAAATATTTTAAATATATAATAATAAAAAAATCAAGAATCAACCCTTAAAACATCAATTCAATAACCTGATTTATAGATAATTGCCTAATTCTATACAAATTATTTAATATTTAATTATTTACATAACCATATCATAGTCCAATAATTCAGCAGTTTCTTCAACCTTATCAATTGTTAAAACATTCATTAAAATTTTCTCTTCTCTGTAATTTATTTATAATTAATAATTATGTTTCTAACCTAACTTTTTTCACATTTAAAATTAATCAGTTTGTCGTTATAGTTATGTATACATCATGTACAGTGGAATCTCGCTTAACGAGCACCTTGCACAACGAGTATTTAGCATAACGAGCAAAACAAATTGTAAAAATTTGCCTCGCTTAATGAACGATGTTTCGCATAACGAGTGATGAGGAGAGGGAAAGTCCCGAATTGTGCGCATGTGGCATGTTCCATCAGTCTGTGTTTAGCACTCGTTCTGCTAGCATCTTACTGTCGCTCACAATCACATATTTTTTCAAACTTGAGTTCATACATATTACTTATAAACATCAACAACCATAGCCCGTTATATATAAACACGCCAAACGATATGCCAAATTCTTGGGTCATTAAATTTAATGACAGATTCCAAATTAAATTTTAGAAATGTCTGAATTAAAAATTAACTATTTATAATTATTAAATTTAATATGAGATGGAAACATAACTACCTACCTCATGTCAAATTAATTAATTTCTAATATTTAATTATAGCCTTTACATAACCCAAGAATTTGGCATATCGTTTGGAGTTTGGAGCATTTATCAAACATATTAGCTGTGATTTTTTTTTTTTTTTTTGTTTCTGTGAATTGAATTCTCATTCCAGGATGGTTCGTTCCACGTTAGAAGAAAAGATGATGATGATTAACGCTCCTTAACAGTGTATATTGTATAATTTTTTTGAATAAACATTATACATAAAACATTTGAGAATTTTTTTCGGCGTGGAACGCATTATCGTATTTTACGTTAATTTCTGTGGGGAAAAATTGTTTTGCTTAACGAGTGTTTCGCATTATGAGTAAGACTCTGGAACAAATTATGCTCATTAAGCAAGGTTCCACTGTACATAAAGCACTTAGAATCAAGTTGCAAAATATAAAAATTTTAATCAAAATTTCTATCATATGTGAAAAGTTCTGTGATTATATAGCTAAATTTACTGTAGACACAGTACATATATATATGGGTGGTTCAATAGAAAAATGTTCTGTTTTTAAGAACTTTTGTCTATATTGATGCCAATTATACACATGCCTTAATGCTGAAGGAGATTAAGTCCCACTGATTAACCAAGCAAGAAATTCCTTTCTGGAAGAAGCATGTTGGCTGGTGATTGTAAAGTCCCAAACTGCATATCCTTCTTTACTTCACTGTCTGACCAAAATGTACAACTTTTTTTTAGCTGTTCAAAAATGTGGAAGTTACAAGGGGAGAGGTCAGATTACACAGAGGATGGCCAAGTTGTTCCTAATATGTTTTCCAGTTTGGTCTTTGTGATGTTTACTGTATGGGCGTGGACATTGTTGTGAATAACAACTCTATGACAGTTTATCAGATCACCTGTTCTTAATAGCTGTACACAGGCTTGATCAAGTATGGGGTTTCATCAACAACAATGATGATGGCCTAGCCACTTCCAGCAACATTGCTGGAAGTGCAAAAGTGCATTGATATCATCACATCAGGAATGTCACACAAGACATATTTGAGAGGATTTGATGAGAATGGGAGTATTACCTGGTCATCTGCCATACAGTTTTGTACTGATCTTAAATGCACTCTGTGCATTTAAGATCAGTACAAAACTGTATGGCCATGTAATACTCCCATTCTCAGTACAAAACTTGGATGGTAAATGCAGTGCATTTACCATCCAAGTTTTGTACTGTACAGACTACTAACAGAAATGGTAAAACTCACATTAGAGAACGATTTTCTCCATGTTAAATGAACATATTCAGGCTTTTAACATTGTAAATCTGAACCATACAAGATGGAATGCTTTGATTCAAAATAGTCAACAGTCTCGTATATCACGTAATTATGACAAGGCATAGATCTTCTAAGCTGATGGAAACAAATCTGCTTAAATAAATGAACTTCTGTATTTTGAATTGAAGATATGAGGAAAAATGTTCACTAATGTGGATTTAATTGTTTCTGCTGGTTTATATTTAATTATCAAAATTTTAAGAGACTGTTATCAAAATAATAGTAGTATAAAACTTTACCTTGAGAGAAAATGAACATTATCTGGAGAGAAATCAACATGAAGCACCCAGGAGCCATGACCTGATAATGTACCCACAAGATTGGCATGATGACTGAAATATTGAAATACAATTTAAGAATTTACTTAGTTGAAAAAATAAATTATTTAAATAAGGAATACATAATAGCTTCATAAAAACTGCACAAATTCTTAAAATAATTATTAATGGTAATGAATTGTAATAAAATTGTTTTTAACAATATCGAAATTAGTATAAGTATTAAAATATAAAATGCTGTATGATGAAAAATAACTGACTTTTTCTACCTACCCATGTGCAACAAAAAGCAGAAGACAGAAAACTTTGTAAATTGTTTGTATTTCACCTTCACCATTCTATTGTGTGTTAAATTTATTAACTAATACTTGATTAATAATTTTCTGTAATTGATTGCAATTGTAATTAAAGTTGGCAGCTTACTTTGTACTAAAAATATTAATTAGCAGAATACCTATAGTAATTTAATAGTCATTTCTCCTACAATTACTGAATTATAGGAGAAATGACTGTATTAAAAGTACTAGAAATTCTAATTAATATGTGTGTTCCTAAAAATAATTGTGTTGTAGAATTTCATGCATAAAAGTAACAGGATTTATGAAAAACTAGAATTAAGGACAGAACATTCAAAATCTGTATAGTCTATCAACATGCTTTATCATTTCAAGCTTCTTCTCAATACTTAAAGCTTTCCTTTTTGTTCATTACTTGATTTCTTAAAACTAGGATGTTTGCTAATTTTATTATTGCTATATTAAATATTTTTATCCAATACACAAATTCAGTAGAACAGCATGATACAAACTCATAGGATAATACACCTAAAACTGATATTTAAGTTATTTAAGTCTTGTTAACAATGCCAACACTAGGGTATCTCCCATCTGCATCCTTTACAAATTAGTCCAAATATACTGTAAATTCTTATTTTTTGATCATTGTTAAAACTCCTTTGAACTGAGTTTAGATGGTACGAATGTCTGGCAATGACCATACAATTTTATTCCTCATCAGACAAACATATCACTCTAAACTCTAATAAAGAAGGAGGGGCTGCCTGCTTTTGCAAACTTAGCCCACTAGGAAGAAAAAGGGGTTCTGAAGGGAGAAGTAAAAGGGGAAAAAGTTCTTAGGACTTCAGCCCTGTATCGGAAATTATTAATAATCAAAATTACAACAGTTGACAAAACCGTTATACAATATTATCAATTACAAGAAATGGTCTGGTTACAGTACTATGCAAAACCTATCACTTATGGGTAGATAATAACCTTGATCACTGCAAGGTTATAATAATATTAAAAACTGATTATGATTTTAATATGCAGAGAATGTAAATATTAGCTTACTATGATATAACAATACTTATTACAATTTCTATTCACAGAAAAGGTAAGTGATTTATGTTATTTACAAATTCCCTTACAATTGATAAGTTAACATGCCGAACAAATATAACTGAAATGAGTACATATTAATGGAAATTTTTTTTAAAAATCTAGAATCTAAAACTAAACTAATACTACACAACTAAACTATGTACAGAAGAATTCTACACAGCCAATCAATCGCTGATAATGTTACTTTTCCGTTGTTTCACTGTCTTCCTGGTCATCTTGTCTGTTCTTGTTTTCATTCTCAAGAATTTTTTCTTTCCTGTAAAAGTCTGGCAGAAGAGCCCTGGGGCTTTCAATAAACCTTTCAAAATACTTCCAGAGATTTTTCTTATCAAAAATGTTTTGTAGTGTCGGTGGCAAGTCCTTGAATGCATTCCCTATAGAATGGAATGTGTTGATCTTCATATCGTTCACAGTGGAATATAAAATGAATGGCATCTCCTACACTATTATTGTCCCTCTGGCATTTATTAGTGTTTCTCTTCTTAAAGCAGTAGAGGTAGGCCATAAAATTGCCATGCCCCGTTAAACATTGGGTGGTTTCGAATTTAGATTCGTAGTAATTAGCCTTGATGCGTTTAGTAATAGAGGGAATAAACTGGTAACAAAGTCTCCCTGTTGTAGAATTATTCGAATCTTACTGCCATTCAATTCAAAATCATGTAAGGAATTTTTCAGTGTTGATTTTGGTAACCTGGTATATGTATCCTGCGTCTTGAGAGTACCAGCCATTTTGGCCAAAGAATCGGCCAGTTCACTTCCTTTATGTCCTTTATGAGCTGGTATCCAACTGAATTGGATATTGCGGGTAGTACTGAGATATTGTGCTACTTTAATAACTTCTTTGCCCAGTAGCATCATGTTTCAGTTTTTGCCAAGACATGAAGAACCACCTTACTGTCAATAAAGAATTTTATATTACCTTTGTATTTATTTAAGTTATCTAGGACCACTTAACACTTGTTTTGATTGTACAATACTATAAATCCATAAAAATATATAATGCAAAGTGTTAACACTTAAATTGTTGGAGTTTGCAATTTTACTTTTTCAACATAGCATTTGTTTCATTTTATGTTATTTCATAATACAAATCAGACACTTTATTAGGAATGTTTTTTGGTGGTCCTTGACAATAGCACCTGTCCTTCACATCCAGTTGCAGCAGCCCTCCTTGATAAGTAAAATTGAATCATAATTCAATTAATAATTTTCAGAGGGTCAAGAAAATAATCAGTCTCGACTTGTATTCAAATACAATTAAAGTTTTCATTGATTTTGATAACTGTCTGTGGTACATGTTGTACAGAGTTAAATTGATGCCAAACTTTGGTACATCAGATTATTTAGTAATGCTAAATGTCAAATTGTGACTTGTCATGCTGCAGCTGCAAACTATGTGCGGGAATTAAGTATTTGGCATAATTGTAAATAATTTGATTAGTTAACTGTTCAAAAACAATTGACTAATCAATTATGTATCAATTAATTCTGTTGAATGTAATAAAAACAGTCAGTTTTGGTAACCTCTACAGAAATTTTACTTTGGTAAGTTTTATTATTTTACTTCTAGGAACCTCTAATAATCATGAAATCATCAAAAATTATGAGGAAGGTTGTGGGAAATTTATCACAAAATTTATTGTTATAATTATATTCATCTGGTGATTGAAGTGATGAATAGCCAGAGCAGTCTCCAAAAAAGTCACTTGAAAAGTATCACAGAACATGAATTGATCTTGGTCCAATACAATTTTACTGTTCATAAACAAAAATAAAGTTGTTTGAGAAACTCAGTCATAAAACTCTGCATTTTTTATATTGTTGGTCATTCTTTCATTTCAGGTTGGTACAAAAAGTCACAATAAGTGAAAAAGTAACCTGGCAAATAACTTTCTATTTTAGAAAATGGACTGGTGATTGCTATAAAAAAAGACAAGGTGACTGTCTATTTTATACTCCTTTTAAATACTCCTGGCATACAGTACCACCAGGTAAATAGAACATGGTCTAAAGTTTGCTCTATTACTTTTATTAATTTCTTTTCTATCAATATTGATAAAAAAGAACCAATAAGTTATAATTTGTCACTTATATATATATAACCCATTGAATGCGTGTCTGTCTGTCCATCGGCTGTGTAATGTTATGCCAAAAACAGGCACTAGATGCACCCCTATCGTGTGTCATATTTCAAACATTTAAATTAACAATATAAATTATTATTATTCATTTGGCCAATAACAAACAATATAAATAATTCAGTATATTTGTAATAGGAATTTATTATTGTCATGGAATGCCTGTAACGTGCACTATATGCTAATAACGAAAAAACGGATAGTTCTGAAATAGTTTTGAAAATTATATAGTGGACTCCCAGAAGGTATTATTTTAATAATAGAGCATAAAACTTTCATATATTAAGTGTATCAAATGTGCCTCATAGGAATTTGTAATGCTGCTAGAACGCCCAGTAGGGGGCATCCCGGGCTACTAGTAAAACAAATGTCAATGCATATATTTCTTTCTATAAAACTATCCATTTGAGTACAATTTTCTGATTGACTAAATATGATTTAAACATGATGTGTAAAAATTACTAAGAAAGCAATTAAAAATTGATTTATGCTGATTAATTTTCAGATATCTGTAAATACTGTATTTTCATGGACTGGTCATGCCGGTCTATACAGGAGAGACGATGAAAATTAGATATTTCCATATGGTAAAAACCAGCATGCCAGTTTATCCTGGGAGAATGCCGGCATGCCTGTTTAATTAAATGAGGTTATACATATCTCACTCCAGAGGGCATATGAAACTCTAAACACCAGTTTTTATTCAAAAATTTGAAACTGCCAGCTTTACATCAAAAATTAAGATTATATTTTTAATTTCTGCATTTTATCTTTTTTCTAATGATGTAAAATAATGGAAGACCACAGAAAATCCCTTTTTATGTTTATTTTATTATAATTTGATTCAAAAAAGCAAAAATGAACATATCAAATTTCAGAAACTGCTATAAATTATCTCAACTTACAAAGAACAGGCATCTGCTTTGTGTGAAATTTGAGAGGAAGGAGTTATCTTTCAGGATTACAGTAGATTGTCAGTGCTGACTAACTACTAATACTACTAATATCTGTAAGCTGCTAATTGTTTTATTGTCCTGTAAACAAAACTCTTCCTTCAGTAAATTACAATGTTATTTTATTGTATTCTGAAGAATGTTTTCTTTAACATTTATTTAACAACTAGTTTTGTTAGATCCCATTAATTTTATTTTTTAGTTGCAGTTAAACCAGCATGCCTGTTCATCCATGAAAATATAGTAAAATTTTAAAAGAATTTTATTTCTAACTAAAATAATTTTGAAAAGAAAGAAAAATGTAATTGAACATGATTAATTTTCATAATCAATTGCATAGATAAAAAGTAATAAACATTCCACATATTCTTGTAAACATTAGAAAGCAGTAAAATCATGAAAGAATGTTGAAGAAGACATGATTATGTAGGATTTTAAGAAATGTTGTGTTACCAACAACTTGGACAGATCCTTGAACAGTACATCATCCTTAGAAGAGCATGATGGCAAATAAAATAGAAAATGGGAATGATGATAATGAAAGTTCTGATGAAGATGAAAGGAATGAAGTACTGTTTCAATTACTTTCCAAGTTTTTTAAATACAAATTGCTAATTTTTTGTGTACAAATAAAATTAATAATTAAAGATTGACTTATTTTTTGAAAAAAATTAGAACCCAAATGTAAGAATACCAAAGTTGAGAGCCCATATTGGCCCAAAAATAAGTTTGGGCCAATATGGTTTTATGATACTTTAAATTATATATATATAATTGGAATTAATATTATCAATATTTTAAAATAAAAATTATTACTTACACATCATAAATTTTAATATGGCAATCATCAGAACCAGTTAATAATAGCTGAGAATCTTTAGAAAATGTCAAAGAACGAATTGGCATAGCATGACCTGAAAAAATAAATATCTAATTTTTGTAATTTCTTAAAATAATAACTTTTCAAATTTAGTTTAAAATAATGTATTTATTATGATCATAACAAGAAATAAATAAACTAGCTATATAAACCATTACAATTAAAAATATTCAAATAGTATAAAAAATTCTATATATTCAGGATCCCTTTGTAATATATCAATATAACCATATATTATTATTTCCTAGTAAAAATTTTGTTTAAGTAATTAATTGTACATTCATTAGTTAAACAAATTTTTCTTCATAAGTAATTGTAGTGTTAGCATTTTCAATATTAACTATTTATATGATAGCTAGTTTTAATCACATTTCTCAGTACTTTTTTTTTATCATAATAATATTAAGTAAAAAATTTTTATAAAAAGCGAAGAAATTTTAAAAATATATTTCAGACAAATGAAGTCAAAGTAATCATAGCTTGTTTTAAATTATAATTTTTAAAATCATTCATTCCACATTTTTATTAACTATTTTTAATCTTATTATGTCATTTCACAAAATAGATTATTAATTCTATAATCAAGATTTTATTTTCTTGGAAACATGATCATGAAAAGAAATATAAAATCAAATTTAAAACACTTTTGTTAAAAAAAAGAATAAATGCATTAATAGCATTTTTAAATGAAAATCTATTTAATAAAAATGGCCAGTACAAAAAATTTTTAAATTTACAAAATTTAAAAAAATTCTTAAAAAGGACAATACAAAAAAATGTCTTCTCACTTGTCCTTTCACATGCACAAGGAAAACAACAGTTCAAAAGCAGAGTTGACCTTTCATTTGAGGCTACTTGTAAGCCTCAGTATGTAAAAACATTAAAAAAAATCCCTCAGGTGATGGGACAATATAATTTGATAAAAATGACCAGGACAAAAATTTTTAAAAATGTTTTTACATATTGAGGCAGACAAGTAGCCTTGACTGTTGTTTTCCTCATGCAAAAGGACAAGTGAGAAGACACATTTTTTGTATTGTCTTTTTTTGAAGAATTTTCTTATTAGTATTTATCATCCTGTTCCAAGACCCCCTTCTTGATGTAATAAGCAGGTTTGTCCAGGAGTAAAAGCCGCCCAATATTTGCTTGTACTATTCTTCCTTCACTTTTTTACGCCAGCTTGGTATGGGCTCTTGATCTTTTTTATAAGTTTGAAAAATTTCACATTAATTATTTACATAAAATATTCAAGTTCGAGAGAACGGTGCTGGGTTATTCTATCAGAGCAAAAACAAATAGAATTCAAATATTTCCTTGGTTTTTAAAGAGATTAATAAGATTTTACTACTGACCTATAAATACAGATGATGAAAATATAAAATTTTTACACCAAAATATGTATCAAACAAATGTCCTAAACCCCGTCAAAGATACTTGGCAATATAAATTTAACAACACACTTCAATCATATGGAATTTCAAGTGCCTTACTAGATGAATCTGACATAAATTGGAAAAACAGTTACACACTACTGATGGATTTGGCCATATTGCAATCAATAACTCAGGATCAAGAATCAATACTGAAATCAACCTATCATCCCTGGTACTCTGAGATTTTAAAAATTTCTTCTAGTTCCAGATTTATTACAGCTGATATAAATATGAATATTAAACGATTATGCTTACAACTCCATCTTAATAAATATTCCTTACTGGTTAATAATACATATATAAACTTTTCCAATCAAAAATGCTATTGGTGCAAATCAAACAACTTTTCTATACTTCATCTGCTGAAAGACTGTACAGTTATTAAAAAATATGGTCAAAAATACCAAATAATAGAAATACTTGGCATGAACCAAAACTTAAATTATAAATCAAGAATTGGAGACTTATCAAAGAATGAAATGTATAAACTAAATAATTTTTTACCCAAATTACCGATATATTTAACAACGATGTTAGTAATCATGACTCAGAGAATGATAATCAACAATAACTTCTTATATGTATAAATACATTTATTTTTTTTTATTCAATTTATATGTAATAACTAAACTAACATATAATGTACAATAAGATATTACGGGTTTCTTTCATGTTTAAATAACCCCCGTAACAAGGATTTTTTTTCCTTAGTACAATAAAGAATTGATTGATTGATATTTGCTTGCACTCAACGACAGAACCAATCAATGCCGATGACACTTGTTTTACTGGTGGGATACACCTGCCCACCCCAATTTGTAAAACCTTTCCAAGAAGAGATCAATCTTACTACTGTGATAACACTCCATGCCTCCTGAACAGCCTTGTTCTGCCCTCTGCCACTTTTACGACCAAACCAACTTTCTAATCCCCATCAAGACTATAATCCAACCCATCATAGTCATCTATTGATCTACTCCCAATACTTACCTAATACCTATATTAAAATGTATTCCATATTATATTTTTCCCACATATATCTAATATAAGATTACATTGTATTATACTTTAATATTCTATATATTATGTTGTTGTTATCCAATTAACCCATGTATATCAATTTTTCATTATTAAATACATACAATATTTAACTTATTTTTTAAATTGTTACCTTTTTCCACCACGAAACAAACTTCATGTTTTAAAGAGAGAGAGAGAGTGTACTTATTAAAAATTGTACAAGAAAATTAATTTCCTTATTCGTATATATATAATTAAACAATTTCCATGATGAAAATTTTTGTACGTGATTATAAATGCTATCTGATCAGCCATAAATTGTTCAAAGTAATTCACATTTTTATAAGAGAATTTAATTATTTTTACATAAAATCAGAGAGAGAGTAAATCACCCCATTTGTATTAACTTCATCAACATAAAATCAAGCTTCCTCGTTAGGACCAAGCTCAAGTGTAGAAAGGCCGGGGTGATGTGAGAACCCAGACTAAATACAAATTTTTTTTTACTTAACTTACTTAAATAATTTTGCTAAAATTTTAACTCTAAACCACAATAGCAGGAAATGATCCTATTTTCTCCATGGACTTGCTTCCTTGTCCAGAGATGACACATCTTCTGACCGTGTTGCTTTTGACTGTATTGGGAACATAACATCAAAAAATTGCTATTGGTTTAACTAACCTTCATTACCAAAACTGGACATAGAACCTAACAGGGGAGGACTCCAAATAAAAGTGAAGGAGCCCAACATCATGGGAGTATGTCATAATCAAGTGTTTGCTCCTGTCTTGGATATACACCACCCGTAAGCCATTGCTGCCAATTATCTCCAGGGACTAGATCCTAGTGAAATCCT
Source organism: Centruroides vittatus (assembly GCF_030686945.1). Taxonomy (NCBI): domain Eukaryota; kingdom Metazoa; phylum Arthropoda; class Arachnida; order Scorpiones; family Buthidae; genus Centruroides; species Centruroides vittatus. The sequence goes on from NW_027120741.1 coordinate 2,195,525, forward strand.
AACCGCCAACTGGCAACACTACGCTATTTCAAAAAGGAAATCCTATGTGCCAAGGGCAACACCCTCCTCCTAAGATTGCAACAAAGGGACTACAACTTCAGGTAAATACCAACTCATGATTGCATGTAAACTCTCTCTCTTGCATTTAATTATTATTCCTATGTGTCCTTTCTATCTTAATTTAAAATTTATTTTGTATACTAGTACTTTTTATATATTAACAGGATTTATTATACTAGAAAATATGGTTGCAGATATTTAGTCTTACAGATCAAAAATAATTTTCTTTATTTAGTTCACCATTTCTCTGCGTTGTCCAATTTTCCAGAAATTCGGCTAGAGATTATTAAATAATGTTTAATTATTATGCCTGTGTGTCCTTTCTATCTTAATTTAAAATAAAACACAAGTGAACTAAATAAAGAACATTATTTTTGATTATCTGCAACCATATTTTCCAGTATAATAAGTCCTGTTAATATATAAAAAGTACTAGTATACAAAATAAATTTTAAATCTCTCTTTTGCAGTTGGATCCACTAAATACAGTCAAGTGATTTATCTAATATACTTACCCTATGTATATATGTATATATATGTAAATCAATAAATGGGTATTAATTTTGCTAAATGAGTTGTAGAATGCATTACTTTCGAGTACATGTCTCTTCCATTCTGAAACTGACTGCTTACTTATGTGATCGCTCATGAGGCAGCAAAAACCTTCTATGCTTACATTGAGCAACAACAGTGTCAGGACTGACACTGACCATCAGGGCTGGCATCATGTCAGCGATGCCAACCCTTCAGTCACAGTTGTATGCAGATGACACTGTTATTAGCAGAGAGCAAGGAAAAGCTTCAGACATTTGTGTCTAATTTTGAAGAGGCATGTGAGGAATATACACTGCAAGTGAATATGAGTAAAATTAAACTGATTGTGTTTGAATGAAAAAGTAAGCAAACATAATCATGACTGAGTTGGGTGGTGAACAGCTGGAACAACTGTCTATCATGCTTTCATCATGCAAACAAATTCATTTGTTTACATGGAAAGCATGATAGATAGGAATGAAAGGCTAGATGGTGAAATCATCAAAAGAGTGAATGCAGGAGTGCAGGTGGTGGGGGCAATAAGTAAATTTACAAGGGATAAAAGGATTCCAAAGAAGCATGAATGGCTGGCTGTATATTGAGTTTGTTGTGGTGCCTGTGCTCATACATGGTAGCAAAACTTGAGTATGGCAGAAGAGTCACAGGCATTGCATTACTGCATGTGAAATGAGGTATTTCAGAGGTGTGTATGGCATAATGAGGAGAAACTATGTGAGAAATAAAGTGCTGGAGTAATGTGGGGTAAAAGTGAGTGTGGTTCAAAAGATGAGTAAATTGGTTCTACACTGGTTTGGTCATGTTGAGAGAATAAAAGAACGTTGAAGAGAGTATATATGAGAAAAGTGGATAGGAAGGCCAAGAAAGTCTAGGTTGGAACAAGTGGATAAGTATCTGAAAGAATGTAAGGAGTTGAGTCAGAAAGAAAATGTGAGGAAGTGTGTGAGAAGAGGCATGAATGCATCTGAAGAAAAATAGGTTTGTCTAAACAAGAAGGACAAGAAGGTGTGGAGAAAGTTGGCAAATGGAAGATTTGTAGTATTGTAGTCTCCTTTTGCCTGCTGCTCATTCTTTTTGGATTACAGGCATGAGGATATGTTTGTATGTAATATTTATCATACTTAGTACACTAAATATTAGTGAATGTTTTGCAATTTTTATTGATATTTCAGATGTACTTACCTTCAAGTGTGTGAACCATTTTTCCTGTGGCTATGTCAAATACTTTGATTATTCCATCAATTGCTCCACTGGCTAAATATTTACCATCCGGACTCTGTGAAAGAAATTTACTTTTAAATACATTGAAATATATAACCAATGAAATATAGTTTAATTTACTTACAAAGGCTATACTTAAAGTAAATTTGCCTGTTGTATCAAGTGATGATTCTTGTTTTCCACTTTCTACTCCATATAAATTAATTTTTCCAGAATGACTACCAGTTGCCAAAAACCTTGAATCTGGAGAAAATGTAACTGTCCAAGCTTCCACTGTATGCAAAATTAAAATGAATTTACTTTTTTAAAAGTAATGAGTATATATTAAAGCTCCATATTCACACATTTTACATATTTACAGTTCTGTAACCATTTTCCATATTTATACAGATATTTTTTCAAAATTTACTCATTTGCAGAAAGGTTAACAAAATAGAAAACAACAAATGAAAGGAAATGAAATAATTTTTAATATTTTAATCTTATATTTATACTAATGCAATATGTATTATTGACTATTCACTGTGTTAGTATATACAATTTCATGACATATTATTTTAACAGATGTATTTACATAAATAGTAAATTTTGTTTTTTTGTATTAAGAGGCATTATGATTGTCAGCTCGTGTTCTGTGAGCTATTTTTGTTAGGTTTTCTTTTATTTTTGCAAGTTAATAATTCCATCTAAATGAAACTAGAGTGGCAAAATGTCAAAAGGCCAAAAAAATGCTCTCTCTCAATGACAAAATTAATGTGCTAGATTGCTTAGAGAAGAAAATTTAACACTATGATTGTTTGCATTTTCATTGTAATAAATCTACTAAAAAAATTAATTAAGAAAAAGAGTCAGAGATTAGAACTATAGGAGCAAAGATTACAAAGATTGTCTCTGACAATCTTTGTAATCTTTGTTCCAATCATCAAAAAATAGAAAAAGTCTTCAGCATCTAAATCAAAGATAAGTCACAGAAGAAATTCCCTTTGAGTAGCTCTACTGTTTGTGAAAAGCATAAGTTTAATCATTTTACTACAAATAATAGTTAAAACAACTATGTTTAAACTGATGCTTCTGAAAGATTTCAAAACTTTAAGAAAAGGAATAATCTACATAATGTAAAAATTGTAGATAAAAAGTCTTAAATTTAAGAAATTATAAAAAATAAGTTTAAGAATGTATGTTTCCAGAAACAGTTGCATGAATTCAAAAGAAACATAAAACAGATGAAAATCAGAAGTTTTTTTTTTAATAATTAATCACAGTATATCTTGTATATATTTATTATTATTTTCATCTTTTAGTTTTAAATAAAATAAATAAAAACTTCTTTGTATTAAAAAAAATAATTTTACTTTATTTTTTTCAATCATCTAACCATACTTTTCCAAATGTATTTCTCCTTTCTATATTTGTAGCAGTTTGCAGAATATAATCTATGAATACAAAGCTTCTACCGTACTCAATTTTTTATCAGTTCTAAATACTGATATTTCAAAAAAGTTTTGGTAGATTCTTAATATGGACTAAATCAGAATCTAAAAATTATTTATAATTGAATATTAATATTCAGATAACAAGTATCAAGTATGCAATATACTTAGTATGTCAATAAATTCTGATACAAATTTCAAGTTTATTTATTTATGCAGATAATGCAGTGTCCATGGAAATGTCTTTATATTACAGTAGAGCGTCGTTTATCCGAAAGCCGGTTAACCGAAATCTTTCCAGTCAGACTGTGTCGTGCTGAATCAAACGTTTTTGATACTAGATTTACTTCTAAAGTATAATTTTTTTTGTTTTTATATTTTTAAATATATTTATTTTGTTTGTACAAAATAAAGAAAATTTTTAACGATACGATAGCCTCGATTATTATTATAAAAATTTTCGTTAGACTTAAAATCGAGAAAAATTCAACATGAAGTGACATGCAATGGAAAAAAATTTCAACATCAGATAGGTTAATATATTTTTTCGTACATAATCAGTTATCCAAACAACCCCAGTCCCCAACTGATTTGGATAAACGACACTCTACTGTATATTTTTTTAGTTGTTCAAAACATTCAAAACTAAGATATAAGAAACTAACATATGTTAGCTTATTCATTATGAAATAGCTATAAAGAAAGTAACAAACAATTTTACAACAAGAAAAGCAGACATTTGTTTTCTGTTAAAATCTGGAAATTTTGCACAAAATTTGGTGTATCATACACCATACGTGAGTATGAGGAAACCAATCATATTGATGACTTCCCAGAAGTGGTCATCCAAGAGATAAAATCTTAACGAACTCCACATTAGAATCCAGAAGGAAATCCACATCAGAATCCAGAAGTTACCCTTGCAGATAAATGTCTTGAAGCAGGTTCCTCAAAGAGAACTTCAAGCTTAAGGTATTGAAACATGAGATATGTGATATTTCAACCTAGACTCAAAATAATAATAGGCTGAGTCATTGCTGATGCTTACAGTGATATAGACAAGAATATTCTCTTCAACAAAAAAATTTTTTACAGGATAAAAAATTTAAAATGATCATATCTATGCCAAATTAGAGGAAGACATGTCTCTGCTTCGCTGTAAATTCCAAAGAATCCATCATCTAGATTATAGTTTAGTTTAGTGTCAGATGAGAAGGCAAAGCAAAGCTTTGTTTCTTGTCTACATGTGTCAATGTAAGTGCCAGAAGTTATAAAATAGATATTCTGGTTCCAGTAAGTAAAAAATTAATTCAAACTTTATTCAAGAATAAGTGCAATTCTTGCACTTGGACATTCCAACAAGATTCAGTTCTTGTTCACAGCCAGTCCTGTGTTCTTTTAGCAACTGAGAATATTCCTGATTTTATTTCTAAGAAAGACTCCCTACATCATCCTGATCTAAGCTCATTGTCTGACCTAAGCTAATCCCATATGACCAAAATCACAGCTGAAGGTCTGTGCCAAATCTTATACAAATGTTAATGCTCTTAAGTTATTGCTTCTCCCAAGAATGGGCAAACTTTCCTATAGAAAATATTCATAATACTATTGAAGAATATAGACCAAAGAACATTTTCAAAACTAAGCTTAGAAATTACCTACATTACCATATATTAACTGAGGTAATATTTGTATTATAAAATTTTCTTTTAATAAATTTAAGTTTTGGATTCTTAAATTTCTATCAGAACTTATTGGTACACTGCAAATATGAAGACAGTTTGATATTAGCATAACATTTCTTCATCTTTATTTCTTTAGTAAATATTAATAAATATAGATATCAATAAAAAAAATTGAAAATCAATTTCAAGCAAACTTTTAAAATCATATATCAGTTGAATTAGCTATTATAGAATATGTTTTAAATTACAATTTAAAAAATTACTATAATCGAAAACTTTTCAAGCTTACAAATAATTAGAAATTTTGTGAAGTCTTCCTTGTCATAACTCTAAATGAAAAAATAAATTAAATAAATAAAAACTATGCGGACTATGAACTGCAAACTTATGTGTTAGTCAAATTGTTTATCTGAACTAATTTATGATCTGAACTTGTTTTTCAGGCTCTTATTCATGCTAATAGTTCTAACTGTAATCAAAAAGACAAGTAAAAGAAAACTTTTGTGCTAGTGAACTTCCCCAAAGACAGACTTATCACATTGGATTAAACCTGGAACAGAATGATCTTGAGACATAATTTGCAGAGTAGTTCTATGTATTTATTTTACAAAATTCTATGTCATAAAATAAATACATAGAATTATTCTGAAAATTGTGTATCTCAATTGTGTTCTGTGTTCATCCAGTGTGGTTAGTCTGTCTTTGGGAAAAGTGTGTTAACACAAAACAAGACAACAGGCAAAAGCAATCATAATAAGAAAACACTATTCTGGAAAGAGAGTTAGTCTCCAAATAACCACCCAAACTTTTGGTAAATTTGAGAATATAAACCAAAAGACAGGTGAATTTGATTGTCCAACAAAAGTCCATTGGAGGTATCCAAGAGATATTTTGAGAGTTAGATGAAGAAAAGGAAGAAAATAGCATTCAAGACTCTAAACAAGAAGAGACAGAGAGAGAACTCTCTGTCCAAGGCAACTTCAAGGGAGTCCCATCTATCCTTGTTGGTTCTCCAGTTTTATCCTTGCCATTTTGCTTCAGTCTCTCCAACCCTCTTCAGTTTCTGTCTATATAGATCATCTAATCCTCTGGATATTTATTCAGCCAGATCCACTGAACCCTCAAATCTCCCTTACTTTCTCTCTGAACAAACTATAGTGTGTAAAGGTTGCAATGTTCAAAAATTCACAGTGTAGACAACAGTTAAATTAAAATTTATTATTAAAAAAAAAAAATTAATCTGGTTATCTCTTTCCCATGAAAAAAGTGAAACCTTACTTATGTGAATTGATCTGACAATTCTCAGCAACAATAAAAATCAACTAGTGCTATCCTGATATAATTAGTGGGTTATTTCAATTCAGTATATTATGACTCCATAATTTTATCATCAAATCAGATGCATCTTCAATCAAAGTAATTTTTCAAATAAGTATATAATATGATATTATATATCATTTTATGTATACTTATATTCATTTTATATACTTGATATATTTATAGATCAATTTCAAACAAGTATATAAAATTATATATAATATAATTTTATATACTTGTTTGAAATTGATATAAAAGTCATTTTGAATATAAAAAGTGGTGAATGATTAAAATTCAAACAGAAACTGTTGTCATGTTGAAAGAAAAGTAAAATTATTAATTAAAATTTAGAACTGTAAGGGCATAACTTTCTCTGATCATAATTAAAACTGGGCTCTTCTATTTTGTAACACTATTTTAATGAGCACCAATAAATCATAGAACAAATCTGTATTTTACTAGGATAAACTTCATTACATACTCTTATGAAATTTAAACCTTAATATAAAAAATTTATAATTAAACATAATTTTGAAAAAGAAGCCATTTACCTGGACCAGCATCAATACTTCTCAACTGTTGCCCACTTTGCAAATCCCATAAACATATGTGGCTATCAAGAGAACTTGATGCTGCAACTATATTAAAAATTATATAATTATTAAAACTAATTATGTATAAGATATAATTATTTATCAAACATTTACTCTTAAATCCAGAATAAATCATTCTGATATTTTAGTATCAATAGAAATAATAAAACAGACTAAAATATAGAAGTTATTAGTTTTTATTTTAGTTATGCTTAAAAAAAGTTAATTCAAATCTAATTCAGAATGAACTGATGGTAAACTGGAAATTTGAAAATTTATTTGATAATAAAAACATCTTAACAAAATTAACTTACATTGACATATTCAAACAGCAAATACAGGTATACCTCGTCTTATGTCGATAATTGGTTCCAGGAGAGTCGACATAAGTCGAATTTACTTGTTAATTATTAATTATTAATTGTTACTTTAATCCATATTACTTGTGTAGTTTTGATTTACGTCGTAACTAAACGCCAATAATGAGCACTTAAAGACAGCTAAATAAGACGACAACACAGAAACACAGATGTTTTCATGTTTCGTTCTCTAGAATTTATAATGATTATATTAACATTTACTGTAAATGTATATATTTTAATATGATTTTATGAGCTTTCAATGCTTTTCTAGTGATATTACGACTTCAATGTTTGTGGCGGACGGATTTAAAGTCAAATAAACTGATTTAAACTTGATTTTTATTTTTCCATACACTTTTTTGACAAACGACGTATAATTGGGAATGACATAACTCGAGGTATACCTGTATAATACATCAAAAGCTTGCACACAAACACAGAGTACTACATACCGAGAAACCATATTACAAATACACAAATCATAGAAAATAACATACAAAATATACTATGGCCAACCTATAACCATAGGCAAAATAATCGATCACAACAGACCAGACATTACATTCATTGACAAAACAAAGCAAAATTACTTATACCATAGACATAGCAGTACCAAATACTCACAATATTCAAAATACATACACTGAAAAAATTGGTAAATATTCAGAACTTGCCTATGGATTAAAGTACTAGTGGAGAACAAATGATGTAGGTATTGTGCCAGTAGTCTTTTCTATCACAGGTGTCATACTTCACAACAGTACATACATCACACTACAGAAGGTTGCCATACTTAACACTTGTCACTTAGTAAGGAAATTCTTAAACAGAGATACATACACAAACAGCACATAAACAAAACAATTTGTTTTCTGTAATTATGCCTCGACTTTGTCCACCAGCACTAGGCACTTTTTATGCCATAAAGAGTACAATCAACCAACACCATAATAATAATATCTTCTATGTAAATATTGCAGCTTCTGAACAATTAAAATTTTTAATCTCATTTTTTAATTGAAATTGAGATTATTAAAACTTAATAGCAAATTATACAATATATTTTCTAGCAATAACAATTGTTTATTACACAAAATAAAGTAGTAATTAAAATTAGAAATTATTTATTTTGAATTTTAGTCTGAGATATTTAAAAATTATTCCTTTTATCAATACTTTCCTGGCTGTTATACATAACAAGGGAAAGTATTGGAATTATGTCAAATTCCACCCTCCGAGTTTTATGCAAATCTTCCCGTTTTGAGACCTCCTGAATAAAAAAAATTATAAACACACCCATTTTTTTTGTAAATTTTTAGATTAAAATTAAAAAGTTTGATATTTTGTATATACAATCTATTATCTTATGGTCTTAATAGTAAATTTATTAATTTTTATAAAAATCAAATAATTAAAAATATTAACAACAATAAATTTCAGTTTTTTTTGTTGTTGCAAAAATAGAATGTTTTTTAAAAGTTTGAACTGATTATGTAATTTTATTGAACATCAGCTTAATTACATTGCAAAAATATAAACACACCCTACTTATTTCTATTTTAAACAATTATTATTAAAATTTGGTTTAAATTTCCACCATTAGAGTTTTTTAGTGATTTTTTAAAATCATAATTAAAAATTTTTAACAATCTTAATAAAGTTTTCAACAATGCCTCTTGGAACAACATTGTTATAGTCAGAGATTCAGGAAATTAGTTTTTGCATGGCTCTGGTAAATCTTTGAGGCAAATTTCAGCTGCTATTAATTGCTTTATATGTGCCATAAGAAATGTTTTAGCTCAATGAGAGAATTATGGCAAAAACATAAAACTAGGAAGACCAAACAGTTTAACTCCCAGAGATAAATGTAAGGTTTTCAACTTTTAACTGTTAATAACATGTCACTAAGCAAAGCCACAGCAAGTTTACAGTAATTAAATTTTGATGTAACATTTCTTGATATTTTTCTGAATATATTTCCATCAATGTAAACTAAATTTGCTGCACCACCCTGTCACAAACCTTCCCATATCATTATGGATATCTTCCTCCTTGTTGTCTACTCATTCTCACTTTTTCTCAAATCATGCCAATAGTAGGAAAATTCAACTGGATCATCTTTATTGGTCAGAAAATATAATTTATTTCCATTCATCAGTCCATAACAACATATTATTTGCCCATTTCAATCTTGTTATTTATGCAGATCAGTTAATTTAAATTTGACTTTCATTTTTATGTATTTAGCAGTTTCATTTTTTTTTCGAAGTCTCCAAACAGTTGTATTAACACACCAGAGATGGTAAACTTCCAGTGGCTTTGCTTAGTGACATGCTATTAACAGTTAAAAGACCCTACCTTCATCTCTGGAAGTTAAATTGTTTGACCTTCCTGGTCTTATGTTTTTGCCATAATTCTCTCCTAAAACATTTCTTACGACACATATAGAGCAATTAATAGCAGCTAAAATTTGCCTCAAAGATTTACCAGAACCATTCAAAAAGTAAATTTCACAAATCTCTGTCTCTGACAATGTTGTTTCATGAGGCATTCTTAAAAACCATTAATTATGATTTAAAAGAATCGCTAAAAAACTCTAATGGTGGAAATTTAAATCAAATTTCAATAATAATTGTTTAAAATAGAAATAAGTAGGGTGTGTTTATATTTTTGCAACAGACTGTATCTCCAGTAGGGTCAAGCTTAATGACAATTTTACTCATTATTAACATTTATACTTTTTTTTTTTTTTTTATAAAACTCATCCCTACCCCTCAAAATTAGCTTTTTGTCATTTTATAGCAATGAAAAATATAAAAAGTTTTTTTATAACAAAATCTCATAACAGATAGCACCATACACAATTTTATTAAGTTATATTGTAATTAAAATTATAAAAGTTATTTTCTAAATAAAGATCTCATAATAGCCAGGAAAATTATGCAACTCATTGCTGGATTTTTCTTCATTTAATCAGAGACAGTTTATTGACAAATCAGTTGACTCAAATTAGTGGCACTGAAAAATCATATCATCAAGCATATGGCTAGAAAACTAAAAGATCTCTTGCATGGTGGCAAGAGCATCAATCAAACTAGCATATTTCATAAACTAAATAACTTATTAATTATTATTACAAGATGGGATCTAATTAGGCTATATATAGATCAAATTATATAGTTAGTTAATTAAATTAGTAGTCCAGAAAGTAACTCAACAAATATAACAATTATTTCAGATTATTAATAATAATTAGGCTTGCTGATTACTTATGTATACACACAAATGATGAGCCCGAAACAATTGAATTTGATATGCAAATTGCTTTTACACATTTTTAAATTTCAGTGTAAGATTGAGCAGGTGCTAAGTTCTAAGTTCAAATTTAAAATGCACCATGCAAGAGACTTTTTAGTCTGATAATGGAGGATAGTTGTATCATAATTAAATACATCTGTAAGAGGAGATTGGAGTAGAGACTTGAGTAGCATAATTGGCAGTGCATCTGCATGGTTTGTGGGAGTTGCAGATTTGAGTCCTGTTTTGTGCCGATTCTTTTCTTCCAGAATATTCTAAATTATATAAGTATTAATTTAATTATAATTATTAAATTTAATAAGAGATGGCACCTAACGCCTCCCTCTAGTGACAAATTATTTAGAAATTAATTAAATATAATTGTGGAAAAGATAACTGTTTGGCTTTTTATATGTCTGATAATATGATTTTTCAGGGCCATTAATTTGAATGAACTGATTTGTCTCAATAAACTATAGATTATAAAATTTTAATTGTTCAGAAGTTCTAATATTTATTTAGAAGATATGAAAGCACACATGTTATTTTATGTATTAGCATTATATTAATAAAGACTCACAAGATATAATAAAGGAAATAAACAAGTAACCTTTATTTTTATCTTAAAAAGTACTAAAAGTTTCTTGTTTCTTTGGATTTTATATAAATAATATTTAAAGTTTGTGTAGGCATTTCAAAATATTGGAACAATTCTTCATTTTTCAAAATAATAGAATATATTTAATAATTTTTATTATTTTTAAAAAGTAAACAGTAATATTTTAACTAAAATTTGTTAATATAGTGTAGGCTCCCTCTTAGCCTTAACTGCTTTTATTTGACAAAGCGTTGATTCAATTTGAAACACTGCTCTACAGTTATTCTATTTCAAACTTGTACTATAGTTTGCTTTAAATCAGCTAGAATATAAGATCACAAAGTTTGTCTTCTTTTTCATAATGTTTAACACACTTTCAATAGAATAAAGTCAGGTGAGTTTTCAGGCTAACCTAAAACATTAATTCCATGTTCCAAAAGCCAGGTTGGACTATGATGTATAAGCTGGAGCCAGATCTTGTTGAAAAAGAAAATCATTATCACAAAACAGATTTTCTTTTAAGGAAATAAGATAGTATTCCAAAATCTCTTGGTAGATTTCTGAGTTCTTGGTTGTACAGAGGGTTATCGGTTAATGAACAAATCGGATAACGAACACTTTTGCAAAAGATTTTTATGTTTGGACAACGAACACCTCACAGAACAAACACAGGAAAAAGCAATGTAATAAAAGATGAAAAACCTGCCAAGTGTCTTAATTTGTAACACTCAATTGTGTTTGAAGCAATAAAAAAAAAAGTGACGTAAAATAATGAATACTGATTGGTCTTCCCTTGTCTTCAGACAACAATTCGAAACCTTTTGGAGCATGGGAAATGTCGACATCGATGCTCAACCCAATATATACTGATTGGATAGTATTCCTCCGAACTTTGAAACTCTCTCTTGTAATTCCAGCCCTTTATTTTTCTGACAGAAACAATTCTTTTATAGTATTCACGAGACTGTCGGGCAGGCTACTTGTTAAGTTTTACGTTGGTTTTTATTTTTGAAAGGTGCAAAATAGGTTTATTATTTGAAAGGTGCAGGAATAGCAAAGTTGTCAGATGTCTGATGTTGCTGGGCAGTAGGCTGCAGTTCAATCTTATCTAAGAAAGATACTATATAATCAAGAAGACTCAAGCAGATTAAGGAGTAACAAAAATCACATATAAGAAATAAAGAACATTGAAGAGCTCATAATGGAACCTGAAACTGATCTAATGACAGAAGAATGCCAAAAACTCTTGAATGAAGATCACCAAGAAACTCAGTGAAATATGTTTTCTTCTGAAAAAGAGGATTAATGATGATAAACATCTTTACATCTTAAACATCTTTTGAAATGGGAGGATGTCAGAACAACAGTATTAAAATGGCATCCAAACCAGGTTGAGGTTAATAGGCTTGGTGATCTCTACAGTTACAATGCTATTAATTACTTCTGAAAAACCTGAAGAAGAGAGAAAAGCAATTGACATTAGGCAGATTCTTTAACCCCCACAAATGGAAAAACATAAAAATGCAAGACTGTGTATATATGTATTTTTATTAGTACATTTAAATAAACATAGTAAGAAAGTATATATTTTTTATTTTTCCAGAATGAATTAATCAAATTCCCATAAAAACCTATGGTAAATTGATAATCAGTTAAGGAACAATTCGGATAGCGAACGAAGTCTTGGAATGGATTATGTTCGTTAACCAATCATCCACTGTATTTAAAAAGCAGATGGCTAAAACCATATCTCTAGCTGCAACAAAGCAGCCTCATATTATGAAGTGTGATTAGCTGTAGTAAACTGGAATCACTAATTTCTTCAAATAATATAAGGAATTTTGATTAATCTGAAAATAAAACTCATTTTCAATCTTTGTAGGTGTAATGTTCTCTTTCTTTAGCCACTGTAATAATTTCTTTCATTGAATTGCAGTTAACAATTTTTTTTGTATACACATCTGGAATCCCATTTCTTTTAACATATACCACAATGTATAGTACATCTAGATGCCATGATGCCACTTTTATTCCATAATTTACTTAATTCACAAACAGTTTTGAAGCAATTTTTAATAGCAAAACCTCCTAAGACTATCTTTACATTGTACAGTTTTTCAATTCTGTCTACAATTATTTAGTTTATTTTCCAACTCACCATTCTTTTATACCACTTTAATATTTTTGAAACTGCACTCTGACTGATCATTAACATTTTTGCTATTTGTAGTTGAGTTTCACCATCCTCTCTCATTCCAATTATACACTGTTTGATATCATTTGACATATTCCATTTTGGTAACATTCAAATAGAGTAGATTAAAAATAACTAATTAAAATACATTCAATTAAAGTTATATTTTCTTTAAACCTAAAAAGGTTTAAATGAAGTAGGTCTTTTATTTTAGATTCAAATATTGAATTTACTCTAGTTAAACAAAAGCTTTTTTCTATGATAAAATCTAATCATATTTTTCATCATAAACTTCGAGATGCTTTAAATCCTACTAATTAAGAAATGTTTGTAATTGTTTTCTTATTTCTGGTACACATTGTGTATGTATAATGTTGCATAAACATTCTTAAAATTAAATTTACTCACTTTATAGTATAATTTTGTAACACAAAGATTTTGACTAATCAAAAAAAGAAAACAAGAGAAAAAATAAATTTTGTTCAAATTAAAAAATTGTTATTAGCATGTACATTCTAATTTAACATCTTTTTTATTTATATATAATAATATTGGTAGATATTGCTTTATCAATCAGTCGTAATTATCAAATACAGTAGTGCCTTGACTTACGAGTTTAATTCGTTCTGTGATGGAACTCTTAATTCAAATTACTCGTATGTCAAATCAATTTTCTCCATTGAAATGCCATTAATCCATTCCGGATCCCCAAAACACTGCAATTTTTTCGTTACATGTTTTTAATTAAGAAAAATATACTTATAAATAACGAATATTGTATAAAAACACAATAGAATGTACTGCAATAAACAGGTTTTGCGAATGTTGTGGCATTTGCTGCATAGATAAAGAAAAGATGAAAAATTTGAGAAATGAGAGATGGTGGTGTTGCACACAACACGGAAGTGAGCTAATGCCTACATCACTTGATCACGTGTTTTTCTATAAGTTAACCTGCCACACACTGGAAGAGTAATGAAAATGACAAAATTATGGTAGTTTTCCCTCTTCTTTTTCTTAATCTACGGTTTGCTGTGCCAACTAGAGGTGGAGTATCTGAAGCTGGCTTGTAACCCAAATTTTAGCTCTCAACTCAAAGCAAACACTTGACCAAGAGACAATTCTTCTCTCAAAAAAGTTGTAAGTTGGGACACTTGTAAGTCAAGGTACCACTGTACACTTCAATTAAATTTTAAAATGTATCTACAGTTTGAATTATTTAAAAATTTGAATTTTGCTTGCTTAAAATAAATAATTTTCATTTAGTTTTTCACTAATCTAATAAAGTTACATTATTTCCCTGAAATTTATTATTTACCTGAACCATCATGATTTATATCTACACAAACTATGCCTAAAGCATGACCTTCAAACGTGTGTCTTAATTCCAAAGTATCTTCATTCCTGTAACAAACAACACATTTTTAAATACAATTTCAAAACAAATCAAATTATTAAAATTATCTAATGTCAAAAACTAATTTAATGCGTAAAACAATTTATTAAGATAATAAATTCAATAAAGTATAACCAATAACACAAAGATTTATAATCAGGTCTTTAATATTTAAAATTAATTAATTTTAATACAAAATATTTATTTATAATTAATCAATAAAAAATTCAATAAACAACTTAAGTTAAACTGAAAATCATGAATTTTCAGTTACGTAATGCAAATTTAAACATTTTGAATATAGTAATATAAAATAAAATCTTGTAAAACACTTAAAGATATTAGTAATTATTAAAAACCAGTTATCAATTTCAAATATTTTATTTGATAGTTGGTAAAAGAAACTATAAAAAACTCAATTTATCTATCCAGTTTGAATTTTTATAAATTATCATCATCTATAACCTAAACATATAATCCAAGCACAGAAGAAAGTTATTCACACTACATTAAAACTAGCTAATATAATTTATTTGTCTTTCATTTAGATCAGGACTTCTTAAACATTTTGCATTTGCAACTCCTTTTTGTCCAAGAACATTTTGTGCAACTCTGTATTTTATGTACAGTACCTATGATACATACATAGGTACATAAAATAAATATACGAATAAAACATTAACTAATAATAAATCAAAAAATTTAATTCCAAACAATTCGTTGTCATACTTGTAATTTTGCCACCTATTATCATTTATTAGGACAAAAGCAAATTTGCATACTAATGAGATGGATGTACTTGTTTATTTTTGCATAGAGTTAGTCTTGACTGAATATTTGATACTGCAGGATGTAGGGCATCTTCAAAGCTTTTCAAAGTTAATTGATATTTTGATTTTACAATCGTCAATGATGAGAATAAAAAAAGGTGTATCAAATATAGCAGACATGGGCAAACGTGGCTCTTGCTAAAAGTGTTAATTTCTGTTTTTTATTATTATTTTTACAATTTTATTTTTATAATTTTGTGAAAATATGTTTATTAAAAAAATTCAATATTTATTTTATATTATATAATAAAATCGCATGCCTTGCCATACTATCTGCCATGACAGTACAGAACTGCGGCTCCCATGCATTTTGCAAAACCTACATTTCAGCTCCCACTGATCTCTTGCTTGCCCACCCTTGAAATATAGCAAGAAGCAAAATGAATAGAAAGTATAATAATGAGAATTTAAATAATACTTTTCTGTCCATTTCAACACACAATAATAAGATGGGAACTATAAATTTTGTCTCAAAATTTTTTTTTTAAATTTTTTCACCTGTGATCACTGAGAGACTTTTTTTTTATCAAGTCTATTATAGGTTCAGCCAGACTCACAGTTGTATGGCCAGGTGGTGAGTGACAGAGCCAAACATATCTATCATCACTAAAAAAGTCCAGAGTTTTGAACCTGTCTGAACTGCATTTCCCAGAGTGGTAGGCTGCCACTTGGCCATTCAGCTATCTTATCTCACAAATTGGAAGAATCAATTTAAAATTAAAATTAATAATAATAATAAATATGGATTGTCTTTGGATCGACTGTGTCTTTTTATTTTACAAAAAAATTTTTGCCATCTGACAAAATCCTATAATAATAAATAAATTAATATTTAAATTATTTATAATTATTAATTTTATCAGAAGACAGCATCTAACAACTATCTCTAAGCAAAATTACTGAATATTTAATTATTAAAATAAGCTGGCAGATAGTTTTGCTCTGGTTATTTTCACAAATTAAATGTTATTTAACAAAGATTTTGATGACTTGTGGTGGAATCTCTCAAGCAAAGTGCATTGTCTTCAAAACAAAATAATTGATAAAACTGTTGATATATTTTTTATACATTTTTCAGATTATACATTTGCTTTAAGATACACCTGAATAATAAATTTAATATAAAGTAAGAAATATGAGAAATTTATTTTCTTTACCTATCTTACACAAATACCTGTTAATTATAAATATTTATCAATTATCAATATCAGTAAAATATTTTACTTAAAGTTTTATTCTATCTGATTCTTAATTAAAATAAAAATCATATTGATAAACCAAATTAATAAAAAATTAAACCTACAATTTTTAATTCAATATTTTAATAACAGTACATTTGTTGAGACAAAATCTTACCATTTCCAAGACTTCACGTAATCATCTACAGAACCTGTAATTACATAATCTATTCCATCTTTCTCTCCTTTACCACAAGCACATGACCATATTCCATCATCGTGAGCTAAAAAATTTCAAAATAATTAAATGCTTTCCATATTTATTCTTCAAAATATAAAGAAATTTAATAACTATTTTCTTAATATATCTTATCATATGTTTTGAGATAATTAAATCTATTTTATAAATTAAATTTGTAGAACGAGAATGGCCAACATATGTCCCACTAGACACTAAAAAATCCTCTTATTTACATTTTTGTATGAAAATATATCAATTTATCAAATGCTTTGATAATGAAAGTGAAATTTTACATGAAATGGCAATGCATCTGCACAGTAAGCAGATGTATTGCCAGTTATGCTACCCAGACTTCCACATGACCCTTTGCATCCAGACATTTAATTTAAATATAACCATCCACAGTTACTTATGGTGCCAACTGGAAACGACTCCTATGCCCACGGCCTCTAATCACCAATCACACACACACCACACACACAAATGCCAGGGCAAAGTAATAGCCAGTTGAGCACCATAGTGATCAGTTGCCTTGGGTATAGGAGTTGTCCCCAGTTGGCACTGTAAGTAACCATAGATGATTATGTCTACATTAAATATGTCTGGAAGCAAAAGGTCAGGCAGAGGTATAAGTAGTGTAACTGGCAACACAACTACATGGTAAGTGGGAGTTGCGAATTCAAGACCCCCTCTTGGTTGATTCTTTTCTTCCAGAATATTCTAAATTATTTAGTGAATATTAATTTAATTATAATTATTAAATTTAATAAGCGAAGGCACCTAATGCTTACTTCTAATAGCAAATTATTTAAAATTTAATTATTAATTAATAATAATGGTAAAGTAGCCCAATTAAATTATGGCAATTATTTAGTTTATTATTGAAACATTGGACTTTGAAATGTTTATGGATGGACAAAGTCAGATTTTACCAAAGGTGATAAAGCTTTATCACATATATCAACTTGATTCAATCATATCTCCAAGATGAATAATAAAATTGAAATGATTATTTGGAAAGATATTTCCACCAATTTCTTCTGATGCTAATTTTCTTGAATTGAACCTAATGTTAACTAGTATTAGAAGACTTGGCAGGGATGTAACTGTTCTCTGAAAAGGGGTGCATGGAACAAGTCTATGAAAAAAAAACCAAATGAGATTTGGAATGACCTCCCTCAAGTTTTGATTGAACAATCATTTTAAGATTAAAAATAATGATACAGAATGATAACCAAAGCCCAGGAGAAGTAGACTGAACACACACAAGAATTACACAATTAGTTACTTCTCTTAATAATGCTTAAAAATTAAAACAACTCTAACTCCAGCAAGGATATTTATTACGAACATTTTTGTCCCTATTAAATGGTCATCCCCAAGTAACATTACATAGAATAGAATAAGATTTAAAATAATGCAGAAAAAGGAATTAAATTCAAAATCTAGAATGTTATAAACTGTAAAACAAAGAAATTTTAAATATATTTCCAAATTAAAATAAATTTGAAATTTTTTTAAATTTTGAATTTATACAGTAATATAATACAGTAAGATAAACACACAAAAAAACAAGGAAATTGCAGGTGTAATCATGTTAAGAAGCCCTTTTCGTTTAGATCTTGTAAAAAGATCTCCAAGCACTGGAAACAGCTTCAGCATATAGACCCCATAACTAACATAAATAATCGAGCAATAATTTGGAAATAATAATTATGAATTACAAATGAATTTGACACTAGAGGGGTTAGGCACCATCTCATATTAAAATTAATAATTATAATATTTAATTAAATAATTTAGATTAAACTGGAAGGGTTTCAGTTGGTGTTTATATCAGCTTTAGCACCTTAGTATTTATGCACTTTTAACCAAAATAGATGAAATATGCAATTACCAACAAACCAGCAAAAATTTGATTTAACTAATTGTTAAACAAACATTTTCATCCGTTTTCAAGTCATCCTCAGGTTTCGAAGTAATGGAACATTTGTCCAAAGAACACAAATTCCAAACATTTTTAAAAAGTTGCATGTCATGAAAATATGTGCATGCTCAATGTTGCATTTAACAAGGTTAAATTAGTCTTCAAACTGCCTTCCAGTTTTTAAAAAAAACACCAAATTTATATGAAATATAAATATAAAAACAAAACCTGACCAAGATCTATTGCAGGGGTCCCCAACCTTTTTGTACCTAAGAGCACATTCTAGAATACCGGCTGGACGACGGGCACCATTTATTTTTTCAAGGTGAATTTATATTTGGACATAGTTAACAGCGCCGGATTAAGCCTCTAGTGGGCCATAGACAAAATTTAAATTGGGGCCCCATTTAAATAAGTTGCTTCTAAACAAATCTTATATAATGTGACATTAGCATGGGTGACACCCGGTGCGGATATCATGGTGTCACCCAGGAATATTTCTAGATGGTGCGAGAGATATCGTGGCGGAGATTACTTCTGACACACGGATGGCTGTTGACTTTTTTTTTTTTTTTTTTTTTTTTAGTTAACGACTGCTGAAATTTCTAGGTCACTCCAAGTTACGGGCTCTACACGTTTCCCTACTTTGATTTTACGGTATTCAGAATGGACCGTTTTACTTCATTTCAGGTATGGGAAATTGAATTGGTGCAGATTTGGCGGAGGGGAAAAAGAGATCGGTCGCATTTCGCATTTCGCTTTCATCTGTGTTGGACGCCATTTCTACTTTTGAATGGTTAATCATTCAAAGTGAAAAAACTTTTACATAGCATTTTATTGAAAACCAAAATATTTTTATTTTTATCGTGGTCGCACAGTGGAGGGCACACGTAAAACGATTGGCGGGCGCCATGGTGCCCACGGGCATAGGGTGGGGACCACTGATCTATTGCATGCCTTCCACATGGCTGATGAGTTCATTTCTTTAAAATTAATTGCTGTCCCTCTCCTAATGCTTTAAATATTTCCAGTTGTTCAAGATATTTCAGGTTGGCAGGGTCATTGCAACATTTTTGTAATCAGGTTTTGTTAAATTTAACATAGACATTGTTATCACTGAGAATGCAGCAAAATACAGTAATAGATAGGATAGAATTTTCTGAATTGTATATTTATGCTTCCTGATCCTCATTTTTAGACCATGTGCAGTAGCTCCAATATATTCACATGGATGGCCCACCCTATGATTGTTAAGAGGGATAGTATAGACTCCCGGGATACAATTCTGGTCAAATTGGTCCTTATCGTTTCTAATACTAGAGAAAACAGTAGGAGATCTCCTGTACGCAATTATGTTACTTGTAAAGCATGAAATTTCTTTGTTAGATGTTGGCAAGGACTTTATTATAAGTAGCAGATAAGAAGGGCTTGTCCTTCGATTGTAATGTTTCTGCCAGATGCTCCTGGCATACAACAAGAGCATTGGTAAGGTGTGATAAATATCCATGCAGCCTGGCTATGCTTGAAATGTAATTCAGCTCTGTTTTCCTATCTTCTGCCATAGAACAATGAATGTAAGCCCTTCTTACCAGGGCCTTAAAAGTGTAGATCTTATGCAACTGAGATATCTGAATTATTTTTTTATTGCAGAATTAGTTATCTGTCAGATAAAATTAATGATTCATGGATTATATAATTTTATAAGAAATTTAAACCAAAATTATGTATAAAATGCCAATCAATATTGTAAATTAAAACTGATGACTATTGTAAAATATGATAATCAAGCTTTTCTAAAAAGAAAAAGTTAGTTCTAATTTATAATAATATACCTGTTACTATTATTAAGAAACAAATGTTACTTATAAGAGTTTGCCACTCACAAGAAAATCAGCTCATACAATGTGCTTTGCACTTTAAAATTATTTGTCCCAAAAACAGGAGAAAGATGTGTCAAAACAAAATCCCATTAATTCATAATGTGCTATTTGTCCCAGCCAGAGATATAGAAATTTACATGTTAAGGAATAAGTCAAATGATTGCCATATTATATTGGGCTACTTTACTGCTATTATTAATAATTAAGTTCTAAGTAGTTTGATTCTAGAGGTATATTCAGTACTGCTTATTGTATATACAGATCTGTAATGTTTGCATTAGGTATCATCTCTTATTAAATTTAACAATTATAATTAAATTAATATTTACTAAATAATTTATAATATTCTGAAAGAAAAGAATTGGACCAGATAGGACTTGAACCTGAGACTTTATTATGAGTTCAAGTCCCACAACAAATTGTTTAGCTTATTATTAAAAACATTGGGCTTTGAGATGTTTATAGAAGTACAGCACATGTTAAGGAATCTGTTTAGTTTGAAATATGGCTACTTTGAAATTCCAAATTGAAATTCTGTCCAAAATGTGATATATGTATGTTAATTTGTGTTTGGGTCAAATTTCACATGCATCCATAATTTAAGAGAATAACAGACCAAAACCAACTCTAATTTGGTCAACATGGCTTTGCTTTAACAGTAACATATTTTCTGGTGTCACTTTATATATGGACTACCTCTTTTCTCTTATAAAATACGGCTGGGTTTTGGGATTGCAAGATTGGGCTACAAATGCTCGAAATTGCTTCAGGCGATGCCAAACAGTTTAAGAAAATATTTACACTGTCTGACAGCATTATTATTTTATTTGAAAAATTTCTACAAGTACTTTTGACAATTTCAAATTGTCTTCTTCAGGTATACAAGTAGCAGATTGTAGTTGCCCAAATCTAGTAGGCCTATGATACTAGATTTGGGTGACTACTACTTTTTGGGCTACATTTCAAGAATTCTGCTTTAGATTTTATGAAACTTATCTGGCATCCTGTGAGATTCTCATTGAACATGTTCTATTTACCTGCAGTTTAATTATATTATTAATAATATAATAATTATTAATTAACAAAAGTAGCATTTTGTATACATAGCTGTATTCCGTTTGCTTAATAAATTACATCACTTACATAGCATTTCACATATTGTACAGAAATACATAAATCTCTGATAATGTGAAACTAGATAATTCAAAGTCACAATTATTTTGTCCTTTGAATTTCAAACTAACAACAGTTTCCTGTACAGATACTCCTCACTTTACGACCTATCTGCTTAATGACCACTCGCACTTACGACCAATCAAATTTCGACCTGCAATTCAGGAACTCCCCTTTCTTAGCTTAAGTGTTGATCAGTGGCGAACAGTGACATGTCACTAGGCATACTATAATAGGCTTGCACGTACTGTAATTGTCTTATAGTACTATAATAGGATAATAGCATACTATAGTAGTCTTTTTATGAATAAATTTGAAGTTTGTTGCATAATTTGTATAATTTTACAACAATCCTATATTCCTGGCACAAGCTCCTCGCTTATCGACCAATTCGCTTAACGACATAGTTGTCGGAACAGAACTCAGTCGTAAAGTGAGGAGTACCTGTATAGATTTTACACCTGCAAGTTAATTCTTATTGATGACTAATGTTCAGTATGTGACATCTTACGTTAACCATTAACCACATCATGCTATATCTGTTACATTTACACCATTTTGTGGTATTGCATACCTTCTCTTATATATATATATATATATATATATATATATATATATATATATAAGAGAAGGTCTGCAATACCACTGCAATATATATATATATAAGATACCACAGTTATGCACAAGGGGGGGAATGACTGGCCTTTATATACTGTTTATTGCAATTATTATTGCTAGATAACCATGTAATAAAATTGTAAAATCTATGTTAAAAGGAATCCAGTCACACACACAATATAACATAAGACTTTGTGCATTTCCTAATGTAATATTTTCCTTTTCCATATGTAATTAAATGTGAAAAATTTATGATAGGACACAGTTAAAAAACTTCTTAAGTGGAATATTTTAAGTATATCAAACATCCCAAAGCCTGATCCTGATATATATTTATATACATACATAACCAAATATTTGCTTAATCGGACTATAAATCTGCTACTCCAATTTGATTAATACTAAATAATTTGCTACTAGAGGTGGATGTTAGGTGCAATCACTTATTTAAATTAATAATTATAATTTTAATCATTTATTAAATAATTCAGAAATATCTGGAAGAAAAGAACTAGTCCAGGGTGGGGCTTGAACCCGCAATCTCGGCTTGCCTTGCAGTGCTCTTGCCAGTTGTGCCACCTGGACCCCAAGCAAGCTTTTGCTTCCAGATGTATTTAAATTTAGATATAAACTTATATGGTTAATTATGGTGCCAGCTGGGGATGACTCCTATGTCCATGGCCTAAGTACTGTACATTTCAACAATGGCACTCAGGCAGCTCTGGTGAGGTATATATAGTAGCAAATTACTTAGTATTAATCATCAAAATAGCAGATCTATAGCCCAATTATTTAAGGCAATTGTTTGGGAATATTTTATATGAGGAAAAAATTGGGATTTTGAAATTAAACTTCTTAATGAAAAAACTTCTAATGTGGAAATTCCTGAACTGAGTTCTTCTGTAAAAATAAAAATCCAACATTAAAAGTTTTTTCGTCAAGTATTGGACTTCAGGATGTTTATTACATATTAATATCCAATACAAAATTTAATTTAAATTTCTTATAGACAATACAGTAGGTCTTCAACTTAATGAAGTATTTGGAGAAAGAGTTGTCTGCAACTGACAAAAGTCCTTAAAAATAAAATGAATTTTTAAAACATATAATAATAATGAACTTAAAATGTACAAAATTTATTAAATTGTTGTTATAATGTGTAAGTATAAATTAATTATTATTATAAACGTACATGGAGTAATTTATATATACTGCTAAAATATCAGTTTAATTACATAATGCACCTTTAACAGTGGGATTTTAAAAAGAGCACCAACATTCTCAACTTGGTTAATTAGCCATTCTCAGGTGTGGATAGTCAAAAGACAAGTGCTAGCATTTGAAGAAAAAGGTGATAGTCTCAGATAAAGTAAATAAGCAGGGAAGGTCAAGCTACAATGGCAGCAGTTGATGTGAAAGAGTGAGGAGATATTGCCAGGCAGGAAGAAAGGAATCATGCTGTTTATGCATATGTTGGTAACAGTTATAAATATAATAAGCTTGGTCAAGCCGATCTGATAGTATGCTCCACAAAAGCAAAATATTAATTTTGTTTAAAATAAATTTTATAAATTCTTGGAAGCAAGTAATTGTTCAGAAGAATTTTTCACTGAATATACAGTAAGGGATGTGGAGATGTAAGTCCCTATAAACACATCCCTTACTGTACACAGTAAGGGATGTGTTTATAGATTCCAGAGGAACCGGGTAGTTTTTTACTATGGCTTACAGTGACTGTAAACAAAAATGTTCAGTTCCCTTTTGCACACAAGCGTGGACATGCACAATAAATGGATTGAACAAAACACTTAGGTAACGAAAGTGAACAGAGTCATTGTGCATGCACAAGGACATGTCTGATAGACACACAAAAGTCCTAACATAAGCACTTCACTACTATAATGGAGTGTGAGAAAAACAGAACAGAAGTCAAACTTAATTAAACACTTCAAAAACTATGCAATACAACTAAGAGAGTGTTTCCATCAATGCTAACTCACTGACCCAATCTACATACACACACATATAGATATATCACATAAATACAGTACATACATACATGTAAAAAAGTTCTAATGTTTTCTTTTAGGACATATTTTGTCTGTTAAATTGAAAGCCTACTGTACTGTACATCAGACTTAAAGTCCATATTTAAAAACATTATTACTACTATTGTTAGTTTGTAAAATAAATTTTACATTTACCTTGTTCTTGTTTGAATATAATGGAATACTGCAAACATTAAAAAATAAAATTTTATTTAGAATATGAAATTATGTAAATTAATATAAATAATAACATTTTTTCTCAATTATATCAAAAATATAAAAAGTTCTTATTTCAAAAGTATTTTTGGATAATGAGCATACTATTTCAGTTATTTTTTAAATAATATGCAAAGCAGTAAATAACTAACATAAATTTTAAAATATTTAGAGTCTTTAGCAATGTTTTTATATTATTTTTGAAATATAACTAACTCAAAACTGGTAACAATTTAAATGAGCAAATCAACATTGATAGTCCAGCAGATTATTTTTGAAAGAAATTTTAACTGCCAAACACTCAAATGTTGCTATTCATTTTTTTTGTGGCTTTAGTATTTTTGCATAAATGTGAGAAATTTTTCAGTCTCAGTCATATTTTGGACATAGTTTGGTTAATATTTTTATTTTAAGAAACGTTTTGTTATAACCAATGTCCTCAATTTGATTATTTTTTAATTTTATAAAACAATATTTAAAATGTAAAAGAACTTTATACATTCTGTTTATTAATATACTTGTATTTAACTGAGATTATATAACTGAAAATATTAATTGATCTAAATAAATTTATTCTAAAATTAAAAAGTTTGATATATTTTGCAATATTCTTAATACCTACCCAATATTCCAAATGACTTTATTTTGGCTTTTTGTCCTGTTTTATTATAATGTTTTGATATGTTATCTAAAAAAGTCTTATCTTCAGATGGATTTCATAATTTGGTAAAAAATTAATGGATTTCTTTTGCCATGTGAACAATGCCAATACAATAAACAAAAAAAAAATTGTAATTTTATTTTGCTGATGAAACTTTCATTATCTTAGAAAGTGAAACTATTTTAATAAATTTTTTTCCTTAGTAAACAGTAATGATAGTTTCATTTGAATACTTTTCATAATCAAATTATCATTCAATTGAATAATTTGAATCTGTAAAATTCCTACTTTCAGCTAAATTCTTAAAATTTTTCAGATATTTAATGCTAAAATGATGCTGTATTCAATTTTACTTATTCTATATTACAAATAAAAATGAGGAATACCTCAAACTATTTTTAAAATTATATTATTAATTAATAGCATAATAATTTATAAAAATAATTAAATAGTCAAATAGTCAGTGTTTTTATTTTAAATAGGTATACTTAAAAACGAACTGTTTTCATTTGTCCACCAAATCAAACATATTATCTAAATAATTTGTTTAATTAGCTATTATTTATTATAAATGTGATAAAAGGAGCTGATGGTCTAAGTGCAATGTTTCCCAATAGGGCATTCAGTTTTTGAAACTAATAGAGCTAGTGGAACTGAGTTGAGCGCCACCTGTACGCAGGCAAAGAAAACTGCTTCAGGAAAACACGTGCATCTTTGGGTTGGAGACGTACTGAAATGTGGTACTTGTTTTCTTCCTGTAATAATGAACCACAGCTTTCTGCCACACAAAACTTCAAAAAAATAACTGTTGTGTAGTCGGTTGTAGTGTTACCTATATTTCTGCACTGCCAGGTACAAAGTTTATTCGTTCCCGAATGAATAATACCCTGGGAGGAAAGAGGAATGGCTGTCTGTAATTTAATTCCTGAGGTTAATTAAATAATGATGGGTTGCATTCTAATCAATCTCCTGTTATAAAACCTTAGTTGGCTCTATTTTAAATTTAGTTCTCTAATGTAAACTTTAGTAATTTTCTTTTTTTATTTTATATTATTTTGTTAATCTGACAGATATTAATTGGCATATGATGTGATATTTGAATTTAAGAGATCTGTAGAAAAAAAAAGTAAGAAGCAAAATTAACATTTTGAGAAAATGAAAGTAAAAGTTCTCCCTGTTAATACAATACTATTAGCTACTGCTGTGGTCCTTATTGAAGCTCCTTTATATATATGGTTAGTTACAAATTTCATTATTTACCATGCAATGGATATATACTTTACTTCCATGCCAACCTTTAAACTGTACAAAATTAAGAGTATAATAAATATCAGAATATTAATACTGCTCAGTCCTAATGATCTACAGTCACTTCTCGAGTTATGACAAAAAAACTTTCATAAAGAAATTTTTAAAATGTATCAATTTTTTATAGTTTTCGTCAAATATATATCATATACATATATAGGGGAAACTTGCTTAATTCGTACTTGCGCCTAATTCGTACTTCTCTTATATCTTGACTCTGGTAATAGCTATTAGTGCCTTTAGTGACAAAAAAAGTAAATAACAGTCGGCCATATTACCATCTGACAGACAACACGCTGTTACGCTGCTTCCGACAAAAATATTGAAAAGGTAAGTTTTTTTCAACTTTTTCTGTAATATTTTTGCACATTTCGTAAGAACGTTCTTCAAATTGGATCGTGTATAAGTTTTTTAACTATCTGTGACGTATTAATGCGTATTTTTGTGATTTCACCTGATGTGATGATATATGAGTATTTGTTGTCATATTTCTTGGAGGCAAATGTAAAACTTGTTTGACTCTTGCGCCTATTTCGTACTCCAGGCAAGTTCTTAAAACATACTGGTACGATTTAGGAAAACCATTTTAGATGAATGTCACAATAAGCTATTACCGATTCGTAAACTGTTATTTTTTTACTAAGTTACTGATTTCAAAAATAACCGCAAAAGTTCAAAACAAATTAAAACTAAATTGTCTTTAATTTTAGAACATGTCAAAAAGAAAATATAATTCTTGGAATAAAGAAAATATGGAAAAAGCGATTAAAAAATATATAATGACGGTTTATAAGCTTTCTAAAATTTTGGCTCAAAAAGGGAAACACCAGGTTTGAGCTGTCACTAGTAGCGAACGTGGTATCAACACCACACGCTTCTGCTGTATGAACGCTGCTGGAGAATTCGTGCCACCCACGCTCATATATAAACGTAAAAGCATGGCAGATGACTTAAAGCGTGGAGGGCCATCGAATACGTTGTACAGTTGTTCAGAAATTGGATGGATTCTGAGTACATTATTTGTCGAATGGCTCAAACATTTTATAAAGTGTCTGAGACTGCAAACATCACAAGACAATCGAGTTCTTCTCATCTTAGACGGTCATTCGACGCACACGAAGAACATTGATGCCATTTATCTTGCAAGGGACTATGGAATAATCATGCTCTCTCTGCTAGCACATACCACACATAAGTTGCGTTCTTGTTCTTATAGAAAGTCCTTATAAAAAAGAGCTCGATAATAAAATAGAAGAATTCAAGAACAAAAACGTATCAAAGAATCTTGGTGCAAAGAAAAGTAAAACTAATAAAATATCACAAAAGGAGAATATAAAAAGAAATAAGAAAAAAATGAAAATAACAGTTGGTACTGTAAATTATGCCAAGAAGACGTAAAAGAAAGTATGATCAAATGCACATGATGTGAGATATGGGTATATGAACTTTGCGCAGGAACCAATAAAAAGCAACGGATTACAACTGCAATGACTGCCAAGAATTGGCGAAGACCATCAGCCGAATCTACACACGTATTAATACATTATTGATTAAGATTTTGATTCTTAAGATGCAAACCAATGATAGGATCTCAAAGTACGATTTAAGAATATATCAGTACGATTTAAGATGAATGGTTCTAAATCGTACTTTTTTAGTGTTTTTTTAAAATGTTTATTTCTCAGAAGTTTATAAGATTTATGCTAAATTTGATTATGGTAGTAATAAAATATTTCTCAAATAAAAGTTACTTAAAATGAAAAATAATTTTTGTTTATTAATTTCGATAATATGATGGTTTTTCCTTAAGGGGTACGAATTAGGCAAGTTTACCCTATCTTGCATGCTTCTGACCATTGATTGAGTCATCTTTAGTTTTGTTGTACCCTTTGCGTGTGCTTGTGTAAGATGGCTAACTGTTTTGTTGTAAATACAGTCACTTCTCAACTTACATCCGAAGTTGCAGAACTGAACACCATCGTAAATCAGGAAGTGACTGTATTGACTAATGCAGGCATTAATTTGACCGTAAACTGCTGAATGTACTGTACTTATATATTATATATTATTTAAATATATACTTATAAATAATATATAAATTTATAATTTATGAAATTTCTATTTATTAAAATATATTTAGTGTTACGTGTAACATACAAAATTCATGTATTGCAAGAATGCTATCATTCCTCAATAACAATCAAATGAGCAAAATGTTGAAACAAAAGTAATGAACATGAAGTACTAAACTTTAAAATTATCGCATTGAAAAATCGCTGGTAAGATAATCGTCATCAGAATCTTCCTCACTAGAATGTTTTCGTATAGTTGAAGCAGATGGGGGTTTCCAAGTGTAATGTTTTATTGTTGGTGCTTTTAAGTAGCTCCTTTGCTAATAACAGTGCTTCACAAGAATTGGTAAGAACTCGATTATGTAGTTTAGTTTTTATTAAATTTAATTGCAAAAAATACGTTCAACTGCTGAATGAGGAAGCAATAAAAGCATCTATTTACTGCCAAAGTAAAGTAAAAAATATAGAAATATACAATAAAAACAAATGTTTTGAAAGTTACTAAATTGAAAGGAAAGGTATTAAGATTTCATGAATAGTATTAGGAAAATGGTGTTGGGTATCTTGGTACTGAAACAAGTAAAAAGGTATTAGATTAGTACAAAAGTATTAGGTGGAACAACACTGGTGCCGGCTTTGTAGCCCTGATTCTGTTACTCGGCATCGCCGCTAGACGTCACGATCTAGTTTTGTCGTTCCTTCCACTAGCTCTATAGGCAACACTAGTATTGGGCTCATGGATAAGTAGCTTCCTATTTCATTTATCATACTGTGTATACATTGTTTAAAAATTGACTTTGTTATTATTTAGATATTTTTGAAATGCCGGTTAATTGTTGTTTATCTCAGTGCAAATGGTAAAAAAAAATCCTGGTTAGAAATTTCATAAATTTCTGGATGATCCGATAAGAAAAAAGAATGGGAAGTAAAGATAAAAACTGGAAAGAAAGTCATTCGATAT
This sequence comes from Centruroides vittatus, assembly GCF_030686945.1. Lineage (NCBI taxonomy): Eukaryota > Metazoa > Arthropoda > Arachnida > Scorpiones > Buthidae > Centruroides > Centruroides vittatus. The sequence continues at coordinate 2,225,343 of NW_027120741.1, forward strand.
GCTCAAATCTGTAGCAGACAAAATTATAAGGATAGTTAATTTTGAACAGTTCAGAGTAATAATTACAAATGTAAACATATTTTTTATGAATAATTAGATGGAAGGTTATATCATACCCAGTATTTTAACAGCTAATCATTTGAAACTTTTGAAATCTTAACACTTTACGTTTTAAACACTAATAACACAATACCAAGAAATAGTGAACTTTTATGGGCTGAAATTTGAAATATATATGAATTACGAGGTGCTTGAAAGTTTCAGAGAAATAGCTACAACAATTAATCATTCTAAAACTGCTGTGGCCAATGTATAGACAAAACAAAAACAAGGAAAATGGAGAGAAGTGGATGCAAGAAAAAATTAACTGACAGTGATAAACAAAATATTTTCTTCCTTAGAGAAAAACAAGTAAATTAGCAGCTCTCTACTAGACAGGTAGCTGCTAATTTACCAAAATCTATGTCCCATCAGACAATGTGATGATGTGTTCGTGATGGTGATACCTAATTCGATACCTGGGCAGTGTTCAGTAATGCAGAACACCTAAGTTAGAATTCTGAGTGACTTAGTGGGTGGAACTAAGAATGTTCTGAGCATCATTGAATGATTATTCTTAGACAATTGGGCAAAATGGTGGATGAAGTTAAAATTATAATCACAACAATTGTCGCAAATGAACTGGTCAAAAAGGATGAAGAACCAATACAATTATTCAAATGGAAGCTGTGTCAGATTGTGATGAAATTAATGAAGCAATTATTAATTGTAATCAACAAAATGGACCGTTATCTTCTGTTAAAATGTATTCGGAATCTATTATACAGATGTATGATAATTGTATGTTTCAAAGCCATTTTAGAATGAGTTAATGATTTAGAATGAGAGAATAACTTTGTGATTGTTATAATAAAATATGTTTAGTCCAACACAAGCAGCCATCTGGAAAATGATGTTACTAGTAGAAGTTAGCATAGATAAAAGAATCTGACTGAACTAGCTAGAATTCTAGTGGTAGGGGGAGTCAAGCAGTAGTTTGAAACAAGTTGAACATTGCAGCAAAACTAGAATTAGCAAGAATTCTGCATTACTGAACATGGCTCTGTTCACAAGCAACAAAGACTTCAATATACTAAATCTGTCATGAGTTGGACCAAGGAGTGGGAAAAAGTTGTTTTCTGATTAAAAAAAAAAAACTATAATTTAGTTGGACCAGGTGGTTATGGATATTACTGTATTGATGTGAAAAGAAAAGACAAAGTTAGAATGAGTAGTCAGTTAGGATATGGTAGTGTAATGATTTGGGATGTTTTTGGATTCAATGGAAAAACTGTTATTGTCATTAGTAAGGTGACCAATCATCCTCCTTTAGGGAGGACAGTCCTCTTGTAAGGTCTGTCCTCCCTTGAAGTGTCCTCCTACATATCCTCCTTTTCGATATTTGAAAACTAATCTGTAAATCTTTGTATTCGACCAATGTCAAGCCGATCCATTGGGTGTGGGATATGTGATGTGTTTGTATTTGACATCATGATTCATCAAGGCTCAGTGCAGTGTGGCGATTCTGAAATGCACGTGCTTCACACAAGAGATCTTGAGAGTGCATGCTGTGCGCAAGTGACTTTGTTTACTTCTTACCGAAACACAACACGGCACATACACATGCAGCACAGATTATTATAGTGTATTATTGTTGCAATGAATAAAATGTTTCTTTTATTTATGATATTTTTTCTTTCAATTTATTTGTGTCATTCTTTTCATTGTAAAAAAGTTGGCCACCTTATCATTATTAATGAAAAAAAGGGATTCTTCAAAATATCATATGTTAAAAACTAATTTAAGTGCATTTGGAGCTTTAATTAGGTGAAGTAATTGGATATTTCAATGCAACAAGGCTTCACTCCATGCATCAAAATCAACTAAGATCTGGCTTTTTAATAAAAACATTAAAAATATATTAGACTAGCTTTCTAAAGTCCAGATGTTAGAGTCCAACAGAAAATTTATGGAGTATAACAACAAAAATATTTTATAGTCAAAACAAGCATCATCGTCAAGTAAACCAATAAAAATTAGCAATTATGGATGCTTGAGAAAATATTGAAGTGAACAATTGCAAAACTCAATTCCATCTATGCCTGATAGTGTGTTTGATGTTATTCAAATAAAAGGAGGTCAAACTAAATATTAAATACAAATTTTGCCAAAAATATGGTATCCTCATAATTACATTACATTTAAAAATGCAGTTAATTTCAAAAACAGCATATTTTAATTATCATCAAACATTAACGACAATGATTTTTAACACTGTTTTGTGTTTATTATTATGTACTACGTATCTAAAATTTCAAAAGTATATTACAAATTGAAGTTGAGTAATTAAAAATAATTAAATCCTGCATATTCATTAAAATATTAAAGTTTTAACAATATCATTATATGCTGAAGATATATTATAACTTATTATTGATCTTTATGATTATCTTTGGATTTAAAAAAACAAAGATTAAAAATGATGGACACTCTACAATTGCATCAAATTACAATGATTTTCTGGGTTTTGAGTTTTTTTTAATGTACAGTATTAAATGAAGTTCAGTGGCACCCACAGACTATAAAAAAGCACAAATGATTATATATAAAGGGAAAATTATTAGCAAATAATACATTATGCAAAAAGCTACAAATTATGATTCAATGTCAGATCAGCACTCCCACAAGGTGATGACAGTTGGCCTACAAAGGATACTTGAAAACAAAGAACATTCCTCGTCTTCACAGCCTCAACATATGACAAAATTGCACAGGACTATGGACAAATATCATTCATTAAGTTTCTTTTATATTTGCAGAATAGGCAAAAAGTTCTGTTGTTTGTTGATAATGGATTTGGAGTCCCTTTGAAGATTAGGAAAAAGGCAATCCTAACGAAGGGGGGGGTGCATGTGCTCCAATGTACAGGCACCTCTCATCCAGTTCTCAGTTGTTATTACAATTCTATCAAAAATTTAATTTTTGAAACTATGCTTTTAACTTTTTACCCAACATTTTAATTTAGTCAATATTTATATACATGTATTGAATATTAAAAAACCATTTTGCTTTCTGTTGAAAAATAAACTGATCTTTAGAAAAGGATTGATTTGTTACTACTGTATTTTCACTTGGAATATTTTGTTCCTTTATTCTAAGAGTATTGCCGAATTATTCTTAATACGAGAAGTTTTGTGTTGCTCTATAGATATAATTATCAAAATTATTTTATAATAAAACTGTTTTGTAGTAGTAATGAGCAATATATGCTTTGCATTTTAATAAATTTTACAACTTAATTTTAATTGAAACGTATTAAATTTTCAATATATAATGTTATTCTACAGAGTATAACTTTTAGTAGTATCAATGTTATTATTATTTCATAGCTCAGTCGACTTTCCAAAACAACTTACCATGTTGCTTTTAAAATTCGCTACATAATAGAGGGCAGCACAGATTAGTGTAAATAAACTGTAAATTTATTGTATTAATGAGATACAACTTAATTGTGAATTAATAATTTATTAATTTATTGCATTAAATATTGTATATAAATAATTATTTCTCACTTAAAAATTGTCTTTATCTCAAATGAAAATAATAAATAAAAGTAACAAAAAAATTTTAGCAAGTGTGAATTTATTATTTCCATTGTTAAAATATCGTAATAAAACATTTACTTTTTTTAATCACTAAGGCAAAGTAATCAGGTACAAATGTATCGTATTTGTATACAGAGCTCTCAATCTATAATTTTGAAAAAAACTGCTGGTTAATGTTACCTATGAGACGGCCGGATGGCCGAGCGGTAAAGGTGGCAGCCTACCGCTCTGGGGGACCCGGGATCGAATCCGAACGGGCCGAATAATCCCCAGGAATTTTTCGGGGGGTGGTCCGTTCGGATATGTCGGGCCCCGTCCCTCACCACCCGGTCGCCCCATTGTGGGCCTGGCCGAGCCCATAATGGGCCTACTAAAAGAGGCCCTCTTAGTGCCCACAGGGCGGAAAGAGTTAAAAAAAAAAAAAAAAAAAAAAAAAGTTACCTATGATAGCGAACATGGCGGCTAGTCACTGAAACAGTGGGGACGCACGTTCTAACCTAACCAAACCTATTCTAATAATTTGATTGGTAATAATTATGGTAATTTATTAGAATAGATTAGGTTAGGTTAGGTTAGAACGTGCGTCCCCACTGTTTCAGAGACGAGCCGCCATGTTCGCTACCATAGGTAACATTAACCAAATTGCTATATCATAGTCAAAAAAAGCTGACAGCCAAAATTTTAATCAAAACACGATTATTGACAATTTTGATGGGAATCCTCTAGTGAGATGAACGCAAAAAATGATGTTATATCATATTTAACAATTTATTTTATTTTATCACATCCGTTTTGTCCTTTTCATCAATTTGTACTTGTTATACTAACACAGTACAGCGATTCCCGGCCAGATGGTCAAGGTTCAGCGGCGTAGCTGGGTTCTCCGGGCCCAGTGCGAAACCAGATTTGTGAGCCCCCGAAAAAAATTTTTCGGCAGGGGTGTCCTTTTTCCGTAATGGTAATCGGGAACGTCCAAACAAAACAACAAGTAATTTTTCTGTAAATTTCGGCATTTGAATGTATTTATTCTGTTTTGTGCGAGGTAAAACAAATAATATTAAAATTCATTTAAATTTTAAAAATTTACTTTACGAGCTTTCTGACTCGCAAAATCAGAAATAACGGAATCGAAATTGATAGAGTCAGTAACTTCATGTTCAATGGATAAAATGGAAAGGTTCGTCAATCTAAGGTAGTTTTTAATTACCTTAAGCTTGGAAAAGCTTCTCTCACAAGTTGCAAACTAACTCCGATCGTTAAGAAGATTCGGAGACCGATTTCTGTATTCGGTACGGAATCGATGAATAAAATTCAGAAGCTTCATTGGTCTATCTTGACAAACCAGGTTAAGTTCCGAAGAATACAGCAACGAAGTCTTGAAGCCGTTTCGTTCAAGAGCAATTTTTTTTTGTCGATTTCTTCCAGAGTGTTTTCAAGGTTTACTTCCGAAACAGGATCCAGCAAAATTGCGGGCGTTAAGGCGGCGTATCGTTCTGCTAACTCTTGAATCTGTTGAAATCTTGTGCCAATTTCCTGAATAATTCGGTCAATCGTTTGTCGTCTCAATTCATCCTTGTAGCTGAGTCCAATGTCAATTTTTCGGGTCTTTTTTTTCTGTGATTATGGGGAACCCATGGGCCTATCGCTTTCCAGGGACCCGGTACGGACCGCACCTACCGCACCCCCCTGTGGCGCCCGTCGGCAAGGGCCGATTCGAACCGACAGAGGGCGCAGAAAAAGTGAAAACGGTGAACTTTGAACTGGTCACGCACTTCCCGACCAGCGACTACGGAGAGCGGACATCTTAAAACACGAACAACTCCAACCTCGGTCGACGCCAATTGTAGTCATATTGTATTATACGTTATTGTATAAAATATAAATAAAGGAAAGGATATTGATATCCCGACTGGATTTCCTTCATCCGCATCGGACGAATTTTATCGGCGACAAATACCCCATACCCCTATTACGCCACTGTCAAGGTTGCCTACCACTCTGGGGGACCCGGGATCGAATCCGGACGGGTCGAAACATCAGGAATTTTTCGGGAGGTGGTCCACCCGGATATGTCGAGCCCCGTCCCTCATTGCCCTGCCACCCCATTGTGGGCTTGGCCGAACCAATGGGGTTGCTAAAAGAAGCCCTCTTAGTGCCCAAAAGTTAAAAACAAGTACAGCGATTCCCAAACACAATATAGGGTGGTGACTCCTAGTGGGATCGCAATTCTTACGTTGTCGTGTAAATACTTTTCTTAAACATTATTCTGCTTTAAAAATATAAGTAATACTCGATTGAGGAAGTTTGACAATCAACAAACATAAATGATTGTTAATAAACGCATACAAATTCTCTAATGTTAATCTTATACTAGCAGATAGGCCCGGCGTTGCTCGGGCAAAAGTAACGATAGCGAAGATTAAGATTATTACGTTATAGTCAACTTTTTCACAGAATGCAAGAATTGGGTTCCCCTGTTTCCATACTAATTAGAGAATTTTTAGATGGGTTTAAAAATATTTCGATTTTCCGCAAAAACGAAAAAAACTGCATCTGCGTCTTGCACGTCGCTTCCTCTTAACACTTCCATTGTTGATGGAAATGTTAAGACTTAATCCTGTCCCTTTCCCCCGTGGGGAGGAATTTCGAAAAATCCCTTCTTAGTGTGCGTTCTCGTGACGTACCCTACCTATGTACCAAATTTCAACTTTCAACTCTAACCGTTTGGGCTCTGCACTGATTATTATTATTATTATTATTATTATTAACTCGTCTCGATTATATATATAGATGAAAAATAATAAATTACCCTAAAAACAATTATAAGTAAAAGTAAATATATTGGAGAAATTTTAAAAATGTGGATTTCCATATAAAAAAGTTACTGGTGAGCATCTATCATTTTGTATAATTTGTAGCAAAACTTGTGTAGGTTTCGAGGTCTTAAAATACATTTGGGAACAAATATTTTTCGAAAGAAAACCGTTAATATTAATAATTTTTTCAAGCTATAAAACCTAAAAACGGGTATGTCCAGGAGGGATGCTTGTAGTGCTCAGCACTCCTTGACACCAAAGCAATCAGTTTGACTACTTTAAAAATAACCAACAACGCACACAGCATGACTTTAATGGCAGAAAATAATCTTATACAAACAGAAAAATTCCTCCTTTTGGAATCACCGAATACAAATCATACTACATATATACAGGTATCCCTTATATAACACGATAGTTGCGTTCCGAAAAAGTGCCGTGTTATACGAATCCATGCTATACGAAACAAAGGACTAGTGCAAAACATGGGATTTTAGTTCCAAAAGTTAACAAAAATATACTATTCTTTTCCAATGAGAAGAGAAACATGTATATTAAAGCAATCAACAATTTATTTCTAAATAATAATTAACTAATAATCACAACTAAAAGTACTGTATGACGTATTAGTATTGATTTTAGTTAAACGAGGGCGTTTTCTTTTTACAAAATGTGGTCGTTATCTGAGCTTTTTCGTTGATCTTGATCAGAAATATTAGCAACATCTCCAATTTTTTAAAATTTTTTGTCATAATTTTTTATGACTAGCAAAATAAAAAGTAAAAATATTTTTAATTGAAAATTTGTTCTAGCGGTTTGTGCTTGTTCAATCGAACGCAGAACAATTTATTTTCTAGAATTTAAGTTCGAATACCGAATTGTTCGAGACATTCTCGTTCATCATTTTTTCAAATGAAATCATCATTTGCAGATAAGTAATACCAAAGGTTAAAAAAATTATAACAACACTTACCTAAAAATGTTTAAGTAAACTTTACTAAATACGAAGATTAAACTATAAAAAGAAAATGCAGCGACAGTCTTAAGGGCTAAAGTCTGAAAGCAACAATAACGATACCTAATTGATGGGAATGCTAGGACAAGGAAGAAAAAAATTACACTATCCATCGATTTTCATTAAACCTGATGAAAGGCACAAAACAAATTGAAAATTTCAATATTCTAAAATTTCATGGACAAATTTGAGACAACACGCGTGCTTACTTACAGGTAAATAAAAAGAAATATCAAATAAAGGAGTTTGCACTTAAAAATTGTGAAATTTTTCGTAGTATTTCCAAAACCGTGTTAGAGCGAAACCAGAAACAGTATTGTACGGGGGATACTTGTACATAAGTTCTTAATAACGAATAACATCTTTGTTAACATCTTTATTAACGTTTATAATTTATTTTTTAAAACTCATCACTACCTTCAAAACTAAGCCTTTTGTCATTCGATAATAATAATAAAAAATATAAAAAGTTATAAAATTTCTTCTTCCAATATTGAGACTTTTTTAAAACTCTTTCCGCCCTGTGGGCACTAAGAGGGTTTCTTTTTGCAAGCCTATTATGGGTTCGGCCCATGCCCAAAATGGGACAGCCGGGTGGTGAGGGACGGGGCCCGACATATCCGGACCCCGTCCCTCACCACCCGGGGGTCAAATTATCCCCGAAAAATCCTGGGGATAATTTGACCCGTCCGGATCGATCCCGGTCCCCCAGGGCGGTAGACTGCTGCCTTGACCGCTCGGTCATCCAGACGTCAGCTAATAGTGAGACTAGTGGTATTTATCATGTTTTTAGCAAGCTCCACTGTAGTGAAGAAGTGCTTAAGACTTTTGTGTCATTCAGATGTGGATCTGTCAATTTGCACGCGCATGCGCAACTACCACCTGATTCCAAGAACATAAAATTTATTTTTAACAAAATTATTTGATTCGCTTTTGTAGAGCGTACTGTCAGGTCGGCTTGACCAAGCTTGTTCTTAATTATCCACAATTAACAGAGAACACGATTAAAACAGTTCACTTTATTTCGCCTATTTAACAATGCATTTCGGATTGGTAATTTTCCAATCTCTCTTCAGGCTCACGGCTTCAGTGACTAAAGTTGTTGTCTACAACATGAGGAACAAGAGGTTAGTTTAAGTTAATATACTTTTGTTATCCAGAATGATGCATTTAGTGCACAATTTGTACACATCCTAATGGTAGTTTTTACATATCACACATATTTTACATCTCTTTCACTTACTGGCATGTTTTCTTTGTCTATTTTTAATGGGCAAATGCAACACTTCTTCCCACAATTATTAAATAAAAATCTAGAAAATAACTAAATTCGAGATGAAATAATATAGATTTATATCACTTATGGGCAGTGGTGATATTCGAAATAGTTAACAAAGGGTTCGTTAGCAGAAAATTTTTCCCTGACAATCACCGACAAACGAAATGGAAGTTTTGGCTAGAAATAAATACCTTTTCTTGCGATATATCTAATAATCAGTGGCGTATTTGGAACGTAACGAGCCCTGAGCGAAGACCAGGTAACAATAGTATATTAGTGCTGTCGACCTTTTTTTTTTTTATTTTTTAAGGCAGAGAAATTTTTCAACCCGAATGGCACTGCTGATAATAGACAGATGTCATCATCTCTCGAAATACAATAGCCTTTTTATTTCGCTGTCCATAGCCCGACACGTCTTCCACAGCCATCTTGTATTATCTCACGCGCGTGAGATCTCATGACTAGATCTAGTTTCAAGAACTCTCTTGAATCGATCGCGATTAAACCTCGTTTCGGTCGAGAGATCGCACCAAGGCATAGTCCCCGACCTTGCTCACAATCTAGATTGAAATGCTCGGTGCGAACGTGGTATAAGGCTCTAGGGTTAATGTTACCTTAGGTAGCCAAGATGGCAGCTCGTCTCTAATTCCAGCAAGGAAACAGTGGGACGCACGTTCTAACCAACCTAACCTAACCTAACCTATTCTAATACTTTGGTTGCTAATAATTATGGAAATTTATTAGAATAGTTTAGGTTAGGTTAGAATGTGCATCCCACGGTTTCCTTGCTGGAATTAGAGATAAGCTGCCATCTTGGCTACCTAAGGTAACATTAACCCACTTATGTAATTGCCTAAATCTCAAATATAGGGGCAAACAAAACAATCTGGATTTAGATAAGAAAAATATATTCTAAAGTGACAATCTACCTAACACATAGTACAGACTTCCATGTTTTAACTTAAATGGCGTCGATAGTACCCGTCGTTGCCACTAAAAGCGCTGTACCCATGGTCACAGCCACTGTATAAAGTATATTCTAGCTCATTGATAGTGATACTAAAATATCAAAACGCTTCTCAACCAAGTGAATATTCAAACGTTATTTCATTAATTTGACTTGCGCCAATTTTTAGTTTTAAGTGGACTTTTTTTAGTATTTTTTAAATAGCATTAAATTATTCGAATGATAATTTATATTAGTCTGGATTTTTGGTCGATCATTTAAAGATTTAAAGGAATTTGTTTAATATATTACAAAAATGTTTATTAAAGTTTGTTATCCAGTGGCAGACTCAGGTTTTAACCTTGGGAAAAGCAGACTTAAACGGATACTTTTTAATGCAAATACAATAAAATTCCCACTTATCTGACCCCTAATTCATAAGCAGTGTAAAAATAGAAGACATGACACAATATAGATAAAAAATACGGGAAATCCTTATTAACTCGAAATCCCGTTAGTTTGTAACTGTTCTATTTGTCCCTGCCGGGGATAGAGATTTACATGTTAAGGAATTTGAAATACGGCTACTTCGAAATTCAGGGAAAATTCTATGCATACGTTAACTCGTTTGTTTAAATCAGGTTTAAAAGGATTGAAAAACACTATAATTAAATTTCCGCGGAAAAAATCGCGTGATTTAAAGTTGTGTTTGTAAAGTACTACTGTACATTTTCGATTTTTTTAAAACACTTTTTCCGCCCTGTGGTCACTAAGAGGGCTTCTTTTAGCAAGCCCATTAGTTCGGCCAGGCCCACAATGGGGCGGCTGGGTAGTTAGGGACGGGACCCGACATATCCGGACGGACCACCCCCGAAAAATTCCTGGGGATTTTTCGACCCGTCCGGATCCGATCCACGATCCCTCAGAGCGGTAGGCTCCTGCCTTGACCGCTCGGCCATCCGGCCTGTTACTCTCCATTATAAGGCACACCTATTTGACACTGTTCGACTGCTAACTGCTTATACTTTTAAACCGGCTGATAAAATGCTGAAATTGACGTGCAAAAAAAATTTGTACAAATGAACATTGTCGAAACGTCATGCTTCTGCTGTAAAAAATATACAGTACTACACTAATACATTTTATTATAGTATCTAGACAAGCGAGCTGTCTAGATCCGACACTTTCACATAAGGCATTTCTTAAACTAGTAGCAGCAATCATTGGAGGGGTGGATTAAAAATTTTAGATGGTCGCAAAAATTTGAAAAAACTAAAGTTTACACATATAAGTACGGTGCAATAAAGAATGTGTTACATTAGAAATAGCCGAGACGATTTCATATTTAAAGAAAAAATATTCTTACTAGACTATACAATAAAATGAGTCCTTTTTTTTCGATCCGTCCCTTCAAACGCTTTTTGGAGAGGTATTAACAAGTCTACAGCGGAACAGTCCTTTTATTTGAGGCTACATGTCCGCCGACAAATGTAAAAAAGTTAAAAGTCCTCTGTAGACTTGTTAATACCTCTCCAAAAAGCGTGTGAAGGGACGGACCGAAAAAAAGGACTCATTTTATTGTATAGTCTAGTAAGAATATTTTTTCTTTAAATGTGTTACATATTTGTTAAGGTTGAAATTGTATGAAAAACGAAAATTTTACATTCTTCTTCTCTCTTCCTCACGGTTTTATATGGAGATATTAGACGTGTAGGCTCTTTCTCCGAATCGACAAAATTTTACATTATGGCCGCGTTTCTTTATGCAACGAGAGTGTAACGAAATGACGACACGAGCAGTGTTGGCCAATTAGAAGCCAGTTTCAGTGTGTTCGCTGTAAAGCGCTTCTCGAGCGCTGCATAAAGAAACGCGTCCTATGCCCATTCAGAGGTTTGTTTTGCACACTATAAAGGGGAGTCGTGAAAACTTCATTGTAAAATGAGGTCTAAAAATATTTTTGTCGTAAGGAGGAATTGCAGATGGAAAAAAACAACATTCCGATATTGGGAAGCCTAGTTAATATTTCTACGGATATAGGGCGTAAGCGTGACGGGTCGATTTGGTTGTTCGGTAATTTTAAGTGAAATACCACAGATACAATTTTTAGATACGATAATTTTCTCCTGTAAGGTTGGCAATTCTGAATCATTCTTGTGTGTTGTCAGAAGTAAAGATTAATAACAATAGAAACACAAAGTGTTCTGTTGCGTTCCAGATTGCAATTCCACAGCCATGTGGGAGCCCATGTAAGTTTTCATCTACTCCCAGATGAAAAACATTATTATTCGGAAATCAGAATTAGGAGAAACTCGCTAATCTGACTGGAGGAGAGTGGATTCGACTGTTAAGAACTGGCAAAAAAGTTTCCCGATTGTCCAGCTTTACATGAACAAGCTATGCTGTCAGTTTTATAAGATTTTTCCTTAAAGTTTAAAATGCCAGTAATCTTGTGTGGGGCAGATGTCAAGGCTGATGTTTGAACACAAAGAGTACAAATATGTATAAAACGATCTCACTCATTTGTTTCGATCATACCACAAAACGATATGTCCTGCTAGTAATAATTATTGTTGCTCTTTACACCTGATTGACTTTACAAAATGCTATAAAATCTCAAATTCAATGACATGGGGCATTGAATGGTTTTATGGTATAGTGAAAGAACTGAGATGGAGCATTTGGTTTTTGGGCTGTAATGTGAAAAAATTGTAGGACTGATAAATTCCCATGGTTGTTTTCTGACCTTCCTTATTCTCGAGAGTGGAGTTAGACAGATGAAAATTGAGACCAGATATAGAAAACAATCTTCACTAGTGACTACCGGTACATATAAGATCCAATACAGCCTCTTCAACCTTCAAGAATCGAAAACGTTAGTTCGTTAACTTTTGTCGTCGTGTACCGGAAATTTGAACGTTGAAGAGGCTGTATTGGAGACCAGATATGGAAAGCTTTGGGAGAGGAAGCACCAATTAACTATATACAAACTTCCTGTTTGTACCAGAAATCGTGTTATTTCAATTTAAAAATTTTCTCCAGAACCGAGTTATATAATTAATGTGACTCTTGCTAACAAGAAAAGTATGCTGTACACAGGCAAAACTACTAATTTGAGGTGGAGACCATATTTTAAATTAAATTAAAAATTTTACATTATGCTCATTCAGAGGTTTGTTTTGCAGACTGTAAAGGGGGCGTAACATGTTAAGGAAATCCTTTGAGGAATAACTGTGAGGCCTGGTCTTCAGGAAATTCAGAATTTCCTATTGCCCACAGACAAGGATTAAAATCTCTCAGTCAGTTAGTCGGCCATAGCATCCGATGACAATGTACTGGCTGTTCTTGGATGTTTATTGGTAACAAATTGTGTTAAAACTTGCCAGAAAAACGTGTGCGTAAAAGTCTCTGGTGTAAAGAGTGGCTAAAAAAAAGAGGATCATATTTTCCCATGTGAACCTGATCTCAGAATTAAAGTTAGTACCTAAAGATTGGCACAACTATTTGAGAATGGACAAAGAAACATATTAAATCTGTTATTATTGGTTACACCAATCATAAAAAAAAATACTGTAATGTGAGCAGCAATTTTGCCCCATGAGAGGCTGACAGCAACCTTAAGGTATTTGGCAACAGGCAGAAGTTAATAATTTGTAATACCACAACTTTGGTTCATATACTTCACCAGTTCCTGATCCTGACTTGAGTGATGCTTTGATTTTCTTAATTTCCTTCCTATATGCACTTCTGATGTTATTAATTTTTTTACAACACTTTCTTTGTTAGCATTTGGCTCAATGTCTTTTAATTTTTCAATTAAACATAAATAGGCAACTTCTTTTTTGCTTGTTATGATAATCTTTACCTTTAACATGCCAAAGGCATGGTTCACTTTCGTAAATCTTTAAAAATTCTTCTAAACATTCATGGGACGACTGTTCTCACTCAGCAGCCTCACAACTGAACGGAAATGATGACACACATATTACGGTCGGCCTGCACAGTCCAAAACTGTGCAGGAAAATCAAGTGGCTTTTCGTTTCTACTCTGGTGCCCTGTAGAGTTTTCCCCCACACACAAACAGGAATTCCTCAAAGGATTTCCTTAACATGTGTGGCCCCCTTAAGGGGGAGTCGTGAAAAATTCATTGTAAAATGAGGTTTTCACAACTCCCTCTTACAGTGTAAATAAAAATGTTTTAATTAGTATTAGTACATATACAGTAAAACTTCTCTAACTGAAACATTTGTAACTTGAAGCATTTGGTAGGTCGAATGGAATAGCATTGGAATTTAATGTCTCCAACTTGAATTTCTTAACTCAAATTTTCTCCAACTCAAAATTTTTCATGGTCCCCAAATACTGATTATGTTAATTTCCCCAACTCAAATTTTAATATTTATTCTAATGAAAGTGATCCTAATTATTGGGTTTCCATGAAATTTTCAGACAGTTAGTTATATCTACTCTCCAACACCAATTTTCAGGCAATGTTTGAGTCCAAAGCAAGAGGTCCTCTCAATAAAATGTCCTTGCAAAACTGTTCAATCCATTAGTTACATTGAACATTTTGTGGAAAGTGTTACATGGACTGTTAAAAAAAAAAAAAACTATCAAAGATTCTTTATATAATGCAAGGGAGGTAAAAAAAATACAAATTATTCATAATTTGGCATTTTTCACTCTATTGTTCTGTAATTTGAATTGTCTGTGACTCAGTTTCTTCCTGCCCCTTGAAGCTTCAAGTTAGAGAAGTTTTACTGCAAATTATGTTTCACTTTCTACAATCTGAGTAATGGCATGGGTTTTTGTTTTATACGAGCCTCTTTGGAACATATATAGGGTAGATGTACCAGTTTTAGCCATTTGTTTAAACATTTGTTTGAATATGTATATGTGTATATGTGTGTGTGTGATAAAAAGAAAACAGTTGCTGGCTGCATGAGAAGACAATCCTTTGACATCTGCTAGACAAGGAAGAGAGAATCCTTACACTTGCCAGGCATGGACAGATGATCCTTACATTTTCTTGTTGATTGCATTATTCTTGTATTTTGTTTTTGGTGCCCATTTTCCACTAGACAAGCACAATGCTGCTTTTATATTTTTGCCTCCTAAATTGCATTAGGCATGCCCATTTGTACCAGGGAGCATGGACATTGTTTTCAAGATACAGTTGGGTCAGTGACAAAGTCATGGACCCCCATTTTTACTACATTTTTGGATTCCTCATTACAATTAATGGAAAATAGCAAAGTTTAATCAAAATTGATTAATCAAAGTTTGAGAATAAACAGAATTCTGTATGGCACAAAGAAAATGCTTCACTTATACTCTGCCTCAATTATTATTCAGAACTAATAAAACAAATTATAATTAAAAAAAATTAAAGCTATCAGTAATTAGTTCAGAAAAACTATTTTTAGTTTTTCTGAACTAATTACTGGTAGCTTTTATTAAAATTAATTTATGATTTGAATTTTAAAATGCTGCAGTTAACACACATTCAAGACTAAGTATGAAATATTAAATGAAAAAATCATATATTGTAGTTCTTGAATCTTAATTAATCTGACAAATAAATTTTAATATAACTATTCCTCTTTTTGCATGGTAGGGTAGATGTACCAGTTCTGGCCAGAAAACAAATTTAATTTGAAAATATAATTACAAATGAAACAAACTTTTATTGTTAACTGTGTGAACAGTTAACAATAAAAATTTGTTTCATTGGACAGATTTGAATATGTGGTGAATATATTTTTTTAGTTAAATTTGTTTTCTGGCTAAAACTGGTACATCTACCCTATATATGTTCCAAAGAGGCTCGTATAAAACAAAAATTTGCTTAAAAATGTACAGAACATTCATCCTGCAGAAAAATGCTTGACGGATCCGGAACTTCAATGGAACAAAAAATAAAAAGCTTAAAAGCTTGTTTCTCTTTTGTAAATTGCTTATTCTAACATCATTTATCATCAACACTGCTTGTAGGTAAGTATAGTAAACACACAGTAGCATAGAAAACATAAAATCAACACAGTATATTCTGATGTACTGTACATACTGTATTGTCTTGTGCTTAAAGATAAATGAACTCTTGATTTCAACAAAAGGTTAAATTTAAAAATTTCCAAAAAAACTTTTCCCCCATGTTAAAATAGATTGTGTAAAAAATAAATGGGAGGGATAAATGTACATGAATATATTCTGACTCCTAAAATACTTTGAAAATTTTAATTATCCATCTTATATAAATAGTAGATTTTATGGTTAAATTTTATATCTCAACATCAAGACCACTTAAGACCAAATATATGGTCATAAGTCAGACATCAACTCAGGGCAAGCTGATAGCTGGCTCAATAGAAATTGAGAGTAGAAAAATTTAATTACTTGGGAAGTATCTTAAATGATATAAGAGATCATGATATAGAGATTATAGTGCAAATAGAAAAGGCAAGAACTGTTTTCATAAAAGTAAGAAAATTGCTATGTTCTAGAGACCTAACTCTTGATATGAAAACTAGAATAATCAGATGCTGTGTGTTCCTGGTGCTATTGTAAGGAGTTGAATCTTGGACCATATCCAAAACATCTGAAAAATAGAAGATTGAAGCCTTCAAAATGTATATTTACTGAAGTCTTATAAAAGTATCCTGGATAGAACATGTGACCAATGTATAAATATTGCAATGAATGGATAAACAAGAACTGCTCAACACCATCAAACAAAGAAAGTTGGAATATTTCAGCCATGTGATGAGAATGTGTCAAGTATCAAATCCCTCAACTCTTTTTCCAGATTTTTTCCCCTTGTATAATGAGGACCAGGACATCAAATCTTATATATTATTTTTCTTATATCTTTATAAATTTTCTTTTTAATAGCTTTTCCGATAGCTTGGTTCCTGTCTAGTTTTAGAAGTTTTGTATCAAAGTAGGCTAATGTCACTGCACCTTTTGCTGTATGTACTGTACAGTACATCATATTGATGTTCTTTGAGCTGTGAGGAAATATTGCAGGGTGTAATCAATATATTTGCTAATGTGGTTTTAGTGTCCTAGGGTGAATGGTATTTCATAAATAATAAGGGCAGTGTTATAGTCAATGGGATCATCTTCATTTTGTAGTAGGCTATAAATGGTATGTTTACATTTATACTGCTCTGCTTTGATCCATCTTATCCTTTGCATTGCATAGCAACTTATATATTGTACAGGATCTCCTGTAAGCAATTTCGGTACCACTATGGTCTGCAATATCTTTGAATAAGGAGTTCAAATGCTGATTGAACTGTATAATGGTGCACCTGAGGCCTGGGTTACTTATACAGTTCAATCAGCATTTGAACTCCTTATTCAAAGATATTGCAGACCATAGTGGTACCGAAATTGCTTACAGGAGATCCTGTACAATATATAAGTTGCTATGCAATGCAAAGGATAAGATGGATCAAAGCAGAGCCTCAGGAGTATACTGTATACCAGTAAGGGATGATAGATTCTGAAGAGACTTAGTTTACATTTATATAGTAATTGCTTGGTTATCAGCTTAGTGGCCTTATAGAATATACACATTAATGCTTTCTTCCTTAAATAAATAAAAAAAATTGTTATCATTTATCAAATTATATAGAAATAGATAATAAAAAGGGCTTAGTATATATATCACCATTAAAAAATTGATTAAAAACAGATAAAGGTCAGTTGCCAAAAAAAGTGTATAGTCTTGAAACACAGAATAAAATGGTCATCCCTTTTGGACAATTTTTGTCTTCAATTTTATTAAACAATAATTCTCTGTTGGACGAAAATTCTACATGTATTGTCACCAGGAGGTAGCTTTCTTAAAATCTACATTTTCCAGCACCAGTATCCAGTAGATTAAAGCAGTCACACCCCAAAGAAGGTATAGATGGATGCAAGCAAGACAACTGTATGTCATCAGTTCCTTTTTAAGAGATTATTTATAATTTTAATTAGATGTGTTTTGTGTTTTTTAAAAAGGACTTTTTGTAACTTCCGGCGACAAGCAGCCTACAAAGAAAGGTCAGTTGCCGAAAAAAGTGTATAGTCTTGGAACACAGAGAATAAAATGGTGATCCCTTTTGGGCAGTTTTTGTCTTCAATTTTATTAAAAACAGATACTTTAAAATTTATTGCATGTAAAACAGTAACCTCAAATGTATGAACATTACTGTGATTAGCAATTCAAGTTCATTTATTTAGACTAGGGGTTCCCATATGAAGATCTGGAAGACTGAAAACAGTTCATTAAACCAGTGAGTTATTTATATGACAGTTCAGGATCTTGTAAATTTGCACACTAAGTTGATCTTTTCTATAAAAAGTGTGTGGGGATTAATTATTAACTCACCAGATTTAATTATTACCATGTTTCCCCAAAAATCATGTCTTAATAAATCTTTTGAACCGAAAATTAATATAAGTCTTTTTCAGGGAATGTCTTGTCCAAAGGTGCTTGCTTGGGTATTTACAAATACTTAATTATAATTTATATTATTATTTTATAATTCAATACATCCATTGTGGGTTGCAATGAACATATTAAATATGACCATCTGGCTTGTGATCTTAACAGGCTTATTTCAGGGGTAGAGCTTATAAGCATCCTGAAAAATCATGCTAGGCTATTTTCTGGTTAGGTCTTATTTTCAAAAAAATATATTATTATTATTATTACTAACTATACTAGCAAACAAAAAGGGGAGTCAATACTGTAAAAGATTGACAAATTCTTGAAGGAGTTGAAATTCAGAAAAGTTTGAGACTCATAATTTAGACATTCTGCTTTCTTCCTTCATGATTTAAATTTTTTTTTTTTAATACTAGAATTTATTATTATTTTCATAATAAATTCTATTTTTAAACTTAAAAATTTAACCTCTGATTTGTCCATTATGGTTAAATAAATATTCATTTGTATATTAGAATAAAGTTCCTAAAACGAGCAAAAAAAAACTTTTATTCTTTTCACTGTTTGTGGACTATTCATCCAGCTTTCAAAAGAAACAAATACAAACAAAATAAAAACTTATTTTTAAACTTTTTGTTTGAAATTTCAAAAATGTGAGCTTTAAACATAAGAATTTATTAGTGGTAAAATAGAGTATTTGAAATATGATTATTTTTTTTAAAATAACAACAAATAATTCTTTTAAAATCAATATTAGAGAACAAAGGCACAGTATTTTATCTTAAACTGCAGAAGGAAATGCAGCAATATAAGATAACATATCAAAATACACCCAATTCTGTTTTTACACAGTTGATAAGTTTCTAAAAATTTATTGTAAAAAATGTCCTATGTTAAAATATAAAATTAGTTCCAGACTTTAAAAATAGTAATAATACAAATAAATTAATATAATAGGATGTGTTTAAATAAAACATTTTAATTTTAGTTAAATCAAAAACGGGACAATTGTAACTTGCTTATCAGCAAAATTTAATAAATTTATATTATTCACAAATTTTATTTTATTTATTAATTTTTTTCAATTAACACCACAATACTTCCAAGCTTTTAACACAGAATAGTAGAGAAACCATTTTGTAATTTTTTAATTCTTCCCTGTGGGCACTAAAAATAGCTTCTTTTCATACTCATTGGCCAAGCCCAAAATGATGGTGGATGGGAGTGGTGAGGGACAAAGTCAGTCATATCTGAGAAAGATTGCCTATGAAAAATTTCAATTTTTCAACCATCCTGTCTCTCAGAGCTGTGGGCTAAT
Organism: Centruroides vittatus; assembly: GCF_030686945.1. Lineage (NCBI taxonomy): Eukaryota > Metazoa > Arthropoda > Arachnida > Scorpiones > Buthidae > Centruroides > Centruroides vittatus. Next base: position 2,244,798 of record NW_027120741.1, read on the forward strand.
GCCTTAATTACCTCAGCTATCACAATTCCATATCAAAAGAAATAGGAAGAGATGTAATCAGACAAATTATCAAACTTTTTTTGACTACTTTCATTACAGAATGAAAGAATGATTGCAATGATATATAAATTCAAATAAGTTGTCAGCAGTAACATTACTCATTTGCAACACAAATAAAGGGTAGCCCTTTATACATGTTGCAAGTGATAAATGTTACTGCTGAATATATGGAGTCATGTAACAAGGATTTAAAAGCAGTGGCATATGCAGATGGCCAAGGAACCCTGGCACCCTCCAAGGAAAAAGGATAGAAACACTTAAATTAATTAGGATAAGATTTTTGGAAAATTTTTTCTTTTTTTATTTATAATGTGTCATGTCTTCTATTTCTATATTACATTTGAATTAGCAGTCACATAAGGTAAGAATTTTATTGAATTCACATTAAAAAGCTTTTTATCCATTTAACTCAGCTCCCCTAAGATTAAATACTGAGTGTGCTACTGCTTGTAAAGAAGTATGAATATTTTATCTTGGAATTAAAATTAAATGGAGATTTTTAAAGTGGCAAATTTATTAAATTAAAACAGAAATTGATGTACTAATGAAAAAAAAACGTATATCCATTAGTACTGTATTATTTCAATAGAAAAATAAGAAACTTATTAAAATTATTATTATTAAGGCAAATTAAAACGTATCTTAAAGATTTTTATAATTTGGAATTAATATTGTAAAAATGTGTGTCCAAATATATACCATATAATAGGTGTTCTGTTCATCTAATTTTGTGTTCATATTTCAGTGTTTCAACTACTGGCAATTGTTTCCCTAATAATGGGTTTTGCAACTCAGAAGTACTCAGGATAGAATGTTAGAATGTTTTATATTGACTGTTGAACTGATGTGTAATCCTTCCAATTTGAAACACAACATATAATAATTTTATTGTTGTTCAAAGAATGGACAAAAATTTTTAGTTAGCTTTTCCTCTTAGATTTTGGCAGGTTGAAATAGATACATCTTGATTCAAAGTTACAAAATACTGTATCCTTCATCTACTTAGTTATACTTATCACAATATTTATCCACTGCCATCAATAAATTTTTGTACTCACTTTAATATTCATTGTGAATTACTTTAAATTATAATGTCACCAAGTCACGTAAGCATGGCAAACTGCGGAGGGACTTTACAATCACATTGTATTTAGAAGTGTAACTATTTAGTATGTTCATCATGCAAACAACAATTCTTATGCAATTGTCTAGAATAATGAAAAGAACTTATCTCACACTTGTTGTGCTTGTTTATCTCAATCAATTAATTTCTAACAAATTTATATTTTTGAGACATTTTAATCAATCTATACATTACATTTTATAATATCAAAGATTAGATTCCACAAGAATTTTTTCTGTAATGCAAGAATAATCTCCGGTGAATTTCAACATCACATAAATACATACTTAATACCAAGTAAACAAAATAGTTGTTTTCTTTGTAAGTTACAGCAGTAGGTAAGTATGATTAACTTCAGATTTCTACCATATTTACTCTCATTGATAAAAAAAAAGTTATAAATCCTGATAAAATTGTCTGATTACTGCAAGATTCAGCATATAATGATATCTCAGACAGTTATACAAACCATTACAGTGTGGCCTGATTGCATGCCAGCTAATGCAACCAGTGCCTTAAAATCACTAGCCCAGCAACCTATAGAGAGACTTATAGAGGCTCATATTCAGAATTTTCAGTATCATTAGAAATGTCAAATCCAAGAAAAATCGTTCCAATGCCCCAGGAATATATGCCATCCCACTGGAGAGTCAGCATTTCAACAGAAGACTTCTCTACGTAGGGGCTAATGTACATAACTTTGAAAAAAGGATCAAAGAACATCAAATTGCAGTGAACAAAAATATGAACAACACAATACTAGCAGTTTACACCAAACAACAAGTAATACAGGTTTTATGGTAGGACACCCAGATAATTCTACCAGCAATGAACAGTAACAATCTAAGATACTTAGAGATGCTCAAAATTTATAAGGTCCATCAGAAAAACACATGCATTAACTACAGAGATACAGATTCTTTATTGGCAGCATGAAAGTCTATTTATGAGCTTTGATGTGACATTAGTCTGTTGCTCTAAAACTGTTACGTATGTAAAGTGTATATATGTTAATTGATTAATATGGACATTATGCCAGGCCAATATAAATAATGACAAACAATGTTGGTCATTGTAATAAATTTCATGTTCTTTGTTGCAATTTATCACATTGACTGGTCAATATGAATACTGCTATCATCTGTTGGGCAAAGTGGTGCTAATTAAGGAGTGATCATTTGACAAAATATTAACTTTTACACCACATACCAAAATGACATTCCAAGTTTCTCTATGCTGATTTTTATGACAAAATTATATTTTTGTCAACATTAGTTTAAATAACACAGTTAATAATATTTTTTTTAAATATTGGTTTCTCACAAATTATTTTGTTGAATACTACATGCAATGTGTAATTGCCAATGTTAACTTATTTTACGTAGTGTGTGTTGATTACTAAAGAGTTTAATGTAAAAATATACTTATATTAATGTTAAGCAAATAATATGAGAGAGTTTTTCTTAAAATACTTTGAAATATTTCTCAAAAATAAATATTTCTTAATGGAAAAAATGAACTATTTTTTGAAAATCAAATTGCCCAAAGGAATGTAAGTTTATGCATAATGTCTGGCCAATTTAATAAATTAATTAATATCAGGCTGCATGGCCATTTTAGTCATTATTCATAATGGCAGGCATTATGAATAATGACCTTGACTCACTTGACTGATAACATATACAAAACAAAACATATTGCTCATACACACACAAACACAAGTATAGTGTTTGATACATTTTATGTATTTTTAGTTACGTTACCTTGTTTTAATTTATTGTTATTTTAAAATATTTTCTCATTGGTTTACGTTGACTTTTAAAATCTGTATATGTTGTTTTCAATATTGGTTCACTTAAATTAGAATGACTTAAGAACTTGGACAATTACTTAAGTTATTCTAATTTGTAACAGAGGAAGACCTAAAAAACGGGGTCAAAAAATTTTCAAGTGATTAAATTTCTTTGCTTGATAAAAAGAGAAAGCATGTTTTCTGTTATTTTTAGTTATCCTCATCCAGTTTCTACATATATTATTTGTTAAACTGTATGATTGTTTCACTAAATATTGTTCCTTTGTTATGATAATGTTAAGTGATTTCAGTATGTTACTACAAATAGAGTTTCGTTTAATTCCAACACCTTGGTGCATAAAATATATATATATATTTTTTTATCAATGAATATACAGATATTCTCTGTATAACATAGTAGTTAGGTTCCAAAAATGTGTTGTGTTATGCAAATTGTGCTGTATGAAACAAAGGACTAGCACAAAACATAGGGTTAGGTTCCAAAAGTTAGCAAAAGTATACCATTCTTTTTCATAATTAAGAGAATATGTGTATTAAAGCAATCAATAATAACTTATAATCATAATCAAAAGTACTGCATGTTAATATTGATTTCTTTTCTTCACTGCTAAACTGTTAAATGATGTTTTCTTTTGAGCAAAATATCATCATCTTCTGAGCTTTCCTGTTGACCTTAATCTGAAGTATTAGCAATATATTGATTTCTCTCTACTTTAAAAAAAAAAAATAAAATTGACATTTTCATTTGCTTGCATTTGAATAAGAAATCTTTAAAAATTTAATGTATTAATGTAGTAACTTTTAATTTAATCCATAAAACAAAACGCAGCAATTGTTCGGGTTCAGTTAAACACTATCACCAAGATCAGCCAGATTTGGTCTACAGGAAAGCTAAAATAAGGAAGAATAATACTTGTACAAGTAATTGTCATTACAGAAAACAACATTAATTAAAGAACATTAAAAGGTGCAACAAAATTGAAAATTTCAATATTCTAAAATCCATAGATAAATATGAGTCAACAAGCAAGCTTGCTTGAATAAAACAATATAATATGACAGTATTTGCACTTATAAATCTTTACTTTTTATATGAAGATGTCTTTAATTCTCAAAATGTGTTAGAGTGAAACTATGTGTAAGAACACCATGTTGTACAGGGGATTACACCAATTCTCAAACCATGTTGTAATAATGCCATGTTGTATGAGAGGAGACATATATATATCTATAAATATACTTAAGGTCAATAAACATCTTCAATTGTTAGACACACTTAAATGAATTCTTGGCCTGAATCATTGTGACTAATTTATAAAGCAATAAGGTTGTTGCAAATACTTTTTGATTAAATTTAATATTTTCAATTTATATATTCCATATGTGGTTTAACACAGATTCAACAAATTTTATTTTGAGTTAAAAAATTCAGTTATAAAACATAAGACTAGTGAAAAACCCCATGTCATTTTTCTTCCAATATCTATATTAAATCAGAGACCAAGACTTTAAAAACACAGCTATTTTTATTCTTTCTTTATAAGCAATGCATTTTAGATTAAATTCTCTTAATCCTCTTAAGGCTATAAATTCACAAAATTGCATTAACAAAGTTATTTGATATATAAAGTACAAAACACTAACCTTCTGACTTAACCCCTTAAGACCTTATTTTTACATTATATTATTACGATATGCTGTTTAATGCAAAAATCAGCTTTAAAGCAAAAATGCAAATTTAAATCATGGAATAGAGATTACTCCTGTATAATATGACATAATACTCAACTATAAAAGGAATTGTAAACATGAAATGAGGGTAAAACAAGTTAAATGACTATTAAGTCAGAAGGTTAGTGTTTTGTACTTTATATTATTTGTAATTTATATATCAAATAACTTTGTTAATGCAATTTTGTGAATTTATAGCTTTAAGAGGAATTAAGAGAATTTAATCCAAAATGCATTGCATTGAATAAAAATAGCTGTGTTTTTAAAGTCTTGGTCTCTGATTTAATATGGATATTGGAAGAAAAAAGACGTGAGATTTTTCACTAGTCTTATGTTTTATAACTGAATTTTAACTTAAATTATATATATATATATATATATATATATATATATATAAATTTAAAAAATATAAAAATTGATAAAACAATTTAAATATATATATATATATATATATATTTTTTTAATTGTTTTATCAATTTTTTGAAAGAATTTTTTTAAATAAACAATTTTATTTTGATCAAAATGAGATAAATTTATTGAACAAAGTATCAAACAATTAACCATAATAATAAACAACGATTATATTAAAATATAATATAATAAAGAAAATATATAATTTTGCTTCTAAAAACAAGCATACAAATATAATGTCATAGATTGTAATTATATTAATAGTAAAATCTATTATCTGGTTTAATACTGGAAAATGAATTATAAATATTGTCCAATATATTGAATTAGTAATTCGAAATTATTTTTCTGAAAATCAAATGGTAATGATTATTTTCATTGATTAATTGAGATTAACTAAATAGATAATAAATAGACGTTTTTGTACATTTCTAAAAAATTTTGCTATATACATACAGCCAGCGCCGTATCTAGCCTTTTATGCACCCGGTGTGAGCATCTGTAACCTGTAACTATGCCCCAAAACTTAATCCAGGTCATTTCTGCGCCCCCAGGGTCTACGCTCTGTGCCTGGACACCGTCCTAGTTATGGCACTGCATACAGCAAACATTTTCGGCCAATTCCCTCGTTAAGGGACCACCATCAGGCTTTTTATCAAAGATTTTATAGCCAAACATTTTTCTTTCAAGAAAGTGTTCTAAATTGAGAGGTTCAGCTATAAAATCTTCAATAAAAAGCCTGACACTGAACCCTGAATGAAGTAGAAAAACATTTGCTGTATGTATATAGCGAAATTGCCAAAAACATGCAGAAAAGTTTGTTTATTAATATTATTAGGTTCTTAACAAACTATTTTAAATTTATTAAAATTATATCAATGTATCTGTAATTAGTTAATCAAAAATATAATAAAAATGTAATCAAAGTAATTATTAAAAACTTTAATTATTGTGTAAATTTTAATTTAATGAATTTTTGAAATATTTAATATTTGAAGTTTAATAAAATTGCTGTTTATGATTACTTGATTCTGAAGAACATTTTTCTATACAAGATTTTCTTATAACTGAAATATCAAGGTAAATTTATGAAATGCATAACAAAGTTCCTTCCTTCCTGTGCAAAAAAATAATTTTTGTTTTACATTATATTATTATTGTAATATTTTTATTTTACATGATATTTATTATTTTTATTTTAAAAGAAATCAAATAATTATACAAGGAATAATAATAAAATATATAATATTCCTTATAAAGGAATAATAAAGTAATGTATATTCTACTAAAGTCTTTAGATATTTATTCTTAGTTCAAAACTGAAAAAAGATTATCATTTTATTAAAATATTATTCTTTTAATAATGTTATATATTAAATAAACAGTACATTTTTTCTTTTTTTAAATTAAATGACTGAATATACATCTATATGCAATTTATTTTCAAACTTTATAATATATATAATAATGATTTTTGAAGGTATTTGTGTGTATAAACTATGCTCCTTGATTAATGACAAATAATGAAATTGATTATATATGTAAATTGTACATATAAAGTATGTCACTTATATGTATCATCAGTAGTGGCTCATGAGACTTTTTATAGAAGACCCGGGGCTAATAATATTAAATAAATTAATCAGAAAGAATTTCTCAGTTAAGCATTGTATGATAAAACATTACATATTTTTATGAATAGTTTTAACCAGCATTAAAAATTTGCAAGAGTTTATTTTACTTTAATAAAACAAATCATAAAAATTAATTAATTTATTTATTAAAATTAAAATATTTGCATAAATAACTGAAAAAGCTAGGTAAGAAAGTGGCTACCATGATTCAATGGATGAGGCAATAGGCAACTTTCTGAAGCAGTAAAATGAACAGTCAAAAATGTTCAAAAGGAGAAAAAATAAATAAAAGTAATAAAGTGAATATTTGTAAATGCACTTTAAAGTTGTTTATAAATAGTTCATACAAGAGTAGCAGCACTAAAAAGTGCTCTCTATTGGCAATTGTTATGGAAACAGGGTTGGCAAAAAATCAGTTTTGCCTAAATTACCATCAAGCTGGTACTAGTAGTTATCAAAATACAATATTTAAAATGTAAACAGATATATTGTAAAGTCTTCATGAAACATTCTCTGGTGTTACACTAACTTCAGCCTGGCCAGCAACCTATCTTCACTACTTGTTCTATCTGCATAAACAAGACTATGTATAATTTGCCTTTATCTAATGCTAAAAGTCTGCCACAGAGATTTGGATTTAAAGCATGTGCATTCTTCAAAAAACTGAATAAACTGTATTATCTAAATAAAACTTTTAGTTCAGATTGAATTTTTCTGAAAGTTTCGGGAAGAGCTGCAGCTAAACCACCACTGATATATCATTAGTTTTTAATAGATTTCATTATTAGTTATTAATCAAGTACAATTTCCAATAATATTGAAAAGTTTGTCTTATCAAAACAAATATTTAATACTAAAATTTTTCTGTAGGTTGTAAACATACAGAAAAATAAATAATATCTTTCCTTTGTCTATTGTTTGTGATTAAAATTTTCTTTTCACTTAATAAGAGTAAATAAAATTTCACTCACCACTCACTTTTTTATTAATAATTTTTTATTTGTTAGCTTTTAAATTGAATGATCCAAGCTAAAACGTATGGCATATTATATAAAACACTGTTGAAAAACAATGAAATCCAGTTTTATGGAATGAGGGAAAATGTCAATACTGTTCTCAAATGGTAGGTGCTTTTTCCCTTATTATTTCCCTTCCAACACAGATTGAGGTATAAAGAAAACATGATTCAGTGGTTTGCATAACTATTTTACATAGTTTGTAAAAAAAAAGCACTATAATAAAACAGAATGAAGAGATCTGTTATTGGTATAGCAGATTACAGGATTACTATTCAGCACTGTTTCACAGTGACAGATTTAACTGTCCAGCTTTTGACAACTAGAAATGCACAAATTTTAAAGGGAAATATGCAAAAGTATGCTTGTACACAAACAAGCAAGAACATAAGTCTTATTTCCCAGTTCTGTCAATTGTTACAATTCTGTGCAACATGGTAAACCAGTACATAATTTATTTTGAAGAACAATCTCACGTTTTGCAAGTTATATTCAACACAATGTCAGTTATCAGAAAGGAGCATCTCTTCTGTTTTGAATGCTTTCTTTATTCAACTAGCACATACTTCTGAATAATAATAATCTCTTATGTTTTTGCTTAATTTTATTTGATGCATTGCATTACTCAATAATTTTCAAATTCCTTAGTGTATAATACATCCAATTTCTTCAAAGGAGAATCTTCACTTTGCATGAAATTATCATGCTCTCTCATTCACACACTTACATACACATATATTCACATACATGCACAAACATACATTCATGCATACACAATTTATACAATTTGTGGGCATAGCTAACAACTCAGCTGTCTTGGCCCAAAGTCAAATGCTGCTCTTCCATCATGTGAGGTTTTAAGATAACATTTTTTACATTAAAAAAAATTACATTTCACAAATTACAGCTGCTCTCTGTTTTATAAGAAAAATATTTTTAACAATTTAACTGTTTTGAAACAAATAACAGTGTCAAAATACATAAATTGTGCAACTTAGCATTTTTTTCTAACTTGCTAAAAAGCAATGTCATTTATTATGTCAATTAATTATTTGTAATAATAATCAACAACAGTAGTGTTAGATGACGATGATAATAATATAATAAATTTTAATAATAATAAAATTATATAACAACAACAAACTGTACTTTATTATATACTAGTTATATTTCAACTAAATTCAGGATAAATTATATCTTAAAGAAATAATTAAGTACAGTTTTCTCACTTTATTTTCTTCCTAAGCAGAGATAAAACAGGCAAAAATTAAATTCTCAACATGACTGTAAGTTGGAGAAGAGATAGTAACAAATCCTATAAAATAATATGAACAATTTTATCATCTTTATATCATAATAATTAAACTTTCTTAAATATAATATTCTCCTTTAAATATTTTAAATATAACTTTATTGGTGAAATAAAACATATCATTGACACAAAATACATATTATACTAAATATAATAGTTTATCATCATCTTTAACAGTCCTCACACTGAAAATGCATTTAAATTGGAATTGTTTTCTTCTTTTGTAAATTCTTAAAAGTATAGTTTGATTGATGTTAATAAAAAAAAGTAAAAATGATGATCATTAATATATTAACCACATTTACATGTAATGACTAGGTAGAGAACTGAAGATTGCAGCTACATTTTCTGCAACTTTCAAATTGAGATGCTGATATGCTGAGGTGTCAATCACATCCATTTCACTGCCCATGGAAATATTCACACTAATATCCAGCATCTTTGACTTATGTTTCAATGGGTGGATTATTAGTATATTCCTTTAGGGCATTTGTCAAACCCGTTAGTTTCTTGAACAATTCTTCTTTGGCAAAATTGTAATTAATTCTGTTGAAAGTAAAATAGGAAAATATCCATCATGAAATGAATGAAATGAAAAAGCTATTTGGCACAAAAGATTTTAGCATTATCATTTCTTAGAAATGCTTCTCAATTTTACAAAATTGTTATATATAACAAAATAATGCAACTCCAACACACTGTCATGTTGAAACTATATGCCAGATTTACATGTAAAACATACATATATACAATGATATGCATGTATAAAAAAGAAAAAAAGGGAAAAGAGAAAAAGAGGAAGAAATAGATTGCCATCTCTGTTTGTTTAGCAAAAGTCACCTTCACCATGAAAAAAGTGATGCATTGGAGAGCAGATGATATACTTGTGCTTCATCTGATAAAGATGTGGTACAAGCAATTTTGTCATAGTTTTCACTCTCCTAATTTGTAGTAAATAGTCTTTTATTGACAACATAGAAATCTGTGATGAATAATGTAATTGTTGACAAGGTCTGCAAAAAATGCATGAAAATTTCTTCCTACACAAGATTGTATTCCTTCAAATTTAGTTGAAGTATAGTATCCTTTACTGCAGCAAATACAAATCTGATATTTTCTGTGTCTGTAAGAAAACAAAAAGAAAAAAAAACATCATTAATTCAAAACTTTTTCCATATGCTTATTTAGAACTCATTTTCTGATTATAAAATGTAAGAATTTAAGAATAATGCTTAGTTCAACAATAAAAACACAAACAAATCATGAACTTAAAAGTTGGAATAATAATAATATATTAAGGTATTCAAAAACAATTATATGTTTTACATCAAATTATACTTACAATAATAAGAGAGCAGCAGTAACTACAAAAATATTTATTTAGGTTTTCATGTAAACCTAATATCTGATATGATTTAAAATAAAACTTTATTGACATTACAATCAAATTATTGTTTGTATACACTAAATATAATGTTTTGCTTTTTACATATAATATGAAATTATATCTAATTATTTAACTTTGTAAAATTTTTAGGATATAATATTTAATAAAAATAAATTGAGATTTCCTGCGATATCATTATACATTAAATATTTTGGATCAATAATATTCAAATCATCTCTTTAAAAAATGGTCCTCTAATTTTACATAACATATTAAAAGAAACTGGAAATAGTATAAAAAAAATATATAATTTTTATTTTAAAATATTTTAATTATTGTTCAAAACAAACTTCTTATAAGATTTTATATATAGAAACAAAAAATAAAATCATAATCATTACTATTATTATTATGAAAGTGAATAATTACTGAGTAAAACTATGTTTTTGGAGTATTTACAGTTTTTACTAGGCAAATGAATTATTACAAAGATAAATCAGTTGAAAGGTTTATTTTCACAAGTTCAGACTAGTGCCAATTATACATTGATTCTACCCATCATTAATCAAAATAAACTGTGCTATTATGTTCTGAAGGTCAACAACTTCCTATTAGTAGTTATTTTAATAGCTATAAGGGTAAGTTTTCTGCTTGCTTCAAAGCTGTGTTCATTGAATTTTCAGGCAATTGTGCATTTAAATAGAATAGGATATAAATAATTATGGCATAACCTCAATTATCCAAGATACAAGAGACTGATGCAACCTCAGATAATGAAAACTTGGATAAAACAGACAGTCACAACCATTTCAGATTAAAGGGATACCACAACAAGCTTCCTTTACCCACTCAGTTTGATATTCAGGATGAAGACTTGTAAAAGTTTATTAAAGACTAGAAATTTCCCCTTAATGCATGATGAAATACTTTTTATGAGAAAGTAGAGATTCAAAAAATTCAAGAGTTGCTAATATTTCTACAAATTAAGTAGCTATCTGTTGTAACATAAAGAATAACAGAATAAAATTTCTAGGAATTATAGAGAATTCACTTACACTCACAAACAGATGATGGCCTTTATATTAAAAAATTATTAAAATCTTTCTTTATACACTACACTCTGAGTAAACACTACTGTCTTTTAAAAGGTTTCCTTGCCATCTTCATTTAGTAATACACCTTAGTATTATTTTGGTTTCTTAAACAATTTTTAATTCCACATTGATAAACCATACATAAATTGTATGTATGTTAGTTAGATAACACTTTCTAAATAATGGGTTTGTTAGATCATTACTTCCTATTGGATAATACATGGGTTGTTCAAAAAGTTCCCAAACTTTTTGAATAGCGTGCCTCCAGTTAGTTATTTTTTTAATCCGCTTGGAGGCATTGTGTCCGTGGAAACCTTCCAACTAACATGTTTCAACCCGTTTGTTGATATCTTGTTTTAATGATTAGTTATGGCTGTTAATGTGAAGTGGGGTTTGGCAAAAAATCAGATCTGCTGAAATGAGCTCTTTGAAGGAGCAGCATTGTTCTGTGAAATTCTGTGTGAAACTTGGGAAATCCTTCACAGAAAGTTTTGAGTTGATTACCAAGGCTGATGGTGAGGGTGGGTGAAACATCCCTGCCCAAAAAAACTCGACAAGTTCACTCAAATGTTAAGGTGACGTTGACTGTTTTTTTTTCATGCTAAGGGGTTGTGCATCACGAATACCTACTTACAGGCCAGACAGTCAACACAAAGTACTATCTGGGGATTATTGAAATGCCTAAGAAACAGAATCAGGCAAAAATGGCCCAAACTTTGGAGGAGCAGCAAGTAGTTTTTTCACCACAACAATGCACCAGCTCATTCATTCCGCAAAACTCGTGAGTTTTTGGCCAAAAAACAAGACTGCTGTGCTTCCCCACCCACCCTACTCACCTGACCTGGCCTCATGTGACTTTTTCCTATTCCCTAAACTAAAAAAACATGCTCAAAGGAAAAAGATTTGCCACCATTCCAGAGGTAGAAAAAAAAACAATGGAGGAGCTTATGATCATTCTGGAAAAAGCATTCCACAACTGTTGAGATAAGTGTATATGTTGGGGACAAGACTACTTTGAAGGGGACCCTGACAAATAAATTATAAGTGAAGTATTTTTTTTGTAATAAATAAAGTTTGGGAACTTTTTGAACAACCCTCATAGAACATCAAGTGGTCACTATAGAAAGATTTTTTAAAAAATTTGTTTTAAAGGTTGCACGATGCAGCTATCTTTTGTTTTTAAAGTTTAAATTTTAAATCTAACGAAGTAGGTTTAAAATATGCCATTTGCCAAAGCATTTAAAAATGCAACTTAAGGGAAATTCCGCCATCAAGCACAAACTAAATGAGGTCATTGATGTCACTGCAATTTAAGTGTGATTACCGATCTGAAATCAATAAAATGTTTATTCTACAGCAAAGATTTCTGCAAAATAAGTAACCTATACTTTCTGCCAGAACATAAAATGAATATAACCAAAATTTCATTTCAAACTGGACAAAAATTGCAGCAGTTATAAGAAAATCACACACATACAGATAATGGCTTTTATATTATTAATGTACAGTTAATAGCACACTGACAATAGTAAGGACGTATGCAATTGGAGAGGGGTGAGTGACTCATGCTTAAATTCCATCAATCATCAGATCTTCAATTGGCTTGCTCAGTACTGCTGAGCAATAAGTTAAAAATACTAAAGTATTTACATTCACTGCAAAGCTTTTATGAATTATAAGAGAAAGAGTATTATACTTAATGGATATGTTTGCCTTGAATAATTTCCAAGGCATTATCCAAGGCAAACTCAGTTCTGTATAATTGGGACTAAGATAAACATAATATAGTAGAACTCATTATATTTATTTAAGATGACTGATAAAATACAATGTGAAAAAGATCTGGAGAGAAGATGCAATCAGTCATTTATATCTATTGATATAATAATGTAAATGAGATATGCAGCAACTGTGACATGTTCTGGCAGTTCTGCGATTTACATGTTGGCATCAATTCTAGTCCTGATAATTAGCAATATTTCATCAGTACATAAAAAGGACATTAAGACTATTTTAACTTGTCTCTAAGTTGTTACTATTTTTATTTCCTTCTTCATTCTAGAAGTTGATGTGACCTATGGCATCAAAGTATGGCAAACTGCTAACATCAAAATTGTTTTTTAACAAAATTGAAGACAAAGTCTGCCCAAAAGGAACCACCATTTATTTTGTGTTCCAGACAATACACGTTCTTGGCGACCTACTTCTTTTTGTAGGCTACTTGTCGTCAGAAGTTAAAAAAGTCCTTAAAAAACAAAATATATCCAATTAAAATTACAGTAGAGCATCGATTATCCGACCCCCGATCAACCGTCACATCAGTTAACCGACTGCGTTCTAGTCTGCAAATTCAAGTGTCCGCTAGTCATGTGGCGTTACAATATTTGGCTATGTCTTGGCTACTTTAATATTATTTTTGTTAAATTTTTGCTTGTTTTAGCTGGCAACACTGGCTCGACCATGAGAGGGAGGCCAGTATTTAAATAAGGTTTAATTTTATTTAACGACGCTATCCAATTGCTGTTTTTAAAACGTGTGAGAGATTTAGCTGCAAAAAAACGAGTGTCAGCTGTAAAGCAAAAGAAAATTTTGGACTTCTTTTTCTAATGTATAGGCCTATTTTATGTAAAATATATAACTCTAATATATACATTTTTTTATATTTTTACAGTACAGTACTGTATTTATTTTGTGCAAAATAAAGAAATAATTTTTAACGATATAATAACAACGATTATTATTTCAAAAAAATTTTGTTAGGCTTAACATCGATGAAAATTCAATGCAAAGTAGGTTAATAGCGATATACTAATATACTAATTACATGGGATATACTAACATACTATACTAATAATGTATTTTATCATACTTTTCGGTTATCCGTTTTTTCAGTTATCCGACCAACCCCAGTCCCCAATTGAGTCAGATAATCGATGCTCTACTGTATTAGTAATTTCTAAAAAAGAAACTGGTGACATACAGACGTCTTTGCTTGCATCCATCCATACCTTTATTGGGGGTGTTACTGCTTTTATCTACTAAAAACAAATGCTGGAAAATGTAGATTTTAAGAAAGTTGCCCCCTGGTGATGATATATGTAGAATTTTCATTTTTCTTAAAATCTACATTTTTCAGCACTTGTTTCTAGTAGACAAAAGCAGTAACATCCCCAATGAAGGTATGGATGGATGCAAGCAAAACATCCATATGTCACCAGTTCCTTTTTTAGAAATTACTTTAATTTTAATTGGATATATTTTGTTTTTTAAGGACTTTAACTTCTGGGGACAAGTAGCCTACAAAGAAAGGTCAGTCACCAAGAACGTGTATTGTCTGGAACACAGAAAAAATAAATGGTAGTCCCTTTTGGGCAGATTTTGTCTTCAGTTTTATTAAAAAAGTATAATCTTCATTGGACAAAAATTTACAAATTAAGATTGTTGTTTTTTCTGTTTTGTTTTTCTAGTTAGGAGTAAAACAGCCACTCTTATCTAAACAAAATAAATAAATTATAACAAAACAAAGTTGGGTCCCTCTTCATAGTTAAACAGAGCATTCTCTGTGCATGTGATTCATCACTGAGAACCATGTGACATATGGTCATTGTTGCTTTTGGAGGGCTCCAACTTGGTAGTAAGTTGCCATTTTTGAAGTTTATAGGGATTTTTATTCTCTAGAGATGAATTTGGAGGTATTTTTAGAAGTTTTTTCCCTAAGCCTAATTATTTATGTATGTTATAAAAAAATAATAACACCACTTTCATTGTAAATCAATAAACTTCAAAACCGAAAGTAAAACTTCATTTTAACCAATAGCAACTGATTTAAAAACAAAACAGTATGCAGGAGACTGTAATAAAGGTTTCCAGATTTAGAAATTTTCCCAAGAATTTAGATATAAATTAGGGAAGAAGAAAATCTATTTTGAAAATATGGGCTGAAATTATACAAACATACTAAAATTTTGTTTATTCAAAACAAATAACCAAATTGGCCAAAAAGAAAGAAAGAAAAAAAAGGGGGGGGAAGAATGCAAAACTGACAACTTCAACATTAATATATAAATAGAAAATGACATGTTAATTATTTTTAAATAGAATACGAAATGTTTAATGATTTAAATTATACAGTAATTGTAATAACTGCTATTATTTAAATTGGTAATAAGTTTACACAGTTTTTTTTTAAACTTGTAATCTGTAGGCTTTTTAAAAATATTTCTATCATTTTTGAAGATAATTTGTTCCATATTTGAAAATAAGGTTTTACAAGATGGAAACAGTGCTTGGTAGGAACAGGACAGCTGCATAGTGATGGATGAACAATGTGTGAGCACTGTTGCTAGGTCTGGCAATATTTCATCAAGCCAGTTGGTGATTTAATAATAATTTTTTTAATCTATTTGATTTTTCTATACTACTAAATTTATTCAAGATATGTTCAAATTTTTTCCTAAAACAAGGCTGGAATCAAATGTAGGCAAACTAGATAATTACAACTGCCTAGGACCTGGATCTGAAAGACACCCATAAATTTATTTGTAAACTTTTATTTCTATATATTTGAATTTAAATGGTTAGTGAACAAAGTGAATATTCTCTAAACCAATGAATTTTATTATTACCTTCATTTATAAGGTAAAAAATTCAGAATTGTATTGGCAGAATTCAGTACAGTGAGACCAATGTATCAACAGATGACACATTCCAAAGCCTGCCACGGCTATCTAGCTATGAAACCCATATTCATGCATGCATTTAATGTGATAGATTGAGGTAAAATAAAAAGCATAGGTACTGTTACATATTATTATGTATTTTGCATTGTTTCATATACAGTGGAACCTTGCTTAACAAATACCTCACACAACGAGTATTTCACATAATGAGCAAAACAAATTGTAAAAATTTGTTTTGCTTGTTTGCTTCCCCTCTCTTCATCGCTCATTAAGCAAGTGATGAAGAGAGGGAAAGTCCCGAATTGTGCGCATGCAGCATGCTCCATCAGTCTGTGTTTAGCACTCCTTCCGCTAGCATCTTAGTGTCATCGCTTGTGATCACATTTTTCCAAACTTGTGTTCACACATATTACTTATAAACATCAACAACCAAAGCCTGTTATATAATAAACACGCCAAACGATATGCCAGATTCTTGGGTCATTAAATTTAATGACTGATTCCAAATTAAATTTTAGAAATGTCTGAATTAAAAATTAACTATTTATAATTATTAAATTTAATACGAGATGGAAACATAACTGCCTACCTCTAGTCAAATTAATTAATTTCTAATATTTAATTATAGCCTTTACATAACCCAAGAATTTGGCATATTGTTTGGAGTTTGGAGCATTTATCAAACATATTAGCTGTGATTTTTTTTTGTTTCTGCAAATCGAATTCTCATTCCAGGATGGTTCATTCCATGCTAGAAGAAAATCTTGATGATGATTCATGTTCCTTAACAATGTATATTGTACAATTTTTTTTTGAATAAATGTTATACATAAAACATTTGAGCATTTTTCGGCGTGGAACGCATTATCGTATTTTACATTAATTTCTATGGGAAAAATTGTTTCACTTAAAACGTTAACTGCCACCTGTAATATGATATTTTGTGTTTTATCAGGCTAACTGTAATATGATATTTTCCGCTTTTTTCAGGCCACAATGAGAAAATTTGATATTTAATATTTTATTATGATATAAATAGAAGGATCATTATATAACAGTCGGTAGAGTGAAGATAAAAAAAAAATCAACGATGACCAACCATTGTATGGCCTAAAACCAGAGACTCTAAGACCACAGGATATTTAATATTAATTACTTTATATGTAACAAAAGAGAATAATTAAACTAGTTTTCAATATTTTTTCCCTTGTTTTAACTATTCACTATTTAAAAGAAACATTATCAGATGAAGTGGTTCAACCGCTGACCGTCAAACCACTTCATGAGCCTCATGGGGTGGTTTGATGGTTGACAGTCAGAAACCAACTTCATAGATGTCTGCAAGAGGCCACCACTAGGATTTAAAACAACGTCTTATGAAGTCAGGATAATTTAACCTTGAGTGAAACTACATTGGTTATATGACGACAGGCCGTCGGATGGCTCTGTGTAGCCCTAATTATTGATAGTACATCGGTCAGCATGTCAGATGGCTCTGTACAGCCCTAATTAGTATGTCGGCCAATGGGTCGGATGGCAGTTAACATGTTAATGAATGTTTCGCATTACAAGTAAGACTCTGGAACAAATTATACTCGTTAAGCGAGGTTCCACTGTATCTATTCTTAACTTATGGGCCATTCCATGTAAAGTGATCAAAGTTTCCAGCTCAACCCCCTCAGATTTCAATTAAATTTGGCACAAAGGTAGCTGAGGATCTTAAACTAAACCATGCAGAATATTAGCTCAAATGTGAAGGTACTTCATGCCACCTCTTCATGTGCAGTGATTAAATAGCCAACTTTGTTGTCCAATGATTCCTTAACTAAAAGCAATTACAGCATAAAACTTGGTAGCATAAGACAGTTTCAAGTGAATAATTCAAATATGTTAACAAAAAATTCTAATGAAATGTACTCTATTCACAAATCTTCACCAAAGTTTGAGTGGAATTCATTCTCATGAAACCAAAGTCATATTTCAATTGCCTGTACATCAGGAAAAAATTGAGTCTCAAATTTTTTTGCATTTTTTAGTTGGCATATTTCTAAAACTATAACAGCTTTAAGCTTGAAATTTTACACAAATAATTTTCTTCTTATATAGTCTTAAAATCCAAAGTTTGACTATAAAAGAATGTTTCTACCAGAGTCACAGGCAATTGAAATATGGCTTCGGTTTCATGAGAATGAATTTTACTCAAACTTTGGTGAAGATTTGTAAATAGAGTACATTCCATTAGATGTTTTTGATAACATATTTGAATTATTCACATTTGAATTTTACTCACACTGTGATAAAGATTAGCATATCTGAATTGTCCACTTGAAACTGTCTATGTTACCAAGTTTTATGCTGTAATTGCTCTTAGTCAAGGAATCATTGGACAACAAAGTTGGCTATTTAAAAACTGCACATGAAGATGTGGCATGATATACATTCACATTCGGGCTTATATCTCAGGATCAAGTAACAAAGCTAATATTTTGCATGATTTAGTTTAAAGTCCTTACTACCTTTGTGCCAAAATTCATTGAAATCAGAAGAGACTGAGTTGGAGACCTTGATCACTTGACAGGGAATGACCACAGTAATAAAAAAAATGATTATTAATTAAAAATATATATAAAAAATTTGTATATTTTGCTTGCTATTAGATTATCTCATTACTACAATAAAGAATGAATGGGGATGATGAATTAGCGTTATCATTAAGTTGTGTTATCATGTTTAGCTATAGTTATCATTATCGCATGTGTTAGACTATTCAACTTCTGACAATATCCGAAGAAGCTGGAGAGGGAAGAATACATGATGTCAATGGCTGGATGATGTGAGTAGACAACATTGACAACTGGAGAATGTCAACAGTACACACTTTTTTGGTCTTATGAAAAAACATTGTGAAAAACAGTTATCACTTCAGCCTTTTCATTTCATGGAACATATTATGAAGATGTTCTAAGGCTTCCCTTATTAATTAATTAAACAACTGATGTTAATGCTGTGTACACACTGCTGGTTCTGGTTTAGTGTCTTTTTCCTCTGTAGACAACTTGATGAGGTTTTCTAATTCTT
The DNA here is from genome assembly GCF_030686945.1 of Centruroides vittatus. Taxonomy (NCBI): domain Eukaryota; kingdom Metazoa; phylum Arthropoda; class Arachnida; order Scorpiones; family Buthidae; genus Centruroides; species Centruroides vittatus. The sequence continues at coordinate 2,264,136 of NW_027120741.1, forward strand.
AGTTTGTCAATACCTCGTGACAGCCTTCAATATGATCTATCACTTCTTCCTGTATCATATCAACAAATACCTTGCCACCAATTTGTCTTGTTGTTTGAATTCTCTCTCTTACTTCTGTATCAACTCCAGGGAAGGCTTGGAAATCATTAACAGACCAACCCAAAAATTCTTCCAGCATAATGTTACCATCTTTGGTTTTAATTCATTTATTGTTTCTTCGATGAAGACAGAAATCGTTCACTGTTGCTGATGTAATTAACAGTCCAGAATTTCAACATCAGGAGTGGCCTTAATCATTCCTCAAATCATATTGTATATCTGTTGAGTATATGAGGCTTTGACAAATATAATGACACCCTGATTGAGTGGCTAATGTAATGAAGTTGTATTTGATGGTAAGAATACATCACCTTTGAACATTTTCATCTTTGATGCTAAGCAACTAAAGATGATTATGCACATTATCTATTATCAATAAAATCTTAAATGGTAACCCTCTTTCTCCAAATATTTCTTCACTTCAGGAATGAAACATTGATGAAACCATTCAATGAATATAGCCATATTCCATGCCTTGGAATTGTACTGCCAGAAGATGGAAAGACATTTTTTATTTTTGTTTTCAAGAGCACAAGGATTCTTTGCTTGATAAACAATACCAGCAGGTTTGTTCACAAATGAGTTTTTTCTATTTCAACCACAGGACTGGTCTAAGAAAAAGCAGGGCTTGATGCAACATTGTGTGGGACTTTTTAATCCAGTCCTGTTCAACCAGACTGAGAATTTTCACTTTTTCACTTATAGTTAATACTTCGTGTCTTCTTTTAGGTTTAGAATCCATTTTAGAATTTATTTAAAAAAACTTAAATAAAAATATTTTAAATTTGGTCAAATGAAGAAAATCATCATTTGATTCAACAGATGAAGCAAAACTAAATAAAATTACACTCTATATTAAAAAGCTCATGAATTTCTCAATCAAATGGAGTTTTGACAAGTTTACAATTGGCATCTACACTGCACTTGTAAACCACAAATAACTGAAACTGCAGTTGCTGATCCCAATGATACAGTGGTATCACTGTGTATTATATCTACTCTAATTAAAATGTATTATTCTAAAAGTGAGAGCAAAGTACATAAAATGTAAGGGTATGAAATTTGTTATGTAGAAGTGATATAAATTAGATAATCAGAAAATTCCTAAATTACATATACATAGCAAAAACTGATATAATAATTTTAAAATTTAGCAAAAACATACTTTATCATAACATAAGATGATAAGTCGTATGTTGCAAACACACACACACACAAAAAAAAAAACTGTAGAACCAATCTCTTAGAAAATCAATTAATTAATAGAATATATTTAAGCATTTAATACTTTAATCATAATAAATTTCTAACTAAACTATTAAATGCTATGGATCTAATTATTAATAATCAATTAATTCATTAATAATTAAATTAATAATTAGAAATTCATAATTATCAAATGTGAAGAAAACACATTTGATAATTAAAATGTAATGTTTAAAAACCATTTATATTAAAATTAAATTCATAAGTTTATTTAATTATTGAAAATAATAATCAAAATATTTACAGTAGAACCTCACTAATTCAGACTAATTGGGGAAAGCATATTCCAAATTAGTACAGTTTTTATTCAAATGCATATTGTATGGTGCAAAAAGTATACGTTATTTTTAATAAAGTCAAATTTTATTGTATACTTTATCAAACTATTGTATTCTTTAGACTTTTACAATGCAAAAGTAATGGTAACGTTGTTCTTGTCATTGCCAACCTTTACTAGTTTGTGCTTAAAAAAGAAACTAATTTTGTGATTCCTTTTCTACCTTCTAACTGACACACTTGCCTAAAAAGTAAAGTAATGTAGTTGTTAAAGTTTGCATTAGAGTATACAAATTCATTATTTTAAAAAATACACAAAGCAAAAAACAATTTAAATTACTGCAAATTCCAAATTAGCATGGTTTTACTGTACTCTTAAAAAAATATAAGCATATTAATTATACAGGGTATTTCATAATATTTTTTTGGAGCTACAAGAAGTCATTGCAAGAGAAATATTGAACTCACCTTGATGAAACTAACTCTAGATGGGGCAAGAACTCAAACAGATTTTTTAACATTAACATGTTCAATATGTGCACCATGGGCTCATTGATAGTGGACTCTGCAGTGATGATATGCTCTTTTCACTTGGTGATATCACATGGCAATGACGGTACAAACACTAACTTTTATGTAACCCCATAAAAAGAAATCACACAATGTGAAGTCCATTGATCTTCGAGGCCACAGCTTCCAGACCTCACACTGTGTGATTTCTTTTTGTAGGGTTACCACATCTACTTGATTTAAATACCGGTTAACTTAATACACACTCACTTCGTTTAACCTTAATATCCGGTACTTCTTGATCGTCCAAACGAACGTTTTCGTCCTCTCCGAGGACTGCCTCAGGTTATTCGAACAAAAGAATACATTAGAGCAGGATTCCAATTTTTTGAATTAATTTCTCGAGGAACTTTCAAAATATTCGAATATAATTTGACTATACGCGTGCGCTATGACGCGTTGCCTTTTTCATATTCGTCACACACGTAACGCCACGCGTGCGACAGAGTGTTGCCGTCTTTGGTGTTTATGCATTTTCCAGTGCGTCCGGCCCTGTATATTTCTAGGGCCTCTAGGGCCCTGATGTCATCCGTTTGCAATGCTGAGTTTATCAATCTGGCGTTGTTCAGGTCAGCGTGTATTTCCGGATCTGTGGCGTAGGTTGATAAGGCGGTGGTACACCGTTGATGGCTTATATCATACCTATGTTCTTTGACCCTTTGTTGTATTGATCTTTTCGTGGAGCCGATGTATACCAGTTCTCGCCCTACTCTGTCATCTCTTACTGGGATACTGTATACCCCCGGTGCTCTAAGAGGGTTCAATTTGTCTTTGGCGTTGCGTAACAATTTGTAAACATCTTGTGACCTTTTGTATGCCACCTTGGTACCCGTTTTGGTTGCGATTTCTTTGTTTAAGGTCTTTAATCGCTGGTTGTACTCGACTACTGCGTATCGGCTGGTCTGTTCCTGCAACCGATTACCGTGTGTATTTTGCGTATCTCTTGGTTTGGCATAGGTTCCTGCTAGCTTTCGTATTAGATTTTTCTCGTATCCATGTGCTATCGCGATGCGCTCTATCCTCCGTAGCTCCCTCTTAGTATCTCTCATCTTGGAAGGGTGTGTATATGCCCTTCTAACCAAAGCCCGGAAGGCTGCAATTTTATACGTGTATGGGTCGGCTGATTTTGCTGGAATAAACCATGGGATGTAGCCAGGTTTATAGTATATACCAGTTTCAATTTCTCTTCCATTTAATTTGATATCTATATCCAAGAAGTGGACATTGTTGCTAGAGGTTTGGTCAATTTTTAGGGTTAACCCGTACGGATTGTTGTTCATGTGATTTACAAAATCGATGATGTTCGTGTTCTTTTTCCATACTATGAATACATCGTCCACATATCTTTTATATAAAACTATGTTAGCACTATATTGCGGAATGATGGTTTCTTCTAGTTTACGTAGAACTAATTCACACAGATCGCCTGATAGCGGGCTGCCCATGGGTACCCCACGTTTCTGTATATAGGCTCTGTTGTTGAACTGGAATATGGAATTATAACACATGAGATGGGCTAGCTCGAGGGCTTGCTTACGATGTGTTGATGTTCTGCATTTGGCCAACAGGAGATCTCTCAGAGCGCAGAAACATGGTTCCAACTTTATCGATGGGTATAATGAGACAAAATCTAACACAGTGAAGAGTGCCCCATCTGTAAGCTGCGTTTGCCTTAATATGTCTATTAGTTCTGTGGGGTCCTTGACAATTAGATTGTAGTCCATTAGATGGTTCGTTGCCATTTTGTGGACCGCTCTCTCAAGGAGTCTCGTTGGAGACCTGGCCTTGTCTAGAATGGGTCTAAGAGACTGTGTGAGCTTATGTGTTTTCGCAAAAGCGAATAACTTAGGCGTATCTGGTGAGGCCACTACCATCCTTCTCAATTTCAGCTCCCCGGCAAGAGATGTTCTTGTAAAGAGTGTGCACCGTGCCTGTAGTTTGTATACAAAATCTTCGTCAATCGGTTCACATTCCGTGTCGGTGATGTATTGTTGCATAAGATCTCTGTATGTGGATTCCTTCAGCAGTACTAATGATCTGCTCTTGTCGGCTTTCAATACCGTGATTCGTTCCCTCCTCAGCCAGTTCTTGGTCTTTTGTAGAAGATGCCAAAAACATTTCTCTTGCGTTTTGTTTCTTTCGTCCGAACAGATTTCTAATGCGGCTCTCCATCTGTAATAATCCTTTTGGACATCATTCATGCCTCTGATCAGCCTTTCAATATTCGGCATGACATTATCAAGGCTTGTATTCGGGGTCCCCGGTGTAAAACTAAATGGAAGAGAAATTGAAACTGGTATATACTATAAACCTGGCTACATCCCATGCTTGTATTTGGCTTGTATTCGGGGTCCCCGGTTCAAACTAAATGGAAGAGAAATTTAAACTGGTATATACTATAAACCTGGCTACATCCCATGGTTTATTCCAGCAAAATCAGCCGACCCATACACGTATAAAATTGCAGCCTTCCGGGCTTTGGTTAGAAGGGCATATACACACCCTTCCAAGATGAGAGATACTAAGAGGGAGCTACGGAGGATAGAGCGCATCGCGATAGCACATGGATACGAGAAAAATCTAATACGAAAGCTAGCAGGAACCTATGCCAAACCAAGAGATACGCAAAATACACACGGTAATCGGTTGCAGGAACAGACCAGCCGATACGCAGTAGTCGAGTACAACCAGCGATTAAAGACCTTATACAAAGAAATCGCAACCAAAACGGGTACCAAGGTGGCATACAAAAGGTCACAAGATGTTTACAAATTGTTACGCAACGCCAAAGACAAATTGAACCCTCTTAGAGCACCGGGGGTATACAGTATCCCAGTAAGAGATGACAGAGTAGGGCGAGAACTGGTATACATCGGCTCCACGAAAAGATCAATACAACAAAGGGTCAAAGAACATAGGTATGATATAAGCCATCAACGGTGTACCACCGCCTTATCAACCTACGCCACAGATCCGGAAATACACGCTGACCTGAACAACGCCAGATTGATAAACTCAGCATTGCAAACAAATGACATCAGGGCCCTAAAAATATACAGGGCCGGACGCACTGGAAAATGCATAAACACCAAAGACGGCAACACTCTGTCGCACGCGTGGCGTTACGTGTGCGACGAATACGAAAAAGGCAACGCGTCATAGCGCACGCGTATAGTCAAATTATATTCGAATATCTTGAAAGTTCCTCGAGAAATTAATTCAAAAAATTGGAATCCTGCTCTAATGTATTCTTTTGTTCGAATAACCTGAGGCAGTCCTCGGAGAGGACGAAAATGTTCGTTTGGACGATCAAGAAGTACCGGATATTAAGGTTAAAAGAAGCGAGTGTGTATTTTGTAGGGTTACAAAAAAGATAAAGTGTTTATCCCACCATTGCCATGTGATATCACTGAGCTAAAAGAGCATATTGTCACAGAAGTTTCCACTATCAATGGGCTCATGCTGAGAAAGCTGTGGTGTGTAGCAAGAACTGGATTATTGTATCAATGGATGCTATATCACCCAAGTGAGTTCCTGTCCCATCCAGTACTGGTTTCATTGAGGTGAGTTCAGTACTTCTCATGAGGTGACTTTTCTAACTGAAAAATATTATAAAATACCATAAACAACTATAATCTAAGATTTATATTTTTTATACCCTCAATATGCAATTGATATTTCAAATTATTCTGAAAGTTATAATTCTAGCAAACATTTTATTAAAGTATATAATATTTTAATTAAAAAATAATACATGGAAAATAAAAGTCATTCTGAAAAGACAGTATTAAAGCAATTCATATAATGCAAAAATTGTACACTGAAATAAACATAAAATTCTGAAATAAAAATAAGCATATAACAAAAGAACAATAGAAAGATACAAGAAAAAACAAAAACTAACAAGTATAAAGATTTTAAATATAGTGCAGGAAAAATAATTTAAAACTGGTAAATTTGCTATTATAACTACAATGCCATGCATAAAAGTTTTATTAAGCAAAAAAGTGAAAAAAATTATTAAATATGTGCAGTTTAAGCAATTAAATTTTTAAGAAACATTAAAAATTTTTAAAAGCAGAAATAAATTATTTTATTAAAAAATTTTCAGTTAAATAACTTATGATTTAAATAAATTGATTATAAAAGAAATTGTGCAGATTAAGATATTTTACAGTAAGTGATAGACATTAAAGTTAAGCATGTTAAAATTAAGCATGCAATTAAAGTGCAAATAACATACATGCAATTCAACAGGCTAGCATAGGAGCAAGTTATAACTGCCAAACCTCCACATAATATGGATCAAGGCCAGGTAGATTGCTCCTACCTGTTGCACATGTGAAATGTGAATAGATGATTTTTTCACTGTCTGGGTTGAGGTCCACAAACATTTTGAGGATGAACTCCCTAGCATGAATGGCATCTTTCTTTGGTCCTAAAGAAGCAGAGTGGAAAGATTCAATCAAAAAAGCTTCTTACATCATTGTCTGTGGAGGTTTGGAAGTGAATGGCACACACTGACAACTGAAATAACCACAGTTGTTCATAAAAAATAAAATAGTTGTCTATCCTTATCCAAATTTAAAGTTAGTATTTATATTTGATTCATATAAACACATGCTTATAAGCAATGATTCCCACAACCTTAATATAAGCTGTCAGTAAATGCCAATTTTTCAGCTTCCTAACCCAGATTTTTTCTTCCTTTTAAACAGGATTTTCAGTAAGATGAGAAAAAGAATAGCATGATAATATTCCAGGATCCAGATTAAGGAGAGGCTTCAGCAACAAGAATGAAGATAAAGCTGGCACTGCAAGATAAATTTGACAACACAGCATTCCAAATTCTTGTTGAGTGTAAACTGACCTGTAGCACAAGTGAAGTGAATATATATCCTTTTTGGATCAGGAAACTCTCTCAAATACATCTTTTTGATGAAATCACGGGCATGAATATGGTCAAACTTTGGGCCTATAATAATCACCATGAAATGTGTTTAAAATGTGTCTGTTCATATCAGACACTGAACTTTCTGTGAGGAATAATGCAATATGAGTGAAAGTTTTTTAAATAAAAGACTTGTTTTTATACAAAGATATAGTACTTACTGAAAATTCTGCTAATTTCACAAATGATACAAAATGTTCTTATATAAATAAACAAAATAATAATTATATATTAAGAAAAATCAAAATTTGTTATTATGCAGGTAATACTCAACCGACTCTATGATTAAAGTAATTTGTAAAGTTATATAATTAATCAATATCACAAAGCCTGATGAGTATATAATGAATTACAAATGATCACCTTAAATATCGGGCTATAACTCGGCTAATTAAACGATTAATATAAAGTAATTTATCATTATATCTAAATTAATATACTTCTGGAAGCAAACACTTGCTCGGGGTCCGGGTAGCATAATTGGCAAGCGCACCGCATGCATGGCAAACGGAGGTTGCGGGTTCAAGCCCCGCCCTAGGCCAGTTTTTATTCCAGCTTCTAAATTATTAATTTATTAAAATTTATAATTATTGATGTAGTTAAGAGAGGGTGCCTAACATCTACCTTTAGTGACAAATTACTTTATAATAATCATTTAATTAGCCAAATTATAGCCTGATCTTTAAGGTGATCATTGGTAATTCATTATAATCTGTAAAGTTTTTATATATAAATTTAAATTTAAGAAAATATATATATATATGATATTCAAAAAATATAATAAATTTTCTAACTGCAATGTGAAATGAAAACATTTTTAAAAATAAAGCAAACAACATTAAAAATGAAACAGATTATTAAATATATTTTTATATTTAAACAAAATTTCTTGAAATTATCAGAACCATAAATGTTAGATATTTTACCAGAAAACTTTCATTGCTAAAATAAACTTGATTAAAGTGTTTTTACCTTTCAAACACTGAAGACATTTTCAGTTAATAAAAAGTGCAATAATTTATATATACACCACTGTATATATAAATCTACAGTGGTGCCTCGTATAACGTACGCCTCGAATAACAGATGCTGCAAACAACGGACTTTCTATTTGGCCATTATGTGACTCGAGCAATGGACTGGCTGCGAACAACAGACTTTTTGGCATAATTGATGACTGCACCAGGGGTGCGTTCTTTAATAGTGGTCGCTCTGCGTCTCCGCTACTACGAGACTGCGCTGCTGTTTGTAGGCATTTAGGAACGACAGTGAAAGAAAGAAAGATGGCAGCGCTCGCACTATCGATAGTATCATGATGGAGGAATCTATAATTCTAAAATATGAGCTTTTAAAGGCAAAAGAAGGGTCCCAATTGTAAAATTTAACCATAAAATGGATTATTTGTTGAAAGTGCATTCAAAATAGCCACGAAAAAATTAGAATGCCGGCTACCATTCGAAAAAATTCATAAAGACACTTACATCACTGCATGCACTAACTTGGGCTTTAACAATTTCTAAATTTTCATTCATAAAACCACATAATGGACCCAGAAACGAAACTATCTGAGCCATGGAGGACGCCATGTTGCTTTCCACAACAAACTACTGCTACAAGCGACCGTTTTTGCTATTCGACGGCACACACTCCTCCCACCAGAATTTAGAAACGTGTTCCGCAGGAATTTTTAAACGGATGTTGCTCGTGAAGAGTTACGCGGAGGAATAAAAGAACGCACCCCATGTTCATTTTTTTAATGATATAGTACGGTTATTTTATGCTGCGGAACAAATTAGATGTTTTAACATGTATTTCTATGGGAAAATGCGTTTCGTATAACGGACGTTTCACTTAACGGATGTGCACCTGGAATGGGTTAAGTACATTATATGAGGCACCACTGTATATATACATGGACTATACGGAGGATGTTGCAGGACCTCCCAATTCCGTTGTGCCAACACAGTTTGGTTTGATTTGATGTATGGAGTATATTCCAGATTTAGCCCCCTTGGATTTTCATTTATTCAGACCTTTAAAGAAATTTTTGGCAGGGAAACACTTTGCAGATCAGAAAGAATTGGAAGATACCGTTCAGGACTACTTAAAGCAACCAACTTGACAAACAACAGTACTATGAAGGGATGTTTAAAGTAGTGTCATGCTGGGATAAATGTCTCAATGTTTATGGCAAGTATGTTGAGAAATAAACAAAAGTATATAACTTTCTAGAGAAATTACCGGTACTGGTACTAATAAAAAAATCACCTCTAAGCCTTTGGATTTCCAGTTCTGTTCAAATGTAGTAATTGAACTAACATTTTCAAATCTTATAGTAGGTATGTAGTTTTTGTGGAATCTATTAAATATTTTTTAAATTATAAATGTTAGTGTAATTTTGGCCTGTACCTTTAATATTGGATTCCCCTTGTTTGCATGTATGCACGTATGTTAAGTTAAAAAAAAAATCTTACATATAGCAATTTTGCTATTTTTATTTTCAACAATGTCAGATATACTGTACAAACAACCTAATAATTTAATTACTCAAACAAATTTCTAAATTTTTATCCTGCTATATTATAACTAATAATAAGAAATTAAAGTAATTTGCTTAAAGATAACATGAGATGGCAGCTTAACTGCTTAAATATAATAATTAGAAATATTTTAAACAATGCCTATTATGCTACTCAGACCTTCCATCCAATCTTTGTTTAGAGCTATTAACTACTTAACAAATTTTAGATATAACCTGATTTATATTCCAGCAGTTTGTTTGACATTAATAATTGAATCAGACTGATACAGTTATATGTTAATGATAACTATTAAAAGTGTCTCCATTTCTTGAAAATGCTAAACTGCAAAGATATTCTTGGCTGGATTAATTAAATTAAAAGAATAATTAAAAAAACTGTTTAATAAAAAAAATTGTGATTAGTAAACCAATTTAATTACTGGTACAGTAAGCTTTCAATCTGTAATTGTAAAAAAACACCTTACTTGCTTATTTCAGCAACATTTAGAGGCCTTCTTCAAGTAAACAAGCTATTCTATTTCTTGTAAATTCAAAAACCAGAGAAATGCTCTACAAGATTATGGATTTGATTTTTAAAATTTTAATGATTGACATGAATTAATTAAAAAGAAAGACACTTTTTTTTAATTAATCCATGTCGGTTAGCTTAAAATATAAATTTTAAAAATTAAATCCATAATTTTGTAGAGCATTTCTCTGGTTTTTGAATGTATAATAAATGGAAGGGCGTATTTACTTGAAGGAGGCCTTTTAAAAATGGCTGCAAAAGTTTAATTCAGAATAAATATTGCTGGAATAAGCAGTAAGGTGTTATTGTGTACATATAAGTGTTGAAAGTTCCAGTTTATTTTTTAACTTTGTGAAAAAGCTGGTATCATGGCCAAGGAAAGCTAACAACCAAAATTTTAATTGAAATATGGTGTTTTGACAATTTTTATGGAATTCTCTTATGCAACATGTACAGATGCAATAATCTTACGTCACATTTAGCAATTTATTTTATTTTATTACATCCATTTTATCATATGTTGAAGACTTCTCATGACAATTGAGATATTTATGTTACACTGTTTTTGTATGAAAGTATTTTATTTCAAATTTAAATGCTTTCTTACAATTTGAAATATTTTGGTCAAAGAAACTATTATTCATTAATTTAAATAATGATTTTGACAAATCATTAGTTGATTCCTAACATTTTAAATTATTAAAATATATATATATATATATATATATATATTCTCATAACCATGCATCTTGGTTAAAAGCTAATACTTTGTGTACTTTCTTAAAATTAATCCTTCTTTTAAATAAAATTTCTATAATGCCTAACTTAATTTTCCTTATCAAAAATTGGAAAAGTTTTTTATTATTTTGATCTTTTTAAATATAATTTGGTTAAGACTTTAAATAATTTGATAATAAATCATATGAAATATTAAAACGTTCTAGGGAAGTGGTAAATCATTATATTTGTCATAAATATTTTCTGTATTTACTTTAAAATATAATCAACGAGCAGATAAGTTAAGCATTGCCGAGCAAAAAATAAGTACAAACATTAAGATTATTAGATTATTTCGTGCTCTTAACCCCTCTATTATATTACCGCATTTACTTGCATATAGGATGAGGTGTGACTTTAAAGATCAAAATAAAGAAAATTAGATTTATTAATACAATTTGAATTTTATTTCATTTAATCACAAATAAAATATCAAATGCACGTAAATGCACAAAATGTTCCACAAAAATTACTGGCATTTTAAACGTTAAAGAAAAATCTTTAAAATCAACATAATTTGTTCATGTAAAGCTGGACAATCGGAAACCTTTTTTGCCAGTTCTTAACAGTCGAATCCTCTCTCTGTGGATTACACTTATGAGTTTCTCCAAATTTGTTTTCACATGGGAATGGATTAAAACTTATACCGGGCTCCCACGTGATTTTGGAATTTCAAGTTGGAATTCAATTTCAAAGCTTTGCTTTTCTGATTGCTATTCATCTTTACTCCTGACAATACACAAGAATGATTGAAACAACCTAGATAAAATACTTTTGTTTTTAAACACCAGAGGGTGAGCATCTGGTAAAAATGCAAATACATGGTTTACAAAAATTATTGCAAAAATTCAAAAAATCCTTTGCTCGCGCATATAGGACAACCTAGGTTTTTTAAGCAGTGAAAAATGAATAAAAACCTCATCTTACATGCGAGTAAATACAGTATATTATAGTAATTGATTTATATAACTACAAAGCTTATCTTACCTAAGGGTTTATCACACCAAGCAACCAATCTAACACATTTTAAAAATTCTTTAAATTGTGTACAGTAGACAAATAAAGTATTTGTAAACTGTATTAGATTGGTCATTTGATGTGATAAACCTTTACGTAAGATAATCTTTGTAGTTATACGTGGTATGATCCAAAAGTTCAGGGACTTCGGTAATCTATGACAAAAAAAGCATGTATTTGAAGTTACAGTGTATGAAATGGATTCTACCACCTCTGCGTGTTCAGGTTAATTTCACCCATGTCATGTGATTAAACTGCGAGCACTGCTGTTTTTTTTCGGAGATAGTTACCTTTGTTATGCGGCGTAATAAAAGTGGAGTTTCAAGAACAACCTCCAACATTAAATTTTGTCAGCGTTTAAGTAAAACACCTATGGAGACCTTAAAATTGCTAAGAAAGGTGTACGGTGATTCTACCATGGTGAAGTCAAAATGTTGGAGGTTGTTCTTGAAACTCCACTTTTATTACGTCGCAGAACAAAGATAACTATCTCAGCAGCACTCGCAGTTTAATCACATGACAGGGTGAAATTAACCTGAACACATAGAGGTGGTTTGGTAGAATCCATTTCATATGCTGTAACTTCAAATACATGCTTTTGTTGTCATAGATTACTGCAGTCCCCAAACTTTTGGATCGTACCACGTATAAATCAAACACTATAATATAACAAACATTAAAACAAAAACCATATAAAGAGTTTAATTATTTCAGCCTACCATTGTCATGTTTATTGCAATACTTGGATGGTATAAAATGGCACAATTTCATCGGCCAAGTAGACACCAATTGAAAATACGATATCTTAAAGAACTTGAAGTTTAAGTTTTTTTCTAATGTCAGCACTAATTCTGTTTCATTCACAGCTGAATATCAAATGGTGATCTGCCAACAGATCAAATTTTGCAAAAAATGAACCAAATATTTAAACTTGGCACCTTCGAAAACCTTTTAAATCATATTTTGTGCTCGCTGGCAACCTCGTATTATGTAATTTTTCTATTCGAATGCCATCATACTGGTGGGTCCGATAGGAAGAAGAAACTGTTGCAGATGGAGAGTGAAGTTAATTCAAGCAAAAGTAGTAGTAGTAGTAGTAGTCCTGGGACAATGACTACTACTTAATACTGGTCTACTATTAATATTTGAAAAGTGATCTGTGTTGGATAGGTTGTGATGGCCCTGCATGTGATCAAAGATGCTAACCTTAACGTCTGAAAGACTTGATATAAGACTTCTTTAAACATATCTTGTAAAAAAATGTGAGAATAATTGCTTTTATGAGATCTTTAAAAAAACTGATGAAACCAGGTTGAAAACATATAACTTAGCAAAAACATCTAAGTAAAAGGAACTTTTGAAAGTTGTGGCATAATCATACTGAAAGCAGATTTGATAGTAAGAGTCAACATGTGAATAAAGCACCCATTACACAGACTACAAGTACAAGAAATTTTGAATGAAGCAATGTTGCCATGATAATAAAATAGAAAAAATAAACATCTGCACAGAAAAAGACTTCCAGCTCTACTTTGTGGCCTTAAAATTGTTGCATGTACTGCACATTAATTTGGCTGAATGTTAGACCATCTCTTAAGCAGTATCAGTGAAAGAAGTTTGAGTCAATGGATTTATGAGTTAACTAAGGAGAGATTAAACCAGGGGAGGTTGCAAGATGTTCAGGTTTCCTGGTAGTTAAAAATGTCCTTGTAAATATTGCATTTATAGAAAAATTATTAGAATTGGTTTGGTTTATTTGGTTAAGACAACCTGACATAAGTGATCTACCAAGGGAAATGCATCCTGGAAAGACTTTTACTTAAAACTGGCCACAATTTACTTGTTACTAACACGAAGAAAACCCAAAAAACTCCACATGGCCAGTCCATTGGCCATGTGCAAACCCACAACTGACTGCCGGTGTTCAGAGGTTTATCCCCTCAGTTACTGGAGGATACTTATTGGGCTGCAATTTGAAAAATTTTAGACCTATAAATTCTCGCTGTCATCCATCTGCTGTTTGTCCTTCCTTAATCTCAAGAACAGAGTTAGAAAGATGAAAGTCGAGACCAAATGTGGAAATTATAATAGAAAGTGGACCAGATTAACGGTATATGAACTTCAGATTTGTACCACAAGTCACATTATTTCAATTCAAAAGTTCCCCTAAACAGAGTTAGATATATAACCAGAACAACTGTATTGTTAACAGAAAAAATATGATGTACAGTGATGTACAAAACACTACTACACTCCATGCAAACAAGTGTTATGCTACCTGTCACAGTAATGGTGTATCTATTTTGCACTACATCATTGTCACAGTAATTCAGTGAATATAATATATGTTTTAAAATGATATAATAATTATTAAAAAAAAGGATATTTAGTTAATTATTTTGTTAAATTTTTTCCAACAGATGGTGCTACATGTAAATCCAGCAGTCAAATGTATATAGAAATTAATTGATATAGAAATCCAAACGATAATTTGGGGTGGGATTTATGACATTATCTAAGTTAGAAGTAGTTGAACGTAACAGCCAAGTTTCATAGCAATTGGTCAAATGGCTAGGAGTGTATGTATAGCAAATGAAAATGTTTGTTTGAACAAACATTTTCATTTGCTATACATACACTCCTAGCCATTTGACCACTTGCTATGACCAATATATATATATATATATATCAGTGGCGTGCCGTGACATTTGATGACAGGGAAGCTGTGTTTCTGTAAGAAGCCGACTTCCAGGGGCAATCAGTTAATTGCGCGTCAGTGATGGTCTAGGGCAGTGGTTCTTAACCTTTTTATACTCGCCGCCCACCAAATATTTCATAATTTTTTTGTGACCCCCATTTTTTAATAATAATTTATATTTGATAATTTGATAATTTATCTATAATAAATTGATTTTTTATTATTGCTTTATTTTTTATATAATAAATGTAAATCATAACTTTATTATTTCATTATCTATTTAAATAACATTCAAACTTCACAATTAAACATGAAAATTCATTAATTTTTAACAGAAAATAAAATAAGAAACATGTCGATAAATCGATCCAATGTCGATGCTAAAACTAAACTAAAACTAAAACGCCCACTTGTCGTAAGGATTTTGCATATCTTTTGCAAAAATATTTAAATTTTCAAAGCCTACTATTTTTCCTAATTATTTTTAAAATTCCAAGCATTAATAGTTTCTTAAAATTGCTTTGGAATAAAAGAAGTAAATACTGCGGTGTAAGTAGCATATTTACATTTATTTCTTCTGTACTAACAAAGTTGTATGTAGGAAGAAATACAAAATAAATAAATAAAAACTAAATAGGAAAACTTTATCTTTCTTATTTCACTTTTCAATACGATATTCGGATTATACATCAATTTTTTTTTTATTATATTCTGAAGGAAATTTTGCATAATTTGGCGGCCCCCGGCAAACTTCTTATGGACCTCCAGGGGCCGCGACCCCCCTGTTAAGAATCACTGGTCTAGGGTCCATTCGTATTCATTTGTTCGATAACCCAGTAAAAACTGTAGACTTCTCTAAATGTATTTTTAATATCACAATTACATTCTGAATCGCTAGCCACGATATAAGGGCTAAAATTAAAAATAAATTATAAAAACTTACTCGGTGAAATAAAATGTGCGGTGGATATACATACCTGGTACAATGTATTGTTCGATTGTATTAATATACTTTTAAAGAAAATTATAATTAAAATATAGCTTTGTAAAGAAACGTACATAAAAATAACATAAAATAGTCTTTACTTTTTAAATCTTAAAACAATCCACTTAGTCAAATATCTTGATACGAGTAGCTAATGGATGGAACTAGTGCCGGTCCAGGTAGGTGTGTAGTGAGTGTGTGCGTGCCAAATCCCGAGGGTGCCGATACCGGTCAATGTCAAATGCCTCTTTTGTCGCATCACTAGTATATCTCAAAGGACGCCACAGGGCTGTTGTAAATTTTAAACGTTTCTCACCGTAGCTGTAAAAATCTAACTATGTTAAACTTAATAGTCATTCGTTTTCTAACTAATTCGTTTTAATACCAGGTGTACACGGAAATCAGTTTCCCACTGTACTGAGCGAGTGATTGGTTCTGTTAAGCTTTTGTTGAAGTAAAATTCTGGCTCTTTCAACAGGGTTTTATTTATGTCCCCATTCCCTAATCTCTTAATTATTTAGTCACTTCTTAAGTAGAAATAAGTCGAAACCAGTTACTTTGTACCTGAATATCTGTAGTCTTGGGAAAACAGTGGAAAGACAAATTTTTATGACAACGGATATATAAATCGTAAATTTAAGGAAAATAAATTCTAGAGCTTTTTTTTTGTACCATTGTATGTACTGTACGTCTCATTCATTGAATTTGGTTGTAAATGATGCTGCCAAAGTAACAGTTAATTTTTTTATCACTGTACTAGAATTGTACACGTTTTTTCTGCATCCCCTTACAGATGGGACATACTAAATCGTAATATCACCGGTTTAACATTGAAATCCGTAAGTAATATAAGATGGGAGAGCTGAATAAACGCAGAATAAATATATCAAATATTTTAATGGAGTTTTTTTAAACTCCTGTCAACTCTACAGAACTATCATAAAAACGTGCCAGTAAACTCCTATCGGTTGGGTTGTTATAAATCTAGTCTAGGGTGGGCAACCCTTTTTATAACATGGGCCAGAATAAATTTTACGTTTTTTCCGCGCCGTAGTAGTTAATTGACGCCTTCTTGCAACTCGTAATTTTTTTAGTCTGCAAATATGAAATAAATAAATAAAAAGTTAATTACTACATTTATTTCTCTTATCGTTTTCGAAAATTACAAAGAATTGGAAAAATAACTATTAATTAGTTATTTTTCCAATTTAATAATCTATTAAAGATCTCGCGGGCCGGATAGAAACTTTTTGCCAGCCGTAGCTGGCCCGCAGGTTGCCCGCCGTTGATCTAGTCTGCTCGTGATTCACATAATCGGGCGAGGGTGGCCGAATATCTAGCAGGCGGCTAACAGCCCACAACCGCTCCGGGATATAAAGTCGCGTACTCTTTACGCGTGTGTTGCTTCTACCAGCTAAACCGTGACGTTGGTGCTCTGTAAAGCGCATGCGCCAATGCCTATAATCTGGCTGCTTGGAAGTTGACAGGCAGGTGGCTAACAGCCCACAACCGCTCCGGGATATAAAGCTGTACTCTTTACGAGTGTGTCGCTTCTACCAGCTAAACCGGGTGAGGTTGGTGCACTTTAAACCGCATGTGCTAATGCCTATATAATCTGGCTGATTGGAGACTAACCCTGTTTCAACATTCCTTCTGCCACCGAATTATTCGAATATACAATAGCAATCTTATCGTTTTTTTCACATGTAGTATAGAAATTTGTAAAAGATACATAATGCAGTTATAATAAAATATTAATTTTAATTAATTCAAAATACGTTAAAATATGAAAATTTATATCTTATAAAATTCAAGGGAAGGTCATTGGAAGGTGGAATCGGCGCTTCCATCGCTTCCAATGACGGCATGCCACTGGTATATATATATATATAGTTATTATAAGTTATTTATTTCATCTACGATTAACCATCTAACATTATTTACAGGTAAAAAAAGAACTCAGAAAACCACACAAAACTGAAGAAGAACCATAGTAGTAAGTCAAAAGCATTTTTGGTCAATTAAAACTATATAAATTATTTGCATCAATAGATATTAATATAATTATTAAACCCAAAATTGAAACCAAATGTTTCAATTTGTCATAGGTTTAAAGAATATAAGGATTATTTGCTTTTGCAACTCTTTTTTCTATTAAACTTATTCCTCCTCTAATTCTGTTTTTTGTAAATAAGCATTTATCAATATCAGTAAACAATTTTAATTCAATTTTAGTAATTTTTAACCCATAATTCCATGTTAAGTCCAAATTACTTATAAAACATACTGAATCAAGATTGTAATATTTTAAGCTTAACAGTCTAAAATTTTGAAATACATCTGCTAATATTAATAAACCTACATACCGGTATAATTTTAAATAGTCTTTAGTTTCATTATACTTCCACGAATAATTTTTTTTTCACCAATATACCTTTTCACCTGTCCAACTATCGCACAAGTACTTAGATGCTTAAAATATTTACGTATCAATCTGCAAATACTAACAGACACCTTCCGTATTGGTTCCAGCAGCTAAATTAATTGAAAAAACAAATGTTTTTGATCACTTTCAGAGATCTTCATCAGGTTATTATGTGTTTCCATAAACTGAATAGTATTATTCAAACAACTATTTTTTTAAAATGGAACATTCTATATGCCATGTGACAATATTCAAATTCAAAACATAAATGTGATATACTTAATGATGAAATCCTTACATAGTCCCATAATAAAAAAATGTTTTTAAATATGCACACAACTTTCCATAATACAATTGGAGAAAGATGAGAAAAATTTTAAATATTGTAACATATGTCTTAATAACTACTGATTGAGGTGACAAAATTTACAATGTTGTGTTAAAGTTCACTACAGTCAGTGATAACATATCATTGCTTGTCACCCTTGCAATAGGTTAAATTATCTTTACTATAAATACAACATCCCTTGAGTACTGCTTTACAAATTTTAATAGCTTCTGTTATTCTTAGCTGTTGTATATCGAAGCAGATGTGTAGAAGCTTAGTTTCATCCCAACATGCAGACACCCTGGTCTTGCTTGCAAATTGGGCCAGAACAGTGTTATAATTCATTTCTGAGATGTCATAGAAATTAATTATCTATGAATTCATGTTCCCTTATTCTGGTTATTAATGATGTATTAGTCAAGCCAATGTAAATGTTTTAATGATCCCCAATAAATGGGCCAAAATAGTTTATATCTTTTCTAATAAAAGATAAAATAATTACATTTTTAGGATAAACACTGTATTAAAACTTATCATCCATTGTAATAAACAGTCTGAAAAAGAGAAACAATGCTGGTAGCCTGAAAAGAAAACTATGTATAGTTCAAATAGAAATGATACAAATTAATGGAAAAGTTTATTTTAGCAATTTATCATTGATTTTATGGTGAAATGTTTTAACATTATTTGTTAATCTTAACAAGAAATTTAAACTTATTAGACCCACAAATTTTTTAATTTATTAAAATCTGTATGAAAAATTAAACATATAACCTATATGTTCACAAATGCAATTTTACACAATCATTTCAATTAATTTCATATAAAATGTTGAATTTAAGTTTAGCTTTAAAATTGATTAATAGACAAACTAAAGTGATGTATTATTACTACAATAAAAATTACTACATATTATATAAAATTCTTATATGGAATGCAATTATAGCAGATGCCTGATAACTCATCCATCACGTCATTCATCAAACAATATACACGAGGGTGGTTTTTTCCCCAACCTACAATGGTCCATAAAACAAAGACAAGTGTTAAGTAACAAAATGAATTTATTACCAAAAGTTAGGTACAAACACGATTATTTTTCGATGTAATCACCAAGAAGATTGGGACATTTGTCATATCTGTGGACAAGCTTTGCAATCCCCTCTTCATAGAATGTTGCCACCAGTGACTTGAGATAAGCCTTAACATTGTTTTGAAGATCGTCATTAGTCTCAAACTTCTGCCCTCCTAGCCAAATTTTCAGTTCAGAAAAAAGATGGAAGTCTTCACACCTTTAATGTGTGAAGACTTCCACCCAGCTTGGAACTTTTTAAATACCCAGTGTATAGCCCTGTTTTAGCACTGAGCAACTTCCATCTCTCTCCTGAACTAAAAATGTGACTAGGAGAGCAGATGTTTGAGACTAATGACGATCTTTAAAAACAACATTAAGGTCCACCTCAAGTAACTGGCGGCAACGTTCTATGAAGAGGGGAAGAGGAGAAGAGGGGAACAGGTATATCAAATAAAATAAATTTCTGATCTGTGAAACTGTGTTGCAGAATCCTTAAAACCAGTCTAATAAGTCCTGTTAATAGAAAATACGTACTAGTAGACAAAAATAATATTATAATAAATTAAGGACATTAAGGCATATTAATTTATGAAGAGGGGATTTCAAAGCTTGTCCACAGATATGACAAATGTCCCAATCTTCATGGCGATTACGTCAAAAAGTAACCATGTTTGTACCTAACTTTCGGTAATAAATTCATTTTGTTATTTACACTTGTCTTTGTTCTATGGACCATTGTAGGTTGAAAAAACCACCTACGTACAATTATTTTTTCTGGTCTTGGCTAAGTAATTGTAAACGAAACTAAAACCAATATAGTAAAATAGTATAAAGACTGATTCACATATTATATTTACACCTGGCGTGCTGTACCTATCAATAAATCACAAGATATTCATAAATCTAAACTTCTTTTTATTGAAGGCGAATCCAACATGCAGAATAAAAATGTACATTATAAATTCAACTTAAGTATATGTTAAAAAAATATATGATAAAAGCTTCAGTTTTCTGAAAGAATAATGTGAATTTTCCATTCTGCAAATTAATATTGTGTTTATGTTTCTAAAAATATTTTAATAAAAATTTCTTAAATTATTAAATATAATTCATTATTCACATCAAACACACTACACAACTTTGCTTGGCCTTTTCAGTATGCCTGATCATAAAGTCAGAAGAGCATGTGTAATTTTTAGATGCAAGTGCAAGTCATTTTTTGTGAAACCCGGTCACAGGAATAATTTTAGACAGTTCCTTTATTAGCAAATTGTAAACACTAACTGTCTGTATATTCATATTATTGGTATAAACATGCTAATCGGTTTTGAGATTTAACATACTGGCAATTCTGTGCGGACAAAGCACTAATTAACACCTATGTGTTGTATTAGAATGTTTTTTTCAAGTGTATAAAAGATCATTCTCTAGTTTCAAAGGTTTATCTGTAAGTCCATAATTTATGTAACTTCCACAGTAATCATAGAAAATTCATAGTGGCTGGCCTTTATGTAGCTGAATATTTTAAATATTTAATAGTTTTGAAAATAGATAATTCATTATTTTTTCTTTTCTTATTAATAGTTCTAACATTTTAATAAAATCATTTTGCTATTTTTATGAAGAACTTCCAAATTTAAAATAGAAGAAAAATGGTGAGATTCAAATGATGAATTTATCAAGCATCTACTATAAATATTACCAATTTGATTTTCTATGTAAAATGATCGTTTGATTATTATAATATATTAAATATTTTAGTTTATTAATTTAAAGATACTACTTTATTTCAATATTTTATGTTAAAAATCAAAATGATGATATCTTATTTAAGAAATGCAATTATCAGAAGTAATTAGTAATACTGTATAAATATAATTTGTGGATTTTATCTGTCATTCCACATATTTGAAAAACTACTAATTTACATTTAAAATTTCTTTATATTAAAAAATCGTTGTATTTATTATAGATAAAGAAACATAAAATACTTAAAAATAAAAAATAATAAAAATTTGATGATATAAGACTTACCATCATATTCTGGGAAATAATCTACAAGATGAGAATACATTATTTTTTCTTCTAGAAGATCCTTTTTATTAAGGAAGAGAATAACTGAAGAATTTTGGAACCAGGGATATGTAATTATTGTTTTAAATAAAGCTTTACTTTCTTCCATTCGGTTCTAGAAAAAACAAATTTTAAGATTGATATTTTAAATTTAACATTTTTCAGAGCATTATAGTTATGTTATAAATTTCATTAAACTAATTATTTTATATCTAAATCTTTTTATTCACAATGCAGAATTAGCACAATTAATATTAATTTGTGATTTCTTAATAATTTTATTACAAAATAATTCTGTAAAAATGAAGATTATATTTTTAAATAAATTTAAATAACTTTAGAATATCCAATGTAAAACTGATTACTACAAATACTTGTAATGATATAAACAATTCAGTAATTTTTAAACAGATATTCCTAATAAAAAGTATGGATACCTTTGTATAAGATTTTTTGGCATGATATGCAAGACTGACATTGATAAAAGGAAATAAAAGATTAAACAATTCTTTATGTAAAGGCCACAATTAGAAAGCTTGAAATTCACTCAAAAGAACACACAGTATCTAGTGATCACAATAAACCTGTCACTGAGCTTATCAAACCTTTATTTGAGGATACTATACTACACTATCTGGGATAAATAAATATTACAAATCTTTTTGAAGATAGTTATGTAGCATTGAAAGAAAATTTATTCTGTATGAAGAAGTGTGTGAAAATAGATATTTGTTAAAACTGTTGATGAAAAATAAAGATTAAAATAAATGGAAAAACAACAAATTTATCTGACAACCCAATATTATTATATTGTCATTATGAATAAGTTTGGTCTTGGTTAAAATTTATATATTCTAGTAAGAATATGAAAAATATACAGCATAATTCTATAATATTGTCAGAGTTCTTTTTGGACTCTTTCCATCATGTGGGTATTAAGCAGGGCTGTGAAGTCGTGTAAAAAGCTATCGACTCTGACCAGAGGCGGACTTGTTAAGAAAATAGATCCGAGAATGCTGATGTCATCACATGACCTCAGAATAAAAGCTTCAGTATATAGAGTTCAAATAAAGATAGAACATAGAAACTTTATTATTCCAAAGCTAAAAAACTCCTCTAAGTAATGACATAGTCAATATATAAATGTGTATTTGATAACTTTTACTTTCCTGGCTGTTATATATAACAGAGGGAAAATGTAGTGATTGGTCAAAAAAAGGCACTGCCCAAATTTTTACATTTAAGGACTCAAGATACCTTGAAATGTCGAGATATGCAAAAGATTTGGGTTTTTTTTTCCCTGTATGTATGGATGTTAGAATGTGTGTGGGGAACACAATTTTGATAAGCCTGTTTGAAAGCCTGTAGTCTTCATAGAAGGGCAGGCTGCCCTTCTATTGAGACTACAAGATTTCTGTGCATGCATTTTCTGAGGAAACCACTTAGTCACTGATGTAATCATTTTAATCAGGTAAAAATTGCTTTATGGAATTGATACTTTGTAACATCTCATGCAGAAATTTTTAACAAGTGTCTTATAGGCAGGACCAATGAGAGAGTGGAATGATGGGGTAAAATTTCCTGGGCCCGAAATTCACAGGCATTCGAACTTCATTCCACAACTTTTTTTAATGATTCCCAAGGCCCATGTAAATTTTTCCCCAGGGCCAGTGACATTTTTCGATACCACTGCTTAACACAAAATGATGATACTGCAGAATTTGATCCATAAACTCTTTTCTAACCTTTGTATCTGGTAATTTCTTTACTGTCCAAAAAACAAACGTTTTCGGCCTCACTCGAGGTCTGCTTCAGGTTAATCGAACAAACGGACAAACGAGAACTGGCTTCCAAATTATTTGAATTAATCCTCAAGGAACTTTTAGTTTTAGAATTTGAATGACTTAAGAGAAAAAACATCTGAGACGAGACATCTTAATTAACCAGGCTTTACTGTATTATTATAAAATGACAAAAAGCTCAATTTTGAGGGTAGAGACAAGTTTTATAAAAAAAATTTTGAATGCTAATAACAAGTAAAATATTCATCAAGTCCAACCACACTGGAGATATGACACATGACCCCTTCTATGTCGTTACCCTGTCGACCTTTAATTAAGAACAAAAATTTAATAGCATTAATGCCATTTTAAAGAAGCTACTGTGCCAAATTTCGTTTCTTAAACTTTACCCATTCTGAGGTATTGTTTAATATCTCAGAACAGAGAATAAAGAAAATAAAAAACTAGATGCCAACACACACACACACACGCTTGCAAATTTTTCCCCTTCATTTGACATTTTTTGGGTTCCGGAGTCTCCAAATGTGCAGTTATGCAGAAAGACTCAGAGGGTTAAATTTGACACGATTCCAATACTTTTCCATTTTATATACATAACAAGTTGGGAAAGTAAAAAGGAGTCAGAGTCAGAGGATTTTTGACGACTCCAACTCCGACTAGGACACCAAAACTCCGACTCCACAGCCCTGGTATTTAAGAAAGCCTTTTTTCAGGCCTATCTTGGGTTTGGCCAGGTCCATAATGGGTGTCTGGATGGTGAGGGATGAAAGTGTAACTCAAAAAGTTTTATTATATATAGCACATGGCATATACAATTGCCAATTTTCCTCCAAATGTTCTCCAGCATTATCATGACAATAATTTTGAGCTTTGGTTCATTAAGGGAAGTTACAAAGGTTTTGTAAATGATGTGCTTCATGTATCCCTATAAGAAGTCAAATGGTGCAGTATGAGGTGAGCATAGAGGCCATACAATCAGTCCACCAAAAACCTAAAGCACAGGAAAATGCTTGTTGAGAAATTCTTGGACAATATGAGCCCAATTTGGCAATGTGCCACTCTCTTGCTGGAACACCCATTTGGCATATGATTTTCCAACTGGGGTAACAGATACTGCTGTAGTAAAGTTCAGAAAAAACAGTCAAATGAACAGAACTAACCATCACTGTTTTTTCTGCAAAGATAAAAGGATCCAAAAACTTCTGAACATCATAAAATAAACCAGAGAGTCATCTTTAAACAATCTCTTTCAACTTCTCAAATGGCAAGAAAGTTTTCTGCACCTCATAATCTGCAGTTAACAATTTATCCTCCCTGAAACAAAAATTTACTTAACCACTAAACTCTATCTCCAAAGATAATTTTCATCAGCTTTGATTGGATTAAATTGTTTTTATACAGTAATGTAACACATGGGCAATCTGGAAAAGGGGGAATGCTTCCCAGAAAAACTTTGTGGAAAAATAGCCCTATTTAGATGTTACAGACATAAAGAAAATCTGAAAAACTCCATGTGGCCAGCCCACTAATGAGGTACAAACCCATGATCAACTACATGTTTAGTGATTTTTGTCTATGCCACTAGGGGGTTCTTCATCAGCTTTGACTTTGACAAAAAGTCTTGTGCAAATTGAAAATGATAGGGTTTATTGTCCAATGGTAAAGCCTATATAATCTGCAGTTTATTGGCACTGAGACAAAAGCAGTAATAAACAATCCTCCTAGCAATTGTTTGTGATATACCAAACTGAAAAGAAACTCATCCAGTTGACTTTTGTGGGCTTCAAAAAACACTTCCTGGATTTGATCAACATCTTTCTGCAAAATGCATAGTCTCTGTTTTGGTGCTTAATGCTATTAGTCTCTTGAAATTACTTTAACCCAACGTTTCTCAACCTTTTTTCATAATTTAATAAATGAAAATTTTATTATCATCGTTACTTTTTTAAATAAGAAAATTTTTTAACGCAGTGCGGTAAAAATTCTCTGTGGACCAGCAGTTGAGAAACACTGACCCAGGAATGCTACCCAGAGCATCTGTTACTATATTCCATTCAACTTCTTGATATCAAAATGACACATGCTGTTATTCAGCATCCCACATTGCTATTAGAAGAGATAAACCTCTTCCCTAATTTCAATTAATACAGATAAAGTATTCTGTTTTTAATTATCTGCATCCAATCAACACTCGGGTGAAACAACAACATACCTTGAACCTGTTATCGGTGTACATTAAACATATGATAAAATCTATCACAAACATTTTCGAACAGTCAAAAGTTCTTCAGGCAATACACAGAATAACTGATAGAACACAGTACAAAAAGAACATGAATATTCAAAATTAAATCGAATCCCTGCTTTGTGAAAATCATGCTGGACATGTGCATTTCGTATGCAATTAAAGATCAGTGTCCACAGGAGGCATGGATTCGATCTAATTTTAAATATTCATGTTCTTTTTGTTCTGTGTTCTATCAGTTATTCTGTGTATCGCCTGAAAAAGAACTTTTGACTGTTCAAAAACGTTTGTGATCGACTTTATCGTACGTTTAACACACACTGGTAACACGTTCAAGGTACATTGTTCTCTTTTTAATTTCCATAATAATGAAGTTACTTAAAATAAATTGCTTATCTTAAAATATTTTAATAATTATGTTATAGATACTTGCTTTTGAGCTTAAATGATAAAAAGAAACTGAAAATAAGTACTTACCTCATTATCTGATTCAAAAAGAATCTGGTCATATTCACTTAAGGCTACTAAAAATATTATAGAAGTAACATTTTCAAAGCAATGAATCCATTTTCTTCTTTCAGACCTTTGTCCTCCAACATCTACCATTCTATAATAATAAATAGAATTAAATATATTTATGTATTTAAATGTATGTGTATGTGTGTGTATATATATATATATCCACAAAAAAATTAACAGAGAAGAACATCAATAATCAAACAACATTTTTTACAAATATTCAAAAAATATTCATTTTAAATAAATAAATAAATAAATAAATATATATATATATATATATATATATACACATATACACATACAATAATCAAGTCCGCATAAGTCGTCATAGGTATAACTCAACACCATCAGTTAAAGTAGACAGTTTTCTGTGGTCCTGGCCAACTTACATAGGCATTAATGTTAAAAAACTCTGGTTTACTCAACACTGTTTAACTCATCACCACTGGATAAATCGACATACTTTTGCTGTCCCACACACGTTTAGATGTCTGATAAGTCGATTCCCTCCTGAAAAAAATGAGTTCACACCACATTGTGCAGTGTGAACTCATTAACTGAAAAACATTTCAAATGTGTTTAAAACATTTTGTTTTTTTCTTTAATGAATAACATTTTAATCCAGTGTAGCTGCATATAAATTGTTTTTCAGGCAATTATCACATCAAAATATGGCCATCTGACTGGAAGATGGTGTACTGTGATTCAGCAGTCTCAACACTTTCTTCTGTTCACTGGCAGTTTAAGAATGAAGCACAAAGCACTATTGCAGGTACTACTGTTCATTCAGTGCTGTAATGTTCAGCTTGTATGCAGCTGCTTGTCCATGATAATCTTTCACATGCAATTCTCTATACAGTGGAACCTCGGTATACGTTCGCTTTAGAATATGTCCAATTCAGAATATGTCCTGTTTCGACAAAACAAATTTTGCTCGGTATATGACTTAATTCAATTATATGCGCCATCTACGAACAAGTAGCACTATCGGTGTACTAGACCAGACTAGACGTTCGCGGTCCCACGGTTTATAACTTTGTTAAATTTCTTCTGATTTTAATTTGTAAGTAAAATTTTATTATTTTTATTAATCATGAATTGCAAAAAGGCAAATGAAAAGCAACAGAAAACTAAAAAAAATGACTAGAATCACAATGGAACTGAAAAAAGAGATTGTTGAGAAATATGAAGGTGGCATGGGTGTTCGAGATTTAACTGTTGCATACCGTATTCCGAGAACGACGATATCGACAATCGTGAAAAATAAAGACATTATTAAATCTGCTAACGTTGCGAAAGGGGTTTAATCAATTTCTAAACAGATTATTAGTATTAAGGAGAGTTTGATTTGATTTGATTTTGATTTAATGATTTAAATAATATAATACAATATACTGTAATAACTTTAAAAATCTATAATAAAATTTATTTTTTTATTAATGTGCTCAAACAGTGTTTAAATTATTTTACAACCCCATTAATATATCATATCAAGAGGGTTTTTTTTACATGAGAACGGATTAATCATTTTTACATTACTTCTTATGGGAAAGGTTGGTTTGGTATACGTCCTATTCGGTATAAGTCCAAACATCAGGAACGGATTAAGGTCGTATACCGAGGTTCCACTGTAGATGAATATTCTAACATTATTGGATGTTCCAATGGCTTGTGAGACATTCTGAATGACATTTTTCATGGATGTTTGACAGATGGATGAGTGTGACATCTTTACACTCATTCACCTGACATCTGCCACAGACCTTGTTTCCCCATTTAGTCAGTTCATGAGGTTTCCCCAAACATGCTGCACTGCATAGGCACTAGTTGCTTTCCATTTCTGAAAGTACATTGTTAACATTAAACTTTGGCAGATCCAAAATTACTGAGGTGG
This sequence comes from Centruroides vittatus, assembly GCF_030686945.1. Lineage (NCBI taxonomy): Eukaryota > Metazoa > Arthropoda > Arachnida > Scorpiones > Buthidae > Centruroides > Centruroides vittatus. The sequence continues at coordinate 2,292,186 of NW_027120741.1, forward strand.
CCCATACTGATTGCTTGTTCAGATATATTTCCACCATTACCTGCTGTAGGAAGTCTGTCAACCCTGCATCACACACAATCCTGATGGTATCTGTAATGGGTACTGTCTACTATATCTATATGATACTCTTCTTTATATTTGATGCCCACAGTTCCCTGACCCATCTGCATATCCCATTCACCTGACAACATAGGATCAGTGGGTGTCTCATACTTTTATCAACATAGTATAAAATCAAAGCAGCTAACTAATTGATTTCAAGAAAGTGCAATAGAATGCCAGTGAGAGTTTAAAGTTTCATTTGTATTCACAAATGAAAATTAACTCTGATTTATTTGCACAATGAAACCTAAAAGCTGGAAATATTGGATTCATCTTCTAAAATCATTTGAGAATTCCAAAAGATGAATCAAATTAGTAATTTCATGAAAAGCAAAATAAAAAAAATAAAAAAATAAAACAGATGAAAATTAAAGTACAGTAAATCCTCAATTTAACAAACCCCAATTTAATGAACTTTGGATTTAACAGGAAAAATTTAAACCTTTTTTATTTGCAAATAGGTCATACTAAAAGTGTGAATAGATGAGTAATTAAGTATAAAGTATTCAATGTATATTATATTATAACATTATTTTATTCATACTTATACATTATAACAATATTATACATCTTGTGCATTTTAAGTTTGTTATTAATACATGTTTTTAATATACAATTTAATGGATTCTTGGAAATAGCAGACATCCCTTCCCCAATTAATCTGTTAAACTGAAGGTTTACTGTATTAATATTTCTCAAATTTCATAACATAAAATCACTCACTTTATCACTGTAATAGTTATCAACTGTATCACAATTAAAAAATATACATACAAACTTTAAAAAATAAAATAATTTTGTCACTCAGAAAAAAATTTAGTAATAACACCACAATAAACTAGAGAAAGCTTGAAAAATTTCATTTTCATTACAAAATGCTATAAAATTTACACAATAGGAATAAATAGATTATATTCAAAAATCTCCAATAACTAAAACTTTCTTTTGAATAAATGCATCATCCTTGAAAGAAATACACACATATATCTTTCCTTCACTCTCTATAGTGTTGATCCCAAATTAAACATTCATATTTTTATTTATAACTCTTCAGTCATTTAGATTGTTTTATTTTCTAGTTAGTTTATATTATATAAATATATTTCTTGCTTTTTGAATTAATTAATTCATAAATTAAAAGATTACTATATCATAAAAAAATCATTTAATTATATAATTTAATATTTGATAATGCCACGACATTTTAAATACCAAATTAGCACTTAGTTTAAACAAAATTATAATTTTATCATCATCGAATATATGATAAAGTATATTTTGATTGTATGTTCCTTGAAACTTATGTTCTCAATGGTAATTTTATGCTATCACAGGAACACACTTCTTGATGAAAAAGTGGATTTTTATTTTCTATAATTTACAAAGGATATGCAGTTGGTTGGTTGATTTTTGTTTTTTGGTGCAAGAGCCATTTCAGGTCTTATGCACCTCTTCAGTTCTTATTATGATAATGGTAAAACTAAAAATATAATTACAGTGACTACTGGAATAACTAATTTTTAAAAATGTGGGGGTAGGAAATTTTTATTTTTACAGTTTTACTTTCCTACCCCCACATTTTTAAAAATTAGTTATTCCAGTAGTCACTGTAATTATATTTTTAGTTTTACCATTATCATAATAAGAACTGAAGAAGTGCATAAGGCCTGAAATGCATATCCTTTGTAAATTATAGAAAATAAAAATCCACTTTTTCATCAAGAAGTGTGTTCCTGTGATATGTTCTCAATAGCAATTTTATGCTAGGTTCCCAGGAACATACTCCAATTGAGAGAACAGTAAGCAATCAAGTACAGTGGAACCTCGCTTAACAAGCAAATCAAATTTTTAAAAACATGACTCGCTTAACGAGTGAAGGTTTCCATAATGAGTGACGAGGAGAGGGGAATTCCCAGATTGTGCACAAGCGCCATCATGCTATTATCTGTGATTGTTTTCTGCAAATCAAATTTGCATTCTAGGTTGGTTCATTTCATGCTAGAAGAAATGATGATGATGATTCATGCTCCTTAACAATGTATATTGTATAATTTTCTTTGAATAAACATTATATGTAAAATGCCATATTTACTCGCATATAAGATGATCTGACATATAGGACAAGATCAAAATAAATAAAATTAGATTTATTAATATAATTATAATTTTATTTCGTTTAATCACAAATAAATTATCATCAGATGCACATATTAAGGCAAACAACCATGTTTTCTTGACACTATCACCTTTTGTCTACTCAGACTCATCCTCGAAGCTTCGTTACAATTCTCCTTTTTTTCACTTTTACTCCACAAAGCATCGTCCTCTGATCCATCGAGTGAATTTAAAATGTAGTATTTCCTGAATAACTGCTATCAGCTTTTGAAGATTGCTTTTCCATGCACCTGATACCCATGTCACAAACGAAAAGACTATAATGCACATGACAGGAAAAAGTTTATTTTTAATGATTCACAATGTAAAAATATTCATTAAAAATACCAATTTAACAAATATGAAATAACTACATTTATAATCATTGCTAAGTGACCAGCTATTTTCGGATCATCTCTTTAAAAGTGACATTCATCTTGACCTCAATAGCACTCTGCTATAATGGTAGCATGAACTATACACAGTTCACAAAAATTTTTGCAAAAACGCAAAGGATCCTTCGCTCGCACGTATAGGACAACCTAGGTTTTTGAAGCAGTGAAAAATGAATAAAAACGTCTTATACGCAAGTAAATATGGTATTTGGGTATTTTTTTTGGCATGGAATGCATTATCATATTTTACATTAATTTCTATGGGAAAAATTGTTTCACTTAACGAGTGTTTTGCATTATGAGTAAGGTTATGGAATGAATTATGCTCGTTAAGCACGGTTCCACTGTATATTTTGATTCTTTTTGTAATCATATTACTGAAAGAATCAAAATATAAATTAATTTCATGCATTATTACATATAATTTGTAAAAACATTTAAAAATTTACAAATCAGAAATTTAAAAAAATTGCCAAAAGTGAAAACCAATGATAAAAATAGTTTAAAGCATTAAATGAGTATTTATGTAATAAGCAAGTAACTTTGATCAACACATTAGCACTTCTTTTAAGTGTGAGCTTTAGTGTGATGCTCTGATTCTTTTTGATGATTTCAAAGGAATCAAAAAGGACCAGAAAAGTTAAATTTTTTAAATAAAAATAACACCCCAATACTGGTAAATATTAATCTGAGATCCACTATTTCATAACATTTTTTCTGTTTTAAAAATGAACAGAAACATTCACTTCTTTTCTATTGCTGGTTCTTTGGTTTGTGAAGTAATGGATCTCAGATAAGTTTTTAAACTATGAAAAAAAAATATTTTGTAATTTTACCTGAAAATAATTGAATCAAGATCAAATGGATATTCAATAATACCAGTTGTGGGCACTCTTACTCTGAGAATATCTTGTTGAGTGGGAAGGTAATCTTGAGCTGCTATTCTATCAATATCACTCAAGTAGCTTTAAAAAAATTTTTTTAATTACATAAATTTTAATAAATACATTGAAACGTTTTATAAATTATTTATTTTATTTTAAAAATTCCTCTAATAATTGTATATAAAAATCAAATTTGTAAACATGTAGAATTAGTTATTTTATACTTTCCAGATATTTTTAGAATACATTAAAATTATAAAATAAAAATCATTTACTATCAAAACAAAGAAATTAACAAAAGCAAATAATGTTAAAATATTTAAATCACAAATAATTCTGTCTACCCAAATGTTTTTTGATACATCTCATACTAAGACCATCACTAGTAACAATTCCCAAAGACTGAAGGTTATTCTTCATTCAAATTGAACTATTGATGATATGAAGATCATATTTTAGAATTAAATTTAATAATTTATAATATTCTGGAAGAAGACTGCTTGTTAAAATTTGGACTTAAATTGTTTATATAAACACAATTTATACTATGCAATTTTTCACTTTGAATATTTATCCACAAGTTTCCAGAGAAGGTTCATATATTAATACTTTTCCATACTGTAGTGCACCCACCATGCCACCATTAAGATACTGTAAGAATTATGGAACTGCAGAACAATAGAATTGAGAATACAACTGACTTTGAAATGACTAATAGAAATTCATTCATAATGCCCACTTATTTAGTAATTGTTAGGGTTTTCATATATTAAATTATAAAGAAAATATTTTCAATTGTTTTTATAATTTTTTTTTTCTTTATGTTAGAAAAGGCATTGTTTTTCATCAGGATAATACAAGACTGCACACATCTTCACAAACATGCCAAAAATTAATGGAACTAGGCTGGGATGTTTAACCCCACCCCCATACTCATTCGACGTTCCCCCATCAGACTACCATTTGTTCCATTCTCTGCAGAATTCCCTGCATGATAAAACTTTGATACTTTGGAAGCTTGCAAAAACCATGTGAATTAGTTTTTTCGTGAGAAAAACTGAAAAGTTCTATGAAGAGGGAATGATGAACCTGCCCTATAGATGGCAACACATCATTAAAAACAATGGTGCATACATAATAGAATAAAAGTATATTTTTAGTTTTAAAACAATTTCTTTTATTTCTCTTAAAAATCGCTATGAACTTTCCAAACAAAGTAATACATTAACAAGCTCCAAAACAGAGTGGCCACATTTACCTGCATACACCTAGTTAAATATTTGCATTTAAATCATACAACAGTTATGTCAGCACAAACATGCAGGCTCTTGCATGTGTCAAAATCCATAAAGCTGGCAAATATACCCTACTGTGGACCAAGCTAGGTCAGCCACAATAACCTTAGAAAAACATATACATGAATTTTTAACAGATCACCTCAAAGAATATAAACATACCATTTTCAATTTCAATGAGCTCATAGCTAAGTTAGAAGAGATCACATTAACTGATTGTGAATATATAAAGGTTTTAGACTTTCGATCAATAAATCCCTCTGTTAAATTAGAATCATGCTTTTGTGCTCTATGAGACTTCTTCTTTCAGAAAGTACCACCCTCACCTGTTTACCACTGACAACTCTTAGAATTAGCATATCTAATGTGTTACATGTCATTCTTCACCTTTAACAACCAAAGTTGCCTGCAAAACAGAGATGTTCCAATGGATAGCCCCCTTTCAGGCAACTTATGTGAAATGGTAGTGAAGACATTAGAAAACAAAATTTTAAACAAAATTGAGCAAAATATTCTATTATACATACACTATGTTGATGACATCTTAATCATATGGAGATCTAAACCTAACATACAGAATATATTACAAGAATTCAATAATAATCCCTATGGCATTACATTAAAGCTAAAGCAAGAAAGTGAAACTGAGGTAAGCTTCATAGACCTCCATATTCAATTCAAAAATGGCAAAATGTTCACCAATACACCATAAACCTAATCAACACCCTCTTTTTATAACTTCAAAATCTAATGATCCCTTTATTTATAAGGTAGCAGCATTTAGGGTGCTAATAAAAAGAGATTATAAATACATTGCTCTAATATCAAAGACACTAAGCAAGAATTAGAACATCTAAAATGTACAGCAACAGAGAATAGTTAGTGGTAAACTAATACCTACATTATTAGCATGTTACGAAGAAGAGAACATTAAAAAAATATCAGCTAGAAACTTAGGAGCGCAACCACAAACGAAAATTCAAAATTGTAAACACACATACATACAAGAAAGACATCAGCCGAACACAAAGTGTTTAGCCGGCAAAAAAGAGGGTAAGGGAAAGGGGGAAGAAGGAGGGAAAGGAGATAGACAATAGAGAAAGGTATGATCCCTCTGAATGACATACATAAGGCTACAGTGCTCTCAAGAGCCCCACTAAGGGATATGAATGCAAGTAAATGATGGAACATTGTATGCACATGAATGAGTTGGTGCAGGTTTCAAGGCCAGTTGTACCCTTCAAGAATAGCAGCTCTCATTAAACTATCCCTACTGTGACCTATTGCAAACACACAGTAGTAGACTATGACCTCAGATTGAATAAAACTTAAATATCATAGCAAAACAATTAAATACCAGTTTAACCTATAAATGCAACCCAACTGCATACAAACTACTCAACAACTGTAAGAATAAGATTGAAAATAGCAAAACTCCTGGGGTATATTCCATACTACTGTATGACAACAGATTCGATAAATTCTAACATATATAGGCTGAAAAAACAGCAACAAAGACTCATAGAGTATCAATGTGATATTAATAAAAACAAATACATTACAGCTCTATTTACTATTCTAGCACAATATTGCAAGTGATCAAAGGGTATCTCCATAATGAGCAGAAGCTCAGCTTTTAAAATGCATATTTGATAATCATAAACTAAGAATCATGGAGGCATTTGAAATATTTGCTGCAACACTTAAAGGAAGCTGCATTAACAGTAAAGAATCTTTATCCATATCCAAAACATGGCAATTTATATGGGTTTATTGAATAACCCCTTAAAAAAATAAAAGCAACCAACAATACACGAAATAATAGCAATTTACATCTGACCAAATAATTTAATTTATTAATTTTTCAGTTATATTATTTATTCATAATTATTCATTTAATCTGTTAAAACTATACTAATCTCTATATAAATATAGTATATTTTAATTCAAAGACAATTACATCAAACAAAAACAATGTTATTCCAAACTTTGAATCTGCTATACAGTAGATGTTCAATATAGAATTCTGCTTAACCTGACACAGGCCACAGAAAGTAGTAAAAAATGTTCGTTTTTAATCATTAAATTGCTGGAAAGTGAGAGAAAGGTGTAAATTTTAGCATTTAGAAGATAACTTGTTAATTCTAAAGCTGGAACTATGATTACCAAGAAATGCTTAATTATACAAGTCTTGACTCTTATAATTATTTTTCAACTGGTAAAGTAGATGAAATTTTAATTAATAAACTGTCACAAAACATTTGTTTCCTTAAAAAAAAAAAAATGTAGAGCCATCACAAACCCTATCTGCAAGTAATCATCCTGTACAGACTTTTATGTCTAATGATGACAAAGTTATTTATCTTGCTGGATGTACGAGCATAGTTGGTTACCCACTCTCTTCTTAAATTTTCATTATGTGGAAATGAATGAAACTGGAATGGTTGAACACATGGACAATTTCAATGCATCATGTTTTCATGTATATCACATACAGTTTCAAACCATTTATAAAGAACCCTCTGGCTATTATGGCAGCCTACCACTGCACAATATTCATCTGAACTAGTTTTATAAGGCATGTCGCCAATAAAAAACTAAAAATTGCAAACCTACACTGAAAACTTGAGTATCTTACTGACTGCCAAGTCATATGCCTTCATATGGCAGCATTCAAAAACACTGGAAACTTGTGAGTAAACTAAAGAATTTCAAATATTCAAAATTTACAATATTTTGTATGTTTATACAACATTTATGTTTTTATGTATGTAAACAGACACACTCACTCAAAATCTAATGACTGTAATTTTGTGTGAATACATGGCAGCCTATATCCTACAAAAAATTGCAAGAGTGGATACAAAAACTTCACATCACTAAAGGTGAAAATGTCTATTCACTGAACATATTGTGGAACATAGATTGATTATTCTTATTTAAATAGAAAAAAAATTTTGACATTCATATATAATTGACTGGATATTATTAGTCAATTTCTTGGTTAGTATTTGTTGTAACAAACTAACAAAACATTATTCAATAAATCATAATCTTAAAAAGGATTCAACATGTAAATAAAAATACAATCATTAAATTTGTATATGTATGTATGTATGTATATATGTATTAAAAACAAAATGTTCTGTCACCACTGCCAAAATAATGTAAATTTAAAAATAAATTTGATTTACAATTTGAAAACTAACTTAAACAACTTTTAAAATTTTTTTAAAAATGTTTTAATTTTCAATTGATTTGACAATTGTATGGAAAATTTTACTTTTATAATTATGTACAAATATATTATCATCTACAGTTAATCTGTTGTATTGCAATTTAACATTTTTAGCCCCTTTGAAATGCATTTCTTTACCATAGAACCTTAATTTGTTTTTGATAGTTCTAGTAATCATTGAATAATTATCATTAATGAATATATTTAAACCTTTTAAATTACTAATATTTTTATATACTTTTACTGTAACCTTTAAATTATCATTAGATTTTAACCTTAAATAAACAATCATCCATTTTGTCATTATCCTCTAAGTCTCTAGATTACATTATTTCTTCTTTCTTTATCTTCTAATCTCATTAATTTTTTTATAATTCTCCTTGCTTCCAATTATTTTTCTTACATTTTATGGTGATAAGTCTTGAGATAGTGGTGTAAAAGTTTTCCTTTTCTGAGACAGAAACTGACATTTTTCAAGAAGAGAACAAAAATAAGTCAAATCACAATAGAGTACAAAATTCTCACCAATGCCACAATGGTCAAATAGCACCATCACATCTCTAATTTGAGCCACAGTTGTTAAATACAATAAGTTGTTAAATAGGATTCCTCTCTATTCCTTTCAGTTTGCTTATCAACATGGCAAGTCTTGTAAGTCTGCTTTTTGCAACTTAGTTTTCCAAATTGAGAAAACCCTGGATGTCAAGGAAATTGCATTAACTGCCTTTCTTAATATTGAGGATGTTTTTGGTAAGACCCCCTCAACACCGTCAAATATGCTAAACTTGAGCTTGGTTTTAAACCTTGCTCTCATTTGCTGGATTAATTTTATGTTTTGCCATCACAGTACAGTATTCTGTTTTGGAACTTCTCTAAGAGCATCTATTGTGCAAGACTGCTGTCAAAGTGGTGTTCTTTTATCCTTGCTGTAGTGTCTTGTTATGGATATCTCTTGAGGAACTTAACAGTTCTTCATTGTATGCCCAGAAATATGCAGACAATATCTTTCTACTTTGTACTGGAAAATTTTCTGGCACTCTGTCAGGTTTCCTTCAAAGTGGCTTGACTTATGAGAAGCTGGTGCAGATGTAACAGCTTAAGCATCAGTCCTGATAAAACTGTTATTGTTCCTTTACTCTGAGAATTTTTCCAAGCCCCTTCTCTGTTTTCCTCTTCAGTCAAGTACCTTGAGTTATTACTTGACTCTAACCTTCTATGGATTTTATACTTTGAAAAGGTGTAGACAAGGCCAAACATATCTAGTTATGAAGGTTACTTTTGACAAATCTTGGGTCTACAATTTCATGTGTTACTTTAGATTTTTAATATAATACTTTAGCCCATAATACTATGCTGCTTTAATTTGGTGGTCTAAGGTGCTTTGCAAAAACTGTCAGAAAAAGTTGGAAAGTTTGCAGTTTACCCAATATGCCTAGCTATTACTGGGGCTATGTTTATGATCCTGGGTAGTTCACTTGAGATCCTTCTAGGCCTTCTTCATTTGTTTATTCAGGCTGAGGCAAGGAAGATCCTCTACAGGCTCAAGAGCAATGGCCAACTTATTTTTAGACCATGATCTTTTTTGGTCATTTGGCTTTATTGGGACACAATGATGAAGACATCTTTTTGATAAATTCTAGTTTATAATTTAACAAAATATTGCCTTGGTTTATGTTTGACATATGCTATGGTCTTCTTTCCTATTGGTCTGGTTTACTAATAGTGGCACAGGAACTGGCATTTTTGGAGAATAATCAGGGGCATGCAGAATTGCTAGCTATTATTTAGTGCATTTGCACTATTTTATGTAGTTTTTCTCTTAATAAGTTTCTCTCTACTACTGAAAACTGGATACATATTTAACATAAAATAACACCTTTAATACCTTAGATCTCCAGTACAAAACAATAATAAAACTGATTGATGTTTTTGATTTAATATGAAGATCTTTTTCAAGTCAATTAATGTTCCAATACTTGGAATGCAAAATGATTGTTCATTTTGCATTCCAAATATTGTTTCTGACAGATGGCTACCTTGATGACATTTGATTTTTGTCACATTACTTCAGCACCTGTTGGGAAATGCTGTTTGTATCTCCATGAACAGGCTACCCACATCAGGACTTTTCTCTTGTGGGAGACAGGATATAATGGATAACACTGGCAATAGAAGTAGGAGGATACAAATGATCTAAATAAATCTCATTTTGAAGTACAAAAAATCAAAGTATAAGATATTACAAAGACCAGTAAAATACAGTATGATCAAATTTTAATAAATAAAACATTATATATAAGATATTTGATTTAATATTATCAACATTTTTATTGTCTAGTAACTTTAAACATTATTTTTCTAAAAGACTGAAATAGCATTATTGGTTTTTCTGTGTTTTAAGAAACTATTTTAAAAGTGGGCAGTTGTATAGCCTAAAAAGGAAGGTCCAGCTGTCTACGATTTTGTTCTAGAACACTAAATAAAAATGGTGATTGTCTGAAATATTTTTAGAGCGACTTTGTCTTCAATTTGTACAAAAATAATTTATTCATCTGACGAAAATACAAAATTAGTTTTACATTTAAAAAAGTTCTTAAACACCTTTAACTAAATTATTTATATTTTTATATTTTATGACTATTTTGATTCTACTTCAAATCAGTTACAAGACACTATGTTGAAATTTCTCATAATGATAATCCTCAGCTTGTACTGTAAAGTTGAAAATCCTCATTATAAAATTTATATAAAATATCAAAAGCAGCAAAACTGACAATATTCATCAAACATAAATATCAAATATTTATAATTAAATCTAAATTTCATTCTAAAGTTTTTGAAAAATTATCAAACAATAAGGAAAACTTACTATTTTGCTGAATCTGTGAGTTGATATTCTCTCCTTCTGTCATAACATTCTTGTATTCCTGAATCTGCCCAAAGGGATTTAATTGCATCCACATATGGCTTATCAAATGTTGTAACTGTTTCATAGTCTACAGTTCTTACTAATTCACCATTTTTCTAAATAAAAGATTTAAAAAAAAAAAAAATTGAACAAAAAAAGGAAATAAACTGTCATTCTCTTATAATACTTAAATACAATAATGAACTAACTTCGTAACAAACAAAATGTTGCCCTTCTGCTTACAGGTGTCATAAAAACTTTCCTTACTATAAAGTAAGTGTTTTTCTGATTTTCTCTGTCTTTAGAGTTCAAAAATAAACCAAATTCCAATTTGAATGTTTTATTGTGTGTAGAATACTTCTTCAAAATTCAAACCTAATTATTTGTGCAGTCATTCTATAACAGCTTGTCATCTAACTCTGTTTTTTCATTTCCAACTTCTTTCCTGTTTCTTTTTATTTTTCATTATCTATTTTCCTGCAGACAATAATGCATCTACATCTTTTACAATAAATCACTTAACTATTCAAACCTTCCTATACATATCTACCTCTTCTGCCATCTGCATATTGTAGCACTTTGCAGCTATTATATATATATTTTTTGTTTGTTTGTTTTATTTTATATTTTTGTTTTTTGTTTATGTCGTGTCGCGTGTATGTTTTTGTACGAGTCCTTTTTGTTTCCTTCCGTGATACCACCAATTACATGCTGGCTGGGCTTTCGTTGTGATGATTGGCCCGTCGTGGGGTCATGTGGGGCGGAGTGACGTCGGCTAGCGGGAAGTTATAAAAACACATGTAACCCATGTACGGGAGTTTTTTCTTTTTGTCCTTTGACTGCCTCTTGAGGACTTTTGTTGGTTGGCAACCTGAAGACGTGGCGGGCCGTTAGAAGAAGAAAGCGGAGGTAAGAGGATGAACGCAGGATAGGTGAATTACGGCACTGAAAGGGAATCGACTTCCATCAAAGGAATTACACGAAATGAATAAGGGATTACCGGCTAACAACGAGGAGGACTAACTGTAGTATCACCGTTGTCAACGATTTTTGTATTACAAGAGAAAGTTTGTATATTTAGTCGTAATAATTGTCGGGTAAAATAGGGCTTCGCGTAGAGAGAAGGAAACTTAGGAGGGTGATAATCGGACAGTATTAAGATTGTAACGCGATCAGATTCCAGGACTGAGTCGTATATCGATAATTAATTGTGTTTTTCGTCTCCAATAAACCTTTGTTTGTTCAATTACATGCTTCCACTGACTATTCATTTCCACTTTTTTGGGTGTTATTCCCTTTCTTTCAAACCCGCAGACCACATGCTTGCGGAGTTCACAATATTTACATCTTCATTAACTGATGATGATACTTTTGGTCTATGAAATCTTACTTACACCTCTTTATTGTACTGTATATTATAGTATTCAGTGCTGTATTCTCCTACCTCTATATATATCTTCATGTTCCTTTATCCTCGTTCCTAAGTTCTATCATTTAATTAAACCAGTTGGCATTAATCCTTAAAATGACCAAATTTACAAATGCTATTTGTTAAAGACTTACACTCCAACTTTTACAAACACAGTGACTTCTTTTCAGCAGGAATAAAATGTGATAAAGGTATATTTGTGAATCTTGGTTAATAATGTTTACTATAGTAATTTATTATTATTAATAATTACTAATGTTAAATAAGAACTAATAATAAAACTAATTTTATTGAATTCAAAGCAACTTTGAAACTAATTTGGCATCTAATATTTAAAAACAATTTTTACCTAAACCAATTTCAAGAATTTCCAGCTTTTGCAAGCACTAACTAACTCGTAAAGCCGGAAAATAACTCAGTAAACTATATTTAAACTTTCCTTTATTGTTAGGATCAATGACTATATTGACTATATTTATATTAAATAGTTCTTGAAATTTTGGATCATTGAGTTACTGATAGAGTTTCTATACATCTGCAGACACAGATTACAGAATTTTTAAGAAATATTTAATACATTTAAACTGATTACAATTCAAGTTTTGTTCATATTAAATGAATAATTGTTCCTATTACTTTATATTAATATCAGTAACAGTAACATCGGTATGACATCATAATTTTTTTAACAGGGAATTAAACTACATGTATGCACTTCTTAAATTTTCATGCTTATATTTTGATGAAAAACTATTTTATTGTGAGAACTTAACTTGACAAAAATTTTTGGATGGGAAAAAATTGATTTTTTTTTAAAGTAAATCTTTTAAAATTCTTCCCAGCAAAAACTTTATTGTTGGAGGATGTGATTATATTTTTCCCATGAACTTGCTTCCTTGTCCAGAGATGACACATCTTTTGAACGTGCGTCATCAGGAACTTAATGAAAAAAATTGCTATTGGACACAGACTTTAAAATTTCCAAAATAGGACAAGAGCAGTGAAGGGGAGACCCCTCCCCATTAAAAAACGGGATTGATGACGACAGGGGTTGTTTGTTGATCACCTCGAGTTGGACAGTAAAGGTTTGCTATCCCATCGGGCATCGGGATTGAGGTTCACTATATCATCAGAAGGAAGAGTTGCTATCTCACCAGAGTCCAGCCTGACCTTCTCGGACAGTTCTCCCACCAATTTTGGATATTGATCAGATTATCAGATGGATATTATCTTACTCTAGAAAACATCCCTGAAATTCCCAGGAAAGGACAATCTACCAAATCTACAGAACTGAAGCATCCACCATCAATAAGGTATCTATCTACGTCACATTCGATTGTAAACTCTCTCTCTCTCAGTTAGGGATCCGATATAATTAAGAATGCTATACTGAAAGTTTGAATATGTATATAGGTGTAAATAAGTCAATACAATAAAACAGGTAAAATATTCAAAATTGTGGTGGTTGAGTGCACTTTTTGTCTCCGGATACTCTGTTTCTCAGACCATCTCTATCCCGAATCTGACCACCTACAAACGCAACTGCTCGCGTGTGAACGAATCGCCATTGCAATTTGTGTGTCTGTAAAACACAATGGTGTCAGTCCTGACAGGGCATCAAGAAGGTGCCGACTCTTTGGTCACATTATTTTCATCAAAATATATATTATATTTTTGTCCACTTTGAATGTTATTGTGAACTAGGACTTGTTATACTGAGGGAAGAGAAAAGCACAATTTCCAATTAAAATATATTTACTGTAACAATCTTGATTATGTATCAACATCAACATATATATTTCTAATTATATGCAAGATATATTCATTATATGAGCTGTTGATTTTAAAAGCGGGCAAGTCCATTTTGTGAAAAAAATAGTTAAAGCTAATTCTTATTTACAAATTAACATAAAATTTGTTTTTAATCAATCAATTTCTTTAATATCAGTATAAATTTGTTACTAGTAATTTATATTGTCAATGATATTTACAGTGAGTTGATTTTGAAAGTGAGACAAATCCACTCTAAAGAAAAATATGAGGATATGATGGATTTATTACCCTATGTACTGTACCACCCATTTATCATAAATACTTTAAAAATCTGCACCATCTAACTAAGAAATATAATTATATGCATGCAACTTATTACTAAATATCTTTTATTATTTTCTCCACTTTTTCCTATAAAATTAAATTTATTTTTTATTTCATTGTAGCTTTTCGAAAAAGTATGAAATACTGAAATAGAATAAATAAATAAATAAAATATTCAATTTTTTGTTATTATAACTATATTCCATTCAAAGAAACGCAACGTTTTCAACAAATCATTGCTTTTAAAAGTGAGTCAAGTCCATTGGCACATACTAAAACCATGATTTTTTTCACCTAATGCAGATAACCATTATTACATATTAAATTTACACGAAATAAAACTAAAAAAATATAAAATAAGTCTATTACTATTTACGAATATTTTAAAACTCATTCAAATGCAAACCATTAAATATCTAGCAACAACATAAAATGGGCTTGCCCACTTTCAAAATCAACAGCTCATATAATTTATATTAAGAGTGTTTAGTAATAAAAAAAATAAAAGTAATGCCCCATCAATATTCAATTTTAACATTAAATGCTAAAGTTTTTAATATAAAACAAACAATATTTTTATCTATCATTTCAATTACAAATTGGCTTTGATATATCATTATGAATATCATTTCAGTACTACTTTTTTTTTAAATTTGCAAATTAAAATTATTTTACTGCATTTCTTTAAAACAGTTTAAATTAATATTTAAAATAATGCTTAAGATAAATCTTATTTAAATTTTTAAAAACAACTTACATGGTTCCTAGGATCTTTATATGGGATTTTTAACATATCCATAGCTTTAATCATACTCTGCATTGCCATGAATATATTTTGATACACAAGCTTAATAAATCCCTTTTTATCTTCATCAGTATATCCAGATCCATGGATAATCCTCATCTGTTTAATAAATGTACTTTTACCAGATTCTCCAGTTCCTATCATAAAAAAATATTTCAAATTAACTTTTTAATTTAAAACATCATAAGTTTAGTAAATAACATGAAAAATTATTAAAAGTAAACTTCTTCAATAAGCTATTAACAAAGCATATAAAACCAAAATTCTAAGAACAAAAAATACTTTAGTTAGATAATGGAAATTATTTTTTGGCTTAAAAATAATCAATTTTTATAAATTAACAACAATTTTTAAGTAAAATCACCAGACAATATTGAAAATTGTAATAAAAATATTTAATTTATAATCAATATATATTATAAAAGTAAGTGTATAATGTGCGTGCCCTAAAACTCAAAAACGAGTCCCGGTACGATCAAGGGAGTTATATGGTATGGTAGCCCTCTATCCTCCATCCATGAAGAAGGTTCCCATTTTTACCTGAAGGGCGTGCTGTTGAAGATATAAGGGCTGGAAATTTCGCCCTCTAGAAATTGCTAGAACAGTCCAGAACATTTGAGAGTATTCAAGAGCATTCCACAACATTCCAGAATGTTCCGGAACATTCGGGAACATCCCAGAACACTCGAATGTTGTGGAATGTTCTGAAACAATGTGGACCATTCGAAGCCTTTTTTGTATGGGCGGGACTACCCATTGGGGGGTGTATATAAAGCAAGATCCATTGTGGGTTCAAACGTCAATTTCTTATCAGTGCCGAAGGGAAGAACCGAAAAAGAAGAGAAAATTCCAAAGTAGTGCAGTGAGTGAATGAAAACAAACAGTGAAGTGTGAGTAGTCAAAGTGATACAGTGACAATATAATCCAGTATAAATGCCACGCATTAAATCGATGAGAAGCCAGTCTCTACATCTGGGTTAATATTTCAGCCGTTGTAAGATTTTTTCTTTATAGATGATTAGTTTTATGTATCATATTTCCATTTTGTTCATTTCTTCTTCGAGAATCTGAAAAGAATGTTTCGATTTTATGTATCATTACAAAGATAAACTTTATTATCGCTTACGAAAACCCATGAGAAATGTTTTTATTTAGAAACAAACATTGAATTTTCAAATGTCGACTCTATGTCCAAGCTAATGGCTGGAAAGGTACGGAAACTCGTTCTTTACGTAAGCGAGAGATTCGTTTATACGGAGTATTATTTACGCCGTAACCGACTGGATGCCAGAGTCTGCATGAGTGGAAATTAACCAGTGTAATCACTATGACTGGTGTACGCCTTCCTGTAAGAATGTAGCATATTTGACCAGATGTGATATATCTGGGCTTGGACGGCCCGGGATATAATTTTATAATTGAGATGAGTTGATGATAATAATAATAAGCGCAAAGCCCAAACAGTTAAAAGTTGAAAGTTAAAATTTGGTACGCAGTTAGGGTATGTACAAGAATGTACACTAAGAAGAGATTTTTGGAAATCCCCCCGCAGGGGAGAGGGAGATGCTTAAGAATTACCCTAAAGAACTTGGCTTCTACTGTACTATTTTAGATGCTGATTTTTGCGAGAAATGAAACATATTTTTAGACCCATCTAAAAATTCTCCAATACATTTAGAAAAAGGGGTAACCTAATTCTTGCACTCAGTAAAAATGGGTAAAATCAGCTATAATGTAATAATCTTAATCTTGGCTATGGTTACTTTTTGTCTGAGCAATGCCAGGCTCATCCGCTAGTCTTTAAATAAATCAAATATTGTCCAGAAAATTTAGCAATTTGCCAAACTTACGAATTTAGAGCTAAAATAAAAACTTTTATGGCAATTTTTATTAATCTAATTCTTATTTATGAAATAAGTTACACGTTATAATTACTTTGTATGGTAACCAAGTTTTTAGGCTTTCAGAGTGAGACACTTGTTCACTTGCTAAATGCATTATAATGGGTTGTAATGTGTAATGCATTGTAAATGCCTAATAAACTAATAAAGTAAGTCCGAATTTTGGCACCATAATGATGCTAAACATGCTGATGCTTGAGTAAGCAAGATGAGTAACCATCTTGCTTACTCAAGTGTGCATTCTTACTGATACAAGTGCATATGTTAAAATTCAGCCTACAGATCCTAGAGTAGCATCTCCACTGTTCCACATGTACTTCATTTTTTTAAAGCTAAGACTAGTGTCGAACTAGACTGTCATAAGTGAATATATTTTATACACTAGGTTGTTTCAAGTGCCACTATATAGGCTATCTATACATAATGTCTCACTCTACATAATCTAGAGTGAGCAGTAACTCACTCTAGATTATGTAACCCATAATTTGCAGTGGCATGTAATAGTTTCATCAAACCCAGGCACATTTAAATTAAGTAGCTCTATGTTCAGTGTTGACTTCAGATATTTTTCTTCTAGGAATTTTTGGAGAAATTGTTTTGTTTGATGGGATATAGCAACAAAACACATGGACAATCTGTCAAGAGGAAATGAATAAAAACTACTCCTAGGAGGGGCCCACCAGTGTCCAAGTGGATAAAAACCACTGAACATTAATAATTGGTCATGCATTTGTGCCTAACCAATGAGCTGATCATGTGGAGTTTTCTGGATTTTTTCAGGTGTCTAACACCTAAATCAGTTATTCCTGAACTTTTTCAAGCCACCACCACTTTGGTTCCATAAAGTTATACCCAACACCCCTAACCCATTTTCCCTTGTGTGAGAAAGGCTTGGAAATATTCTTACAAAAACTTTTCTATGAGTCTCACACTGTGTGTCCTTACCATATATTGTTCTCCACATCCGAAATGATTAAAACACAATGTTTCTTCTTATCCATTTTAAGAAAGGAAAGGGAAAGGTTGTCAGTGATCCCAACCTTTGCCAATGGTCACCATTGAATATCTTGCCTCCAGCATCCCCTTGTTGCCCAATTGCTTCTTTTTGCCTCTCTGGATTTACTCACCACCCACAGGGATGGTAGCACTTCCTTTAGGAACCACTGATCTAAATTGAGACCAGTTTTCCTCAAAATGTCCTTTTGGAAGGTTATATCCTATCAAATCAAAACAAACCACCCAGAAAAACAACTTTCTTTGGAAAACTGATCTGTATTTTGGTGTTAGACATTTGGAATTTTTCTAGATTTTCTTCACATGTCGAGCCTGTCAGTCAAATACTCATGACCAACTACCAGTTTTCAGTAGCTTCATCCATTCAGCCACTAGTGGGCCATGAACATTAAGAAAGCTTTTTTATTAAGCCCATCACAGATTTGACAATATCCACAATGGAGTAATTGAATGATGAGAAATGCAAGACCTGACATATCTGGGATGGACTGACTGTAAAAAAGTTCTTGGGTTTTTTCAGATTTAATTTGGGTTCCTCAGAGCCTAAGCTGATGCCTATGAGCCACCACAAACTATAGCTTTGCGAGAGCAAAACGTAGCAAACTGGTGCTAGCATACCTGATGACATCAAAGGCCCCACCCTTTCTTCATGTCTGAGTGGTTATCCCTTTGCTAACACAGTGATGCAAGCATGCGCTTGTTGTTGACAGAATTCAACAGATAGAGCAGTCGTGCTAGCAAGTGTGAGTGGGAAAAATGGCTCATAGCCTCGGGAGAAAGAAGGCAGGGTTTTGGAGCGTAACCGAGCATATGCTAGCTTCTGCTTCCTGTAGTTTGCGGTGGCTCTATAACCATCTTGATCAGCTAGCCAACTTCACAACTTCAATATTGTGAAGTTACAAATACAAAAAGATCTGCTTAGGATGGAAATTGGCTAAAATGCACAGAACACCAGATGGCAATCTATCCACACAGTTTGTGCAATATTGACACTTGTTGCAGGACATTGCATAATTAGTCTAGAGACATAGGACTAGGCACTATGTAAAAATGATACTACAGTGTATATACTAGAATAGAAATTAAAGTGTAAATGTTGTCATGTACTTACACATACCTTAATTATAATATAAACAATATCAACCATAACTATTTTTACAAGTTTAGATAGAGATAGTAAACTGTCCAATTTTGTCCACTGTAATTTTTATTCAAGATTATTACTAAAGATAATCCTGAATAAAACTGAAGTACAGTAGACCATCGATTATCCAACCCCCAATCAACCGTCATATCAGTTAACCAACCACGTTCTAGTCGGCAAATTCAAATGTCCGCTAGTGATGTGACGCGACAATATTTGGCTATGTCTTGGCTACTTTAATATTAGTTTTGTTAAATTTTTCTGTGTTTTAGCTGACAACACTGGCTCGACCATGAAAGGGAGGCCAGTATTTAAATGAGGTTTAATTTTATTTAACGACGCTATCCAATTGCTGTTTTTAAAACGTGTGTGAGATTTAGCTGCAAAAAAACAAGTGTTAGCTGTAAAGCAAAAAAAAAGTTTGGACTTCTTTTTCTAATGTATAGGCCTATTTTATGTAAAATATGTAACCCGAATATATACATTTTTTTATATTTTTACAGTACAGTACTGTATTTATTTTGTGCAAAATAAAGAAATAATTTTTAACAATACAATAGTGATGATTATTATTTTTTAAAAAATTTTGTTAGGCTTAACATCAATGAAAATTCAACACAAAGTAGGTTAATAACAACTACTAATATAGTAATTACATGGGATATACTAATATACTATACTAATAATCAGTGGCGATATTCAGCGGGTTTGCACAGGTTCGGCCGAACCCGTTGTTAAAATTTTCAGTTTCCCGAACCTTGTTAAACAGACGGAACATTTCTCAGTAGGTTTGTTTTTTTTTTAAATATATTAAAATATGCATATTATACTCTGTAATACTACTAAACTAGGGCCTTATACCCCGTTTGCACCGAGCATTTCAATCTAGATTGTGAGCAAGGTCGGGACTATGTCGGGGACTATGTCTTGGTGCGATCTCTCTGGACCATTTCAATCTCAACTGAAACGAGGTTTAATCGCAATCAATTCAAGAGAGTTCTTGAAAGTAGATCCAGTCATATGAGAGATCCCAGAATGTCACGCGCGCGAGATAATACAAGATGGCTGTGGAACACGTGTCGGGCTATGGACAGCGGAAGAAAAAGGATAATGTATCTCGAGAGATGATGACATCTGTCTATTATGAAGAGTGCCATTTCGCGGTGAAGAATTTCTCTGCCTAAAAAAAAAAAAAAAAAAAAAAAAAAGAAAGAAAGAAAGAAAAAAAAGGTCGACAGCACTAAAATACTATTGTTACCTGGTCTTCACCCAGGGCTCGTTATGTTCCAAATACGCCACTGATTGTTAGATATATTGCAAGAAAAGGTATTGTATTTATTTATAGCTAAAACTTCCATTTCGTTTGTCCGTGATTGTCAAGAAAAAATTTTCTGCTAGCGAACCCCTTGTTAAATATTTCGAATATCACCACTGCTAATAATGTATTCTTTCATACTTTTCAGTTATCCGACCAACCCCAGTTCCCAATTGAGTCGGATAATCGATGCTCTACTGTACAGTGAAATCTCTATATTCGTAATTTTCAATATTCATCACGTTTTGATGACTTTTTTATTTTCCCATATTTGTCAGTATTTTCTGTATTAGAAGTCATTCCCAGCACTGAAAGTGACACTACAATTGCATGCCTGAGCCACTCAGCTAGCCGTGTTAGCTAGCTGTAGTTAATCAGTTTGCTTTGTTCAGTTGTCATGTATGATGTTGAGTTATTGAAAAATAATCAATGTGAGAAACCAAGTTCCAATTGCTCCAAAGTGGCACCCAAACGTTGCTATATTCAACCAAAATACAAATACATTCAATGATAATGTAATTGCCTACCTCAGAAAAATTTTAAAAAGCAGACAAAAAACACACAACACTGGACAAGTTCTTTATTAAATTGAGTGCTACTGAATCATTGGCAAAATAGATCCCATGATCATAATTGGAATACGTTTTAATTCATATGTCTGCTTCTAAACAATAATACTATATTATTAATATACTATATCAGGGATGGCAAACCTTTTTGAGTATATGTGCCATATTGTAAGCATACTTAGCTTTAAAGATATTAATGCATGCCAAAGTCTTAGATTTCTAATAACGATATGTAAAGAAACTAAACGAATGCCCTTTAATTCGAATAAATGTTAAAAAT
Source organism: Centruroides vittatus (assembly GCF_030686945.1). Classification (NCBI taxonomy): domain Eukaryota; kingdom Metazoa; phylum Arthropoda; class Arachnida; order Scorpiones; family Buthidae; genus Centruroides; species Centruroides vittatus. The sequence continues at coordinate 2,313,716 of NW_027120741.1, forward strand.
CTGATCTAAAAAAGGATGATCAGGTGATAAACAGAAAGGATGATTGAAAAAACAGAAATCATATGATACATTACATGCCAGATGATTTCTCTTACATGCCACTTTGGGCATGTGTGCCATAGGTTCGCCACCCCTGTACTATATTAATAATACTGTTCTTCCCCTTCTACCATTATATCTTTATTGTACGAAATAAATACAGTAAAGTTTTACAAACAGCATAATTTTTATTCTTGTACCTTTTTTTCAAGATGGGAATTAATTAATTGAATATCAATTATTTATTATGAGAAAAATTGTTTTTATATTTGTCATACTCTGTATTTGTTAGGTCCTTAGAACAGATTAATGACAAATGTAGAGGTTCCACTGTATTATTATTCAGATTACCTTTTGTCCATTGTCTTATTTCTTATATTTCATGCAAACACACTTTTCCCCATAGATGGACTTATCAAACTGGATAGGGATGGAACAGAATGACCTTGAGCATTTTGTTTTTTTTTATGACATACATAAAACTACATATGTCATCAAAAAAATTAATTCAGTTAATGCTTAAAGAATCATGTGGATAAAAACAATTCTTAAAGAATTTAAATTCAAATTAAATAATCAAACAGAACAAAAGTTTGGCAATTAAGAAATCAAATATTTAATATAAATGTTTTCAAAGCTTTTAATAGCTTTACCATCAAAAGATGTTATAGTAAAGAAGTTTTTTAATATGACGACAAGATTTCTCAAATCATGTCTGTAATACCAAATATTCAAAATAAATTAATTCAAACAATCACTGTAATTAATTGGGCTAATAGTTTCTAATTATTAATTATAGCATAAGTAATTTGGTACTAGAGGTAGATGTTACGTGTCATCTCCTATCTAACTTAATAATTATAATAATTTAATAATTTATAACATTCTGGAAAAAAAGAACAAGTGCAGAGTGAGATTTGAACCCACAACTGCCACTCCCACTCTAAATTTAAATACATCTGGAAGTGAAGACTTGCTCAAGGTCCAGATCACATAACTGGCAAGCACACTCACTGCCTAGTAAGCAGAGATTGCGGGTTCAAGTCCTGCTCCAGGCTTGTTCTTTTTTTCAGAATGTTCTAAATTATTTAATAAATTATTAAATTATTATAATTATTAAGTTAGATAAGAGATGGCACCTAACATCTACCTCCACTACCAAATTGCTTTTAGTTTCTAATTATTAATTACAGCATAATAATAATCAAATTAATTATATTGATCGTTTGGCTTAGTATCAATACTTAGAGCTTTAGGATGTTAATATATATTCAAAATAAATTATGTTACTATTAAAAAGTATAAAAAATATTAATGTTAATTAATTTCCAAAATTAAAAACAATAACTATACAATTCTATTGTAAAGATAATCATTGTAACAATATTTATAGAAACCACCTTCTCTTCCAAAGTTTTCAAATTTTCTATTATTAATATTTAGATTTATTTTCCAAACCACTTCCTCAATAACAGCATTTCTTCTGTTAAATGTTGTTTCTAGTAAATTTTTAAATTATATAATCATATACCTTTAGCTGTTTTGCTTCTCTCTTAGTTCTTATTTTAACAATTTGATATTCTTCATTAAATGTCTATTTCTAATTTTAATGATGTTTTCTTTCTTATCACCTGTTCAATATTTTAATATTCATTTCCAAACTGATATGACTGTCACTCTTAAGTATCTTGCTCCCATTCTTTCATTATTGTTCTTTATTTGAACCATATACAGGGTGTCCATAAAGTCCGTGTGTAATTTAAAAAGTTTATAACTTCATTAGTATTTGTGATAGAAAAATTACGTAGAATGTATTAAAAATAAGAAAAACCTATATTTTTTTAGTTTTATTGTATTTTATTAAGTTTTCACATGTCCACCATCATTAGCAATACAAAGGGTAATATGATTTTGTAGTTCTCTGAAAACATTTGCCAATTGATTTACAGTAATGCCTGAAATCACATTAGTTGGCTTTCAAGTATTTTAATGATTAAGGTTTGGTTGCATTCACTACTGTTTTCACGTGTCTCCATAAAAAAAAATCTAATGAAGTCAATTCTGAAAAAGTAGTATTTTTAAAAGTTTCAAAACATTGTTAAATTATTGTGTTAAAAGTTATTAAATAATTTTACTTAAAACTAGATACATTAAGCTTTTAATACTTTTTACAGATTTTTTCTATCACAAATACTAATAAAGTTATAAATTTTTTAAATTGCAAACAGACTTTATGGACAACCTGTACATGCCATTTTTCTTTAATACATTGGGTTTTTCAAAAAATAATTTCATTTTTCTCATTAAAAAAAAAACAATTTTCTTATAATATATAAATATTTTATTGAATTGTATATTGACCATTTTAGTCCAATACCTTTTGCCATCTTTCTGGTAGTGGCATGATTCCATACTCATAAAATTTCTTTATCTTTGCTTACAAAAAACTGATCCAAGTGATTTTTGACATTCTCATTTGAAGTAAACTTATTACTATTTAAAAAATTTTATAAAGACCAGAACAAGTAATAATCCAAAGGTGCCAGATCTGGTGAATATGGTGGGTATGGTAGCACATCCCATCCAAGCTGTAACAGCTTCTGATGAGTATCAAACTTGTGTGAGGTCTGGCATTATCATGATGAAATACTACACTTTTTCTGTTGATCAAGTGAACAAAAAAAAAACAATTGCAAAGAATCAAAAAAAATTTTACAAATAAGCTGTGAAATATATGTCAAAATATATAATGACAAAAAAATTTAGAATGAAACTGGCCCTACAACTAATCCCTATGGTGTTAAAACACAAAAATTACTTTCTGAACAACCCAATATATGACTTTTCTTTGTTATTTTTGAAAAACAAAAAGAAAAAAATTGGGGAATTTTCTTTTTCAATTAATTTTTCAATCTATTTGTGTATTTATTTTATGTTTAGATTATTACAGTGTATCAATGTTCTCATTTCTAAGCCTGAGAAACTATTTTCACAGTGTTTATATAACAATTCTTTAACTTTTTATGCATTATTCACTTACCATATGTTGATATTATATATTTACATTAACTAGAAAAATACATTCTTCAAGTCAACTTTTGCAAATTTAAAATTATTCTGATTTAAGTTAAGTTAAGCAGAATTCTTTAAGTAAACAATTACAGTTGATTCCATTTAATTAGGCCATTGGTTAATTGGGGCAGCCACTTTTTTTGGAAAAATCTCAAAGAACAGAAACCAAACTAATAAACTAATATATAATTTAAATGCTTAATTGGAACAGTAGCAGAAAAGAAATTTAGCAATTTTAGATATATTAATATTTTAGGAATTTTTTGAAAATATGTCAACACTATGTACAGTACACTAATATTTGGCAACCCTAGTGTGATATGAATCAGTTATCTATTGTCGTGAGTCTGGCAAGTACAGGTCTAAAGTTACTATAATTTTGTATCGTAGGCACAAAAAACCTTTCACACACTGTTTCTAGCAAACAAATTAATGAGCACAAACGTTTTGTATCTAGCGATATTCATTTACTGTGTCAATTTTATTTAAAACTTCTAAATATTTGCCAAGATATCAAGAAATGATTTTACACTTTCAAGTAAAATTGCTTTGCTGGATAAAATTAAAAGCCAGCCATTGAATACAAGCCATTGTAGACTTGATGGTATAACTGGTGTACCAAATCTACCACTCCACATCTCCTACAACAAGAAAATCAACTGCATGAGGAGTGGGCATAACAAAAAAAATTCCAGGAACATCCAAAAGAGAGCATGATGGAAAGGATCCAGAAGTCGAAAAAACATTAGATCAATGGTTTTCTATAGTTAGCTGCGAGATGTGAATATCAGCGGCCCAGTGTTGAAGGTGAAGTCAGAGGAGATTGCTAAAAAGCTGAGCCACAATAATTTTAAAGCAACTGATAGTTGGTTGTATTGATGGAAAGCAAGACACAATATCAAATATAAAAAAGCACATGGTGAAAAGAGCAGTGCGGATAATTAAGTGCTGAACAATGGCAAAACTAAAATCCCTACTTTTTTTTTCAGAGAATTTCTGTTCAGACGATGTCACAATGCTGATGAAACCGGCATCTATTATCATGCTACACCAGATGGCTCCCTGTGTTATAAGCACATTGTAGTCACTATAAAAGGGCAATGAACCACATTACTGTGTTATGCTATGCAAATATGTCACATAGTGAAAAACGAAAACTAATTGTATGAAAAAATGCTAAGCCTCAATGATTTAAGTGGCTAACTCCTTTAAAACTTTATTAAAATTTCATTTTATTGGAGTTTCACTTCTTTTTTCCTTCATCTTTCATTAAAAATTATCATCATGTGAGAACAAGATTTAGAAACAATAATAAAACTAATGTAAACATAAAAAGAAGATAAAAAATTGTAGTAAATAATGAATAAAAGATTCCACAAGAGTAAAAGTAAAATATAAAAAGTGCTTTACTGGAAAATAAAATGATTCAAATTTGAGAAATTTTGGACTTTTGTTTCATCTTTTACTTCCTTAACATTGAAATTGTTGAGCTGAAATTTGAAAAACTTGTAGACCTATAAATTCCCACTGTCATCCATCTGTCCTTCCTTAGTCTCAAGAAGAGTGTTAGATAGATGAAAGATGGTGACTAATGGTGTCTATAGAGAGATCTAGTTGTTCAGTTTTGAGCAACTTCTATCCTGTGGGCACTAAGAGGGTCTTTTTTTCCAAGCCTATAATAAGTTCAGCTAGACAATAAAGGACAAAGACCAACAATGAAAAATTCTTGAAGTTTCTAGTCTTAACTCAACCCAGATCTCTAGAGCAAATGCTGACATCTTGTATTCTAATATTAATCCAGCAATGCTTTATCAAATAGAAAATGAAATGGTCCAAAAATGCCATACAGTTGTGATGTCATCATGACATCATTCTCATTTTCTATTTAGCTATTGACTTGATCTCTACATTCAACATTATACATAAAAACTAGACTTTTTTCTTTGAAAACAATTCATTGTAAGAGAAAATAAGTTTTTAAGAAATCAGACAACAGAAATTAAATACTTTTAAGGCCTTATGCATACTGTATTAAAAATATTCAAATAAAATTTCAAAATTACATTGTTTTATTTTTGTCTATCACAACGTAATTGTTTTGTTATTTGTTCTGAGCAGTTGTTTTGAATGGAGAAAATTTGATGCAACAGTTTTAAATTTCTCAATATAACTCCTTTAACTTTTTCATAAAATCATTAACTCTGTCTATTTTAGCTAAGGATAACTAGGGCTTTCTACCTAAATTTTTTCATCATTAAAGTAAAAATATTATTATTTACATGTATTTTGATTTAATCACTTTAAATGAAGTATGATTAAGTAAAGATTGTACTGATATAACAAGGTATGAATTAAATTTTCACTAATTAAAATTTATTTACAAATTAGGTTATAAAAATTGTTTAGTTTATCAAATACAATAATTTTGGCAAATGATTTAGAATTAGATTCAGTACAGTGTTACCTTAGTACTCAAACTTGGTTCACTCCAGAAGTCCTCAGACAGACTTTTTCAAACTTATGAAACAAATTTTTCCCACATGAAATAATGTAAATTAGATTAATCCATTCCAGACCATCAAGATTACACTTATAAAAACAGTTCAACTAAAATTTAACACAAAGTTTACAGGCCTGGCACGCATAAATCATAAACAGAAACCAAAAAATACTCATACATAACACAGAGTAGCAAAATACAGTAGAGAGTCGTTCATCCGAATCAATTGGGGACTGGGGTTATTCGGATTAGTGATTTGTTTGGATAACCATTTATGTACGAAAAAATATATTAACCTGTCCGATGTTCAAATTTTTCTCCGTTGCATGTCGCTTCGTGTTGAATTTTCGTTGATTTTAAGCCTAACGAAAATTTTTATAATTGGCAAGCACCAAATCCAACAGAGGGCACTCAAAATGGCTGCCGAAACAGGTAAGGAACTGACAGGAAACATTGTCTTGTAGAAGGCGAATCCATTTTGGATGCTGGACACATCATATTTTGTGGATTAAACTCTAACAACAACACTGAACATAACTATTATGATAAATAAAACTGTGTTTTTATATTGGAACATGGTGTATACTGCTTAAAATATTTAAACACTTCTCACCTGTTAACGTGTAACAAGTGAGAAGTGATTGTAAAAGCCTTACTGTCCTTAAATTCTATTATTATTGTTAATTGTCTACTTGGACTTTACTTATTAATAGGACTTTATACTGGTGTCTAAAGATTGGCACAGTAACAACAGTTAGTTCAGGAAAGAACAAAATTTCTTTATTATATCACCTGTAGTAATAATTTCTGTTTTTATTACTACAGGTGATATAATAAAGAAATTTTGTTCTTTCCTGAACTAACTCTTGTTACTGTGCCAATCTTTAAACACCAGTATAAAGTCCTATTAATAAGTAAAGTCCAAGTAAACAATTAACAATAATATAAGGTGAGAAGTGTTTTAATTCTACACACGATAGTCATTTATTTTATTTTTAATTAAATAATAATTCTTATGTAGTCATGACGTAGCGGTAATATTCCAATTCAAGTTTGAAAATTATTTTTTTGAAAATCTGAAGCCGTCCACATAAAAAGAAAAAAAAATTTCTAATTTTTTTGTAAATGGACATGCCCGTCGAAAAATTGTTTTTGCACGCAGATCGGAAAAAAAATAGGTAAATTTTCTATCTTCATATACATATGTCAAGATAACTTTCCAGTCAAATTTCTAAAAATATTCTTAATTGAAAATATAAGTTAATTTACGTTTTTTGTTTTCATTTTAGTATTATGCTCGGCTATCGCATGTTTACGAAAACCATACAGCCCCGCTTTGCACGTGCATTCTCCCCGTAATTGAGACGTATTAAAACGACAATATCTGAGATTGCAACACTAAAGCAACAACATGAACTTTCAGTGTTGTTGTTAGAGTTTAATCCACAAAATACAATGTGTCCAGCATCCAAAACGGCTTCACCTTCTACAGGACAATGTTTCCTGTCGCCGATACAGTCTAGAATTTGACATAAATTCAATGATTTGTTCTTCATTTGATCATCGCAGTAGTCATCACCTATGGAAACTGAATCGGCTCAAGCATTGAACAAACACATGGTCGGTTCCTTACCTGTTTCGGCAGCCATCTTGAGCGCCCTCTGTCGGATTTGGCACTTGCCAATAATAATCGAGGCTATTGTATTGTTAAAAATTATTTCTTTATTTTGTACAAACAAAATAAATATATTGAAGAATATAAAAACATGAAAATTATACTTTAGAAGTAAATCTAGTATCAAAAATGTTTGATTCAGTACAACACAGTCTGACTGAAAATCGTTCAGATAACTGGCGATTCGGATTAACGACTCTCTACTGTATACCTATTGACTTTATAGGGTTGAACAAAAGTTTTTCATATTTTTAACAGCTGTCATTACTTAACAAAGATATGTGATTTAATCATAACAATTGTGAAATTTTATATGTTATTGCTAAAGTGAGATTATATTCTTTGTTTAGAAGCCTACTTTAAAACTTTTAACTTCACATTTTGTTTGTGTAAAATCAAGTTTGCTTGTATGCATATCAGGCAAAATGCCTGATATGCAGACATTTAATCAGGCATTTTGCTTTTTAAGTTTCATAGAGGATATAATGTTATACAAACAGTGAAAAATACTCTTAATTTGTATGGGGAAGAGGCTCCTAAACTTCACAAAAAGTAATTTTCTAATAACAAAGTGTTAATTACTATAAATAAAAGATTCAGGTTTTTTAGGAACCTTCTTTCTAGTACCTTCCTCAGGTACTAGATGTGGACTAAAAATAATGACATGAAGTTTTCACAATTAAGTACAAAGTACAATAAGGTTCATGAGTTTTATTTATAATTCACACACATTAAATGTGATTTTAAAAATTGTTTGGGAAATTTTGAACTAAAGGATACAATAGAAAAGCTCCTAAAAGCTGTTGATAAAGGAAAAGTGCAGGAAGAAATTGTTAAAAATCTGAATAACAAATAACTTGTGAACTTGCAACAAATCTTAATGCGTCACTGACATATTGTATATTAATGAAACACTTCATTGACTTAGAACAGTTGCAAAACAAGATGATTGTGTTCCACATGCATTAAATGAAAAAACAGCTGGATTAAGTGAAATTTTGTATGACAAAGGTTTCATTTTATTTTTAAATTAGTTACTCGTTTTTATTATGGAAAACTTTTTATAGATGACAAAATTAAAGTTAAAATAAAAGTATTTGTTATTAACTGAACAATTTTTTTTACCAAAAATATGTTCAAACACTGAACTGTTCAAGTTTGGAGCAGTTCAAGTACCAAAGTACCATTGTATTTAGCATTCAACTTGGCCTCAGAGTTTCAAAACACAGTGTTCCTAAACTCTACGAGGCTACATCTCATATTTCAGTAAACCTGCTCTACATAGCTTGTCAAAGCATAGGCACATAGCTTAGTAAAGCAGCTTTAATATAGCTGGGTAGAAAAACCAATAATGTAGTACATTTTAAATGAAACAAACTGTCATTAGTTTGCTTATTTAGATATTAAAGCCACTTTACCAGGCAATGCTTCTCCATGTTATTACATGTTAAGTTTTCAACTGTTGCACATAAAACAATCAAATGCTAGTAAAATATTGCTAACTGCTATTGCAATGCCTATTTATATTTTACTGCATATTATATATTTTCTAAAGTTTATAGAATTCCAATCTCAAGAACTATTGCTATAGTAAATGTAAATTTAAAATTCTACACTAGACATTTAAAGACTTCTATAGTTATAATATATACAGTGGGTGATCGGTTAATGAACACTTTCACAAAAGATTTTTATGTTTGGATAACGAATGCTTCACAGAACAAACACAAGAAGTGACATAAAATAACGAATACCGATTGGTCTTTCCTTGTCTTCAGGAAACAATTCGAAATTTTTCGGAGCATGGGAGACATCAACATCGACGCTTAACCTGGTATATACTCATCGGATAGTATTCCTCCGAACTTTGGAACAGATTACGTTCATTAACCGATCACCCACTGTATTCGAAACTAAAAATTTTTTTATTCTTAGAATGTTATAAGGTCCATAAGTAAAATCCTTACAGATTTTATTAAATTTCTGTCTTTCTTCCCTTTCTAGTTCAAAGAAAATAGCAACACATCCTAAATTCTATTGATTTTTTAACACGAGAATTAATTAAATGTCATCTTAAAATACATAAGTTTTCTATTTTTTTTTTTTTTTTAGTAAATTTCAAAATTTTGGTTTTGTTCCATTCTTGATTCTGTCTAATTTGGTAGAAATAAAATATCAGTAAAATTGCATTAGAAAAAAATTGCACTGCATTTAAAATAGTTAAAAACATGATTTTAACTAAACAATTAAAATAATAATTTAGCAGTTTGCTTTTTGAACAAACTATTCATATCAGATTTGAACAGAATCATTTAATTACACTACTACAATATTTACATAGCAGTAAGTTAAATTTATTTATTTCATTTAATAAAATGTAATAAATCCCAGAAGTAAAATTATTCATCTCAAAATTTGAATTTTTCTAAATGAATGGACTACATTTTTACGTTTTCTATCAATAATACATTTCATCAATCCATACTGGACTGTTTTGCTTAGAATTTTTTAGTTTCATTATTATTCAATTTATATTAAAAAAAATTTTTTTAGCTACCAGAATCACTCCATGTAAATATCAATTGTCTGTCCTTTTTTATTAACAAGATCTTTTTAAAAGATTTATTAATATCATTAAATAAAATATAATAATAATAACTTTTAAAAATTATTTTATTATTATTTAGTATTTGTAAATTATTAACAGAATTTAACATATTCAGTTAGTAATTTTGATAACTGTATAAGAAAAATCTTAACGAGTTTAATACTTTCTGTAAAAATATATAAATTGTCAACTACATTTCATAAAATATATATATATATTAAAATAATTTAATCTTAAAAATATATACTGCATACTTATATTATTTTTTAATTTCAAATAATTATGTATCAGAAATATTGTCATACTAAAAACGTATCTAAAAATATAAGACTATCTAGGTCACAAACTATATTATTTAATCAAGATCAATTAGGTCTAATTAACTGAGTTATTTTTTGGGCTATAATAAAAATGATTAAACTAATAAATCTGATCTTTTCTTACTGTAGTAGGTAGCAAACAAGTGCTCTCTGAATAAAACAAGATCTTTATTTATTTATTTACAATATTACTGATAAATAAATAAACATCATCATCAGACCTGATATATTTTAAAGCTGTCGTCCAACCAAAGCCAAATATTATCGAGTTAGAAATGGCTATAATATTAATAATTTATAACTCTAGTGCCAAATTGTCTTATAAATTATTAATATTATAGCCATTTCTAGCCTGATAATATTCAGCTTTGGTTGGACGATAGTATTACTGATAATGTCATTAAGACAATGATTGTCAACTTGTCAACCCAATCAAAAAAAAAAAAAAAAACAGATCCAGTAAAATGAATAAAAAAAAATGTGATAAAACAGAAATAAAAGGAATAAAGCATAAAAATAAATAAAACAATTAAATAAAAGCAATTTTTTCAAACAGTCTTAAATTTAGTGAATTCAACATAAAGTTTATTTTTGATTTTTATAGCAGCTTTATGGGTATTGGTAAAAAAAAATTTATTGGTGACATTAAGACTAGTATTAACAAAGGGAATGTGAAAGCAAATATATTGGGATAGGAGTAGACCATTAAAATACAATCAATTCCGCTTAATTGAGCCATTGGTTAATTGGAATAGCCAGTTTTTTGGGCCAAATCTCAAAGAACAAAAATCAAACTAATAAACTAATACATAATTTAAATGCTTAATTGGGACAGTAGCAGAAAGGAATTTAGCAATTTAGCAATTTTTGATATATTTTAGGGATCTTCTGAAAATATGATAACACTATGTACACTAATGTTGTGTAGACCTAATAGTTGGTGGAGACAAAGCAATTTTGTCTTTCGCTTGGGCGGTTCAGTTTTTCCAGAAGGGGTCAGCATAGTGGGATGGTATCACATCAGGATCTCATCTGAGGCAGACCTGAATGTGAGCTACTGACTCAGCTCCAGATTGGACTGGACAATCCCATTAAAAGACCCTCTGGACAATTTTTTGAAATCTCTTGACCAAGTTGAAAGAGTTCACTTGGAAGGTGTTAGTTGTGTGCATAATTACGTCTAGACTTGGACAGCAGCCATCCAATCATTGGTACCAGCATCCAGAGCTGGCAGATTCTACAGATGCTCCTGCCAAAGTGGCCCATCTCCAAGTAAAGGAAACTGTGCTCAAAGGCCATAAGGTGACTTTTGGATGAACCTGGAGACATTCTAACTAAAAAGGGAGAAAGGAAAGATTGTTCAATAAGGAACAAATTGAACAGTCAACCCTTGTGTATGTCACTACTAATATTTGGCAACACTAGTGTGATGTGAATCAGTTATCATCACAAGTTTGGCAAATTTATAGTATAAATATTTTCTGTATTTTGATTTAATAAAGTATTAAAATAGTTACCTAATTTTTATTTTTTTACCTACTTATTTATTTACCTATGTATTACATATTTTATTTAGAATTTATAATTAGTTTGTTTGATTGGGGCAGCCACTAAATTGGGCCAAAATAGATTAGTCTCAACATCTCCCAATTAAGCAGAATTGACTGTATATATCCAATTAAAATATTCAATGAATTTATAGAAATTAGGCAAACCAAAGCAAACATGTGCAACTTTAGGGCACTCTGTAAATGGAAGGTTCTAATAGAAAGTTTGTTAAGTAAAATATAAATTTTAGCCAATTCTGAATAAAGTTTTTTAAGGTAGATGGAGGAGCAGAAGCCCAAATAGATAGGTCATAGTCTATTATAGACTGTATGCTGATGAAAAATAATATGCTAAGAATGTTTTACTAAAAATTGTTCAAAAGTTTTGCCAAAGCATTTTCCTATGAATTGAGACCTGTTTAATTAAATTTTCTATATACAGTTTGAAAGCATTTTGAATAAAATATTATACATAAATCCTGAATTCTGTCAGCAATTTCCAATCTTTGATTATCAATTAAAAAAATGTATGGCACATTGGTACTCTTACCAGGCTATATATCATTATTTTAGTCTTGCTAAAGAAGATCCTAAGAAATCATAAATCCGGCTAAAAATAAGAAGTCAAGCAGTTATCTTTTATGTAAAAACTTTTCAGAAACTGGATCAAAAATCAATATATAACAAAAAGAAACAGTAAAGCAGTTCCTGTTTTCAGGCTTCTTAATAGCCTGCTTTAGACCTATTAAGAAGGCTGAATACTGAAACTGTTTTTTTAATGTTTTCTTCCTTTTATTAATTATTATTATTGACGGTACAAATTTAATCTAAAAAAGTAGACAGAATAACCAGTCCAGTTTCCTACTTTTAAACATTTATTAGCTTAATCACTTCTTACAGCTTGAAAATTGGTTCTTAATTAGGCTTAGATAATGAAATAAATTTTGCACATATATATTTAATCAAGACTCACATAAATCAATCTACAGAATTAATTTTATAAAAAACTGATTATATGTATATATGTTACAGTAAAAACCCGTTTTTAGTTAAAACGCGTTTTAACTAGTTGAAACTAGTTTTTACTGGATGTCATTGTTAAAACCTGTTTTGTCTAGTTATAACTAGAATTTACTGCTGTACATGTTTTGATTTTAGATAAAACTAGTTTTAACTTTTAACATTAGTTAAAACTAATTTTAGCTACATAAATATGTTTGGGAGAAATAAATAAAGTGATGATTGGGATTAAAACATTTGTATTATTTAATACGATATTTATTGAAAATATTGGTCACACATCTGTGTTATTAACATTAATTAACCCTTTGTCCCTGAAGGCACCGATCGATCGGTACCCTGGCTTTTTAAGCAAAACTCCGAGGGTACCGATTCATTGTTACTTTGGTAAATATCGATTTTTGTAAAATCTATTAACAACAGATATAATCTCGTTCAATATGAAGTGAATAAAGTATAATAATTCATTATATTAGTTGATAGCAGTATAAAATTTTGATTTCAAACAAATGTTTGATATAATGTGCGATAATTTCACAACGAATAAACATACATGCATAAGTGTTATATCGAATTGTACAAAACAATATTCTACCTCTTTCTGGCTCAGTGCCAGCAAACAACTACGTAACTAGACAATGTTAATTTTCACAAAATGTTACAAATTATCAAGTTTGTGTGTCAGTTCTGATATATATTATTTTTTTTCTTATAAATTTTTCTAATAAAATGTATTGAAAAATATCGTATTTAAAACTAAAGATATTAATAAATGTAAGTGATTTTTTTCATATAGATATAATGATAATTTGATTTTTGGTGAACTTTTAAAATAATATCGCCTGACTGACCTATATTGCCTTAGGAGGGATCGCAAAATAAACGTAAACAAGATGTTGGGGGAAAAAGGGTTAAAGCGATACGAAATTCATCATACAGTATAGGAACGTGTTAGCTGAATGACCTTGGTCGAAACAGTTTTTACTAAGCCATTTTGTTAAAACTAGTTTTAACTCAAATTCATTTTTGACTAGCAGTAAATTCTAGTTATAACACTGACATCCAGTAAAAACTAGTTTCAACTAGTTAAAATGCATTTTAATTAAAAACAGGTTTTTACTGTAACATATACATATAAAAAGTGAAATTGCGAATCTATGGAGGAATGCACTAGCCACATGCTTGTTGCAGGACTGGTAGAGGTAACAGAAATATGTAAATGATTAAGTTTGCATACACATCAGGTAATTTGTACCCAGTTTTGGACTATAAAGACCAGCAGCCTGCTCAGGCCATAAATTCTATCAGCAACAGTTCACAGCAGCCAAACTTTCAAATAAGCACAGAAAATGCCTTGAAGATGACACTGAGCTGAATACCAACCAGCTAATGGCTGGGTGGTATGCAGCTTGCTATCATCTATGAGACTGTATCCTATGGCTGCATGACCTCAGTTTGTCAATGCACACAGTTGTCACTCATATTGGACACTACATGAGTACCATCCAGCAATGTGTGACACAATGGATGCAGGAACATTTGCAAACACACTGAAAAGGGAGTGGATTGCACTGGTGCATAACAGAGCATGCAGACTGGCAGATTCTTCGAATAGCTCATCAGGACCAAAGCCACCTGTTGCCGTCAACAGGTGCCTCTGTGTCCACCCAAACCATCTGCAACAGGGTGCACGAAGTCAAACTGCACACACAACAACCAGCAACAGAATGCTATTAACCACTTGACACAGGGCTGCATGCCTAATGTGGTGTCATCGTCACTGCAACTGGACCACTGAATGGCATCAGGTATTGTTTATGGATGAATCCTGCTTCTGTCTGTGGAGAAATGATGGCCACGAATGGGTGTGGCCATATCCTGGGGAATACTATGTGCCAGCCCTTTTCACTGCATATCACACTGGTCCCAACTGGGCATCATTGTTTGGGGAATAATAATGTTGGTTCAGCAGACAGCCCTGGTGCACATTTCCAGTACTCTGACAGCAGACCAGTATGTCACACAAATTGTGGAACCTGTGGTTCAACCACTGGTGAAGGCCACACCCGACATGGTATTCCAGCAAGAATGCCTGACTGCACATCACACAACAAACTTTCACTGGCTTGAATGGAATTCACATCCTTTCCTGGCCAAAAGCTTCTCCCAGACCTCACTCCCATTAAACACCTGTGCACTAGGGACCATCTCCACATACCATAGATGACATGCACACTGCAGTGGATGCAGCTTGGCAAGGGATACTTCAGACAACCATTAATCACCTCATTAATAGTATGTCTCATCATATAGCAGTCTGTACACCTACCCACAGGGGCCATATTCGTTACTGAATAGACAGGTGTCTTTGCATATCTTTGTTCTTTTAATCGTTTGCATATTTCTGTCACCTCTACCAGTCCTGCAATTTGAACGTGGTTAAGTGCATTTCTTCATAGTATTGCAATTTCACTTTTGAGGAGTGTATTTATATGTAATATATATTACATAAAATGCTAACTACAAACAAGTACTTTCAACACTTTCGAAATTTCAAAATGTCAAACAACAGTGATACTACACCAGAGCAGTGTTCTGCAACCGGTGTGCCGCGACACACTGGTGTGCCGTCACAAGGTAAAAGGGGTGACGTGAACTTTTACATATTCTATTAATTGTCAAGTTTTATTTATGTTTTTATCATAGTTGTGTTTCTTATGCTTGTATTTCATTCTCTGCTGCAGCACTGATGAAATAAGATGATGTTTGTTTATTCTTTATTACAAGCCACACATTTTTAGGTATTCTAAGAAATTAAATATAAAATAAATTTGCTCACAAGTGTTGATGTCTGTTTAATAATAATAATACGTTAGTGGCATTACGCAATTCTATGAATAGTATCATATCACGTTTTTGAGGGGAATAACATTTTGGTGTGCCGCAAGTAGAAAAAGGTTGTGGAACACAGCACCAGAGTAAAGTAAACAAACATACCACTGAGCCTGTTAGCACTGTGCATCTTCTAATAAACAGACTGTTACAAACGTTTTCAAACTCTCAGGTTCTTCTTCATGTAACTAATAACTCCTGAAGGAATACATTTCAAATTAAATTCAATTGGAACACCAGTCAGAACTCTATCACGTGGATTGACTGGTGTTCCAATTGAATTTAATTTGAATTGTATTCGTTCAGGAGTTATTAGTTAC
Organism: Centruroides vittatus; assembly: GCF_030686945.1. Lineage (NCBI taxonomy): Eukaryota > Metazoa > Arthropoda > Arachnida > Scorpiones > Buthidae > Centruroides > Centruroides vittatus. The sequence goes on from NW_027120741.1 coordinate 2,329,709, forward strand.
ATGAAGAAGAACCTGAGAGTTTGAAAACGTTCGTAACAGTCTGTTTTTTAGAAGATGCACACCACTAACAAGCTCAGTGGTATGTTTGTTCAAAATGTCATCTTCAGGTTGAATATTACGTACATTTTAAAAACTTCTAATTCGAATGTTATAAAAATAACACCCCAATACTGGTTAATATTAATACAAGATCCACTACATCACAAAACCAATGAACCAGCATAAAAGAACTACTCACTTTGAGAAGCAAACATTTTCATCCACTTTTAAAAAGGACATCCTCAGACTGATGTTCTAAAATTCAAATTGCATGTTTTGACCATACATAAAATTTATGATCTGTTCATCCAAAAGTAAAAAAATTCATACTCTCTGTAACAAAATTGGTAATACATGGGAGTAGCCATATTGTTGCACCAAGAGAAAACTAAATCTAAACACAGTGCACTTAGTGTTAACACTGGAAGCAACCAGTTCTTTTTCTGAAAACTACACTCTGAAACCAGTTCTTTTACTAAATGCACTGATGTAGTTAGTTCATTTACTGAACTCATCTTAAATTATTTTTCTTCAATAACAATAAAATTTATTGCCATTTAAAAAAGAATTATTTATTGAACTCCAGTAAACAGTTGGATTAGAAGGACATAGCAATTTGTTTAACAGTCCAAAAACCACCTTTTAGGTGGTTAGATAAATAACAGAAATGTCAGTCAGCTTAATCAAACTTTATCAAAAAGAATTATATTTAAAACAGCAGTAGCAAATCCAAAAGTACCCAAAAGTACTTAAAAATTAAAAATATTTGAATAAACTTTAGAACTTTTTGTTGGATATTAATATTTGAATAATTAAAAAATGTTAGCAACAAGTTACTTAACTTTCCTAACAACACTTAGTGGTGCCACATGTTACAGTATTTTATTTAAAAACTTTTAATATTTTTAATTATCATAAAATGGCAAAGAACTTAATTTGAGGGTAGAGATGAGATATAAAAAATTGTAAATGCTAATAATGAGTATAATCATCATTTAGTCTGACCCTAGTGGAGATACAAATGACTCCCTTTATCTCCCCACCTCCTTGACCTTTAACCACTAATTTAATAGCATCAATCCCCTAATACACAAATCTCCCTGCAAAACTTCAGAAAATTTTGACAAAAAGCACAAGGGTTATTAAGCTTCAAAGAGGGTAAACAAAATTGTGCCCCCAAACACACTAACATCCATACATACAGAAATTACCCCCAATTGTTTTGTACTTCTCAACGTTTCAAGATGTCCTAAGTCAAAAAATGGAAAGATTTTTCCATTTTTTGACCAATCACCAATACTTTCCATCTGTTATATATAACAGACAAAAAAGTAAAAATACCTTTTATTGATATTAACATGTGTATGACATTTGTATTGTGGATAGTCTAATAAACCATATTTTCTATCATAAATGTTCTTAAAAACAATGTTTTGAAGTTCTAACAAATAAATTTTAACTTTTTTGTGTTGCTGGGGAAAGCTTAAGCTCCTGTAGACCTCCCCTCGAATCTGCCACTGAGAACTAGTAAATTTAAAGGAAAGTCAATAATAAAACATTATAACATAATAAAACTGAGAAATAAAAATGTTTATATATTTTATTTTATTCAGAGCTGCTGAAAGAATATCTAATGCGTCTCAGCATAGAAGAGTTAGGTGCTCCTATACTTTCTCTTTTATATATATATTTGTGCATGTGTAATGTGTGTATGTATGATACATCATACTCATATCAGTGCATATGCACATGCACACGCACACACACACACGTGGATATTTATGAAAATAATATTTCACATTTTTTTGGGCTAAAGTAGTTTCAGCTTACAAAGAGGTATTTTTTTTTTAAATAATATCATTACGACCATTTAAAAAACATTTATTAATTACAGGAGTCAGTGCAATAAGGCTCTAAGCCATACAGTTACTTTTGAGATATGAGCATTTGAATGTTTAGAAAAATGTATAATTTCAAATATTGTGAGTTAAATGCTGAAACTGCTTTCAATAATTGTCAATTTAAAAACTGCCCAACAAAATTAAAACATAAGAAGAGAGTTAAAGGATTAGAAACAGTAATAGTAAAGGGCAACTTTAGTCAAAATTTGGCCAGGACAGTTTTTAAAATGAGGCCATAAAAATTAATCTAAATCCTTTCTGTGAAAAAGAATTCTGAACATTTAAAACATTTAGCATTTTATTTTCTAGCCTATTATTGAAAATAAATCACTGTACATAATAGTGATTTATTTTCTATGACTAAATTATACAAATTTAAAACTTTTCTGGCTTTTATGGCTGCAAAGGTTTTTGAACCAATCATTTACATCAATTGTTCATTACCTTAAATCTTAGGAAATCACAAAATAAAAAAATAAAAAAACACTTAAATTGAGTTTCTTTGCTATTAACTCACTCAAAAGGAATGCTAATGAAGTTTTGAAACTCAAACCAAATTTAACCATTTGGAACACTCAACCCTTTTTCATTTACTTTTTTCTTGAATTCAAACTCTTTTTGAAGTAATTGTAAAAGCCTTACTGTCCTTAAATTGTAATATTATTGTTAATTGTCTACTTGGACTTTACTTATTAATAGGACTTTATACTGGTGTTTATACTTTATACTGGTGTTCTCATTACTGTGCCAATCTTTAAACACCAGTATAAAGTCCTATTAACAAGTAAAGTCCAAGTAGACAATTAACAATAATCTTTTTAAAGTACATTAGAATAAATGTTTAAAAAAAAAAATGAAATCTTATAAGTTTAAATTATATACATTCCTTATTGTTTTTATCACAAATTTAAAGTCAAACACATTATGATAATTAGACATAAAAACAATATCATATTAATATTAAAAAAATAAAGCACAAGGACTAACAATAATCTTTTCTGTAATTTCACTTTCTATAGAACAAATTGTCATATCTTTAAGCATACCTTTGTCATGTTTACTTGCAGATAATTCTTTACGACCTTCAGGCAAGAAAAGCTCTGTTCCACTGATACAATGGGCCGGTTGAATAAAAAGTAGTCAATACTTTTATTACAATTTTTCTAGCATTTACTAGAAGTTTGATGAATAAAAGTTAGTAAATGCTTTTACTAACAGTAAAAGGTAGTAAAAGCAAACAGTAAAAGCTTGGTTTTATTCACTTCGATTATAAGACTAGTAAATGCTTATAAATCTGTGAATAAAAATAAGTAAAAGCTGCCTTTTTTAAGTAAATACTTCAAAACATTGAAGTTAGCTCTACAGCTATCTTTAAAACACAAGTAAAAGGTTTCATATTCGTATATTTTCGATTTTTAACATAGAGAAAATGGCTTTGTTGTATCCAACAATGTTGTCAAGAAAAACTAAGCAGTATAGACCCAGAAACAATACGATAACTGCCTATTTCTGGAAATTATGTCAATTTGATGAAGAGAATGTGGAGTGAATCGCCAACCACTTTCTTGGTTGTAAAAATGAGACAAGGAAAGGTGCCCTTTCCTCAAAAACTAAAATGATGATATTTCCTTGTATTAAAATTGTGGAATATATATATATTATTGATTTTTAAAATAAAGTTTATATATTTTTCTTGAAATATTTGTTATTTATATTCTTCACATATATATGTAGTTTTATGCATATTTTTATATCACAATTGAATGTTTTTGATTTTGAAGTTGACCAAAGAATGAGGCTGTAGTAAGACTAAATGCACAAATAAATAAATCCCACATTTGCTATAAATTTATTGGTAATGACAATTGACATTTTTGATATTTAAATAAGAATAATTTTAATTCTAATAAATACCTATTTCAAATTATACATAAATTTTATGTATAAACATTCTAATAACCTGAGTTTTGATTAAGGCCAATTTAGTACAATCAGGTTATTCCCAGTCTGTTTCAGATCTGTCTTCTTTTTTTAGTCGGTTTTCATGTTGTTCAGCTTCTTCATGAGTTGTTTCTTATTCATCTCACTTGCATGATTTATCTTCAGTTCTTCAATCATTTGTTGAAGGGTGATTTCTTTTCTTCTTTTAATAGCAGGAACCTGTGACTTGTTTAATAATATTCTATATTTTTTAAAACATTCGCAAAGATCAGTTGGCTTACTTCTTCACATGGCGACACCATTTTGATAGTGTTGATAGTAGTAATGTTGCCAGTATTTACTTAAAAGTGTAATCATTTACTAATAAGTAAAAGTAAACTTTTATTCACACACAAAAAAGTAAGTACTTTTACTTTTACTAAATACTTTTAAGTATTTACTACTTTTTATTCAACCAACCCAATGGAAATAGGTAGCATTAGCAAAATTCTTATGGCTGTAAGTTGGAAAAAACATCCACATATTTACAAATATAAATATCAAAAACCTGATAGCTATGTATCTAAGCAAAACAATTGCCAGATTATATCAGGCTACATTACTATTACTATTATTAATTAAATTCTAAGTAATTTGGCACTAGAAGAAAGCATTAGGCATAAGTAAAAAATTGTTGTTATATCTAAACTAACAGGTTCTGTAAGTGAGGATCAGACAACAGTTCAGGTAGTGTAACTGGCAATGCAACCACACAATAAGCAGGAGTTATGAGTTTGAGTCCCACTTTGGTCAATTCTTTTCTTCCAGACCCTTCTAAATTAATTATTAAAATTATTAAATTTAATAAGAGATGGCACCTAAGGCCTGCCTCTAGTAACAAATTTCTTAGCATTTAATTAGTAATAGTAGTAGTAATATAGTATAATCCAGAAATCATTTGGGTTTAACAATATATTTGTTTCAGAAAATGAAAGAAAGCAACATAAATAGGCTTGGCAGAAGCAAAAACATATCTGCTACTACCCTGATCTTATAATTCAAAAGATTTGATATTTTTTTGATCAACAGATTCCATTTGTCAAAGCATTTTCCAAATTGTAGCATTTCTAGGCCAATTTCTGGATCTTATTAGCAGGATAGTTGAGAAGGTAGGAGAGCTGAAAATTTTTCCTTGGGTCTAGAAAAAACTTAAGGGGCCTATGGTGTACCTATCCCTATAAATTAATGTTAGTTTTACTAACAAATAATAATATATTTAGACACATTCTTTCTTGGTAAAAAAATCAATGTATTTCATGTTTAAAAATAAATGGTAAAAATGATTCACTAAAGGAAAAAGATGCCTGCTTACCCCCAGTCCCATATAAGTAGGGCTTACGATACCGGGATTCCGGTATTCAAGTAAAAATTATATTTTATATTTTCAATTTTATTTTACATTCCATTGTGTCTTGTGGTGTGTGGATTATGTGCACTTGTTTTCTGGTTTTATTTCTAATAATTGAAAATTATATAACGGTATTTAAATACTGATTAATCCATATGAATTATATGATACGGTAAGTTTATATTTGTATTAATGTAAGTTAGAGTGTAATTAATTTACAAATATTAAAATTAATAGGCATAAACTGCTATACCCCCTGAAAGATGAATACATTTATGAAGCACCGAAAAGGACAGGACGAAACTTCAGTTTGGAATCATTTTTTGATTGAAAAAAACGGACAGGTTGCTAAATGTAAAAAGTGCGCGAAAGAAATAAAGTGTACAGGAGGACCCACAAGTGGCCTTCATACTCACTTAAAAACGATACATGGACTAAATCTTAAAAAGAAATGTGAATCCCCCCATGATGTCGAATCAAGTGTTTCTAAACAGCCTAAATTGTTAATAACAAAGTATTTTAAAAATAATAAAAACGAAAAACTTTCAGAAGTGCTTGCCCGAATGACAGCTCGCGATGGTTTGTCTTTTAATATTTTTATAAAATCGTATGACATAAGAGAAGGCTTAAAGGCAAGAGGATTCAAAGACATACCAAAATCTGCAGTCACTATTAGAAATATGGTACTTGAATATAGTAAAATTATTAAACAGTCTACAGTGCATGAAATTTCTAGACTGAAATCTGAAGGTAAACGTTTCAGTATCACATTTGACGAATGGACATCTATTCGTAATCGGCGCTACATAAACATTAATGTACATTCTGTTGGAGGAACAATGTGGAATATCGGATTAGTGCGCGCTTACGGATCCGTTCCAGCAGAAAAATGCTTATCCCTTGTAGAAGAAAAATTGAAAGATTTTAATTTAGATATATCTAAAGACATAGTTGGAGTAACTACTGACGGTGCGTCGGTTATGGTAAAATTAGGAAAAATTATAGAGGCTGAACATCAACAATGTATGGCACATTGCATAAATTTAGCAATTACTGATGTTTTGTATAAGTCAACTTTGAACCCGAGTGTGGATATTGATGTTGTGGAGCAAAATTATAATGATGACGATGTTAATGATGTTGACGATGACTAACAATGACGACGATATCGACGAAGAAGATGGTTATGGAATTATTATAGAGTTAGATGCTAGTATTACTACAAGTAATATAAATATTAGACATACTGGTATATCATCTCTAGTTTCAAAAATTCGGAAAGTAGTGAAAACATTTAAAAATTCACCTTCTAAAAATGATAAATATTTACAAAAGTACATGAGAGAACAATTAGGTAAAGAAACAGCGCTAAAATTAGATTGTCAAACAAGATGAAACAGTATGTTATTTATGTTAGAAAAATTTGAAGAAATTAAATTTTGTATTCAAAAAGCGCTTATTGACATTAGTTCCGATATTCATTTTTCTGACGAAGAATTTAATTTATTATCTTCAATTATTGCTGCTCTTACTCCTGTAAAATTAACAGTAGATGCATTATGCCGAAAAGATGCAAATCTTTTGACGGCTGACGCTTCTTTAACATTTATGTTAGATACTCTTTCCCAGCAAAAATCTGCAATTGCATTAGAATTATTGGAAGCATTAAAATCTCGAATTTTACTGCGACGAACTGAATTATCACAAATACTTCAGTATCTGCAAAAGGGCTCACAAGATGTTGGAGAAGTATTTAAACGCATATCCAAATTTACAATCATTAAAAAAATTGTAAGCTTAACTAAACGGCTCACACATGAAAATCTAGAAGATACAGAAGATATTGAAGTTGTGCAAGAAACATCCCTTCCAATATCTTCCCAAATTAGTAATGAAACAGTATTAGAATCTGCGAATTAGAAACGTAAACGCATTAAAGAAAAAACTACAGGCAGCAATAGACGAAACACTAAATACTTCACCTGTGCCTGCGTTTAAAAAAATTCCAGGTCTGGAACAAAAAATAAAAGATGAAATTACTTTTTTTGAAAAAACAGGAACAAAAGGAATGTATTTACAAAATGTGTATGATTTCTTAATGACAATAGTGCCGACAAGTGTAGAATCAGAAAGAGCTTTTTCGGCGGCTGGTTATATTTGTACGAAAATTCGGTCCTCGCTTGATGATGAAACGATTGATTGTTTATGTTTTTTAAGAGCATACTTTAATAAACAAAACGCAAGTTATTAATATTATTTCATAAATACTTTCAATTTAATTATATTTTTTGCTTCTTTAATTATATAATGCCATACGAGCCTATTATATGTAAAATGTAACATAGAATTTAATATGTACTTTTTTTTACTTGCACGTTCTTTTGTATCTATCTACTCCTACTCTCTATGTAATAAAATAAATAATATCTACTCATTTCAGAACAATATTTATTGGATTTCATATATTATTTGTTAACAAGTCAATATAACAACTGAGGTAAGTAAAAATATAACTAGTAAATTTTTTATTAATAATACCGGTTTTAATACCGGTATCCCGATATTTCAAATTTCAAATATCAAATGCCGGTATTCAGATTTTAGTTCGGTATTGTAAGCCCTACATATAAGCTCTTGATAGGCCTACATATTAGTATCAGAATAATCAGAGCTGCTGTATAAAAATCCAAATGTGTGATAGTGAGATTGCAATGTTTCAAAACGAGTTTTGCATGATGAAAGTAACCTAACCACAACAACATTTAAAGAACTTATCACAAAATATCTGTTCTTGATTCTCAATTGTTTTGTCAGGGGAATTATATTTTTGAAACATATTTTTGTTTTCCTCCTAAAGCAAATGAGTTTTTCATATTCAAACCTTCCAAGTCTATTCCTGAGCCACTTTTGCATGAACCATCAATTTTTTTGGATTAATTTTTTGAAGTTATTGATTACTTTTCCCAAATCATAATTTTCAGAATGAAGATCTTTGCTGATTGTATTCATATAAAACAATTTTACACCAGACTTGCTACATGAACAGAGAAAGTAAAGCTCAGCATTTGTGACAAGAATTAGCAGCAAATGTCACAATGTTAATCAGGGTTGCGGAGTTGGTAAAAAAACACTCGACTCAGACTCCTGGTAATTTTAGTAGGTTGACTCTGACTCTGGCAAAATTAAATACCAAATAATTTTATGGGGGCAGAGACACTTATAGGGGTACCCTACTCTGAAGGAGCCCAACGCATTTACCCAAATACTTTTATAGTTAGTATTTTTAATATTTAACTTTATGTTAATATTTATTTGTATAAAAAAAATTGATTTTTAACAAATATTTAATAAGAGGAGAAAGGAAAGTGATAAAATTCTACATCTACATATCTTTATTCTAAAGCATTTGCACTTCAATTTCACTCTTCCAGAAAAGTTAGTTCAACTAAAAAGTGTGCGATCTACGGTGGCATAGAGAGAGGGGTGCAAGGGGGTCTATCATGCACCAGGCACCACTCGCAGAGGGGCACCCAAATGGTTTCCAAGACAAACTATGTGTGTTTCTGGAGAAGGGAGGGAAGCACCAATAAAGTGTCGTGCCTCGAGTGCCAGTTATGTTCACTATGCCACTGGCGATCTAGCTACCTCAGCCCCTTGTTCAGAAAAGAAAAATACATACTCTGATCAATTAGTCTGGCTCATTCAGAAAAATAGAGTATTTATTTAGAGCAGAGATAATAAAGGAATGATTCAAAAATATTCAAATTCAATTAAGTCAAAATAATTTAACCACTAAACACAAATACTACAAAGAAAACTACATATTTAATAAATTAAATTGTTGCATTTTGTATTTAAAATAAATGAACTATAACACACACTCACTTCGTTTAACCTTAATATCCGGTATTTCTTGATCGTCCAAACAAACGTTTGTTTGGACGATCAAGAAATACCGGATATTAAGGTTAAACGAAGTGAGTGTGTATTAAGTTAACCGGTATTTAAGTCAAGTAGATGTGGTGAACTATAACAAAATACAAAAACATTTTAAAAAATTAATAAATATAAAATAAATTTTCTTTCACTTAAATAAAAAAAACGAAATTAAATTTAAAATGCTGGAGTCGGAGTCAACACGTTTTTTCAAACTCCGACTCCTCTGGACAGAAATTCCTCCAGACTCCAACTCCACAGCCCTGATGTTAATACAGTAGACTCTCCCTAATCCAAACTAATGTGGGTAGGTGTGATCCAGATATTAGAAAAATTCAGATAAGATAGTGTGAGAATTTTTAAATAAGACTAACACATGCTTACTTTATGTATAATATATGTTTATTTTGACTTTTATGCTTATTTTTGACAATTGCAATTACAATTAATTTTTGAAGAATTATGTTAAAGTTGTTTGTCTGGTTCTTGATTTTGCTGACAAGCTGCTACATTACACCTATGCCTCATCATTATCAGGTCAGTGGTGATTGATGCATTATGTTTTTCAATGAGCTTCAAGACAACATTAATAATAAAAAAAATTAAAAAATGTACACACTGCAGTATAGAAAGGTAAGGTTTGGAGTAGTGCACAAAATTTTCAAAAATTTTTGATTGCCTTTTATCAGTCCAGATAAGGGAGAGTTTGGATATAGGAGGGCCAGAAGTGGGAGAGTCTATTGTAATTTTAACAAATGCATTAAAAATATTAACAAATTCATATTTTAAGCATTTTAGGTTTTCAATTTGGCATTCCCAGCACATTTCATACAGTGGTCTGAGTATGATTTTTCCATATGCTTCAAAAGGTATGTTATGGCACCCAGTGCCATAACATACCAAAGAAAAGCACAAAAACAAAAATATTCTCCAGTACTCAATATGAAGATTAATTTGCTTCTGGATCTCACTGTCAGTGATGTTCAATCTCAACCAAAGTTCTATACAATTAGATATGTAGTTTTATACAGTTAAATGGGCAAGCAATTAAGGTATCAGCCTACTTCTCTGGGGGATCTGGGAATGAAACTGATTCCAAAAAAAAAAACCATGAGAATTTTTCAGGAAGTAATCTGTTGTAGATATATCAGGTCTTGCCCTTTATCAATTGACCACCCCATTATAGCCCTGGCCAAACTCACAATGGACTTGATTAAAAAAAATTCTCTTAGTGCCCACAGGGCAGAAAGAATAAAAAAAATGCACATATTACTGAGCATTCGTGCTCTTGCAGATCAGCATCTAGATTCTTATCCATTTTCTGAAAGTCTTGTATTTTTCTGGCTAGAAAATACACTGTTTTGCTTTGCCTGTAAGTTATTTTGTGAATAAATTAGCCATTGCCTATCATATGTGTCTACCATTTGGAAGCTTCCTGATGTAATAAAACTTTGAAAAGTTTTCATTCTCAATGGATCAGTTTTAAAATATTTCTATCTGCTCAGGTGATAATATAGAAAGCCATTAATTCAAGTTCTTTAAGAATATCATATGTAGTAGTAAAAGCATCATAGTTTCACTCATCACAGCTCATGACACTTACCGTATTTTACGGACTATAAGACGCACTTTTTTCTTCGTAAAATTGCCTCCAAAATTCAGGTGCATCTTATAGTCCGTAGCGTGTTATAGGTATTTTTTTTTAAAAAATTGCTTAAAAATTAAGGTGCGTTTTATAGTCCGTATCATCTTATAGTCTGTAAAAATACGGTAATCATTCTGCCTTACTAATGTCACTGATTTAGACTGTAAAGCAGGGCATGAAGTTTCTACTTGTGATGGCAACTTTGGAAAGTCACATAATGCACCCAGTGCCATAACTAGGCAAGTGCAACAGGTACACAGGCACAAAACCCAAGGCAAAAGAAGGCCTTGAAATGGGGATATCATAAAAGAGATTATCAGAAAAAGAGATAAAAATACCAACTCCATCGTTTTTTATGTCAAATTTATTTGTATTACAAATAAGTTCAAAATCAGTATTATACTGTATTTTCATTTTCAAATTTTAAATTTTTCTACCAGGGACACCTACTCTATAATGTTTATAGTACCAATGATTTTCAGGAGTCATGCTACACAGTGCCAAATCGCCACCTGGTGATATTTTTATTAAAGTGGATATAAAACATAATACTGGCAATAAATCTCTAGCCTGCTTATTTCAACATTCAGCATGAAATTGAATCACAAAGACCACTTCAGGAAAAACAGCAGAATGTCAAGCTCCTATGTGATGGAAGTCCCATAGACCACACACCTAGTGGTTTCATGACATTACTTGGCAAGTTCAGGCAGAAAAGTAGGAAGTGACATTGAGACCACAGGCAGTTTTATGCAATGCCACCCAGCATTTTCAGATTAAGGATTTTTTATCGACTGGCAGATAATTTGGTGAATTTTTGAGGTGACTTGTTTTACTTTGATCTTCTTTCAGTAGACTAAAACAAAAATTTTGACATGACAGAATCTGTGAAATACTGTTTAAATATTGTGATCACGTAAGTGTGTTATTTGGAATTATTCATTAAAAAATTATTCAAAAATGATTCCTATTGCTAACTTCTAAGTGACATCTTAACATCGTAGGCACAAAAAACCTTTCACACACTATTTCTAGCAGACAAATTAATGAGCACAAACGTTTTCGGCCGTTTTAAAAGGCCTTCTTCAGGTGCACTGAGGACGGTTGGAAAGTTGGATAGCCAATGTTTACGTGACGTCATTGTTTATGAGGGGTTTCCTCTTACAAGTGACATCTTAGCAGAGAAGGTTTAAACGAAATTGACCTTGTAAAATATTTTAAGATTAGCCAAGATGCGTGAACTATTGTCGAAGATAAGCGAATCCTGAAAGGCGGAAAAAAGGAAATAGAAAGAAAAAGGAAAAAGAAACCTGATAAATTTAGAAACTGCACAAGAGAACGAAACGGACAAGGAGAGGGTGGACCGGCCTATTTAATTAAGGGGGTTACAATGACATCACGTAAACATTGGCTATCCGACTTTCCAACCGTCCTCAGTGCACCTGAAGAAGGCCTTTTAAAACGGCCGAAAACGTTTGTGCTCATTAATTTGTCTGCTAGAAATAGTGTGTGAAAGGTTTTTTGTGCCTACGATTTTAAATTAGTTCTAGCTTTGTGTGCAGAGACATCTTAACATGTTACTTTTGCTTTTCAGATACTAGTTTGATAAGGCTACCAGCATCTGCATTAATTCGTACGAGATAAATAAAACTGGTGGCAATAAAAAATCTGGTCACTTTTGTGACCAGATTTTTTATTGCCACCAGTTTTTTAATTAAACCACCAGATTTTTTAATTAAAAACTAGCAGAATGGTTGGTGATATTTTTAAAATTTTCCAGTGCAACCCCTGCATTTCTATCATGTTTGTTTTTTTATCTTTTCCAAAAAATAAAAAACAAACATGATAGAAAAATATAATCTTACAAGAAAACATGAAAGTGTACAAGGCACATGAAAAACTAGTTACAGCACTGGATACACTAATTGCTGTTGTGGATGTAGGCAATAGTGGATTTGTTGATTTGTTCTTCAAGTTCTCCTTTTCTTTTACTTATCCTAGATTCAAATTCTCTTGACATATTGATATTAACTTAAACTGACTACATAACATTGATTTGTCATTCAATTTATACATGTAGGAAGGAAAGGGTTCTCAGACTGGAACAAGTATTCAAGGCTTTGCAGTACAAGTATGTGAGAAAACTAAAATGGATACTATAAAATAAACTGAAGAAATGCCCTACATTTATTGAACTCCCATTGATATGCTGGGACCATATAACACCACTGGAGGTATTAAAAGACACACTCAAGTACGATCCCATGATTACCTAATATATATCTGGACAATATAATTTCTAACATTGAGAAATTATTAATATCAGTAAAACAAAAACAAAGAATTGTTTAGATGGAAAGTCTTTTTCAAACTACAGAAAGAAAAAAGTACTGAAACGGTAGAACAATTTGGATCATTATCAAGGACAGCATAAGATGGCTCCATGATAACCAAATTACATTATTGAAAGCCAACAAAAGTAGAGCCCTCATTTTAATGAAAAGAGCATCATACCTTTCTTGGCTCAATGACTGTGTCATAGCTATGGAATGTGAACCAGTGAATATTTACAGCACCTACAAAATTAGAGCACCAGATTCACAGCAAATTCACTAAAATGTTATAATTTCACAGAGCTATTGTAGCACCCCTAGATACTTCATGACTCTCTGCATTCGCTAAAATACATAAACCAAGCTTGCAACTTTGTCCCATTGTTGATAAAGTCAGGTCTCCAACTATTATGCTAGAAAAACATATTCATAGGTATTTAGCAGAACACCTGAAAAATTACAAATTCTTGGTACAAGATGCTCAAAAATTAATTGCCGAATTAAATGAAATTACATTAACAGATGACAAATATGTCACGATACTAGATCTCGTTTTACTATATCCATTGATACATTTGGAACCATGCTTTTGTGCACTACGTGATTTTCTTTTCAAATGTATTCAATTGCCACATCTACGTACTAAAACCAGCCCACTCATTGTGTTATACATCTTTTTTCAAATATAACAACACTTGCGTCCAAAATGGAGTGTACTGGTGGGTACTTTCAGGGGACTTATGCAAATTGGTCGTGAGACAACTTGAAAACAAAGTTTTAAGAGATTTCTCACCAGAAACTATACTCTACAACAGATATGTAGATGATATTCTTATAATATGAAAATCAAAACCAGGCATCAACAGACTATTAAATGCTTTTAACAATAACCCCTGTGGTCTATGTTTAAAATTAGAGCAATGCAGCAATATGGAGGTCCACTTCCTTGATATAAATATGACTCTTCAAAATCAATATATTAAAATATGGGTGTTTAACAAACCAAATTATCATCTACCCATTCACATGACCCTTTTACATACAAAATTGCCAAATTCAGAGCTCTAGTTGAAAGAGTCTATATACACTGTTCTGACATCACAAACACCAAGAACTGTTAATATATAGAAGAAATAGGCAAAATACACAGATCTGATAAAAAGTTTATACAAAACCTGTCACAAAATATAGAAAACAAATATATGAAGCATCCACAACTGGAGATCACCAATGAACAACCAGACATGCCTACAACTAAACAAATACAGTAACTATAAACTTTATAAATAGATTTATGAGTCTAATAGGAAACAAATTGCTAAACATTTAAATGCCAGCTTATGCTTCTATAGAAATGCCATAATCCACAAATTGCTACACAACAGTAAAGATGAGATACTGGAATTTCTTGTTTAGTCTAGGTCTTTTATCTCAGACAAATCTTGACGCAATACTGTGAGGTTGGGTCACAGGTTTTGGCAAATTGCAGACGGGCAACAAATAATTTAAGTTCAACATCGGCCAAATATTTGCATTTCACTTTAATTAGTTTCAAGAGGAGAGATTTTTCCATTCATTTCAGAGAACTTCGTAGACACAAAGGAAAAGCCTTGTAGTTGATGGTGATGCACTTAGGCAGTATATTGTGCACGCTACACTTGAGCAGAAAAACTGCATGCCCAACTAGTCTATGCCATAGTTTTTGCAGATTTAACGTAGAAAAGAAGAACATCTGATTGCTGGTATTCATCCTGTTAGGTATACTAAATACTTAGCTTGGCTGTCACACCAACAGTTCTATTAACACAATTAAAAACTTCAGATAAGGTGTTAAACAAAATTAAAATAAATATTTTATTTCTGCAAGCGCTTTCGACGTAATTTATGCATGTCGTCCTTAGGCAGTTAGAATAACAGAGAGAATTCAAACAAAATATTTAAAAATTTAAAAAACCTTAACAACATTAATGGTTTTGGAACAATGTTTTAAGAACAAAAATAAACTTTTTTTTTTTTTTGTAAAACTGACATGCATGCACCTTAACATATATAAAGGTAAAACCAATTGGAAGAGCACCATAAGTGCATGTTACGTTAAAATATAAATATAAAATATGTAACATAATTTGAAAACACACAAAATGAACTCTAAATGAAGCAAGAATGATAATAAGTCTACAATGAACATCTCTTA
Organism: Centruroides vittatus; assembly: GCF_030686945.1. Taxonomy (NCBI): domain Eukaryota; kingdom Metazoa; phylum Arthropoda; class Arachnida; order Scorpiones; family Buthidae; genus Centruroides; species Centruroides vittatus. The sequence goes on from NW_027120741.1 coordinate 2,345,085, forward strand.
AAAACACTAGAAACATTGGAAATATTCAAGTCCACATTAAAAAATAATTGTATTAACCATAAAGACTCAGAATCCCTATCTAATGCATGACGACTGATCTTTAATAATTCTACAGATTAATTATCTATATAAATAAAAATGTACATGTTCGTTTGTTCCTAATAGCTAGTCTCTGAAAGTTCTTCACCGATTGATTTGAAATTTTGACACAACATTGCATTCAAATATATGCATTTTTATATAATATAGATATTGAAATTCCCCCTGTGGGGGAAAGGGACAAAATTAAGGCTTACCGTGAAAAGCTGGGCTTCTATTATACTATTTTAGATGTGGTTTTTTGCATTTTAATAGAATACATCAAGAGAATGTACACTAAGAAGGAATTTTTCGAAATCCCCCCTGCAGGGGAAGTGTTATACATTTATAATACAGTAGATATGTTTTAAGTCACAGCAACACGTGGCAGGTACTGCTAGTTTATACATAAAAATGCATAGGCATAAAGAATTCCTGTGCTTTACTTTATTTGTATTTTTGTTTTATTTTTTAATTTTATTATTTATATACTCAGTATTTCATTAATATGTAATTGTTCAAAAATTTATATTAATATATATATATATTTACAATAATTTAAAAGAATTTTATAAATATCATCATTGAATATTTGAAAACATCCAAATTTGGGAATTTTAAATTTTATAATTTCAAACCTAAAGCGAGTGTTGGGGTAGAATCGGGTAAGAACATGATTCCCGCCTTTTTTTCAAACTGATAACAGCCAAGAAAGACCATCAAGGAGGTGACCATTGTGTTTGAATTAGCGGCACATGTGTTTCAGGTCAGAGACAGTTAGCCAGGAATTGCGTCATGCCGCGGACCTCTGACAGAGCAAGCGACCAACTTAACCACTGATTGGTCGGCAGAGAAATCACACCACACAGCATATCTCCGATAGGGCTATGGCCTGGTAATCACTGACTGGTCGCCTAGCCCTCTGTCGATGGCTATATAAGATTAATGTTGAAGCAGGAGATTCAAGTTTGGTTAGGAACTTCAAGTCTACGTAGAGTTCGTCCAGGAACTTCAGATTACTCATCAAGTTCACTTCAACACAGGAACTTCGGAGAGTTCGTCGGAAATCTTCAAGTAGGCCAACAAGCTCATCCGAGTTCGTCCAGGGATGTTAAGTCATCCAGAAACCAAATCATCGTAAGGTGCCTTCTCAATGGACCAGAACGGGAAATTGAACTATCTGAACTTTATTAATGTTATTGGCACACTGAGTTGGTCGCCAATCGAGTATGTATTTGTATAGTTTAAACTTCACTGCGGGTTTATAAAATAAACCAAAAACAGTTTGTTATACAAACTCTTTGTGCTGGAAAATTATGTAACGTGTTGAGTTTCTTACTAGTTATCCATTCCAGTTGTAATTTTGAACTTTCAAATTTGTAAATTGTAAGATACAATGAATAATACATTATACAGTAGCCCCTCATTATATTGTGGATTTGGAGATATCATGCTTTTTTTTGTCCCCAAATTTTAAAAGCACTTGTCAATAGATTTTAAGATATCAATTGCCATTGTATTTCTTTTTGCAACAAAATACTGTATGCCCATGAAACTACCACTGCAGATGAAACAATAAATTTGTCAAGATCTAAATAAGCAAAACAGGTGAACAGATCAAATATCATTTAGATTTCCTTTTGATATTAAAAGTTGTTTATTTATTGGTTTTAAGTACTATCTCCTCATTTATAAGTTTCTATGAATTTGAAATTTCACACCTTTAAGTGAATTGATGCAATACCATCAATTTACATAAAGGTATGAAATTTGGAATTCACTGTTAATGTGAAAGGAAAATATTTCATTATTTCTGAACAAAAAGCTCTAAAATTTTTATACAGTAATAACTTTATTTTGCTTTATAAAATTACAGAGTAAAAATTCTCTATAAGTTTTGATGTTCTATTATATGTTCAATATTTATTTTTGAAATATTCAATTACTGTATTTATAGTTTTTATTCAAACATATAAATTACACAAATTTTTAATAAGCAATTTATTGGAAAATATAGTACTGTATAATAAAATTGCAACTGATATTTTGTTTATATATTGACAGTATTTGGCTTTAAATGTCATTGATAAAGAAACAATAATGCTAAATGGGAGTTGATGGCATCAATGTTTACATAAATGTCAATTAATATGATATAACCTCAAATAAAATTCAGTATTGAAAAAAACTAAGCTTATTTTATATCAGAAACACTTGCTGATGAAAGAACAGGGATAGAGATTCCATAGCATGTATAATCTGTTTAGTAAAAACCCGGAATTTTTAGTACTTGGTTATACCATGCTGCTGGATAAACTGCTCTTTTTCTTTCTCTCCCTACGAGCGTGATATAACAAGGGGCTACTGTATTACGAATGTAACGTATTATTCATTGTATCTTCCATTTAATTTGCTGTATTAATAAAATGATTAAATAAAACAAAAATATAGTAGTAAATAAAAAATAAATAAATAAAAATACATAACCAATATGTAAATATCAATAAATACAGAATATACTTTCAGGCTTGTATGACTTAATCCCTTCTTTGCACCATATGCCTTCACATATTCCTAATTAAAACTGTTCTTCGCTTTGGCTTGAACATCATGTTGGATACTTCCATGCCATCAAGGGGCAATTTCAATCCTTTTAATTGATGCATTGATATTTAATAGTCTGCTTGTAGATGGTTATTTTTTTCAATAATTCTTCTTTTCTCCCTTAGATTTTTGGTAGTGTAAAGGAGCTTAGCTTTTCCAAATTGATAATTAAGGTTTAGTGTAATATTTTGTATTCAAGCAATACCAATGATACACACATCATAGTTTAAAAGTTTTAGAAATAGTATTGATTTTTAGATATACACAATCAAATTTGATTAAAAAATTAGAATTTGGCTACATGTTCATTAAAATTAAATTTGGAAAGTTCAACAACTTCTGCCTGAAATTTCAGTAATGGAACTCTTTATACCACATAGTCCCAATTTGGGTTTATTTCTCTAAATACTTCCCTTCCACATTTAAAAACAATGGAAAAAGTGTCTGTAATAATGCTATGCTTAGCCACAAGTTTCCAGAATGTATTTTCAAATTCTGCCACACAAGGATGTGTGTCTTGGCAGCCGTTAAGATAATGCTAGTTGTTAGTGTAGGTCTGCAATTTTTAGTTTTTCATTTGCCATATAAAACCAGTTCAGGTAGATATTGTGCAGTAGTTGGCTGCCTTAATAGCCAGATGATTTTTTTATAAGTGGTTTGAAACTGTATGTGATAGACATGAAAACGGGATGCATTAAGATTGTCCATGTATTCATTTCCATGTGATGAAAATTTAAGAAAATGAGCAACCAGCCACACATGTATATCCAGCTTGACAAATAACTTTGTTATCATTAGACACACAAATCCATAATACAGAATGATTACTTGCAGATAGGGTTTGTGATGGTTCTATATTCATCTTATGGACACAAATGTTTTGTGACAATTTATTAATTAAAATTTTACCTACTTTACTACTTGAAAAATAATTATGAGAGTCAAGACTCATATAATTAAACATTTTTTGGTAATCATAGGCTTTACTTTTAATAAGATATTCAAATACAGCTGGATATTCCAAAAGGTGGCCATTCTCTTATGTTATTATTCCATGATTTTATAATACTAATTGATATAAACAACTGTCCATCTGAAAATAAATTAGAAAATACAAGTTTGTAGAAAAAACTACACAAAATCTGAAAATTTTGCATTAGACTTAATTCTATGATATTCTGTGAATGTTTTGGATTATTTTATGAATTAAACATGAATATAAATATTTCTTGATAGATAATAACAGTAGAATATTAGTAAAATAACAAAAGTCAATTTTGCCAGTTATTTTCTAGAAACAAAAAAATAAAAAAAATATGATTTAGATTTTCTTAATTTTACTTTAAATTTTTATCAGTTTTAAGATATTTTCTCACAATGCATGTAGCATGCTTTCTTTCTGTCATAAAAAATTTAAACTTGTGTAAAACTGATTAAAAATACGCTCTTTATAATTTAAAATATAAAAACCCTTACAATTACTAACAAAATGGGATGGGATATTATGAATGAATTTCTATTAGTAATTTCAAAATCAATTATATTCTCGATTCTATAGTTCTGCAGTTCCATAGTTCTAGCAGTATATTAATGGTGACACAACAATGGCACCACAGTACAGGAAAATACATGAATCTTCTCTGGAAACTTGTGGATGGAATAGAAGCCTTTTGGAGCTGTGCCTCCACTATGTGTAAAGCCACATTCCGGCTTTACACATAGTGGAGGCAAACACTACTTTATTACAAAATTCTGGACTATCAGATCTGTCACTGTGATTATCACCTGTTTGATCCTCTTAAGAAAGCCTTGGATGCCAGATGCCAATGTATGACAGACTCTCTGAAGTTGCAGAGTTTAGTAGCTCTGTCATCAGCCAAAAGACTTCTATTCTAGATTCATAGCATTGTTGCCAAAATGAGGAAGAAGTGTCAGCATGTGGAGAGGAGTACCTAGAGAAAAAAAATTGTAACTGTGTGACAGTTTTACCATCATTACTGAAATTCTAGATAGAAGTTGAACTGCGTTCCTATTTTACAAATGTCAATTTCAAAAAAATTATATGTAATATATGATTCATAACAAAATACAGTAAGACCCCACCAAACACGGGGGATGCGTTCCTAGACGACAAAGCGCTAAGCGAAACAGCATTAAATGAGGTCATTTTAACAGAGAATATGGGGAAAGGGAAACATGCAACCACAAATAAACAAATTTTACTGTAATTTTAAACTATTTTTATATTAATTTGCATAATAATATATGCTAAATAACAAACATATGCACACAGAAATGTAAAATTCATATTTTGTGATGAAGGTCCTTGCTTTTCTGAAATTCTTGTTTTTTGTAATAAAGTTGTGTAGTTTCATTTATCGGTTTTTTTGTTTTCTTAAGCAAATGTCGGTAGAAGAAGATTGCATCCAAAACGCCTCATTTTGCTTTTGCACTCCTTTCAAAATCTGGATCATTCATTACAGTTTGATCAACAATTTCGGTTATCGTTACCAAACTTTTACTAAGGAAATTACTGAGAAATTTTTTGGGTTCTTTGTTTTCAGAGTTACAATTTTCCAGCTCTACACGAATTTCTTGTTCTGCCAGTTCTTGAAGGTCGTCGTTGGTAAGGCTCTCACCAGAAACTTGCAGTAACTCCCCAATATCCTGTTCGTCTACATCTCCTAGTCCTGCTGTATCAATTAGGTTGATAATTTGGTCAATTTAACGATACAGCAATAGGCTCTTTTCATTGAGAATTCTTGGATACTTCCAGCCATAACTTCTTCCACACTCCATTCATGCATTTATCAGTTAATTCTTGCCAAGTGAAGTCGATATTTTCTATGGCAACCTGATGTTATATTTTTTCCAAAATTGCACAAAACAAACATAGATTTAAGGAAAGTACAGTGCTATGACGAATTGCCACCTTTTGCCGATTGGTTTGTGTTTTGGAATAATTTTATTATATACAAATCAATGAAATGCCATGTTAATTTGAATTGGTGTAAATTTTGAGCGTTTTTTAGGCTTCAAGCAGACTGCGTAATATTGAATCAGAATTAATCGAGACAGTGTTAAGCAGGGTCTCACTGTATACATCATATATAAAATTTTTTACATTTGAACTGAATAAATAAATTGTAGCAATATAAAAATAATTATTATAGTTATTTCAAAAACTTTAAAACAACAAACTCTTCAAAACTAATTCTAATTTGAAACAGAAATGAGTAAAACAATTGAAGATTTAAACTTCAAACTATTTTATTCAGTTCTACTAAATTAAAATAGAGAATAGCTTCAGAAATGTATGAAAGTCGTAAGTTGCAAATTAGATAGTATGATATAATCAGAAATGACATTCATAATATGAATCTTGTGATAAAATTTAAATCATGGATCAAATATATTCATGAGAGGACAGCATGACATTGGGATCACTGATTCGGACCAAACTTGGTGAGGATATGGTGCATCCCCAATGACTGACATGTGCTAAACAGTAAGGTGCACTACTTATAGTTAAACAGAAAATAGAGATTAAAAATTGCATAACAATTTAAAAGCTCCAGCATTTCTACTATTTCCAGAGCAGCAAGTAGCTCCACAGGAGCACACCAGTTTTGTAATGGGGAGATTGATACTGATGAGATTCAAAACACCAATGAGATTCTTTTTTCCCCTAAAACTATAATTTTCACTTTATTCTTCATAAAATATTTTTAAATTTGCTATATTTATTTAAAAATTATTTTCAAATATTCATGTATAGTATATACATGACTTATACATAATATTTATTTACAATTTATTTGGGAAGTTGTAAGATATAAACCAAATTATAATTATTCAAGACCAATTTTGCTAAAAAAAAAGACATTTTTATTAACATTATTCAATTTGTTTGCTCTTCAGGATCACAACTTTGTGGATGATTATTGTTTCATATGCTTCTGTAACAATTAACATTTTCTGTAGTGTGCACATTGAATAAATGCAGCATTCTTACAACAAATTTTACATATGTCACTGGAAAAACAAACTTGATTAAAGTTTAAAAACACTTTTCTGTCATCAACTAAATGGGGAAAAAAAACCATGCATACCATATCACATTTGAAAATATCAAATCATATTTCATTTTCTTCAGTTCCTCCCACTCATCATCCGACATAGATACTGATACCATACTCTCTGGCAATGATGTTACAAAAGACTCTTTCTTCACCAATATGAATCAGTTCACAATAAACTATTAATTAATTTTTTTCCAACATATTGATTATTTGCTAAGCAATGTTTTCTCCTACCAACTTTGCAAGTTCCAAAATTGATAAAGAATCCTTAGTTGCAATTAGATCTTAATTTTGAAAGATGCTTACACAATACATAAAAGCATCCTTTAAACATAATTTTGCCATATTGTTATGCAGTGATTCACCTGCAGAATATATTTCGATGCTATCAATGTTAGCATGAGATGTCAAAGCTATCTTTTTGTTGTTTGGTGAACGAAGATGCAATTATAGACACATTTAGTTTAAATAATGACTTTATTGCCAGATTAAGTATGTACAGAACATGAATATACAGAAAATGTTTTGTTTTAAAATAAATATTGTTGGGGATCATTTCTTAATTGCTTTTGACATTGACTTGTTACCGATTGATTTTATTGTTTTATTATTCTGTTTATTGCAGATTTATAGTTTCCTAAAAATAAAATCAATCTCTCTCTCTGACAATATAATAAATTTAAAAATATCAAGAATAAAGTGAAATTATAGTTTTGGGAAAAAATAATCCATTGATACAGACACCATTCAAAACAACAATCTCCTGATTACAAAACTGGCATGCCACCACGGAGCCACCAGCTGCTCTGTAACTTATAAAAATGCTGAAGCTTTTAAGTGATTATACAATTTTCAACTTTAATTTTGAATAGTACATCTTACTTTTTGGCACATGTCAGTTGTTGGGAATGCAATATAACTTCACTGAGGTTGAACAAAATCAGTGATTCCAATGTCATGCTAACCCATCGTCAGATATAGGACTTTTAATGATCATCATAACAGACAAGTAATCATTTCTGTTGTTAAATTAAGAATAAAATACATTTTAAATATGAATGAATTTGTCCTAACTAGATTTGTATACAAATTAAGAACAGCATTTAGCATTCTTGCAAACATACTTATTGTACGGCTATTGGGTGTGTTGATACTTATTTCGAAAAGTTTGTAGATTTTTAAAAGTAATACAAAAAGAAATTGATTATTTGAATTTCAATAAGTATTTAAGTTTTCAAAAATAACATCAAAATACAACTACAATACTCTTACTAATAAAAATAAAAAGATTATGTCACAGTAAAATTAATTTATAGATAATGTTCCATTCACAAATGCTCAGACTGGAGCATAAATATAGTTGAAAAATGTTATTCATTCTAATGATGATAACTTACTGATATAAACTTAAGAATGTTCTCTTCTCAGAGAACATTCTTAAGTTTTTGAACTATACTGGTAACATAATAATTTTCATATAATAAAAAATAACAAAATGTTACTTTTTTGTATACTTTCTCCTGTATTTATGTTATATATATCATGAAACTTTGAATATTTAACATGGTTTAAAATTTTTCTAGCTCTAATTATATCAGGTCAGTCCATAAGTCCATGGGCATTTTTATGACTTTGAGAAAAATCTTGTTTTGCTGTTAAAAATGTCAGTCTAATGTGATAATTTTTACACTGAAGTGTTAAATTGGATCTCATTCATATAATACTGTTCAGAATTGTGAACATTTCAGTTGTTTATTTTCGTTAAAATGAAAGTAGCCGATGAATATAAAAGACATGTTTTATACTTTTTATTTTTAAGTAGTGAGAATGCTACAAATGTAGCCAAAAAAATAAATACTGTACATAATCAAATTGTAATTAGTGCAAGGACAGCACAAAAGTGGTTTGAAAGATTTAGAAACAATGATTTTAGTGTGGAGGATAAGAATCGTGCTGGAAAACCCATGTAAGGAACTGAGTCCGAGCGTTATTTTTATTTTATTATTATTTTTCTGTTTTATTATCTTTTGTTTGGGGTTTATGTTTATTTAGGACGAAGGTTCCCCACCACTCTCTTGTTAGTAATGAAAAATGAAGATAAAACAACTCACGGAAAAAATAAGCGCCGTAGGAAAATCTTGCGCACTTGCGCTGCCCGGCGGAAGTAACAGCCCGCAGAAAAAAAAATGGAGGGGGGAGTCCCCACATTCACTAGTAAAGAAATACTTGATAAACCGTCTTAACATCCCAGAAAATTATGATAAATACTTTGTAAACGATTTATAAGCTTTGTCGGAAACTTAAAGCTGCAAGAAAAGAAAATTAATGTTAGCAACTAAGTATGTAAATAAGGGGAGTAACTCAGCTCAAGTGTGACGTCACCTCACAGTATAAAACCCGTACGTTAACCGAAGGAGAGAGAGGTGAATTCCAAATCGAGGCGACTTTGAGAGCGAGGTGAATTCAAAAGCGAAGTATTTTCTGATAGAAGTCCAGATTGATAATTGGACAATCCAAGGTGTTAAAGAGGAATTCGATTGACGATTTGACGATATCGAAAGGATTGAGGAAATAGTTTCTTCGTATAGTGAGGTGACAGATAGACGTTTAATTAGTAAGAGATTTTGTTCATAGTTTCTAAGTATTTGATTTGTCAAATTTTCAAAGGGGAATTAATATTAAGTTAAGCTAAGTAGCTGAGTTTATTGTCGGGTTGACTTGTTGATTTTCGTTAATAAATTTTGTTTGGATTATTGACATTTGTACATAGTACATTCTAGTTACTAATTAAATATATTTGAACTTTTGATCTGACTTGATATTTATCGTTATTATTACTAATTTTTCGGTGCACGCTTAAAAGCCCAGGCCTGGCAAACTAATCTCGAATCCGCGTAAAGTACCCGTTAGGTTAACGGAAGTTTTACCGACCGCAATTAGTGTCGGTTTCCTAAGATACTAAAAATAGTACTTTACACCCATTGACTTTGATGATGATCTCTCTGTACTAGTTGAAGCAGAACCATCTATAACAGTTGGTGAAATTGCAGAATGTTTAAATTCATCCCACGGAACAGTTCATAGACACCTACAACAAATCGGAAAAGTTTCAAAGCTAGGAAAATGGCTACCACATGAACTGTCAATAGCTAATCGACAACAATGCGTAAACATTTGCATGTCTCTTTTATCCCATATTGCTTTAGAACCTTTTCTTGATAGGCTGGTTACTGAAGACGAAAAATGGATCCTCTATAATAATGTGATGAGAAAAAGACAATGGATGGATCGCGACAAGCAGCCAAAACCGACTGCAAAAGGTGGGGGTTGCATCCAAAAAAAATTCTTTTTTCTGTTTGGTGGGATATGTCAGGTGTAATTCACTTTGAGCTGTTAGAACCTAATCAAACAATTACAGCTCAAATGTATTGTGAGCAATTAAAACGCTTAAATGAAAAATTGAAAAAAAATCGACCATTGTTAGTGAACAGAAAGCAGGTTCTCTTGCAGCATGACAATGCCAGACCACACACTGCAAAAGTAACTGTACAGAAACTTGAAAGCTACAACTGGAAAATTTTACCTCATCCACCATATTCGCCAGATATTGCTCCCAGTGATTATCATCTTTTTCGCAATTTGCAGAATTTTTTAAAAGGGAAAACTTTTGAGGGTGGGAACAATGTAAAAAAGGCTATTTCTGAATATTTTGATTCGAAACCGAAATCATTTTACGAAGATGGGATTAAAAAGCTACCATCAAGATGACAAGAAATTGTACAAAATAATGGTGAATACATTATAGATTGAAATAAAATTTAATTAAAATTTTTTGCTGCTTTTTTTGTAGATAAAAATACGCATGAACTTATGGACTGACCTGATAGTTCAATGAATCTAATCAATGGCTTTTCCTGAAAATTTGCAAAGATTATAAACTAGATCAGAGTTACTGACTGGTATTTTACTTATTGTATATACCTTAAGAATATACATAACTTCTTTATTTATGTAAGGATAGTTCCAAAACATCTTGGATAATTTAAATTCAAGTAGAATGCAATATTAGGCTTATGAGAGTTACTCCTGCTGGTACATATAAGATAAATAAAATAAACACTATTCATTTTAAGAAGCCCATTTTTACAATAGATTGTTTCTCCCAAAAAAATGTTTAATGTCTCATCTTAAAATCCAAATTAAGAACTACTGTTTTAAACTAATTTCAAAATTATAAAAATTTCAAATTGAAAATAATTAATTTCTACATTATTTAAGTTTTATTATCTGCAAAATATTTTTGTTTTAAATATGCTCAAAACTGAAGCAAGTATCTTATCAATATTTTTAAACAGGAAAAGGAAGTGTTCAAAAACTAAAATTAATAATCATTTTACTTTAAAAAAAAAAAAAACAGAAAATTGTAATGTACTATAAGAATATTTTTTACATCTATGAACTTAGTTACATATTGGGTTAAAAAGCTTCATTTCCTAGTCTTAATAAAAAAAAATCTATCTTACTGTGAAGTTAAATTTCACTTCATTTGATATACCATAGCTTAATTAACTCCTGAGAGCCTATAACATTATAGATTTAGATATACATGATTGAATTTTAAATCTATTACTTGAACAAAAAAAATTTTTAATATTATTGACTCAAGTAATAGATTTAAATAATTTGATGATAATCAAATCATATTAATATATTATTAATCAAATACAATTAAAAACTCAGTACATTACTGTTTTAAAATTATAATAAATATACGTTTCTCACAAAAATTTATGTAAATTTCTAAAAATAAATATGTTTTATTTGTAAAATTTTTTAAATATAATTTTCTTTAATAACATTAACATAAAATTAGCATAACAATTTAAAGATAAATTGCAAAATAAAGCCAAGTTTAATAAATTAAAAGATCAAAGTCAGGTTTAACAGAAAACAAAAATACAATGTAAAAGTAGTTAGACGATTAGAGTTTTTGAGGTACTGTATTTCCAAGAATGAAGATATTGTCTACATAAAATTCAAGCTTAAGAGCAATCTAACATTTTAAAGTCTTAATTCACAATATTATTATTTAAATTAATTAATTACACTAAAGCTACATTTAAATTTTTTGTTGTTATTCAGAATTAAATTTATTAAAATATGCTAAATAAAATCAAGATTCTCAGGATTTCAATAAAAATATAAATAGTATATTTTTAAAATTAATCAAATAGATTCTTCAGATAACTATCTGATGGTTGCAATATATGAAAAATACAAATTTTTATAGATGCTGTCACCTGTTGCTACAAAAGTTAATTATGTAGTGCATCTTATTCCAATTTCATGTTTTTGTGTTTTTTTCTATTTAAAAAAATCATTGATTTCAAGACAGATTCAATAGATGTAGCATTGTTTTTAAAAAAAGATTCAAAATGTGTATTCATATTATTATACAAGAAAAATATAAAATCATATATTATGAATATTAAAAATTTATAAAATCTACAAAATTATAAATACAATCATTATATAACACAAACAAATTCCATAATCTGTATAATAAAAATATTAAATTTTTGATTATATTTAAAAAAATGTTTTATAAATAGTTTGAAATAATACTAACAAAAATTACAACAAATATTCTATACCAAAATCAATTACACACAAGTGTTTTTAAATTAAAATAATAATATTAATTTATAACTAAGAATGAGAAACATTGCTTGTTTTTAAACTATAGTGTTACATATAATTTTATAAAACAAATATTTTGGAAAATCATGTATATAATTTGAAGTTATGAATAACTCATAAAAATTTTAATAATTGTAATGAAAGCTTTCTGCCATCAATTTCTGTTGTAATCATTTGAATTAAATCACACCTTGTTTCTTCTGCAATAATCATTTAACTTTATTCAATATAAATTGAGATAAAACAGCAGCATCGTGCGATTATTATTAACTTTTGACAGGGACAATTGATTAAGTTGATATATTTCAAATTAATATCCAGCCAATAAGACTTTATTTACAAAAGAAGTGAAATGAAATTAGAACTGAACAATAAGACTGTGTCCCATTAAAAAAAAAAAATAGGTTGCATATATTTAAAATAAGAAATATAAGAATGAATGATTTAATATGACTGCAAAAGCTGATAACAATCTTTATTATTGGTAAAATATTAATCATTATTGTAGAAAAACAAATTACCTATGAATCAAACTGCTAAATTTTTTCTTATAACATTTTCAAATACCTAAAACATAATTCTAGAATTTAAAAACTATACAAATTTTTAATGTTTATACAGTAATACATTAAGTATTTCAACCAATTAACTTTATATTATAAATTATATTCAAAATAAAGTTAAGTAAGTATGTTCTTTAGAAATTATCTTCATCATTGATGCATAAAGAATAAAATTCATTGTTTGAAAACAGTTTATGCTTCTATTTATCTTTGGATCTTAAGGATATTCTTAGATATAGGAATAACAATTCTTGAAAAAATTTAATGTATAATAAAATTTTTTACTTCTAAAAATTACCTGTTTTTATAATTTTCAAGGTATAAAAGAATCAATATAAATTTAACTTTTCATTGTCATATATTCCAGATTCAAACTGATAAAAAATATTTCCAAACTTTAAGATATGGTAAATATTACTAAGCATTTATGGCATGCATTACTATTAGTTAAGTAGTCTAGTAAAGTAGTAATAAACTTTTTGATGAAAATTTAATTTGAATATTAAAACAAGTCACAAGATATAAAAATTAAACAAAATTTTATTTTAGAATCATCACAACAGTCTTCAATGATACAATGCAAATTATTATAAACAAAAAATCATATTTAATATAATTTGCTTTTAAATGTATAGTGATCAAGGAAATGAAAATAATTTCCTTTTAACCATACTTAATTTGCAGATTATATTTACTGAGACTGAAGAAATCAATGTCAAATACAACTTTAAAATTTCAAAAGATGAATTAGATTATAGATCAATATGATTTTGCACTTAAATATGTTTTACCATAGAAGAAATATCTAGCAATTACTCTTAAAAAAAAAATTTTAACAAAAAATAAAAACATTTACAGAGTTTGAATCATTTTTTACCTATAAAAAGTAATTTGATCACAAGTTAAGATAGCTGAAAATGAAATAGAAATTCTAAAAACTTGATTTAAAAAATTAAATGGATGCTGATAATTGTTGATTTAATTGAAAATTTTCAGATTTTAAATTAAATCAATAGTTGTTATAACAATTATCACAAATATAATACAGAGCATATAAAAAGATTTGCCATATTTACTCGCATATAAGACTGACCTCGCATATAGGATGAGGTGTGACTTTAAAGATCAAAATAAAGAAAATTAGAGTTATGAATACAGTTCTAATTTTATTTCGTTTAATCACAAATAAAATATCAAATGAATGTAAATGCATACATTGTCCTGCAAAAATCACTGGCATTTTAAACTTTAAGGAACAATCTTGTAAAATCAAAACATAATTTGTTCATGTAAAGCTGGACAATCGGGAACGTTTTGCCAATCCTTAACAGTTGAATCCACTCTCCGTTGATTACATTCATGAGTTTCTCCAAATTCTGATTTCTGAATAATCATCTGTTTTCATGTGAGAATGGATTAAAACTGATTTTGGGCTCCCATGTGATTCTGGAATCTCAATCTGGAATTCTATTCAAAATATATTCAATATATTGTTATTCATCTTTACTACTGACAATATTTAAGAATGATTCAAATGATCCAGATAAAATACTTATGTTTTTAAATACAGAAGGGTAAACATCCAGTAAGAAATGCAAATACATGGTTCACAAAAATTATTTGAAAAAGCACAAAGAATCTGTCGCTTACGCTTATAGGACAACCTAGGAATTTGAAACTATGATAAATGAATAAAAACCTTGTCTTATATGTGAGTGAACACAGTATATCATGTAATCTATATTAAACAGAGCCAGCTCAATGGGTGAAGTGACAACATGATTGCTTCAAGTGAGAAAATGAGAGGTGTGGACAAAATGTTCAAAAGGAAAAACAAATATAAATAAGCCAAACACATTAAAGTTCCATATATTTTGTACTTTAAAGTTGTTTATAAATAGCTCTTATAAGAATACCAGTGCTAAAGTGCTCTCTAGTGACAACCATTCTGGAAACGGGCAGCAAAAATCGGTTTCACCTCAAGTGCAAATTACCATCAAATCAGAACTGATATTAAGCAAAGTTCTGAAATTAACCTAATGTACAAAACTTTCAACAGTAGCTTATACTTGTATCAATTAAGAAATACTTTAATAAAGCTACAAAAATCACTCTTTTAGTTTAGTTATTAAGAACATGTTATATAGAAATCTTACAAGATTTCTAGATGAAATTGCTTCAGTAGAAAAAACAAGCTAAAGAAATGCATCCAAATTTGGTATTTTTCTGTAATTATAGTTTATATAATTGCAATATTTGTAAGCATAGTTTCAAAACAAATAGAAGTGACATTATGTTGTCTTTTATATTGACTACTCATTAGTTTCATATTTTTCTGAGATTTAGTTTTTGAGTTTTAAACCATTCTATATTTTGTAATTGATAAAAATCAGAAACATCTACTAATAAATCTTTCATTAAATTTTTAAATATTTTTATTTAGTGTATATTACTTATTCTACAATCTGATAATAGCTTTAAATTTTATTTTTTCATTTTTAATTTAAATATAATTTTAATTATTAAAGTAAAAATAGCCAAAATGCCAGAAATAAATAACTAGAAAAATATTTGTTTTCTTTATTTTATAATTAATGAGTAAATAATATTAATTTCATTTTAAAACATTATAAAATATTTTACTACTTTATATTTTTTTATTTAAATTTATTGATAACTAACCATGAATTAAACCTACTCATACAATTAATATAAACAAGATTAAATTCTATAAGACTTAATTATGAGCTTGATCATTATATAAATGAAATTAATATATTTTCACAATTGTTAAGAAAAAAAACTATATTCTACTTAAAAAATTTGAAAAATATATTGTATTTTAATTCTGATTTAAAATATTTAACACATTTAACTGTACTGGTATTTAAAATTTTAATGTACCAAATATAT
The DNA here is from genome assembly GCF_030686945.1 of Centruroides vittatus. Taxonomy (NCBI): domain Eukaryota; kingdom Metazoa; phylum Arthropoda; class Arachnida; order Scorpiones; family Buthidae; genus Centruroides; species Centruroides vittatus. The sequence continues at coordinate 2,361,025 of NW_027120741.1, forward strand.
AGGAAAATATTATATATTTAAATGTAATATTTTTATTTAAGATTAAAAGGCGTTTACATTTGGAACATTGGAATAAATGGATATAATTTAAATTGATTTTTCAACATAATTTTTTTTTTTAATATTAATGGATGTATATAACAATGATTAATTTTTTTGCTTTATCATGCATATTATTTCTAACGTTATTAATTTCATTTAGACTATTGTGTCTATTTTGCACACGGATTGCAGGAATTTTTGGGGGATGTGTGTGTGTGTGTGTGTGTGTGTGTGTGTGTGTGTGTGTGTGTGTGTGTGTGTGTATCAATATATACTAATAAATATGCTTCAGAGCATAAAACTTTGAATTTCATCAAAATCATGAAAGTACATATCACTTAATATTCCGCAATAACTGTTCCTTTTATAAACAATTATTGAACAACAAATAAAGCAAAATCCATAAATTGTTAAACTGTTTGTGTTTTATAACATCTATAATTAAACCACAACTGTTTTACCTGACTAAAGTATTAATTCATAAATAAGTAAATCCAATATAATTTAAGCATAATGAAATGATCTGATGATTTTGAAATTACATATAAATGAACATGTAAATGAGTTTCATAAATATCTACGAATCCAAAATTAAGTTTTGATAATTTTTTTATATGGTTTCTGATGTTTTTGTATTATTTCAAGCAAAACCATTAAACTGTACAATCTATATAACAATAACAGAAAATTCATTAAAAAATTATTCAATATAACAAATTCACAAAACTGAAAAGTTATAATTTATTTTATTTACCATTATATTTTGATGCAATTTAAAATATATTTGCATTACGAATCTATTTTAAATTAAATAATGCATTATATATTACACTAGTATATTATTTAAGTTATATCTATAATTTAAATATATATTATTTGACTATAATTTCTGAATAAATTCAGGCTATATTATTATATAAAAAATAGGTTTAAAAAACATTTTAAATATAGAATTATAATTAATTTACATTTTCAAACTACAAGATGAAAAATATTTCTGTCTTAAAAAGTCATTTTAAAATAAACAATTGTGATTTCTTTACATTGTAAGTACAATGATATATGGTATATTTATGATAATTACTATAATAAATAGTTTATCACTTTGCAAATTATCTTATTTTAATTAGGATATGATGTATATGTAGATCATTAGATGCAAGGCAATCATTTTAAGCAAATTGCAAATGTTTATATTAATTACTTTTAATGTTTCTCATTGAATAAAAACAATTTAATAATATAGATATAAGCATAGATGGGAGAGGAAAATCTATGAACAGAAATAGAATCAGACATGGTGCATAATACCTATATATTATAATATGAAAGTTAAGCTTATTTAATGCAAAATGAAAATTTTATAGTAATAATTTTTATGCAAGTAGATCTATAACGTAATTAATCAATCGAATATTTGTTATTTAAGTATTATAATGGCCGGCGATTATATTATAATCGACTATAAGGATTTAACGTTCGAAAGTTGACAAGAAATGACGGGAAAGGATATTAGGAAAGGGGAAAAAAAGCGAGTATGTACCAAGTCCGAATCAAAGATGGCCGTATCGAAATGGTTTTGGAGAAGAGCCGAACTCACCCAAAAGCAGTAGTTTGAGTTCTCTTCTGGCGTCTCTCTTGTCCTTCCTCAATTGCCTCTCGATCTCCTGGTTGATTCTCTTCTGTTCTTTGGCCTCTTCGCTCAAACAACAAGCCATGATGGACGCCTACTTCCCACAGAAACACCGGACAGAACACAACAGAACCACAATCTGCTCGTTCAGTAGCGACAGAAGCCGATTCCGTCGTCCATAATTAACGAAAAAAAACCCTTTTGCGGAATCTCCTCCCCCCAAAAACGGACGATCAGAACCTTTTGGGCTGGGTGTGGTGGTGATGAAGCGACCACTTACTTCGCATCCTCCGAGGCGAAATTTGCCTAAATAGTCCGACAGTCGTCGAATGATATTGGCTGGAAGGCTGCGAAGAAATCGAACCGCTTCTGTTCGCTATTAACACGATTTCTAACGACCGCAACGAAGACGATTTCGCACAAAACGAACGACCATCAATCGAATCGGTCGGTCGATGTGGTGGGAGGGACGGCGCACCTTAGAACAGCCGGATCCTGCACCTATTATGGGATGGATTCATTGACGGACGCCAAATTCGCTTTCATTGAAATCATCGCTGACCATAATCGTGACGTAACACGATGCTGAATGAACCTCTCTCCACACTTACCATTAATCGCTTTCTGTGTAGTAAATCGCATTAACACCACAAAAAATATACATGCCATATTCAAATATATATATCCACCCTTATATTATTCCAATCCAATATCGCACTGCAATTACTAAAATTATATAATTACAACGGAAAATTCACTTGTTCTAAAGAATAAGTGAATTTTCCGTTGTAATTTTATAAATACTTAACTACTTCACGGCTTTTTTACTTTTAAAAGAATCATAACAAATACTCCAATGTTAACGTTTTTTTTTTTTAGTTTCTATCAATTTTAGAAAATATCATTGCAATTCCCGTGTAATTATATTAAATTATGCGCAATTTTAAACATAAATTTTATTGCAAATAATTCTTTTAAACTTTTAATAACATTATTTCCTCTTTCGTAACCGATTCTAAAAACTTTTCGTATTTAAAAACCAAATTAATAATTATAGTATCGTTGGAATGTATTTGAATAATATACAATCTTTAAAATATAAATTTAAATATATAAATTGATCGATTTTATATTTTAAATGGCAGATAGAAAATTTTCTTATAAATAAGACTTGCAGAAACGGCAATCTTAACTACTAGATGGCAGCAGTTTCCAAGTGATAACGGGAGTGATAATGTTTTCTAAAATTTTTTTTTGTTTTCAATTTTGTACAATTTTGCTTCAACGCCTAAGTACAACTACACAGTGGGCGTGGTACTGAAAATAGAATCTTTTAGAAATTAACATATTTTACTATTTGTATAAAGCACATGTATGTAAATATTATAAACGGTATTATGGCATACCTTCCATCTAATTATTAATCATCTAATGAATTTTTAACCTACTGAATATATTATAAAAGGGCGGACGAAACTAATAAATCGCTTTTCTTTAATGAAATTTATTGTTTTCCACATAAAATTCGAAATTTATTGATAAATTCGTATTTAGGAAATCGGAAATCAATCGAATTTATTTTACTTTTTATGATTAATTATTAATAATAAATTAAATTTTAAAAGCATTTTGGTGAAATTTGATTACTTTTTTTTAAATTTAAAACTTTGAAACCGATTAATTATTTTTAAAATGTGTGCCGCTGGTTTATTCGTATAAAATACTTATATTGTTAATTAAAATGATGCTATAAGCTATAAAGAATTCTCAAATATTAATAACTTCATCATAGCACCTTACATTTTAAAAGTATTTTAGATATATGTCTATATTATTCATATAAATATTTCTATTATATGTTACTATCCCTTATGCAGCACAAATTTATGTATTTAAATGATTTTTTCCTATCAAAATTTCCATAAAATACAATAAGCTTATGCATAATTTATTAATGAATTAAAAAAATAAATTATTACCTGGTGATTGATTTTTTAATTTATAAAATAAAACCAATAATTCAGTTTAGAATACAAGAAAAACAATTAAAATAGAATGTGCACAAATTAATTAATTCTCTTTATATAATGAACTTTGTTGTAATTATTGATTTTTTTGTAAAATATAAAAATTTATTTGTGCTTTAAAAAAATTAAATTAAAGCTATTATCAGGTCGAGCCTGTCATTTTGTAACGTTTCCTTGCAACACCCTAGAAAAGATACAGTACTTAGATACGCCTTTAGTTATAGTTCTATATTTTTATATTTGAATATTTATATCTTAAAAGAATAAAAATTTCATATAAAAAAAATTATAAATTATGTATAATCAATAAAAGAACATGTTAAATATGTGAAATAAGTTCCTTTTTTGATTTTCTTCTTTAAAAAGCATTACAATGTAAAATTATATTTTAAAGTTTTACGAATTAATAATTTCATTCCAATAATTTAAATGTTTCAAATTTTCCCAACGATCACGCAATCTTCATCAAATGTATAGCGTGGATAGTATTATTACATAATAAATTATAAAAGTCATTGTGGAGACATGCAATATTTATGCACTTTCCGTGTTTAATTCTAATTGCAAAAGTAAGTTATTTTGTCAAAAACGATGCTAATATTAAATATTTAGTGTTTTTATAATGCGTGGATTACTCATTTTTTTACAATTCTGTGATGATTTTATCCTAGAAAAGTAGGTTATTTTTATTTATAAACATAATTCATTACCGTGTTAAAAGAAAGATGAATGTATTTATTCATATTTATTCACAATAGTAAAAATAATTATAATAATATTAAAAGCTACATAATTATTAAACATTTCTCTTTGTGGTTTAGTTAAAATAGGTCATTATCGTACTCTCAACGATAAAAAATGATATTGAGTAAGAAAATTATCATTAATAGATGATAATTTTCTTACTCAGATAATGATAAAATATGAAATTATTTCGTTAAAAATTATTTGTATTAATATAAATGTTCTGTTATTCTAAAAGCTGGTTACCATTATATTAAAGTTTATTTTACAAACAAAATTTTGCTCTAAAAAATAAACTAAATTTATAAACAGTGTAATATAAAACAACAGTGGAGTGCCGTCATTGGAAGCGATGGAAGCGCCGATTCCACCTTCCAATGACCTTCCCTTGAATTTTATAAAATATAAATTTTCATATTTTAACGTACTTTGAATTAATTAAAATTAATATTTTATTATAACTGCATTATGTATCTTTTACAAATTTCTATACTACATGTGAAAAAAAAACGATAAGATTGCTATTGTATATTCGAATAATTCGGTGGCGGAAGGAATGTCGAAACCGGGCCAGTCTCCAATCAGCCAGATTATATAGGCATTAGCACATGCGGTTTACAGTGCACCAACCTCACCCGGTTTAGCTGGTAGAAGCGACACACTCGTAAAGAGTACAGCTTTATATCCCGGAGCGGTTGTGGGCTGTTATCCGCCTGCCTGTCAACTTCCAAGCAGCCAGATTATAGGCATTGGCGCATGCGCTTTACATAGCACAAACGTCACGGTTTAGCTGGTAGAAGCGACACACGCGTAAAGAGTACGCGGCTTTATATCCCGGAGCGGTTGTGGGCTGTTAGCCGCCTGCTAGATATTCGGCCACCCTCGCTCGATTATGTGAATCACGAGCAGACTAGATCAACGGCGGGCAACCCGCGGGCCAGCTACGGCTGGCGAAAAGTTTCTATCCGGCCCGCGAGATCTTTAATAGATTATTAAATTGGAAAAATAACTAATTAATAGTTATTTTTCCAATTCTTTGTAATTTTCGAAAACGATAAGAGAAATAAATGTAGTAATTAACTTTTTATATATTTATTTCATATTTGCAGACTAAAAAAATTACGAGTCACAAGAAGGCGTCAATTAACTACTACGGCGCGGAAAAAAACGTAAAATTTATTCTGGCCCATGTTATAAAAAGGGTTGCCCACCCTAGACTAGATTTATAACAACCCAACCGATAGGAGTTTACTGGCACGTTTTTATGATAGTTCTGTATAGTTGACAGGAGTTTAAAAAAACTCCATTAAAATATTTGATATATTTATTCTGCGTTTATTCCGCTCTCCCATCTTATATTACTTACGGATTTCGATGTTAAACCGGTGATATTACGATTTAGTATGTCCCATCTGTAAGGGGATGCAGAAAAAACGTGTACAATTCTAGTACAGTGTTAAAAATTAACTGTTACTTTGGCAGCATCATTTACAACCAAATTCAATGAATGAGACGTACAGTACATACAATGGTACAAAAAAAAAGCTCTAGAATTTATTTTCCTTAAATTTACGATTTATATATCCGTTGTCATAAAAATTTTCTTTCCACTGTTTTCCCAAGACTACAGATATTCAGGTACAAAGTAACTGGTTTCGACTTATTTCTACTTAAGAAGTGACTAAATAATTAAGAGATTAGGGAATGGGGACATAAATAAAACCCTGTTGAAAGAGCCAGAATTTTACTTCAACAAAAGCTTAACAGAACCAATCACTCGCTCAGTACAGTGGGAAACTGATTTCCGTGTACACCTGGTATTAAAACGAATTAGTTAGAAAACGAATGACTATTAAGTTTAACATAGTTAGATTTTTACAGCTACGGTGAGAAACGTTTAAAATTTACAACAGCCCTGTGGCGTCCTTTGAGATATACTAGTGATGCGACAAAAGAGGCATTTGACATTGACCGGTATCGGCACCCTCGGGATTTGGCACGCACACACTCACTACACACCTACCTGGACCGGCACTAGTTCCATCCATTAGCTACTCGTATCAAGATATTTGACTAAGTGGATTGTTTTAAGATTTAAAAAGTAAAGACTATTTTATGTTATTTTTATGTACGTTTCTTTACAAAGCTATATTTTAATTATAATTTTCTTTAAAAGTATATTAATACAATCGAACAATACATTGTACCAGGTATGTATATCCACCGCACATTTTATTTCACCGAGTAAGTTTTTATAATTTATTTTTAATTTTAGCCCTTATATCGTGGCTAGCGATTCAGAATGTAATTGTGATATTAAAAATACATTTAGAGAAGTCTACAGTTTTTACTGGCTTATCGAACAAATGAATACGAATGGACCCTAGACCAGTGATTCTTAACAGGGGGCCGCGGCCCCTGGGGGTCCATAAGAAGTTTGCCGGGGCCGCCAAATTATGCAAAATTTCCTTCAGAATATAATAAAAAGAAAATTGATGTATAATCCGAATATCGTATTGAAAAGTGAAATAAGAAAGATAAAGTTTTCCTATTTAGTTTTTATTTATTTATTTTGTATTTCTTCCTACATACAACTTTGTTAGTACAGAAGAAATAAATGTAAATATGCTACTTACACCGCAGTATTTACTTCTTTTATTCCAAAGCAATTTTAAGAAACTATTAATGCTTGGAATTTTAAAAATAATTAGGAAAAATAGTAGGCTTTGAAAATTTAAATATTTTTGCAAAAGATATGCAAAATCCTTACGACAAGTGGGCGTTTTAGTTTTAGTTTAGTTTTAGCATCGACATTGGATCGATTTATCGACATGTTTCTTATTTTATTTTCTGTTAAAAATTAATGAATTTTCATGTTTAATTGTGAAGTTTGAATGTTATTTAAATAGATAATGAAATAATAAAGTTATGATTTACATTTATTATATAAAAAATAAAGCAATAATAAAAAAATCAATTTATTATAGATAAATTATCAAATTATCAAATATAAATTATTATTAAAAAATGGGGGTCACAAAAAAATTATGAAATATTTGGTGGGCGGCGAGTATAAAAAGGTTAAGAACCACTGCCCTAGACCATCACTGACGCGCAATTAACTGATTGCCCCTGGAAGTCGGCTTCTTACAGAAACACAGCTTCCCTGTCATCAAATGTCACGGCACGCCACTGTAAAACAAAGAAAGAATTCATAAAAGGAACTAAGTGGGCTGCAACCCAGACGTCTTAAAATCGAATGTCCTAAAATGGAAAATTTTAGAAAATTAAAATGAAATCCTCACATGTAACAAATTAGATCAAGATGCAAATTCATGTTGGTTAAATTCGACAGCCTCATTTGATAATGATTCGTACTGTATTCTAATTCTAATAAAATCTACAGGAAAAAAATGATCTTTCTATACTTTTTGTTCATGCTAATGTTTAATTAAATTTTTTATAATTATTTTTTAAAATAACTGAGTAGCCAATCTTTTAATCAAAAATATAAATTCTAGAGTAAAAAGAAAGTCAGATCGCCATTAAAATTAGTTATGTAGGTATTCGGCATGAATCTGAAATACATGACGAATAAATTAAATTTCCATTCAGAAGTAAATAAATTTTTCTTGTAATTTTTAATCTCCAAGGTGAACGCTTGTTGGTTATTATTTTATTTCCTTGAAATGTTTTAGGAATTTCTAGCTTAAAATTTGAGAAACTCAGTAATTATTTTCGGATCTACATTATTTGATACTTTACATAATATTGAATAACATTACAAATCCTTAGTGGCTTAATTAATAATGTTGCAAATCATTTGGAATCATTTAAAATGCAAGGATTAATAGCATTATACCAGAAATAAACTTCATGCGAATCTTTTCTTAGAAGGAACAGGTACAAAATTTAAAAAGTTTACTTCCGTTTCTGGAAAACGTTATTTTCCATCCTTCTAGAAAATCGTACTGTCTTAATTTATATGCTTAAAATCTTCTCACACTCTATGAACTTTATATCATATTTTTCGCAGTGAATATAATTGTATACACAATTATTAAAAATTTTATAATACAATACAGTTCCTTTTTGAATTTTGAAGGTAAATACGAAAGATCTGATTATCGGAGAATCGGGAAGAATACGGCGAAAAGAATAGTTTATTTTCATACATTCAGGAAAGCGAAATTTTGTTTAATATACCTAGTTCCGTTAACGTGGACGAAATTAAACGAGTCATATACATTTTACTATTAACAAAACATTTTAGGAGCGTTTATAATGCATTTTCTCATTTATCGCTGAAGAGATATGCGTTTATGAGGCTAGATCAACAATACATTATCTAGGAGGTATGTGGGGACTCAATGTATCCTGAACAGATCACAAAATTTCCTGGCAGTGCAAGCCCGGATTCGATCCCAAAGTCCTTCAGAACAATAGACAGACTCCTAAACCGCTTTGTCATACTCTCTAAGAATACTGTAATTTATAAGCCTACGACCATCGATTAGTCATCGTTTAAAGTGTCAGCCTACCGATGATGATACAGCTGTTACCAGTAGCGTAGCGAGGGGGGTGCAAGGGGGTATATCATGCACCGGGCGCCACTCTCAGAGGGGCGCCCAAATGGTCTCCAAGACAAACTATATGTGTTTCTGGGGGGAAGAGGGTGCCAATAAAGTATCGGGCGCCAGTTATGTTCGCTACGCCACTGGCTGTTACGAATGGTAACATTAATTGAACGATAATGTAACTTATGTAAAAATAGTTAAACGTTAATTGGAAAACTAAGTTTGCAATAATGATAGCTTTTATAAAATGCTAAGAGATTTAAGTGAGATCCTAAAAATGGTTTGAACTGCTAAAGTTAGCTTGAGACCAATAGAAATAATTGAAGGCATCGGTGCAAAATCTGGTCAATACCATTTCTTTTTCTTTTTTTTTTTTTTTTTTTTTTTTTTTTTGCCTTAAAATCAAAACTTGACAAATCATATGAAATTAAATGTATCAGAATGCAGATTTATTAATCAACAAATATTAAAAGTATACAATACATATTTTATAATGTTAAAATTAGATATAATAACGTCAACTTCTGTTTGTCGTTGTCGATATCAGGTTCTTCTGTATGATAAAGTAAGATGTATTTGATACAACAACATTTATTAGAATATAATAATACCTTTTCTCATTTTTGGCACATGCGAGTATTTCTAGCCGATACCAGAAAAATAAACGCTTTTCGAACAAATCGGTTCACGAACAGAATTTCGAACTCAAAATTGCACCGGTTTCCGTACCATAATTTGGTTGCCGAACAAGCTATTCGGCAAGGGCCGGCTACAGATTACAAAGACAGATGGTCAACTTCCTATGTTAATATTGGTTATCAAAATAACTCTACGTAACCTCCAGCTGCAATTGCTAATAATCCAGACCTTTATAAACATATGATAATCATTAGTTTAAAATACAACAATATTTTTCAATTATTATAATACAAAATGACAGAAATGACTTCTATACGTTGCATTTACGATTAAAAAAAATTATAATAATAATCAGAAATTACGAAAAGTATAACACAAACATGTAATTAACTAAATAAACAAGTGATATCACAAAACAAGCGAGAAAAATTAGAGAAACAGACAGAAAATGAAACACTTACTTCAATACTAAACATGACCCACTTCTATCTAAGCAGTATGTTCATTTAAAAAAACGATAATGACGAATTTATTTAAAAATAAAATCCAAATCAAAAATAACTATGTAAAATAAGTACGAAAGTGTACGATCGCGAAAACTGCTTATGTCTATGATGTATAGTTTCAACAAAAATTCGATTTAAGCTACCGGACGTTTCCTTACGCCAGGGATATTTTAAAACAACCGTCTAGCTGGAGTGAAAATCGGTCAACAAAGGGTTAAAGAAAGTCGTCGGTCGACCAACCAACGACAGGACTACTAAGTCAAAAATTAGTGGCGCCGAGCTTGCCTGGCGTCATTAGACATCACGACACGAATCATCGATCAGGTTGTTATTTAGTTTTCAAGCGCATGCGTGGAAGATACTACTTTCGTATTTCGGTACGCACCACAGTTAAATTTAAATCAAATTAATCAATAAAAACCGCATTAATTGACACTCACGTAATATAAATGGCTTCCAAGAATTCGTGTTTAAAGGTGCTTAAGTCAAATTAAATAACAAAATTTTATAAATATGATATTATATATTATAATATCACATTTAACATTTATTAGTACAATATTATTTAATATAATGTATTATATATAAAATTACATTGCATTTGTAGGCATTTTTATGCATGAAATACAGCTAAAAAGGTAAAAAAGGGGCTTTATCTTAGAGGTCAAAAACGATTAATCTATGGCCGCGTTTCTTTATGCAGCGCTCGAGAAGCGCTTTACAGCAAACACACTGGAACTGGTTTCTAATTGGCCAACACTGCTTGTGACGTCATTTCGCTACACTCTCGCTGCATAAAGAAACGCGGCCTATTTTATATTGTTTCTTATGGAAAAATTTTTTTCGGTTTTAGAACAAATTTTAAGAATGAATTATGTTCGAAAATCGAGGTTTGACTATACTAACTTTTAAATATAAATATTTTATATATTCCAACATTTTCAGGTAAAAGCAGTTACTATGGTTATCGCATAACTATCCCCTATTAGATTGCGAAGTTTTAACCCAGTCGGTAGGTCACATTTCAGCCGTGTTCACTATCGGAGAATTTTTGCTAAGTCTAGTTACGTTGCGATGCTGAACGTGTTTCTAACTACTTGACTCCTCACATACTACTAGAATTTTAACTAGTTCAGTGAGCTTGTTTTGTCCAGGAACTCCCTAGTTTTATCTTTGCTAACTTCTACTAGTGATGTCATTGTTTTTGTCTTGTAGGATTTACAAGATCGTGCAGGACTAAATATACAGTATTTTTTTATAATGGTCAAAATTATTATAATTATTTATTACGTCAGTCGCCATTTTACACACGATCAGGCTAACTTGCTAACTCAGCATACCATTCTCTCTCTCTCTCTCTCTCTCTCTCTTTTTTTTTTTTTTTTTTTTTTTTGTAACTCTTTTCGCCCTGTGGGCATTAAGAGGGTCTTTTTTAGCAAGCTCATTATGGGTTCAGCCAGGCACACAATGGGGTGAGGAACGGGGCCCAACATATCCGGACAGATCACCTCTCCGAAAAATTCCTGGGGATTTTCGACTCGTCTGGATCCAATCCCGGGTCCCCAGACGGTAGGCTACCATCTTGACCGCTCGACCATCCCGCCATGCCTACTTTCCATCGAAGGTATGACGTAGAGTGACGTTGAGTCAATGGCGAGCAATCGATGGCCACCAAGCGGGCGATGATCGAACAAATTTGTTTTGATATCGCCTTGTTGCCGGCGGCCTTGATTCATTTTGCTGGTGGATAAAGCCACTGATGTGCGCCATTATGTAAGGACTTTACGCCTTTGTATTGCATTGTCTGCATGTGCTTATATATATATATATATAACAGTTTAAAACACGAAAAAAATAATAGAGCGGCAGCATTGGAAATAGATAAATCGTCTCACAAAATTTTTGAACAAGAAGGTAAAGTGAGCGGAGGAAGAAGTCCCCTAATATTTAATGACATTCCTACTAAACAAGCACCATTAAAAATAGCATGAATATATTATTATTTAGTAATATTAATCACATTATTCGAATATAATGCAATTGGATCTGATTTAAATATTACAATAGCAATATTAACACTTATTTTGTAAATATAAATGCCTCTTGAAATTCAAGTAGCCTATACTGTGTATTACTTTAATACTAATAAACTGTAAATAGAATACAGTATGTATTAATTTATATGCAAATATAAATTTTGTAATAAACGATTTTTCCAATTATACATTTGAAAGTTAAAATTCAATTATTCTAGAAATATTTTTATTAATTTTAGTGCCTCATGTTATATATAAGCGTGATGTTGAGTCTTAAGGCTCGTTGTCGAGTGTTGAAGGCCTGTTGATTACACAGAAACTAAGCTTAAACTTTTCGGGGAGATGAGTGAAGATGCTGAGATATATTGATTAATAACTGAAAATATACAACATCTGGCGCCTCTTATAGAAGAAAAGGTAAGTAAAAATCTTTATCTTTTAACGTTAAACTAAACTGTTTGATTTGACTTTAAAACTAGACCCACAACAGGGTCGCCGGGTGACGATGGGCGGGACCGACATATCCGGGATAGATCGCTTATGAAAAATTTTTGGATTTGATCCTGTCTTCCAGAGTAGTAGGCTGACGTCTTAAGTTAACTTTCTCAGCTAATTCGCAAATTACTATTAATTATATTCATATATACAAGAAATATCTATATACAGTATACGTATATTTTATTATACATTTCACAAAATAAATAATTTTTAAATTTTAGAATTCTAATCGTTCAAAATTCAAAAGTCTAGAATATTTTAAATCGAACAGTGTTTTGAAGCATTCTTTTATTATGTTGACTTACAGTAGTACAATTATAAATTATAAAATGTTTTTTCATTAGTTGTATTTTCAAATATAATTCTTATTCATTTGAACTATCTTCAAAAAAAGAATGAAGATTTTAATTATATTTTATTTTGTAGCAAAAGCGTCGCTAGCTAATAAATTTCATCAGTTTAGACTGAATGAAAATTCCGATAACAAGGTAAATTATTATAATAATTTATTTGTTTCTAACAAAGACGTGAACAAAAACACACTTGATTTATCGAATGATAAAGAAGCATATTTGGCTGTTTCTAATGTTAAAACTAATATATTCAAGAATAAAAATTGGATAGTATATCGAAAACTTAAAAAATTATCACGAACTTCAATTTCTCGGCATACACAACAAATTTCTACCGAAAATTCAATAATTTATCAAGATCCATCTGTTGGCTATATACTTGAAAATGAAAAAAAGAAAAGAGATGCGGATTCTTCAAAATGGAACGACTTAAATCGCAACATGAAGTTACTTATTATTAGCGCACCGTTATACAGTTTTGTAATAACAATATTTTTAATAATTTTAACTGGAATTTTAGTATTAATTCCAATAATTATGTATTATTGGAAAAGAAAACAGATAAAAAAAGATAGAAAAGAAAAAAGTGTTAAAAAAGTTGACAATTCTTGTTTTTACTCATTACTCTCCGAAGATAGCGAAGACGAAATTTATCTTCGTACCAAATTAGTACAGCAAAATGAAACAATAGACGATCAGTCTGATTCAGATGAAAATATTTTTTCTCCATCGATATATAGATCACAAATTGAATCGATAGGCAGGACAAATAACGAAATCGAGGAAAGTGAAAATTTTGGTGTTTCCAAGTTTAAAATTACAACTTTGCCTTTTAAGCTGGAAAAATTTGAAGTTTCTGAAAATGCACGACAGAAAAATAACGTTGACAGAACTGCTTTAATTAGTAATCCAAAACAACGTGTTGAATTGAAGAATTTGCTGTATTCAATGAATTTTGATGTAAGACTAAAATGCAGTCCCGTGTCTAAAATTAGACCAAAATTTACATTGCCAAACGAAATAAGTTCGATCAAAATTGATCCAAATATTTCAAAAAATAGAATATCAACAGCATATTCAATTCTACGAGATTTACAATCAAAAATAGTTGAACCAGTATTTAACGAGGAATCGTCGTCTACAAATATATCATCTGAAGAAACGAAAGAAGAAATATCTTTCACAGAATTAAGCAAAGAAAATAAACATTTTTCTAATACAATAAATAATTTTGATTTTATATGTAGTGAAGATTCTGAAATTGAAGAAGAGAACAGATTTCTACAATGTCATATTGCCAAATCCCATTCGTTTATCGAGGATGACGTCGGAATATTAAGTTACAGAAATTATAATTTTCATCCTGTAAACAAATCCGAAGAATTTAAAATTTGTCAATCAGCCTTTCATGCTTTAAAGAGAAGCACAAGTACATATTTTTGAAATATTTTTCTTTGAAAATTGCATTAAAACAATTTTCAATGCGTTTCAATGCAATTTCAAATTTTCAAGCACATAAAAAATTAAATATAATATTTATCGTCCAAACTAAACTAAGTAATTATTATCACAAAGTCTATCTAGCCTAGTATGTATTAATATCTTTTTTGAATCAAATTATCTCGAATAAAATAATTTTTCTTGAAATCAATCGAATTTTTTCCTAAAATTAACAATTCATGTTCTTAAAAGATAAGATTAAAATCTGTGAAATTATGACTGCAATGTAAATCTTTTATATTGTATCTAATAATAACAAAATTGATAGTTAAAAATGTCAAAATAATAGTTTTTTCTGATACTTTTCTTCGTTCCGAATCAATAGTGTAAAAAAGAATTTTGAATATGCAAATTGAATAATTTTTACTTTGATAGCACATTTAAGCATGCATACACACGCATAATGGAAATATCCGAATAAAAAATCGATTATTTTTCAACTTTTTTAATATCTTAAAACACTTTAATCTCATCACAAAGAAATACTCTAAGGCCAGGAACACACATGTGTAAAATTCGGCGTAAAATCTAGCATAAAACAGAAAACGTAAAAATTTTTCTGAAATTTTGGCTGAAACAGAACTGAAAAATGAGTAGAGCATGTCTCTACTTTTTACACCAAAATTCCTCCAATAAAGAGAAGTCTTTTCTGTGACGTCAAAGTAGACGCGTGGTTTTTATTCTAACAATGGTAGCAATGATGGTTAACCCTACAATTGTGACGGTCTCGAAAAAACGAAAAATAAATGAAATAGAGGAGTTTATCGAATTCGTTCCACCACATCAGTGTCATGTATAAAGACACTGTGGCCGCGTTTCTTTATGCAGCGCTAGAGAAGAGCTTTACAGCGAACACTGAAACCCGTTTCTAAATGCAGTGCTGCAATGTAACGAACTGTTTCTAAATGTTTGCTGCAAGAGATCGCTGCAGCAAAGATATAGCAGTTTTTACGTCCGCTACACGTGTAAAGCAAAATGGACGCTTGTGTGTATAATACGATCTTATGCTGTAAAAATAAAAAAGTCGAAGTGACTGTTAATAAAAATATTATGTAAAGATTAAGAAGAATTAAATTTTATAAAATGACTCTGAAAGTTATCTAAAGAATAAGAAAATACTATATTTTAAATATAATTATACATCTCCTATCTCTCTACCTCGTTCACATTTTCGGAAAGAGAAATGCTCGATTCTTTATATCTCTTTATTTAAATATTGTAGTTCTTTAACTAAAGCACTACTTTTGGCTGTAACTGCAATTAAAAGATAGATTACGGCGTCCATGTTTCGCTCGAGCGGAAAGCGTTTCTAAACTATGATGCAGCGACGTGTAGCGATAGCTGCTTGTGACGTCATTTTCGTTACACTCGCTGCGTAAAGAAATGTGGTCTGTGTTTAAACAACGTTTATGGATGGCTACTGGTGCAAAATTTCAAACAACAGGTAGGTCTAGTAGAATCTATATATAGGCCTAGTATTTAGATCACACGTTTTTTATTTGAATTCGGAATACAAGTCTATTAATTTAAATTTTTTATATTACAGCAGAAGAAGCGGAGAAAAAATGGAAGGTACAAAGGGATAGATATATGAGAGGAAAAAATTAATAAAATTAGCACTGTTAGTGGCAGTGGTGTTTTCTATTCTGCCAGAATTTTTACGTATGTGTGTTCTGGCATAAAAGCGTAAAACAGAAACTGAACTGAAAGTTGATTTCTGATTCAGAATCAGCCACACAATTTTACACATGCGTGTTCCTGGCCTAATACTGATGACATATGTTCGACCTTCAGCAGACTAAGTACAAAGCTCGATACGGTGCGATTGTGATTATGTGTTCTTATTTTGCACGATTTTATTCATATAATATAAATGAAAGTAAAATAATAAATAAACTTTTAAGTTAATAATTATCATTCTAGTAAAGAAATAAAGATTAAAAATTATGTTTATCTAATTGGTTTGGTTTGATGGGATAAGTTTGATGCCTTATTCCATCAAACCAAATCAATCCGTGTATCCTGAGAGTGCCTCAGGTATGTTGCAGAAATATTAAATGTTTTTTAGAATTTTGAATAAGCTCTTTTTTTTAAATTTTATTTATCTTTTTGGACTGCCTACCAAAGGGAGAAAGAGTTATTCACCAAAATGTCGATTGTTGAAAAATTTGCTGTATCGGCATATTCTCCTCATAAAAGTTGTGAACATCTATGCGTATGCCGGCGTACTAACTCTGCAGTATAATCTGCAGTATAAAAGTTTACAGTTTACCAGCTTTTTACTACTTTTTTACCTATATTTATAAAACTGAGTTTTGTCTTGATAAGTTTAAAAACTCTGTTATCAGTTTTTTTAATGAACCGTAATTAATTTTAAATTTTAAACATTTTTATTTTAAAAATTATGGTCTGTCACAGAAATCTTATTAAATTTAATTAAAATGGATCGAAATTTGCGGGTAATTCTTATCGAATCACTTAAGCAATCTCGAACGCAATAAATCACTTTAATTTAAGTTGCATCGTTAATTCTCTTTTAAAATGAAATTTTAATTTATTATTATTAGTGCATAAAAGCATGATATTCGAAGTTCTCCCATATAAATTCAATACAACACGCTTTCATTAAGTGCATGCGGACTGACAATTTTTCCGTAAAAGGCTAAATTACAGAGTAATAACTCGTAATATTACGGCGTCCATGTTACGGCATTTATAACCAAACGGGTGAAAGTATATGAGATAATGTAATAATTTTATCCGAGAATTAAAAGAAAATTCGATTCGAAAAAAGTTCGGATAATTTAAACCCGTATAATTCGAAGTCATTTTTTTTTTTTTTTTTTTTTTCTCTTGAGTTTTGAAATAACAAGGTTTTACTGTATCAGGAATGGATTACCCCGTAAAATTCATAGTGTTTTTCAACCCGTAAGGATTCGTTTCTGAGTCGGTCGTCCGGCCAGTGAGAACAGGGCCGGAACCAGTCAAAAATGACAAAAACTTACGGAAGCAAAAGAGGATTCACAGCCAGGACCGGCGCTACGGTATTGGCAAACGGCATTTGTCCAGGGCGGCAAATTTTCATAAATTTAAACAAAATTATCAGGCGTATATATTTTATATTTTTATTTATTAAACTATAACGCTGGTTCTGTTCACAGCGTACGTAAGACTGAATTGGCGTAACACGAATATTTATCGTTGAATAGGATCCTAATACTTTGTAGGGCTTCCTCGAGCCTCTGCAGCGCTTCGGCTTGGAATACAATTATATGAGTTTCTTCAAGTATTTTATAGCTAGCTCGTAATATCAAATTGTTTTAATAGACTCCTGCAGTGGATGTTTATTTTCAGACTTTTCTGCAATTTTCGTGACTATAATATGCCAGCAGTTCATAAAAGGCTGAAATCAAGACTGTCACCTGGTCAACTGAGCGTCTTGTAAGCATTTTTTAAAAGAGTCTAAATAACAACTTATGTGACAATTTAAGCGCATTTCATTCAAACTGTAGAGAAAAGATACATTATACTTTATTCTCCATTTTGGCATGGTGACATGGTTCAGAGTCGCCCTGGGAAATGCAGGAGTTTGCGTCACGAAATTGTTGGAATTCGCTTGGCAGATAACATATTTTTTAGCATTTTACATTCACAAACCCACTTGTAAAAAATGAATAAATAAAAATTAATCGCAAGTTAATTTTTATTTTATATATTAATTTATTTCATTATTGTAGTAAATTCAAATGACTAATCAATTATCAATTTTTATCAATCTTCAGCTTTTCAATTAAAAATTACAATTTAATTTTACAAAGCAAAAATATTTCATTACTTTTAGTTTTATTTATCATTTTAAAAAAGCTATTATTATTATTATGTTGGGTTAAGTGAGAGATACTCGGTTAACACCGGTGGCTGTGTACTATGCCGGACCAAAGTCAAGGCAAGTAACCAAAACAGAAATTAAAGAAGTGTATCAGTGTGTGTCTGTATTCAGGAATTTTCTCACAATATGACATGTATTCAATATAGTGGCCTTCTGTAGTGTGATGTATGTGTTTCTATTCAATTGTAATGTGCCCAGGCTTTTGTGTAGTGTGTGTGGTATGACGCCTGTAGAAGAGAGAACAACAGGTACAATAAGCACCCTATCCATCCTCCACAGATGCCTTATTTCCTGGGCGAGTTCTGTGTACTTGCTAATTTTTTCAGTGCATGCGTTTTGTATATTGTGAGTGTTTGGAATGGATATGTCTATAATGTATGTGATTTTATTGTGTTTGTCAATGAGTGTGATGTCTGGTCTGTTGTGGTAAATTGTTTTATCTGTGATTATGGCTCTGTCGTAGTACATTTTGTGCGTGTTGTTTTCCAATACTGTCTGTGGAATGTATTTGTAATATGGTTCGTGGATGTCTACTAATTTGTGTTTCCTTGCAAGCTCTTGGTGTATTATATTTGCTACTTGATTATGTCTGTGTAAATAATCTGTTTGTGCCAAGAGCTTGCAACCAGAGGTGATGTGTTGTATAGTTTCTGGCATGATGTGACATTTTCTGCATGTGTCATTTGTGAGTGTTGCATCTTTGAGTATGTGTTTTCTGTAGTTTTTAGTATTTATGACCTGATCCTGTATGACAATCATGAATTCTTCCGTCTCCCCAAAGAGGCATCCCCGAGCTAACCAGCTGTTTGACGCAGTTTTGTCAACAAAATCATGGGCCAGATCATAAGGATGCCTGCCATGGAGTGCCTTTCGAGCCCACGATTGCTTAATGGTGTCTATGCTTTTTATATGTTTTGTTGTGTCCATATTATGTGAGTGTAAGTTTAATGGTCTGTTATTCGAGTCTGCTAGAGTTACTGCTTTATGTAATTGTGATATTTCTTGTTTTTCATAAAAAAACTCTCGCAGTGACTGTATTTGTTTGTAGTGAAGGTTAACTATGTCAATCAGGCCACGCCCGCCATCTTTACGTGGAAGGATTAATCTTTCTGTGGCGGATTTAGGATGATGTTGTTTATGCTTAGTAAGTGTTGTTCTTGTTTTCCTTTGGAGTTGCTCAAGATCTGTGTGAGTCCAATGTATAACTCCAAAAGAATATGTGAGTACTGGGATGACATATGTGTTTATTGCTTTAACTGTGTGTTTTGCATTTAACTGTGTTCTGAGAATAGCATTTAGTCTACTTTGGTATTCTTTAATTAATCTTTGCTTTATTTGTGTATGTTCTGTTAGTTTGGCCTGTTGGAATCCTAAATACTTGTAGAACTCGCCCTCTTCCATGGATTCAATAATGTCTCCATTTCCAAGCGCAAAATCTTCTTTCTTCAGGATTCCTTTTTCTATGTGAAATGTTTTGCATTTATCTAGGCCAAATTCCATTTGTATGTCCTTGGTGTATGAATGTGTGATTTGTAGGAGTTGATGAAGTTGTTTTTGTGTGGATGCATAAAGTTTTATGTCATCCATGTACATAAGATGTGACAGTGTATACTGTGTTGTTTTTTCATGCCTGATATTGTAGCCATATTGCGTGTTGTTTAACATGTTGGATAATGGATTCAAGGCTAGGCAGAACCAGAGAAAACTCAAGGAATCTCCTTGAAAAATTCCTCGCCTAATAAAAATTTGGTTTGTTTGTATGGAAGTGTTACTAACCCTGAGATGTAGTGTTGTTCTCCAGTGCTGCAAAGTGTTTTGAAAGAATGCAATGAGTGATGGATGTATTTTGTACATGTGTAGAATATGTAGCAGCCAACTGTGTGGAACACTGTCGAATGCTTTTCTGTAGTCTATATATGCCATGTGTATGTTTCTGTGTTGTTTGTGTGCTTGCCGTAGAATGACTGAATCTATGAGTAACTGTTCTTTGCATCCCCTGTGGTTTCTACGGCAACCTTTTTGTTGTTCTGTTAGAATGTCGTGTTCTTCAACATGTTTGTATATTTTGTTTGCAATACAGGATGTCAATAATTTGTACAGTGTTGGAAGACATGTAATTGGTCTGTATTGTGTGGGGTCTGTGGTATTGTTGTTTTTAGGTTTCATGTAGGTGATGCCCTGGGTAAGAAAATTTGGCATGTCTTGTGGATTGATGATGATGTGTGTTAGGTGTTTAGCTAGTTCCTGGTGCAGTGATGTAAACTTTTTGTACCAGAAATTGTGAATGTTGTCTACACCAGGTGTCTTCCAGTTGTGTGTTCTGTTAACAGTGTATTGGAAATCACGTATGCTTATTTCAACACAGGGCATAGTTGGTATGTTGTGTAAGTTTTTGTTCTCCTCCTCGATCCAGCCTGCTTCAGCATTGTGCGTGACAGCACTGGACCAAAGAGAAGACCAATATGTTGTGAGTTCTTCTTCTGTTGGTGTGCCACTGTGCTGTGTATCAGTGTTTGCTTTGTTATTAATTTGTCTGTAAAAGAGTTTTTCATTGTTTGTAAATAATTTATTTTGTTGTTTTCGTAGTGTACATGTTTTGTATCGTTTGAGTCTATGTGCTTTGGCAGCAAGTTTTTGTTTTAGTGTATCAATGTATTCTGTAATGCGTGTGTTGTGATGTTCATGTTTTGTGTGTGTTTTTATTTTCTTGAAAATGTTTTTGAGCTGTTTCCTTAATTTGGGTGTTATGTTGTTTTTAGTGTATTGTGTCAGCCTGCCTAATTGCTGTCTAATGTCATTTATTTGTGTTTCTATTCTTCTCTGCCAGGCAGGCTTGTGATAGAATTGTGTTTTCTGTGTATTTGTCTGTGATTGTACTTTCAGTCCATGGTGTGTCACTACTGTGACTGCCCCAGCATAAACTAATGTATGAATGTCTGCGAGTGTAGAAATTGAATGAATGTAGTGTGGTAGTAAGTGAGTGTTTACATAATTTAGTGTTTTTCCTACTTCCTTCGACGTGTTGATTTTTGGTATTCGTGGTCTTTGTGTGGGATCTGTGCCTGTATATTTAGTGAGTGTTTCCTGAAATATAAGTGAGAGCGTATTAACTAAATCCATGTCTATGTTATCAGTGATGGATGAGGAAGTGTCTGTAGTATCATTAGTGCTAATTGTTGTATGTGTGTTATTATCAACGCTTGTTACTGGATTATCCTGACAGGTTACATGATCTTCATTAATGTTATATGTTTCTGTCTGTTGATGTATTTGATCAGCAACCTGTTGTTTGATAAGTTCAAGTGTTGTTTGTGGAATAAGGTTGTTGTGTATAATTGTTCTTTTTTGATCAACAACCCTTTGTTCGGTGACAGTGAGATGAGGATACTGTTGTGTGAATCTATGGTATATTTGTTGTCTGTATGCTGTCATGTTTGTTTCGAGTTTTGTGATCGTGTAGTAAGTACGGATGATAAACTCATTTATTTCTACCGTCCATTTCATCCGTTGGCGTGGTTTTCCAGCCTTTGTGGTCTGTGGATGCATTGCCACAGAAACACGAAGGCTGGGTTGGTTACTCACATCTGTTGAGGGCATTGCAGTAGCCATGCTTGGGCCGGTGCTGCTTTCGCCACCGGTAACCAGGGGAGACTGTGGCCTATTTTTCGAACGTGAGCCTCTGCCTAACTCACGAACGCGGACCTTGTTAACCCGGGCGACGTCCGAGCCGGTATCACATTTGGATCTGGTTACTACCATAATACGTATCTCCACAGAATGTGGGTGTGTGGTCACTCTTAGCTTCATTTCTCCCCATAGACCTTACTGGCATGGGTGTCCCTACCAGGAGCTTGTGCTCCAGCCTGCATTGCCCTATGGATCAGTAAAATTACTGGGCTCTCCCACCACGACCAGGTGGTGACCATGGAGAGTTATTATTATTATGTTGGGTTAAGTTAGATATACTCGGTTAACACCGGTGGCTAAGTACTATGCCGGACCAAAGTCAAGGCATAGTAACCAAAACAGAAATTAAAGAAGTGTATCAGTGTGTGTGTCTGTATTCAGGAATTTTCTCACAATATGACATGTATTCAATATAGTGGCCTTCTGTAGTGTGATGTATGTGTTTCTATTCAATTCTAATGTGCCCAGGCTTTTGTGTAGTGTGTGTGGTATGACACCTGTAGAGGAGAGAACAACAGGTACAATAAGCACCCTATCCATCCTCCACAGATGCCTTATTTCCTGGGCGAGTTCTGTGTACTTGCTAATTTTTTCAGTGCATGCGTTTTGTATATTGTGAGTGTTTGGAATGGATATGTCTATAATGTATGTGATTTTATTGTGTTTGTCAATGAGTGTGATGTCTGGTCTGTTGTGGTAAATTGTTTTATCTGTGATTATGGCTCTGTCGTAGTACATTTTGTGCGTGTTGTTTTCCAATACTGTCTGTGGAATGTATTTGTAATATGGTTCGTGGATGTCTACTAATTTGTGTTTCCTTGCAAGCTCTTGGTGTATTATATTTGCTACTTGATTATGTCTGTGTAAATAATCTGTTTGTGCCAAGAGCTTGCAACCAGAGGTGATGTGTTGTATAGTTTCTGGCATGATGTGACATTTTCTGCATGTGTCATTTGTGAGTGTTGCATCTTTGAGTATGTGTTTTCTGTAGTTTTTAGTATTTATGACCTGATCCTGTATGACAATCATGAATCCTTCCGTCTCCCCAAAGAGGCATCCCCGAGCTAACCAGCTGTTTGACGCAGTTTTGTCAACAAAATCATGGGCCAGATCATAAGGATGCCTGCCATGGAGTGCCTTTCGAGCCCACGATTGCTTAATGGTGTCTATGCTTTTTATATGTTGTTGTTGTGTCCATATGATGTGAGTGTAAGTTTAATGGTCTGTTATTCGAGTCTGCTAGAGTTACTGCTTTATGTAATTGTGATGTTTCTTGTTTTTCGTAGAAAAACTCTCGCAGTGACTGTATTTGTTTGTAGTGAAGGTTAACTATGTCAATCAGGCCACGTCCGCCATCTTTACGTGGAAGGGTTAATCTTTCTGTGGCGGATTTAGGATGATGTTGTTTATGCTTAGTAAGTGTTGTTCTTGTTTTCCTTTGGAGTTGCTCAAGATCTGTGTGAGTCCAATGTATAACTCCAAAAGAATATGTGAGTACTGGGATGACATATGTGTTTATTGCTTTAACTGTGTGTTTTGCATTTAACTGTGTTCTGAGAATAGCATTTAGTCTACTTTGGTATTCTTTAATTAATCTTTGCTTTATTTGTGTATGTTCTGTTAGTTTGGCCTGTTGGAATCCTAAATACTTGTAGAACTCGCCCTCTTCCATGGATTCAATAATGTCTCCATTTCCAAGTGCAAAATCTTCTTTCTTCAGGATTCCTTTTTCTATGTGAACTGTTTTGCATTTATCTAGGCCAAATTCCATTTGTATGTCCTTGGTGTATGAATGTGTGATTTGTAGGAGTTGATGAAGTTGTTTTTGTGTGGATGCATAAAGTTTTATGTCATCCATGTACATGAGATGTGACAGTGTATACTGTGTTGTTTTTTCATGTCTGATATTGTAGCCATATTGCGTGTTGTTTAACATGTTGGATAATGGATTCAAGGCTAGGCAGAACCAGAGAGAACTCAAGGAATCTCCTTGAAAAATTCCTCGCCTAATAAAAATTTGGTTTGTTTGTATGGAAGTGTTACTAACCCTGAGATGTAGTGTTGTTCTCCAGTGCTGCATAGTGTTTTGAAAGAATGCAATGAGTGATGGATGTATTTTGTACATGTGTAGAATATGTAGCAGCCAACTGTGTGGAACACTGTCGAATGCTTTTCTGTAGTCTATATATGCCATGTGTATGTTTCTGTGTTGTTTGTGTGCTTGCCGTAGAATGACTGAATCTATGAGTAACTGTTCTTTGCATCCCCTGTGGTTTCTACGGCAACCTTTTTGTTGTTCTGTTAGAATGTCGTGTTCTTCAACATGTTTGTATATTTTGTTTGCAATACAGGATGTCAATAATTTGTAGAGTGTTGGAAGACATGTAATTGGTCTGTATTGTGTGGGGTCTGTGGTATTGTTGTTTTTAGGTTTCATGTAGGTGATGCCCTGAGTAAGAAAATTTGGCATGTCTTGTGGATTGATGATGATGTGTGTTAGATGTTTAGCTAGTTCCTGGTGCAGTGATGTAAACTTTTTGTACCAGAAATTGTGAATGTTGTCTACACCAGGTGTCTTCCAGTTGTGTGTTCTGTTAACAGTGTATTGGAAATCATGTATGTTTATTTCAACACAGGGCATAGTTGGTATGTTGTGCAAGTTTCTGTTCTCCTCCTCGATCCAGCCTGCATCAGCATTATGCGTGACAGCACTGGACCAAAGAGAAGACCAATATGTTGTGAGTTCTTCTTCTGTTGGTGTGCCACTGTGCTGTGTATCAGTGTTTGCTTTGTTATTAATTTGTCTGTAAAAGAGTTTTTCATTGTTTGTAAATAATTTATTTTGTTGTTTTCGTAGTGTACATGTTTTGTATCGTTTGAGTCTATGTGCTTTGGCAGCAAGTTTTTGTTTTAGTGTATCAATGTATTCTGTAATGTGTGTGTTGTGATGTTCATGTTTTGTATGTGTTTTTATTTTCTTGAAAATGTTTTTGAGCTGTTTCCTTAATTTGGGTGTTATGTTGCTTTTAGTGTATTGTGTCAGCCTGCCTAATTGCTGTCTAATGTCATTTATTTGTATTTCTATTCTTCTCTGCCAGGCAGGCTTGTGATAGAATTGTGTTTTCTGTGTATTTGTCTGTGACTGTATTTTCAGTCCATGGTGTGTCACTACTGTGACTGCCCCAGCATAAACTAATGTATGAATGTCTGCGAGTGTAGAAATTGAATGAATGTAGTGTGGTAGTAAGTGAGTGTTTACATAATTTAGTGTTTTTCCTACTTCCTTTGACGTGTTGGTTTTTGGTATTCGTGGTCGTTGTGTGGGATCTGTGCCTGTATATTTAGTGAGTGTTTCCTGAAATATAAGTGAGAGCGTATTAACTAAATCCATGTCTATGTTATCAGTGATGGACGAGGAAGTGTCTGTAGTATCATTAGTGGTAATTGTTGTATGTGTGTTATTATCAATGCTTGTTCCTGGATTATCCTGACAGGTTACATGATCTTCATTAATGTTAGATGTTTCTGTCTGTTGATGTATTTGATCAGCAACCTGTTGTTTGATAAGTTCAAGTGTTGTTTGTGGAATAAGGTTGTTGTGTATAATTGTTCTTTTTTGATCAACAACCCTTTGTTCAGTGACAGTGAGGTGAGGATATTGTTGTGTGAATTTATGGTGTAGTTGTTGTCTGTATGCTGTCATGTTTGTTTCAAGTTTTGTGATCGTGTAATAAGTACGGATGATAAACTCGTTCATTTCTACTGTCCATTTCATCCGTTGGCGTGGTTTTCCAGCCTTTGTGGTCTGTGGATGCATTGCCACAGAAACACCAAGGCTGGGTTGGTTCCTCACATCTGTTGAGGGCATTGCAGTAGCCATGCTTGGGCCGGTGCTGCTTTCGCCACCGGTAACCAGGGGAGACTGTGGCCTATTTTTCGAACGTGAGCCTCTGCCTAACTCACGAACGCGGACCTTGTTAACCCGGGCGACGTCCGAGCCGGTATCACACTTTGATCTAGTTATCACCATAATAAATATCTCCACAGAATGTGGGTGTGGTCACTCTTAGCTTCATTTCTCCCCATAGGCCTTACTGGCATGGGTGTCCCTACCAGGAGCTTGTGCTCCAGCCTGCATTGCCCTATGGATCAGTAAAATTACTGGGCTCTCCCACCACGCCCATGTGGTGACCACGGGAGAGTTATTATTATTATTATTATTATTATTAAGGAACTTTAAACGAATTCCTTACACTATAAATTATCGATTGACATGTAAAGTGCAACCAGTTTACAACCGGCAGTCAGCCCATAGATTTTATATGGCGAACTTTGACCTCAGCTCATCAATCGAATTTCAAAATTCCGGCTTTGTCACGACATCGACCTTGCCGAGTTGTAGGTACTGTATTTACAAAAATCATGTTTAATGGTCGTGCTTTAAACTTCGATCACAAACAAAACACTTTCTGACTTATGCAAAGCTCCGCTCAATCAAAGAATCATCCGCAGATTTTTGAAATTAAGATGAATGCTTTAATCGTATAAAACCGAGAGGAATAGGACGATGGAAGATTAGGAAGAAGAAAAAATAACAGCGGAAATATACTAAAAACAGTATGTTACTGTTTAACTTCATTCGAGTTCGTAATATTCTTCAAAATCAAATGTTACGAATTGAAAAATGAAGTTAAACAGTAAAATCTATGTCGAAATGCGTTAACTCGAAGCTATCTACAGTTCTGGGCACGGTGTGCACGGTGGGCACGGAGTTGCAGTATAATATGGTTTCTAACTTGTAAGTCGAAATTGCCAGTATTTTTAACTCGAACCTATTCTCCTGTGTACCCTCCACATTTTGAGGACTGTGATCTTCGTTTTCTCTTATATTTTGTGTATGAATACAGACAATTAAGATAAACAAACATCATGATTTCATGCCGAACACTATTAGATAAGTGATAAGAAGCTCGCACTCGTGAAGCAAACACAAAAAAGATATTGAGATAGAACTTTTATTATGATAACAACCGTTACAACGTACCGCTTCGTTAAAAAACGGAAAAAAAGGGTAGAAGGATTAATCTTTTCACCCTTTTTTTCCTTTGTGTTGTCAATCGGCGGATAAATTAAACCAATAAATAAAATAAACCTCAAAACTTTGTCATTACGACATGAAACGTAACAATAATATACATATGCCAACAAATAGTCTACAAACCATGCAATTACAAATTCATATCAATATCCTTTATTGATACGGCATGTTACCGGTATTCTGATTGGGATACAAGGAGGTACCGGTACCTTGAAAACGCACTTAAAAGACCATAAATTGTAAACAATTTTGTAATCATTCTATGAACCGATTCTTAAGAAACGGCTTGATAACGGGAAATTTACGCCCACAAAAATTTTTGAAAAAATTGAGCATTAAACGCGTAACTCGAAGTCGAAACTTAAGTTTTATTGTAATTTATTTCATAGTACCACATTGTTCTGTACTGTTGCAAATGTCAGTTTTCCATATTTTTCGCATAGTTCTATAGAATGTCCTTGTCTTCAGACTTCAATATTAATCGAAAATTATAAATATGTAAGCGGATATAGAAAATGAAACCAAAATTCACATTACAATCGTTAACTCTCGTCGATTTTGACGTAACAAGACGAAACCTTTGCGGCTACCACGACGAAGTTTGCTTTTTCCTTCGGTTTGAGACATGAATGCTCGTTTAAGACTGCTAGAGAAATTTAATTAACTGTTTAAAATATTTGTCAACATTCCATTCTTGCTTCTTATTCCACTCAATTTTCATAACTTTTCCATACATTTAAAATATTCCTTAAAACATATGGAAAGTAAACGTTTTCCGGAAGCGTTGCTTACGAGATAAGAAAGGCTATCGCATTCCAAACTTTTCGCTTCGATAAGGGGGTCGTTTAGTGTTGCTAAATTTTGTCGCTAGATGGCGTCTTTACACCCCTATTCAGAGAGACGAACGCATACCCAGTTGTTTTATTGGCTTTAAAACTTTATGTAAACTTTTTAATCACATTATATTTATTAACGCAGACTGAATCTAATGAATATATATATATATGATATAGTCTATATGTTTATCTTTTATGCACTTACATGGGATGTTATGAGAATTTAGTAAAAGTCTATTAAAAAAATAATAATAATTTGTGTGAAAATCTCTTTCCATAAATATTTATAAAATTATTGTTTATTAGTAGTTATTCTTTTTTCATGCATTCTAAATCCTGAGATATGATTTCTTAATTATTGATTTTTAATTGAGATAAATTTTTAAAATTATTTCATTACTGAAGAAATTCATAGTTACTCTTATTATTCTACAAATCATAAGCTTTTATGTGATATGACATGTAATTGAAACCAGGGCCGGATTATCGAATAGGCAAAGTAGACAAATGTCTAGGGCCCGTAATTTGGAGGGGCCCGGCTTCAGTGCAGAAGATTAAGATTTCTCTGTTTCAAAAGGAGTGAAAAATTATTTAAGAAATTAGATAGGTCAGAAAAGGCTGCATTTAACAATTCCTACTAAGGTCCGCTCGACTAGCCATTATCTAAACAAAAAAAAAACAAAAAAAAAAGGATCAACAGCCATCCGTGCGTCAGAAGTAATGTGCGCCACGAGATCTCTCGCACCATCTAGAAATATTCCTATGGCCGCCTCTCGTGGTAGTACTGATGTATGGTTATGATTTATTTTCTAAACTTATACGTCGCGACATCGCATATTCGATGTAGCGTTCAAGTTGCTCGAGTGCGAAGATATTACAATTCAATAGTGTTTTATAAAAGAGTTAAAAAGGGTGACACTACGGTGTGACTTTGGGTGACACCACGATATCCGCACCGGGTGTCACCCATGCTAGCTACGCTAATGTCACATTATATAAGATTTGTTTAGAAGCAACTTATTTAAATGGGGCCCCAATTTAAATTTTGTCTAGGGCCCGCTAAAGGCTTAATCCGGCGCTGATTGAAACCAAGTATTACATCATGTAATAAGATTTTTTTTCTATTTAAAATCAAATGTAAGACACTTGAAAATTTTTATAAATTTAAAAAAAAAAATATAAAACAAAAATATGACAAATACAGTTACAGAAATTTATAAATTTTGTTTTTAGAAAGATTAGATTATAAAATCATAGGCAATGCGTCTTTCAAATCAATACACAAAAACATGTTTATAATACTCCTCTTTTCTATCTTTATGTCAGCAATATTTAAAAAAAAAAAAAAAAAAAAAAAAAAAATATGATTTTATCAATCAATCATTTATAAGAAAGCATTTGTGATTTAAAACTAATTAGTGCTATGCCTTCTGCTTTTTCAATTTAATCATGTCACAATATTATGATAATATATCATATGATTCTTAGAATAATATTTTAAAAATTAAATAAATATTATACAGAACAAATAAACCAGGCGAAAGGAGGATATATCCCGCTTATCCGTATCCTTTTAAGTTATTCTGAGTATGAGAAATCGCTTCTTTAACAAAATGATTTAAATAAGCTGATTTATGTGGGAAGGAATGAAGGAATAATCTCTAAAATTTATATCCTGAACTTATTAAAGAAGAAAGAATGTCAAGGATAAGTCTATATACGTGATATCATCCATTTGTTTGAAATAAATTAACTCTGTGTCTTCTGTTTCACTTATATTTTTGTAATTCGGCAATAATAAAACAAAAAGAAGACAAAGTACCACGCCCCTATTCACTTTCCAACCGTGGTATATTTACACCGATTGCGTTCCGTCACGTGATTCAGAACACGCTCCTAGCGACCAAGGACTATATACTACATAATTAATATAGTCCTTGTAGACAAGACATTTCACTTTACAGAGATTAAGTATAAAAAACGGGAGCACCAGATGACAGGTACAATATTGTTTCATAAAGTAACTTTCTCAAGGGAGTAATATTTCCTTTCACTTGTGTTATCCATAAACGAGTGGGTTGCAAATGCATTTAGTACGTAATCCCGTTGCACATTTTCTCTCGCATAAATCAGAATAAACATATGCGAGAGTTATTCGTAAGCAACAACATATACGAGGGACTAAGAAGCTTTTTCTACCCGTTGCAACGCTCAGGCTTTAGGGGTGTAACAGCGCCCCTGCCGACCACCACGAGAAACTGTTTTGTCCCCTGCGCATTCTCGAAATGCGATAGCCTCTCTTATCTCGTAAGTACCGCTGGAAGTATATGAACAAGCAGCGACATCTAGTCAACAATATATTGTTGACTAGATGAAAAATAGAACTTTAAAATAATCTGAGAAAATTTTAATGTATTAGATCGAGATGAGTAACAAGATCGAAGTATTTCTTCGTTGATATGTCAACTCATTATTAAAGAAGTTTTACTTTCTGAAAACTTATGCGAAAAAATTTTAAACATTGCAGATTTAGGACTTTAGCTTCTTAATTAACATAGTATGTCCAACGGTAATGGAGAACTTGTCCTGCGACTGAATAAGCTTCACAAAAATTGTATTTAATAATTCGTAAATAATATGTTTGTTACTTTTTTTAGTTATGATGTTTTCGTGGTTTTAAAGTATAAATTTATATAAAGTACCTTTGTGGTCCGCTGAATATACCTAAATTGCTAATTTGACCCATTAGGAAAAAAGGTTGGACGACCTGCTCTAGGGTATTAATGATGTGTTAATGACCATTGCGAAAATACTTTTTCAATATTGTAGCTGATTAAAATTTACATAAGTATGCCAATTGAAAAAAATCCATATATTAAAAATGCCTTGCCTGCAAGGTGTTTGCAAATTACACATCCTCTAAACATTCAGAAACTAGAATAAAATCCTGTGACATCTGTCAAACTTGAACATAGAAGCTAATAGAAACAGTTTGAGGTGCAGGGTCATATTAACCCATGCCGGGCCCATAGGCTTTCAGATATTTCGGGTCCCCTCCGATACTTAAAAATTTCACCCCATCACAGAAGGCAGTCTGATTGGCGCGATAGGTACAGTACTAGACAACTTTTTATACATCTTTCCGGGTCCTAGGCATATGCCTACTGTGCCGAATGGTTAAAATGGCCCTGTCGAAGCAGATCAATTTTTACATGATACCTCGCTTCATGGTATCACGATAATGGAAAGCGAAAAATAGCTGGAAGTCGAATTTTGTTTACAGATATGTATGATTTTAAAAAATTCTAAACAGAAAATTCCCTGAAATTCTTCGAAATACAGGACATTTTTTCGGAAAATCCTGGAATACACGGAACATTTCCTCGTTCCGACAAAAGCCATCGGGACAATGAGACTGGGAATCAAAATACGAAACGGTCCCGTTATGTAACCAAGCTCTATCATTATTACTGTAGACCAAGCCTCTCTTATTATACGGGAGTCACGTATAATAAGAGTCTCAGCCACTAAACCAATGGATTAATTACACGAGTGTTCAAAATTTAAATTTTGAACTAAGATATTTTCTATGAAAACGATGTATGGATTGATACTGGCTCACCAGATTCTTGAAGGGGTCGACAGTGAACAACCCCTGCATGGTGTCCGCAGGAGGGCAAACAGGGCACTTGCTTCCCCGGGATCGAATAAAAAATTCTACAAATTATAATCGTAAAAGTGGCTGAGAACATACACTCTTGACAATGGGGCGCTTTGTTTGTCTTTTTGTATTGAAACAATATTGTATTCTATAATATACTTGTGAAAAGAACACAAAAGGATTAAATAAAAATTTTTTGATGTAGTTGTCTCCAAGCTTTTTTTTCCCCCTGGAATATTTTTTGCGACTTTGAAACGTTTATTTAAAAACCAAATTAGCTTTATATTAATTAATACAGTACTAAGATTGGTTTAAAAAAGTTTTAAAATTTACAAATTTTTTTACAATTTCAAATCTATTGATTTGATCATTCTAAAAAATTAACATTGAATATACTTTAATTGTTAGCATTTTTATTTAAATACTTACTAAAATATTTTTAGAATACATAAATTCATGTTTAAAATTTGTAAAGTTGTCTTCAAGCAAAAAGAAGATCCCTGGCCAAACTTTATATCAGATCTGGTTTTCACATAAGGACCAAACTTTACAGATTAATTACTGTTAAAATTTTTCAGATATTTGATAATTAGAAAAACAAGTGTAACAAATTATTTAAACATTGAATTAAAATTACATCATCATTATAGAGTCAGAAGTGATCTTTGATACCTCATTTCATTCAGTTTTTTTAATATATTTTTTTAAACAAACAGGATATTTACATCCTTTTAGCTTTTCACATTTATTTTGAATATAATTTAACAATTTATAAGTTTGCATGTGACTAACATTAGGCAATTTTAAGAAATTATTGTTTGAACAGAATTACTTAATTCATAAATACAACAATGATTTGATAATTATTATGAAAAAAAACTAATCATCAAATAGCAGTGTTGAAATATGATAAACTAATAAAAAAAAAATTTATATTATAAATGAAAGTTATATTGACCTTAATATTCATTGTATATTACTTTTATTTTATAATTGATAGTTAAATTTTGCTTAGTTTATGCAAACCATTTATCAGTTGTGACTTGAATTTGTAGTCCTTTTACATTTGAAAAATCTAATATAACCTTTTTATTGACATTGACATTACAAATTAAATTAATTTTATCTAGAATACCTTGCAGATGATTATATCAATATTGTTGTATTAATTTAGAGTAAATCAAGTAATATTTTTCTTGTACCTACTTATTGATGTATATGCATAAAATATATATTTGTACTTTGGATACTAACACCATCTGATAAGAATAATGCAAACTATATATATATAAATTATACATGACATAAGTAAATTATTATAAAGATATATTTATATACATTAGCATTGACCATTTGTCTTTTTCAATGTATTTTATTGAAACACTAGAAACAGAATTAGTGTCTTAATAAAAATGCTGTAGAAAAACAACAGAATACTGTAATGATATATACAAGTTTCTGTACATAACAATGCATAGCTAAAGCTAACATTGCCATTTATTTCTAGAAGAGAACAAAAATGAATTATTCATTCATTTCTAATGTGCGACTTAGTATCCATGGGTTATTTATTCATTAAGAAATAATTTATAGGTTATAAATTGTTCTATGTAGAACAATTTAAAATGGATTATTCTTTATTCATATATATTTGAGCAGAATAGTATTATATATATACATACATATATATATATCAAAAATACTTATGAATTATCTTGTTTTTGAACTTGTGTGTTCTAAAAATAAAATGATATCCTGTTGAATAATTTTTTAAATTTAATTTAATAATTCTTAAAATAGGAAACAATGTTAAAGAAATACATAAGCTTATTGCATTAGTATTAAATTCCAGTTTATTCATTTCCAAATAAATTTTGTATAAATTTTTACAATAAAATTAAACTGGATTAACCAAAGTATTCAATTAGTATTTATTAAATTACTGTTTAAAAAATTTAACAAATTCATCTAACAATGTATTTAAAACAGTTTTTTGAAACTTTCATTATGAAAACTAAATATTTGAATGATTAAAGTTTCAAAGTGCATTTGTATTAATACTCAAATATATAACCATAGCCAATGTATTTTTGCCTTAGAAATTCTAATATACAGATGTAAGAAATTCTGATGTCATTATATTCTGTTTTTATATATACTATACTTACACCAGTTGCAATATTTACTCTTCTGAATGTATATTGAATAGTTTAGCAAGTTCACTAAGATCTTCAAATGCTTTTCCTTCATTAATTACCTTCCTTGCAATAGGCATACGATTAAAAACATTCCATAAAATGATTCCAACTACTATGTTATCTCTTAGATAGAATACAACACCTTTTCCATAATCATCTCCTGCTTCTGGAGGTCTTGGTATTTGACTGTCTGTTGCTGGAATTGGTGGAATAGCATGTTTTTCAGTCTCTGATCGAAGTCCTTCACCAGTTCCCTCCACTACAGCTTTAGGAGTATCTCTTTCAGTTGCTTTAGCAAATACACCTACTGTTGGTAAAGAAGAGTCTACAATTCCTATGGCTTCATAACCTACATCTGGTCCTAAATCTGACCAAAACATGGACTGATGCCAATAACGTTTTCCTGCACCTGTCATATTTTCTCCTGCTAATCTTCCACTCACAACAGCATGATCATGATGTTCTACTCGACGTCTTCCCAATTTAGTATCGTAAAAGCAACTTGCATCTCCTGCTACCCACAAATTATTTCTTGCTTCTAATTCAGTATTCACTCTAAACCCACCATGTTTATCGTCTATTTCTAAATCTGATGTTTTAGCTAATTCAACATTAGGTTCAATACCAACAGCAACAACAACATGATCTGTAACAATTTTTTCTCCATTATTTAAACCTAAAACAACAGAATTACCTTCAGAAGATACTTTCTGAATTGAACTTTTAGGAATAACATTTACTCCCTCTGCACGAATTTTTTCTGTTGTCCACTGACTCAGATACTCTGGTAGCACTTTTCCCATATTTCCTGTTTCTGGGAACACTTGATTTACTGTTAAAGTTTTCTTGAGTGCACTTTTTTTACCAAGTGCACACGCTAATTCACTTCCAAGAAAACCACCACCAACAATTGTAATTGATTTCACCTTATTTATTATTTCCTCTAATGCATGAAAGTCACAAACATCTCTAAATAATGAAACTTTTGATTTTATGTTTTCTGCTGCATTTTTCAAATACAGGAAGACTTTTTGGCTTTCCTCCGTTGCTATAAGACATTTTTCATATGTAACTTCATCTCCATTATCTAAATAAACCCTATGATTATCTGGATCTATTTTTGTTACTTTAACACCTGTAACAACTGCTACTCCACCATTTTCTCTTGTTAATAATTCATCAGATGGACAATAAAAGTCTTCATGTTCATAATATATGCTTCTTTCCTTTCCATTCCACTGTTTAAAGATTAGCTTTTTAGCCTTTTCGCGTTCTTCAGTGAACCACAGCTCTTTTGACAGTGGCGGACGCATATAAGGATAATAATTTTCTTCGCCAATAACTAATATTTTTGCTTTCGGATCTTTAGCTCTTATAGCCCTGAAGGCGGCAAAGGCAGCAGTGCCGGCGCCGACGAGCAAGTACGGAACACTAGCGGGCGTGGATCCAGCTTTCACGGGCACGGCTTGCAACGGGCCTTCTTTAGACGTCGACGATTTCTCTTTATCCTCACTGGTTGCAGCTAAATCTGGAAATGCATCTTTCAGAGGAGGCGTTAGGTGGAATTCTAAAAATCCATAAGAATATGCATAGGCCACTGTTCCTGCAAAAAAGGCAATTCCTGCAATAAGATGACGATTAAATTTTTTCTGTAATTGAGAATATCCTTCCTTCCAAGGTCCAGATGGGACAAGTAAATCGCTTACAGTAGTAGTCCTTTTCAAGTCTGATAAGCGTCGTTTAGTCCGCAAAAATAAAGTTTTTTGTACGTTTGCGGATGATCCGTATTTATAACACGAAAGCACAGAACGACGTCCAATCATTGTAGTCATCATTTTTTCAAAAATTCAAACAAATCCTAATCTTTCTCTTACAAACACCTCCAAGAAACGTGTCTTCCCGTCGTGCTTTACATACGAGCAGAAGGACGCCATCTACCGTTTCTAATTATGAATGGCGTTTTGAGAGAGAAGGTAAGATTAACTTCCAAAATTTTATCGAAATTTAATAATTTAAAGTCATATTACGTATTAAACTTAAAGAGAAAAATATCGAAAAGACGTTATATTTATTTTATTATTACGTAATGATTTCTAAGTGGATGTTAATCATTCAGTCCAAAGTTTAAGATTATAAATTTTCGTAAAATAAAATAAAATAAAAACTTTTTTCTTTCTATAATAATAAATTATGGAAATAAACAAATGTTAAAATTAATTTTATAGTTAATTGTACACTTTTTAAAATTTCATCATCATCATCGCCCACAGTTGATGATGATGATGATTGGTTGATGAAAATTTAAATATATTCAAATAATTTTTTATTAAAAACATTTTATTATTTTCAATTTATAATAATTTACAATTTTAAATTTACATCTCATTCATATATAATTTCAATAATCAATAATTAATCTGTACATTAAAAATAATAAACAAAAAGTAACTGAAAAGTAAATATTTTCAAACAAATACAGCATTCTCTAAATCTATTTTTAGAGGAAAAGATAAACTATTATAAAAAAAAAAAAAATACAAAATATTCAAACAAGCAAAAGTTTTGTTTAAATTTTATTTTAAAATTGCAATATTATGCCATTGTAAAGATCTATGTAAAATAAACAATTCTTTCTAAAAAACAGTTAAAAATCTATAGATTTTATCCTGTAATATAATTCTATAGACATTCTATTGCAAAGCTGTTACTGGTGAAAATTCAATGGCTATGAATGTCTTTTTTACACATATTTAGTAATGCTGTTCCAATAAATATTCTCTCCATACATGTTAATTTATGGAGAGCTAATATGCATTTAATTGGATACAAAGATTAAATTCTAGAAATATATGAACGGTTGTAACTTCAAAATGATAATTTGAAAATAAATATAAATTTTACACTATTGGAGTAATCATCACTTACTCAAACTTTTTGGTCAAACAAACCCATTAAAAGAATTTATTTATGATAAAACTTTTTGTCAAAATCATTGATAGTTCTATTGTAGATGTTCTCCTGATAATGGACTAGGGAAGGGATGATTGATTTAAATGTGTATTCTAATAAAGCAGAATATAGAGTTTATTAGAAAAATTGGAGTTTATTCATTATATATTTGAAAATGTATTATAAGAACAAAAATAAATTATTTTAAAATATTTTTTAACATTATTTTATCATGATTAATACTTACTGATTATTTAAGCTTATTTAACTTCTGTAAAGCATCATTTATTTTCAAGCAAATAATAATATGCAATTGTTATAGAAATGGTGCAAGTTACAAGTAAAAGTTTGATACGATGTAGATACACGTAAAGTTGTGAATAGAAAGTTTTAGTGACTAAATTAGTATATTTATTATTAAATATTATTTGATCAGTAATTACTAGTAGACAGAAAGATACTGATTTAAAATTCCATGAATGTGAATCCTATATACATGTATAAATAAATATAGTATTTAGAATTGAAACGCTCCATAAAAAGAGATTTACAAAAGCTATCAGACAGATGAACATAGTACAGTAACTAGATGTCCCAATTTCTAGAAACTGTCCCTGGTTTTTAATATTTGATTGTAGAATCAATCTTTGAATATAGCAATTTTATTACTACGTTAATTTTATCACCAATTTATAGATCAATAAATAAATAAATTTAAAAATATAACCAAAGTTCAATTGGTTTTAGACCCAATTTCATTGATTCTGAAATGTGTCCCTGGTTGGATTGTAAATGTTATGGTCAGTCTAACATAGTGAAGAATTATAACTTTTAACTTAAGGTTATATTTATAAAAATCTGCTTATTATTTGGTTTATAAGAACAAGAAAAATTATATCATATCATATATATATTTCAGTTAAGGATTCCAATTTAGAAAAAAATAGAGAAACAAAATGAGAAACAAAACCTTGCTAACAAAAGTTATTGGATAGATAATTTTCATTGAAAATTAAAAATTAGTTTTACGTAGCAGTAAATATTTCAATAACTTGTTGGGTTGCTGAAAACATTAGTGAAGTGAATTTTTTCCAACACTGGACTTTAAGTTTTGGGTGAGAACTATTTAACACCTGATGTGAAGTGTTCTATATAGGATTGCCTTTTCTTTTCAATGCAGCTTTCAATCTGTTTGGGCATTGATTTTACTAGATTTTCTGTGATGTTTACCTCAATTTTTGACTATTCATGTCTGAGAATGCTTTTCAGTTCATTTCTGTTACTGATATTATGTTTCTAAACGTTTTTATCTAATTTATTCCATAAATGTTTGATTACATTTAGATGAGAAGCTGAATTGGCGTCTCAATCACTTTTTGGCAACTGTATAGCAGCCACTGTCAAACTTTATAAGGCTAGTGTTTCGGATCATTATCCTGATAAAAATGGAAGGTATCTGAAATCTACAGACTAAAAGAAATCTAAAGGTATTCAAAATCTAAAGTCTACTGAAAAACCAGTTTTTCTAGTTTTTTTGAGGAAGTCTTTAGATTTTGTTTTAAAATATTTAAATATCCTTCTCCATTCATATTTCCATCAACAAACACAAGTCATCCAACTCCAGAGGCTGTCATACAGGCTAAAACCATCTTTCATGTTTTATAACATAACACCAATAAACCTTCATAATCAAGTCAGCAAATAAAGTTTTTAACATACCTTGACAAGTGCTTTCGATCCTAATTGGGATCTGTTTCGGGCAAAATGTTCTATACAAAAATTTTGAATGCTTAAAGAGCAATTTCAAATTTTAAAAATTGCTAATGGTTAAATATTCAAACAAATACAAAAATTCCCATCT
This sequence comes from Centruroides vittatus, assembly GCF_030686945.1. Classification (NCBI taxonomy): domain Eukaryota; kingdom Metazoa; phylum Arthropoda; class Arachnida; order Scorpiones; family Buthidae; genus Centruroides; species Centruroides vittatus. The sequence goes on from NW_027120741.1 coordinate 2,399,759, forward strand.
ATGCATTAAGGGTTAAATATTCTAACACATAAAAGTCACAACTGTGTATTAATATTAACATTAAAAATAAAAATAAATATTAATGTTTTACGTTGACACAAGGTTTTCCTTATTCTGTTCACAGTTTGGATCCTTCTAAATTATGGCTCAACTGTTGGAATCAAAGATGATAAATTTACATTTATTTGCAATTACATGCTTTCAGTATTCATAATCTTTATCCACCATATTTTTTCAAACTG